>NC_042619.1:265969951-267429676 GCF_901001135.1 Rhinatrema bivittatum
TTTGGCCGAGCCTTCCTATTCCTAGCCCTACAACTTAACTCAGAATTATTCTCATCGACTCTGTAAATGAACTTATTCTAAAGCATACAAATATGTCGCAACGAGCGATCCTCCGCCCCCCCCCCCACATCTTCATTTGCATATAGTAATTATCTTTATTCTCCCTCTTTATTTCTTTTCCCCAGTTCACGTGCCCTGTGTTACAATGTAACTTTATGCTTCCTCAACTTCTTCAAAGTTGTCTCTTGTTGTTTCTGTTAATTGCTTAGTTCGATGTAAACCGAGCCGATTTAATCTGTATCAAGAAACTCGGTATATAAAAGCCTTAAATAAATAATAAAATAAATAAGACCCTCCAAGTCTGCTGGTGCATCCTTCTTCTTCGTGGGGAAGAAGGACGGAACATTACGTCCATGTATTGACTACAGAGGTCTAAACGAGATCACTGAAAAGGATCGCTATCCCTTACCACATCTCGGAGCTATTTGATAGACTACAGGGAGCCAAGATATTCTCCAAGCTTGATCTCAAAGGAGCCTATTATCTACTTTGCATCCGTCTGGCGATGGGCACTTTGAATACCTGGTGATGCCTCCAGTCTAAGCTACTCTGCCGCTTCCGTGCTGCCACTGGAAGCTCTCTCTACCCTTCGGGGTATTTCATCTAACCTGGGTACCCGATCCTCGGGTGCTCTTTGCTTTCTTCAGGTGCCTATCTGGGATACTAGGTACTCGCTCCTCGAGGGCCTGTGCTCCCTGCCTTGGTGCCTGCAATCCAACTACTTCTGCCTGCTGGGATCTACATCTATACTAGGGATGTGAATCGTTTTTCAACGATTAAAATTATCGTCCGATAATGTTTATATCGTCTTAAATCGTTATAGAACACGATACAATAGAAATTCTAACGATTTATCGTTAAAAATCGTTAAATCGTGTTAGTGCGCACTAACTCGAGTTAGTGCGCACTAACTGAAAATGATACAAATAAACACTTTCCAGGTCACTGAAGGTCAGTTAGGAATGAATATGTGTTCCTATTGGCTGGCTGCCCTCTTATCTATTGATGTTACCACTGAGGTGATGGTTGGGGGGATGGGAAATGGAACTGGAAACTAACGAACACCAACAGAAAATGAAACAAAGTGTTCACACTTCCCAGGTCAGTAAAGGTCACTTAGGAATGAAGATGTATGTATGTATTCCTATTGGCTGGCTGTGCTTATCTATTGATGTTACCAATATGGTTGGGGGGATGTGAAATGGAAACAGTTGGAAGCTTGACAAAAAAAGTAATGTAATGATCAGCACTCACCTGACTAGAACTTGTTTGTTTATTATTTTTGTTAGCAGGCACCTGAAATGCTAGTGCATGTTGAATTTGCCAATCACTGTGCATTTTAGAAAGGTGGTCCTGGCTGGAACTGTACACAGTTCAAATATATGTAATTGATTGTTGGTAAGTGTATTTTTTAAGTAGCCACACTGGCACCAGTATGTTTACTTTTCCTCCTACTTAACTCACTAGCTCAGCTTTGTAAGAAGGGCTTCTCTGCTTGTGTGTTGTTTTGTTTGGTGTGAGGAGAGCAGAAACATCAGATCTTTATTCAATCTACTACAGTCATCTCTTACAGTGCCCTATCCCTATTACCAGGAGTGTTGTGATCTTCCTGCACAGTGCCCTAACCCTGTACCAGTCTGAGACAGCTCCCTCCCTGCATTACTAGTGAGAGGCTGGCTTCGCAGACAGGGGGGGAGCTGCCTGACCCTCACTCCTGACTTCCCCCATGTCCCAGCTAGTGAATGGTGTGTGGGTGAGGGGGGGGGGGGGAGGATGGTGAAGTCTGAGACAGCTCCCTCCCTGCATTACTAGTGAGGGCTGGCTTCACAGACAGGGGGGAGCTGCCTGACCCTCACTCCTGACTTCCCCCATGTCCCAGCTAGTGAATAGTGTGTGGGTGGGGGGGGGGGGGGGGTGAAGTCTGATGAGACAGCTCCCTCCCTGCATTACTAGTGAGAGGCTGGCTTCACAGACAGGGGGGAGCTGCCTGACCCTCACTCCTGACTTCCCCCATGTCCCAGCTAGTGAATGGTGTGTGTGGGTGAGGGGGGGGGAGGATGGTGAAGTCTGAGACAGCTCCCTCCCTGCATTACTAGTGAGAGGCTGGCTTCACAGACAGGGGGGAGCTGCCTGACCCTCACTCCTGACTTCCCCCATGTCCCAGCTAGTGAATGGTGTGGGGGTGAGGGGGGGGGGGAGGATGGTGAAGTCTGAGACAGCTCCCTCCCTGCATTACTAGTGAGAGGCTGGCTTCACAGACAGGGGGGAGCTGCCTGACCCTCACTCCTGACTTCCCCCATGTCCCAGCTAGTGAATGGTGTGTGGGTGAGGGGGGGGGGAGGATGGTGAAGTCTGAGACAGCTCCCTCCCTGCATTACTAGTGAGAGGCTGGCTTCACAGACAGGGGGGAGCTGCCTGTCCCTCACTCCTGACTTCCCCCATGTCCCAGCTAGTGAATGGTGTGGGTGAGGGGGGTGGATGGTGAAGTCTGAGACAGCTCTCCCTGCATTACTAGTGAGAGGCTGGCTTCACAGACAGGGGGGAGCTGCCTGACCCTCACTCCTGACTTCCCCCATGTCCCAGCTAGTGAATGGGTGTGGGTAAGGGGGGGGGGAGGATGGTGAAGTCTGAGACAGCTCCCTCCCTGCATTACTAGTGAGAGGCTGGCTTCACAGACAGGGGGAGCTGCCTGACCCTCACTCCTCCGGGGTATTGTGATCTTCCTGCACACAGTGCCCTATCCCTGATACCAGGGGTGTTGTGATCTTCCTGCATGCAGTGCCCTATCCCTATTAATACCAGGAGTGTTGTGATCCTGCATGCAGTGCCCTATCCCTATTAATACCAGGAGTGTTGTGATCTTCCTGCATGCAGTGCCCTATCCCTGATACCGGGATGTGTGCAAGAAGATCACAACACCCCCGGTATCAGGAATAGGGCACTGTGGCAGGAAGATCACAACACCCCCAGTATCAGGAATAGGGCACTGTGTGCAGGAAGATCACAACACCCCTGGTATTAGGGATAGGGCACTGTGTGCAGGAAGATCACAACACTCCTGGTTGATAGGGATAGGGCACTGTGTGCAGGAAGATCACAATACCCCTGGTATCAGGGTTAGGGCACAAGTTCTAGTCACATTGACTGATCACATTACTTGTTTTGTCAAGCTACCAACTGTTTCCATTTCCCATCCCCCATATACTGTCAGTAGGAAACTTGGTAACATGAATAAATAAGAGGGCAGCCAATAGGAATACATATTCATTCCTAAACTGACCTTAACTGACCTGAAAAGTGTCAAATTGTATCATTTTCAGTTAGTGCGCACTAACTCCCAGTTAGTGCGCACTAATCGGAAAAAACGATTTTTAACGATTTTTTAACTAAAAAATCGTGCCTAAGACGATTTTCTTGCCCTGCCACACGATTTCTATCGTTAAGACGATATGGAAAACGATTCACATCCCTAATCTATACAGCTACCAACTTAGTGAGTAATCTAACCTTTATCAGTCTGTCTCATCTACAGCCCTGCACTGGGAACCTGCAACCGGAGCTCCCTATACTATCATGTGCTGTTAATATCTACCATAGTGAGATGGACCTCCTCTGCCAAGGGTCCCTGGACTACTGGATCTCTCACTACTGCAACCTCTGGTGGTATCATCCAGCTGTATAATAAAAGACAAATCTCTGTGTTTGTGTGTCTCGAGTCTAGCCTAGTACTGCGATTCCTCACGGGCTCCTCCTCGTGGGCGTGGCCATCACCACAGTACCCAAGAATCCACTCCAACACCTCAAACCCATAACAGAACTAGATCCTTAAGGATGAAATTACCTCCTGCTCTGGAATTCACAAGAGCAAGAACTGAAAAAGACCAGGAATCCCAAATCAGGGTGACCGGTACAGACAGTTGAGGGGCCGGAGACGTTGCGCCCATGTTCAGGACGCCTACTGAATTTAGGCTTGGAAGTTTCCTGGACGGACAGGGCAAGCCTGTAGATGGTGGCCAGGTGCTTCGCAATACGACACAGACTGATTTGCCTCCGCCAGAGGCGCTCTTCCAGGGTCAGCCACCCATGGCCCAATTGCATGGGCTCTTCCATCTTGGCCACAGTAGAGACCCTACCTGAGGCAGGGCTGGTGGTCGGTGGCGAACGGGAATGAATCCAAGAGGGCTTCTTGGGCATCCAACTGTCCCGGTGACGCTCTTGGAGATGATGGTCCATCCATAAGGTCTCAGGCATCAAGTCTATAAGGTCCTCGAGCGAGGAAGGGAGCTCCCTTGCAGCCAGCTCATCCTTCAGCTGCGAGGAAAGCCCATCCAGGTAGATAGCTCATAGGCAGTCTTCCTGCCAGGCGAGCTCAGAAGCTAAAGTCCGAAACTGAATGGTATAGTCAAAGAGACTTCTTTGACCTTGACAAAGGTGCAACAAGTTGGTGCTTGCCACAGCATGCCACCCAGGATCATCAAAGGTCCATTGAAACACAGCCACGAACTGAGACAGCTCCCTTAGGAGAGAGTCCGACTGTTACCATAAGGGTGAAGCCCAAGCCAGCGCCTTTCCCTCCAGACGTGACAGAATAAAGATGACCTTGGTTACTTCGTCCTGGAAGATGGAAGGCTGCAGAGCGAATTGCATATAGCATTGGTTGATAAAGCCTCTGCAGAGCTTGGAGTCACTGTTGAAGCGTGGGGGCACTGATAGGGCTAGGAGGGCTCGAGGCATTGATGATGATGGCTGTGGATAAGGAGGAGCCAGTATAGGAACTGGGTTACTGGTGAGGGCATCCAGCCGGGCATGAAGACGATCAATGGAGGAGGAGGCCAGTGCCTCAAGAAACTGCTGCTGTTCTTGTGCCTTGAATGCCAAGCCAGGAATGGCCTGGAGGGCACACAACTATACTGAGTCCATGGCCTTTGCAACCTGTTGCACCAGAGGTGGATCCTTGGGCCGAGGTGGGGTTGACGCAACCTGTAGGTAGGGACCTACGGGTCCCCACCGTCGGCAGGCGGAGGGGGCTGATAAACAGAGGCCAGCTGGAGCTTCACCACTACCAGCCCTCGTTCCCTGCTGGTTGAGCCTTTGGGTGCTGGGGCCAGCTGGACTTAGGTGGGCCTCTGTGTGAAGTTGATGTGGAGATCGGTTCAGCCCAGAGCAGCAGGTGAAAGATGATACAGGCGAGGTAGGGTCCTGGAAACTCGGGCACCAATGGAACGAAGGCAGGCAGGGACCCGAGCAAGAGCAGGCCAAAGCCTGAATGAACCAAGTCCAGGAAGTAAGCTTGAGAGGTGCCGAGGTACAGGTTTGAGTCAGGGCTGGCGGCAATCCAGAGGCAGTGGCAAGCAAGGCGGAGGTCTGAACATGAAGATAGTGTTATAGTTTTGTGGTGGAGTGGATTCTTGGGTACTGCGGTGATGGTCATGCCCACCGAGAGGAGCCCTATGAGGAGCCGCAGTACTAGGCTAGACTCTATACACGTAAACACAGAGAATTTGTATTTATTATACAGCTCGGTGGTACTGCCCAGGAGGGGCAGTAGTGAGGTAACTTAGTAGAAGCAGTCCAAGGGTCCTCAGCAGAGGAGACCAGTCCCACACTCGAGTAGATGGTAGGCAGCGCTGGGTGTTAGAGGAAGTCCCGGATGCAGTCTCTGAGTGCTGAAGCTGGAGGTGAGACAGACTAATAAGCAGGCCGATACAGTAAAGCGTGGCCACTAACCCGCGGCTACTAACCCGCTTCTAACTCACAATTTGGCCACGTAAGTCCAACCCGTGATTCACTATCCCTTTTAACTCATCCTTACCGCTTCTTTAAATCAACCGGTAACCCTTTCCGCCCGCAGCATGTATATGAGATGTAAACGCTCCGATTAGCTATTCCCTCCTATACAGTAATGTGCGCCCCGACTATCACCTTTTTAACCTGCAGTTTTGCCGCATGTTTAACCTGCTAACTTACCGCCTACCCTTACCCCTGCGTTAGTGTGGAGCGTCAGGTCAGAGAGACGAAATTTCTTGGGCAAACGACCCCCTCACCCCCCCGGGACCCTTACCCTGACGTTAGTGTGGTGTGACAGCAATAGGCAGGCTCCGGTCAAAATCCCCCCTCCCGAAGCAAGGCGCAGGGCAAAAATCGGCTCGACATGTCATTAAAACAAAGTAAATAAAGTGTAATAAAAGTAAACTTACTGCATGTGAATTTTCTTTGAACAGTCCTCTCTCCCCTCCTCCCGAGGCGTGCACTGTGGCTCCCCTGCCTTCCGGCGGCAGCCGGCAGCGAAAGCGGCTTCCAGCAGCCCCCGCCGGCGAAGGTGATGAATGAATGCACGCCCATATGCGCCGGCGGGCGTGCATTCATCCAGGCGGGAGCCGGCGGACGTGCATTCATTTACTCACCTTCGCCGGCGGGCATACATTCATTTACTCACCTTCGCCGGCGGGCGTGCATTCATCCAGGCGGAGGGAGCCGGCGGGCATGCATTCATCCAGGCAGAGGGAGCCGGTGGGTGTGCATTCATCCAGGCGGAGGGAGCCGGCGGGCGTGCATTCATCCAGGCGGAGGGAACCGGCGGCGAAAGCGGCTTCCAGCAGCCCCCGCTGGAGGTGAATGAATGCACGCCTGTGTACGCCTGTGCGTGCAATTTGGGCACTCAAGGCGTGACGTCACGACGTTTGACGTCACGGCGTGTGATGTCAGCGTTCACTGCCTTGAGCGCCCAAATTGCACGTACAGGCGTACACAGGCGCACATTCAGTCACCTTCGCCGGCAGGGGCAGGGAAGCCAAAGCAGCTTCCAGCAGCCCCCGCCGGCAAAGGTGAATGAATGCAATTTGGGCACTCAAGGCAGTGCATTAGCGAACGCCGACGTCACATGCCGTGACGCCAAACGTCGTGATGTCACGCCTTGAGCGCCAAATTGCACGCACAGGCGTACATTCATTCACCTTCGCCAGCGGGGGTTGCTGGAAGCCGCTTTCGCCGCTGGCTGCCCCCGGAAGGCAGGGGAGCCGCGGTGCGTGCCACGGGAGGAGGAGAGAGAGAACTGTTCAAAGAAAATTCACATGCAGTAAGTTTACTTTTATTACACTTTATTCACTTTTGTTTTAATTTTCACCCTGCACCTTGCTTCGGGAGGGGGGAGAGAGGACTCGCAATCCCCGATGCCTGAGCGTAGGAGAACCATCCACTTCCTGGTACCTGTCATTTCATGTCATTTGAAATGACAGGTACCAGCACACCCAGGATATTGTATAGGCGCTGTATAGTGCTCTATACAGTAAAATGGATTGCGCGGGCCTAACACTTCACGGACGCTTCTTGGACGCGGCTTGCATTTGCATGCTATTTAAATACAGTATCGTGCGGTAGGTGATCCGAACTGTGCATGCGGCAAACGCGGGTGCGCCCGGCACTAACGCACCTCTTCCTACCGCTCCTTACTGTATCGGCCTGAAGGTTAGTTATTCACTGAAGTAGATAGATGTATTGATGAAGATCCTGGCAGGCAGAAGTCAGTAGTAAGGCATCAGAGTAGGAATAGCAGGTCCTCGAGGAGCGAGTACCCGATATCCCAGATAGGTACCTGTAAGAGAGCATAAGGGCCCCTGAGGAGCGGGGTACCCAGGTTAGAGATGAATTACCCCGAAGGACAGAGAGAAGACTTCCTGCGGCAGTAAGGAAGTGGCAGAGCAGCTTAGACCGGAGGCATTCCAATCCAATCCAATCCTTGCTAACTCAGTTTGTTAGCAAACGAAGGGCAGGCTAAATACCCGGATGTCGTGACGTCACTCAGAGGTTCCCGTCACCCTGAGGTTCCCGCCATGACGTGGATAAAGACATGGGTGGCGTGCGCGCATGCACCTTAGGAGGCCCTCAGGAAATCCATGGCGAACACCGTCGCCGTTGCCGTTCCGGGGACGCCGGAGAGAACGGCATGAAGATGTGGCAGCAGCCATCTTCTCAAGGCTTGAGGAGAGAGAGGAAGAAAGGTGAGGCACAGAGGTCGAAGCCATCTGAGACCGACGGATGCAACAGTACCCCCCTTCAAAGGGCCCCCTCCAGACTCCCTACCTGGTCCTGGTTTTCAAGGATGTGATTGATGAAATTGACGAAGCATCTCTTTGTCCATGATATTAGCCAATGGTTCCCAAGAGTTTTCTTCTGGTCCGTAACCCTCCCATGACAGGAGGTATTCCCAAACTCTGCCTCTCTTTCTTACATCAAGGATGGCATCATCTTGTACTCAATGTCTTCTTCTGCATCAACAGGAGTAGGTTCTGGTGTTTTGGTGGAAAACTCACTAAGAACAAGCGGTTTCAGCAGCGAAACATGGAATGCATTATGAATCTTCATAGCTAGTGGAAGCTTCAGACTATAAGTGAGTGAGCCCAGTCGTCGGAGAATAGGAACGGGTCCGACAAAGCGTGGAGCAAATCAAGCAGATGGAAGCTTGAGTCTTAGATGTTTTGTAGACAGCCATACTTTATCTCCAGGCTGAAATTCAGGAGCCTTGCTTTGGTGAGCATCATAGCTTTCTTTGCTCTTTGTCCTGCTTTTTGGAGCATCTCTTTAGTCTCTTTCCAGAACTGCTGTATATCTTTGGCAGTAGATTGAGCTGCCGGGGACGACACAGAAAGTGGAAGTGGTAGATGGTAATGGTTGTCGTCCATAGACCACTTCAAAAGGTGTAGATCCAATAGATGATGCTGGATGTGAATTGATGGAGAATTCATCCCTGGGCAACAGTTCAGCCCAGTCATTCTGTTGTGAATCGACATAAGCGCGGAGGAACTATTTGAGAGTTCTATTCATTCTCTCCGTTTGGCCATTCGACTGAGGATGATATGCAGAGGTGAAGTCAGGTGTGATGTCGAACGTCTTACACAAGGCTTTCCAGAACTTAGCTGTAAATTGAGCTACTCTGTCAGAAACAATGTGTTTAGGCATGCCGTGGAGGCGAAAGATGTGACTGATGAATAGTTTAGCAAGCTCCATGGCTGATGGCAAGCCAGGGAGAGCAGCTTGTAAACTAAAACAAAGGAGAATGCCAACAGTCGCTCAGAAGCGCATGGTTCGGAGGAAGGTATCTTCAAAGGATACTGAATGCATGATTAGAATTAGGGCATCCCGTCAGTGAGGTTCCAATAATAAAAAAGTAGTCAAAGTGCCTGTAACTAAAAACTCTCCTGAGCTAAAAGATTCCAATTGATCCCTATCAATTAAAAAGCAGAATGAAAATACAAACGAAAAACACACTTTGAAATGTTTGTATGCTAATGCCAGAAGTCTAAGAAGTAATATGGGAGAATTAGAATGTATAGCAGTGAATGATGACATAGACTTAATTGGCATCTCAGAGACATGGAGGAAGGAGGATAGCCAATGGGACAGTGCTAACCGAGGTACAAATTATATCACAATGACAGAGAGGAACACCCGGGAGGCGGTGTAGCGCTTTATGTCCGGGATGGCATACAGTCCAACAGGATAACATCCTGCATGAGACTAAATGCACAATCGAATCTTTATGGGTAGAAATCCCCTGTGTGTTGGGGAAGACTATAGTGATAGGAGTATACTACCGTCCACCTGGTCAAGATAGTGAGACAGACAGTGAAATGCTAAGAGAAATTAGGGAAGCTAACCAAATTGGAGGTATGGTAATATGGGAGATTTCAGTTACCCAACTTAAACAGCAGTCACCACAACAATCAAAATAAAAAACAAACTATGTGGAACCCAACAAATTTTTAATTATAGCCTAAGAAGGTGTCAGCAAGCCTGACGTTGTGTGACTTCTAAATAAAAGACACCAGCCAGTCTTCTAATCATTCACCTTCATCATCTTTTAATACTTCAAAAAATATTTTATGATTTTTTTCAATTTTTCCTAAAATAGTCCTCCATCCATAGAGATTATCACAAACCAGACTCTTGAAAATAGTTGTTTACATAGCCAAACACAGCCAGTGTTTCGCTTAATAGCTTCCTCAGGGGCATACGAAGAATATTTAAACAAGAGTCTTTAACCTGTAAATAACAACATTGTTCTTAGAAATGTAACATCAAAAAGAAGATGAAAAAATACTTATCTTAAATTGGTAAGGCTACCCTTTAAACGGGACATAACGTCTCGACCATCTCATCAGGGTAACAAAGGAGGAACTGAATCAAGTTCAGTATTCAAGCCCGCTGGTGCAACAATATTTAGTCTGTAGATCCAACGTTGTTCTGACTGCAGTAGTAATCGTTCCCGATCTCTGCCGCGCCAATGTGGTGGTACATAGTCAATTGCACAAAATTGCAAATCGCTGAAACAATGTCCATATTCAGTACAATGATTAACTAAAGGTTCATCAACCCTAGCATTCTTTATGTTGGTTGCAATTTTGTGCAATTGACTATGTACCACCACATTGGCGTGGTGGAGATCGGGAACGATTACTACTGTAGTCAGAACAAGGTTGGATCTACAGACTAAATATTGTTGCACCAGCAGGCTTGAATACTGAACTTGATTTACATATCTTTTTGGGATAAATTCATTCTGATATCTTTTATGTTTGACATATCAATATAGGAAACGCGTCATTGGATGCTTTACATATTTGGTGACGTCATGCAGGAGTTGAGGATTTAAAGAGACGCGAGCCTCAGCTTCAGTTCCTCCTTTGTTTCCCTGATGAGATGGTCGAGACTTTACATCCCGTTTAAAGGGTAGCTTTACCAATTTAAGATAAGTACTTTTTCATCTTCTTTTTGATGTTACATTTCTAAGAACAATGTTGTTATTTACAGGTTAAAGACTCTTGTTTAAATATTTCGTATGCCCCTGAGGAAGCTATTAAGCGAAACACTGGCTATGTTGGGCTATGTAAACAACTATTTCAAGAGTCTGGTTTGTGATAATCTCTATGCATGGAGGACTATTTTAAGAAAAATTGAAAAAATGTCATAAAAATATTTTTTGAAGATTATAAGTTGATGAAGGTGAATGATTAGAAGACCGGTAGGTGTCTTTTATTTAGAAGTTACACAACGTCAGGCTTGCTGACACCTTCTTAGGCTAATTTAAAAATTTGTTGGGTTCCACATCATTTGTTTAAGATTTCAGTTACCCCAATATTGACTGGGTAAATGTATCATCGGGACATACTAGAGAGATAAACTTCCTGGATGGAATAAATGACAGATTTATGGAGCAATTGGTTCAGGAACTGATGAGAGAGGGAGCAATTTTAGATCTAATTCTCAGTGGAGCACAGGATATGGTGAGAGAGGTAACCGTGGTGGGGCCACTTGGCAATAGTGATCATAATATGATCAAATTTGAATTAATGACTGAAAGGGGGACAGTAAGCAAATCCACAGCTCTCGTGCTAAACTTTCAAAAGGGAAACTTTGATAAAATGAGAAAAATAGAAATAAACTGAAAGGAGCAGCTACAAAGGTAAAAAGTGTGTAAGAGGCGTGGTCATTGTTAAAAATAACATCCTAGAAGCACAGTCCAGATGTATTCCACACATTAAGAAGAAGGCAAAACGATTATCGGCATGGTTAAAAGGTGAGGTGAAAGAAGCTATTTTAACCAAAAGATCTTCATTCAAAAATTGGAAGAAGGATCTAACAGAAGAAAATAGGATAATGCATAAGCATTGGCAAGTTAAATGTAAGACATTGATAAGACAGGCTAAGAGAGAATTTGAAAAGAAGTTGGCCATAGAGGCAAAAACTCACAGTAAAATCTTTTTAAAATATATCCGAAGCAGAAAGCCTGTGAGGGAGTCAGTTGGACTGTTAGATGATCGAGGGGTTAAAGGGGCACTTAGAGAAGATAAGACTTTCGTGGAAAGATTAAATGATTTCTTTGCTTCGGTGTTTACTGAAGAGGATGTTGGGGAGATACCCAAACCGAAGACGATTTTCATGGGTAATGATTCAGATGGACTGAACCAAATCACGGTGAACCTAGAAGATGTGGTAGGGCTGGCTGACAAATTGAAGAGTAGTAAATCATCTGGACCAGATGGTATACACCCCAGGGTTCTGAAGGAACTAAAAAATGAAATTTCAGACCTATTAGTAAAAATTTGTAACCTATCATTAAAATCATCCATTGTACCTGAAGACTGGAGGTCTTCAGGTAACCCCGATATTTAAAAAGGGCTCCAGGGGAGATCTGGGAAATTACAGCCCAGTTAGCCTGACTTCAATGATAGGAAAAATAGTGGAAATCACAGAACATATAGAAAGGCATGGTTTAATGGAACAAAGTCAGCATGGCTTTACCCAAGGCAAGTCTTACCTCACAAATCTGATTCACATTTTTGAAGGAGTTAATAAACATGTAGATAAAGGTGAACCAGTAGATGTAGTGTATTTGGATTTTCAGAAGGCCTTTGACAAAGTTCCTCATGAGAGGCTTCTAGGAAAAGTAAAACATTATGGGATAGGTGGCAATATCCTTTCGTGGATTACAAACTGGCTAAAAGACAGGAAAAAGAGAGTAGGATTAAATGGACAATTTTCTCAGTGGAAGGGTGTAGGCAGTGGAGTGCCTCAAGGATCTGTATTGGGACCCATACTTTTCAATATATTTATAAATGATCTGGAAAGAAATACGACGAGTGAAGTGATCAAATTTGCAGATGATACAAAATTGTTCAGAGTAGTTAAATCACAAGCATATTGTGATAAATTGCAGGAAGACCTTGTAAGACTGGAAAATTGGGCATCCAAATGGCAGATGAAATTTAATGTGGACAAGTGCAAATTGATGCATATAGGGAAAAATAACCCATGCTATAGTTACACAATGTTAGGTTCCATATGAGGAGCTACCACCCAAGAAAGAGATCTAGGTGTCATAGTGGATAACACATTGAAATCGTCGGTTCCGTGTGCTGCGGCAGTCAAAAAAGCAAACAGAATTTGGGGAATTATTAGAAAGGTAATGGTGAATAAAACGGAAATTGTCATAATGCCTCTGTATCGTGCTATTGTGAGACCACACCTTGAATACTGTGTACAATTCTGGTTGCCGCATCTCAAAAAAGATATAGTTGCGATGGAAAAGGTACAGAGAAGGGCAACCAAAATGATAAAGGGGATGGAACAGCTCCCCTATGAGGAAACACTAAAGAGGTTAGGACTTTTCAGCTTGGAGAAGAGACAGCTGAGGGGGGATATGATAGAGATGTTTAAAATCATGAGAGGTCTAAAACAGGTAAATGTGAATAGGTTATTTACTCTTTCATATAATAGAAAGATTAGGGGCACTCCATGAAGTTAGCATGTGGCACATTTAAAACTAATTGGAGAAAGTTCTTTTTCACTCAACTCACAATTAAACTCTGGAATTTGTTGCCAGAGGATGTGGTTAGTGCAGTTAGTGTAGCTGTGTTTAAAAAAGGATTGGATAAGTTCTTGGAGAAGTCCATTACCTGCTACTAATTAGTTGACTTAGAAAATAGCCACTGCTATTACTAGCAACAGTAACATGGAATAGATGTAGTTTTTGGGTACTTGTGAGGTTCTTATGGCCTGGATTGGCCACTGTTGAAAACAGGATGCTGGGCTTGATGGACCCTTGGTCTGACCCAGTATGGCATGTTCTTATGATATGGCAGATTTGTTTCTTGGAATAAATTGTAGTCTTAGCAGGCTGTGATAACATCTATTAGACTGTGTTTAAGTATTATCCAAAATACTGTATGTGAGCTATTAAGACAATGTAGGACTTGTCTTGAGAATGACTCTATTCTGACATCTGAAGAAGGGATGTATTTAGTTTTAAAAACTTTTGTACATATTTTTAGATACATGCATTTTTATTTTACAGATTTTTAGGCAGCCTGACATATTCTGTTTTCCTAATAGGAGATGTATTGGTGTTTAGGGCCTGGTGTAATATTTACAGTGTTGTCTTTTCATAGATAGGATTGTTGTTGCTTGAGCACTGTTTTGGTATGGGAGGTTTATTATATTGTATTTCCTTATTTATGCCTTTCTGAGGGCTAAGCCCACACTCAGTACATGATAAAATGGACCTAATGCCATATGGGTTCCAATATCTTCTGTGTCTTTGGGAGAAGGGTTTGAAGGAGTGAGACTGCAGCAGACCTGGGAGGGGGAGGGGGGGGAGAGAGAAACTGAACAAGCAAGTCTGGTGATTTGGGGTGGGTGATTTGGGGTGGGTGGGGGAAGGTGAGAATCAATTCCCTGTTATAAATGTCACTGCTTGACGCTGGCAATGTTGCAGTTGCTTCTAAAACATCAAGGCTAACCGGTTAAGGGTAGAAATCCCCATGTCTCTTAATAGTAGTAAATGCTGCTCCATGCACCCTTTTCTTCATTTCCAACCTCTAGCCTTTAGGTATCTGCACTATTTATCCCATGCCCTTTTGAATTTGTTTACTGTTTTCTTTCTCACCACCTCTTCTGAAAGGGCATTCCAGGCATCTACCACCCTCTCCATCACAAAATATTTCCTAAAGTTGGTTCTGAGTTGTGCCCCCCTGGAGTTTCATTTGTGACTCCTAATTCTATAGTTTCCTTTCAAATGGAAAAGATTAGAAATTTGTGCATCATTGAAAGCTTTCAGGTATCTGAAGGCCAGTATCATATCTCCCCTGCACCTTCTCTCTTTCAGGGTATACATATTCAGATCCTTCAGCCTCTCCTCATAAGTCCTCTGATACAGACCCCACACCATTTTGGTCACCCTTCTCTGGACCATCTCCTTCTTTCTCTATTTTTTTTGGAACGTAGCTGAATGATCTAACATCTTTACCCTGGAAGAGAGGAGGTACAGGGGAGATACGATACTAACTCCTGCACATTTCCTAGTTAATTCTAAACACAGACTGGCACTATTTGCATTTCATGTTAGAACAGTTTCTTTTTTTTACAGGACAAATGCACACAATTACAGTACGTTTAACATTTATTACTTACAGTGCCATGTGTAGTACTATGCAGAGGGGTTGCTCGAGAATGCTGAAGTTTGTCCTGTGGTGCTTGTAGTTCGTGATTGGTTGTCATCCTCTGATCTATATTAGATCATTAAAAGAAAATTATTCCTTACCTGCTAATTTTCGTTCCTGTAGTACCATGGATCAGTCCAGACAGTGGGTATCCCCCGACCAGCAGATGGAGTCAGAACAGAGTTTGAGAGCGTCAGCATACAGCGTAGTGCACCCTCTGCTGGAGCTCAGTATTCCGCATAGCAAAGCCCAAAAGCAAAACACAACATTTTGGATCCAGAACCGTACCCAAAAAGGAACAGAGAAAGATATAAGTAAACAAACGGTCAACGGGACAGCAACAGTCAACTTGTGAGGAGCTGTGAACAGTAACAATAATCAGAGACAAACAGAATGAAAGATACCTGGAAGAATCCGAGCAGGACCTAATGAAACCCCTAGTGGTGGGCGTCTGGACTGATCCATGGTACTACAGGAACGAAAATTAGCAGGTAAGGAATAATTTTCTTTTCCCTGTACGTACCTGGATCAGTCCAGACAGTGGGATGTACCCAAGCTTCCCTAAACCGGGTGGGGTCCTGAGAGACCTGCTCGGAGAACTTGATCGCCAAAAGAACCCGTGCACTGAGGCGCCAGGTGTAGTCTGTAATGTCTGGAAAAAGTGTGCAACGACTTCCATGTCGCCGCACGGCAGATTTCCTGGGAGGAAACGGAGCGAGATTCCGCCCAGGACGCCGCTTGGGATCGCGTGGAATGAGCCGAGACGCTGCGAGGTGGCACCCGCCCCGCCGTAATGTAAGCCGATGAGATGGCGTCCTTTATCCAGTGAGCAATAGTTCTTGGATGCCTGAGAACCTCTCCTCGGTCCTGACCAGAGGACAAACAAATGATCGGATACCCGGAAGTCATTGGTAACCTCCAGGTAACGGGAGCAGTACACGCTTGACGTCCAGGAGCCGGAGAGACCGGGGTTCCTCTGGAGCAAACGCTGGAAGCTCCACCGTTTGATTGACGTGGAAGGCCGAGACCACCTTTGGTAGGAAGGATGGCACCGTACGAAGGGAAACCCCGGAGTCGGAGAAACGCAGATAAGGGTCCCGGCAGGACAAGGCTTGAAGTTCTGAGATCCGGCGAGCAGAAGAGATGGCTACCAGGAAAACCGTCTTGAGGGTCAGGTCCTTGAGGGAGGACCCCCTCAGGGGTTCAAAAGGAGGGCCCGACAGCGTTCGCAGCACCAAGTTGAGGCTCCAAGAAGGGAAAGGATCCCTGACCGGTGGCCGTAGGTGTTTGGCACCCTTCAGAAAACGTGCGATATCCGGCTGAAGGGGTAGAGAGCAGTCCTTCTGTACCAAGACATTCAAGGCCGCCACCTGAACCCGGAGCGAATTATAGGCGAGACCCTTATCCAGACCATCCTGTAGGAAATGAAGGATCAGCGGGACAGTCGCCTCCATGGTTTGGACTCCGCGGTCGGAGCACCATGCTTCGAAGACCTTCCAAACTCGAACGTAAGCGACGGAGGTCGAAGGCTTGCGGGAACGAAGCATCGTTGAGATCACTGTCTCCGGGTAGCCTCTGTGGCGGAGACGCGCCGTTCAAAAGCCAGGCCGCAAGACAGAAGAGTTCTGCCTGCTCGAAAAATACCGGACCCTGGCGCAGAAGATGAGGAAGATGGGACAGGCGAAGTGGGCCGTCCACCGTCATCTGAAGTAGATCTGCGAACCATGGCCGACGGGGCCATTCCGGGGCGACGAGAATTACAGTCCCTCGATGATGTTCCAACCTGCGGAGAACCTTGCCGACCAGAGGCCAAGGAGGAAACACATAGAGCAGTTGATCCGACGGCCACGGAAGGGCGAGGGCATCCACCCCCTCCGCGCCGCCTCTCTTCTGCGGCTGAAGAAGCGTGGAGCCTTGGCGTTGAGAAAGGTCGCCATTAGATCGAGGCGTGGAGTCCCCCAACGACGGATGATGAGATGCATTGCCTCGTGGAGAGCCCACTCGCCGGGGTCTAGCTGTTGACGACTCAGGAAGTCCGCCTGAACGTTGTCCACCCCGGCGATGTGAGAGGCCGCTATCCGGACGAGATTGCTCTCCGCCCACTCCATCAGGGGAGTAGACTCGAGGGAGACATGCTTGCTTCTTGTCCCCCCTTGAGATTGATGTAGGCCACGGTGGTGGCGTTGTCCGAGAGGATCCTCACCTCTCTGTGTCGCACCAGGGGAAGAAAACGCTGGAGAGCGAAACGCACGGCTCTCGTTTCTAGGCGATTGATCGGCCACTTTGCCTCCTCTGGCGTCCAAGTCCCTTGAGTGGCGCTTCTTTCGCAGACGGCCCCATCCCGCGAGGCTGGCATCGGTGGTCACCACCACCCAATTGGGAACCTCGAGCGAGACTCCCCGAGCCAGATGCGAGGGGACAAGCCACCAATCCAGGCTTTTCCTGGCTAATGGTGGAAGCGGCAGGATCACCTGATACTCCTGGGAGACTGGTTTCCCGGGATAGTAGGGACGCCTGCAGTGGACGCAGGTGTGCAAACGCCCAGGGTACCATGTCGATGGTGGAGGCCATTACTCCCAGGAGCTGCAGATAATTCCAGGCGGTTGGTTCTTCCAGAGCCGAAAACCGAGACACGTGCTCTCTCAGGGCTTGCGCCTTGTCCTGGCGCAGGAACAATACCCCGCCGGGTATCGAAGCTCGCTCCTAAGAAATCCAGGTGTTGCGAGGGCACAAGGGAACTCTTTGGAAGGTTCACCACCCAGCCCAGAGAGCGTAGGAATTGTACTACTCTGGCCACTGAGGTCTGACCATGTGAGAAGGACTTCGCTCGAATCAGCCAGTCGTCTAGGTACGGATGTACTAGGATACCCTCCTTGCGGAGGGCCGCCGCCACCACTACCATGATCTTTGTGAAGGTCCGAGGTGCGGTCGCCAAACCGAAGGGAAGCGCCTTGAACTGAAAGTGTTGACCGAGAATCTTGAAGCGAAGATACCGCCGGTGAGCCGGCAGGATGGGAATGTGCAAGTACGCTTCCGAGAGTCCAGTGAAGCGAGGAATTCTCCCTTGTGCACTGCGGCAATCACTGATCGAAGAGTCTCCATGCGGAACCGGGTGACCCTGAGGGCCTTGTTTACCTCCTTCAAGTCCAGGATGGGGCGAAAGGAACCGTCCTTTTTGGGAACGATGAAGTAAATGGAATAGTGGCCCAAGCCCACCTCGTCGAAGGGGACGGGAACGATGGCCCCTATTTCCTGCAGTCGGTCTAGTGTTTGTTGAACCGCTATCCTCTTGAGATCCGAACCGCAGGGGGAGAAGATGAACCGGTCCCTCGGGGGGCGGACAAATTCCAAGGCGTAACCGTCTCTTATGGTGTCCAGCACCCACTGGTCCGTGGAGATAACTGCCCACTCCTCGTAGAAGTCCATGAGGCGCCTCCGATGGGAGGTGAGAAGTGGGCTCCTTTGGCATCATTGGGATGACTTTGTGGGCGGAATTCCCTGCCCTGGACCCTCTCTCGCGGGCCTCCGCCCACGAAAGGAACGAGACCAAGGCTGGGATCTTGTCTGCTGCGTCCGGGAAGCGGACTGCCGGTAAGACCTATACGTCGCTGTGCCCCTGGCCCTGGTTCTGCCGGAAGAAAATGATCTGAAGGAACGCTGTCTATCCTCCGGCAGGCGATGCACCGAATTTTCACCAGTGACTTGATGATCTGATCCAGGTCCTCTCCAAATAAGAACTTCCCCCGAAAGGGGAGGGAGCCAAGGCTCGACTTGGAGGAAGCATCCGCTGCCCAGTTTGCGAAGCCAACAAGAGCCGTCGGCTGCTACAAACCGAAACCATGGACCGCGCCATTACACGAAAGAGATCATACAGGGCGTCCGCTCCGTATGCTATGGCAGATTCCAGCCGGTCCGCCTGGGCGGCCTCTTCGGGGGGGCAATTCCTGAGAGGTGAGAAGCTGCTGTACCCAGAGTAAGCTGGCCTTTGCGCGAGCGAACTGCACATCACGGCCCGCATACCTTATGTCCATCCGGATGCGCCTCCGGGGGTTCCGGGGAGACGTCTCTCACCGGCGAAGCCACCCCCGTGGTACGTCGGGGTGGGCACGGGAGAGGGACCCTGCAGGGATCCAGGCGTAACGGACGAGGCGGTGAGACCAACGGCAAGTTTAGGAACCTTGGGGGGAGGGGCCCCCAGGGGATTAGACGCCTGCGCTCCCATACCCTGCAAATAGGCCATGTGCATTGCCAGAATAAAGTCAGGTGAGAAAAAACGGAGAGCTGATTGGAATCCCTGGGGGGGGGACCGTCCTGGGAGCCCTGGTCGGGCAAACCTCCCGCCGGGGGCAAAGCCTGTTGAGAGCCAGTGCCACCAATCCTGTCTGCATCTGGGAGCGAGTCCGTCTCACGCTGACCCCCTAAAATGGCCGCCGTTCCCGCCAAAGGCCGGCGTTGTGGCCGGCCCGCGCCACCCCGGGCTGAGGAGGAGGGCAGGTCCGAAATCGCACCGGAGGACTGCAGGGTGCCTTCCCCGTCGGGAAGCACCGCTCACAAAGCCCCTCCCTCAGAAATTGATTCCCCGGCTCGCCGCAGGCCTCACACCTCGAGGACCGCGGCATGTCAGCACCGGGGAAAAAGAAAAGCCCTCGGGGGGGGGGGGGGGGCCAAAGACGAGCTAGTGCCGCGGAGGGGGGGGGGGCCTGGAAATGGCCCTAACAACCCGCCGAAGGGGTCCAGTAACTGCGGGGGAAACCCCTCGTTTCAGTTGAGCACACACCACGGGCGGAGCTTGCGAACCGCGGGACCCCCAAACGACGCGTGGAGCGGACGGAACTACCGGCATCCACGGGGCACCACCAAAAAGAAGCAAACCTGTGGAGAAAGAAACTCAAAAAACTTCCACTTACCCCAACGGAAGAGGAAAGGAGTACAGAATAGAGAAGGCAAAGCCACAGACACACGCCTCCTCAAAAATTGAAAACTTTTTTTTTTTTTTTAAACTTTAAGGATCCAAAATGAAGAGAAACATAAGACAGGGAAATACTGTGGAGAAAAAGAAATAACTAAAAAAGAAACCCTGTCAATCTGGGGGGAGCTAGTGGATCCCCCCACTCGCATCTGCTGGAGTCAGAAGAATACTGGGCTCCAGCAGAGGGTGCACTACTCTAAATGCTGACGCTCTCAAACTCTGTTCTGACTCCATCTGCTGGTCGGGGGATATAACCCACTGTCTGGACTGATCCAGGTACGTACAGGGAAACAAGTATTTTTAATACAATCATTTAACACTGTGTATAAACTATATACTGTATACTTTCATTAAAGCTTTGTATTCAAATAAATATTCATTGCAGATGAGTATTACTCATTAACACTATCATGAATTTGATTTTCTTTGCAAAAAGAGTTGCAGAAAATATTTTACTTCATTTCAGAGATTAAAATGCACAATTTTGACATAAAATAGGATGGAAAGAAGTCGGTATTTTTCAAGAGATTTTATTTTAAAACAATAGTTCCTCCTATCTCATCAATGTTTTGAATTAATATAAGGCTTCTGAAAATAATTTACTGCTAAATTAAAAAAATTAGCCATTCTTCAAATATCCCCATCCCTTCACACACACACATATACCACACACATAACATGATACATAGCTCTTCAGCTCTCCTTTAAGCAGCTGTAGAGGCACTCTCCAGCTACTTCCTGCTGAAGAATCTGTTCAATAGATCTTTGGAGATGGGTGTGGTCCCATGGGACTGGAGAAGGGGAAATGTTATTTCTCTTCATAAAAATGGTAACAGAAAGAGGCAAGTCTGATCACAGTGGTGGGAAATTTACTGGTAACTTTACTGAAGCAAAGGATAATGAAGTATCCACAATCCAGCAGGTTGTATGATATGTTAGCATAGTTTTACCATAGGAAGATTGTATCAAATGAATCTAATTGATTTCTTTGTACAACAAAAGAATTGGATCAAAGGAATGTGATAGATGTGGTTTATCACTCTAACCTGCCAAGTGTTTGCTTTCATGCAGTCAAAAACTAAAAATGCTTGCACAATCGGTAAAAATTATTACAGCAGTTGAATCTTCCTGACTTTTAATCATATTTGCCAACCTTCAATTTCTGATAATTGATAATTTTTCCTAAAAAAACACTGAGACAACCCAGACCACCGAGTTTACATTTCCGTGCACGTGTATTTGTACTGTATATATATTCCTGTGTTATGCTGACTTTCAATGTCTGCTTGTGGTATTTCATGTCTTAAAGACTGCTACATATACAGATCACTTTTTAAAATTGTCATTGTGTTTTTGAGTCATTTTGAGTCACTTATCAAGTACCGCATGCAGGTGTTGCGCCCGGTCGCAGATGGCCGCAACCTCTCATGCTCACCTCTTTTTTCCCTGCACCGTCAATCATTGGGAGAATCTCAGCCTCTGCCAACCAATGCGTTGGGCGCTGATGACCGCCATCTTACTTCTGGCATCATCTAGGCGCACATGCGCGCGCAGGGCCTCCTTATGAATACGTCATGGCGGGAACCTTGGGGGTGTCCCCTCCCGATGATGTCAACACCGCTAGTGTACTTATACTGACTGGCCCATTGCTAAGACGAGTTAGCAAGGAGTTCTCTCGCTTGTTAATCCGCTCTAACTTGGATCTTCTGTTCCAGACTCTCCTCCTGGCATTCGAATGCTCTGAGTACCTGCTCCTCAGGGGCTCTTTGGCATCTTGGCTATCTGCTCCTTGGAGGGCCCTCCTGCCTGGGACTTCCTGACCCACTCCTCAGGTATCTCTGCTGGGACTTCCTTGTGTGAGTACATTCTCCAACTTCTATCATCTTACTGAAGATTCCACGGCATACCCCGTCCCATGGGTCACTACTGTTCTTCAGCCTGTCTACGCTGCCCTATCTTGGCCTCAGGATTCTACACCATCTTTACAAGGTCTATGGCCTGGTTCCTGTATCATAGACCTCTGCCTCCTTGGCATCTATAGTACAGCTTCCTCGGCATACCCCGCGCTACAGGCCACTACCGGATCTGCACTCAGGCCACTACCGGACCTTTGTATCTACTTCATCATCCTGATCACTGTATTGCTCAAAGACTGTTTATTACATTTCCCACTCCTCGGGTTATGTACTGTCTTCTCTCCTTAATAAAGTCTCTCTCACAGCTGGGTCCTACGTTGCAGAGACCAGGCCCACCGATGGTGAGGCCCACGGGGCTCCTCCCTGTGGGCGGAGACACCTCTCACCTCGGCCTGGGGTTCACCAACTCATCAAAACCATTACAGAAGGTTCTCATGTATGTTAGTTTGTATTGTAATATTTACTGTATTAGGCTAACAACTAGTGTCAGCCTGCCTTATCTCATGGCTTAGAACCTCTGCTACATATGCAGATCATTTTTATCATCATTGTGTTTTTGAGCCACTCTGAGCCACTTATCAAGTACCTCATGCCCATTTTTATGCACAGGAACTTGTTCTATATTATTTTCTATATTATGCTAACAGCCAGGGTCTGCCTATTGTATCTCATGGCTTAGAACCTTTGCTACATCTTCAGATCATTTTTTTTATTGTCATTTTTTTTCCCGTATTCGTGCTACATCTTCAGATCATTTTTTTTTTATTGTCATTTTGAGCTACTTTGAGCCACTTTATCAACCACTAAATTCATGTTTTTTTCCCGTATTCATGCATTTGAGCTGGTACTGTATTATTTATTATTATGCTGACAGCCAGTGTCAACCTGTGGTATCTCATGGCTTAAAACCTCTGCTACATCTACAGATCACTTTATTTTATTGTTATTTTGTTTTTGAGCCACTTTATCAACAGCCGAATTTATATTTTTTTGCCCATTTTCATGCATTTTTGCTGGCACTAGAACCACCGAGTGTATGTTTTTTGTTCATTTGAAAACTATAAATGCTTGCACAATTGGTAAAAATATTGCAGAAAATTGAATTTTCCTGTCTTTTAATCATTTCTGCTGACCTTCAATTTCTGATAATTTGACCCTCCCCCCCCCCGCCCCATTGGTTTTCCTAAAAGAAAATGAAGCACCCTAGAACCACCGGTTGCACATTTTCATGCATGTGTACTTATACTGTACATATTTCCTGTATTATGCTGTTTTTCAGTGTCTGCTTGTGATATCTCATGGCTTAGAGCCTCTGCTACATATACAGATAACGTTTTTTGATTGCCATTGTGTTTTTGAGTCATTTTGAGCCACTTATGAAGTACCACATGTGGGTTTTCATGTATGTTAGCTTGTACTGTAATATTTACTGTATTAGGCTCACAACCAGTGTCAGTGTACCTCATGGCTTAGAACCTCTGCTGTAAGTTAAATCACCCTCTTCTCACCTCCAACTCCCAGTTATTTATTTCCCTGTTTTATTGTAACTGTCACTCTTACAATGCTCTTGTTACAATTGTTTGAGTTATCTCTTATCTTGCACACTTTGTTAAATGTAAACCGGTTTGATGTGATCCATGTCATGAAAGCCGGTATAGTAAAAATAATAAAATAAATAAATAAATAAATAAATAAATCTACAGATCACGTTTTTTATTCATTGTGTTTTTCAGCCATTTTTAGCCACTTATCATGTACTGCATGCTGGTTTCATGCATGTGAGCTTGTACTGTACTATTTACTGTATTATGCTGCCATCCAATGTCAGTCTGTGGCATCTCATGGCTTAGATTTCCTGCCACTTACAAATTACATTTTAATGACTGTTATTCTGGCTTGGAGCCACTTATCTTTTTCCTTTATCTCTTCTCATTGTTCCCTAGCACATAGGAATTTCTGGGTGTGCCTAACTTTCTGCCAAGAGACTGAGAGTTGATAAGTTTGCTCTATTTTTAGAGATTTGGAAAGGTTTATTAGCAACATCAAATGTGCTACAAAGCTGGCCCACAATTCTTGTTATTTGTATTATTTATTTATTCATTGAGGGGTAGATTTTTTTAAAAAGTGTGATCGCGTACTTTTGTTCGCGCAGCAGGCGCAAACAAAAGTACGCTGGATTTTATAAGATGCGCGCATAGCCGCACGTATCTTATAAAATCCTGGATCGGCGCGCGCAAGGCTGCCGATTTTGGGCAGCCTGTGCGTGCTGAGCCGCACAGCCTGCCTCCGTTCCCTCCAAGGCCGCTCCGAAATCGGAGCGGCCTCGGAGGGAACTTTCTTTCGCCCTCCCCTCACCTTCCCCTACCTAACCCACCCCCCTGGCCCTATCTATACCCCCCCTTACCTTTGTCCTTCGATTTACGCCTGCTAGAAGAAGACGTAAATCTACGCGCGCCAGCGGACTGCTGGCGCGCCGTCATCCGATCCGGGGGCTGGTCTGGAGGCCTGGACCATGCCCCCAGGCCGGCACCATGCCCCTGGTCCCACCCCTGAAACGCCGCGTCATTCAGCCCCGCCCCCAACACGCCCCCTTTAAAAAGCCCGTGGACTTACGCGTGTCCCGGAGCTCTGCGCGTGCCGGCGGCCTATGCAAAATAGGCGCGCGAGGGCCCTGCTCGCGTAAATCCGGGCGGATTTCCACGAGCAGGGCTTTTAAAATCCGCCCATTATGGTACAGTAGATGGACAACTGTTCCCAATGAAATCCAGGAGCCAAATTTTGCAATTCAAGGCTCCTATGCCAGATAACTATAGCCAGAAATAGAAATAGAGTACAGATAGAAGTCAAAGTGCCACAGAAGATAAATCAGGATGAGCAGAAAGAGGGAAACATTCACTGGTGCATATGCCACCAGCTGTTCTAGTGTGTGACCATCATGTGGTGCAAATCTGAATAGGGTGGGGGATAAAATTTTCAGACATAGAAGTTCATCATATTATGTCATTATTAGTGAAGACATGCAAGGTCTTGTGTTCACTTTCCCAGGGGAGTGTGTACAGTAGAGGGAACAAAGGTAGATATAGCAATAATATATTTGCAATGTACAAGCATGTTGCACAAAGTTTCAATATTACAGTGTTCAAACCTTTACAGACCTTTCTCACCTCTCTTCTCTCTCTTTGTATCTGCCTTGTTATGTTTGCTCCTGATGGGGTTTATTTAGCATTTTTGTTTTGGCAAAGGCTGTAATTAGGTCATTTTGTGTCCCTGTATTGTGTGAGATTATTGCAATAAGTCAGGGCCATGTGCATACAGGAAGAATAAATAAAGACATGCTAGTCAAGTTAACTCTTCCTGTTATCCATCAGTTACTCCAGTTTTCCCATTACTATGGCATTCACCAAAAGTTTATTTTGAATTGTCATCATATATAGCCCTATGTTTCTTTATTTATAGTATATTTCTATTGTGCCACATGTTTATTGTTCCCGTATGTTCATTGTATCACATGTTCATTGTATCCGCCTCACGGCGATAGTTCATTGACAGTTCATTGTATCCGCCTCACGGCGACAGTTCAGTTTCAATGTAAACCGGTGCGATATGTATCCTATACGTGAACATCCGTATATAAAAGTTAAAAATAAATAAATAAATAAATATTATATATAGAATGATGCTACTATCTTATGGAAAGATGTGCAAAGTTCAGAGTTCCCAGGGGAGTATGTACAGTAGTTATAGTTATATTGTTTTTGAAAAGTGCCAGGATGTTTCAAAATTACAAAATGTTTTCAGACCTGACATGTGACTCAGCACAGCTTCACCCTTCTCTCCTCTATCTGCTTTATCTAGTGTAATTGCTCTTGCTGGTTTTAGCATTTGTTTGGCAAAAGCTGTAATTAGGTCTTTATGTGTCTTTGTGAGACGTCACGAAGACCCGAGTTTTGAACTTCAAAAATATGGACTTTGTTGAAATGGGGACGAACCTGGAAGTAAAACTAGAAGACTGGGAGAAAATAAGAGAGGTGGAACAACAGTGGGCCAAACTAAAAGGAGCAATTACCAAGTCAACAAATCTACATGTTAAAAAAGTAAACAAAAGTAAGAGAAATAAGAAACTGATCTGTTTCTCAAAGGAGATGGCTGATAAAATAAAAACAAAAAGAACAGCGTTCAAGAAATATAGAGAGTCCCAAAAAGAAGAACACAAGGAAGTATAGCTGGTGAAACTGAGGAAGATGAAGAAAGTAATGAAGAAAGCAAAAAGTCAGGTGGAAGAAAGGATAGTCAAAGAGGTAAAGTGAGGTGACAAAACATTTTTCAGATACATCAGAGAAAGGAGAAAGATCCAAAGTGGTATAGTGAAATTGAAAGGTGACAAGGATCAATAAGTGGAGAGAGACGAAGACGTGGCGGAAATATTAAACAAATACTTCAGTTCAGTGTTCACTAAAGAAGACCCTTGTTGCGCTGGTGGTGGACCCTAGGCCCGAGGTGGGGTTGATGCTACCCGTAGGGAAAGCCCCATGGGTCCTCACCGTCGGGAGGTGGAGCAGACCAGGAGACGGAGGCCGACTGGAGTTTCGCCAATACCAGTCCTCGTTCCCCGCAGGTTGAGCTCTTGGGTGCCGGGGCTGGCTAGTCTTAGGCGGGCCTCTGTTAGATGAAGTGGATGTTGTAGCAGATAGCCAGGGACCAGCAGAAGTATTGGAGAGACCGAGGCAGGTCTGGACGAGGTAGGGATCCAGAGGCCTGGGCGGCAAGGACAGGCCAGAAACAAGAATAGGTGACGCCCAGGCAGCAGAAGGCCAAAGCCTGACAAGACCAAATCCAAGGAGATACCAGAGGCGAGGTCAGGAACAGGCTGGAGTCGGGGCAGGTGGCAGAGCAAGATGAGGTACAGCGGAGCAAGGATCAAGGCCGGTAATCAGTCCAGAGCGTAGTCCAACGAAGCAAGGGTCAAAGCCAGTAATCAGTCCTGAGCGTGGTCCAATGAAGCAAGGGTCAAAGCCAGTAATCAGTCCAAGGCAAAGCTAGGTAGGAACCAGGAATGGAGTCAGGAACAGGAACCAGGAACGAAGTCAGGAACAGGAACCAGGAATTAAGTCAGGAAAAGGACGAGCAAAGAAGCACACGACTAGCATGGAGACCTGTTGCCAAGGCAAGGAATGAGTGGCGGGCCCTGCCTTAAGTAGCGGGGCTTGATGATGTCATCATCCAGGACCACAGGTTAGTTTCCCACCGCGGTGCCTTTAAAGGCCTGCAAGGCGCATGCTTGCGTGCCTAGGAAGAGGTAGGATGCTGGATGGCTGCATCTCCCCGCAGCACATGTGGGGAGACCCTCCAGGAGCTGGAGGGATCCACAGAGGAGCCAGGAGTGCCCGAGGAGGCAACGGGGGTGCGGGAGGGCACTTCCACTCCCCTGTAAGGTCAAAAAAAGCCGGCCCATTCAGCATCTGGAGGCAGGAGGACTCCCGGAAACGATCGCCATCTTAGCCATGTGGGGCACTCACCTCCCGGCGTTGCTCAGCAGTCAGGGCGCTCTCCACCCCTCAGGAGCTGCGTGCAGAAGCAGTAGATGGTAAGGGGCCCTTTGTTAATAAAATCGCCGTCCAGGCACCAAACTAGAAGCAGCAGACAGTAGAAAAATTCAGCGGGCTGTCCGCCATTTTGGGAGCATTTCGCAGCGCACTCTGTCACTCATTCTTATTGTTACTGCGTGCACCGGCAGAAGTAAGAAGCACTGGTCCCCAGCGGCCCCAACCTCTACCAAGCCGGTCTGGACAAAAATTCTGAAAATCGCCGCGGTTTTGAGGGATTTTTAGGGAGATTCGGGGGAGGGGGTCCCGAAGTTCAAATTCCAGACTCTGTTGCCGATGACATCATTGCCGGAAGCCCCATCAGGTGAGATTTCTGATAATTGATTAGAAATCCCAATGATAGTAGTAGCCGCACTGTGAGATGGAGGGCGTGAAGAACTGCTTCCGATGACTGAGCTCTCAGTATCCAGTCATCCAGGTAAGGTTAGCCGTGAGTGCCAAGTCTTCATAAGTATGCGGCTACGACTGCCAGGCATTTCGTGAAGACACGAGGGGCCGATGCAAGGCCAAAGGGAAGTACTCTGTACTGAAAATGTTGGTCTCTGACAAGGAAGCAGAGATACTTTCTGTAAGACAGGGTAATCATGATGTGCATGTACAAGTCTTTCAGGTCTAGAGAGCAAAGCCAATCCCCCTCTTGGACAAGTGGAAGCCCGAAGGTCTAATATCGGGCGAATACCTTCTGTCTTTTTTGGGATTAAAAAGTATCGGGAGTAGAATCCGAGCCCCTGCTGGGAAAGAGGAACCAGTTCTATGGCATTCACTTGAAGAAGGGAAGTTACTTCCTTCTGCAGATGAAGATAGTGGTCGGAGGAGGTTCACCCCTGCCGAGCTGGATTGTATGACGGGACGGAGAGGAAGTTTAGATGGTAGCCTTGAGCTATGACCAACTGTGCCCACCGGTCTGTGGTGATGTTTAGCCACCTGGTGGTGAAGTGGCATAGTCGGCTACCAACAGGCAAAAATGGCAGAGGGGGATGATCTTCGCTCCAGAGTTGGAAGTCAAAATCCTGCAGCAGGACTAGGCTGGGCGGGAGGTTGTGGTTTCTGAGCCCTTGGCTGGTGTGGTGCAGACTTTTGGAATGGGTGGGACGAACGAGCCCATGCCAATGGTGGATAATATCTCCGAGTTTTGTATGCTATTCGTTTAGCTTCTCATCTAAACGTGCGCTTGGAGGGAGCTGAGAATTCTGCATGAGTGGCCGAAAGCTGACGGAGTGTTTCGTTGTGGTCCTTCAGCTGGGCTACTATCTCCTGGATCTTTTCACCAATGAGGTTATCCCCTGTGCAGGGGAGGTCAGCCAGACGATCTTGCACCTCCAGGCGGAGATCCGAGGACTTTAGCCATGCCCAACGGCGAGCGCTGATGCTGGCTGCTGACATCTGGGAGGCCGTATCAAAGACACCATACGCCAATCTGACCTCGTGTTTACCAGCGTCGAAGCCTTTTTTGATAGTAGAGTTCAGCTGGTCTTGAAACTGCTCTGGGAGATACTCAGCAAAGTTCTGCAGTTGTTTAAACAGGTTCCGATTGTACTGCGTCATATATAATTGATACGAAGCAAAGCATGCTCCGTGAAACACTCTGCGGCCGAAAGCATCAAGAAACGTCTGCTCCTTCCCAGGTGGTGCTGAGGAATGAGGCTTTTGATGCTTGGCCCTCTTCTGGGCAGACTCCACCACCACCGACTGATGCGCCAATTGCGTCTTCTGGAAGCCTGCAGATGGCTGCATAAGATAGATTGCATCCGTCTTGCGGTTTACGGGAGGAACCAACTCAGGATGTTCCCAGTTCCTCTGCATCAAACCCTGTAGAATGTTATGGACGGGGACGGACATGATTTCTTTTGGAGGATCCAGGAACTGAAGTACCTCCAGCATTTTATGCCTGGAGTCCTCCTCCATCTGCAGTGTGAAGGGAATAGACTCAGCCATCTCCTTGATGAAGCTTATAAAGGAGAGGTCTTCCGGCGGAGATTTGCGCCTTTCCTCTGGAGGTGACGGCTGCAACGGAACTTCGGTGGAGTCCTGGGAATCAGATGTATCGTGTGTCCACGGATCATATGATTGATCCCCTGCATCCATCAGCAGTCGTGATGGAAGAGATGGAATCCCTCCAGCCAGAGGAGGCCTTGGCATCGAAGGCATCGGTGCTGGCATCGATGGTCTTGGCCATAGCATCGAGACATCGAGATCCGGTATCGGTGCCGGGCGAAGTGGCACCGATGGCATCGGGGACTTCGCCGGTGGCCTCGGTGCGGGCACTCCCGAAGGCCCTAGAACGGGCTCTGGCCTTGACGCGTCCTCTTCTTCCGATGAGAGCGGAATGGGCGTTGATGGAGCCATGGGGATCGGCGATTTCATCGGTGCCCTCGGCAGGGCAACGATAAGCAAGTCAAGCTTGTCCAGAAGAGGAAGTAGCATCGGTGGCATCGGTGCCGGTTCCAACACGAGCACCGGTGCTGGTGTCGGTGGTCTCAGGAGGCTTTGAACAGCCTGGACTACTGCCTCTTGCACCATCTGGTGCAATTCCTCTTGGAGTGCTGGGGTGGTACAGATCGGAGTGGGAGGCATAGCAGGCAATGCCGGAGGGTCCACCGGTCCCGGTGGATTCTCGGTGGCCAAGCCCACCAAAGGCGAGGAATGCCTCAGTGCATCCAGCTTCGAGGGCAACTCATGCTCCTCAGCTCGGGTCTTCTTCTTAGGTGGCTCGCTCAATGAGGGTGCCACCGGTGCTTCGGAAGTCGAAGGCACCAGTCTCCGATGTTTGTGCTGTGCTTCTCTCGGTGATCAGCTTTCCCTGACTCTGGTATCGATGATGGGGACGTTGAAGATCAAGACACCGATTGGGCTTCACCAGCATTGGAGCGAGGATGATGCTTCGCCGGCAATGGAGTCGATGGCATCTGTGGAGACGGATGCTGAAATAACAGCGCCATCTTCTCCAAATGTGTCCGATGGTCTTTAGGGGTCATTTGGGCACAAAGGGTACATGTCTCCATGTCGTACGACTGTCCGAGACATAATACACAGACCAAATGGGGGTCTGTGATTGACACAGTCCTCGGACAGTCAGGGCACCTACGAAAACCCATTGCCATCATGGCCATCAAAAAATTTAGGTTGGTCGTGGATGGTACCGACAAGGCCCTGAGCGGTCCTTGCTGGGAACCGACCGAAAAACTGGGCAAACTTACCATATGGACGCGGCAATCGACACCGGAGAAGGGAGACCCATAGGGAATATATAAAAATTCCTGACAGGAACTGTGAAGAGCTCCAAAAATCCACGTGGCTATAGCTGAGCAGAAAAAAAGAGACTGAAGGGAGACCCCTGCTGGATGCAGGGTTAGTGCCATGCTGGGCATGCCCAGTAGATGCCAGTCAAAGTTCTAGAAATTTTGACAAAAGTATTCCATGATTGGCTCCATCCTGATGATGTCACCCATATGTGAGGACTAACATCCTGCTTGTCCTGTGAGAATACCTGGAATAAACAGAGTTGTTGCCACTTGGTGACATAAAACGGTTATTACACATAATATTCCACAGGATCTCAAACATCAAGACTTTTTCCATTTAGTCAAGGTAAAAATGACAATAATCACAAAACAGGATACCCTCTGAAATTTGATCAACATCTAGAGCCTCATGAGAAAGCTCATAAATTAGTACAGGCAGTATCACATTGTGCCTTCCATCCTGTAGCCTGAAACTGTCATCCCAGGAAACAGCAGGAATGCCAAACCCACTCACAGGATTTTGGCTGTAAATATACCCATAATTCAGCAGTAAACATTTTAGCTTTTTCTTTCCATAATCCATTTTCTAACCACATAGAGGACTGGGAGAATAAAAACCCACTTCATATCTTTTTGAAACCATCTCCAGGGTTGAAGAAGATGTACCAACTACCCATAAAATCTCTGGGTTAGAGAAATGACCACACTGTGGGGAGAAACACCTTTTCCCAGTTCACTTAGATATCTGGGTTAGAGGCCCAGTACTCAAACTCAGGATTTCCAGGTCTAGAGAACTTAAACTCCTCAGAAGAACATGAAAGAAATCCACATTAATAGGAGGTGCTATCCATTCATGCTAGAACATCTCCTAAAAGAAAATAAGTTGATAAAGAAAAAAGCTTTGGACCAGATTTTTATATTTTTCCATTTTTTTAAGCATTTTCTCAGTTTTCATTTTTTTTTCCATTTTCTGAAATTTTCATCATTCCAAATCCCTACTTTCAAACCATTCGATAAAGCAATGAGTATTAAACTTCAATATAGCATTAGAGTCCTTAAGTCATTTCCTCTTTCTTCTTTGACAGCTTCTTGTCTTCTTGTTCTCATTCTTTGAGCAGGTCATCAACTTCAGGGGCACATCCCCCATGGAAAGTCCAAGAGTCATTCTTGTCTAAAAACAATTTACCCAAAAGGGCAAGCCAAGAACTGAGTCCTCTTAACACCTGTAAATCACACAAAACAAACACAAAAGACAACATCAAAGAAATGGCCTTTCTGTCCAGTTTTTCTTCCAAAACTCTGTAGTACTTACAACTGCCAAGATGAACTGTAATGGATTCAGCAAATTAAGGGCTATACCAAGCAATATCCTGTATCTTCACCATAAGCCTTCTTGGAAGGATCCAGGTGATGGCATATACCCTGACACAGCCATTAGGCTCTTTGATTTCTACTGTGTGCTTCTTTGCATTCTGTCACATTTTCCACTGCTTGCATTGCTGCTTAATAGTGGCTTGTACTATCGGATGATCCTTAGAGAGGCTTCTATATGCCATTTTTAATCCAATGATACATTTCAGCCCAGATCCATGTGTCCTGCTGGATTTCCAATATACTCATGGCGTTTAGGGGAACATAAAGGTAAGAATATCCCCAGTTCTTGGTCACCAGCCGCTGAATCCAATGCTCATCTTATGACCAAGTAATTTATTCCTCCCCAGACAACCAGTCACAATCTATGGTCCTTAAACATCGCCAAAGAAATGGGCATGAGATTAAGTCCAGGTCTGGCTCATCTTCTCAACTACTTTTACTTCTGGGATGCCCAAGAAATCTTCCTCTCATGGAGCTACTGGAACTAGATAACTAGATAGGCTCCAGACTGATAATGGACCATCCTGATAAAATGCTAGATGGAGAGGTATTTTCAATCAAGGTCTCTAAAGTCCACATAATCCTGCATAGTTTCCAGCTCCACACACATGGATCAGTTTCTTTACAGTACGCGGGAAACAGTACTGGAAATCCCTCTTTCCACTGACAAATTTTTAATCGCAGCTGTGGGCTTTCCAAGGTAGACAGATCTATACAGCCACAGTAGCTGTGTAGACTGGTTGATCAATTAGGTTTCCAGATACACACTGCTGTCCCAGACTGAGTATAAACCAGTTCAGGACCTACTACAGAGCTGAAGGTTCCAGCTTATCTGTGGAAGTGGAGTATTTACAGGATTGGAGTTTCCCACCAGGGAGTTCAACCATTATCTAACTGCAACAGTACTTTTGAGGTTGTGGTTAATCATGGGCCCCAATTAATATATATATATATATATATATATATATATATATATATATATATATATATATATATATATATATATATATATATACACAGAGAGAGAGAGATAAGTATAGATAGCTAGATATAACTAGATATATAGATATAGATAGGTATATATACTAGCATTCTGAATGGTACGGCATGTTGTCAATTTGCAAGAATAGAGCAAGATTTGTTGAGAGTGCTTGAAATGAGTATACCACAAGACAGATGAACACAGCGTTTTGGTGTTGCTTGCTGACACCTGGAAAAAACAGAGCAAGCTATACAGAAAAGGTTTGAAATGTGTACATTATAAGTTAGACCACACAGCATTTAAAGATCTGGAAGTGAGAATGGTAGCATTTATGAGATCTGAGAGAAGTAAAACAAGACATATAGGGCCCAATATTGAAAGCATGTTCAGCACTTGATAGCCAGATAAGTAGGACTTCCTCTTCGTCCTGCCAGACCAGTCTTCACAGTGGGTTTTGTCCCCTTACCAGCAGATGGAGGCAGAGTTCCAGACCTCTTCCCTGAAACCCTCTTCTATATAGGCTGGTTCAGCAGGGAAGGAGTCAGTAGTTCTCTGCCTCCAGCAGATGGTAGGTGGAGCTAGATTGGCAGGGGGAATTGGCAGTGGCGATGGCCTCCCTGAAGTGGCTTTCCTCAGGGAAGCACCTGGGACAGGTCAGGGGCCCTCCCCCAGGTTGGGCGATCAGGCCTTGTAACCTAGAATTTCCCGCACACAGGAAGCTCAAGTAGTGGCGGCAGTGAGTAGGCCCAGCACCTAAAGGATCGCAGGACCTGGTCTGAAGTCCCCCGAACCCCTTGCAGCGACAGGGTATGGAGAGGGGCAGGAAGTTCTTAGCACTCAGGGTGTGGTGCATTCTGACCATCGCCAGCTCCTTTTGTCACCATTGCAACGGCGTGGCAGACAGTGAGGCAGTCCAGATTTCTGCACCATTATCAGAGGTCGCCGCTGCACAGCTCCTCTGCTCCTCCCTGGCAGCCTTGGAAGAGGAATTTTCCGAGGGGAGGGGAGAGGAGTTTTCTTCAGAATTTATGCTCCTGATGCACAAAGCTTATAAGGAAATAATGGGGAAACCCTTGGATGCAGGCCCCAAAAGCAAAGGCCACGACCCCTCTCCCCCTGCAGGAAAGAAGAGGAAATTGGAAGTCAGGGAGGAGGAAAAACCCAGGTCCCTTCAGGAGCTCCTATCGGATGAACAGGAGGACTCATCCCGTGGGGATTCCCTGGAAGAGTCTTAGGAGGAGGAGGATCTGAAACCAGAGAGGAAGACTTAGCAGTTGTTTAGGGCTGAGGAGTTAGGGCCTCTGATTTCTAAAATCTCCCAGGTCCTCAGGCTCTCAGAGGAACAGCGCAGGAACCCGCAATTCAAGATATGATTAATATGGAGTGGTCCTCGCCAGAGTCTAGACTATGTAGAAGGCCTATAGAAAAACTGTATGTGGTGGATCAGATAGGGAAGGAGGGCCTGCTGGAACTCCCTAAGGGGGATCCAGCAGTGGTTGCAGTCTCCAAAATGATGACTATCCTGGTCAAAGAGGGGAAGACCTCAGGGACTTATAGGATAGAAGAATCGAGACACTTTTGAAGAAAGAGTTTGAACTGTCTACCCTAACTCGGCGATCTATGGAGAGTATGCGATGAGGGCCTTACTCTGCACATTGCAGTCGCCCCCACAAGTAGTGCAGGCAGAAGGGGCCAGTAACCAAGAGTTAGCCCAAGCAGAGTCCATTGCAGCCTATGTGGCTGATGCCCTCTACAAACTGATTAGGATTATGGCCAAGCAGGCCACGACTAGCATGATGGCCAGGTACCTCTTGTGACTGAAGAGCTGGGCAGCTATATCTAAGGCCAAGCTATGCAAATTCCCATTCAAGGGAAAATTGTTGTTTGGGGAGGACTTGGATGCCCAGATGGAGGCCCAGAAGTCCAAGCCCTTGAAGCTCCGAGAGGACAGAAGTAGGAGACCACAGAGAGGGGGCACCGGTAGCAGTGGCCCAGGGACATCAGGCAGGCCAAATAGTCAAGATTCTAGCCCAGTGGGAAAGGCAGGGCACATGGACAACCCTTTTGGAGGGCCAGACATGGCTCACAAGACATGGGAACAGAGGTCATCCCCCCAAGGGGGCACAATGAAGTTTTGAAGGTCCATTCAAAGCCTCCACAGGTCAGGGGCAGACTAAAGGAGTTCTATCACTAGTGGACCTAAGTAACATTAAATCAGTGGCTTCTTGAGACCATCAGAGAAGGATACTACTCAGAACTAAAGAGCAGCATAAGGGAACAGTTCATCCAAGCTTCCAGAGGTTTTTGCACTTTGCTGTCTTAGGCAATCACTATCAGTTCGAGGCACTACCATTTGGTCTGACAACGACCCCTCATACATAAGAACATAAGAACATGCCATACTGGGTCAGACCAAGGGTCCAACAAGCCCAGCATCCTGTTTCCAACAGTGGCCAATCCAGGCCATAAGAACCTGGCAAGTACCCAAATAAGTCTATTCCATGTTACCGTTGCTAGTAATAGCGATGGTTATTATCTAAGTCAACTTAATTAATAGCAGGTAATGGACTTCTCCTCCAAGAACCTTTATGTAGATCTTAGTAGTTGTAGCAGCCACCCTGCACAAGGAGGGAATCAGTGTCCATCCTTATGTAGATGATTAGTTAATAAGACCAGACTCGAGGCAAGAAGGGGTCACAGTAACAGAAAGGGTCATATGACAGCTAGAAGCCTTGGGGTGGATGGTAAAAAAACACAAAAGCCATCTCTTCCCATCTCAAATGTTGCAGTATCTTGGGGTGCTGTTCAATACAAGCAGAGAGATGCTATTCCTACCAGAAGAAAAGATAATCAGGCTGCAGTGGCAGGTGAACAGGTTAATATCAGCCATGGAGCCCAAGGCAAGAGCTTATCTTCAAATTCTGGGATCAATGGTGGCAGCCATTGAAGCAGTTCCATGGGCAAAGGCACATATGAGACCAGTACAGCAGTATCTCCTAGCAAGCGGGGCACCGCAAGAACTAGAATTCAAGTGGAAACTGCCATTGCCGTGGCATGTAAAGGAAAGCTTACGGTGGTGGAAGGAGAAGGACAACCTAGCCAGAGGCTCCAGTTTGGAACACTGCTAGTGGTCCATATTCATGACAGACACCAGCAGCAAGGACTGAGGGGTGCTCTAGAGTGGTCAGGTGGCATAAGGGCTCTGGTCGCAGCAGGAGAAGAACTTCTCCATTAACAGGTTGGAGACCAGGGTGGCACTCCTAGCCCTAATCAGATTCAGATCAGGGGTGAGATGTCACCCAGTCCGGATCTTCTCGGACAATGTGATAACAGTAGCCTACATCAACAAGCAGAGAGAAACCAGGAGCCCACAGATGGGGATAGAAGTTGCCTGCCTAATGACATGGCAGAGCATCATCTGCAGGATATCTCGGCGGCCCACATAGCAGGAACAGAAAACACACAAGCAGACTTCTTAAGCTGCCAAAGATTGGACCCAGGAGAGTGGGAGCTATCAGAGGAAGTGACTCAGTGGGCACAACCCCAGTGGGACCTCATGGCCAAGAGAAGTAATGCCAAAGCAGCCAACTTTTTCAACAGGAGCAGAGAGTACGAGTCCAAGGATATTGATGAGTTAGCCCAGCAGGAGCCCATAGGAGTTCTTCTCTATGTCTTTCCCCCTTGGCCTATGATGGGAAAACATATCAACAGAGTAGCGAGCCACCAAGGTCAAGTAACCCTAGTAGCACCAGATTAGCCGAGATGGCCATGGTACGCAGACCTAAGCAGGCTAAGCATGGAGGAGCCGATCAGTTTCCAACCAGTACAGGGCCTCCTGCACCAGAAGCCAGTCAAAATGGAAGATCCAGCACAATTCTCTCTTACGGCATGGCTATTGAAAGGGAAAGGTTCAAGGAAAGAGGCTACTCCAAGGAGGTAATAGCCACACTCCTAATGGCATGGAAAAAATCGACCTTAGTGGCATATGTTAGCACCGCCAGCCGCGGCAAGCCGTGACCGGGGCCGGGTGTCATGGCCACTGGTCATGGTGGATCGCGGCTTAGACCGGGCCGGCGGGTGCAAGGAAAATAAGTACCTAGGGCTTCGGGAGTCGGTCGGAGCTCCTGCGGGGCAGGCTGCCCTTCTGTCTCTCGCCTGCGGCCGCATCTGTTTTGGTCGGCTGGCTCCTCAGGGTTTGGCTCCGCCCCCATCACTTCCTCTAGGGCCGCGCATGCGGCTGAAGACTGTTCTTAAAGGGGCCATGACAGGAAACTGTCATGGTCCTTCCAGAAACTCCGCCTCCAACATCCTGTATTTAAGGCAAGGTCTGGTTCTCAGACCTTGCCTTGGTATTGAGGCTCCTGCCTGAGTTTGCTCCTGTGTTCTCTGTTCCTGGTTCTTCGTCCCGCTCTGCTTGCTTGCTCTGTGGATTGATTCTTGGCTTCTGACTTCTGGACTGGTGGACATGTCTTCTCCTGGCTTGATCCTGGTATGGCGTTGGACCCTTCTCCTGGCTAGATCCTGGTACGGCTTTGGACCATTCTCCTGCTTAGACCCTGGACTGGATTTTGACCTCGTCTGTGTACCGAACCCCCGGACCGGCTTTGGATTCTTCTACATCTCCGTCCTCAGACTGCTACGACCTGCTGGAGGCGCCAGCCATCTGGAACCCACGACCTGCAGGAGGCGCCTGCATCCAAACCTTTCTTCAGTCTTCAGAGGAGTCTCCTAAGTCCCAGTGGCCGGATCCCTACAGGCTCCTCCTGGGGGGTTGCGTGCTTCCAGGGTGAAGTCTTCATTCAACTTCCTCCTGTCCAGTGGCCTCACCCTTCGACGGTAGCTGACTACCTCGAAACAAGGGTCCACTTGCATTACAGCATATGTGAGTATCTGGAGGCTTTTTGAGCAGTAGTGCTCTTGGAGAAACATTGCCGCAGCAATATTGCAGTTTCTAAAGGATGGCCTGGACAAGGGTCTGGCGGTAAGCTTGCTTAGAGTCAAGGTAGCAGCTATCGCCTGCTACAGAGGGTGCATTAAAGGCTCATCGGTGGTATCTCTGCCAGATCTGGTCCACTTCCTGGGGGGGGGGGGGGGGGGTGAGCCACATACGGCCTCCCTTCAAACTAGAATAAAACCTCCTCTCACTAGCACTAACTCGTATGCAATAATGGAATGTAAACACGAATCAACCAACCTCAAACCCTCTCTCACTAATTCCTGCTGAATATTTATCATACTATTACCATTCACAACTGTCATATTTATTCATTTGATTACCTATGTACCGTTTCATAGTCTTATTTTTTCACTGCTATTCTAATGTATCAATAGGCTGAAATGTAAATATTGTGCTGTTCAATTTCTCCCCTTCCATCCCAAGTTTATTTTCCTTGTTTTTTGTAACTTTCCCTCTCCCTTTTTCTGATTCACTGTATTTAAAGTTCAAGGTTCTTATTGAAAATATTGTTTTTTACGTTACGTTATGCTTTACACTCCTTGTTATTTGTAAACCGGGTTGATGTGATGCCTATCATGAAACTCGGTATAACAAAAACAATAAATAAATAAATAAATAAATAGATGTGCCAGCATGAGATCTGAACTTGGTGCTGAGAGTGCTAGCTAAAGCTCCTTATGAGCCACTCAAAAATGGCCAGGTAAGGGACCTCACCTGGAAGATGGGGGCCAAAAAAAAGAGAGTAAAAAGAAGGGAAAAAGAGTATATAAAATAATTATATAAAAAGAGAAGTCGGGGGAAGGGAGGCAATCAGGAGGTTCAGCCTCCCCAGACAGGACCCCCACCCCTCCGAGTCATTCCCCCATCAGACCCCCCTCACCTGCCTCTTCTTTTTTTTTTTTTTTTTTCAATAATATTTTATTGACCATTCAAAACAAAAAGTAAAACACCAACTGATTATACAATAGTAATGGTTTTTAACTTTCCCCAAGAAATATGAGTGTCTGGGTACATAAAACAGCTTACAATTGTGCAGACGTCAAAGGCATTACATATCCTAATACATGAGACTAAACGCTGTATGTGCCCGTAGGCTACCGTCAACCAGCGGTTATCCTATACAGTGAACTCTGGCATAGTTATAATAATTCCTGTTTATATAGCATGTTCCAGCACTACAATAACAGCTGTCAAATCGTACAAATGTTATTGGACTGAGGCCGCCCTCCATGTCTTATACGGCTGCCATATAGTGAAATGTTTAGGCTGGTTTCTATGTTTTTGGACAGTCAATTTATACATTTCCATCACCCCATCCAATTTCCGAACCAACAGGGATAAATCAGGTATAGTGCTATTTTTCCAATTTGCGGCCAATACACACCTCGCTGCTATTAAGATCTGATGTATGAGTCTCCATTCAGTGATATTACTGGACACAGGGACACTAAGCAGCACCTGTTCAGGGGTGAGCACAAAACGCCTCTTAAATATGTGCTGCAGAACCGTATTCACCAACTCCCAAAAGGGCTGCACCTTGGCACAGCTCCACCACATGTGGAAGAAAGTGCCAACAGCTCCGCACTCCTTCCAGCAATGCGCTGAACCGCGCAATTTAGCTTTCCATAGTTTATAGGGGGTACAATACCACCTTAATAACACCTTGTACCCATTTTCCTGTAGAGATGCTGAAATAGAACGTTTTGTATTCAGGAAAATGGTATCCCACTGATCCTGGTCAAGTGATTTCCCTAGGTCTCGCTCCCAGGCGGACACAAAGGCAGGACGTGAGTGAATATCCGTGTTAAGAAAATCGTATATTTGCGATATCATTTTGGTCGCCTTGTCCGCCCTCTCTCACCAATTTTCAAATTGACTCTTACCTAATGAGAGATCTGTGGATATGACCCTGGAACGAAGAAAATGACTAACTTGTGAGTATTGGAATGCATCTTTCACCTCCAATTGGAATCTCTCCTGAAATATCGCAAAAGGGAGAATGCCACCCGCTTCCCATAGTTTACCAAATGTTTGAATCTCTCGTTCCTTCCAATGGGCATAACCGCGGGAGCTCCAGCCAGGGGTAAACAACTTGTTGTGGAACAGAGAGGAGCTCAAGAAATACTGTCTACTCCCAATTAACTTTTTGTGCCATGTACACCAGATCTGATGGGTAGTGGCCAGAGATGGGGACACTACACCTCCTGGCAACCAGGTTTCCTTTGGTTGCCAAGTAGTGGCCCACAGCGGCATGGGGTCCAATAATGCCTGTTCTATATCCACCCAACGCTTCCTCTCGCATTTTCTATTCCAATCCACTATAGCCCGTAGTTGAGCGGCTGCATAATAAAATGCTAAATTAGGCACCCCCAAACCCCCCTTCAATTTATGTCTACACAAGGTCGACCGTGCCACCCTCGGTGGTCGCCGATTCCAGATAAACGCAAAAATCTTTTTCTGCCAACATTTAAGTATAGAAGATGATATAGGTACAGGAAGCGTCTGAAAAAGATATAGAAACTTGGGCAAGACAATCATTTTTATAGCTGCAATCCGTCCCACCCAGGACAATTGATGCCTTGTCCAACAATCCAAATCAAGGAAAATTTTGGAAGCAAGAGGAGTGTAATTTAACTGAAAAAGATCCTCCAATTTGTTACTGATGAAGATCCCTAAGTACTTTATGCGGTGCGGCGCCCATTTGAAAGGAAATTGAGAACGGATTTTTTGGGCCTGGTCAGCCAGCAAGGAGATGTTTAGGATCTCCGATTTCTCTAAATTTAATTTAAAGCCGGAGACAGAACTAAAATTGGCTAACAACGCTACTACCTGAGCTAAGGATTCAGTCGGGCGGGTCAGGGTGAACAAAACATCGTCCGCAAATAAAGATATCTTGTAATCCACTCCTCCCACCTCTACACCAGAAATTGACTTCAAATCCCGAATTTTAATTGCCAATGGCTCCAGAAACAACGCAAATAGTAGCGGGGACAAAGGGCACCCCTGTCTGGTGCCTCTCTCTATCGCAAAGGGTTCAGAGTAGGATCCGTTCACCTTGACACATGCCCTTGGATCCTCATATAAGGCCCGAATCCATCTGAGGAAGAAAGGGCCAAAATTCATCCTCTCCATCGTTTTAAACAAATATGGCCAGTGCACCATGTCAAAAGCCTTTTCGGCATCTATGGACAGGAGCACGGCCGTTAACTGATTCTCCTTAGCCCACCATATTAAATCCAAAATTTTTCGGACATTGTCCGCGGCCATCCTACCCGGAATAAATCCCGTCTGGTCAGGATGTATCAAGTGTGACAGCACCATATTTAAACGGTTAGCCAGGACCTTGGCTAGGATTTTCAGATCAAGATTGATCAAGGAGATGGGACGATATGAGCCGCACTCTGTAGGATTCCTACCCGGTTTAGCCAAAATTGTAATTCCAGCGACATTAGAACCTTTGTATAAGGAGCCGCCTTGCCGTAAAGAGTTAAATAACTCCCTTCACCTGCCTCTTCTAATGCAAGAGGTCCAGAAACTACTGGCCCAGAAGGCCATACAGTTGATATCCATCTCAACAAAACGAGGGATATTATTACCAGTATTTTCTCGTCCCCCAAAATTCTGGGGGCCTCCATCCTATCTTGGACTTCTGGACTCTCAACAAACATGGAGGGAAAAATTCAAAATGATCAATGATTGGATATGCTCACTCAGTTTCAAGGATGCCTATACTCACATCCCAGTATATCCTTCTTGTTGGCAATTCCTTTGTTTCAAGATAGGAACTAATCATTACCAGTACAGAGTAATCCCATTTGGACTCTTGTCTGCCCCCAGAGTCTTCACAAAATGTCTAGTGGTGGTTGTGGCTCATCTCCATCAAATATAGATAAGAATACTTCCCTACTTGGAAATAGTTTCCCCAGAGGAAGGTGTTCTTCATTCCATTCTCAGAGATACTATTCATTGCCTAGAAAGATTGGGCTTCCTAATAAATTATGAAAAATCAGTGCTCCAACCACCTGAATTCTGCAATTCATAGGAGAAAGAATAAGTACAATTCAATCAAAGGCTTTCCTCCCCAACGACAGGGCTCAGGTACTATGCCATCTTGTCTCAGCTCCTTCAGCAGTCTTTGTTGATAGTAAACCAAGTATTGTTATTGCTGGGCCATATGGGAGCAGCTATTCATGTAGTTCCCCAAACTTGACTTCATATGCGATGATTACAATAGAGGTTCAAGAATCAGTGGTCCCAGTATCTACAGCCCCTTCCCACCGAGGTTCTTCTAGCCACCTCTGTAAAGCAAGACATTATTTGGTGGCTATTACCAAACATATTTGAAATGGATGCCCATCTTTGACCAATCCCCCATCAGCTAATTGTCACAATGGATGCTTCAATACAGGGATGGGGTGTTCATATATTCCAATACAAGACTCAAGGTCTTTGGTCCATCAAGGAAAGGTCCTACCAGATCAATCTGTTGGAACTGAGAGTGATACAGAATGCCCTAATCGTATTCCATCACATGCTGCAGAACAAATACATCATGAGCCAAATGGACACTGAAGTAGCAATGTTCTATATAAAGAAACAAGGAAGAAAACAGCTCATGGACTCTTTGCAGGGAGGCTGTCCAAATCTGGGACAGCCATTCAATCTCCATTCAGGCCATATACTTACTGAGGATAGCAAATATGTAAGCAGACAGACTCAGCAGAATCTTTCATCCGTAAAAGTGGGCCCTCGATCAACAAGTAGCCGATGACATTTTTTGCCGCTGGGGCCAACCATGGATAGAACTCTTTGCAATAGAACAAAACAGAAAACTGGAAAGGTTTTATTTCCTGCTCCTAGTCCCAACTGTCATGGACCCTGCCGGCGGAGTTAATCACAGTGAGCAGGCACTCTCTTACCCTTGCTGCCTCTCCCCGATGCGGCCGGAGCTGCGGACTGTGCTTCTCCTTGCGGCCCGGAGGCCACCCCTGGTGACCAGCCTTGCCGCGGCATGGTGCCGCGGCAAGGCGGGCCTTCACTGTGGCTGGAGCCGCGTACTTTCCCACGCTGCCTGCCTTCTTCGCGGAATGAAGCCGCCACCGATGTTGCTGACATCTTCGCAGCACGGAGGCCACAACCCCGGGCTCAATTAGCGGCTGGAGCCGCCCCCGGAGCCTCCTGCAGCAGCTGGAGCCACTGCCATCATCGGGGCCTGTGTTCAGGCCCAGCCCTTCTGCTACGCTTCAGACATCGGTGCACGGTCCACGGTCCAAGGTCCTGCACAGCCCTGCTTCCTTCCTCTAGGCGTGCGGCCGTGCCTCTCTCTAGGATTTAAAGGGCCAGACACAAGAAGTGTGCTGGCCCCACCTAAGGACTGATTTCCTGCCTAGCCCTATTAAAGGGCTGTCTTCGCATTACATCGGGGCCTTGCATCGGAGTTACTTCGTCTCTGGAAGCTCCTGCTGTCCAGCGCTCCGACAGGTCCTTCTGTCTTCTCCATGGAGCTCTTCGTCTCGTCACATCTGTGTCTTGCCAAGTCTTCGTGCCTGAGGTCCCCATACAGGTGTCCTGGTGTCTCGTCTTCGGACGTCCTGCTTCCTCATGTTCCTGGTTCCTTGGTGTCCTGCTCCTGTGTCTTCAGCGCTCCTGAGCCTTCTGGTCATGTCAGGCCTTGGCCCCTCAGACTTTACCCCCCTTGGTAGCCCAAAACTTTGGAACTCCCTCCCAACTAAACTCAGAATTCAAGAAAACCTAAAAACATTCAAAAAAGAATTAAAACCTTGGTTGTTCAACAAAGCATATCAAACCACCCAAAGAATCAACTAATCATCACGCCCTCCATTACAACCTCATGATTAAATGAATATCAGCACAACTATACTTTTCTAAAATAAGAATAAACTCATTTTGATCTTAAGCATGAATTTGTTTACTACTAAGCCTAATAACATGTTATGTTTACACCCCTCGTCAACCCCTTTGTCCCTATAACCTTATTTTGTAAACTGTTATGATGGCGTTATTTTGACGTTTCCGAATGATGGTATATAAAACTCTTTAAATAAATAAATAAAAATGATGTCTTTCCCGAGTGGGGAGTGGCCTGAATGTGGAATTCTTTCCTGTGCTCCTGAGCCGTCTTGTCCTGCCAGCCTTTGTGGAGCTCCGGACGACTCATGGTTCTGTCGTCGAAATTCTGCCTCAGCTGAATTCTTCCCTGCACTCGTCCCGTTGTCAGCGTGGTCCGTGACCAGCCTCTTCAGGCTGTGTAGGGCGTGCAGTGGGACAGGGTGATCTGCGACCAGCCCATTGGGTTCGTCCGTGAAAGTGGGCTGAGTAGGGCGCCCTGAGAGACAGTGCCAATGTCCTCCTGCCCAGCTTCTCGTCTTGTCTGGACTTCCTTCCAAGTTATTCGTCTCGTCTCTGATGCCGTCGCATCAGCCTTGGTGTCACGCCTTCTCTTCAGCCTTGGTGTCATGTCTTCACCTTCGTCATAGTGTCACGTCTTCATGTCAAGGCCTCCGTCTGCCCTCATCCTCAGGCCAGGCCTGCTGCTCCACGCCGTTCCAAGCGGCAGGTCCGAAAGGGCTCGGAATGGTTGGAGGATCATTCACATTCCAACATCATGTTGTTGGCCTTGGGAGCTTGCAGGCCTGGCAGAGGGTAAGACAGTCAGCCATGCTGGAACATGTCTTCAACCCTTGGTTCGGCCCTGGATCCATCTGGGGTCAGGCTGAGGCCCAAGGGCACACTAAACACCCCCTTCTCAACACCAACAGAGAGGCCCAAGAAGCCTTTCTACTGTTTTGGTTGGAAGAGCTAGTTTATGCCTTTCTTCTGATCCCACTAATCTCCAGGATAATGTAAAAATGAATTCAGGACAAAGCAAGGATGAGTCTACTCACTCCTGCATGACCGAGACAACCATGATATGCATATCTCGTGCACTTTTCAACAGAGATGCCAAGAGATTGCTCCATTGTGCAACCTCATCTTGAATATTGTATGCAGTTCTGGTCACCACATCTCAAATAAGATATAGCAGAATTAGAAAAGGTATAGAGAAGGGCGACCAAAATGATAAAGGGTATGGAATAATTCCTCTATGAAGAAAGGTTAAAGAGGTAAGGACTCTTCAGCTTGAAGAAGAGATGGCTGAGGGGATATATCAGATACTCTCCAAATCCTTCTAGTATACACCCCTCCAGGCCTCCTAGAAGCAGATGCATCACCAATCCTAGAAATCATAGCATCTTATCTTAAACTAGACTCCCCAACGATAATCCTAGGAGATTTTAACTTACACGTCGACAACCCCACACTCTCAACCAGCTGCGAAACATTCCTTACCGCTATGTCCGCAATGGGATTCAAACAAATAATCAAGGAACCTATGCACAAGGCAGGTCACACACTGGACCTTATCTTTATGAACTCAGGTATAACAAATTCAGCACACCCCACATGCAAACCAGTTCCCTGGTCGGACCATTCACTAATCTCCACCACCTTTTCGATGACCCAAACGAGCAACAAACACCCACCTAGGCATGTGCATTCGGATTGACCGCATATGTAAAACGCAACTCATATTTTTTTTTAACTTAAAAAAAAGATGAGGCGTATACGAGCAGATTTCCGACATATTGAACATAGATATGTCGGATACGGCGAATCGCCATGCGCGCGCTTTCTCGCCGCCATTACCTGCGACTCGAGCTCGGAGCCCCGGATTACCTGAAAATGGCGGCGCCCCTGCGGTATCCATGCCGACCTGTCTGACCCTGTCCTGTGAGTCTCAGTGACTCACAGGAAAGGGTGGGACAGGTCGGCATGGATACCGGAACGCAGCGAATCTGCGTTCACCTTTTCAGAGAAGCACTGAATGCAGCGAATCGCGCTGTCATTCCGTGCTTCTCTGAGGATTTCCTGACGAGCCAGCACTATAAAAGCAGCAGCAGCACGAGGACTGACGGACATTGTCAGCGATTCAGTGGGGAGGTGGGATCGGGATCGTGCAGGGTGGGCTTAGGCAGGCTGAGGCAGAGAAGATAGCAGAACCAGATTTGATAGACAACACAGAACAGAACCAGATTTGATAGACAAACACAGAACAGATTCTTTGTTAGGGAAAAAAAAAAAAAGAACATTGTTATTGAGTGAGTCTGTACATTTTATCCTGGGCAGTGCCAGGCAGGGCTGGCAGTACTCTGCCTCATATTTGCTATTTTTAAACAGACTTAAAAGCATTCTCCTTGAGTGGTTCAGTGCTGGGTGGGCACTGGGCAGCAGTTCCAGGGCTGGGAGTACTCTGCCTCATATCTACTTTAGTTCTATGTGCACTGCAGTGCACACAGACAGACACATTCCGTGCATTGCCAGGCAGGCAGTGAGGCAGTGGGCATTGTAAACAGAGTGAACATTGCCCTTCAGCGAGTCTGTTAAATTTGCTATTTCTAAACAGACTTAACCGCATTGTCCTTGACTGGTTCAGTGCTGGGTGGGCAGTGCCAGGGCTGGCACTGGCAGTACTTTGCCTCATATCTACTGAAAAGGAAGCTTGTTCTCTGTGCACTCACTGCACACACACAGACAGACACATTCCGTGCATTGCCAGGCAGGCAGTGAGGCAGTGGGCATTGTAAACAGAGTGAACATTGCCCTTCAGCGAGTCTGTTTAATTTGCTATTGTTAAACAGACTTAAAAGCATTCTCCTTGAGTGGTTCAGTGCTGGGTGGGCAGCAGTTCCAGGGCTGGGAGTACCCTGCCTCATATCTACTTTAGTTCTATGTGCACTGCAGTGCACACAGACAGACACATTCCGTGCATTGCCAGGCAGGCAGTGAGGCAGTGGGCATTGTAAACAGAGTGAACATTGCCCTTCAGCGAGTCTGTTAAATTTGCTATTTCTAAACAGACTGAGCATTGTCTTTGAGTGGGTCTGTTAAATTCTGTTATTTTAAACAGACAGAGCATTCATCTTGAGTGGGTCTGTTCATTTTGTTATTTTAAACAGACTGAACATTATTATTGTGGGACAGTGGGCAGTGTTACCACTAGTACTCCTTGACATTAAATCCATAATGTCAGGGAAAGAGAGTGCAAGCGACTTTGTGGGAATGGCAGCGGAGGCACCGCAAAAGACACCAGTGCAACACCACCAGTACAGCTAAAAAGGCAACTGTCGCAATCAAACGTCTTTGTAGGGGATGGCAGTTCCATGGCAAAAAAAAAGAAATCAGACCATGAAACTTTGCAATCGCCACCACGTGTTTCTGGCCCTGTACTTTTGGAGGAGAGTGAAGAGGAGGCAAAGTCTAGCCAGACAAAAGTTACACACCCAAGAGCAGCCAGGGGACATAAGTGTCCTGCAAAAATTCACGCTGACAAGGTAGCGCTGGCACTGTTAGCTTCTGATTCAGAAGAAGAATCTTCTTGGATGGGATTCTCATCAGAAACGGAAGATGTAATACCTGAGGAATCTTCGGTAGAATTGTCACTTACTCCTGTTTTAGCCTCCACCTCCAGAATTCTGCAGCCGGGGAGACATTCCACTGATATCGAGGAGGAGGAAGAGCTGTCAGAAGGGAGACAGAGGGTGACTGTTGCCCCCGCTGGCATTGCTTCGCCGGGTGCAGTGGGTGCACCACCCACACCCAGTAGTACCTCAACTCCAGTGCCACCATCCACCCCCAGGGCGGGAAAGAGAGGAGGATCACAAAAGAAATCTGCGATCTGGGCACATTTTAAAGTGACAGAAGACCCGCGTTATGCTCGGTGTAATTACTGTGCCAGGGATATTAGCAGAGGCAAGCAACTGGGACATCTGTCAAATTTTGGCATGGAGTATCATATTAAGAGGCAACACCCAACAAGATTACTGCCATCTGGGGATGGTAGCATTTTCCGTCAGGGGACCCCTTCCCCTTCCAACCAGGGTGCAGTGGTAGGAAAGCAGCAGAGTCAGCCCACGCCCTCATACCCTTCTAGCAGTCAGGCGGCAGGCCAGAAACCCACTGACATGTGGCAGAAGCGACAATGCACCATGGAGGAAATGGGGTGGAGTGCGGTAACGCTATCCCGGGGTAGGAGGCAGGCAGCCGCAAAAGTAGTAACCAGGAGCATTGGGGAAATGATTGCCCTTGATGACCAGCCCCTGCAGTTAGTGGAGAATGTGGGTTTCAAACGTTTCTTGAAGGTCGTACTTCCAAATTACAAAGTCCCCTCCAGAACCACATTTAGTAGAAAGGTCATCCCCAGCCTGTACAAGCACTGTGTCAGTCGCGTGCAAGCACTGCTAGGTAAGGCAGACGGAAGAGTGCATTTCACCTGCGATATCTGGACCGCCATGAATGCTGCACACTCTTACCTCTCTCTGACAGCACACTGGTGGGACATGGCAGAGGCAGGGGCAGCCAGCAGCTCTATTACTGAACAAGCATCAGGGTGGAGGTGGGCTTTACTGAACACCCACCTGACGGACCATTCCCATACCGCTGCCAATATTCTAGCATGCCTCAGAAAGATGCTGGCGAGCTGGAAAGTACACCAGCGAGACAGTAAAACGCGGGCAGGCTTTTTTGTCACAGACAACGGTGCAAACATGGTTAAGGCAATAAGCGATGGGCGGTTTAAGAACATCCGATGTTTTGCACACACTCTGCATCTGGTAGTGAAGTCAGGTTTGGGCTTGGAGTCCAAGGACAAGGAGACTGAATACCTGCGTTGGTTAATACACAAGTGCAGGAACATAGCAGCACACTTCCACAGAAGTGTCAGGGCGGGGCAGGTTCTCCGAGAAAAGCAGACTGATTTGGATATGCCTGAGAAGCGTCTCATTCAAGACGTTCCCACCCGGTGGAATTCCACCTTTATGATGCTGGAGAGGTTATTGGAGCTGCAGACACCCCTTCATGAACTTTCTGGTACAATAGACATAGGTGTACAGAATCCCCTAGGGCATCACGATTGGTTAGTCATGAGTCAGCTGTTAAAAATCCTGCAGCCCTTCAAGGACGTCACGGAGGAGCTGAGTTCCAGAAGTTCCACCTTGGCTGACATCATCCCTATTGTGAAATTCCTGGATGACCATTTGGAAGGCATTAAACGGCAAGAGGGAATGACTGCTGAGGTGCTGCAGTGTGTGGACGTTTTGCAGCAGCAGGTGAAAGACAGATTAAGGCCTTTAACAGAGGACAGCACATACATGCTCGCCTCTGTCTGTGATCCCCGTGTGAAAGGTAAACTCGCCCTACAGACCAATTGTCTGTCATTTGTGAAGGAGCTGTTGTTAGCACAGGTCCGTGAACAGGAGCACCATAGGCGGAGACAGATTAGGCTTGAAGCACAGGTGGAAACAGCAGGCACGTCACAGAGTTGTGCTGCTGCTAGCCCTGGCAGGAGAAGGACTGTGTCAGTGACAGATACTATTATTAGTGCGTCCACCTCAACGTCAGAACGCCCAAGGCATGTTGGCCATAAAGATACATCAGTTGTGCAACGGGCGAGAGAGAAAGTAACTGGATTGAGTGACTCTCAGCCCTCCCAAGCACAGGAGGAGACAGCAGCAGAGCTGTCAGTGACACGGTATCTCTCAGAGCCGATAGAGAACACGCAGACAGATCCGCTGGCATATTGGGCACACAAGTCCACTGTCTGGCCACACCTAGCCAAAGTGGCTGAAGGATATCTGTCATGTCCACCAACCAGTGTGCCCAGTGAACGTGTTTTTTCAATGACAGGGGATATCATGAGCCCTCACCGCTCAAGGCTGTCACCGGTCTTGATGGAAATGCTAGTGTTTTTGAAAGTAAACCTGCCATTGCTTGGCTTTCCCGATTTTCCTTGTGAATGGCAAGATGAATAAAAGCTATTGAAAGGAGCCTTGCAGCAGTTCCAATTGCCTCCTATGCTCAAGATAATGTAAGCACTGCAGCACATGTTCTTGACATGAATCGCTGTGCCTGACCGGCATCTACTGTGCAGCCCTTGTGTTCCCACAAGTGTTTTAACTCCGTTGCTGTTCCTGCCTGTACCTCCAGGCATTGTGTTCCTACTGGTGTTTTAACTCCATTGCTGTGCCTGCCTGTCCCTCCAGGCCTTGTGTCCCTAGCCGGGATTGACCTCTGTCCTCCAATGATGTGCCTGTTCCTCCAGGCCTTGTGTCCCTAGCTGGGCAGTTCCATTTTGTTATTTTAAACAGACTGAGCAATCTTCTTGAGCGGGTCTGTTCCATTTTGTTCTTTTAAACAGACTGAGCATTGTCCTTCAGAGTGGGTCTGTTGATATTGCTATTTTAAACAGACTGAGCATTGACCTTCAGAGTGGGTCCGTTAATTTGTTCTTTTAAACAGACTGAGCATAGTCCTTGAGTGGGTCCGTTAATTTTGTTCTTTTAAACAGACTGAGCATGGTCCTTCAGAGTGGGTCCGTTCATTTCTTATTTTAAACAGACTGAGCATTCTTCTTCAAGGCCGAAGTGGAGGAAGGGTTCCATGTGAAACAGCAGTTCAACATGAGTCAGCCGGTCCTAAGAGATAGGCGAGCGCCGTTCGGAAGGGACGGGCGATGGCCTCCGTCGTCCTCGGCTGATCGAAAGGGAGTCGGGTTCAGATCCCCGAACCCGGAGTGGCGGAGATTCGGCGCTGGGCTCTTCCCTCTTCACTCGCCGTTACTGAGGGAATCCTGGTTAGTTTCTTTTCCTACGCGGCTTGTGTCCCTAGCTGGGATTGACCTCTGTCCTCAAATGATGTGCCTGTTCATCCAGACCTTGTGTTCCCACGCGTATTCTTATTTCTGAGAGATTTTCCGATTCCTTTGTCATCAGCTAAAGTGCATAAGATGCGTTGATGAATAGTTTTGAAGATGACACATATGGCTTTATAGATGATACGGAAGTGGAGGGGTAGCCAATGTAACTCTTTCAGAATGGGAGATATGTGGTCTCTCTTTCTTGCGCCTGTTAGTAATCGGGCTGCTGAATTTTGAACCATCTGTAGTGGTTTGGAATAGGATGAGGGCAGACCTAGCAATAGGGAACTGCAGTAGTCTAATTTCGCAAAAATGACTGCTTCGATGATCGTTCTGAAGTCTTGAGCATGGAAAAGAGGTCTTATCCTCTTCCGAACCTGGAGTTTATAGAAGCAGTCTTTGGTTGTTTTGTTGATATGTGCCTTGAAGTTTAGCCGGTTGTCTATTATCACTCCTAAGTCTCTAACTTGTGTGGTAGGTAGGTTGGTGGGAAGAGTAGTGTTGGAGATATTGTTTTCAGGAGAGATGAGTAGGATTTCTGTCTTGGATGAGTTTAAGATGAGGTGTAGGTTGCTTACTACTTGTTTGATTTTCTGGTGGCATGTTTCCCAGTACTCAAGAGTTTTACAGTATGTGTCTTTGATAGGGATGATGATTTCAATATCATCTGCGTAAAGGAAGTACTTTAGATGAGGTCGGTAAGAAGTTGGCAGAGAGGAAGAAGATAGATATTAAATAGGGTCGGAGACAATGAAGAACCTTGAGGGACTCCTATGACAGAGTCAAATCTTGAGGATTCCTTGTTTTGGAGTTTAACTTTGTAACCTCTGTAATTGAGAAACGTTTTGAACCAGGATAGGACGGTGCCGCTGATTCCTATGGACGAAAGCTGGTTTAGGAGGATGGCGTGGTTGACCGTGTCGAACGCTGCGGAAAGGTCTAACAAGATCAATAGGAAGAGTTTCCTTTGTCGAGGCCCATTAAGATATAATATTATATCTTATAGTTGTGGTTTGGATCATATTCTTTAGGTGAAGACGGTTGTCTATAATTACTCCCAGGTCTCTCACATGGTTGTGGGTGAGAAGGTGTTTGTGATGGATCTGAGATGGGAGGTTTTCTTGCTTGTAGGAAATGAAGAGGAGTTTAGTTTTAGAGGCATTGAGGACCAGGTTTAGACTGTTGAGGAGATTAGTGGTGGCTTGTAAGCTGTTGTTCCAAAGTGCGATGGCTTTGTTAATAGATTCTGTTATGGGAATAAGAATCTGAACATCGTCTGCATAGATGTAGTGAATGAGGTTAAGACTACTTAACAGTTGGCAAAGGGGAAGGAGGAAACGGCGGGTGAAACGGCAAAGCTGCTGCCAGGGGGGGCTATAACACGCGCCGCCGGAGCGGCGGACCACCTGCCCCCCCTGGGCCTTCCCAGCCGACACGGAGCCGGTTGCGGCGCTCCGCCGCGGAGGAAATGCGCCCTGCGGCCGTCCGGGAGGCGTTCCCCGCCCCCCCGCGAAAGGGGTGGGGGATCCGCCGAAACCCCGGTCCCACCGAACCCGCCGGGTTGAATCCTCCAGGCGGACTGCACGCACCCCACCCGTTTAACTCTTAACGGTTTCCCGCCCTTTTGAACTCGCTCTTGAAAGTTTTTTTCCAACTTTCCCTTACGTACTTATTGATTTTATTTATTTATACCGGCATTGCATCCTCTGTAGGCTTCCCTGGTGGGTCTTGTGCATTTGAATAAACGAAGAGGAATTTGTAGGTCGATTATGGTGTGTTGGTGAATGATTTTTTATATCAAGGTGATGGATTTGTAAATGACTCTGAACTGAATTGGTAACCAGTGGAGGTCTTTTAGGACTGGGGAAATGTGGCCTCCTTTCCTAGTGTTTGTTAGTAGACGGGCTGCTGTGTTTTCAACCATTTGGAGTGGTTTTGTGTATGAGGAAGGGAGTCCAAGTAATGTAGAGTTGCAGTAGTAGAAAATGAGGGCTTGGAGGATGGTTCTGAAGTCTTTGGCGTGGAAGAGTGGTCTTATCCTTTTTTAAACTTGCAGTTTATAGAAGCAGTCTTTGGTGGTTTTATTGATATGGGATTTCAAGTTCAGTTAATTGTCGATTAGCACACCTAGATCCCTCACATGAGTAGTTTGTAGGTTGGTTGGGAGACAAGCTGTGAGATTGTTGTCAGGAGTTATGAGTAATACTTCAGTTTTAGAGGAGTTTAGTACCAGATTTAGGCTTTTGAGGAGGCTTTTGATTTCTAGGTGACAGGAATCCCAGTATTCGAGGGTTTTTGAGTATGATTCTTTGATGGGGATTAGGATCTGGATGTCGTCTGCATAGAGAAAGTGTATTAAATTGAGGTTGGTAAGGAGTCGGCAGAGTGGTAGGAGGTAAATATTAAAGAGTTTAGGGGATAAAGAGGAACCTTGTGGGACTCCGATGGCCGAGTCGTGGCGTGGTGATTCTTTGTTCTGGATTTTTACCTTATAACCTCTGTTGGTTAGCAACAATTTGAACCAGGCGAGCGCCAATCCAGAGATTCCGATTGCTACTAGCTGTTTTATTGGTCTCGTGCCAGTATTCAGCCTTACACGGAGTTTACCACCCGCTTTGGGCTGATTTCCCAAAGAACCCGACTCAGAGAAGACCCGGTCCCGGCGCGCCAGGGGCCACTACCGGCCTAACACCGTCCGCGGGCTGATCCTCCATCAGAAGGACTTGGGCCCCCGAGCGGCGCTGGGGAGGCGGTCTTCCGTATGCCACATTTCCCGCGCCCGCCGGACAGGCGGGGATTCGGCGCTGGGCTCTTCCCTCTTCACTCGCCGTTACTGAGGGAATCCTGGTTAGTTTCTTTTCCTCCACAGCTTGTGTCCCTAGGTGGTCCCTGCGGGTCGGTACGGCAAGAGCGGTATTCAAACAGCAAGCACTGGGGTATGAAAATACAGACCCCTGTGTACTTACTTGGTAGAGGTTTTGCTAGGAGTAAGAATTTGTTGAGGATAATGTCAGTTTCTTAATAAGATCTCATGCTTTGACTGTTGAGGAGATTAGTGATGGCTTGTAAGCTGTTGTTCCAAGTGCGATGGCTTTGTTAATAGATTCTGTTATGGGAATAAGAATCTGAACATCGTCCTGCATAGATGTAGTGAATGAGGTTAAGACTAGTTAACAGTTGGCAAAGGGGGAAGGAGGAACGGCGGGGGGGAAACGGCGAAGCTGCTGCCAGGGGGGGCTATAACACGCGCCGCCGGAGCGGCGGGCCACCTGTATATACAATATATACAGCTTCTGAGCAGAGAATTTATTGATGGTGCGTGTTAGGTGGAGTTCGGGAAGGCTTGCCTGAAAAGCCATGTCTTGAGTCTTTCCAGAAAGGTTAGGAGGCGAGGTTCATTTCTGAGATCTCCCCGTGTACAACATTTTGAATTAAACATGCCACTTAATATTGTATGCGATATTGGATGGACATGCACAGCATTCCAGGTCAAACCCTTTTAGAGACGTCAAGCCTCGACAGACAAAGTAAAGAGTAAGAAATTGTTGAACTTGGAGGTGGACCCTTGTCCGGGGGAAACGGCGAAGCTGCTGCCGGGGGGGGGGGGGCAATAACACGCGCCAGAGCCGGTATTTACCCTTAGATGGAGTTTACCACCCACTTTGGCCTGCATTCCCAAACAAACAGACTACGAGAAAACCCGGTCCCGGCGTGCCGGGGGCCGCTACCGGCCTAACACCGTCCGCGGGCTGAGGCTTGATGAGAAGGACTTGGGCCCCCGAGCGACGCCAGAGAGGCGATCTTCCGTACGCCACATTTCCCGCGCCCGCCGGACGAGCGGGGATTCGGCGCTGGGCTCTTCCCTCTTCACTTGCCGTTACGGAGGGAATCCTGGTTAGTTTCTTTTCCTCCGCGGCTTGTGTCCATAGGTGGGATTGACCTCTGTCCTAGAATGATGTGCCTCTTCATCCAGGCCTAGTGTCCTACTGGTGTTTTAAGTCCATTGCTGTGCCTGCCTGTTCATCCAGACCTTGTGTTCCCACACATATTATTATTTCTGAGAGATCTTCCAATTCCTTTGTCATTTTCTGAAGTGCATAAGTAGGGTAGCTAAATGAGGAGAATATTGGAGGGGCGAAGTTCCATATTCAAAGCTGAGTAGCTGTACTTATCTAGTGAAAGTTTGAAGGATAAGGGAAGGCTTGTAAGAATAGCCAAGTTTGTTAATAGATTCTGTTATGGGAATAAGAATCTGAACATCGTCTGCATAGATGTAGTGAATGAGGTTAAGACAAGTTAACAGTTGCCAAAGTGGAAGGAGGAAACGCCGGGAGGGGGGGCTATAACACGCGCTGCCGGAGCAGCGGGCCACCTGCCCCCCCTGGGCCTTCCCAGCTGACCCGTAGCCGGTCGCGGCGCACCGCCGCGGAGGAAATGCGCCCTGCGGGGGCCGGGGCCGTCCGGGAGGCGTTCCCCACCCCTCCCCCACCCCCCGCGAAAGGGGTGGGGGTGGGGGATCCGCCGAAACCCCGGTCCGACCGAACCCGCCGGGTTGAATCCTGCGGGCGGACTGCACGGACCCCACCCATTTACCTCTTTACAATTTCACGCCCTCTTGAACTCCCTCTTCAAAGTTGTTTTCAACTTTCTCTTGCGGTACTTACTTATTTATTTTATTTATTTAAGGTTTTTTTATACCGGCATTCATGAAATCGTTCACATGATGTCGCTTTACAGAAAACAGGGGTGCAAAGAAAACAACCTATAACATAAATACACGTGGTGAAGAGATGCAGTTACAATTAACTGGGGCTATGAACTGGGAGTGTAAGAAATAAAGAGGGATAGAGGAGGTTAATTATATACATGTGTAGAATATAAAAATATACAAGAGTACATTACAAATATGGCGTCCAATATATACAGCTTCTGAGCTGAGAATTTATTGATGGTGTGTGTTAGGTGCAGTTCGGGAAGGCTTGCCTGAAAAGCCATGTCTTGAGTCTTTTCCGAAAGTTAGGAGGCAAGGTTCATTTCTGAGATCTGGGGGGATGGAGTTCCATAACGGTGGACCTGCTGTGGAAAGGGCTCAATCTCTAAAGGTGCTGTGATAAGTGGTTTGGAGGGTGGAACAAGGAGGCATCCTCTGTAGGCTTCCCTGGTCGGTCTTGTGCATTTGTATAAACGGAGAGGAATTTGTAGGTCGATTATGGTGTGTTGGTGAAAGATTTTGTATATCAAGGTGATGGATTTGTAAATGACTCTGAACCTGAATTGGTAACCAGTGGAGGTCTTTTAGGACTGGGGAAATGTGGTCTCTTTTCCTAGTGTTTGTTAGTAGACGGGCTGCTGCGTTTTGAACCATTTGGAGTGGTTTTGTGTATGAGGAAGGGAGTCCAAGAAATGTAGAGTTGCAGTAGTCTAATTTGGAGAAAATGAGGGCTTGGAGGATCCTGGTTAGTGTCTTTTCCTCTGCGGCTTGTGTCCCTAGCTGTGATTGAACTCTGTCCTCGAATGATGTGCCTCTTCATCCAGGCCTTGTGTCCCTAGCTGGGATCGACCTCTGTGCTCGACTGCTGCGCCTCTTCATCCCGGCCTTGTGTTCCCACAAGTGTTTTAACTCCGTTGCTGTGCCCGTTCCTGCAGGCCTTGTGTTCCTCTGGGGATAGGGAAATACATACAGTAACTGAGTGTAAGCAAGTATGATTTGCATTGAATACAAGAATGTCAGTATATAAAAATGACAAATAAATATAAAAATAAATGAAGTGCTATAAACTTTTTAAAAAAAGAATATAAATCCATAAAAAAAAAATTGTACTATCCGAGTATCAGTGTTCATCCATGTTCCTACTGGTGTTTTAACTCCATTGCTGTGCCTGCCTGTTCATCCAGGCCTTGTGTTCCCACAGGTGTTTTAACTCAGTGGCGGTGCCTGTTCATCCAGGCCTTGTGTTCCTCTGGGGATAGGGAAATACCTACAGTACCTGAGTGTAATCAAGTATGACGTGCTAGAAACGTTTTCGAATAAGAATATAATACATTAAAAAAACACATAATTACTATCCGAGTATCCGTGTTCATCCAGGCCTTGTGTTCCCACAGGTGTTTTAACTCAGTTGCTGTGCCCATTCTTCCGGGCCTTGTGTTCCCACAGGTGTTTTAACTCAGTGGCGGTTGCCTGTTCATCCAGGCCTTGTGTTTCCCACAGGTGTTTTAACTCAGTGGCTGTGCCTGTTCATCCAGGCCTTGTGTTTCCCACAAGTGTTTTAACCTGGTTGCTGTGCCTGTTCATGCAGGCCTTGTGTCCCTAGCTGGAATTGACCTCTGTCCTCGAATGATGTACCTGTTCATCCAGGCCTTGTGTTCCCACACGTATTCTTATTTGTGAGAGATCCTAGGCTCCAATTCGTTTGTCATCAGCTGAAGTGCGTAAGTACAGTCTGAATTCACTAGACGCCAACGGAATTCACTAGACGCCAACGATATTCACTGGACGCCAATGTAAACACCGGGTACACACAACTCTAGGGGTGGACCAGTTCCAGGGAGTCCTTCCCTGAACAAGCATGAGGGTGGAGGTGGGCTTTACTGCACACCCACCTGACGGACCATGCCCCATACCGCTGCCAATATTCTAGCATGCATCAGAAAGATGCTGGCGAGCTACCAGTGTTTTAACCTAGTTCCTGTGCCTGTTCATGCAGGCCTTGTGTCCCTAGCTGGGATTGACCTCTGTCCTCGAATGAAGTGCCTGTTCATCCAGGCCTTGTGTCCTACTGCTGTTTTAACTCCATTGCTGTGCCTGCCTGTTCATCCAGACCTTGTGTTCCCACACGTATTCTTATTTCTGAGAGATCCTCCAATTCCTTTGTCATCTGCTGAAGTGCGTAAGTACCGTCTGAATTCACTAGACGCCAACGGAATTCACTAGACGCCAACGATATTCACTGGACGCCAATGTAAACACCGGGTACACACAACTCTAGGGGTGGACCCCTTTCCAGGGAGTACTTCCCTGCACAAAGGAAAGGGAACTCTCTCCTGGGCCAATTGATAAGAAAAACCACAATTCTGCAGCCAAAAATAGGCTGGAAATCCTTCCCCCATTGACTTTAATGGGCGACATATGTACATATACCCAACTCATTGAATTTTTTTTTATGTCCATATTGACCGCAAGTGGGACCCCCTTTCGGACATAAGAAATATGAACATAAAATTTTGCTCTGCACATCCCTACACCCACCTCAACACTCATTTCTCTACAGAAAAGTATGTTCATCTGACGAACTCAGCAATCATCTAATCACGGATCTCTCACGCATAGACCTCACGACACCTAATTCAGCCATTAATTCCTGGTCAACCATAACGGAAACTGTGGCAAACAAACTATGTCCACTGATAACAAAAAAAGTCAAACAAGGTGCGTCCAAAAGGCAGCCTTGGTTTACAAACGAACTTAAAAACCTCAAACTCAATTTACGTCAGAAAGAAAGTAAATGGCGTAAAGCCCCTTCCCCCGCTACACTTTCTATTTACAAACTCGCCCTCCACTCATACAAGAGTTCCACCTTAAAAACAAAAAGAGACTACTACGCACATAAGATTCATGACATCATCTTTGACTCCAAAGCGCTCTTCACTTTCGTCTCCAATTTAACTCAGGCAAATCCACCGGACATACCATCCAACCAAGCTCAATCAAAAGCTGATGAGCTGGCACTCTTCTTCAGTAATAAAATCACGAACCTTATAACACAACTTAAGCCCAATACAGGCACACCAGCCAGCACGTACGTACTCCACAACAAGAAAATATCCCTCCAATCTTTTGAACTCACCACTTCCGCAGAGATCCAAACACTTCTGAAGAAAATGAAACCCTCTTCACATCCCTTCGACCAAATCCCGTCTAAACTACTACTTCTAATCCCGGACACCATAAACAAAACTCTAGCGGACATCATAAACTGCTCATTCACCCAGGGTTACTACCCAGATGACCTCAAACTAGCTTCCATCAAACCGCTTCTCAAGAAACCTAACTTGGACCCCAAAGATCCCAACAGCTACTGTCCAATTTCCAATCTTTCTTTCATTGCCAAGGTGATGGAGAAACTAGTAAACACGCAACTATCAGATTACATTGAAGAACACAAAATTCTATTCCCTACTCAATTTGGTTTCAGAAAAGCCTCAAATACCGAATCCCTACTCATCTCACTTACGGACTACCTTACTTTGGGCCTCGACAAAGGACAGGCCTTCCTATTGATACTATTAGATCTATCGGCAGCTTTTGACACTGTAAACCACACCATATTACTAAACCAGCTGGCGAACATCGGTATTGCAGGATCAGCACTGACATGGTTTAAGACTTTTTTAGAGAACAGGGGTTTCAAAGTTAAAATCCTCAACAAAGAATCACATAGATACCCATCTTCACAAGGAGTTCCTCAGGGTTCCTCTCTCTCACCAACACTCTTCAATTTATACCTTCTCCCGCTCTGCCAACTTCTAAACAAATTGAACCTAAAACACTTTATTTATGCAGACGACGTCCAGATTGTAATCCCCCTCAAAGAATCCATCAATAAAACTCTAAAACTGTGGGAAAACTGTTTTAAAGAAATTAATGACCTCCTATCCAGCTTAAACCTAATTCTAAACCAATCAAAAGTGAATTCCTGCTAATCTCACCAGATAACTGCAAAATCACTACGAACCCGCCAGCCCAATTTACAAGTCTCAAAAGTAAGAGATCTAGGAGTTTTCTATAGACAACAGACTAAACCTAAAAGCATTTATTAATCAAACAACTAAAGACTGCTTCCACAAACTACACACATTAAAAAGAATAAAACCCTTATTTCATTTCCATGATTATAGAACAGTGCTCCAAACAATAATCTTTGCGAAAATAGATTACTGCAACGCTATACTACTAGGCCTCCCATCATCCCATATTAAACCTCTCCAAATGATTCAGAACACGGCAGCAAGAATCCTAACGAACAAGAGGAGAAGAGATCACATTACGCCAGTCCTTAAAGACCTTCACTGGCTGCCAATCCACTACAGAATAATTCATAAATCCCTCACCACAATCTTCAAAAACATCCATGGACTAGCTCCACTCCATCTACAAATAGCACTCAAAAAACACTCCTCCAACAGACCCATTAGATGATTAGAGAAATGTACAGAGAATTTTTACAGGTACCACACGCCAATACCACCCAACATATAACACCGAGAGACAGGGCCTTCTCTACAGCAGGTCCCCCACTATGGAACTCAATCCCCTTAGAATTACGACAGGAACCATGTCTTCCAACCTTCAGAAAGAGACTTAAGACATGGCTGTTCAAGAAAGCCTTTCCGGACTCTGACTGATGCTCTTCCACCAAATACAGAAAGACGGATTATCACCCATTAAACTGATACAGAGATACCAAGCACTGCACGTTCTACTTCTTGTTAAACTTCTATCATCCTCTTCTTCTATTCCCAGTTAGAACCATCCTTGTTTTATTGTAACTGCTTTTTCTGCGCACTTGTTATAATTTGTTATAATTTGTAAATGAATACTCTCATGTTTATATTTATGTACGTTTATAATGTATTGATCACCCCTTGTTTTATGTAAACCGACATGATACGAATTTCCGTGAATGCCGGTATAGAAAAACTCAAATAAATAAATAAATAAATAAAATAAATATATGTTACAGGTCTAAAAATAATGAGTGGAATGGTATGAATAAATGTTAATCAGTTGTTTACTCGTTTCAGGTTGAGGTTATTCAGGTTAGGGCTGTTCAGCTTGGAGAAGAGACAGCTGAGGGGGAAATGATAGAGATCTACAAAATCATGAAAGGACTTGAATGGGTAAATATAAATCAGTTATTTATTCTTTTAGATAATATAATGACTAGGGGGTACTCCATGAACTTAGCAAGTAGCACATTTAAAACAAATAAGAGAAATTGTTTTTCACTCAATGCATAATTAAGCTCTGGAATTCATTGCTAGAGGATGTGGTTAAGGCAGTTAGTGTACCTGAGTTTAAAAAATGTTTGAATAAGTTCCTGGAGAAGTCCATAAACTGCTATTAATCAACAGGGAATAGCCACTGTGTATTGCCAGAATTAGTAGCTTGAGATCTATTTAATGTTTGGGTACTTGCCAGGTACTTGTGACTTGGATTGGCCTCTGTTGGAATCAAGATTCTGGGCTTGATGGACTGTTGGTCTGACCCAGTATGGCATATCTTATATTCTTATGTTTTTATGTAAAAAGTATAGAGACCAGGACACAATGAAGTTACTAGGCTTCTCGCTGCTCCACATTATGTCTGGCCAGACCCGGTATGGCCCGTAAGGCATTGAGCTGTGTCCTTGGAGTACTGCTTCTCCAATTTTAAGCCGGATTCACTGGAGTTAGCAATCTGTTAGAATCTGTTAGGATCTACTCCTCAAGGAGGGAGGAGTTAGCAATCTGTTATGCTCATCTCCTGAAGTGGGAGGAGTTAGCAGTCTGTTAGTAATCTGCAGCTGGATACTTCTGTAAGGGGAGGAGTTAGCAATCTGTTATGGATCTGCTCCCATGAAAGGAGGAATTTAGCAATCTGATATGCTCCATAGGCGGAACTAGCAATCTTGTTATGATGTAGACTGCGGAGTTGGCAAACTGTACCAGCGGAGTGCTAGAGAGGGTACTCAGCTGGAAAGGAATGTAGATAGGTGAATCCTTGGGCCGATGGCAGATGACAGCACCCCCAGGAGGATATCCTGAGAGGGACCACCGGCTAGGCTTGGGTATGGAGACAGACACAGATAGTTCTTTTAATAGACAGGTTAGTAGAACCACCAGAGGTGGCAGTAGTGAACTGATATGCCCGGCAGGGCTGAAGTCCCTCAGTTACTGGAACTGCGATCCCAGGGTTGCTGAGCTGTAGAGAGACTATAGATAGTGAGTAGACAGGGTATGCTGTATACATAGCCAGTAGTAGATGACAATCTCACATAGGTTCTTAAGGAGGCTCAGTCGCTGGAAAGAGTTAGGCCCTTGAGGAGCAAGTACCTGGTTACAGGGAAAGCTCTGAGAGAGCGGTGGTAATTCACGAATGTTTGTATCTGCGATAGCTTCCAGGCAGTAAAGAATCTTCAGAGTATTCAGGAACATGGGCCCTCGAGGAGCAAGTACCGGTTCCTATCTGCAATCTGAAAATAGAGAAAAGAGTGCGAGGCCCCCGAGGAGCGGGTACCCCTGGTAAGTCTGAGGAGGCAGAGTAGCTTGGACGAATCCGTAGCGAGTCCGGATTCTTGGAGTTGTCCTTGTCCTTGTCTTTCAATGTTGGAAGCGGATGAAGTCAATACAGGGGGACGCCTCTGAGGTTCGCGCCCTTGCTGGTACATACTTCGGAGCGCGCATGTGCGCCCTACGTCATCAGGAACATGGCGGATCCGCAGCGTTGAGCCGGTCCGGGTACACCGGAGAGAAGCAGCATGGAGTCGCCACGGCAGCAAACCTTCCATCAGACCCGGAGGGAGTCGCCACAGAGGTAGAGAGGGCAGAGTGAGGGCTTAGAGCAGCCATGGATGCAACACTTCCATGATAAAGTGGTAGTTCAGACACACCAGAGGTTTCTACTGAAAGTAGTATCGGTCTTTCACCTCAACCAATTAATCATGCTTCCTACTTTTTTCCCTAAACCACACAAGCATGAAAGGGAAAAAAACCCATCACACCCTAAATTGTAAAAGGTCCTTTGCGTATTATAAATTTAGAGCACAAGGCCATAGACAATCATCCTAGCTCTTCGTATTCTACAACCCCAATAAACTAGGAGTAGCAGTAATGAAGAGAACTTTGGCCAATTGGATTACCTACTGTATACAGCAGTGGTTCCCAACCCTGTCCTGGGGACCCCCCAGCCAGTCGGGTTTTCATGCATATTCATTGTGTAGGGATGTGAATAGTTTTTCAACGATTAAAATTATCGTCCGATAATTTTAAAATCGTCATACATCGTTAAAGAACTCGATACAATACGAATTCCCCCGATTTATCATTAAAAAATCGTTAATCGGGTTAGTGCGCACTAACAGAAAATGATACAAATTGACACTTTTCAGGTCAGTTAGGAATGAATATGTATTCCTATTGGCTGGCTGCCCTCTTATTTATTGATGTTACCAAGGTTCCCACTGAGGTAATGGTTGGGGGGAAGGGAAATGGAAACGGTTGGTAGCTTGACAAAAAAAGTAATGTGATCAGTCAATGTGACTAGAACTTGTGCCCTATCCCTGATACAGGGGGTGTTGTGATCTTCCTGCACGCAGTGCCCTATCCCTGATACCGGGAGTGCAGTGATCTTCCTGCACGCAGTGCCCTATCCCTGATACCAGGGGTGTTGTGATCTTCCTGCACGCAGTGCCCTATCCCTGATACCGTGAGTGTTGTGATTTTCCTGCATGCAGTGCCCTAACCCTGATACCAGAAGTGTTGTGATCTTCCTGCATGCAGTGCCCTATCCCTGATACCAGGGGTGTTGTGATCTTCCTGCCCTCAGTGCCATATCCCTGATACCGGGAGTGTTGTGATCTTCCTGCGCACAGTGCCCTATCCCTGATACCGGGAGTGTTGTGATCTTCCTGCACGCAGTGCCCTATCCCTGATACCGGGAGTGTTGTGATCTTCCTGCACGCAGTGCCCTATCCCTGATACCGGCAGTGCTGTGATCTTCCTGCACGCAGTGCCCTATCCCTGATACCAGGGGTGTTGTGATCTTTCTGCACTCAGTGCCATATCCCTGATACCGGGAGTGTTGTGATCTTCCTGCACGCAGTGCCCTAACCCTGATACCGGGATGTGTGCAGGAAGATCACAACACCCCGGTAACCGGGATAGGGCACTGTGTGCAGGAAGATCACAACACTCCCGGTATCAGGGTTAGGGCACCATCTTGCTTTCATTGCTTTCAAGCTAGTAAGAGCCATGATAGAAAGTAGTAAAGATTAATGAAATACATGTCACATAAGTCGTTTTTATTCTTATTCTCTTAAGTTATTTGAGTTTTGATCATAAGTAGCTTTATGCTGAAATTTGTTTATTAACAATGTGTGACACAAACAAATTAAGCTTCAACACATGGTACATAAGAACATAAGAACATAAGAACTTGCCATACTGGGTCAGACCAAGGGTCCATCAAGCCCAGCATCCTGTTTCCAACAGTGGCCAATCCAGGCCATAAGAACCTGGCAAGTACCCAAAAACTAAGTCCCTTTTCCTAACTTGACCACGGGCACACTTTTAAAATTTTTTCTTAAACTTTTTTCCTCCTCTGATACATACCACATGTTCATGGAACGTTTTGCATTTTACATAGTAGACGAACCTAGCCAACCGATTACCACCCTCTCCCAAATCCTACCTCCAGCCCCAATTCCAACCCACCCTCCCTCCCCCACTGCTGAGAAGTCATGAATAGTCAGTTTTAACCATGTAGTCATCAATACTATTCAATATCTGGCTCTGGGCTCTATGCATTAGAGATATGATATAGGGCATCCAAACATCCAATGCCCGCTGCTTAAGCCAAAAAGAAAAAGAATGTTTGCAGGAAAATAATTCCATGATCAGTAAATTGTGAATGCTATTGCACCACTGGGTCATTGAGGGTTCATCCATGAGTCTCCAAACATGAAGAATAACTGTGGCCGCTAGAATGAAGATTTTATTGAATCACAATTTATGTTTCAGAGTCCCCAAAAACAATGTAGGAAATATGCCAAATAATGCCATCTGAGGAGTCAGAGGTATATGGAGGTCCAATATAGTAGCAGCATAATGAAAAACCTTTTTCCAGAAGAGCTGAATGTAACCACAGTCCCAAAATGAGTGGCCCAAATGAGCAATGCCTTGGTTGCATTTTAAACACATACCACAATCCATGAGCTTAGCTAGATTAGCTTCATGTTGGGAAAAATAAAGCCTGTACAGAATCTTGTAACGAGTTTCTCTCATTTGAACATTGCATGTAATAGTTTGAATGGCTGAAAAACTTACAACATAGGCAGAAAGTGGAAAACTGGTCTTCAGTTCCTGCTACCATTTAACCCATGCAGCGTCTAAAGACCAATTATTCAACTTGTTCGCCACTGCCAGTGCTTTATAGAAAAAAGAGATAGAGTGCCAACTAGGCTCCTCCACATCAAATCAAACAGAAAGTGCCAATTTGGATTGAGAAACTCATTAGCATTTAGAGTTTGTACATAGTGCCAAATTTGATAGTTGGAAAAGAGATCCTTTGGAACTAAATTAAATCTAGTACAAATGTCAGGAAAAGATAATATAGTTCCATCTGTTTTAAACAATTGTGCAATAAATATTAGCCCCTTCAAATCCCACGCCTGGAAATGGGAAGGACCAAGCCCTGGAGAAAAACCCATGTTTCCCTGGATTGGCAAAAAAGGCGAGGAACAAGAGCTAAAAGAGAGGATAGACATGAGGCACCACCATGTTCTATGAAGGGGGAAAACAAAAATGGGAGACTTTACATATTGAGAAACATGAGAGTGATGGACCTGGAATACAAACCTGAGAGAAATAGGGAAAATCAACTTCACTTCCAAGGCCATATCCAAATAAAAATGTGTGTTCAAAATCCAACCACCTATGTGTCTTAGGTTAATTGCGTAATTGTACATCAACAAGTCAGGTAACCCAAAGCCCCCTTTAGTAACAGGTTTCATCAGGACCTTCAAAGCCATTCTTGGTCTCCCTACCCCCCTCCCCCCCCCCACCCAAAGAAACTGACTAAATAACCCATATAGCCTCCTAAGAGTGGATCCAGAGAGAGAAAGAGGAAGAACTGCCAAAATATATAACCACTGAGGAAAAATAGTCATTTTAAGTAGGTGAATGCGTCCAATCAAAGACAAAGGCAGATGCAGCCAGGCTAGAAGTGACATTTTGGTCCTCTCTTGTAATTTAGAAATACTAATGGAATAAAGAGTGGAAAGATCCCTAGGGAGCCAAATACCCAAGTATTTAATTTGATTTCCAGTCCATTTGAGTAGAAAATGGTTCCCCCAGCATTGGTATTCCAGGAACCCAATGCCATAGCCCAGATTTATCAGGATTTAACTTGAATCCCGCAAGGGGACCATAATCTGCAATTTCTTGCAAGGCTGCTTGTAACGATCGAATGGGATCAGTAATGTATATCAGTAAATTATCTGAGAATGATGCCAATTTGAAAGTGGTGTTCTCAAAATCTATACCATGTATATCTACAGAGGAATTAAGGATCTTTAGCACAAAAAGTAAAGTAGTGGTGACAGAGAGCACCCCTGCATGTCCTCCAAACTAGTACAAAATCCCTAGAAAACTCCCCATTAACCAAAATGGCAGCCTGTGGATTGGAGTAAAGCATTTGAAGAAAGGAGAAGAACTGGCCATGGAATCCATATGCCTGAAGAACCTCAAAAAGAAACACCCAATTCACCCAATCAAATGTTTTTCCGCATCAAAATTAACTAATAAAGAATTTGGATGCTGTTTAATTGAAAAATCCATGGAAGCTAGTACTCACCTCTCATTCACTACAGTTTGTCTGCCCCTGACAAACTTCACCTGCACTGGCAGTATTAACTTGGGCAAAAAAGATGACATACGATGTGCCATAATCTTTGCCAAGAATATAACATCGCAATTCAAAAGTGAAATTGGACGGTTTAAGCAGGATAAAGTAGGATCCCTACTCGACTTTGGAAAGACAATTATAGTCGTTTTATTGGCGCTCCATTCCTTAAGTAAGGGATCAGAAAGGCATTCAAAAAGCTAGGGATGTGCAGAGCAAAAGTTTATGTTCATAAGTCCATAAGTCGAAAGGGGGTCCCATTTGCGGTCAATATGGACATATGGAGATTTCCATAAGTTGAGTCTATGTCCATACGTGCAAAAAAAAATTTAAACCCCCCCCCCCCCTTAATCCCCCCCCCCCCCAAGACTTACCAAAACTCCCTGGTGGTACAGCAGGGAGTCAGGACGCCATTGCTGAACTCCTTTGCGAGGAGCACGTGACGTTGGCGTCACGTCGGAGTGATGCGGCGTCACGTGATTCCCCGCGTGATCGCTCCGGGGGACCCTCGTTGCACCCAAAAGGAACTTTTGGCCAGCTTGGGGGGGTCAGGAGGCAATGGCGTCCTGACTCCCTGCTGTACCACCAGGGAGTTTTGGTAAGTCTTGGGGGGGGGGGGGGGATTAAGGAAGGATTAGCTATGTTGAATAAGTTGGAAATCCGATCGTTTTCGCCTCATCACTTTTTTAAGTTAAAAAAAAAAAAAGTTGCATTTTACATTTAAGTTCAAAACGAATGCACACCCCTACAAAAAGCTTGCCTAAAGGCAAACAAACATAATCAGCCAGAATGTTATAAAATTCATTGGATAGGCCGCCGGGACCAGGAAATTTACAAAGCACAGAGAATTTGATTGCCAGTAACAATTCTGGAAAAGTGGCAGGGGCATTTAAACGCTGGAGATCCTCCTTTGATATATGGGGCAGCCAGATAGGCCTGAATGGAAGAGATCTCACAGGGTTCTGAACTATATAAGTCCTTATAGTACCTATAAAAGATATCCCAATGTCTTTGGAATAGTGTTTTACCTGGCTTGTGTGAACTTGTAAAGCTAAGATATGGGTCTTACCTTCCCAGGATAGAACAAGGTTTGTTAAAAGTTTCCCAGCCTTGTTGCCATATTTAAGGCAATTTGGGCTGTGTAAAATTAAGTGCGATTTGTGACAGAAGGATTCTGACAGTATTGTCGCTTGGCCAATTGGAGCTGTTTTACTAGCCGTAAAATACTGCCTGCAAATTCCCGTTTCCTTTTGGCAACATAAGCTATCACCTTGCCCCATAATATAGCTTCCGCAGCTTCCCAGTAAACGATAGGGTCAGATTGGTGTTCCTCATTAAAGTGGGCATATTCCCTCCATTTATCCCTGAGATAACAGTGAAAAGAGATATCATAATAGAGATGAGAAGGTAACCTCCATCTCCAACTCATTGACAGAGGAGAGATTCCTTCAATATCGAACCACACTGGCTCATGGTCTGAAATGGCCAGAGGGCCTATTGCAGAGCTGACCACCTTCGAGAAATAGGCCGTGCTTACTAGTAAGTAATCCAGATGTGATTTAAGAACCATGTGCCCTAGAGACATGAATATAATCCTCCTCCAAAGGATGGAGGACTCTGCCCACATCTATCAGGTCCAAATTGCTGCAGAGAAATGGGAGGCCCCGCCTAAGGTCAACACAGGAGGGAGGTCGAGCTGGTTGTCTATCAATAGCTCTGTCCAATACCATATTAAATCCCTACTTCTCCACCAAGAATAGTAGGTAAATGGGAGTATAGTAAAAGAATGTTAAAGATTTTGTTGAAAAAAGGCTCAGAGTAAGTGTTTGGAGGATAAACATTGCCCAACAAAATCTGTTTGCCAAAAATCTCAGTTACCAGAAAAAGATGTCTGCCCTCTGGATCCACAATCGAGTACTGCACATTAAACACCAGGGATTTATGAAAAAGTATGGCAACCCCTTCACTGCGATGTCCAGAAGAAGCAGAAAATACTTTGCCTACCCACTGTTTCTGCAATTTTTGATATTCAGTGGCAGAAAGTTTCATTTTTTGCAACATAGCTATGGCTACTCGTGATCCGCACATGGCTTATAAAATCTTATAGCATTTAGTAATGGAGCTTATCCCACATACATTCCAAGTAAAGTATCTAAGAGGCACCGAAAGGGCCCAGGGAGAATAAAATAATGATGTAGAAAGAAACACTACTTGAATATTGGCGATAGGTCTCCCAGCCTAGACCTACCGCTCGTCCCACCCAACAATATGTAAAGGCAATACAAGTGAACTCCTGTGGGATAGGCTCTCCTGATCTAAGTAAGGAAGACAATCCACAAAGAGTAGAGCAGCAGAAAGCATAATAAAAAATAACATAGTACCCAAACAAATTACGTCTTCTCAGCAGTAAACCCCCCAAAAAAGTAATAAAAAAATAGTCCCCAGTATGGGTTTGCATGGGTGAAGGAGGAAAAAAAAAATCTTACACCCCCAATGCCAACCAAAATCGCCAAAATAGCCCAACCTAGCCATTTTGGGTTGATCATGCATGCTGTGAGGGCCCTCCTTTCCAAATCAATATTCCAAACAGGACATTTGGCTGCAGTAAAAAAAAAAAATTATGCAGCAAATATAAACATAAAGCAAAAGGGTAAACCTGCGAGTGCTCAACCAGAGTCTGAATTCAGTCCTTGCAAGAAATTGTTAGCTTCTTGGCTGAATTAAAGATAAAATGCTGCCCCTTATAGAAAACCTTTAACTTTGCATGGAATAGTAACGTGGATCTGATGCTTTTCCATGCTAGTTGACAGCAAGCTGGAACAAACTCCTTCCTCCTTGAGGCTACCGCCGCAGAGTAATCTTGAAATAGAAAAATGTTGTCCCCTTCAAATTGAAGATGTTGGGTTTGTGGCATATTGTGGACTCTTGGTCGCAGTGGAGATGCCTCCTCCCACGGGGAGGGGCCCCGTGGGGAACCACAAGGATAGGCTAGACTCTATTAAGCAGACACTGAGGAAAGAAATCTGTATTGTACTGCTGATGTAAGTCGAATCTTGCTTCAAGGAAGGGATAGTACTGTAAGCCAGCGTTATCACAGTAAGCTCAGACAGTCTCTATAGATGATTGTCTCACCCGGATGTAGCAAGGTTGGTAGTGTTCCGCAGAGCAGGATAAGCCGAACCTGAAGGGTGGACTAAGGAGAGCTGGAGCGTAGTGATACTCACAGAGTAGCAGTGCTGATAACTTCCTTCATAGAAGAATGGAGAGAGGGAAACAAGTTCCAAGTTGCAGGATACCCTGAGCTGGATAGGCCCTCGAGCAGCGAGTACCTAATGCGCTGAAGGATCCTAGAAGAAAGTAGATTGGACCCCCGAGGAGCAGGTGTCCAAGGTTAGGTAGATGAACCCCGAAGGGTAGATAGAAGCAAGAGGCCCCCGAGGAGCGGGTCCCCAGAGCTTCTGTTGGAGCGAGTTACCCGGAGGGTAGAGAGAAATCCAAACGAGCAGCTTAGAAGCGGTCAGAGTAGCAAAACCGAAGTCCTTGCTAACTCGTTGGGCTATAGTGGAGTGTAGGTTTAAATACCTGGAGGTACTGACGTCATGCAGTGGGGACGCTGTTGCGACCGTCGCTGCCCGACGGCTTCACTCTGCCTACCTTTCCTTGTCTGCGACTCCTCCTGCTCTTGATGGATGCTTGGCTGCCACGGCGTCCGTCTGCCGTCCTCTCCGGTGTCCCCGGACCGGCTTGGGCACTGCCTCCCGCCATGCTCTCCAGGTACCTTACGGCATGCGCGCCGCGCGGCCCTCATTCTTATTTCCTCATTGGCACGTTCCTCAGGGGCGTCCCCCTGTGATGACGTCATGCTGCCCGGATATTTAAGCCTACTGTTATTGCTAGCCGTTGAATTAGCAAGGGGAATCTTACGGATGGGATTCGCTCTCCGTACCCAGCTACTCTGCCTTCCTTCTATTGGACTCTTTCTGCTAACGGGGTACCCGCTCCTCGGGGGCCTCTTTGCTTCTTTCAGGTCGCTGTCAGTAACCGGTACACGCTCCTTGAGGGCCCATGTTCCCTGACCCGCTGCCTGTACCTATCTCTTTTCCTACTTGGAGGAATTCACTACAGACACCATCAGTGAGTACTACTATCATCTACTCCTCAGAGCTGTCTCCCTGGAACCAGATACTCGTTCCTCGAGGGCCTGCCCCCGTTCCAGTACCAGTGCCATCTCTTACGTGGAACCGCTGTGTGAGTACTTTGCCAACAAGTCTCTCTACCTTCAGGGTTCTGGTACTCGCTCCTCGAGGGCCAGTACTCCCTATCGCGGGGCTTCTCCATTCTTGGGATTCTGCGAATGTTCTATTGTACTCACTTTCTCAGTTCTCTCCACTACAGCACTGCTACCGGAGAAACCACGTTCCAGCACCCTGGGAAATACTAGCCCAGCCGGGCTACATCTTCTACTCACTACTGCCACCTCTGGTGGCTTCTCAAACTGTCTAAATAAAGAACTATCTGTGTTTGTGTCCAGAGTTGAGCCTGACCTGTGGCCCCTAACGGGACTTCCCCCCTTGGGCGTGGTCAGCTGCCACAGTGTCCAAGGGTCCACCCAAAACCTCACTAACTATAACAGATGCCCCCGAGGTTCCCGCCATGACGTTCTCAAAAGCATAGGTGGCGTGCGCGCGCCTAGGAGGCCTCAGGAAGAAGCATGGCGGACGGGGATGCCCATGCTGTATCGGAGACACCGAGGGATTCGGCAATCAGCACTGGAGGCAGTCATCCTTCCCAGGGAGGAGGAAAAGGGTAGAAGAGAGGTGAGGCAGAGCGGTCGCAGCCATCTGCGACCGACGGATGCAACAGAAGATCTTTCTGGTGACGGTATGCTCTTAAAATTTTAATCTTGTGGGCAAAATTTAAGACCCAGAATATAACTGCTCTGGGTTTAACATTAGCCCGATCCCCAGGTAATATCGGTCCTAGGCGCTGAGCCCTTTCGATCCTCAAAGCACCATGAGTACCTGTTAGGCTGAATACTTGTGTGAGCTATGCTTCCAACCAAGGCCCCAAATACCGGTCTGGTACAGTCTTGGGTTCCCTATGATCTGCAAGTTGTTTCTGTGGGACCTGTTTTCAAGATCATCCACTTTAGATTGCAATAAGTCACACTGGGTTTTTAATTGCATCATATCAGATATTACTGAGGCAGTCTTATCTTCCACATTGGAGATCCTCTGCTCCGCAGCTTGGAGCTGTTGCTGAATTTGAGATAATTGAGTGCTTATCCCAGATAACTGTTCAAAGATCTTGGTAAACTTCCCATCCAGAGCCTGCGAGTACAGCAGTGGCAATATCGGAGCTTGCCAGATCCGGGGCCTCAGAAGCAGCAGTAAGACGAATGCGTTGGCCATTTTAGACTCACTGCCCTTTGCCTTCTCCTTTTCTTTTTTAGCTGCTTGGATGCCATTTCAACCAAGCAAACGGGTATTCTACTATAGTTTGGGTCACCCAGCACAGGAGAGTATAGTGTGTCGAAATATGTCGACTTACAAAGCTAAAACCACTGCAAAAGTAAGTAAATGGAGGGAAGGGCCCTTGGAGAGATCAGTTGGAGCATCTGTTCTCCCTCACAGTATCATGTGACTCCCTCCTATAAGTAGCTTTATAGCTACTAACAAATCTAACATGACATATGTGCTTTAGACAGGCAGATGCCACAGGAGAGAAGCTAGATATAAATGCTGTATTAACAGAAAAAAAAAACTGGGCCATACAGTTACAGAAGCATATTTAAATGGACCAAGGCCATGCTGAGACTGAATCTAATAACAAGCTCCAATATAAATGTACATATAAAGCAAAGATTAATTTATATACCGAGGAAGAACGAATCTACATATAGACATTCAGATTAGTTGTTTATAATTAAATGCCAATCATAGAAATTTTGACAACTATGTAACCTAGTTTAGGGGTTAGAAATGTACAAGTAAAAAATCCTATATAATGCGTTTATCAGTGAAATCATTTTGAGAGTTTAAACTGCTGCTTTGTGTAGTTCTCTGCCAGTCTCTCTCTCTCCATAAGACCTTATTTTACTTTGTAGAATTTAATAAATAATTTTTTCTCCACAGCTATTGGTTCTACCACAACAAAATCACTGCAAAGTGAACCCCCTAGGAGCAATTTGTCCTCAAATACTCCAGGCTTCAGGTTTCACATGTCTACTATCTGTTGCGTCGGAGGTGGACCCTTGGGCCGAAGTGGGGTTGATGCAACCTGTAGGTAGGGACCTACAGGTCCCCACCATCGGCAGGTGGAGTGGGCTGAAGATAGAGGCCACTGGAGCTTCACCTATACTAGCCCTCGTTCCCCATGGGTTGAGCCTTTGGGTGCCGGGGCCGGCAGGACTTAGGTGGGCCTCGAGATTGGTTTGTGAAGTAAGGCGGTTCAGCCCAGAGACAGCAGTCGATAGGTGGCTTAGTCCTACCCTGGACTGGGTTTGGTACAGGAACACAGGCACCAATGGAACAGGAGGTAACTGGAGGCACCTGAGCAAAGAAAGGCCAAAGCCTTGTTAGTCCATGTCCAGGAAATAGGCTGGAGGAGACGTCACTGATAGGCTGGAATCAGGGCTGGCAGCAAGCGAGGATCATGGCAAGTAATGTAAAACTCTGGACATGGAGTAATCTGTAGTGTAGTCGATCAAGGCAATGGTCAGGGCATGGAGAAGGCAGGTGTGGTCAAACGTAGCAAAGGTCTGGGTTTGGAGATAGGCTGAAGAGTAGTCAAACGTAGCAGAGGTTCAGAGTTGGAGATAGGCTGAAGAGTAGTCAAATGTAGCAGAGATCCAGGGTTGGAGATGGCTTTGTCTGAATACTCTTCAGCCTAAGTCGAAATCCAGAAAGTCAGTACAACACATAGACAGGGCAGGAACAAGGAAGACAGGAACCGGGCGCGGGCGAGCGGGGAGGCCTATTTACATCTAGGGCCCCCTCAGTAACTTTAATTTTCCACCTTTTAAAGTTAAAAAAAGAAAAGGAACTGAGAGGAAATTAGAACATTGGGAGGTGAGATGACATTGTGAGACAGAGAGACCACGCCCCCTCCCACGACGTCACGGAGACCTTCGTCGGCGGTTGAGGGGCGCCTTGCCGCCGGGCGCGGGCGAGCGGGGAGGCCCATTTACATCTAGGGCCCCCGCAGTAACTTTAATTTTCCACCTTTTAAAGTTAAAAAAAGAAAAGGAACTGAGAGGAAATTAGAACATCGGGAGGTGAGATGACATCGCGAGAGAGAGAGACCACGCCCCCTCCCACGACGTCACGGAGACCTTCGTCGGCGGTTTAAAAGCGCCTCGCCACCAGGCGCCGCGCTCCATGCGTCGCGCGACAAAGGAGTTTTCCCCTTTGTGCTCCCCTTCGTGCAACCCTTGGTGCCTCATTTAATTTCCTTTTTGTACATTTTCTGTTTTATAAACCATTTCCAAGTTAAGTACCCTTTTTTAGTTTATTAACAAGTTTAATTTGTAATTGTTCACTGTATCAGACTATGGAGTTATTCTCCAGCTGTCTTGTTTTTGTTCTATGTAAACTGGTATGATTTACATGTAATGTAAGAATGTCGGTATATAAAAATCCAAAATAAAATAAATAAATAAATAACCACAGGAGACAGGAACACAACGTAGAGATGATTCTCTATCAGCAACGAGTACGAGGAGTATGAGGAGACCTGTTGCAAAGGCAATGCTAGGAGCAAGGCCTGAGCTTATATACGCTGAAGAGTTTGATGTCAGCATCCGGGGCTGTGGCCAGGTTCCCGTCACAGGCCCTTAAACAAATCAGCGATGTGCCGTGTGCGCCTAGGGAGGGGCATGGTGCCGATGGCAGCGTCTCTCCGCGGGCCATGTGGAGAGGCCCGACGAGCAGGGACATCTTGGCTGGCAATACTGGGGATCATGGTAGAACTGGAGGCACTGGAGGCAACCCGAGGTCGGAGCTGGCAGCCCAGCACTGCCAGTGAAGAGCAACCAGGAGCTGGAGTCCATACAGAAGGTGAGAGGGCCGTGCCATGGGTCTGCCACGGGCTGCACACATAACAGTGCCCCCCCTCTTGGAGGTTGGGGTTTGCCCGGATGGGCACGATGGTAATTTAAGAGGAGGGTCTTGTCCAGGATATTTTGAGCTGGTTCCCACAAATTCTCTTTGGGTCCATATCCCTCCCAGGAAAGGAGGTATTCCCACTGGCGGCCCCTACGGCGGACATCTAGGACTTCTTGGACCTTATACGTCATATCGGTTTCTGCCACAAAAGGAGGTGGCTCAGGGACTTTCCAGGCAGCCAAGATAAAATCACAGGTTTTAAAAGTGATACATGGAATGTATTATGTATTCCCAGTGTAGGAGGCAGCCGTAGCTGATAAGTAAACAGGTCTGATGCGTCAGGTAACAGCGAAGGACCGATGTATCTAGGAGAGAATTTCTGTGATGAAATTTGAGGTCGGATATATCAAGTACTTAACCAGACCTTTCTGGCCAGGGAGAAATTCAGGAGCTGAGCGACGTCGACTATCAGCAGTTCTCTTGGCCTGGGAAGTGGCCTGATGCAAGCGGAGATTTGTTGCTCCCATAATGTTTTAAGGGCATCCACAGTAGCTTGTACTGCAGGGATGCACAGATAGAGGTATGTGGTAGTGGTGGTTGTGCTTGTTTCCCATAGATGACTGAAAATGGAGACATTCCAGTAGCAGTGACAATGTGGGAGCTGTGAGAAAACTCTGACCAGGATAAGAGGTCTGACCAGTTATCTTGTTGGTCATTGATGTAAGCGCGCAGGAAGGCCTTCAAGAAGTGATTCATCTGCTCAGCTTGCCCTTTGGCTTGGGGATGATATGCGGTCGTGAGGCTGATGTTAATGCTGAACTTTTGGCAAAGGCGAACACCAGTTTCCTGGCAACAATTGAGGACCTTGGTCTGAAACAATGTCCATGGGTAAGACATGCAGTCTGAAGATATGGTAGAAGAATAATCGTGCTAGCTCTGAGCAGATGGTAGGCCCGGGTAGAGGTACAAAATGGGCCATCTTTGAAAAATGGTCTATGGTCACCCTTATTATGGTGTGACCCTTAGAAGGTGGCAGGTCTACGATGAAATCCATAGATAAGTGAGTCCATGGTTCTTTGGGTGCTGGAAGTGGTTGTAAAAGACCCCAAGGTTGTCCGACCGGAGGTTTTGCTGTGTACATACATTACAGGATTCGACGTATGCTTTCGTGTCGGAGACCATGGTAGACCACCAGAAGAACCGCTGGAGCAGTGCCACAGTTCGTGCTCATCCTGGGTGACCAGCGAATTTTGAATCGTGCGCCCATCGGAGAACTCTTTCTCAGAGTCGTCGGGGCATGACTGTCTTCCCAGCTGGAACTGGATGAGTGGCAGATAAGCAAATACAGGTTGGGTCGTTTATGTGAGTTAGTTCTTCCGGAGTGTCTTCGGGCTCGAAGGATCGTGATAGGGCGTCTGCCCAGAGGTGTTTATTGGCTGGGCGATAACGAAGTTCGAAGTCGAATCTGGAGAAGAACATTTAAGTCAAGCACAACGTCTCAACACCTGGCGGGTGTTGAGATGTTGTGCTTGACTTAAATGATCAGTGAACACTGTGAATTTGTGTTGTGTGCCATCTAGCCACGGGCGCCACTCTTCAAGAGCCAATTTTATGGCAAGCAGCTCAGGATCCCCAATGCTGTAATTTTGCTCTGTGGAGGAAATTTTTCCGGAATAGAAGGAACAAGGAACTATGGTACCAGAGATGGTGTGTTGAATCAGGACCACCCCAGCCCCAATGGCAGAGGCTTCTACTTCAACTAGAAATGGGCAGTTCGGGTCAGGATGGTGCAGACAGGACCCCTTATGGAAGGCTTCCTTCAGACAATGGAAGGCGGGGTAATGGCCTCAGGGGGCCAATTTCGTGTGTCTGGGCTTTACAGGTCAAGGCTGTCAATGAAGCAGCCAAGGTAGAATAGTGTGGAATGAAGTGACAATAGTAGTTGAGAAATCCCAAGAAGCACTGGAGTGCTTTGAAGCCCACAGGTTGTGGCCAATCCCTGATTCCCTTTAGTTTGGATGGATCCATAGAGAAGCCCTGCCGAGAGATTATATAGCCAAGAAAAGGTAGACTGGATTTCTCAAACAGGCATTTGTACAATTTTGCAAACAGATGGTTTTCACAGAGACACTGGAGGACAGTTCGTACGTCAGCGCGATGAGTGTCAAGGTCTTTGGAAAAGGCGAGGATATCGTCCAGATAGGCCACTACTTTGGTGTACAGTAGGTCTCCGAAGATTTCGTTCATCATTCGTTGGAATACAGCGGGCGCATTACAGAGGCCAAAGGACATCACCAAGTATTCATAGTGCCCGTCCCGGGTGTTAAAGGCAGTTTTCCAAATGTCATTGGGATGAATTCTTACCAGGTTATACACCCCGTGTAAATCCAGCTTCGTAAATATGGAGGCACTCTGGAGACGGTCAAATAATTCATATGTTAATGGTAAGGGATATTTATCCTTACAGGTGATGGTGTTGAGGCCATGGTAGTCAATACATGGCCTAAGTGAACCATCTTTCTTGGTCACAAAAAAGAATCCCGCCCCAGCGGGAGACGTAGACGGGCGAATGAATCCCTTTGCAAGATTTTCCTGCATGTATTCCGTCATTGCCTTTGTCTCAGGTAGAGACAGAGGGTAAGTGCATCCACGAGGAGGTGGGGTTCCTGGAAGGAGGTCAATTGGACAAGCAAACCTTTGGAGAGGTGGAAGGAGTTTGGCCTTTTGTTTAGAGAACATGTCCTCAAAGGCTGCATACGGAGCAGGTATGCCAGAGGACATAGTAGCCTGAGGGACCACAGGAAGTGGTGTCACTTTTTGAAGACAGGACTGGTGGCAGGTGGGACCCCCACTCCATCAGTTGCAAAGAACCCCAGTTGAATTGGGGAGAATGCTTCTGTAGCTAGGGGAGTCCAAGCACTATGGGATGGATGGATTTCTCTAATACTAGTAATTCAAGTTCCTCGATATGCAAGGCCCCAGTGCATAACTGGACGGGTTCCGTAGTCAAGGAAATTCGGCCGGGAAACGGCTCACCATAGATAGAAGCAATGCATAGTGATGTGTCATGCAAACGAGTCTTAATACCCAAAAGCTGAACAAGGTCCTTGAGAATAAAATTACCTCCTGCTCCAGAGTCTACCAGAGCAAGAACCGGGAAAGATTGAGAATCCCAGATCAGAGTAACTGGTACAGATAACTGAGGGGCTGGAGAAGTCACACCCAAGTTCAGGACCCCTACTGAACTCGGGCCAAGAAGTTTCCTGGACAGATCGGGCAAGTCTGTAGATGGTGGCCAGGTGCTCTGCAATACAGACACAGATCAGTTTGTCTCCACCGGAGGCGCTCTTCCGGTGTCAGCCGCCCATGACCCAACTGCATAGGCTCTTCCATCTTGACCACTCTGGTATCACTGCCGAAAGCAGGGTTGGGAATTGGTGGTGAATGGGAGCAAAACCCGCATAGGTTTATTGGGCATACGACTCTACCGGTGACGCTCTTGAAGACGGTGGTCGATTCGGCTTGCCAAGTCTATAAGGTCCTTCAAAGAGGAAGGGAACTCCCGTGCAGCCAACTCATCTTTCAGCTGTGGGGAGAGTCCATCCAGGTAGATAGCTCGGAGGCAGTCTTCCTGCCAAGCGAGCTCAGTAGCCAAAATCAGAAACTCAATGGTATAATCAAAGAGACTTCTTTGACCTTGTTGAAGGTGTAGTAAGCTGGTACTTGCCACGGCATGTCACCCAGAATCATCAAAGATTCGTCTGAAAACAGCCACAAATTGAGCCAGTTCTTTCAGCAAAGCGTCTGAGCGTTTCCACAAGGGTGAAGCCCCGGCAAGTGCCTTCCTTTCTAGGCGGGTAAGGATAAAGATGACTTTAGTCAACTCATCCTAGAAGACTGAGGGCTGTAGAGAAAATTGCATGTAACATTGGTTTATAAACCCTCTGCAGAGCCTAGAGTCGCCAATGAAGCACAGGGACGCTGGAAGTGCCAACAAGGCTCGAGGCATCGATGGAAGTGGCTGTGGATGAGGATGAGCCGGAAGAGGAATTGGGTTATTTGTAATGGCATCAAGCCAGGTGTGAAGACAATCCATGGAAGAGGCCAGTGCCTCAAGAAAGCAGAGTTGCTTACCTGTAACAGTTGTTATCCCAGCACAGCAGGATGTAGTCCTCACATATGGATGACATCATTGATGGAGCCCTATTACGGAAAACTTCTGTCAAAGTTTCTAGAAACTTTTGACTGGCACACTGAGCCCATTGAGCTTTGCCCAGCATGCTAAGATCCCTGCAGCCACAGGGGGTCTCCCTTCAGTCTCGTTTATAGCAATAACTGCGAGCGAAAAAATAAAATAATAAAATGTTTTGTATCCAACTCCGCGGGGTGGCGGGTGGGTTTCGTGAGCACTACATCCTGCTGTCCTGGGATAACACCTGTTACAGGTAAGCAACTCTGCTTTATCCCAGGACAAGCAGGATGCTAGTCCTCACATATGGATGATTAGCAAGCTACAGGCTGACTCATCCTTTAATAGGTCAATGGCACGTAACTCGTGCAACAGGCACAACAACTGAGGTGCCATTGACTAAGATGAGGCAGGCTGAATCACAGCAGACGGTTCTGGAAGGAGTTGGGTATTAGACAGGAAATAGATTTTTCAATACAGATTGTCCAAAGGCAGAGTCTTGTCGTCCTTCCTTATCCAAGCAGTAATGAGCTGCAAAAGTATACAGAGAACTCCAAGTCACAGCTTTGCAGATGTCTGCAATGGGTACTGAATGGTAGTTTGCTATGAATGTTGACATAGCCTTAACTGAGTGCGCCTTTACTCATCCCTGGAGAGGAAGGCCTGCTTTCTCATAGCAGAATTTAATACAGTCTGCTAGCTAGTTGGAGAGAATTTGTGTGCCCACTGCAACTCCTGGTCTGTTTTTGTCAAAGAAACAAAGAGTTGGGTGGATTTCCTATAGACTGCAGTGCGGTCTAGGTAAAAAGCGAGTGCACGTTTCCAGTCCAAGGTGTGCAAAATTCTCTCACTTTGGTGAGAATGAGGCCTTGGGAAGAAAGTGGGCAAAACTATGGATTGGTTAAGGTGAAATCTGTTACCACCTTAGGCAAGAATTTGGGGTGAGTGCGAAGGACCACTCGGTTGTGCAGGAACCTTGTATAGGGTGAGTATGTGACAAGTGCTTGTAACTCGCTGACCCTCCTAGCAGATATAATGGCTACTAGGAAAAGGACTTTCCTTGTAAGAAATTTTACATCACAGGAATGCAAAGGCTCAAACGGAGATCGCATCAGTCATGCAAGTACTACATTAAGGTCCCATTCTGTAACCGGTGGCCATATGGGAGGCTTAAGTTGAAGTAAGCCTCTCATGAATCGACTGACTAGGGGTTGCACTGTTATAGCTGCCTCCCCTATTCCCTTGTGGTATGTCACAATGCCACTCAGGTGTACACATACAGAAGAAGTCTGAAGACCAGAATCTGAGAGGTGCCATAGGTAGTCTAATAGTGAAAGAGTGTGGCAGATTAGGTCTCAGATTAGGTCTCTTATTAAAATCATTTTTTTTAAACTCCGGTTGTTAGCAAGTTTATGACACTTATTTATGACAGTGATTTCTTGACAGTGGTACTGTCATATTCCCGCATATCGACTATTGCAATAGTCTTTATTAGAGATGTGCTTCGTTTTTTTCTACCGGGTCGTTTTTTGACTCGGATACTTCGTGGTAAAATTCGGGTGACATAGTATGGGCAAAGGCTATCAGCGCCATTTTGATTACTGGCAGCCGACAATGAAATCACTCCCGGACCCCCGCTGGACCCCCAGGGATTATTGGCAAGCCTTGGGGGGGTCAGGAGCCCCCACCTGACCCCCCCCAAGGCTTGCCAATAATCCCTGGCTGCCAGTAATCAAAATGGCGCCGATAGCCTTTGCCCATACTATGTCACAGAGGCTTTCGGCGCCATTGGTCAGCTCCTGTCACATGATAGGAGCACAAGATGGCGCCGATGGCCATGTGACAGGGGCTGACCAATGGCGCCGGTAGCCCCTGTGACATGGTAGTTCAGGCTATTCGGCACCATTTTGAGCAAGCCTGGCTGGCAATGGCGCACATGGGCACGGAGAATCAAATGGCACCCGGGACCCTGCTGGACCACCAGGGATGTTCGTAAGTCTTGGGGAGGGATCGGGATGGGGGGGGGGGGTTGTATTATAGTTATTTTAAATGTTTGGGGTGGTTTGGGGTGGTTTTTAATTTAAAAAAAAAAAGTGCCCCTCTCCCCATGCAAACCCGAAAAACGAAATTTCCCCGAAGTTCGGGGAAAATCCTTTTCGGGTTTCGGGGCCCCCGAACCACTACGAATTAGGCAATTTCGTTGTAATTGCCTAATTCGTGATAAACGACTGCACATCTCTAGTCTTTATAATGGTTTACCTAAAGGTTTGATTCATTCAATACAGCTGTTATTGAATTCAGCCGCCAGGTTAGTTTCTCATTCTAAGCGTTTCGAGCGGATCACTCCTACTTTATGTAGGCTTAATTGGCTGCCAGTTACTGAGCGGATTGTGTTTAAAATTGGCATGATAGCCTATAAGCTTCTTGCCTCAGATTCTTCATACTGGCTTAATGCATTATTACGGATTTATAAACCTGTAAGATGTTTGAGATCTTCTCAATTGAATCTTTTAGAGATCCCTTCAGTTCGATATGCTCAGATGTTTAGTACGAGGGAGACCTCTTTTTCCATAGCAGCTCCAACGCAGTGGAATCTCATCCCCGTGGAATTGAGGTCTTTGGATGATGTTAAAAGATTTAAATTAGAATTTAAAGAGTTTTTACTCCATCGTGCTTATAATATGTAATAGCCTGAAGTATGTGTAATTCAGTTATCAGAGAAAAGAATGTGAGAACATGGTTATTAGAAAAATGAGAATAATGTGAGTAGAGTAATTGCTATGAGTTCTCGTTAATGTCAACTGACGAATAAACAACTTGATCTAGGGACATAGATACCAGTATTTGGTAGTACTTTTCTCCAGTTTCTGTGAAACAAATATTTTTGTCTGAAGTGTATGTTTATTATTGTTTTTACTATGTATGTATTTTTGTTCATCGCCTAGGCCTACTTTGTGTTAGGCGATCAATACTTTATTTTTTTTTTGATAATATCTTTATTCAGTTTTCCAAAATAAACCACGGAACAACAATCAGTATATATTATCAGAACAATGTTTTTACCCTTCCCTGTCCCTCCCCTATCTACCTTTCCCCCCCCCCCCCCCCTTTGTCTCGTGTCCTTCTATCTCTGTGATCCACAAGTAGAGAATAAGTTTGGTCTCTGCATGATCTGTCCATAGGCACTCATGAGTTGTTTCCAGATATGTCCAAAATGGGCCTTGCTCAGCAGTCTGGGTGGTGTACAGATGTGTCTTCTGTGGCGGTCAGGAGTTCATCATGATTCCAAGGGTCCCGAAGTGGCCCCATGCGAGGAGTAAGATAATTTGTGAAAGGCTTCCAGGCTTGGGAAACCAATACAGATCTCTTAGGCATAGCTGGTGTAAGGGTAGCGTGCTCCATAGAACACAAACGAACCATTTTTCTAAACCAAAGGTCATAGCTGGGGGTCTTCGGACTTAACCAGTGGGTAAGAACAATTTGTTTTCCCACTGCTCCAGCTTTGGCAATAAACAAGCGCGTAGAGGGTTGTAGTGGCGCTGGTATGGAATTATCGACTCCAAAAAAACAAAGATTGGGGTCTGGTGGGAGTAATATTTTCAATATCCTAGAGCAAAAATGGCACACTTTCTTCCAGAAAAAGGACATTTTTTCACAATCCCAAAAACAATGAAAGTAAGTGCCAATGCAGTTTGTACATTTAGGGCAGCAAGGGTTCTGCGTTAGTTTCATTTGATAGGCTCGTTGGGGGGTAATAAAGCTTTGCCAAAGAAATCTGTAGTTCGTTTCTTGCATGATAACATTTTCTGTTAACATTGATAATTCCGTAAAGCAGTTTACAAATTTCACATACGTTAAAGAAAACAAAGCCCACTCTGTCCACCTGGTAAATAAGGGCCGCAGAAACTGTGGTTCTGATAATTTTAGTAACACTTGATGACAATGTGAAACTGTGGATGTATGTCGGGCCCCAACTTGTATGATGGCTCTTAGATTTTGTATTTCTAGCGTTTCTGCTAAGAGCGGTTTCCTGGAGTTAATAAAGTGGGTCACTTGTAAATTTGCAAACATATCTGCGGCTGGTAGCGTGTACCGTTGTTGAAGTAAAGAAAAGGGAAGAATACTCCTGGTTTTCTTATCATATATATCAGAAATATAAGAAAGGCCTAGTTGATTCCAGCGTTGAAAGACCTGGCTCTCTTTCCCCGGGGGAAACAAGTCATGATCAATAATGCTTATAAGCGAAGTTAAAGGGTTGGGTACTTTTCCCAATTTACAAAACAATTTCCAGGCGTGGCGGCATGTGCGCAATAGTTCTTGTATTTTTAAATGTTGGGGGACCATATGGTTTGGGAGTTGGAGTAAGGGATTTAGGGATTTCACCCCATACCACTCTAGGAGGTAAGGGTAAGGGGTAAAGGAGGATGTGGCAAATAGCCAATCTTTAACGTAACGAACTCCACATGCTAAATTATATAACTCCAAGTTCGGGCATCCCAATCCCCCTTGTGCTTTAGAGGTCATTAAGGTATGGATGGGAATCCGGGCTCATTTTCCCTGCCACAAAAAGGATCGCAGCGCCGTTTGTATCCTATGATGGTCTGTTTTAGAAATCCAAAGAGGGGACAATTGAAGCAGGTAGAGCCACTTAGGTAGCAGTACCATTTTAAAAAGCTGTATGCATCCAACTAGTGAGAGCGGTAAAGGTGACCATTTCTGTAGGGTGGCTAGTGTGATCTCCATCAAGGCCCATACATTTACGGTATAGAATCTGTCTACCTTACGTGGGATGCGGAGCCCCAGATATTTTAATTTATCCAGGTCTGTTGTAGAGTTCCGGTTACATCCAGAGCCTCAGACTTGTCGCAATTGATCTTTAGGCCTGCAAAAGCGCCAAACCGCCGCTGGAGTTGAAGAACCTCTGAAAGCGAGGAATGAGGCTTGGTAAGGAAGACCAGCAGGTAGTCCGCAAAGGCTGCGATTTTAAAAATATGGTGCGGTCCTCCAAAACCCCGTATTAGTCTGTTCTCATCAATTTTCCATAAAAGGGGATCTAGGGATATGATGTATAAAAGCGGGGATAAGGGGCATCCCTGACGGACCCCTCTCCCAATCTTTATTTCTTCGGACAAACACCCATTAACTAGAATACAGGAGGTCGGGTCATTGTAAAGTAAGGATATAAAGCGTAAGAAGTCTCCTCGGATCCCATATCATTGCAAAACAGAATAAAGGTAGCCCCACTCCACTCGATCAAAGGCCTTCTCAGAATCAAAGCCTATGATCAGGGCTGGTATATTTGGTGTTGACAAATATTCATTGCAGTTAACAATTTAATAGTAGTCGTTTGTGCCCTTTTACAAATCCTGTTTGGTGCATGGAGGTTATCTGGGGAAGAAAAACTTTCAGTCTTTCTGCTAAAGCTTTTGCTAATATTTTGAAATCACAATTTAGCAATGATATGGGCAGATATGAGGAAGGTTGCTGTGGGTCCTTGCCATGTTTTGGGAGTACAATGATATGTGCCTCGTTAAAGGAATTGGGGTAAGTGTGTCTTTCCAGGCCATCTTGAAAATAATTGGTCAGAGCACTACCGATAAACGGTGAAAGGGTTTTGTAAAAATCGTAGGTTAATCCATCTGGGCCTGGGGATTTGCCTGATTGCGCTGCTGAGATGACTTGTGTAATTTCATATACCTGAAGAGGCCTATTTAAAAACTCTAGTTGTGAGGCGGACAAAGTGGGGAGTTTGAGAGTTTGGAAAAATGTTTCCTCCTCTGCTACATCGCCTTGTACATCAGAAGTATATAACGTGCTATAGAAATGTCTGAAAACTTCGCTGACCTCAAGGTTGGAAGTGGTACGCCCCCCAGTAGGAGTTTTCAGGTTAGCTACAAAGGATTTTGGTCTCTGTATTTTTGTCAATCTGGCGAGTAAACACCCTGGTTTATTTCCAAATCAGAAAAGGGCCTGTTGACCTTTCCACAGATAGGCCTTGACTCATTTATTGAATAAAGTATTCAACCTACCTAGCACACTATAAAATTCAGTGTTGTTGCTTTCAGAATTTCGCTGACTCAACACCTCTTTTGCTGCTTTTAACTCCAATTGCAATATTGACTGATTAATCTGTTTGTTCCTAGAGTGGACATAGGAAATGATTTCTCCCCTTAAGATTGCTTTAGCAGCCTCCCAATAAAGATGGGGTGTATCAAAGTGCTGCTGATTAAGTGCTGCATAATCTTTCCATTTGTTCTTTAAGAATATGTGAAACTGAGCGTCCTCTTTAAGAAACGAGGGTCCCCCAAGACTTGCCAAAAGCCCCTGGTGGTCCAGCGGGGGTCCGGGAGCGATCTCCTGCACTCGGGCCATCGGCTGCCAGTAATCAAAATGGCGCCGATAGCCTTTGCCCTTACTATGTCACAGGGGCTACCGGTGCCATTGGTCAGCCCCTGTCACATGGTAGGAGCACAAGATGGTGCGGGCCATCCAGTGCTCCTACCATGTGACAGGGTCCGGCCAATGGCACGGATACCCTGTCACATGGTAAGGGCAAAGGGCCATCGGCGCCATTTTGATTAGTGGCAGCCGATGGCCCGGGAGTGGGAGATCGCTCCAGGGACCCCCACTGGACCACCAGGTACCTGTAAAAAGTTTTTGGGGGGGTCGGGAGGGTAGGGGAAGCTAAGGGATTAGTTTTAAAGGGTCAGGGTGGGTTTTTTGTTTATCGGCTCGGGCGCAGCCGATAAACAAAACCGCGATCGGGCCCGATGAAAAATAAAACACATGTGAATCGGAACCGGAGTCCGAACCGATTCTGGTTCCGATTCACATCTCTAAAAGTTTCTATAGTTGCAGTAGTAACCTAAAATTGTATTTAGAGATTAATATATAATCAATGCGCGATAGTGTGTTGTGAGACCTCGAGATGTGAGTATAATCTCGTTCAGTCGGATGGAGCGTTCTCCATACATCCAGTAGATCTAGGTTATCCCTTTTTTACGCTTACCAGCAGGCGTCTCCTGAGAGGGCCTTTTATCCAGGGATGTGTCATGGACACAATTAAAGTCCCCTAATAGATAAATGGTGCCCTGAGAGTGTACATGGAGTAGATTGCATAAATTCACAAAAAAATCATGAGCATAACCGTTTGGGCCATATACTGTGCATAAAGTGACTGGTTTCTCGTTCCAAAGGCCTACCAAAATAAAATATCTTCCTTCTGGGTCAGATAGGGATTGGAGTACCTGAAAATTAGTAGACTTGTTGATTAAAACAGCTACTCCCCCTTTCCTATGTTTTGCTTCAGAAAAAAAGACACATTCCCACCCAGTCCCTTTGAAGTTTTGCGGTTTCCAGTGCTGTTAAATGTGTTTCTTGGATACACGCTATATCAGCGTGCAAACGTTTGAGGTGACCGTGTGCTAAAACTTTTTTCCTCTTTATGGGAGTGCCCAAACCATTAACATTCCAAGAAATGAGTTTAGGCATGGGGTAGAAATAAAACGTGAGAATTCATGAAAAGAGTGTGAGATATCAGTGAAAGGGAAGGGCCCCAGCCTAGCCATCCCTCTGTCCTATTTTCAAGTGTGTGATGATTGACAGTGCCTATGTCTGGACCACAAGGAAAACACTGTACACAGAGCAATATATACCACCAACATTCCCCCCCCTCCCCCAGATCCTCCCCCAGAACCTGTGCTTTCCCAATCCCTTCCCTCTTCTCCCCTAATTCCCCTTTTCCCTCCCTTCCCATTCCCATAAACAAACTTGAAATTGTAACCTCCAATACTAAGAGATTTGGAGATCCGTTGTATGTGGGGTCCCCACTCCATATAAGACTACCATGTTGAGGGATTCCGATGCTATATAAAAAAACAAACAAACTCCATCTAGTGCGGTCAATTTAAATATAAAGTCCTCGATTCCCTGTTCTAGTTCTTTTTTTTTACGGTCTTGTGTTGAAGCTCCGAAGGAAAAGAAAAATGAAAAAAAAAAAGGTGTCCCAGGAACGGAGTCTTGTTGCCATTCGTCCTGGCCGGGCTCCCCAGGGGTGTCCGACAAGGCTTCCATACAAACGATCGTACGGCCATTGTTTCCCGAGCTGGTTTTAGGCGCCATGATGAGAAAGCTAGAGATGATGCGGGAGCATGAAATAAACACATTTTTTCAGATGTCCCCAATACCATGGCTATAGCCGAGAAATATGGTAATGATCCGCATGTAAAACCTTCATTCCAGTTCAGCTGTTGGCCATATCACCCCAGTGGAAAAGGATCTTTCCTCCCCCTTGCTTATCAATGCCAGAGTGCAGCCCACTGTTGCTTTACAAAATGCATATTTTGATGTTTATAAAGGGGGCCGAAAATGGGTTCCTTGTAGCCGGTGAAGGAAACTTGGTTCAGGCAGGACAGGTTTCCCCATGCCATGCCCCGACCGGGAAGCAGAACACGTGAAAATAAGAGAACGAGAAATAACATTCTTTAAACTTCAACTTAGGAACAGGTTACCTTATCCGCCCACTCTGATGGTTTCAAATCATTTATTTATGTCATCGACGAATTTATGCACTGAAGCTGGCGTGTCAAAAAGGTGTGCCTGGTCTCCTTTCCAAATTTTCAGGCGTGCTGGAAAGAGCAGGGAAAACTTTACCTCTCGGTTGTGGAGTGAAGAACAGATTGCAGCGAATCCTTTCCAAGCCTCGGAGACTGTAGCTGAAAAATCTTGAAAAATACGAATCGGGTTCCCTTGAAATTGTAATTCATTTTTTGATCTGGAAGCCCACCAGATCTCAGTTTTGTGGGCTGAATTGAGGATTTTAGCGATGACTAATCTTGGCCGGGTGCCGGTTCCTCTCCTTATCCCAAGCCAGTGCGCTCTTTCCACGATCAATTTGCCTTGTAAATGTGGGAGTTCCAGGGATTCAGGAATCCAATTTTCCAATATTGTACAGAGGTCTTTTTCCTCCACGCTTTCTGGGATTCCTAGAAATCGTGGATTATCCCTACGGGCCCTATTTTCGAGGTCATCTAATTTGTTTTGCAGGGCCTGTAGTTTCTTTTTGTGGTCGGCCATTTTGGTCTCCGTGTGAGTCGTGTCATCCTCGAGAAGCGATATTCTATTCTTAGCGTGCTCCAAACGGGGCTGTAAGTCCTGCAATGATTCCTTTACTTCCCCCAGCTGTGTAGTAATTTGGGTAAGTTTATCATCCAGAGCTTCTCTGATAGCTTCCTTTATATCCACGACCATTAGCATAGGGTGTGAAGATTCGCCATCCCCCGCAGACGCCATCTTTGGGTCAGAGGCCTTTGTTTTCTCCTTGTCTCGCTTTCCTCCTTTAGTTGCCATTGGTGATGAAAGTTTCTGCATATATGGTATGATGGACATACGCGCTAATCCCGCTCTGTGATCAGCGCTCGATTTGAGCTGTTTATGGGTTGAGATGGAGCGCGATATGCAGAGTGGGCCCTGGAGCTGGTGAGAAAGGCTTCCTTCCAGCTCACCACATCATGTGATCTCTCAATACATTTTATGAAATGAAAATAAAATGAAATGAAATGGAAAAACGGTTAATACCTTTTTGGGTGCACCACTCGGTAAATCTAGTCCATTTGGAACAGTTAGATTTTCGTGTGGAGGGATTTCGTGAAGCTACGAGAACCTCAGAGACTTGACTTGAAAGATTGAGCTGCTGTAGTATCAAGCTTTCAACATCTAAGCTGTTAGGGCAAGGGTTTGGAGGTTGGGATGTCATAACCTGCCCTGGTTCTGAGTGATGAGAGTGGGCATTGTGCCCAAGCGAATTGGGTCTCTGATCGATAGGTCGAGGAGTATGGGAAACTATACTTGCCGGGACCAATATGGGGTTATGAGGATCATTGACCCTGTGTCCTGTTGTAGCTTCATGAGAGTCTTGGCTATGAGCGGAATCAGAGGATACGCATATAGAAGTCCTGTGTTCCAGGGGCGAGCAAAGGCATCCTTTGGGAACATTTGCCGACGGCTGTAGAGGGAGCAGAACCTTTCCACTTTGTGATTCATTTTGGATGCAAAGAGGTCTATGGTTGGGCGACCCCAGCGTTGAAAGATTTTGCTCGCTACACAGGGATCCAAAGACCATTCGTGGGGATGGAAATATTGACTGAGATTGTCCGCTAGGACGTTATGTATGCCTGCCAGATAAGTCGCCTTGATATGTATGGAGTGCTCGAGAGCCCAGGCCCAAATCTGCACTGCTTCTTGACATAGCAGATAGGAACCTGTGCCTCCCTGTTTTTTTATGTACCACATTGCTACTGTGTTGTCTGTTTGTATCAGCACAGTCTTGTGTGAGAGGCAGTCTTTGAAGGCATAAAGGGCATATCGTATCGCTCGAAGTTCCAAAAAGTTGACTTGGCACTTCTTTTCGAGCAGAGTCCAAGTACCTTGTGTTTGAAGGTTGTTGACGTGAGCTCCCCATCCCAAGTTGGAGGCATCTGTGGTCAAGTTGACTTGAGGAGTCGGTTGCTGGAACGGTAGACCAGTTTGTAAGGCAGGCTGGTTTGTCCACCAGCAGAGCGAGAGACATAACTGGTGGGTGATCTGTATTAGGGACGACAGTGGCTGAACAGCTTGGATCCACTGAGATTTCAAAGTCCATTGAGTCCTTCTTATAGCTAACTTTGCAATAGGGGTAACGTGGACAGGTTTGACAGCCCTGGTAGCCAGCAGGGAAGAGAGTTCTAGCCGAACTTGAGATGTTACGACGTTGGCCGTCCACAGTGGAGTTGAGTGGGGAATCCGGGGGTATCGTTGTGAATTTGAGATGGTATCCCTGGTTCAGAATGGCTAACACCCATTGATCTGAGGTAATGAAGCTCCAATGGTATATAAAATAATGGAGCTGGCCTCCAACAGGAAGGTTGATGTTTGGATTGATGAAAAAAGTTCTGCTCTCTGGAGATGTGCTCAAAAACCAGATGCAGGTCCAGTCTGCGGAGGTGGCTGAGTTTTTGTTTGCTTTGGCTGATGTGGACGTCCTCTTTGAGGTGGTCAGAAAGGACGGGTACTAGATGCCGGCGGATAGTACCTATGAGGCCTATAAAAAGGCCTTCTGGTGTCCCTTCTGGTGGGTCTCCTCGCTGAAGATGGTTGGTCAGGTGGCAACTTGGAAAGCTGGAAGAGTGTTTCATGGTGTTCTTTTAATTGGGAGACGGTGTCTTGAATCTTTTCTCCGAAGAGATTGTCTCTAGTGCATGGGAGATCCGCTAGTCTTTCCTGGACTTCTGATCTTAAATCCGAAGCCTTCAGCCAGGCCCACCTTCGTGCACTGATCCCAACAGCAGACATACGAGAGGAGGTTTCAAAAGAGTCATAGGCTGTTCTACTTCGTGCTTGCCTGACTCCATACCTTTCTGAACAAGGGCATTGAGTGCTATCTGTTGCTGCTGAGGAAGATTATCAGCCATGTCCTGTACTTGCTTCCACAGATTTAGTTGATTTTGCTTCATATATAATTGATATGCCGCAATACGGGACACAAGCATGGACCCCTGGAAGATCTTTCATCCTAATCCATCCAGAAATCTTTGATCTTTTCCTGGAGGGGCAGAAGAGTGAGGCTTTTGCTTCCTTGCCCTTTTCTGCGCTGATTCTATGTTGACTGACTGGTGGGGCAGTTGTTGTTTATGAAAACCTGGTGTATGTTGGACCAGGTACGTTGCATCTGTCCATCTGTTAACTGGTGGCACAGAACAGGGATACTCCCATAAATGGTGTTGGAGATCTAGGAGCACTTCATGGATTGGAATGGCCATGACTTCCTTTGGTGTGTCTACAAACTGAAGAACCTCCAGTGTCTTATGTCTGGTGTCTTCTTCAGTCACCAGCTCAAAAGGAATGGTATCTGCCATCTCTTTGATAAAATTTGCAAAAGAAAGGTCCTCTGGCAAGGACTTCCTTCTTTCTTCTGGTGGAGAAGGCTCAGATACAATGTCTTTTGTATCCGTGTCTGTGTCAACGTCCTCTCACGGGCTGTAGTGAGGTTGGAAAGATGACCCAGGTGGATCCAGTGGGTCCTGTGGACGATGACGCTTTGGCATCAATGTAGATCTCGATGATTTTCCTGGAATATGTTTTGGCATCGATGGAAGCAAAAAAGGCATCTATGGAGGATCGAATGGGCATCGATGGCCTATGGGGTTTTTGCAAACCCAATGGACCTGGTAAGGGAACGGAGTCCCCTTCATCTTCTTCCAATGAACCTGGTAGAGGTATAGCTGGAAGCATCGGAGGATCCTTTGGCATCGATGGCATGGATGAAGTCATCGGAGGATCCATCAATGGTGGCGGTGCGGGCTGTGGGAAGGCACTGATTAAGGCATTGAGTCTGCTGAGCAGAGGAGCCAGTACTAGCGGTTCCGGTGTCGATGTCAGTGTCGGTGGAGGTTGCAATCTTTGAAAAACCTCGGTGACAGCCTGCTGAATCATGGAAGTCACTTCTTCCCTGGAAACTGGGAATGGGTCTACTGGCACAGGGGAAGGAAAGATTGATGCTAATGGCTCTTCCACATTTGGATGTGGTGGCACAGACTCTAACATCGATGCCGGTGGAGAGCACCTCGGTGTCTCAGGTACAGAGGGGCATGACGGCTCTTGTACCTGGACCCGCTTCATCATCGGCTCAATGTCCATCGATGCAGTAACCGGTGCTCCTGTTGGACGATGATGATGGTGTCGCTTCTCTCGATGCTCCTTAGTCGATATCGAGGATGATGCGATTGACGATCCTGATGGGGATGGAGACGGATGTTCACCAGAACTTTTCTTTCCTCGATGTTTTTCAGAGGAGGCAGGAATTTTCTTCGGTGATGACTGTGAAGACGTCGATGGAGTGGTGTTTTTGAAAAGTTCCTGCATCTTGTCTAGCCGGGCATGCCTGCCCTTTGGCATCATTTGAGCACAGGTAGAACATGCTCAGACAATGTGGCCTGATCCCAGGCAAAGTACACAGATATTGTGCCGATCTGTTATGGACATCGTTCGGAGGCAACTCGGACATTTTTTAAACCCGGTGGCCATGGTTGAAATCAAGGCCGGGCAATGGTCAATGGCTTGCAGATACCGAGTGAGATAACAGGAACCGACAAAAAATGCCGAAACTTTTAGTACTCACCGAATGAGATGTCGAAGGGAGACCCGAATATGGTGTTTTATGACAGAAATAATACTTTTTTCCGTAAGGAAAATTAGTGAGAAAAACTCACAGAGCTCCTGTAACACGAGGCTTACAGCAACGTGGAAAAAAAGAGACTGAAGGGAGACCCCTGTGGCCGCAGGGATCATGGCATGCTGCGCATGCTCAGTGGGCTCAGTGTGCCAGTCAAAAATTTCTAGAAACTTTGACAGAAATTTTCTGTAATAGGGCTCCATCAATGATGTCATCCATATGTGAGAACTATCATCCTGCTTGTCCTGGGATAAATTGCTGCTGTTCTTGTACATTAGAGGCCAGGCCTGGGATGGCCTGGAGGGCACGCAGCTCCACCGAGTCCATGGCATTTGCAACCTGTTGCGTCGGAGGTGAACCCTTGGACCAAGGTGGGGTTTATGCAACCCGTAGGAAGGGACCTACAGGTCCCCACCGTCGGCAGGTGGAGTGGGCTGAAGATAGAGGCTGCTGGAGCTTCACCTATACCAGCCCTCATTCCCCACGGGTTGAGCCTTTGGGTGCCGGGGCTGGCAGAACTTAGGTGGGCCTCGAGGTTGGTTTGTGAAGTAAGGCGGTTCAGCCCAGAGACAGCAGTTGATAGGTGACGTAGTCCTACCCTGGACTGGGTTTGGTACAGGAACTCAGGCACCAATGGAACAGGAGGTAACTGGAGGCTCCTGAGCAAAGAAAGGCTGAAGCCTTGTAAGTCCACGTCCAGGAAATAGGCTGGAGGAGGCATCACTGACAGGCTGGAATCAGGACTGGCAGCAAGCAAGGATCGTGGCAAGTAATGTAGAACACTGGACACAGAGTAATCTGTAGCGTAGTTGATCAAGGCAATGGTCAGGGCACGGAGATGGCAGGCGTGGTCAAATGTAGCAAAGGTCCAGGGTTAGAGATAGGCTGAAGAGTAGTTAAACGTAGCAGAGGTCTGGGGCTGCCAAGTCGAAATCTAGAAAGTCAGTCCAACACATAGACAGGGCAGGAACGAGGAAGACAGGAACCAGGAACAACAGGAGACAGGAACACAATGTAGAGACGATTCTCTATCAGCAACGAGTACGAGGAGTACGAGGAGACCTGTTGCAAAGGCAACGCTATGGAGTGAGGCCTGAGCTTATATATGCTGAAGAGTCTGACATCAGCATCTGGGGCCGTGGCTAGGTTCCTGCCGCGGGCCCTTTAAAAGAATCAGCGATGCGCGCGCGCACAGTGGGAGGGGTGCGGCATCGATGGTGGAGTCTCTCCACGGGCCATGCAGAGAGGCCCGACGAGCAGGAACATCTTGGCTGGCAATACTGGGGACCATGGCAGAGCCAGAGGCAACAGAGGCGACCTGAAGTCAGAGCTGGCGGCTCACCGCCGCCAGTGAAGAGGAACCAGGAGCTGGAGTCCATATAAGAAGGTGAGAGGGCCGCGCTGCGGGTCTGCCACGGGCGGCACGTGTAACACTATCATAGAAACATAGAAACATAGAAATGACGGCAGAAGAAGACCAAATGGCCCATCCAGTCTGCCCAGCAAGCTTCCCTCATTTTTTCTCTCATACTTATCTGTTTCTCTTAGCTCTTGGTTCTATTTCCCTTCCACCCCCACCATTAATGTAGAGAGCGGTGGTGGAGCTGCATCCAAGTGAAATATCTAGCTTGATTAGTTAGAGGTAGTAGGGGTAGTAACCGCCGCAATAAGCAAGCTACACCCATGCTTATTTGTTTTTACCCAGATTATGTTATACAGCCCTTATTGGTTGTTTATCTTCTCCCCTGCCGTTGAAGCAGGGAGCTATGCTGGATATGCGTGAGGTATCAGTTTTTTTCTTCTCCCCTGCCGTTGAAGCAGAGAGCTATGCTGGATATGCATCGAAAGTGAAGTATCAGGCACATTTGGTTTGGGGTAGTAACCGCCGTAACAAGCCAGCTACTCCCCGCTTTGTGAGTGTGAATCCTTTTTTCTTCTCCCCTGCCATTGAAGTTATGCTGGATATGCGTGAAGTATCAGTTTTTCTTTTCCCGTGCCGTTGAAGCAGAGAATTATGCTGGAAATTCGTGATGTATCAGTCTTTCTCCCATGCCGTTGAAGCAGAGAGCCATGCTGGATATGCGTCGAGAGTGAAGTATCAGGTGAAGTATCAGCTCTTCAGTATTCTCTGCTGGAGACAGAGAATACTGAAGAGCTGCAAGTGGCACACTACCTTATATAGGGTGACATCATCAAAACAGAGTTCTCGGTCCAAGATGGCGGCACACTGAGGTCAAGCGCGAGTAGTGTGTCCTGTGGCTCGTCGAGTTTTGCTGTTTCCTCAGTACCAAATGCCTCCTAAGAGGAAGGGGAAGGGACGTGTGTACCAAATAATCCCCTTACCATCTCCAATAATGCAGCAGGAGATTACCACTACATGAACTCACCAGCATTACCTCCAAGACTCGAGGAGCCCGATGTGCAAGGTGGGGAGAGAGGACTGCCTGTACCGGCGGAGGAGACGTCGTTGAGCCAAGACCTAAGGCAAGCTCCAATGCAAAGGGCTGGGGTGTTGTCCATACCCGGAGCACTGTTCGAGGGAACTGCATCCGGGTCAGTTGCAGAGAAGAAAACACTGACCACAGCTTCAATGGACGCAATATTATCTTTAGCGGCCGTCCTGGAGGACTCGAACGTCGCTGAAACTTCAGGTACCGGGCTGGAAGCAGGGGCTGCGGGGGTACTCTCTTTGAACAGAATCTGCAATCTATTTTAGAGCAAACTCCAGAGTTTAAACCCCTGGCAATCCCTGAACTCCTGAAATCGTGACTCTAGGTGCCTGGTGGCACTTAGTGGCGGGTTTTGCTGCTACATTAAATAATTTCAACGCAAAATTGGAGCATTCAATCATACAAAATAATCGGATAACGTCTGAGATACAGTGACAAGTTAACTTGTTAAACTCAAAAGTAACAATTCTAGAAGAAAAGGAAACTGGGACTTTAAATTTTAAGATTGCTACAGTTAGAGAGAGGGAGGCATTGTCTAGAAGGATTGAGAGTCTGGAAAATAACGCTAGACATTTGAATCTAAGATTCTTGAATTTCCCAAATGTATTGGGTGAGATTCCATACTTAACTTTGAAAAGATTTTTTCAAGAGATATTCGGTCTTATCCAAGAAAATATGCCTTCGATTAATAACTGGTATTTTCTACCAAAACCTACGAGACCATCTATTAGATTAAATCTACAGGAAGATCTGACTGAGCTTCTTGAAAATTCCACACTTGAGGTATTGGACAGAGCAACATTATTGGTTTCCTTTATAACTACATCGGCTATACAATTAGCTATGAAAAATTATTTCAGAAAATTTCCAGTGACTTTTATGAATGCTGCAATTAAGATTTATCCAGACTTGGCCTCTACAACACAAGCAAGATGTAGAAGGTTTTTAACCCTCCGTCAAGAATCTATTACTATGGTTTTTTAATTTCTATTAACGTTTCCCTGTAAATGCTTGTTGAGGAAAGGGGCTGAGTCTTATATTTTCTTCTCTCAAGAACAACTAAAAATATTTCTTGATTCAAATAAAGCTTGCCACTTCGACCCCATTAGACACGTAAGATTAATTAATGCTGGAATAGCGTGTTAAATGCATTGCTGTAAAATGTTTCTTAATGTTCTAAGTCTCTCTTTATATTTCCAGGACCTTTCTTTGCTATTTGATTTTTGGTAAAAATGGAAGAATTTTGGTTTACTTAATTTATCCAAAGAAAATGTTTCGCCATGTATTTCCATAAGCAAAACTTTGCTTTTGTAAATTAAAAAAGTTGATAAATAAACCAGGAGACTAGGGTTTGAGTCCCACTGTCGCTCCTTGTGACATTGAGCAAGTCACTTTACCCTCCATTGCCTCAGGTACAAACTTAGGGCCTCATTTTCTAAAGTATCACAAGCCTGCAATATTTTAGGTAATGAGGGGCGGGGGGCCGAAACGGGGGGCGAGCCTGTGCTAGCCGGCAGCGATCTCACCGTCGCGGTACGATTGCTGCCGGTTTCGCACCCAATAGCGCCACCATAGAAGGTGTAGCTATTGGACGCGAACTCGGACGAGAAAAGGGTCTTACCTTTTCGTCGTCCGCCGCGTCTTTGCGGAGTCGGCCCCGGTGATGCCCTGACTCCTCCTCTTCCGGTGCCGACTCCGCCCCCATTTAGTATCGCGTGCGAGCCACTTGAAAAATAAGGCCCTGAGATTGTAATTCCTCTGGGGATAAGGAAATATCTATAGTACCTGAATGTAATCCACTTTGAAGCACTGAAAAAAGTGTGAAAAGTGGAATATTTAAAAAAAAAAACAAAAAACAGTGTTCTCTGCCTCCATCTGCTGGAAGGGGAGCAAAATCTATGTGTCTAGTCTGGTCTGGTAGGGTGATGAGGAAATCAGTTTAAAAAGACTTTCTCACTACAAATATCACTAATACTTCTCATTTTGATAGCATTACTAGACACACACAGTACTGAACAGATAGAATACATGAAAGAGGCTTTAAATAGGAAACCAGAAGCTCTACCAATTTCATATTCATTGTTCACTTCTTATACTGGAAAGAAAAAAGATATTTTAAAAAAATGTGAGCCTTTCCTTTCACAACTCTCTGTCCTTTGCCGCCTTTTTATTAACATAGCGATGATTACAGCAAGGAGAAGAATAGGCAGGCCAATGCCTATTAACAGCCATTTTCTCAAAGAATTACCTAGGGAGAAAAAAAATAATACTTCTTTAATAAGCTATCTATAAACAGAACACTCCATAAACTAGTTTCAGAATTCTAATGGTTTCTACTTTCACCTTTCCTTCAGTGGTTTGCAATAATTTACTGAGGAAAATTAAATTAAATGTAATTACTTAAGAAAATAAAAAGCACCATGCTGGGTCAGGACAATGTCCGCCAAGCATCCTGTCTCCAACAGTGGCCAATCCAGGTCACTAATACCCAGCAGATCCCAAAAAGTAGATCTATTTCCTTTTCTCCCAGGGATAGCAATGGTTTTCACAAGTCCACCTGGTTAATAATGTTTTATGGACTTTTCCTCCAGAAACTTGTCCAAACCTCTTTTAAACCCTGCTATGCTAGTCACCTTGACCATGTCCTTGAACAATAGATTCTACAGCTTGATTGTGCATGGAGTGAAAAAGTATTTTCTATGATTATTTTTAAAACTACTGGTTGTTAGTTTCATGGTCTGTCCCCTTGTTTTAGTATTATTTGAAAGGGTTAAACAGTTCTTTATTTACACATTCTACTCTACTCATAATTTTATAAATTTCTATCATGTCCCTTCTCAGCTGTCTCTTTTCCAAGCTGAAGAACCCTAACCTGTATAGCCTTTCTTCATAGGGAAGCTGTTTCAACCCTTTTAACATTTTTGTTGCCCTTCTTCTCTGCACATTTTCTAGTTTTGCTATATCTTTTTTTTTTTTTAGATTTGGCAATCAGAACTGCACATAATACTTAAGGTAGGGTCACATCATCAATCTATACAGAGGCAACATGGCAATTTCCTTTTTATTCCCCATTCCTTTTTGTATGATTCCTAACATTCTATTTGTTTTTTGATCGTCATTGCACACTGAGCTGAAGATTCAAATAAATTGTCCATGAGGACTTCAAAATCCTTTTCCTGGATGGTGACTCTTAATATGGAACCCATCATTGTGTACCTTAGTTGCAATTGTTTTTCCTTTTGTGTATCACTTTGCATGTTCTACATTAAATGTCATCTGATATTCAGGTGTCCAGTATGCTAGTCCTTCTGCAGTTCCTCGCAATCTGCTGCTGTTTTAACAAGTTTTAATAATTTTGTGTCATCTGCAAACCTGATCACCTACTTTGTTGTTCCCTTTTCATATCATTTATAAATATATTATACAGGTCCAAATATAGATCCAGGTGGTACTCCAGTAATGACCTTTCTCCATTTGGAAAACTGACTAGTCCTACACTTTGTTTCTGGTCTTTTAACCAGTTACTAATCCACAGTAGGATACTGCCTCTTATTCAATTACTTTTTAATTTTCTGAGGAATCTGTCATGGGCTTTTATCATATGTATTCTGAAAATCAAAATACACTACCAACCATTTCACCTTTATCTATATATTTATTTACACCTTTAAAAAATCTAATAAATTAATAAGAAAAGACTTTCCTTTACTAAAACCATGTTGACTCTTTCCCATTAATGTTGAGATTACTTACCTGATAATCTCCTTTTCCTTAGTGTAGACAGATGGACTCAGAACAAATGGGTATAGTATGCTTGTGCTAGCAGTTGGAGACGGATCTGACGATAGCACGGGTATATATACCCCCACAGGAAGCGTAGTAACTTAGTAATCTTCCTTGCAAAAGCTGTTATGGATGTGTGTACTGACGCTCAGTGAAAATAGTGAAACAGGATTCCCCTGACCGATGGATAGTAGCTGGAGACCGCCAGCATTCCCAACCGGAAGGCGTCGCCACCAGGTAGAGTGTACGCTCTTATGTAAACAAATGACATGGCTTACCTTGAATCGGTCAAACTCATGTACACAGGCAGCTGGGCGGGATGCTGAGTCCATCTGTCTACACTAAGGAAAAGGAGATTATCAGGTAAGTAAAAGCGCCTCACCATCAGGCGCCAGCGAGCGGGGAGGCCACCCTCCATCCTGGGCCCCCGCAAGAAGTGAACACCATCATAAATAATAAAAAAGAAACGGAACTATCATCAGGAGGTGAGGGGAAAGGGGTGACTGCGATGTGTGACCATGCCCCTCCCCCGATGTCAACTCTTTGTGCTTCATTTACTATTTTTTCTTTTACGTTTTCTGTTAAGTAACCTTTTTTCAAGTTCCTACCTTATGCCTTTGTTAACAATTTTATTATAAATGTTCTCTGTATTTGACTATGGAAATATTTTTTCCTGCTTTTTCTGTTTTATGTAAACCGGTATGATTTGCATTTTAATGTAAGAATGTCGGTATATAAAAATTATAAATAAATAAATAAATAAATAAATAAATAAGTAATCTCAACATTTCCTGGTGTGTAGCCAGATGGACTCAGAACAAATGGGATGTACAAAAGCTTTACTCCCAGCCTGGGCGGGAGGCTGCCTGAGGACCATGTAGGACCGCCCTCGCAAATGCTGTGTCCTCCCTGGCCTGGACATCCAGACGGTAGAACCTAGAGAAGGTATGGAGGGAGGACCACGTCGCCGCTTTACATATTTCTGCAGGCGACAGCATCCTGGATTCTGCCCAAGATGCCGCGTGTGCTTTGGTAGAATGAGCCTTGACTTGTAGAGGCGGAGACTTCCCGGCCTCTACGTAAGCTGCTCGAATAACTTCTTTAATCCAGCGGGCGATGGTGGGCCGAGAGTCCGCTTCACCTTGCTTCTTTCCGCTGTGCAGGACGAACAGATGGTCCGTCTTTCGTACAACTTGTGCCATTTCCAGATATCTGGGCAGCAATCTGCCTATGTCGAGATGGCGTAATAAACGCCCTTCTTCAGATTTCTTCAAACCTGCCGTAGTAGGCAAGGATATGGTTTGGTTAAGATGAAACTGTGAAACCACTTCAGGTAGAAAGGAGGGAATTGTGCGAAGATGGATAGTCTCCGGGGTGATCCTGAGAAAGGGATCACGGCAGGACAGTGCTTGTAGCTCCGAGATGCGGCGTGCTGAACACACTGCCAGCAAGAATACCACCTTCAAAGTTACAGAACGTAGAGACAAGCCCCGAAGGCGTCTGAAGGTGGATCCCGCGAGGAAATCCAAAACAAGGTTGAGGTTCCATAGAGGCACTGGCCACTTCAGGGGCGGACGAATATGCTTGACTCCTTTCAGGAAGCGAGAAACATCAGGGTGCTTGGCAATAGTCTTGCCGTCCCTCCTGGGCCCGTAGCAAGACAGTGCAGCCACCTGAACCTTGATGGAGCTGAGGGAGAGACCCTTCTGAAGCCCATCCTGCAGGAAATCTAAAACGATTGGAATTGTGGTCGCATGTGGGTTGGTGCCCCGAGTGTCGCACCATGCTTCAAACACTCTCCAGATCCTTACATAGGTGAGGGATGTGGAAAACTTGCGAGCTCGGAGGAGTGTATCTATCACGGGCTCCGAGTAGCCTCTTTTCTTCAGTCTAGCCCTCTCAATGGCCAGACCGTAAGAGAGAATTGAGCTGGATCCTCGTGGAGGATGGGACCTTGACGTAGAAGGTCCCGGAGAGGAGGCAGGGGAAGGGGCTCCCCTGCCAGTAGTCTTCTCATGTCCGCGTACCAGGGTCTTCTTGGCCAGTCTGGTGCCACTAGAAGAACTAGGCCCCGGTGTTTCTGAATCTTGTGGATGATGGCGCCCAGCAGAGGCCACGGAGGAAAGGCGTATAGCAGAGTCCCTGGAGGCCATGGCTGAACCAGGGCGTCGATTCCGTGCGAGAACGGATCGCGCTTGCGGCTGAAGTATCTGGGTACTTGAGCATTGGACTTGTCCGCTAGTAAATCCATGTCCGGAATTCCCCAGTGATCTACAATCATCTGGAAGGCTGTGGGTGACAGCTGCCACTCTCCCGGATCTAGGCTTTCTCTGCTGAGGAAGTCTGCCGCGGTGTTGTCCTTCCCGGCAATGTGGACGGCGGAGATGTCCTGGAGATTCGCCTCTGCCCAAGCCATCAGCGGGGCTATCTCCAGAGATACCTGTTGGCTTCTGGTTCCGCCCTGACGGTTGATGTATGCCACCGTGGTGGCGTTGTCGGACATCACTCTGACTGCTCTGTTCTTCAGTCTGTGAGCAAATCTTAGGCATGCCAATCAGACTGCCCGGGCCTCTAGGCGATTGATGTTCCACGCTGACTCTTCTCTGTTCCACCGCCCTTGTGCAGTGAGTTCTTCGCAGTGTGCTCCCCAGCCGCTCAGGCTGGCATCCATGGTGAGCAGAGTCCACGTGGGGGAGGACATCTTCGACCCCCTGCTCAAGTGGTTGGGCTGCAACCACCACCGTAACTGGGTCCGCACTCTGGCTGGTAGAGGTAGATGCACGGAGTAGTTCCGGAAGCGGGGACTCCAGCACGAGAGCAGGGAGCGCTGTAGAGGTCTCATATGGGCCCTTGCCCAAGGTACCACTTCCAGGGTGGATGCCATGAGGCCGAGAACTTGCAGATAATCCCAAGCTATGGGCCGACTGGCTCCCATCAAGTACCGGAGACGCGTCTGAAGTTTTAACCTTCTCTTGGTAGTGAGACTGACTGTGTCTGCCTGGGTGTCGAACTGGACTCCCAGGTATTCCAGTGCCTGGGAAGGCTGTAGGCAACACTTGCTGAGGTTGACTACCCAGCCCAAGCTTTCCAGAAGGGCGATCACTCTGTCGGTTGCCCGATGGCTCTCCTCTCTTGATTTCGCCCTGATCAGCCAATCGTCTAGGTAGGGATGGACAAGGATTCCTTCCCGTCTGAGTGCCGCTGCTACCACCACGACCACCTTGGTGAAGGTCCGCAGTGATGTGGCTAACCCGAAGGGCAGAGCCCGGAATTGGAAGTGGCGTCCCAGAACCTTGAAGCGTAGGTAGCGCTGATGATCCGGATGGATCGGGATATGCAGGTAGGCTTCTGACAAGTCTAAGGCCGTGAGGAATTCTCCTGGCTGTACTGCGGTCTTGACTGAGCGCAGAGTTTCCATGCAAATCCTCGGGACCCTTAAGTATCGATTGACTGACTTGAGGTCCAGTACAGGCTGAAAGGTGCCCCCTTTCTTGGGTACGATGAAATAAATAGAATAGTGTCCAGAATTCACTTCCCATGCAGGTACTGGGATGATGGCTTTCAAGGACAGGAGCCTCGCCAGGGTAGCTTCCAATGCCGCCTTCTTGTGTATGGGACATGAAGATTCCACAAACTTGTCCGGAGGGAAATGATGAAAGTCCAGATAATACCCCTCTCGGATGATGGCGAGGATCCACTGGTCCGACGTAATCTCGACCCATCTGGGGTAGAAGAGGGTTAACCTGCCCCCTATGGCTCCGTCCCCCAGATGAATCGGCGGATTCTCATTGGGAGGCGCGGCCGGGACCGGAACCCGGGCCGGCTCCCCTCTTGCGCTGCTTGGTCCGAAAGGACTGACTCCTGGCCTGAGGACGAGGCGCCTGGTAGCGACTCCTATAGGGAGTGAAGCGTTGGGAGCTTCTACCCCTGGAGGGCCTTGGAAAGGCGCGCTGGTTCCTTCTGAACCGATCTTCCGGCAGTCGAGGTATTGGAGAGGCGCCCCATGTGCTGGCTAGTCTATCAAGGTCGCTGCCAAACAGGAAAGAGCCCTTAAAGGGCATTCTGGTGAGGCGTGTCTTCGAAGGAGCATCGGCTGACCAATTCCAGATCCAGAGCTGCCTCCTGGCGGCTACGGAGGATGAGATCCCCTTAGCTGTTGTCCGGACTAGGTCAGATGCAGCATCCATGAGGAACGAGAGAGCTGACTCCATGTCTGCTGCTGGAGCGTTGTTCCTGACCTGTGACAAACAGGAACGCGTCACCACTGTGCAGCAGGTTGCGATCCGCAAAGACAGAGCAGCCACCTCAAAGGTCTGTTTCAGAATGGTGTCCAATCGCCGGTCATGAGGCTTCTTGAGGGCCGCCCTCCCCTTCAACTGGAATGGTAGTGCGCTTAACCACAGCGCTAATCAAGGCGTCCACCTCAGGGCACGCCAGCAGTTCCTGAATAGCCGGTGCCAGGGGGTACATACCTGTCAGGGCCCGACCCCCTTTGAATGAGGCCGCTGGAGCAGCCCATTCTAAATCTATCAGTTGTTGTGCGGCTTGCAAGAATGGAAAATGGCGGGCTGTAGGACGAAGACCTTCCAGCAGGGGGTTCTGCGCAGAGGGTACGGTAGCGCTGGGACCTGTAATATCCAACTCCACCAGGCATTGAGATACCAGGTCGGAGAGATCCTCTTTAGGGAAGAACCGCCTCATGGTTCTGTATGGCTCAATCCCTGAGGGAAGTTCCCCCTTGTCCGGGGGTTCGGACTCGTCCGGTGAAACATCAGGGTCCGTCTGAACCGGACTGTCTGGAGGCGGGAGATCCTGCCCACGATAAGGGCGTGAAGGTCCAGGAACAGGATCCGCTGGAACCGCAACCGCCGCAGCAACAGCAGCAGCAGGAACAGCAGGAACAGCTGGAACCGCAGGGCCTGGACGGGAAGCTGTTTGCATCTGGACAAAAGCATGAATTCCCTTAAAGAGATCCACCCAGGAAATGGAAGCGGTCTCTAATCGCCGGGGTACTAGGTCCCCTGGGATTCCAGGTTGGTCAAGACTGCCCGCTAAATCCGGGGTAGCCCCTGGGGAACTGTCAGCAAACCGTGGCTGAGACGGGTCCTGGCCCGAGGGTCCCACGGCCTCCTCACATTGGGCACAAAGGGAGTCTGGCTCTTCACTGTGCGTGGCTCTAAGCTGGCATGCGGAGCAGAGGCCGAGGGCTTTAATGCTGGAGGCAGGAGGCGCCCCCGCTGAAAACGCTGAGGCGTTCTGTTCCATTGAAAAATATGCGCTGAATGATATGCGGCAGCAATGTACGCTTAATATAACAGGCGCACAATAATATGTGGCAGCAATGTACGCTGAATATAACAGGCGCACAATAATATGCGGCAGCAATATATGCTTAATATAACAGGCGCTTAATAATATGCGACAGCAATATACGCTTAACACAACAGGCGCTCAAAATAACAGGCACTTAACAATATGCGGCAGCAATATACGCTTAACACAACAGGCGCTTAATACAACAGGCGCTTGATACAACAAGCGCTTAATACGCCAGGCGCTTAATAATATGCGGCAGTAATATACGCTCAATGATATCCAATATGCTCTCAGCAATATGCGGTCAGTAATATACGCTCAATGGTATCCAATATGCTCTCAGCAATATGCTGTTAGCAATACACGCTCAATGGTATGCAATATGCTCTCAGCAATATGCGGTCAGCAATATACGCACAATGGTATGCAATATGCTCTCAGCAATTTGCGGTCAGCAAATATACGCACAATGATATATATAATATGCGCTTAGTCATAGACAGGCGCCTATCATGGGCGCTCCATACCTGAACAAGGCCAACAAAATGGCGCCCTCCACGGCGTGCCGCCTACAGGCCACGCCGCCGATCCTCGTCCCCCGGAGACCAAAAGTAAGAGATGTACGCCTTACCTGATCCTCGGCGCTTCCCGGCTGGAACCCGGGCGGTCTCCGGCTGCGGGGGGAGAGGGCAAGTACCTTCACCGCCGCGTTTGAGGATATGCACCCGGCGCCTCGTCCACGCCGGGACCGAGGCGCCACACCCGAGCCTCGCCCGGGGGCTACATCCCTGCCACGATTCGGCCACCAGACCGAGATCTTAAACCTCCGGGGGATCGCGGAAATCACCCCGGGAAACTCAACTGGGGGAGGGGCCCCAAGGGTATCACCGCAGGAGTGCGGGGCTCGATGTTGCAGTAGAAATTTAGTAAGAAGAAAGTTGAAAATAGAAAGTAGATTGGAAACACGCTCAGCGAGCGTGCAGGCTCTCCAAACTGCTTTGGAGACGGAAATTACTGAGTTGCTACGCTTCCTGTGGGGGTATATATACCCGTGCTGATGTCAGATCCGTCTCCAACTGCTAGCACGAGCATACTATACCCATTTGTTCTGAGTCCATCTGGCTACACGCCAGGAAAGTTGGGTCTATCTATATGCCTAATAATTTTGTTTATAAGAATTGCTTCTACCATTTTGCCTGACACTGGTCAGGCTCACTATCTATAGTTTCCTGGATTGTTCCGTAGCACTTTTTTAAAATCGGTGTTACTCTGGCTACCCTGCAAGAATTGTGGCTGTTGTAAAGGATAGTTAACATATTACTAATAGATTTGCAATATAATGTTCGAATTATTTCAGGAATGGAGAAGATACTGTCTGGTCCTGGTGATTTGTTACTCTTTATCAATTTGATCTATTGCATGCTCCATTATCGCAGAGATTTGTATTAGTTGCTCAGAAGCATCATCATCATCAAGGAATATTTCAAGTGTGGGTTTCTTCCCAATATCCTTCTCCATAAAGACTGAGGCAATGAATTCATTTAGTTTTTCTGCTATTTCCTTGCCCTTCCTGAGCACCTCTTATAACCCTCAGTCATCTAGCAGCTTAATTGACTACCTTACAGACTTTTTACTTCAAAAGTACTTGAAAACGTTTTTATTATTATATTTTGCCTCTCTTCGGTTGGGTCTGCTTTTCATTTTTTGAATGATGCTTTCTTGGATTTAATTGCCTCTTTTACCTCATAGTTAAACCATGCTGGCAGTCATTTTGTCTTTTTTTATACATACAATACATTTTATTTGGGCTTTGTAAACAATGTCCATCCTTCATGAAAACTTTTAGTCTTCTAATTGCTCCTTTATTTTTTTTCTTTCCTCTTTCTATCATAGCCTTCCTTTTTAAAGTTATATACTGCTGCAGTAATTTTACTTAATGTCTTTCCTGCAGTGAATATGCCAAATTTGATTGAATTATGATTGCTATTGCTAAGTAGCCCCAACATATGCGTTCCACTGAAGGTTAAATATAAAGTAGCTGCTCCTCTTGTTGGTTCTAGGACCAGCTGCTCCATTAAATAGTCATTTATGACATCAAGAAACTTAGGGGTAGATTTTAAAACGCTTGCCGGGCCTATTTTAGAAAGGAGCTAGAGGTCCCCAGCACAGTGGCCATTTGCCGCTGTGCTGGGATATCGCGTGCTGACAGGGTGCCAGTGTGTGCAACTTGCACCTGCCTCAAGGCAAGCGCAAACAGTAAGTTAAAGGAATGGGGGGGGGGGGGTTTAGAATAGGGCTAGGGGGCGGGAAGGTTAGGGGAAGGGGTAGGAAAGATAGAGTAGGGAGAAGGGTTCCCTCACAGGCCACGCCTAAATTGGAGCAGCCTGGGAGGGAAGGGGTGAAGGCCGCAGGCGTCGGCGCACCCCGTTGCGCACGCCTACCCCGGATTTTATAACATGCGCGTGCATGTTATAAAATCGGGCATCCATGTGTACACGCCAGGTAGCACATGGACGCCCACGCGCAAGTTCTTAAAACCTACCCCTTAACCTCTCTAGCATATCCTGATGAGTTATTAACCCAATCAATATCAGGGTAATTGACATTTCTAATTATTATTTTGATGCCAAATGTATTTGCCTTTCTAATTTCTGCTTCCATTTCATAGACTGTTTCTTCACCCTGGCCAAGTGGCCAGTAGTATTTAGCCACTGCTATATTCTTACATGTCACACAAGGAATTCCTATCCACAAGGATTCCACAGTGCATTTTGTTTCCTGTTCTGCTTGACTCTACAAATACTGCCATCACTCCATCAATTTGATCTGCCCTGTCACATTGATATAATTTATACCTTAGTATCACAGTATCCTATTGGTTATCTTCCTTCCACCATGTCTCTGTGATTCCTTAAGAGGATGATATTCAGTGCTACTAAGCCGGATAAATAGGGACTTATCCAGCTAAGGGGGTCATTTTCCAAGGAGTTACCGCGGGAGATAATTCCGCAAATCGTGCTAACAGCCGTTAACGCGATTTGCGAATGCAAATTTTTAATTTTGTATTCAGGGGGCGGAGTTGGGGCGGAGCATATGTAAAGTAGGAAAGAGTTATCGTGTGCTGAGAGAGAGAGAGAGAGAGAGAGAGAGAGAGAGAGAGAGAGAGAGAGAGAGAGAGAGAGAGAGAGCGCCTTGCTATAGTGCCTCCTTCCTAGACAGGTATTTGTATCCCTATGGGAGGCCCACCTAGTAACTCGAGGTGGGGATTAGGTATGAGTGTAGGGGGTTGGGGGCCACTTTGACATTCAACATGAGACGTACGAACAGAACAGTGGTCTCTTGTGAAGATTTGCTGGCCTTCGGAGTGAGGAAACTCACTCCAAGATGAGATTTGGACAATGTTCTCTCCACCTAGCCCTAGGTTAACCCGCCATTGGACGCGCATTTTCGACGCGCTAGCGTTACCCCTTATTCAGTAAGGGGCCGAAAACGCGCGTCCAACCCGCCGAACCTAATAGCGCCCGCAACATGCAAATGCATGTTGATGACCCTATTAGGTATTCCCGCGCGATTCAGAAAACAAAATGTGCAGCCAAGCCGCACATTTTGCTTTCAGAAATTAGCGCCTACCCAAAGGTAGGCGCTAATTTCTTCGGGCACCGGGAAAGTGCACAGAAAAGCAGTAAAAACTGCTTTTCTGTGCACCCTCCGACTTAATATCATGGTGATATTAAGTCGGAGGTCCTGAAAGTTTCGAAAAGCAAAAAAAAAAAAAATATGAAGTCGGCCCGCAGCTGTCGGGTCGAAAACCGGACGCTCAATTTTGCCGGCGTCTGGTTTCCGAGCCCGTGGCTGTCAACGGGCTCGAGAACAGACGCCGGCAAAATTGAGCGTCGGCTGTCAAACCCGCTGACAGACACCGCTCCGGTCCAAAAGGAGGCGCTAGGGACGCACTAGTGTCCCTGGCGCCTCCTTTTGCCTGTTTTTACCACCGGGCCTCATTTTAATAGAGAATCGCGCACACAGGAGAGTGGCCTGTGCACGCACACAGGAGAGTGGCCTGTGCGCACACACAGGAGAGTGGCCTGTGCACAGGCGTTCGCCCGCTCTCCCGCAGACTTTACTGTATCAGCCCGAATGTGCTTTATGCTGTCTGGCCTTTAACGTATATAAGAACATAAGAAATTGCCATACTGGGTCAGACCAAGGGTCCATCAAGCCCAGCATCCTGTTTCCAACAGAGGCCAAACCAGGCCACAAGAACCTGGCAATTACCCAAACACTAAGAAGATCCCATGCTACTAATGCAATTAATAGCAGTGGCTATTCCCTAAGTAAACTTGATTAATAGCAGTTAATTAACTTCTCCTCCAAGAACTTATCGAAACCTTTTTTGAACCCAGCTACACTGGCAACAAATTCCAGATAATGTAAGATATACAGGAACTATCTGGGCTACTTCAGCATTTATTGCAACGTTTCTATCGGGATGCCCTAACCTCTCTGTTTTTTTGGTATCCTTCAAAAATACATTATTCTGAACCATGCGCTCTGAATGACTGACTGCTCTACCCCATCATCTATTTTAAAAGTGCTATCTCTTTTTAAAAGATTACTGCCAACAGCTTGGTTCCACTGTGGTAAAAACGGAACCCATCCAGGGGATGAAAAGGCTCCCCTATCCCCTGAATGTTCCCCATTTCCTAACCAATCTGAAACCCTCTTCCCTGCATCATAATCTCATCCACTCATTGAGACTCTTGAGCTCAGTCTGCCTCTGGAGTCCTGTGTGTGGAATAGGGAGCATTTCTGAAAGTGCAACCCTGGAGGTTTTAGATTTCAATTTTCTACCTAAAAGTCTAAATTTAGCCTCCAGAACCTCCTTCCTGCACCTTCCTGTGTCATTAGCACCCACAGGTACAACAACCAACCAACAATAAGTACTCTCTAAAATCTTATCTAGGTAGAGCATGAGGTTTGCTTCACACCAGACAGGAAAGTTACCAATCAATTCTCATGCCCAACAGCCAACCATCTATCTACATTTCTAATGATTTAATCTCCCACTATAACAGTCATTCTAACTCTTCCTTCTTGGACACATGGCCCTGGAGACACATCTTTAGGGTTGTGGGCCTGCCCACAACAGCTGCGGGCAGCCCCCCACCTACCTGCTGCCTCGAACGTGGAAGACTGCTGCCGACACCGTCTCCGCGTGGCCTAGTGACCGCGGCTGCTATCTGCCCATCGCAGCTGGAGTCATCACCTGGGTTCCTTCTTCAAGCGGCAGGGAAGTCGCATCTGCCACTGTCTGTTTCCCTGCGGCAGGGAAGCTGCCTCAGCCGCTGCCCGTCCATCTGCTTCATGGCAGGGAGCCACCTTCCGTCAGGCCTTCCACGCAGCCTGGACGCCGCCGTCCTCAGTGCTGCTTCCTGACCTCTGCATAGGCGCAGTATTTAAAGGGCCTGCGGCGGGAAAAGCCCCACAGCCCTTCGGAATGACATCATCCACCTCTTCCTGCTTCAGCCCTATAAAAGGGCCCTGCTGCCATTCCTCAGGGCCTTCGGATCAGGTTTGCACAGCGTCTGTGTTCTTCCTTCCAATCCAGGTCTTCTGTGGTCTCCTGTGCTTTGATGGATCTTTGTTCCATGTTCTTCGTGTTCCTGATCTTCATCTCCTTGATGTCCCTAGTCTCGTCCCTCGTTGGAGCTCCCTCATCGCCTGTCTTCTGTTCCTGATGTTCCAGATCTTCCGTGTCCTGATGTCCCGTGTCCTGAGATGCCATGTTCCATGTTCCTGAAGTCCGATGTTCCTGTCTTGACTTCATCCATCTCATCTTCAGCTCTTCATCCAGTTCCCAGGTCCCTCGTCTGTCCACCTCTCTTGGCGTGCCATGTCGTGGTCCATGACCTGCCCATGAAATGGGTGTGTAGGGCGTCTTGTGGTTCAAGGCCTTCTTTCCATTTGCAGCGCAAGCCTCCGGGAGACTTCTGTTTTTAAAGCTTTGTTCCTGAGTATCTTGTTCCCAGTCTACAAAGTTCCCCTGTGCCTGCTTCCGTCCATGCCTGACTCTGCCAGAACCTGCTCCACTCTAGCGTGGTCCGCGACCAGCCACAGGCGGCTGTGTAGGATACGCCCTGGTGCAGGCCTCTACTGAATCTTCGCCATGTTCTAGTCTCAAGTTTCACCTCTTTGCATTGCTGAAGCTTTCTTCTACAGAGGAATTTCAATTACCTCTACTTATATAAGCACTAGTTTTTCCTCTTGTTTGGATTTGAAATTCCTGTTACATATCAGAGTTCACTTTAGCCAGAAAAATACACACTACAACTGGAGTAAGAACATAAGAACATAAGAAATTTCCATGCTGGGTCAGACCAAGGGTCCATCAAGCCCAGCATCCTGTTTCCAACAGAGGCCAAAACCAGGCCACAAGAACCTGGCAATTACCCAAACACTAAGAAGAACCCATGCTACTAATGCAATTAATAGCAGTGGCTATTCCCTAAGTATAATTGATTAATAGCCATTAATGGACTTCTCCTCCAAGAACTTATTCAAACCTTTTTTGAACCCAGCTACTCTAACTGCACTAACCACCTCCTCCGGCAACAAATTCCAGAGCTTTATTGTGCGTTGAGTGAAAAAGAATTTTCTCCGATTAGTCTTAAATGTGTTACTTGCTAACTTCATGGAATACCCCCTAGTCCTTCTATTATTCGAAAGTGTAAATAACCGAGTCACATCTACTCGTTCAAGACCTCTCATGATCTTAAAGACCTCTATCATAACCCCCCTCAGCCGTCTCTTCTCCAAGCTGAACAGCCCTAACCTCTTCAGCCTTTCCTCATAGAGGAGCTGTTCCATCCCCTTTATCATTGTGGTTGCCCTTCTCTGTACCTTCTCCATCGCAACTATATCTTTTATGAGATGCGGCGACCAGAATTGTACACAGTATTCAAGGTGCGGTCTCATCATGGAGCGATACAGAGGCATTATGACATTTTCCGTTCTATTAACATAGAAACATAGAAACATAGAAATGACGGCAGAAGAAGACCAAACGGCCCATCCAGTCTGCCCAGCAAGCTTCACATTTTTTTTTCTCATACTTATCTGTTTCTCTTAGCTCTTTGGTTCTATTTCCCTTCCACCCCCACCATTAATGTAGAGAGCAATGATGGAGCTGCAACCAAGTGAAATATCAAGCTTGATTAGTTACGGGTAGTAGGGGAAGTAACCGCCGCAATAAGCAAGCTACACCCATGCTTATTTGTTTTACCCAGACTGTGTTTTTCAGCCCTTATTGGTTGTTTTTCTTCTCCCCTGCTGTTGAAGCAGGGAGCTATGCTGGATATGCGTGTAGTAACAGTTTTTCTTCTCCCCTGCCGTTGAAGCAGAGAGCTATGCTGGATATGCGTGTAGTAACAGTTTTTCTTCTCCCCTGCCGTTGAAGCAGGATATGCATTGAAAGTGAAGTATCAGGCTTATTTGGTTTGGGGTAGTAACCGCCGTAACAAGCCAGCTACTCCCCGCTTTGTGAGTGCGAATCCTTTTTTCTTCTCCCCTGCCGTTGAAGCAGAGAGCTATGCTGGATATGCGTGAAGTATCAGGTTTTCTTCTCCCCTGCCGTTGAAGCAGAGAGCTATGCTGGATATGCGTGAAGTATCAGTTTTTCTTCTCCCCTGCCGTTGAAGCAGAGAGCTATGCTGGATATGCATTGAAAGTGAAGTATCAGGCTTATTTGGTTTGGGGTAGTAACCACCGTAACAAGCCAGCTACTCCCCACTTTGTGAGTGCGAATCCTTTTTTCCACATTTCCTCTTGCTGTTGTAGCTTAGAGCGATGTTGGAGTCACAGTAACCATGTGTATGTTTATTGAATAAGGGTATTATCTCCAGGCAGTAGCCGTCATTCTGGCGAGCCACCCACTCTTTATTGACGGCCTCTTGATTTTATGGATCCACAGTGTTTATCCCACGCCCCTTTGAAGTCCTTCACAGTTCTGGTCTTCACCACTTCCTCCGGAAGGGCATTCCAGGCATCCACCACCCTCTCCGTGAAGAAATACTTCCTGACATTGGTTCTGAATCTTCCTCCCTGGAGCTTCAAATCGTGACCCCTGGTTCTGCTGATTTTTTTCCTACGGAAAAGGTTTGTCATTGTCTTTGGATCATTAAAACCTTTCAAGTATCTGAAAGTCTGTATCATATCACCTCTGCTCCTCCTTTCCTCCAGGGTGTACATATTTAGATTCTTCAATCTCTCCTCATAAGTCATTTGATGAAGACCTTCCACCTTTTTGGTCACCCTTCTCTGGACCGCCTTCATCTTGTCTCTGTCTCTTCAGAGATACGGTCTCCAGAACTGAACACAATACTCCAGGTGAGGTCTCACCAAGGACCTGTACAAGGGGATAATCACTTCCCTTTTCTTACTCGATATTCCTCTCTCTATGCAGCCCAGCATTCTTCTGGCTTTAGCTATCGCCTTGACACATTGTTTCGCCGACTTCAGATCATTAGACACCATCACCCCAAGGTCTCTCTCCTGCTCCGTGCACATCAGCCTTTCTCCCCCCATCGAATACAGTTCATTCAGATTTCCACTCCCCATATGCATGACTTTGCACTTCTTGGCATTGAATGACAGCTGCCATATCTTTGACCACTCTTCCATCTTCCTTAAATCCCGTCTCATTCTCTCCACTCCTTCCGGCGTGTCCACTCTGTTGCAGATCTTAGTGTCATCCGCAAAAAGACATACCTTACCTTCTATCCCTTCCGCAATGTCGCTCACAAAGATATTGAAAAGGACCGGTCCCAACACTGATCCCTGCGGTACACCGCTTAAAACCGCTCTCTCTTCAGAGAGAGTTCCATTTACCATCACACATTGTCTTCTGTCCGTCAACCAGTTTGCAATCCAGGCCACCACCTCGGCACTCACTCCTAAGCTTCTCATTTTATTCACCAGTCTCCTGTGCGGGACAGTGTCAAAAGCTTTGCTGAAATCCAAGTTGATGACATCGAGTGCTCTTCCTCGATCCAATTCCTTGGTTACCCAGTCAAAAAAGTCAATCAGATTTGTCTGACAGGATCTTCCAATGGTGAATCCATGCTGCCTCTGGTCCAGCAATTCTCCCGACTGTAGATAGTTCACTATTCTCTCTTTCAACAGTGACTCCATTACTTTTCCCACCACCGAAGTGAGGCTAACCGGTCTGTAGTTACCAGCCTCTTCTCTGTTCCCACTCTTGTGAAGCGGGACCCACCACCGCTCTCCTCCAATCATTCGGCACCACTCCCGTTTCTAGGGATCTATTGAACAGGTCACACAGTGGACCCGCCAGCACATCTCTGAGCTCCCTCAGTATTCTGGGATGAACTTCATCAGGCCCCATGGCTTTGTCCACTTTCAGTTTCACCAGCTCTTCCCATACATTTTCTACTGTAAATGGAGTTACATCTACTCCATTCCCCTCCAGTTTCTTGTTAACTAGTGACGGTCCTTCTCCAGGGTCCTCTTTAGTGAACACAGAACTGAAGTATTCATTTAATATTTCTGCCATTTCTTCGTCTCTCTCCACACATTGATCCTTTCCACCTTTCAATTTCACTATACCACTTTGAACTTTTCTCTTTTCACTGATGTATCTGAAAAATGTTTTGTTACCACTCTTTACCTCTTTGGCAATCCTCTCTTCTGCTTGACTTTTTGCCATCTTGATTAATTTCTTCATCTCCCTCAGTTCTACCAGATATTCTTCTTTGTGTTCCTCCTTTTGGGATCTTTTATATTTCTTGAACGCTGCTCTTTTAGCCTTTATTTTGTCAGCCACCTCCTTTGAGAACCAGATAGGTTTCATTTTTCTTTTGCTTTTCTTTACTTTTCTAACATATAGATTAGTTGCCTTGGTAATTGCTCCTTTTAGATTGGTCCATTGTTGATCCACATCTCTCTCGTTTTCTCAGCCTTTTAGTTCTTCCTCCAGGTACTTCCCCATTTCATCAAAGTCCTTTTTGTGATATTAAACCATACCGTTTGATGATCACTGGTGCTGAGGTGGGCACCCACCTGGACGTCTGAGACATTATCTCCATTAGTGAGCACTAAGTCGAGTATAGCTCCTTCTCTCGTGGGTTCCATTACCATTTGTTTGAACAAAGCTACTTGCAGGGCATCTACTATTTCTCTACTATTATTAGATTCTGCAGATGGGATTCTCCAGTCTACATCTGGCATATTAAAGTCTCCAACGATCACCACTTCTCCTTTCTTTGCTATCCTGTGGATGTCTTCAACCAGATCTCTGTCCAGCTCTTCCTTTTGGTTTGGAGGCCTGTAAACCACTCCAATAAAAATGGATGCCCCATCTTTTTTTTAAGTCGGCCCATAGTGCTTCTTCTTTATCCCATCTTCCTTGCAGCTCAGATGCTTGGATATTGTTTCTGACATATAGAGCCACTCCTCCCCCTTTCCTATCCTCTCTGTCCTTCCTTAACAAGTTATAGCCTGGTATTGCCGTATCCCAGTCATGAGATTCCGTAAACCACGTTTCCGTGACAGCAACAACGTCCAAGTCCGCCTCCACCATTAGGGCTTGCAGCTCTGGGATTTTATTACCCAAACTACGAGCATTTGTGCTCATAGCTTTCCAGCTTTCTTTGCTCAGGTTACTGCTGTTCCTGGACTCCTTTTGTGACCTATTTAGTTGAGTTTTGTTATCCACTTTTCTCTTTGCATTTGTGCAAGGGAAGAGATTAATGCCTCTGATGACAGAGTCATCCATCACTGTGAGCTTTTTCCTTTGGTTTCTGATTTGGAATTTCTGTATGCATTGGGTTTTTTCTCTCTTTTCCGATAACATTTCAATCTTTTTCTCAAGGACTTCTTCAGAATTTAATACAGAGAAGGCATTTTGTACTTGTTGCACTTGATACAGTGTGTGTCTACGGAACACAGGTCTTATTCTACCAGAGCCCACTGAAATACTTTTAAAGTTCCTTAATGGCCTGTGTGAGTGGTGGGATAGAGTTGTGGGTTGCACAGCTTTCAATAATGGGTGTCTGTGGGTTACAGGTCTTATCCTACCTGAGCCCACAGTAAATCTCTTTTTTCTTGAGTTTTGGTTATTCAGTGGTAAGTGGAAATTATTTCCTGAATAATGTACCGTGGCTGAGACTCTCTTTATTGAAGCTAATTCAGCTTTAAAGTCATCCAGCTCCTTTTCCAAGGTAGAGAGTTTTGAACAAAAGGGGCAAGCCTTAAGTTTCCATATGATTACCCTCAATATAAAGGCTCCACAGCAGTTGCATTGAATAGTAGGGATGTGAATCGTTTTTCAACGATTAAAATTATCGTCCGATAATGTTAATATCGTCTTAAATCGTTATAGAACACGATACAATAGAAATTCTAACGATTTATCGTTAAAAATCATTAAATCGTGTTAGTGCGCACTAAATCGAGTTAGTGCGCACTAACTCCCCGTTAGTGCGCACTAACTCGATTTAGTGCGCACTAACTGAAAATGATACAAATAAACACTTTCCAGGTCACTGAAGGTCAGTTAGGAATGAATATGTGTTCCTATTGGCTGGCTGCCCTCTTATCTATTGATGTTACCAAGGTTACCACTGAGGTGATGGTTGGGGGGATGGGAAATGGAACTGGAAACTAACAAACACCAACAGAAAATGAAACAAAGTGTTCACACTTCCCAGGTCAGTAAAGGTCACTTAGGAATGAATATGTATGTATGTATTCCTATTGGCTGGCTGTGCTCTTATCTATTGATGTTACCAAGGCTAACACTGAGGTAATGGTTGGGGGGATGTGAAATGGAAACAGTTGGAAGCTTGACAAAAAAAGTAATGTAATGATCAGCACTCACGTGACTAGAACTTGTTTGTTTATTATTTTTGTTAGCAGGCACCTGAAATGCTAGTGCATGTTGAATTTGCCAATCACTGTGCATTTTAGAAAGGTGGTCCTGGCTGGAACTGTACACAGTTCAAATATATGTAATTGATTGTTGGTAAGTGTATTTTTTAAGTAGCCACACTGGCACAAGTATGTTTACTTTTCCTCCTACTTAACTCACTAGCTCAGCTTTGTAAGAAGGGCTTCTCTGCTTGTGTGTTGTTTTTGTTTGGTGTGAGGAGAGCAGAAACATCAGATCTTTATTCAATCGACTACAGTCATCTCTTACAGTGCCCTATCCCTATTAATACCAGGAGTGTTGTGATCTTCCTGCACACAGTGCCCTAACCCTGATACCAGTCTGAGACAGCTCCCTCCCTGCATTACTAGTGAGAGGCTGGCTTCACAGACAGGGGGGAGCTGCCTGACCCTCACTCCTGACTTCCCCCATGTCCCAGCTAGTGAATGGTGTGTGGGTGAGGGGGGGGGGAGGATGGTGAAGTCTGAGACAGCTCCCTCCCTGCATTACTAGTGAGAGGCTGGCTTCACAGGCAGGGGGGAGCTGCCTGACCCTCACTCCTGACTTCCCCCATGTCCCAGCTAGTGAATGGTGTGTGGGTGAGGGGGGGGGGGGAGGATGGTGAAGTCTGAGACAGCTCCCTCCCTGCATTACTAGTGAGAGGCTGGCTTCACAGACAGGGGGGAGCTGCCTGACCCTCACTCCTGACTTCCCCCATGTCCCAGCTAGTGAATGGTGTGTGGGTGAGGGGGGGGGGGAGGATGGTGAAGTCTGAGACAGCTCCCTCCCTGCATTACTAGTGAGAGGCTGGCTTCATAGACAGGGGGGAGCTGCCTGACCCTCACTCCTGACTTCCCCCATGTCCCAGCTAGTGAATGGTGTGTGGGTGAGGGGGGGGGGGGAGGAGGATGGTGAAGTCTGAGACAGCGCCCTCCCTGCATTACTAGTGAGAGGCTGGCTTCACAGACAGGGGGGAGCTGCCTGACCCTCACTCCTGACTTCCCCCATGTCCCAGCTAGTGAATGGTGTGTGGGTGAGGGGGGGGGGGGGAGGATGGTGAAGTCTGAGACAGATCCCTCCCTGCATTACTAGTGAGAGGCTGGCTTCACAGACAGGGGGGAGCTGCCTGACCCTCACTCCTGACTTCCCCCATGTCCCAGCTAGTGAATGGTGTGTGGGTGAGGGGGGGGGAGGATGGTGAAGTCTGAGACAGCTCCCTCCCTGCATTACTAGTGAGAGGCTGGCTTCACAGACAGGGGGGAGCTGCCTGACCCTCACTCCTAACTTCCCCCATGTCCCAGCTAGTGAATGGTGTGTGGGTGAGGGGGGGGGGGGAGGAGGAGGATGGTGAAGTCTGAGACAGCTCCCTCCCTGCATTACTAGTGAGAGGCTGGCTTCACAGACAGGGGGGAGCTGCCTGACCCTCACTCCTGACTTCCCCCATGTCCCAGCTAGTGAATGGTGTGTGGGTGAGGGGGGAGGATGGTGAAGTCTGAGACAGCTCCCTCCCTGCATTACTAGTGAGAGGCTGGCTTCACAGACAGGGGGGAGCTGCCTGTCCCTCACTCCTGACTTCCCCCATGTCCCAGCTAGTGAATGGTGTGTGGGTGAGGGGGGGGGGAGGAGGATGGTGAAGTCTGAGACAGCTCCCTCCCTGCATTACTAGTGAGAGGCTGGCTTCACAGACAGGGGGGAGCTGCCTGACCCTCACTCCTGACTTCCCCCATGTCCCAGCTAGTGAATGGTGTGTGGGTGAGGGGGGGGGGGAGGATGGTGAAGTCTGAGACAGCTCCCTCCCGGGGTACAAATTATATCGCAATGACAGAGAGGAGCAGTCGGGAGGAGGTGTGGCGCTTTATGTCCGGGATGGCATAGAGTCCAACAGGATAAACATCCTGCATGAGACTAAATACAAAATTGAATCTTTATGGGTAGAAATCCCTTGTGTATCAGGGAAGACTACAGTGATAGGGGTATACTACCGTCCACCTGGTCAAGATGGTGAGATGGACAGTGAAATGCTAAGAGAAATTAGGGAAGCTAACCAAATTGGTAGTGCAGTAATAATGGGAGACTTCAATTACCCCAATATAGACTGGGTAAATGTATCATCGGGTCACGCTAGAGAGATAACGTTCCTGGATGGAATAAATGATAGCTTTATGGAGCAATTGGTTCAGGAACAGACGAGAGAGGGAGCAATTTTAGATCTAATTCTCAGTGGAGCACAGGACTTGGTGAGAGAGGTAACGGTGGTGGGGCCACTTGGCAATAGTGATCATAATATGATCAAATTTGATTTAATGACTGGAAAAGGAACAGTGTGCAAATCCAAGGCTCTCGTGCTAAACTTTCAAAAGGGAAACTTTGATAAAATGAGAAAAATTGTTAGAAAAAAACTGAAAGGAGCAGCTACAAAAGTAAAAAATGTCCAAGAGGCGTGGTCATTGTTAAAAAATACCATTCTAGAAGCACAGTCCAGATGTATTCCACACATTAAGAAAGGTGGAAAGAAGGCAAAACGATTACCAGCATGGTTAAAAGGGGAGGTGAAAGAAGCTATTTTAGCCAAAAGATCTTCATTCAAAAATTGGAAGAAGGATCCAACAGAAGAAAATAGGATAAAGCATAAACATTGGCAAGTTAAATGTAAGACATTGATAAGACAGGCTAAGAGAGAATTTGAAAAGAAGTTGGCTGTAGAGGCAAAAACTCACAGTAAAAACTTTTTTAAATATATCCGAAGCAGAAAGCCTGTGAGGGAGTCAGTTGGACCGTTAGATGATCGAGGGGTTAAAGGGGCACTTAGAGAAGATAAGGCCATCGCGGAAAGATTAAATGATTTCTTTGCTTCGGTGTTTACTGAAGAGGATGTTGGGGAGGTACCCGTAATGGAGAAGGTTTTCATGGGTAATGATTCAGATGGACTGAATCAAATCACGGTGAACCTAGAAGATGTGGTAGGCCTGATTGACAAACTGAAGAGTAGTAAATCACCTGGACCGGATGGTATACACCCCAGAGTTCTGAAGGAACTAAAAAATGAAATTTCAGACCTATTAGTAAAAATTTGTAACTTATCATTAAAATCATCCATTGTACCTGAAGACTGGAGGATAGCAAATGTAACCCCAATATTTAAAAAGGGCTCCAGGGGCGATCCGGGAAACTACAGACCGGTTAGCCTGACTTCAGTGCCAGGAAAAATAGTGGAAAGTGTTATAAACATCAAAATCACAGAACATATAGAAAGACATGGTTTAATGGAACAAAGTCAGCATGGCTTTACCCAGGGCAAGTCTTGCCTCACAAATCTGCTTCACTTTTTGAAGGAGTTAATAAACATGGGGATAAAGGTGAACCGGTAGATATAGTATACTTGGATTTTCAGAAGGCGTTTGACAAAGTTCCTCATGAGAGGCTTCTAGGAAAAGTAAAAAGTCATGGGATAGGTGGCGATGTCCTTTCGTGGATTGCAAACTGGCTAAAAGACAGGAAACAGAGAGTAGGATTAAATGGGCAATTTTCTCAGTGGAAGGGAGTGGACAGTGGAGTACCTCAGGGTTCTGTGTTGGGACCCTTACTGTTCAATATATTTATAAATGATCTGGAAAGAAATACGACGAGTGAGATAATCAAATTTGCAGATGACACAAAATTGTGCAGAGTAGTTAAATCACAAGCAGATTGTGATAAATTGCAGGAAGACCTTGTGAGACTGGAAAATTGGGCATCCAAATGGCAGATGAAATTTAATGTGGATAAGTGCAAGGTGATGCATATAGGGAAAAATAACCCATGCTATAATTACACGATGTTGGGTTCCATATTAGGTGCTACAACCCAAGAAAGAGATCTAGGTGTCATAGTGGATAACACATTGAAATCGTCGGTTCAGTGTGCTGCGGCAGTCAAAAAAGCAAACAGAATGTTGGGAATTATTAGAAAAGGAATGATGAATAAAACGGAAAATGTCATAATGCCTCTGTATCACTCCATGGTGAGACCGCACCTTGAATACTGTGTACAATTCTGGTCGCCGCATCTCAAAAAAGATATAATTGCGATGGAGAAGGTACAGAGAAGGGCTACCAAAATGATAAGGGGAATGGAACAACTCCCCTATGAGGAAAGACTAAAGAGGTTAGGACTTTTCAGCTTGGAGAAGAGACGACTGAGGGGGGATATGATAGAGGTGTTTAAAATCATGAGAGGTCTAGAACGGGTAGATGTGAATCGGTTATTTACTCTTTCGGATAGTAGAAGGACTAGGGGACACTCCATGAAGTTAGCATGGGGCACATTTAAAACTAATCGGAGAAAGTTCTTTTTTACTCAACGCACAATTAAACTCTGGAATTTGTTGCCAGAGAATGTGGTTCGTGCAGTTAGTATAGCTGTGTTTAAAAAAGGATTGGATAAGTTCTTGGAGGAGAAGTCCATTACCTGCTATTAAGTTCACTTAGAGAATAGCCACTGCCATTAGCAATGGTTACATGGAATAGACTTAGTTTTTGGGTACTTGCCAGGTTCTTATGGCCTGGATTGGCCACTGTTGGAAACAGGATGCTGGGCTTGATGGACCCTTGGTCTGACCCAGTATGGCATTTTCTTATGTTCTTATGTTCTTATGTACTAGTGAGAGGCTGGCTTCACAGACAGGGGGGAGCTGCCTGACCCTCACTCCTGACTTCCCCCATGTCCCAGCTAGTGAATGGTGTGTGGGTGAGGGGGGGGGGGGGGAGGATGGTGAAGTCTGAGACAGCTCCCTCCCTGCATTACTAGTGAGAGGCTGGCTTCATAGACAGGGGGGAGCTGCCTGACCCTCACTCCTGACTTCCCCCATGTCTCAGCTAGTGAATGGTGTGTGGGTGAGGGGGGGGGAGGATGGTGAAGTCTGAGACAGCTCCCTCCCTGCATTACTAGTGAGAGGCTGGCTTCACAGACAGGGGGGAGCTGCCTGACCCTCACTCCTGACTTCCCCCATGTCCCAGCTAGTGAATGGTGTGTGGGTGAGGGGGGGGGGGGGAGGATGGTGAAGTCTGAGACAGATCCCTCCCTGCATTACTAGTGAGAGGCTGGCTTCACAGACAGGGGGAGCTGCCTGACCCTCACTCCTGACTTCCCCCATGTCCCAGCTAGTGAATGGTGTGTGGGTGAGGGGGGGGGGGGGGAGGATGGTGAAGTCTGAGACAGCTCCCTCCCTGCATTACTAGTGAGAGGCTGGCTTCACAGACAGGGGGGAGCTGCCTGACCCTCACTCCTAACTTCCCCCATGTCCCAGCTAGTGAATGGTGTGTGGGTGAGGGGGGGGGGGGAGGAGGATGGTGAAGTCTGAGACAGCTCCCTCCCTGCATTACTAGTGAGAGGCTGGCTTCACAGACAGGGGGGAGCTGCCTGACCCTCACTCCTGACTTCCCCCATGTCCCAGCTAGTGAATGGTGTGTGGGTGAGGGGGGAGGATGGTGAAGTCTGAGACAGCTCCCTCCCTGCATTACTAGTGAGAGGCTGGCTTCACAGACAGGGGGGAGCTGCCTGACCCTCACTCCTGACTTCCCCCATGTCCCAGCTAGTGAATGGTGTGTGGGTGAGGGGGGGGGAGGAGGATGGTGAAGTCTGAGACAGCTCCCTCCCTGCATTACTAGTGAGAGGCTGGCTTCACAGACAGGGGGGAGCTGCCTGACCCTCACTCCTGACTTCCCCCATGTCCCAGCTAGTGAATGGTGTGTGGGTGAGGGGGGGGGGAGGATGGTGAAGTCTGAGACAGCTCCCTCCCTGCATTACTAGTGAGAGGCTGGCTTCACAGACAGGGGGGAGCTGCCTGACCCTCACTCCTGACTTCCCCCATGTCCCAGCTAGTGAATGGTGTGTGGGTGAGGGGGGGGGGGGGAGGATGGTGAAGTCTGAGACAGCTCCCTCCCTGCATTACTAGTGAGAGGCTGGCTTCACAGACAGGGGGGAGCTGCCTGACCCTCACTCCTGACTTTCCCCATGTCCCAGCTAGTGAATGGTGTGTGGGTGAGGGGGGGGGGGGGAGGAGGATGGTGAAGTCTGAGACAGCTCCCTCCCTGCATTACTAGTGAGAGGCTGGCTTCACAGACAGGGGGGAGCTGCCTGACCCTCACTCCTGACTTCCCCCATGTCCCAGCTAGTGAATGGTGTGTGGGTGAGGGGGGGGGGAGGATGGTGAAGTCTGAGACAGCTCCTTCCCTGCATTACTAGTGAGAGGCTGGCTTCACAGACAGGGGGGAGCTGCCTGACCCTCACTCCTGACTTCCCCCATGTCCCAGCTAGTGAATGGTGTGTGGGTGAGGGGGGGGGGGGAGGAGGATGGTGAAGTCTGAGACAGCTCCCTCCCTGCATTACTAGTGAGAGGCTGGCTTCACAGACAGGGGGGAGCTGCCTGACCCTCACTCAAGCAGAGAAGCCCTTCTTACAAAGCTGAGCTAGTGAGTTAAGTAGGAGGAAAAGTAAACATACTTGTGCCAGTGTGGCTACTTAAAAAATACACTTACCAACAATCAATTACATATATTTGAACTGTGTACAGTTCCAGCCAGGACCACCTTTCTAAAATGCACAGTGATTGGCAAATTCAACATGCACGTGTCTGCTAACAAAAATAATAAACAAAGAAGTTCTAGTCACGTGAGTGCTGATCATCACATGTCAAGCTTCCAACTGTTTCCATTTCACATCCCCCCAACCATTACCTCAGTGGTAACCTTGGTAACATCAATAGATAAGAGCACAGCCAGCCAATAGGAATACATATTCATTCCTAAGTGACCTTTACTGACCTGGGAAGTGTGAACACTTTGTTTCATTTTCTGTTGGTGTTCATGAGTTTCCAGTTCCATTTCCCATCCCCCCAACCATCACCTCAGTGGTAACCTTGGTAACATCAATAGATAAGAGGGCTGCCAGCCAATAGGAACACATATTCATTCCTAACTGACCTTCAGTGACCTGGAAAGTGTCTATTTGTATCATTTTGAGTTAGTGCGCACTAACTCGAGGTAGTGCGCACTAATCGGAAAAAACGATTTTTAACGATTTTTCAACGAAATAATCGTGCCAAACACGATTTTCTTCTCCTGCCACACGATTTCTATCGTTAAGATGATATGGAAAACGATTCACATCTCTAACATTTATACTATTGATGTAACTCCATGATTGCTCTGTGCTTTAATGGCAGGGGGAAAAGGGGCATTGGATTCAGCCAACGAGAGCCCTGACTTTTATGGTCTGGGGAAACAAGAATGGGGGTAACTTGCTGATGCAGAAGTTACTACCCTTAACCAATAAGACTGATACTTTGAAGCAACTCAAACATTGCTCTCTGTTTCAACAGCAAGGCATAATGGGGAATCGGATTCAAACAGCGACCAATAAGGACCCTGACTTTTACAGTGTGGGAAACTGATAAGCATGGGGCAGCCTTCATGGTGCAGCAGATACTACCATAAGCTTACTGGGAAGACTGGATGGACCATTTGGTCCTTTTCTGCTATCATTTCTATGTTTCCTTAAGGGAAGGGTCTGGAGACCTTCAGAAGACCTTAGGAGCCCTGCTTGGAATATAACTATTCATGTGCTCTCTTAAATAGCTTAGATCTTTTTAAGACTTTGTGGTTCCAGTGCCCACGTCACAAGAAAATACAGGTCAATGTTCAATTTATTTCATTGTGCCAAGAAGGAGGGCTCCTTTCATCCCATCCTGGACCTCATTTGCAGGTGACGCATTTTCACATGGAAACATTGTGCTCAGTAATAATGGCCATGTAGTCTGGGGAATTTCTGCCCTCCTTGAATCTGTCTGCTGAAGTGTACCTGCATATTCCCATCCGACAAGAGCACCAATTTTTTTCTGCAATTTGCGGTTTTGGGACACAATTATCAGTTTCAGGCATTGCCTTTTGGTCTGGCCACTGCTCCCAGAACTTTTTCCAAAGTTATGGTACTGTTGGCAGCAGAATTGAGAAAGGATGGGATCCTGATACACCTGTATTTGGATGACTGGTTGATTCAGGCCAAGTCTCTGGAAGAGAGCCACCAGGTGACCCGCAAAGTGATCTCCCTGTTGCAGGAGCTCGGTTGGGTAGTGAACCTGGCCAAGAGCAGTCTTGAGCCATCTCATTTGTTAGAGTACCTTGGTGTTTGGTTCAACATGAAGCAGGGCAGCGTTTTCATGCCAGAAGCTTGTATTCAGAAGTTGATAGTGCAGGTACGTCTGTTGATGAACACTATACACCCGACAGTGTGGTCTTATCTGCAGGTACTTTGTTTGATGGCAGAAACCCTGAAAGTGGTGCTGTGGGTGAGAGTGCATATGCATCTTCCTCAGCGTTCCCTGCTATCTCATTGAAGCCCACAATCTCAAGACTATTCAAATTGGCTTCACCTGCAGATGGAAGTCTGCTCTCAACTATAGAGTTGGTTACAAACGGATCATCTAAGAAAGAGAGTTTCCCTAAAATAACCGGACTGGTTAGTACTCATGACAGATGTGAGCCTCCAGGGTTGGGAGACTCACTTTCTGGAACTGACAGCACAAGGGCCCTGGAGTGCAGAAGAGTCTCTCTGGAACATCAATCAGCTGGAAGCCCGGGCTGGTGTTATCGTTTGAAAGGTTTTGGGTGGACCCTTGGACACTGTGGCAGATGACCATGCCCACGGGTCATCTGCCACAGTGATGACCCGTGGGCATGGTCATCTGTGGTTACCGGTGCCTATGTGGAGTCTTAATCTGGTTTTGGATTTCTTAGCAGGTCTTAGATTTAGACTGATGTGGAACCTTTCCTTGCAGTTACTGACCTTGAAAACAGTGTTTCTTGTGGTGATATTTTCTGCACGTCAAATTTCTGAGCTGCAGGCCTTGTCTTGCCAGGAGCCATTTCTCTAAGTGACTCCGGGGGCGGTACAGCTGCATACTGTTACTTCCTTTTTGCCAAAAGTGGTTTCACTAGGGGTGCTGCCTCACATCTCACATACCCCTCCCCTCAGCTTGGACATGTAGAGCCAAGCATTCCTGCTCCCTCTTGGAACCCATCATTCTTCATTCTTCTTCGCTGGGAAGGCCTGCGCGATCGGCGCCGAGCCCCGCCGGGGGAAGGTCAGTAACCTTGCTCCCACCCGGACAGGCCCAGTGCCGACAGCGAGACAAAGTTAAAAAGTAAAAACAAAACAAAAAGCTGCTCCGTTTCGGATACCGTGCCTAGACCCACCCACTGAGCCAGCGCCAGCCAATCGGAGCCGACCCTGCTGGGTTTTAAATCGCTGCTCCGTTTCGACGCCATTTCTTCATTCTTCTTCGCTGGGAAGGCCTGCGCGATCGGCGCCGAGCCCCGCCGGGGGAAGGTCAGTAACCTTGCTCCCACCCGGACAGGCCCAGCGCCGACAGCGAGACAAAGTTAAAAAGTAAATACAAAACAAAAAGCTGCTCCGTTTCGGATACCGCGCCTAGACCCGCCCACTGAGCCAGCGCCAGCCAATCGGAGCCGGCCCTGCTGGGCTTTAAATCGCTGCTCTGTTTCGGCGCCACGCGCCGAGCGTCGCACACCAAAGGAGCACAACAAAGGGGCCCGCCCCTTTGTGCGCCCCTTCGTGCAGCCCCTGAAGTCAGGCCCTATTCCTATTAACCTTCAACTCTTCTCACGCTGTCATTATTTATCAAAGAACTAAACCTCACCTCAGCTGTCAGCAGCCTACCAGCGCCAAACAAAGAGACAGCTCCAACATGCCCCACCTCTCCACCTGAATCCACCGTTATCCAGATCTGGCTACCTCCTGATTAAAGATTAGAAATCACGGGATCAGATTATCACAGATCTCATCAGTTTCCACCTTAACCCCCTTCAGGCTTCCAGTTCCCTGCAATCCCAACCACAATACCAGACATCACGCAAGGACACTACTCAACCCACCAGCACAACAAGATGCACCTATTCCCTATACCTACTATTCCTTATACGCCCAAACTCACTGCTAACAAACCCGGGATTCTAGGCATCCGACACCAGAGATTGATTCCAATTATGATCTCCCCCATCTCCCAAATGCTAGGATTCACTCTATTCACGCTCACACTATTCAACGCCCAGTCGATCACAAAAAAACTCCACCTACTCAATGACCACCTGACGGACAACAACCCTGACATTTGCGCCATTACTGAAACATGGCTGAAACCCACAGACACAGTCTTATTAAACCAGCTCCCCAACCATCTCTACGACTTACATTCAATCCCCAGAATCAAAAAAAGAGGTGGAGGGATCCTACTAGCCACAAAAAAGGGTCTTGGACTCTCACTACAACTATCTACTACAATAAATAACACCGAACTTGCCTTTTTCAATTCGGACCATCTACAAATAGCCTTAGTCTACTCACCACCAGGAACCTTAGACACCGATCCCTCTCCATTAATTGAATTCACAGTCAAACATTTCATACAGGACAAACCGGCTATCTTGATGGGAGACTTTAACTTACATGTAAACAGCGCCCGCCTATTCCATAACTCTGACATCCTACTTACAACACTCAATCACCTAGGCTTCAAGCAGATTGTCAAAGGTCCCACGCAGAAAGCGGGACACACACTTGACTTGATCTTTCTCAACGATGGCATAACCTCGGCCGCTAACCCTACTTGTGTTCCTGTCCCATGGTCCGACCATCACATCATCTCCGCCGAACTTCAAATTAAAGACCAGCCTCGTCCTATCTTCCCGGCAACCACTATACAATACAGGAAACCCTGCCCCTTAGATAGTCTCAGCAACCTGCTCACTAAAGAGCTCGACCGACTGGATCTCACAGACGCTCCCTCAGCCATCAACTCCTGGCTCAAGATAACAAACGAGGTCACAGATCTATCCTGTCCCTCCATCACTAAATCCTTGAAACCACCTCAAGCCAATAGACATCCGTGGTACACTCCGGAACTTAAAATCCTTAAACAAGAACTTTGGAAAAAAGAAAGCAGTTGGCGCAAGTCTCCTTCCACCGTCTCAACTCTAAACTACAAAACCCACCTCAACACATACAGAATAGCCATCCTCAAGGCCAAAAAAGACTTCTTTGCAAAAAAAATACACAACTTCTCATTCGACTCCAAAGCCTTATTTTCATTTGTATCATCTCTAACAAAACCATCCCCACCTATCATCCCTGACAAACAAGCATCCAACAAAGCAAGGAACTAGCAATATACTTTGATAAGAAGATCACCAACCTACTCAAGCCTATCTCTTCTCTACAGCCGACAGCAATGCCCCCCAGCACCTCAACACCCACCAAGAAATTCAGCTTTACATCTTTCGAGACCCCATCATCAATGGAAATCGAAATCATTCTCAATAAGCTTAAACCCTCCTCACATCCATTGGATGCCATACCCTTCAATCTTCTACTAGCTATTCCTAACACCATTTCCAAAGCATTAGCAGACATCATAAACTGCTCTTTAACTCAAGGAAAGGTCCCAGAACAACTTAAAATAGCCATACTGAAACCCTTACTAAAAAAACCTAACCTCTCAACGGCTGACCCTGCAAACTTCCGTCCAATCGCTAACCTCCCCTTGATCTCAAGAGTGATGGAAAGATTTGTTAACAAACAACTGTCTGAGTACCTGGAGGAGAACAACATACTCTCCCCTTTCCAGTTCGGTTTTAGGAAATCGCAAAACACAGAAGCGCTAATCGCATCATTATCTGAAACTATCCTCCTCAATCTTGAAAAAAAACAACCGTACCTCCTCGCCCTTCTCGACCTATCTGCCGCCTTCGACACAGTTAATCATTCCATCCTTCTCGAGCGGCTATCTGATATAGGAATTCAAGGAGAAGCTCACAGCTGGTTCCAATCATTCTTGGAGAATAGATTCTATAAAGTCAAATCAATCCGAGGAGTCCCGCAAGGATCCAAACCTTTCTTGAACCCAGCTACACTCACTGCACTAACCACATCCAGAGCTTAATTGTGCGTTGAGTTAAAAATAATTTTCTCTGATTAGTCTTAAATGTGCTACTTGCTAACTTCATGGAATGCCCCCTAGTCCTTCTATTATCCGAAAGTGTAAATAACCAATTCACATTTACTCATTCAAGACCTCTCATGATCTTAAAGACCTGTATCATATCCCCCCTCAGCCATCTCTTCTCCAAGCTGAAAAGCCCTAACCTCTTCAGCCATTCCTCATAGGGGAACTGTTCCATCCTCTTTATCATTTTGGCTGCCCTTCTCTGTACCTTCTCCATCACAATATATCTTTTTTGAGATGCGGCGACCAGAATTGTACACAGTATTCAAGGTGTGGTCTCACCATGGAGCGATACAGAGGCATTATGACATTTTCTGTTTTATTAACCATTCCCTTCCTAATAATTCCTAACATTCTGTTTGCTTTTTTGACTGCTGCAGCACACTGAGCTGACGATTTTAAGCTATTATTCACTATGATGCCTAGATCTTTTTCCTGAATGGTAAGAACATAAGAACATAAGAAAATGCCATACTGGGTCAGACCAATGATCCATCAAGCCCAGCATCCTGTTTCCAACAGTGGCCAATCCAGGCCATAAGAACCTGGCAAATACCCAAAAACTAAGTCTATTCCATGTAACCATTGCTAATGGCAGTGGCTATTCTCTAAGTGAACTTAATAGCAGGTAATGGACTTCTCCTCCAAGAACTTATCCAATCCTTTTTTAAACACAGCTATACTAACTGCAACACAGCTATACTAACTGCAACACACTGAGAGGAGAGGATCACCTTGCTGGTGGCTGAAAGGAATCAGTAAGTTTTTGCTTGGGACATTGACTTTTTTAAAAGTATTGGGGCAAAGTTAACTATTTGGGAATATTATTTAGTGTGTTTGTGCCTTTAATAGTCAGAAAGGCAGTGAATAAACAAGTTAGACTGTTTGCATTTTTAGTCAGTCAATAAGGTAGCAGTAGGTAGTGTGTTTATTTTTAAAAGTCTGCAGAACTGAGTGTTCTCCAGACTTTTAAAGAGCTGAGTGTTTGTTTTTAATACTGAGTGCATTGTATTGGAAAAAAAAAACCCCCACAAAAAAAACCAAAAACAAACCCCACAAAAAAGTAGCCAGAAACTAGAAATAAGCTAGGAGCAGTATATAACAAAGTAAAAAAGTTGAATAGTTCAGCTCAGTTACTCACCTTGGAAAGGTGTTGAGGTAGTGTGATTGGGTTTGAATAGGGACCAACATTTGTTAATCAAGGGAGCAGTGAGTCACTCAGGCTGACTAACTAAGTGTGAAGATTGTGCGTTTGGTAGATCCTAATATGGAACCTAACATCATGTAAGTACAGCAAGGGTTACTTTTCCCTATATGCATCATCTTACACTTGTTCACATTAAATTTCATCTGCCATTTGGATGCCCAATCTTCCAGTCTTGCAAGGTCCTCCTGCAATGTATCACAATCCGCTTGTGATTTAATTACTCTGAATAATTTTGTATCGTCCACAAATTTGATTACCTCACTTGTCGTATTCCTTTCCCGATCATTTATATATATTTTGAAAAGCACTCGTCCAAGTACAGATCCCTGAGGCACTCCACTGTGTACCCTTTTCCACTGAGAAAATTGACCATTTAATCCTACTCTTTGTTTCCTGTCTTTTAACCAGTTTGTAATCCACGAAAGGACATCGCCTCCTATCCCATGACTTTTTAGTTTTCTTTGAAGCCTCTCATGAGATCGAGGAAGAGAGCTTGATGTCATCTACTTGGATTTTAGCAAAGCTTTTGATATGGTCCCGCACAGGAGGCTAGTGAATAAAACAAGAAGCTTGGGAGTGAGTGCCAAGGTGGTGGCCTGGATAGCAAACAAAAGGAAGAACTGGACAGAGATCTGATTGAAGACATCCAAAACATAGGAAAGAAGGGAGAAGTGGTGATCGTTGGAGACTTTAATATGCCGGATGTAGACTGGAGAATCCCATCTGCAGAATCTAATAATAGTAGAGAAATAGTGGATGCCCTGCAAGTAGCTTTGTTCAAACAAATGGTAATGGAACCCACGAGAGAAGAAGCTATACTCGACTTAGTGCTAACTAATGGAGATAATGTCTCTGATGTCCAGATGGGCACCCACCTCAGCAGCAGTGATCATCAAACGGTATGGTTTAATATCACAAAAAGGATACGGAAAAGAAGCACAAAGACCCAAGTTTTGCAGTTCAAAAACACAGACTTTGATGAAATGGGGAAGTACCTGGAGGAAGAACTAAAAGGCTGGGAGAACGAGAGAGATGTGGATCAACAGTGGACCAATCTAAAAGGAGCAGTTACCAAGGCAACTAATCTATATGTTAGAAAAGTAAAGAAAAGCAAAAGAAAAATGAAACCTATCTGGTTCTCAAAGGAGGTGGCTGACAAAATAAAGGCTAAAAGAACAGCGTTCAAGAAATATAAAAGATCCCAAAGGGAGGAGAACAAGGAAGAATATCTGGTAGTACTGAGGGAGACGAAGACATTAATCAAGATGGCAAAAAGTCAAGCAGAAGAAAGGATTGCCAAAGAGGTAAAGAGAGGTGACAAAACATTTTTCAGATACATCAGTGAAAGGAGAAAAGTCCAAAGTGATAAAATGAAATTGAAAGATGAAAAGAATCAATGTGTGGAGAGAGACGAAGAAATGGCAGAAATATTAAACAAATACTTCAGTTCGGTGTTCACTAAAGAGGACCCTGGAGAAGGACCGTCACTAGTTAACAAGAAACTGGAGGGGAATGGAGTAGATGTAACTTCATTTACAGTAGAGAATGAATGGGAAGAGCTGGGGAAACTGAAAGTGGACAAAGCCATGGGGCCTGATGAGGTTCATCCCAGGATACTGAGGGAGCTTAGAGATGTGCTGGTGGGTCCGCTGTGTGACCTGTTCAACAGATCCTTAGAAACGGGAGTGGTGCCGAGTGACTGGAGAAGAGCGGTGGTGGTCCCGCTTCACAAGAGTGGGAACAGAGAAGAGGCTGGTAACTACAGACTGGTCAGCTTCACCTCGGTGGTGGGAAAAGTAATGGAATCACTGTTGAAAGAAAGAATAGTGAACTATCTACAGTCGCAAGAATTGCTGGACCAGAGGCAGCATGGATTCACCAGGGGAAGATCCTGTCAGAAAAATCTGATTGACTTTTTGACTGGGTAACTAAGGAATTGGATCAAGGAAGAGCACTCGATGTCATCTACTTGGATTTCAGCAAGGCTTTTGATACGGTCCCGCACAGCAGACTGGTGAATAAAATAAGAAGCTTAGGAGTGAGTGCCGAGGTGGTGACCTGGATTGCAAACTGGTTGACAGACAGAAAACAATGTGTGTGATGGTAAATGGAACTTACTCTGAAGAGAGAGCAGTGTTGAGCGGAGTGCCGCAGGGATCGGTGTTGGGACCGGTCCTGTTCAATATCTTTGTGAGCGACATTGCGGAAGGGATAGAAGGTAAGGTTTGTCTTTTTGCGGATGACACTAAGATCTGCAACAGAGTGGACACGCCAGAAGGAGTGGAGAGAATGAGACGGGATTTAAGGAAGCTAGAAGAATGGTCGAAGATATGGCAGCTGAGATTCAATGCCAAGAAGTGCAGAGTCATGCACATGGGGTGTGGAAATCCGAAAGAACTGTATTCAATGGGGGGAGTAGGGCTGATATGTATGGAGCAGGAAAGAGACCTCGGGGTGATAGTCTCTAGAGATGTGAATCGTGTCCTCGATCGTCTTAACGATCGATTTCGGCTGGGAGGGGGAGGGAATCGTATTGTTGCCGTTTGGGGGGGTAAAATATCGTGATATATCGTTAAAATCGTTAAAACCCACTAAAACCCACCCCCGACCCTTTAAATTAAATCCCCCACCCTCCCCAAATGACTTAAATTACCTGGTGGTCCAGCGGCGGTCCGGAACGGCAGCGGTCCGGAACAGGCTCCTGCTACTGAATCTTGTTGTCTTCGGCCGGCGCCATTTTCCAAAATGGCGCCGAAAAATGGCGGCGGCCATAGACCAACAGGATTCGACGGCAGGAGGTCCTTCCGGACCCCCGCTGGACTTTTGGCAAGTCTTGTGGGGGTCAGGAGGCCCCCCCCAAGCTGGCCAAAAGTTCCTGGAGGTCCAGCGGGGGTCAGGGAGTGATTTCCCGCCGCGAATCGTTTTCCGTACGGAAAATGGCGCCGGCAGGAGATCGACTGCAGGAGGTCGTTCAGCGAGGCGCCGGAACCCTCGCTGAACGACCTCCTGCAGTCGATCTCCTGCCGGCGCCATTTTCCGTACGGAAAACGATTCGCGGCGGGAAATCGCTCCCTGACCCCCGAGGCGCTCCCCCGAGGCGCTCCCTGACCCCCGAGGCGCCGGAACCCTCGCTGAACGACCTCCTGCAGTCGATCTCCTGCCGGCGCCATTTTCCGTACGGAAAATGATTCGCGGCGGGAAATCGCTCCCTGACCCCCGCTGGACCTCCAGGAACTTTTGGCCAGCTTGGGGGGGCCTCCTGACCCCCACAAGACTTGCCAAAAGTCCAGCGGGGGTCCGGAAGGACCTCCTGCCGTCGAATCCTGTTGGTCTATGGCCGCCGCCATTTTTCGGCGCCATTTTGGAAAATGGCGCCGGCCGAAGACAACAAGATTCAGTAGCAGGAGCCCGTTCTGGACCGCTGCCGTTCCGGACCCCCAGGTAATTTAAGTCATTTGGGGGGGGTTCGGGAGGGTGGGGGATTGAAGGAGGTAGGATTTGGCAAGGAAATGTTTAAGTTATTTGCGGGGGGTTCGGGAGGGTGGGGGATTTAATTTAAAGGGTCGGGGGTGGGTTTTAGCGGGTTTTAGTGTGCCGGCTCATGATTCTAACGATTTATAACGATAAATCGTTAGAATCTCTATTGTATTGTGTTCCATAACGGTTTAAGACGATATTAAAATTATCGGACGATAATTTTAATCGTCCTAAAACGATTCACATCCCTAATAGTCTCTAATGATCTGAAGTTGGTGAAACAATGTGACAAGGCGATAGCTAAAGCCAGAATGCTGGGCTGCATAGAGAATGTAATATCGAGTAAGAAAAGGGAAGTGATAATCCCCTTGTACAGGTCCTTGGTGAGGCCTCACTTGGAGTACTGTGTTCAGTTCTGGAGACCGTATCCGAAGGGACAGAGACAGGATGGAGGTGGTCCAGAGAAGGGCGACCAAAAAGGTGGAAGGTCTTCATAGAATGACTTATGAGGAGAGATTGAAGAATCTAAATATGTACACCCTGGAGGAAAGGAGGAGCAGGGGTGATATGATTCAAACTTTCAGATACTTGAAAGGTTTTAATGATCCAAAGATAATGACAAACCTTTTCTGTTGCAAAAAAATCAGCGGAACCAGGGGTCACGATTTAAAACTCCAGGGAGGAAGACTCAGAACCAATGTCAGGAAGTATTTCTTCACGGAGAGGGTGGTGGATGCCTGGAATGCCCTTCCGGAGGAAGTGGTGAAGACCAAAACTGTGAAGGATTTCAAAGGGGCGTGGGATAAACACTGTGGATCCATAAAGTCTAGAGGATGTGAATGAAGAGAAGAGGCAAGGGGTGGCTTCCTTGCGGGAATGACGGCTACTACCTGGAGATTAATATCCTTATTCAATAAACATACACACAGTTAATGTGACTCCAATATTGCTCTATGCTTCAACGGCAAGAGGAAATGTGGAAAAAAGGATTTGCATCCACAAAAAAGCAGGGGAGTAGCTTGCTTGTTACGGCGGTTACTACCCCAAATCAAATAAGCCTAATACTTCACTTTCAATGCATATCCAGCATAGCGCTCTCCTTCAACGGCAGGGAAAATGAAGAAAAGATGATTTATATTCAGCATAATCCAACAAGGAATGAATTACATAGTCTGGATAAACAGATAAGCATAGGAGTAGCTGGCTTGTTACAGCGCTTACTACTCCCGAATCAATTAAGCCTGATACTTCACTTGCAATGCACATCCAACATAGCCCTCTGCTTCAACGGCAAGAGAATGAAGAAAAGATGATTTATATCAGCATCAACCAACAAGGAATGAATTACATAGTCTGGGTAAACAAATAAGCATGGGTGTAGCTTGCTTGTTACGGCAGCTACTACCCCGAATCAATTAAGCATGATACTTGACTTGGAATAAGCATCCAGCGAAGCTCATTGCTTCAGCAACAGAGGGAATTAAGTAAAGAGGATTTTTATTCAGTCAACCAACAATGGCTGAATTGCACATGCAGGGTAAACAAATGGGAGTAGCTTGCTTATTACGGCGGTTACTACCCCAAACCAATTAGCTAGATACTTCACTTAGATGCAGCTCCAGCACTGCTATCTGCATCGATGGTGGGGGTGGAAGGGAATTGGAACCAAAAAGTTACCAATAAGGGCCCTGACCTCAGCGGTCAGAGTAACAGATTATGAAAACAAATAGGTGTGAAAGCTTGCTGGGCAGACTGGATGGGCCATTTGATCTTCTGCTGTCACTTCTATGTTTCTATGGTTGAAGGACAGAAGACAATGTGTGATGATAAATGGAACTTACTTGGAAGAGAGAGCAGTGATGAGCGGAGTGCCGCAAGGGTCGGTGTTGGGACCGGTCCTGTTCGATATCTTTGTGAGCAACATCGTGGATGGGATAGAAGGTAAGGTTTATCTTTTTGCGGATGACACTAAGATCTGCAACAGAGTGGACATGCCGGAAGGAATGGAGAGAATGAGACGGGATTTAACGAGATAGGTAGAAACAATTCTCTCTCTATCTCTCTACATTTTATTTGTTGTACGTAATTACTATTATTAGAAGAAGGGCCCCCCACATTATTTGTTTATTATAGCATCAGTTTTGGAAATTCCTTATGTTACAAGATATTTTTTTAATTAGAGATGCTACAATAATTTTCCTGTGTTATGCATAATAAATGTGATTTTTTTGTTGTAATGATAATGAAAATCAATAAAGATTAAATTATAAAAAAAAAAAGAAGGTAAGGTTTGTCTATTTGCAGATGATACTAAGACCTGCAACAGAGTGGACACACCGGAAATAATGGAGAGAATGAGACAGGATTTAAGGAAGCTGGAAGACTGGTCGAAGATATGGCAGCTGAGATTCAATGCCAAGAAGTGCAGAGTCATGCATATGGGGTGTGGAAATCCGAAAGAAATGTATTCGATGGGGGGTGAAGGGCTGATGTGCATGGAGCAGGAGAGAGACCTTGGGGTGATAGTGTCTAACGATCTGAAGTCGGCGAAACAATGTGACAAGGCGATAGCTAAAGCTAGAAGAATGTTGGGCTGCATAGAGAGAGGGATATCGAGTAAGAAAAGGGAAGTGATTATCCCCTTGTACAGGTCCTTAGTGAGGCCTCACCTGGAGTACTGTGCTCAGTTCTGGAGACCGTATCTCCAAAGGGACAGAGACAGGATGGAGGCAGTCCAGAGATGGGCGACCAAAAAGGTGTATGGTCTTCATTAAATCCTTATGAGGAGAGATTGAAGAATCTAAATATATATACCCTGGAGGAAAGGAGGAGCAGGGGTGATATGATACAGACCTTCAGATACTTGAAAGGTTGTAATGATCCAAAGTCAACGACAAACCTTTTCCGTTGCAAAAAAATCAGCAGAACCAGGGGTCACGATTTAAAACTCCGGGGAGGAAGACTCAGAACCAATGTCAGGAAGCATTTCTTCCTGACACTGTCAGGAATGCCCTTCCGGAGGAAGTGGTGCAGACTAAAACTGTGATGGATTTCAAAGGGGCGTGGGATAAACACTGTGGATCCATAAAGTCTTGAGGATGTGAATGTAGAGAAGAGGCATGGGGGTGGCTTGCGGGAATGTCGGCTATTACCTGATGATTAATACGCTTATTCAATAAACATACACACGGTTAATGCAACTCCAACATTACTCTATGCTTCAACGGCAAGAGGGAATGTGGGACAAAGGATTTGCATTCACAAATAAGCATGGGAGTAGATTGCTTGTTGCAGCGGTTACTACCCCAAACCAGTTAAGCGTGATACTTCATTTTGAATATATATACATAAAGCTCACTGCTTCAACGGCAGGGGGGATGAATAAAAGAGGATTTACATTCAGACAACTACCGACAATGGACTGAATTGCATAGTCTGGGTAAACAAATAAACGTGGGAGCAGCTTGCTTGTTGCGGTGGTTACTACCCTGAACCAATTAAGCCTGATACTTCACTTTGAATACAAATACAGAGCAGCTCACTGCTTCAACAGCAGGGGGAATGAAGAAAGAAGAGATTTATATTAAGACAACCAACAAGGACTAAATTGCACAGGCTAGGTAAACAAATAAGCGTGGGAGTAGCTTGCTTATTGCAGTGGATACTACCCCTAACCAATTAGGCTTGATACTTCACTGCTCTCTACATTAATAGCAGGGGTGGAAGGAAATTAGAACCAAAAAGTTACCAATAAGGGCCCTGACCTCAGTGGTCAGAGTAACAGATAAGAATGAGAAAAATAACTGTGAAAGCTTGCTGGGCAGACTGGATGGGCTGTTTGGTCTTCTTCTGCATTCATTTCTATGTTTCTATGTATGTTTCTATTTATTTATTTATTTATTTATTTATTTATTTATTTATTTAACACTTTTTTATACCGACCTTCATAGTAATAACCATATCGGATCGGTTTACATAGAACATAGGAATAACTGAAGCAATAACTGGAGAAATTAACAATAGCGGTGAATAAGTCAAAGTTACATTTAACAGGGAGTAACAAACTTGGAAGCTAAGATAGCTGGAAGAAAGTAAAGGCATGAAGTAATTGTAATATAATACACTAACGAATATGGGCTAAAGCTTAAGGTGCTTTAGCCTAGAAGTGAGGGACTTTGTCAAACGCCTTCTGAAAATCCAAATGCACTACATTTACCTGTTCACCTTTATCCACATGTTTATTAACCCCTTCAAAAAAATGAAGCAGATTTGTTAGGCAAGACTTCCCTTGGGTAAATCCATGTTGACTGTGTTCCATTAAATCATGTCTTTCTGTATGCTCTATGATTTAATCTTTAGAATAGTTTCCACTATTTTTCCTGGCACTGAAGTCAGGCTCACTGGTCTATAGTTACCCGGATCGCCGACTGGAGCCCTTTTTAAATATTGGAGTTACATTGGCCACCCTCCAGTCTTCAAGTACAATGGATAATTTTAATGATAGGTTACAAATTTTAACTAATAGATCAGAAATTTCATGTTTGAGTTCATTCAGTAGCCTGGGATGCATACCATCCGGTCCAGGTGATTTGCTACTCTTTAGTTTGTCAATCTGGCCTACTACATCTTCCAGGTTCACAGTGATTTGGTTCAGTTAGTCTGATTCATCACCCTTGAAAACCATCTCCGGAACTGGTATCTCCCTAACATCCTCAATAGTAAACATGGAAGCAAAGAATTCATTTAGTCTTTCTGCAATGGCCTTGTCTTCCCTAAGAGCCCCTTTAACCCCTCAGTCATCTAATGGTCCAACCGACTCCCTCACAGGTTTCTTCCTTCAGATGTATTTTAAAAGGTTTTTGTTATGAGCTTTTGCCTCTATGGCCAACTTCATTTCAAATTCTCTCTTCGCCTGTGTTATCAATGTTTTACACTTAACTTGACAATGCTTATGTTTTATCCTATTTTCTTCAGATGGATCCTTCTTCCAATTTTTGAAGGATTTTTTTGGTTAAAATAGCCTCTTTCACCTCACCTTTTAACCATGACGGTAATTGTTTTGCCTTCCTTCCACCTTTCTTAATGCGTGTAATACTTCTGGACTGCACCTCTAGGATTGTATTTTTAAACGATCCCCATGCCTGTTGAACACTTTTAACTTTTGCAGCTGCACCTTTCAGTTTTTTTCTAACTATTTTCTTCATTTTATCAGTTTCCCTTTTGAAAGTTTAGTGTTAGAGATGTAGATTTATTTATTGTTCCCCTTCCAGTTATTAGTTTACATTTTTTTTTCTCTTCAGTGCAGCTATTACCATTCCCTGTGCTCTGTACTTAGTTTTAGAGCCACAGGCCCCCTGGTTCTGTACAGTGTTTAGAACCACAGGTCCTCTTCACAGCTTTCTGCACTCCACACTGATACTTTGCTTTGGAGCCTGGGGTTTTTTTTTTCTGTGCACTGCTTAGAAAACATTTCACTTGTGGCACCATATGTAGGAACAAGTGGTGATTCCCACAGGCTTGGAGACAAACTAGACTGATTCTAGGCTTCTTAAAACAGTAATGAGAAATTACTACTTACCTGATAATTTCCTTTTCTTTAGGATAGTCAGATGAATCCAGAACCAGTGGGTTATGCACCTCTGCCAGCAGATGGAGACGGAGCAAAGCTGACATCACAGTATATATACTCCTGCAGTGACATCAGCCTGCCAGTATTCTCTTCAAAAAGCCAATTGTGGATAGACTAGCAAATACTTGATCAATAACAGATAACCATTTCTGTACTCAGCCAACAGGAAACAATGAGCTCAAAGAATATATCAACTCTAGTCTAGGGACTGGACTAAAACCTACCAGTAACCCCTGGAACATGTAGCCATGCCGGAGGACCATAGCACAATCATTCGGCAGCCAAGAGCATCTGACTATCCTGGCTTTATCCTGGCTTGTTTTGTTTTCTAAATAGGAGGTATATTGGTGTTTTAGCACCTGATGTAATATTTGCAGTGCCTTTTAATATGTAGGGTAGTAATTTAAATGCTGGCAGTTAATGCTGTTTTTGGTATGGTAGGTTTTGTTATGAATGCACCCAGCGAATCCTAAGAAGGGCGTGGAGGCACGATCACTTGCTCCTGAGTGAGTGTGAGCCCTTGGGCCCCGAGGTGGCTCAGGGAGGAGCCCCAAGACACACCCCGAGGGAGGTGAGCAAGTACAGGTATGGGCAAAGCAAGAACACAGAAGGATGGAGTGGGTCAATCCTCTGTTGAACCAACACGTACTGGTGAGGACAGACAGAGGGCTGGAGATTATGAGGCAAGGTACTGGAGTAGGAGATTCTGGACCCGAGAGAGTAAAGAGTCAGAGTACATAGGGGAACAAGGACTCCTGGAACTTGGACGAGAAGAGGATTCCTGGATTGGACGAGACGAGAAGAGAGTCTTGGAGACTTGGACAAGACGAAACTCTTGAAGACCAAGCCCTCACCCATTTCATGTTACAACAGACCTATTGCCATATGGTTTTCAAGTGTCTTTTGTCTCTAGGAGAGAGGGGGGTTGAGAGAAGATATCCTGGTAATTAGATAGTGAACCAGCCATACAAGGCCGTATCACTTAGGCTTACTCAGCCATATTTACAAGCTAGCTCATTAGGCCTATAGATACCTGGCCACATGTAGCTGCATAAGTTTAGGGTGACTAGATTAGATATCATATTTATCCTGCTGACTATAGCCACATCACTTGTCCACTACCCAGCCTAATGATTACAGACCTCAGTGTACTTGCATCCTCCTAGAACACAGTGTCATCCCCAAAAGTAGCTTATATGTAAAGCTCATATAGCCTGCCATGTGACAACTGAGGAGTTCCGGAAGTGTGAAGTGCAGGGATGGTAGGGAGTATGAGGTCTGCCTGGTCACAAGAAACAGCAGGCCTCATCACTTTCTGCTCTTAGGCAGTGTGGACTCTCTATCCTCCAGGATCTTCAGCTGTCACAAGGCAGGCTATATGAGCTTTACATAGAAGCTGCTTTCCGGGATGACACTGTTTTCTAGGCGGCTGAAATTAGATTACATATATTTAAATCTCTCATACATAAAAAAGCTAATGAAATTCCTGCCTTTTATGTGGAGTGAAGACAAATGAAAGGGCCCCAGTGTTAACTCTTGTGGGATCATTTGTGTTACTCCATTTAAGACCAGACAAGAGTTAAATGTACACTGTCTACTCTATGGGTCTGGCACCTGCAGCTGAAAAGTTTGTTCGTTATAGATGAACACTACCATGTGCTTGATGTACTTTTCATGTAGGCTTCTGACTAAAGAGTTATGTGATTACAGCATTAGGTGCTAGACCCAGAGAGAAAGCCCATTGTTTGGTCAGAAGTGATATATCTTCACAATGGAAAAGGCCAATGGTTTGTTATAGCTGTGCTATGAGATGAGCATAGCTGTACAATCTATTAGTCACCAACAGAGTGAAGACATGCCACATAAACTCTAGTCAAGCATTTCTACATCTATTCCACTTGACAGTGTATGGAGGTGAACATTAGCTAGACAGTGCCCAACTGAAATACATGCCCATGTATCCAAAAGTTAGCAAAGAGTATGCTCTCTGGAGAAGGCAAAATGAGCCAGTTATGAAGCTCCACAGTAAGAAGTTCCATGTTTTGTTCTTGCTGTTCTTTCTTGGGATCATATATTTAGCTTCCATTTTAAGGCCTAGGCCACATGGACTTGCATGTGAGAAATTTGCCTAATTGGAATGGCCAATGTCACTCTAGCATGCAAGGTCATAAGAACATAAGAAACATGCATACTGGGTCAGACCAAGGGTCCATCAAGCCCAGCATCCTGTTTCCAACAGTGGCCAATCCAGGCCATAAGAACCTGGCAAGTACCCAAAAACTAAGTCTATTCCAAGCTACTGTTGCTAGTAATATCAGTGGCTATTTTCTAAGTCAACTTAATTAATAGCAAGTAATGGACTTCTCCTCCAAGAACTTATCCAATCCTTTTTTAAATACAGCTACACTAATTATACTAACCACATCCTCTGGCAACAAATTCCAGAGTTTAATTGTGCATTGAGTGAAAAAGAACTTGTTGCGTCCGTCGGTCTTCAGTGGCTTCACCCCGCCTACCTCTCTCTACTTTCAGCTCCTCCCGCTCACCTTGGATTGATGGCCGCTGCGGCGTCTGCTTGCCGTTCTCTCCGGCATCCCCGGAGCGGCTTTGGTGCTGCCTCCCGCCATGCTCCTTCAAGGTACCTCTAGGGTGCGCGTGCGCACGCCGCCCTCATCTTTAACTCTATGTTGGCGCGAACCTCAGGGGCATCCCCCTGTTCTGACGATAATATTTGCTAGCTCATTGAGTTAGCAACAGGATTCTTACGGATGGGATTCGCTCTCTGTTCCTAGGCTACTCTGCCACTCCAGCGCTATCTGGAACTCTTACTACCCTTTGGGGTCTCTAACGGGGTACCCGCTCCTCGGGGGCCTCTTTGATTCTTTCAGGTGCTATCAGGAAACCAGTACTCGATCCTCGAGGGCCCATGTTCCCTGTGTCGCTGCCTGCAACCTCTACCCTTCTACTTGGAAGAACTACCTTATAGTTACCATCTGTGAGTACAGAAACCATCTCTTTCCACAGTACTGCTTCACTGGAACCAGGTACTCGCTCCTCGAGGGTCTTCTCTCTGCTCCAGTGCCAGACCTCTCATCTAGTGGAATCTCTGTTACTGCTAAGTGAGTACAATGCTACCGAGTCTCTCTGCTCTAAGGGATCAGGTACTCACTCCTCGCGGGCCTGCTCCCCCTGCCTTGGAGCTTCTCCTATTTCTACATTGGGACTCTGAATGTTATTCTTATTGTGTGCTCATAACTCTCAGTCTCTTTCCACTACAGCACTGCCTTGCGGAGGATCCGCTGTTCCAGCGTTCTGTGTGAGATGTGCCCAGCCGGGCTCTACACCACTATTCACTACCGCCACCTCTGATGGTCATTCAAACTGTTTAATAAAAAATTCAAATCTGTGTTTGTGTGTCCAGAGTCTAGCCTGACACCATGGTCCCTCACGGGACTGCCCACCATGGGTGTGGTCAGCTGCCACAGTGCCCAAGGATCCACCCAAACACCATTAACCATAACAGAAGTTTCTCTGATTCGTTTTAAATATGCTACATGCTAACATCATGGAGTGCCCCCTAGTCTTTCTATTTTCGAAAGAGTAAATAACTGATTCACATTAACCCATTCTAGACCTCTCATGATAAGAACATAAGAAAATGCCATACTGGGTCAGACCAAGGGTCCATCAAGCCCAGCATCCTGTTTCTAACAGAGGCCAATCCAGGCCATAAGAACCTGGCAAGTACCCAAAAACTAAGTCTATTCCATGTTACCATTGCTAATGGCAGTGGCTATTCTCTAAGTGAATTTAATAGAAGGAAATGGATTACTCCTCCAAAAACTTATCCAATCCTTTTTTAAACACAGTATACTAATTGCACTAACCATATCCTCTGGCAACAAATTCCAGAGTTTAATTGTGCGTTGAGTAAAAAAGAACTTTCTCCTAGTTTTAAATGTGCCCCATGCTAACTTCATTGAGTGCCCCCTAGTCTTTCTACTATCCGAAAGAGTAAATAACCGATTCACATCTACCCGTTCTAGACCTCTCATGATTTTAAACATCTCTATCATATCCCCCCTCAGTCGTCTCTTCTCCAAGCTGAAAAGTCCTAACCCCTTTAGTCTTTCTTCATAGGGGAGCTGTTCCATTCCCCTTATCATTTTGGTAGCCCTTCTCTGTACCTTCTCCATCGCAATTATATCTTTTTTTGAGATGCGGCGACCAGAATTGTACACCGTATTCAAGGTGCGGTCTCACCATGGAGCGATACAGAGGCATTATGACATTTTTGTTTTATTCACCATTCCCTTTCTAATAATTCCCAACATTCTGTTTGCTTTTTTCACTGCCGCAGCACACTGAACGAGGATTTCAATGTGTTATCCACTATGACACCTATATCTCTTTCTTGGGTTGTAGCACCTAATATGGAACCCAACATTGTGTAATTATAGCATGGGTTATTTTTCCCTATATGCATCACCTTGCACTTATCCACATTAAATTTCATCTGCCATTTGGATGCCCAATTTTCCAGTCTCACAAGGTCTTCCTGCAATTTATCACAATCTGCTTGTGATTTAACTACGCTGAACAATTTTGTGTCATCTGCAAATTTGATTATCTCACTCGTCGTATTTCTTTCCAGATCATTTATAAATATATTGAAAAGTAAGGGTTCCAATACAGATCCCTGAGGCACTCCACTGTCCACTCCCTTCCACTGAGAACATAAGAACATAAGAAAATGCCATACTGGGTCAGACCAAGGGTCCATCAAGCCCAGAAAATTGTCCATTTAATCCTACTCTCTGTTTCCTGTCTTTTAGCCAGTTTGCAATCCATGAAAGGACATCGCCACCTATCCCATGACTTTTTACTTTTCCTAGAAGCCTCTCATGAGGAACTTTGTCAAAAGTACACTATATCTACCGGTTCACCTTTATCCACATGTTTATTAACTCCTTTAAAAAAGTGAAGCAGATTTGTGAGGCAAGACTTGCCCTGGGTAAAGCCATGCTGACTTTGTTCCATTAAACCATGTCTTTCTATATGTTCTGTGATTTTGATGTTTAGAACACTTTCCACTATTTTTCCTTGCACTGAAGTCAAGCTAACCGGTCTGTAGTTTCCTGGATCGCCCCTGGAGCCCTTTTTAAATATTGGGGTTACATTTGCTATTCTCCAGTCTTCAGGTACAATGGATGATTTTAATGATAAGTTACAAATTTTTACTAATAGGTCTGAAATTTCATTTTTTAGTTCCTTCAGAACTCTGGGGTGTATACCATCCGGTCCAGGTGATTTACTACTCTTCAGTTTGTCAGTCAGGCCTACCACATCTTCTAGGTTCACCGTGATTTGATTCAATCCATCTGAATCATTACCCATGAAAACCTTCTCCATTACGGGTCCCTCCCCAACATCCTCTTCAGTAAACACCGAAGCAAAGAAATCATTTAATCTTTCAAATCTCAGAACAGAACCATGCATCTCAACCTTCAAAAAAAGACTAAAGACCTGGATATTCATACAAGCTTTCCCGAACGCCAATTGATCTAACACCTCCAAGCCACCCCTAATCTCCACCTACACCATGGTTAACCATATCTTCTATCGTTTACCTGTGTGAATTAATAACCTGTCCTTTCTCTTCCTTCTCAGCCAAGTTCTTATCACCCTGTTATATATAACTGCCTTTTCAGCACCATTGTTATAGTTATGTTTACTATGCACCCCTGTTTTATGTGAACCAGCATGATGTGACTGCTGTCTCGAATGCCGGTATATAAAAATCCGAAATAAATAAATAAATAAATAAAATCTTCTCTAAGTGCCCCTTTAACCCCTCGATCATCTAACGGTCCAACTGACTCCCTCACAGGCTTTCTGCTTCAGATATATTTTAAAATGTTTTTACTGTGAGTTTTTGCCTCTACAGCCAACTTCTTTTCAAATTCTCTCTTAGCCTGTCTTATCAATGTCTTACATTTAACTTGCCAACGTTTATGCTTTATCTTATTTTCTTCTGTTGGATCCTTCTTCCAATTTTTGAATGAAGATCTTTTGGCTAAAATAGCTTCTTTCACCTCCCCTTTTAACCATGCCGTTAATCGTTTTGCCTTCTTTCCACCTTTCTTAATGTGTGGAATACATCTGATTTTAAACACCTCTATCATATCCCCCCTCAGCCGTCTCATGTGGGTCCCAAACCTCTAACCTAGTTAAACCTTACGACCAAAACCACACAATAAAAAGACACAACAAGAAAGTAAAGTTTCATAACATGTAATCACTTTATTAAACAACATTTGCAGTCACAATATTCAAAGCAATTAAACATCTTTGCAAGGACAAGATATCAAAGGGCACATGGCATTGTAACTGAAATAACCAGCATATTTTGTGGATTCGTGTACATACATTGTTCAAATGGCAACACTACATATACATAAAAATGATCATATCCTAGGCAAAATGAATAATATAGCAAAGAAATGGAAGTGACTATACAATTTCTACGATATAGCTCTAATGTTAGAGCTCTCATGTTAGAGCTATTGCCAGCACAACAAAGTGATGGCAAGATAAGGCACAGACAGTCCATGTTGAAAGAGTGCACTCAAAGGGAACTGCAAATAGCCTCGGCAACAAAGTCAGGCTGCAGGACCAGGACTGGAAAACGCAGCATGGAGGCAGCAGGACCAGGACTGGAGAAAGTAGCATGGAGACATGATGAGATGAGACAAGACATGATGAGATGAGACACCTGTAGCATGAGATGAGACAACAGTAGCATGATGAGATGAGATGAGACACCAGCAGGACCATGGCTGGAGACTGCAGCAAGGAGGCAAGATTGCAAGCAGAGCATAGAGGAGAGCATAAGAAGGAAGCAAGAGGACAAAACTGGCAGACAGCAGATCATCCACATCAGCAAGCTGGCACAGGAACCTTTCAGGCAGGATGGGTCCACCACTTCCCCATCAAACCGGCACAGAATTTCTGTACACAGGACAGACTTGGCTTGGTTGGAAATGTCATCTCTGAGTGCAAGTTTTGAGAGTTTGCACCAGTGTGATTCATGGTCTTTTTCCTCCCTGGAGCTTTTTGCTGGCTGGGGGTGGTATTTCTTTTGGAGGCCTACCCCTGGCCTGTCCTGAGAGCCAGGGTTTGCTTCACAGAGTGCCCTCCTGTGAGGATAGATTTGGCATGGATGCAGGCTGTGGCAGGTGCTGAATGATCTGCAGTACAGCTGTGGTCAAATTGTTCATTGGTGTTGCCACAGTGGTATAATCCTGTGCAATGGTTACAGTTTGCTGCTCTACAGCATGAATGTGCTATACCTGAGCTATCCTCAATTGGACAAGCTCTGCCCATATATTGCATAACTGCAGCCAATGCCTCCTTTCCATGCAGTCAAGTATGGCATGCAGAGTTGGATCCACTACTGGTGGTACTGCTGGTGCTGCTGGTAGTGGGATTGTTGGTTGCTGAGGTAGCATCTGCCGCTGCAATGCTGGCATTGATGGCTTATGGGCTGAGCTTGATGGATGTCATCTTCAAGATCCCACAGGACATGTGGGGTGCTAGAGACAGATGGTGACTTGGCATTTTCTTCCCATGGCAGGGCAGTGCCCTCCATTAAGCTGGACAGGTTAAGGCTCACATCAAGGGGTATGGGCGATATAAGGTACTCAATTAGCTGTTGCTGGTTGCTGCTAATGCTCCTCCTCCTCTACCTCCATCCACTGTGTCTCAGCCTCCATCTGAAAGGGCCACTGAAACTGCACTGCTGGGACTTGGTGCTGCATGGCTGGGACCTGGGGCTTCCTGGGTGAGAGTGTTGCATTTAGAGGTTCACAGGCTCCTTCCACCAACCGCTGCACTCAGCCATCAGGCTGGGTCCTAACAGATGCGCTCCAATATCACTGAGCTGCTCTTCCTTCCTATGTGGTAGGGCACCACAAACGCTCTCCCCAGGGCCTCCTAAGGCGCACATGCGCCCAACAGTTCCTCATTTAAAAGGCCCGCGGTGGGTAAAGACCAGTAGCTCCTCATAAGGAAAGGCCTATAAAAGGCGACTGATGCATCTTGCCTTGGCAAAAGGTCTCCCGATAGCCCTTGTGGTATGAGTTGCTCAGCATTCCCAAGTTCCTGCAATCTTGTCTTCAGTTCCTGGTCTTCATCTCTGTCATCAGTTCCAGTGGTCTTCATCTTCAGTTCCTGGTCTTCTGTCTTCTGTTCCAGTTGTTTTTATCATCCTTGCTCTTAGGTACTCATGGTCAGTTCTTCAGTTCTTCTGTGTTCTACATTTTCTCATCTGTCTGCCTGTTCTGCTCCTTGCCTCGCCTCCCTACCCTGCCTATCCATCCTGCCTTCCCTTAGAAGGTTACTTGGTATTGACCTTGGCTTGCTTCTTGGACCTTTCTTGAACACTGTCTACCACAGACCACTGCATCTCCTGGACATCCTCAAATGCTGCCTACCACTGACCCAACCTTGCCTCCAAATTTGCCTATATGACCCAGCCTCCTCAATGGATCTTCTGACCATCAGCAGAGGCCCCATCGAGAACCTGACGGCCCCAGCACCCAAAGAATCAAACCAAGGGGAACATGGGCTGGTATAGGCAAAGCTCCAGTTGGGCCTCTGCCTCTCCTGACTCCGCCAGCCAATGATGGGGACTTGTAGGGTTCCACCCTGCAAGTTGCGCCAGCTCCACCTCAGTCCAAGGGTCCATGCTCAAAGAAGAAGATATAAGTTTGAATGCTAAGAAATGCACATGTATTGTTTTGAATAAGATGTGCAATTTGCATCATTCAATATGAGCATCCTATGAAAAAAAGTGTGGACATCTATAGCAGACTCCACATTTACAGGTGATGTGACTTACCAGACCTGGCTTGCGTCATGTCCAGAGCCTTATCAATGCCCTTTAATATGTCCAGTCCCAGTCATTGAATGAGCTGTTCCTCTATTGGCATGAGGACGATGGGGCGCGGGAATCCTTCTCCAGTCTGGCGCATGTAATTGTTCCTGCTGGTCACCTTATTCTTCAGCTGTGACTTGATATCCCTGTAGTGGAGGGCCACCTGTTCTCAGTCCTCTTGATGCTGCTCCATTGGTATGATATTCCACTGGGCGATGGAATATCATATCTGGCTCTTGGCAACCCTGGAGGTCTTTGTAGCCTGGTTTTTGAAGAGCATATTTTAATTCTCCAGGACACCGGCAATGAGCTGCTTATTATCCTCTATGCTGAATTTGTAGGTACATAGACGCAGACCAACTGCTGCCTGGCTGCCGAAGGATTGGTTTGCCACTTCCACTTTTGGAAAGGTGGTGTCACTTTCCTGATTCTCTCTCCCATTCCCCGCTTCCCCCACCCCCTTGCACCTTCCCTGACAATTCCCCTACCCTTTGCCCAGGGCTGGTGCATCACACTTTGCAAGCCATGTACTTGCACAGGGTGGTGGCTCCAAGGAGGCAGCAGCTCTGAGGAGCCAGCAGCCTGGGTCTACCAGTGGCCGAGATGGAGTGGAGGCTGCAGGGCTGCCTACATGACTCCACTCCTCGGGCAATCAAAGTGAAAAAAAAGCTGTAGGACACACAGAACATAAGAACATGCCATACTGGGTCAGACCAACGGTCCATCAAGCCCAGCATCCTGTCTCCAATAATGGTCATTCCAGGCCATAAGAACCTGGCAAGTACCCAAAAACGAAGTCTATTCCAAGCTATTGTTACTAGTAATAGCAGTGGCTATTTTCTAAGTCAACTTAATTAATAGCAGGTAATGGACTTCTCCTCCAAGAACTTATCCAATCCTTTTTTAAACCCAGCTACACTAACTGCACTAACCACATCTCCTGGCAAGAAATTCCAGAGTTTAATTGTGCGTTGAGTGAAAAAGAACTTTCTCTGATTAGATTTAAATGTGCCACATGCTAACTTCATGGAGTGCCCCTTAGTCCTTCTATTATCAGAAAGAGTAAATAACTGATTCACATTTACCCATTCTAGACCTCTCATGATTTTTAAACACCTCTATCATACCCATACCCATACCTGATCCAATTAGGGGGGAAAAAAGCACATCCTCTGTGTGAGCTGGCAGCAGGAGCAACGGCAGTGTTTGGGTGGCATCGTCTCCTGCTGCTATGGGGTCAGTTTCGCGAGAGGAGCAGCGAGATTTCACAGCTCCTACCGCTAGACTGTCTCTGCAGCAGTGGGGGCAGGGGTGGTGTCATTCGGGTGTTGCCCCTGCTTCTGCTGCTGGCTTGTGCGAGATGAGGGAGAAGCCCAACACTAGTAGACTATGTTGAGGAGTTCCTGCACTTGGAGTGGGAGGAGGAAGAGCCTAGGAGTGACTGGGTGGGGGAGGGGCGGGTGATGAAAGCATAGAAAGGAGAGGAAAGAGCACAGGGGGGAGGGGAAAAAGGGGAGGAAGCTGAAGTAATGAGGAAATAAGGTGAGAAAGGGGAATTATATAGTAGGGGGCGAGAGGGAAGGGAATCTCTGGAGGGATGGGCGTGAGGGAGGAGCTGATGTAGTGTGAGAAGGGGAGGAGGGGAAGCGTGGAGGAGAAGCTGGGGTTGTGGGGTAGGGGAAGAAGTGGTGGGGAAGAAGCCGAGGCAGTGAGGCCATGGTCTGCCTGGTGGACCCCATCCATCCACCAGTGATCTAAGTAGAGAAGAGGCTTTGGGCTGCCAGCAGACTGCATCCCACCAGCAGCTCAAGTGGAGTGGAGGCCACCTTGTGATCCCGACCCAATAGAGGCCAAAGTAGAGAGATGGACACAGAGCTCCTAGGGGAGCAATTGAAAGAAAAAGTGAAGACAGTGCTATACCGGGGTACAAATTATATCGCAATGACAGAGAGGAGCACTCGGAAGGTGGTGTGGCGCTTTATGTCCGGGATGGCATAGAGTCCAACAGGATAAACATCCTGCATGAGACTAAATACAAAATTGAATCTTTATGGGTAGAAATCCCTTGTGTGTCAGGGAAGACTATAGTGATAGGAGTATACTACCGTCCAACTGGTCAAGATGGTGAGACGGACAGTGAAATGCTAAGAGAAATTAGGGAAGCTAACCAAATTGGTAGTGCAGTAATAATGGGAGACTTCAATTACGCCAATATTCACTGGGTAAATGTATCATCGGGTCACGCTAGAGAGATAACTTTCCTGGATGGAATAAATGATAGCTTTATGCAGCAATTGGTTCAGGAACTGACGAGAGAGGGAGCAATTTTAGATCTAATTCTCAGTGGAGCACAGGACTTGGTGAGAGAGGTAACGGTGGTGGGGCCGCTTAGCAATAGTGATCATAATATGATCAAATTTGATTTAATGACTGGAAGAGGAACAGTGTGCAAATCCACAGCTCTCGTGCTAAACTTTCAAAAGGGAAACTTTGATAAAATGAGAAAAATAGTTAGAAAAAAACTGAAAGGAGCAGCTACAAAAGTAAAACATGTCCAATAGGTGTGGTCATTGTTAAAAAATACCATTCTAGAAGCACAGTTCAGATGTATTCCACACATTAAGAAAGGTGGAAAGAAGGCAAAACGATTACCGGCATGGTTAAAAGGGGAGGTGAAAGAAGCTATTTTAGCCAAAAGTTCTTCATTCAAAAATTGGAAGAAGGATCCCACAGAAGAAAATAGGATAAAGCATAAACATTGGCAAGTTAAATGTAAAACATTGATAAGACAGGCTAAGAGAGAATTTGAAAAGAAGTTGGCTGTAGAGGCAAAAACTCACAGTAAAAACTTTTTAAAATATATCCGAAGCAGAAAGCCTGGGAGGGAGTCAATTGGACCGTTAGATGATCGAGGGGTTAAAGGGGCACTTAGAGAAGATAAGGCCATCGCAGAAATATTAAATGATTTCTTTGCTTCGGTGTTTACTGAAGAGGATGTTGGGGAGGTACCCATAATGGAGAAGGTTTTCAAGGGTAATGATTCAGATGGACTGAATCAAATCACGGTGAACCTAGAAGATGTGGTAGGCCGGATTGACAAACTGAAGAGTAGTAAATCACCCGGACCGGATGGTATACACCCCAGAGTTCTGAAAGAACTAAAAAATGAAATTTCAGACCTATTAGTAAAAATTTGTAACTTATCATTAAAATCATCCATTGTACCTGAAGACTGGAGGATAGCAAATGTAACACCAATATTTAAAAAGGGCTCCAGGGGTGATCCGGGAAACTACAGACTTGTTAGCCTGACTTCAGTGCCAGGAAAAATAGTGGAAAGTGTTCTAAACATCAAAATCACAGAACATATAGAAAGACATGGTTTAATGGAACAAAGTCAGCATGGCTTTATCCAAGGCAAGTCTTCCCTCACAAATCTGCTTCACTTTTTTGAAGGAGTTAATAAACATGTGGATAAAGATGAACCGGTAGATATAGTATACTTGGATTTTCAGAAGGCGTTTGACAAAGTTCCTCATGAGAGGCTTCTAGGAAAAGTAAAAAGTCATGGGATAGGTGGCGATGTCCTTTCGTGGATTGCAAACTGGCTAAAAGACAGGAAACAGAGAGTAGGATTAAATGGACAATTTTCTCAGTGGAAGGGAGTGGACAGTGGGGTGCCTCAGGGATCTGTATTGGGACCCTTACTTTTCAATATATTTATAAATGATCTGGAAAGAAATACGACGAGTGAGATAATCAAATTTGCAGATGACACAAAATTGTTCAGAGTAGTTAAATCACAAGCAGATTGTGATAAATTGCAGGAAGACCTTGTGAGACTGGAAAATTGGGCATCCAAATCGCAAATTAAATTTAATGTGGATAAGTGCAAGGTGATGCATATAGGGAAAAATAACCCATGCTATAATTACACAATGTTGGGTTCCATATTAGGTGCTACAACCCAAGAAAGAGATATAGGTGTCATAGTGGATAACACATTGAAATCGTCTGTTCAGTGTGCTGCGGCAGTCAAAAAAGCAAACAGAATGTTGGGAATTATTAGAAAGGGAATGGTAAAGAAAACGGAAAATGTCATAATGCCTCTGTATCGCTCCATGGTGAGACCGCACCTTGAATACTGTGTACAATTCTGGTCGCCGCATCTCAAAAAAGATATAATTGCGATGGAGAAGGTATAGAGAAGGGCTACCAAAATGATAAGGGGAATGGAACAACTTCCCTACGAGGAAAGACTAAAGAGGTTAGGACTTTTCAGCTTGTAGAAGAGACGACTGAGGGGGGATATGATAGAGATGTTTAAAATTATGAGAGGTCTAGAACGGGTAAATGTGAATCGGTTATTTACTCTTTCGGATAGTAGAAAGACTAGGGGGCACTCCATGAAGTTAGCATGGGGCACGTTTAAAACTAATCGGAGAAAGTTCTTTTTTACTCAATGCACAATTAAACTCTGGAATTTGTTACCAGAGGATGTGGTCAGTGCAGTTAGTATAGCTGTGTTTAAAAAAGGATTGGATAAGTTCTTGGAGGAGAAGTCCATTACCTACTATTAAGTTCACTTAGAGAATAGCCACTGACATTAGCAATGGTAACATGGAATAGACTTAGTTTTTGGGTACTTGCCAGGTTCTTATGGCCTGGATTGGCCACTGTTGGAAACAGGATGCTGGGCTTGATGGTCCCTTGGTCTGACCCAGTATGGCATTTTCTTATGTTCTTATGTTCTGTGTGAGTGAGACAGCATGTACGTGTGTGCGCGCGCATGCACGTGTGTGAGAGAGGGAGTGTGTGCATCTAAGAGAGGAAGCATGAGTATGTTTGGGAGAGGGAGATGTGTGTGCATATATGAGAGAGAGAGAGAAAGGAGAGGGTTTGTGTGCCCTCACTCCATTACTAATCTCCAGGTATGGAGAGTGGAATATTTCTTTATGTCTTTTATACGCTGTTATCTTGTAAATGGAGCATACCCGGTCCAGTCTATGCAGAACAGCTGGGAATTTAGGACCCTGGGTTAGCCTCCAGGAGCTAGCAATCTCCATTCTGAGTGCTATACAAGCTTGTAAGCATAATGTTCAGGTGATACCTCATAGATGTCGGTATTATGAAGTAGAGCAAAGTCCATAGTAAGAGGAATTTCAACTTTCAAAATGAGCAACAATATTTCTTACATTCGCTTCCATAGGGGTGTAATACAAGGCCCAGACCACCACAAATGAGCAAGGGTACCTAGTTCCTTACATCCCCTCCAACAATGACCTGTGATATTAGCTGAGAACTTACATAACTTCTCAGGTGTTATATACCAACGATAGAGAATTTTGTAGCCATTTTCTAGTAGATCTGCTGAAATAGAGGCTTTACTAATTTGATAAAAGACATGTGACCAATCGTCTGGCTCAAAACTATTAGTTAAGTCTATGGACCACTGCCTGATAAAAGCCGGTAACACTAAGAGGGGACCATTCAGCAGTTTATATACTTTAGAATAGGGATGTGAATCGTTTTTTAATGATTTAAAAAAATCGTCCGATATTTTTTAAATCGTCAAAAATCGTTAGAGTGCGCGATACAATAGAAATTCCCCCGATTTATCGTGAAAAATCGTTAATGTGTTAGTGTCCACTAACGGGAGTTATTTGGGGGGAGGGCGGGAAAACCGGCACACCAAAACAACCCCTAAACCCACCCCAACCCTTTAAAACTAAACCCTTACCTTCCCCCACCCTCCTGAACCCCCCAAAACTTTTTATGAGTACCTGGTGGTCCAGTGGAAGCCCCGGGACCAATGTCCTGCTCTCGGGCCATCGGCGCCATTTTGGCTGCCACTAATAAAATGGCGCCGATGGCCCGATAAAAAAAAAACCCCACCAACCCTTTAAAAATGACCCCTTTGCTTCCCCCACCCTCCCAAACCCCCCCCCAAAACTGTTTTAAAATTACCTGGTGGTCCAGTGGGGGCGCAGGGAGTGATCTCCCGCTCTCAGGCCATCGGCTGCGCTAATAAAAATAGCGCCGATGGCCCTTTGCCCTTACCATGTGACAGGGTATCTGTGCCATTGGCCGGCCCCTGTCACATGGTAGGAGCACTGGATGGCCGGTGCCATCTTTAAAAATGGCGCCATCGGCACGCTATAGCGCAGCCGATGGCCTGAGAGCGGGAGATCGCTCCCCTCGCCCCCACTGGACCACCAGGTAATTTTAAAAGGTTTGGGGGGGGGGGGTTCGGGAAGCAAAGGGGTAATTTTTAAAGGGTCGGGGTGGGTCTTTTGTTTATCAGCTCGGGCGCGGCCAATAAACAAAAAAACAATCGTGCTGGACTATAAAAATTGTAAGATTTGAATCGGAACCGGAACCGAACCGATTCCGGTTCACATCTCTACTTTAGAGTTCAATTATTTTGACCCATAGGGAACAGAGCAGAAGCCCTCAAACATTGTCTTATCTAAGTGCATCACTTCTGAATTGATTATACCCCTATAGAAATGAGATATTTGATTATAAGCCATAAGTTCTTGATATGGTAGACCATTATCTGTACACATAGTAGTAAAGGAATTAACAGTATTGTCTGACCTTATATGTTCTATACAACTAATCCCAATGTCTTTCCACAACTGGAATGCTCTAAAAGGCATACAGGGTATGAAGGAAGTGTTATGAAAAAGATGAGAAAGGCAGTAATAATCCTTCCCTCCCACTAGTTTTAATTTCCACTTATCCCATAGGTGCAAGGTAATTCTAGTAGTAGGCAGAATATTCGGACAGGGTCTCCAGGTCTTCCCAGGCTGCCAAGGCATAGCCGAGAGTGGCATGCCCGCCAAGTAACATTGTTTTATTTGGGCCCAATGTTTAGGTTCTCAAGTATCATGCCATACCACTAAAGGCCGTAATTGAGATGCTGCATAGTACCAATTTAAATTCGGGACACCAAGCCCTCCTTCCAATTTAGAGAGATATAGAACTGCTCTTGCCACTCTAGGTGGCCTTCGTTTCCAAATATAGCTAAAAATTTTCCGCTGCCATTTTTTAAATAATTTACTGGAGATATTAATGGGGAGAGATTGGAATAAATACAATAATTTGGGGAGAATATTCATTTTAATCGTAGCTATACGCCCCAACCAGGAGCTGGGGAGACACGTCCATATATCCAGGTCTCGATATATTTTTTGTATTAGGGGTGAATAATTAAGAAAATGCCATACTGGGTCAGACCAAGGGTCCATCAAGCCCAGCATCCTGTTTCCAACAGTGGCCAATCCAGGCCATAAGAACCTGGCAAGTACCCAAAAACTAAGTCTATTCCATGTAACCATTGCTAATGGCAGTGGCTATTCTCTAAGTGAACTTAATAGCAGGTAATGGACTTCTCCTCCAAGAATTGAGTTGGAATAAATCCTTAGGGTGACTAGCAAGACATATTCCCAAGTATTTAATGGTTTGGGTTGCCCATCGAAATGGATGCTGATGGCGGAGATCATCAATGGTGGCCTGGGAGCATGTAATATTGAGTATCTCGGACTTCTTCCAGGTCACTTTGAACCCGGAAGCCTCACTATTTTAATTTCTTGTTCAATGCCTGTAAGGGATACATGCGGTTGCCGAACTGTGAACATAATATCATCCGCGAAGAGACAAAGTTTATAGGTATGGGCCCCCACCAAAAAAACATGTATTTGGGTATTCCGAGTGATACTAATGGCCAGTAGGGATGTGAATCGTTTTTTGACGATTTAAAATATCGTCCGATATATTTTAAATCGTCAAAAATCGTTAGAAGCGCGATACAATAGGAATTCCCCCGATTTATCATCAAAAATCGTAAATCGGGGGAAGGGGGAGGGGAAGGGGGAGGGCGGAAAAACCGGCACACTAAAACAACCCTAAAACCCACCCGACCCTTTAAAATAAATCCCCCACCCTCCCGAACCCCCCCAAAATGCCTTAAATTACCTGGGGTCCAGAGCGGGGGTCCCGGTGTGATCTTTTACTCTCGGGCCTGCGGTGCATTGTAGTAATGGCGCCGGCGCTACCTTTGCCCTGTCATATGACAGGGCAAAGGTAGCGCCGGTCCTGGTGTGATCTTTTACTCTCGGGCCTGTACCGCAGGCCCGAGAGTAAAAGATCACACCGGGACCCTCGCTCTGGACCCCAGGTAATTTAAGGCATTTTGGGGGGGTTCGGGAGGATGGGGGATTTATTTTAAAGGGTCAGGGTGGGTTTTAGGGATGTTTTAGTGTGCCGGTTTTCCCGCCCTCCCCCGATTTACGATTTACACGATATTTACAAAAACAAAACCGCGACGATCCGATTCCCTCCCCCCCCAACCGAAATCGATCGTTAAGACGATCGATCACACGATTCACATCTCTAATGGCCAGGGGTTCCAAAAATAGGGCAAAAAGTACTGGTGATAAGGACATCCCTGTCTGGTTCCCCTTTCTACAGTAAAGTGATCGGAGTATCCCCCATTTATCTTGAGACAAGCCTTAGGATTATCGTACAATTTTTGAATCCAAGTGCAAAAATAATTACCAAATCCCATCTTTTTCAACACTCCAAATAGAAATGGCCAATGCACCATATCAAATGCTTTTTCAGCATCAATAGAGAGAAAGAGATCTTCTGAATCACTGGCATGAGCGATCCACATTAAATTAAGAAGTTTACGAATATTATCCCCTGCTAATCTACCTGGGATAAACCCTGCCTGGTCTTGGTGGATAAGTAAAGTTATATATTTGTTTATTCTTCCCGCTAGAATTTTTGCGAGAATTTTAAGATCTAAATTTATCAATGATATCAGCCGATACGAGCCACATACTGTAGGATCACGGCCTGGTTTGGGAAGAACTGTAATACCTGCTAAATTAGCATTTTGTGGAAATGAATTCCCCTCCCGCAAAGAATTAAAAACCTTTTACAAATATGCCACTAAATAGGGACCATACTGTTTATAAAATATGGCAGTGAGACCATCGGGTCCAGGTGCTTTGCCAGTTTTGAGGGATTGGAATGTCGCCAAGATTTCTGGAGTTGTGATTTCAGCCTCCAGCTCTTGCCGGGCTTCCTCCGATAATGTTGGCATGTCGATAGTTGCTAGATAAGTCTCCACATGATGCTGAAAAATCGTCTTATTGGCACTATACAGAGCTGCATAAAAGGCTAGAAATCTATTCCGAATATCAGTATTGTTAGTTAGGATCGTGTCCCTGCTACCTTTAATTTTAGTTATATGGTTTTGGTATTGAGGTTTTTTTAATTGGTGAGCCAGAATTTTCCCTGCCTTATTGGCTCCTTCAAAATAAATTTGTTTTGTCATTTGTAACCAATGAGCCATGGTCGCAGACTCTAGCCTCATTAAATCTTCTTTAGATTTTGACAATTGGAGCAGAGTCTTGGGATCCCCCATGTTTTGATGCTTACGGCTCAACTCAACAATGGTATCCTCAAGGATTGAATCTCTCTAGCATTCTTTTTCTTTACAAACGCTCCCCACGATATGAGTATCCCTCTAAGATATGCCTTAAATGCTTCCCAGACCAAGGGAGGAGCGATGCACTCACTATCATTTCTTAAGAAAAACTCCTTAATATCTAAAGTCAGGGCTTGGCTAAACTCCTTATCCATTAGCAAAGATTCATTAAGCTGCCAGAATCTAAGCCCTCTATCATATGAATCAAAGTTTATAGTCAGGTCAATGAGAGCGTGGTCTGACCAAGCTATAGGAATAATATCTGCGTCTGTGAGTTGATGAAACAACCCTTGTCTGCTAAGAAATAATCAATCCGGGTGTATGATTTATGAGTGTGAGAATAGTATGTGTATGATCTAGTGTGTGGATACCGCAGCCTCCAAGTATCCACTAATTGGAATGTATCTATAAGTCCTTGTAGGCTATGCCTGTGTCTGGGAGACACTGATACATACTAGGGGTGTGCATTCAGATTGACCGCATTAGTAAAACGCAACTCATATTTTTTTTTTACTTAAAAAATTGATTCGACATAAACGATCGGATTTCCCACATATCGAACATAGATATGTTCGATATGTGGGAAATCGCGATTGTTGAGCCAAAATAAAAATATAAACCCCCTCACCCTCCTTAATCCCCCCCCCCCCGACTTACCACAACTCCCTGGTGATGGAGCGAGGAGTGAGGACGCCATTTCTGCAATCCTTGGCGAGAAGCATGTGACGTCGGCGGCACGTCGAGTGACGCCGGCGTCACGTGATTCCCGGCTTGTTCGCGCCGGACGGCTCGTTCGGCCCAAAAAGAACTTTTGGCCAGCTTGGGGGGGCCAGCTTGGGGGGGCCTCCTGACCCCCCCAAGCTTGGGGGGGTCAGGAGGCCCCCCCAAGCTGGCCAAAAGTTCTTTTTGGGCCGAACGAGCCGTCCGGCGCGAACGAGCCGGGAATCACGTGACGCCGCGTCACTCGACGTGCCACCGACGTCACATGCTTCTCGCCAAGGATTGCAGAAATGGCGTCCTCACTCCTCGCTCCATCACCAGGGAGTTGTGGTAAGTCCATATTGGCCGCAAGTGGGACCCCCTTTCGGACATAAAAAATATGAACATAAAATTTTGCTCTGCACATCCCTAATACATACCCCTTAGAGGCATTGATACTGGGCATGCGAACTAAAGTCTCCCCCGATCAGTAATTTTTCTTTGCCTTTATCCAGTAGCAGACTCGTCAACTTGTCAAAAAAGGGACCTTGCTCCGTGTTAGGAGCATAAATATTGAGAAGTGTGTATGTCTCCCCGTCCACCATGATCTCCAACATTAGATATCAGCCTTCAGGATCTTTAGTACAGGATTTACATTCGAAAACAAAATTGGAAGTGAACAATATCCCCACCCCTGTATATTAAGTTCCTTTAGGACAGGGAACATAATATTGAGTAGGAACTGATTTAGACGCCATGGGATACTCATGGTGCGCTTTTAAATGAGTTTCTTGTAAGAAGATGATGTCAAGACGGCGATGGGCAATTTCCTTAAATAACAGACATCTTTTGAATGGTGTATTGAGGCCTTTTACATTAATAGAGCCAATATGCACAGAAGCCATAATTATGGGTAAATGAGAAAGCTTTTCCTGTATCCATCAGTTAGGCAGATGTTCTGATGGGGTATCAGCCATGTATGATGGGACAAAGACATGCGAGAGTGTACAATTCCAAGAAGAGTATCCCTATAACTCAAAAACATCTTAATAATAGAAACGCCTTTTCCATGTTGGCAGTAAATCACCTATATATGAAATTCCACCAAATCTTCCCCTCCCTCGAGAATCTGCGCATTCCTCCATGCAGATCCATACTCTGTACTATGTGGAGGAAGAAAATAGCTTTAAAGAGCTCCCTTGAATTACTCCCTTGCACTCTTGCACCCTTGAATTACTCCCTTGCACCCTTGAATAACACCCAACTTTACTCAGCCCTAACACAGTGTGAATGCAAACATTACAATTAAACATGATAAACAAACCAGTACGGAATCAAACTTTTATGCTCTTGAAAACCTGAAGAGCATAACATGTCTCATGCTAGCTGGAGATCTAAATAAAGCTGAGATCACTATACTAGGGTCTCAATACTTGCAACTTCAGGATTCAGCTGAGGCTCTGTTTTTAGGATCAGAGCTCCTTTTCAGATGGCTATTGCGAGAGTCAACTTTTTGCCATCTAGGATGTAGATCCTTCACATTACGTTTCCGAGTATTGGATCCCGCTGCTTGAGAAGGCTTGAAGCCCCTGTTTCCCTCGTGCATTGAGCAAATTTGTGATGTTGCTCCGTCCTACATGTAAGAGAGACCAAAGGGATGAAGCCATCTGTACTTCACATTTGCCTGTCACAGGAATTGAGTGACTTCTCTCAATTCATATAGATTTTGGAGAGTTGCTTGTGAGAGGTCCGCATAGACAGAAATTTCCTGGTTCTCCCGTTGCCAGCATATTTGTTTGCTAGCAGCGTTAGAGATTTTTTCTTTTTGCAAGTACTCATGAAAGCTCACTATTATATCACGAGGCGCATTGGCTCTGGCTGGTCTCAGCGCTCGATGAGCTCTGTCGATTAATATAGGTTTTGCAATTGATGATGCGCTATTCCCCTCCGAGGTTAGCAAGAATTTGCAAAACCACGTCACTACTGCATTGCAATCCGCATTTTCTTCACTCTCCTTGATCTCATGGAACCGAAGGTTTCCCCTTCTGGTCTGGTTTTCTAGATCAGCTAGCTTTGCCCGAATAGTCAGGTTATCATCTTGCATCTCTTGGCACAGCTCTTGTAAGTTTTTGGTAATTTCAGTCTGCCCCTCCAGTTGGGTATCAACGTCATCCAGTTTGTTACCCATTGTAGCCATTTCCTCGTGAAAATCCTCCAGCATGTTATAGATTTCTTTCTTATAAGTCTTTAAGTCCTGTCGAAGCAAGCAGAACCAATTTCGGAAGTCCATGCGGGTCGGTGCCTCTTCCGCCATAATATTAAATTCATCTCCTTCATTTTCAGCCAGCTCTCAATCGGGGTCTTCTACCATGTCTGCAACAGCTTCCGACGGCCCCAGCTCCGATAGCTTGCCGTAAGAGAATTTCTGGAAATCTATTGATTTCTTCTTCTCAGTCATCTCTGTAGACTATTACTAGCTTTCGCCTCCGTGTTGTTGAAAATATTTCGAAAGGTTGGGTGTAAATAAGTGAGAAAGTGCTCGGGTGGTGCAGGAGCTCAATAGCTAAGCTGCCATCAGCTACGATGATGTCACTTCCTCCAGTGGAATATTTCTTTGATCCTTTTTGGTTTTGGTTGTTGGGTGTTTGATGCATCTGCTGTTTTGAGATATTTTGCTGTTGTTTGGGATATTAAAAAAGACAATTTGAATGAGTTTTTAAATATTGGATATTTATTCTTCAGCTATCATTAAATAGTTCTTTTTGTTATTAGTATGGTTTTACTATTATGACTGATGTTTTATATTTCTTGAGTTTGTTGTTTGATGTTTTGTGGGGAATGGTGATGTTCTGTTTTTGCATTGTTGCGCAGTGGACTGGGTCTGGCTTGTTGCAATGTCCAGTTCGGTTTTTGTCTGCACATTTCTATTTCTATTTTGTGGTCTCTTTGTTCTGTATTTGGTGGGGGTCTGTCAGTGTTTTTCATGTGTGGCAGAGATGAAGTGTTCTGCTGGTATATGGCTTCTGTGTGGGGTTGTGTGGCAGCCTGACTTGTGCCGTTTTCCTGGTAGGAGGTGTATTGGTATTTTGGAAGCAGCTGTTGTATTTGCAGTGTTACTTTTTCATGGACAGGATTGTTGTTGTTTGAGCACTGGCAGTTGGTGCTGCTTTGGCTTGGGAGGTTTGCTGTATTGTAGTTGTTTGCTCATAGTTTTCTAGGGGTTGGGCCCACATTCAACATGCATTGCAGTGGGCCTGGTAGTGTGTGGGTGTTTTTGCAGGGTTTTCTGGTTGGCATCACAGCAGTGCATGTGGATGTAGTGTACAGGTTGTTGTAGGGATATTTTCATCTCAGAAGACTATACTCTGAATGTTATTTAAATGCAAAATCTGCTATTATAGATGCATAATTTGTAATTGTGTATTTGTAGAGGGCCAGAATGTGTGGAGGGGTGCTAAGGCATCTACTGCTCTTGCATTGGCCATGGGTTCCGGAGGAGAGGGGGTGGACCCAGGTGAGGAGAGATGTCAGATTTTAGGGTTTGGAATGTTGGAGGGAGATGAGTGAATGCCTCTGTCCTCTGTCTACCTCCTCCTCCTATTCCTTCCCTCCTCCTTATCTCTGCTTCTACTGACCCTACTTATCCTCCTCCTCCTACTACTACTTCTGCTCTCCTCCTCCCTCCTCATGCCTCTCCTCTCCCCTCATCCCATGACTTCCACACTCCATCCTCTCCCACTCCTCAACACAAAGGGACAGACAAAGGATACAAACGCATAAAAATTAACATTCTTCTTTCACACACAGATAAACACAATAGACAAAGGTGAAGTAAACATGATAAACAAGAAACAAGGCAACACAATCAGGTAATCAAATATAGAATTCCTCCAACTACTCACCAGCACTAAACTCCTCTTCTTCTATAAATACTGAGTCAGCTGCAGGAAACCGGAATATATAAACAAAGAAAATAATATGCCATACATAAATGACACTCAATGTATAAAATGACATACAACGCATAAACTGACTTGCAATGTGATATTTACATATGCGATGTGATATTTCACTAATTTCTCTAATAATGCCCATCTTTTTAATCATGAGACTCAATTACACAATTAATGTCACCCCCTTCGTTCTTAATTATATTAATTTCTTTTTTGTTGTTTTATATCTTTTAAACTACCATGACAACTTGAAAACTATTTTTCAACACTTATGTCAACTACTTCAAATATGTTTCAACAGAAACCAACAAAGGAAAATTAGTTCTTACCTGTTAATTTTCGTTCCTGTAGTACCACGGATCAGTCCAGACTGTGGGTTGAGCCTCCTTTCCAGCAGGTGGAGACAGACTAAAACTTGAAGGATATCCTATATGAGGACAGAGCCTATGCTATAACCCTTCAGTATAATGAATATCAAAGCAGAAAATAACAAAACCAGAGTAGGATCAAGCAAGAAACCATAAAGCTCAATAGAGCAACTGTAGAACAATGAACGAAACATGTTATGCCTAACTGCTCTTGCATATACTTGGTACTTGGACAACCAAAGCTTCTGGTGTATTTGCTCAGTATTATTGCACAAAATGACGTCTTAAAAAGAACTGCAACCTGCAAGAACAAGCTTCGAGAGGACAGAGAAACAAACAGGGAAGGGCGTCTGGACTGATCCGTGGTACTACAGGAACGAAAATTAACAGGTAAGAACTAATTTTCCTTTCCCTGTACGTACCTGGATCAGTCCAGACTGTGGGATGTACCAAAGCTCCCCTAAACCGGGTGGGATCGAGACAGTCCCGCTCGAAGCACTGGTAGACCAAAAGAACCAAAGAGAGGAGCTCGCACAGCCAGGCAGTAGTGTCGATCAAAAGTAGTTAAGGACGTCCAAGTGGCGGCACTGCAAATCTCCTACGGAGAGAACAATTGAATGTTCTCCCAGGAAGTAGCTCGAGAACGCAGTGAATGAGTCATTAGACCCTCGGGAACCGCCCGAGCATGACAAAGATAAGCCGAGGAGATCGCTGCCTTCAACCAGCGCGCTATAGCGGACTCAGAAGCTGGCTTACCCCGATTGGACACACTCAAGAGGACAAAGGATGGACCGAAACATTAAGGTCATTGGGAACCAGAAGGTAGCGGCGTAGAACTCGTAAGGCATTAAGGTAACAAAGATCGGCACTAGTCGCAGGGGAAACGTGGGGAGTTCCACCGACTGGTGGACATGGAGGTTAGAAGAACCTGCACCAAGAAGGAAGGGCCCGTACGAGAGATACCCCGGAGTCGGAAGAATGCAAAGAGGTTCCTGACTGGACAGCGCTTGGATCTTCGAACTCCGACGAGCAGAGGAGATTGAGACCAGAAGCCAGTCTTAAGCAGAAGAGCCTTCAAGGTAGCGCGATGGAGAGGTTCGAACAGAGCCACAGAGAGGGCCCGAAAGAGCCAGATGAAAACTCTACGATGGGCAAGCGGCGGAGCAGGTGGACGGAGATGTTTGATGCCCAGAAGCAGAAAATCTCAGCCGGGTGACCGCTCAGTGAAGATCTTCCACCCGACCCAGGAGAGAGCAGAGAGGGGAGTCTTAAACGTGCCGAGAATGAGAAAAAAGACCCTCGGAGAGACTGTCTTGGAGAAGAAAAGACTAATGAGATCGGGGCGGAGTACGCTGAGAAACCCGACTCCGCACAAACAGCCTCAAACACGTTCCAGATACGCACGTAGTCCGGAGAAGTCGACTGTTTCCGGGCCTGCAGCCAGGCAGAGAAGACCTCCTCCTAAAAGCACTTGCGCCGGAGACGTCGTCGTTCAAAGGCCAGGCCGCTAAACAAACGCGATCGGCCTGGACGAAAAATACAGGTCCCTGACTAGGGAGCCGAGGAAGATGGCGAATCCACAGAGGTACGTCCGCCGCCATGAGAAGAAAATCCGCAAACCACGGCCTGCGTGGCCACTCGGAGGCTAGCAGAAGCATGGGACCCAGATGGAGTTCTATTCGCCTGAGAACTTTCCCGACCAGAGATCACACACGTAGAGAAGGACGCCTGCCGGTAAAGGGAGAGACAGAACATCCATGCCCGCTGAGCCATGGTCCCTCCAGCGGAAGAACCAAGTTGCCATGGTATTGCGAAGAGTCTCCAAGAGGCCCAGGTGGGAGGGGACCACATGTCGATGAGAAAATCCATGGCTGCGTCAAAGAGTGTCCACTTCCCGGGAGTGAGCAACTGACGACTGAGAAATCAGCCTGAACATTCCCCTGCCCACGGAGTGGGAGACCGCCAGGTACTGAAGATGTTGCTTGGCCCAGGCGAAGAGAAGGCTGGTGTCCAGGGCCACCAGCAGACTGCAGGCGCCTCCTGGGCGACAGAGGGGAGCCACAGCGGTGGAGTTGTCGGATAAGACTCGTATCGCCTCACCGCGAATAAGGGGAAGAAACTCCAGAAGAGCGAGAAACATCGCCCGAGCCTCCAACCGCTTGATGTGCCAGGAAGACGGAGCCGCTGGCCAGATCCCCTGGGCATATTGGGAGAGGCAGACCACACCCTAGCCCGAGACACAGGTGTCTGCGGGCTAGGGTGTGGTATCGCCCATTGAGGGACTTGGAGAGGCAGTCCCGGTAGCAAATGAGTGAGGGGAAGCTACCACAGCAAAGCGGCGATGGTAGAGCCCAAACAACGTAAGGACAGTGTAAAACTGTGTTGCCACTGGCTGCCAACGGGACAGCAAAGTTGTCTGGAATGGTCACATATGAGGAAAAGCCCATGGGGCTAGGTCGATGGTAAGGGCCAAGGAGCCCGAGATCTGCAGGCAGGCACAAGCCATTGGAGAAGGCAGCAAGAGCAGACTCTGAAACTGGCCGAACAACTGGAGGACCCACGCGTGAGGCAAAAAGACCTTGCCTACCCGGGTGTCGAAGTGGGCTCCCAGGTACTCTAACTCCGGGAAGGGCTGAAGATTGCTCTTAGAGAAATTTAGTATCCACCCCAGAGACTCAAGAAGAGCTAGCACGCGATACACCGACCGCCGGCAAAGAACCTCCGCCTTGGCCCTGACGCACCAGATGTCTAGATAAGAGTAGACGAGGAGTCCTGCCACGCAGAGAGCAGCTGCCATCAACACCCAGACATTGGTGAAGATGCAAGGTGCCGTCGCTAAACCAAAGGGAAGCGCCTGGAACTCGAAGACCCGGCGGAGGATGCGAACACGAAGAGACTATGGCAGTCACGATGAAACGGAAAATGGAATATGCCACTGTGAAAAACGAGGGGGACGAGGAATGCCCCGGGGCAAGATGGCACGAGTATGCTCACAGGGTGCCCATGTGGAGAAGCAGGACCTTGAGAGCCCGGTTGACTCTTGTGAGGTCTAAGATGGAAAGAAGAAAATAGTATAGTGGCCTGCGGCAAGTATGCTGCCTGGAACAGGGGCCTCCGCGCCCAGACACAGAAGCTTGCGGGGGTTTGCTCCACCGTGTGTCGCAGGGACCGACCGCACGGGGAAACAGAAAAAGATCCCGAAAAACTCGAGGAAAGCGAAGACGTACCTGCCACAAGGTATCGGAAAGAAGCAGCAGGCTGGACTGAGGATGAGGGCAGATGGAGGATCTGAAACATAGAGACTCTAGATGTAGACTCAGGAACAAGGTACTTGGGTGCACAGACAAAGACTCAGGAACGAGGTACTTGGGCGCACAGAAGAAGACTCAGGAACGAGGTACTTGGATGCACAGATGAAGACTCAGGAACAAGGTACTGCAGGCAAGGTATTCAGAAGCAGGATCAAGGACTGGGTTGAGACTGCGACGCAGCGCGCCCTACACAGCCACTACCCATTGGCTGGTCGCGGACCATGCTTGCATGCAAAGCAGGCTCTAGAGGAGATGTGGAATAACTGAAGCTGGAACATGGCGAAGATTTGGTAGGAGCCTGTACCAAGACGTGCCCTACACAGCCCATCCTAGGCTGGTCGCGGACCACACTGGAATGGAACAGGTTCATTCAGAGTCTTTGGCATGGATGGACGCAGTGCAAGGAACTCTGAAGACCGGGACAGAAGCAAGCAAGGATTCTAAGACAACTCAGGACTGAAGCGGAAGAGTCCGGAGGCTTGTACTTACGTAGGTGAAGATGGCCTTGTACCATGAGTGCCCTACACAGCCACTACCCATGGGCTGGTCACGGACCACAACATAGCACGCTAGAGAGGAGGCAATGAGGAACCTGGGGTACAGGACATCAGGAACAGGCGAGGAACATCAGGACTGGATCACAGACATCAGGAACAGGCGACAGACATCAAGACAAGACATGGAGCTCCAATGAAGAACAAAGGCCTCACAGAGCGCTGGAAGGCGAGACATCCAGGAGCATGTAACTCCAATGCAAGGCAAGGCAGAACTGAAAGCAAAGTCCTTTTGTAGTGCAGGAAGCAGGAAACTCCCTGGGAGGAGTTTAGATGGGCCACACCTGGCTGGCCCTATAACTAAAGCGAAGAGCTGAGGGCTGGCCCCTTAGGAAGAAGGGGAGAGGCCCAAACCAGAGAGTCCAGGAGGAAGCAGAGCAGGCCTCAGGCGGGCCCAGATGGCAAGGAAGGCCTCCCAGACCATGGAGCAAAACCGGGATAGACTGTCCAGGCAAGGCCCAGCTTTGGTGCAGCCTCCATAGAAAAGGTGAGAGGCCTCCTGTGGCACAGCTACAGAAGGAATCGTAACAGGATAGGAGGATTCTGTAGATTCTTGTGAATTTTTAGTACTGAATAGATCACAAGGATCCGTGGACACTTAACCATCAAGAATTTTTTTTCTTTATCTGTCAAACCCTGTGCTGGTTCGACTATGGATTTAATAATGTTGACCAATGTATTTGTAGGATCCTGTGTTAGTCTATGTTACGCTCTGCTGGCTGGGAGCGCTAGGGGGTAAGATGTGTGCCCCTACGTGGTAAGACGGACCTCATTTAGGGTTAGAGACGACCAGGCCCCTGCTGACCTGCCTGCCTAGTGAGACCAACCAAACATGGTTGGTCTCTGAGTGGTCCTCCGACTACTTCATGCCCTTTTGGACTTGCCACTGGGTAGCAACAGAGGTGGCAGGCTGGACAGGAGACAAGGACGGACAAGGACTGAAGCTTGAAGGCTGATATGAAGACTTCAGGACTCATGAATAGAACACAAGGCATCGACAACAGGAACGAAAGACATCAGGACATCCAGAACGGCGAGTGGATGGAAGCACACCCATAGTAGGCATCTGGAACTAGAGGAGATGGAGCTCAGGGCATCAGAAACGTCCGAGGCAAGGATTTCTCTTACGGATCTTGGGAAATCCAGACAAGACAGGAGGAACTGGGATGACTTGGACGAAGACAGATGAGCACTGTTCCTCAGGGCGCCCTACACAGCCCACCGACACGGACCCAATGGGCTGGTCACCGACACGGACCCAATGGGCTGGTCACGAACCACCCTGTCCCACAGCGTGCCCTACACAACCTGGAGGCTGGTCACGGACCACACGGGAGTGGGGCAGGCTCAGGAAAGGAATCCTACTGACTGAGGCTCCAATGTCCAAGAACAGGAACCGGACGAAACGAATTTACCCTCGGGATGGACATCTGGAGGACTCAAGGAGCTGTAACATCACAGGTACAGACATCAGGAACATAAGGACCTCTAGCCATCGAGGACATCAGGCCTTCTGGAACATCAGGATATCAAAGACGGAGGACTCGGAAACATTAGTACATCAGAGACAGAGATCAAGAACAGAGACGAAACGAAGAGGGATCCCTTGAAAACCTGGAACACCCAGCAAGAGCAGGAACATGGAGTCCAAGAGGAAGGAGAAGCTCCTCAGAAGACTGGCTCATTGTGAAGGCAAGGCATGAATGAATCGAAGACCTTTATATAGGCAGAAGAGGGAGTTTCTAGGAAGTGAGGTCATCATTGGACCACTCCTATGCTGGCCCTTTAAATCACCAAAGAAGATGCGGCCTTGCCCCTTAGGAAGGAAGCAGGAAACAGGAAGCAGAACTATGGACAGTGGCCATTCTGCTGCTAACGCTGAAGAGCAGGGCGGGGGCCGAGGAACAGGCCCAGCATTGTCGGCAGCTCTCAAGCCGCAGAAGGCAGACTGAGGAGCGGCTCCAGCCGCAAGGAAGTCCAGGGACTGCGGCCTCCGGACCACAGGGCAGGCAGAGAGAAGGTAAGAGGCTGCCCAAGAGGGCAGAATCATAACAGTCTACAGTAACATTTTTCATTGTTACAAATGCGTAAACTGAATCTGAAATTATTCTTTTCTAAAGAAGGTATGGTTGGGAATAAAGATATATCGATTGTATATCCAAAATTGAGATGGAATCCGCCAGGACCAGTTAACCCATTCATCAAGATGTTTGAGGATATGCTAGCCTACGATAAAAGTAATCAGAAATGGCGACACAATTTATCACATCCTTTAAGAACAGCATTAAATTCATTGAAAGATTCTACACAATTAATCATCATACCCCCGATAAAGGCAGAGCAGTGGTTTTGCAGGATAAAACAGAATATGACAAGATGTTTCAACATTTAACCATAGACTAACACAGGATCCTACAAATATATTGGTCAACATTATTAAATCCTTAGTCGAACCAGCACAGGGTTTGACAGATAAAGAAAAAAAATTATTGATGGTTGAGTATCCACGGATTCCTGTGATCTATTCAGTACCAACAATTCCAAGAATCTACAGAATCCTCCTATCCGACCAATCGTATCTGTCAATGCATCGGTATTGGGAGCACCGGCTAAATTTATAGATCGACTTTTACAATCTTACGTACAAAATATGGAATCTTATACCAAAGACACCATACATTTTTTACGGCAAATACAAGAGTTGACGATGGACCAACAATCTCATTATTGGTTGGCAATGATGGATGTATCTGCACTATACATGAATATACCCCAAGACCAGGCTTTAAACATAATACAATACACGTTAAAAATAGAGTTGTGTCTCAACGGGTGTCCACAAATCTTATAATGCAATTGTCAGAAATAGTTTTGGTTAATAATTATTTCATATTTGAATCGATCTTACATCAACAAATCCATGGGATTCCTATGAGCTCACCGTTGGCTCCTACTACAGCCAACCTGTAAATGGCAGAGTTTGAACGTGAGGTGGTATATAAATCTGATTGGTGATGACATATAATCATCTAGTGCCAATATATAGACAACATTTTTTTCATATGGGGAGACACAGAAGAACAATTGAGGCAATTTTGCAGATGGATTAATACAGTCAATGAGAATCTGCGGGAAACGATTATACTAACAGATAAGTTGGTTTATGTTAGAGAAAAGCATGACATTCAATATAAGATTAGCGCTTGAAAAACTGCATCGGCAAGATTTTGAAGAGGACTGAGTATTTAAAACATTTAAACTTTTAAAATGGGTTAGCATGCTACAAAATATAAAAAGAAAAAAAATACAAGGTCGGAGGAGGTTGGTTAATGATTATATGGAGTACATTACCGGATGGTAGTGACAAAATAGTATGAAATCTACTTCCACCTTAAAAAATTGCTTGGTTGGTTTCTCTTGAAACATATTTGAAGTAGCTGACACAAACGTTGAAAAATAATTTTCAAGTTGTCACGGGAGTTTAAAAGATATAAAACAAAAAAGAAATGAATAAAATTAAGAACGAAGGGGGTGACATTAATTGTGTAACTGAGTCTCAAGATGTGTGCCCCTCTGAATATAACTTGAGTACATTGTCTTTTTGGCATCTTTTTATCATGACACACTAATGCACCATATTTCTGTGATTTTTATCATGGCATGATGAATTTAGCAGTTAGATTGTAAGATCTGTGGATAAGGGTTAATTGTACCTGAATATAAAAAAAATTATGTTAGCCGCCTTGAGCATTATTTGGAAAGGCAGGCTAAAGATAACCCCTTCCCCAATTCTGTTGGAGTATCAAATTTGAAACAAATTTTTGAAAGAACAGAAATGAGGCTAATTTTAAAAAGGCAACAAAAGGAGAGATTGAAAAGAAACAATAGCAAAGAATATTTAATTTTTTTAATTACTAACCATCACTGATAGCTGTACGAGCAGAGTCAATACTTCCCCCTTCTCCTTTACTGTCACAATTTGGAGGACTCCAGCCTATATCACAGTGGCAGTGGCCATTAGAATTGCATACCTAGGATATAGGAAAAGAATGACCTTTCAGTGATATAAGTTCAAATTAAGAGCCCCTGAGTAATAATTACAGAAAAAGCTCCCAGAGTAGAGGGAAATCGGAGGGCTCCAACAGTAGTTCTGGGAGAAGTTGTAAGTGAGCACCCCATGTAGTGCATGGGCTACTTGGGCAGAATTCACACCACTGCCTGTAGTAATATTGCGTGAATAAGAAAATATTACAGCACTGAAATGAAAGAAAGAATGGCTGTTGTCACCACTGTATCTTGTATAGTAATATAGCACAATGGCTTCAGCACATACCTACAAGCCACGAGACCTTAATTTATTACTTACACAGGCCAATACTGTAAAGTGTGCTCAGCTGAGCGCACTGTTTAACTCGGGTTGGACGTACATTTTGGACCCAAGAAGGGTTTTAGCGCGCCCATAATGTGCATCCAAACCTCCCCCCCAAAACTAATAGCGCTCATCACATGCAAATGCATGTTGATGAGGTTATTAGTTATTCGCCTGGGATAAAGAAAAAAAATCTGCATATTTTACGTTCAAGGGCAGGCGTTAATTTCTGAGCAGCCCGTAAAAATGTACAGAAAAGCAGAAAATACTGCTTTTCTGTACATCCTCTGACTTAATATCATGGCGATATTAAGTCAGAGGAACCAAAAGTTTAACATTTTTTTTTTTTTTAAATGTGCCGGTGGGTCAAGTTAGAAAAACAGGTGCTCAATTTTATGAGCGTCCATTTTCCTAACTCATGGCTGTGAACAGGTTAGGAAAACAGATGCTTGTAAAATTGAGTGTCCGTTTTCCAAGCCCTCTGACAGCCACCTCTCCTGTGCGTCTGCTGCTAAGGAGATGTTAGGAGCACTCTATTGCCCCTAGCGCCTCCTTTTCAGCATAACCCCTCATTTAAATATAGTATTGCACACCCAGGAGAGGTAGCTTGGTTCGTGTTAGGAAAGCGGGCGCTCAACACTGAGTGCTCATTTTCCCACACACTTTTCAGTATCAGTCTGACAATGTGGCCATTAACATGTCACAGACATGTCACAGCCTTTGATATTATCTGCTGTTGCCCAAAAGTAAAATTTAATATAGCAATTGCTCTGATATAACTATAGAAACATAGAACATGATGGCAAATAAAGATCATGCACCCCATCTCAGCTTTATAACCCCTTCCATGTATTTGTCCCATACTTTCTTGAATTCTGTTACTGTTCTTATCTCTACCACCTCCACTAGAAGGCATCCACCAACTTTTCTATAAAGATATATTTCCTTCAGTGGCATTCAGTGAATCCCCAGCCCATAGGTGCCACTATGGGGTGGCAAGTGTCACCCTAATTTTATACATCAGATCAGGGAAGAAAGCAAGTGTTGCTTACCTGTAACAGATGTTCTCACAGGACAGCAGGATGTTAGTACTCACATATGGGTGACATCACAGGATGAAGCCCTGTACGGAAAACCTTTCTGTCAAAGTTTCTACAAAGCTTTGATTGACACTGGCACACTGAGTGCACTGAGCATGCTCAGTCTGCAATTATCCCTGTGAGCCACAGGTGTCTCCCTCAGTCTCGTCTTATAGCTAAAAGCGCAAGCGAAACTAAAATAAACGTAAAAACGTATACAGACCCAACTCCCCGGGGTGGCAGGTGGGTTTCGTGAGGACTAACATCCTGCTGTCCTGTGAGATCACCTGTTACAGGTAAGCAACATTTGCTTTCTCACAGGACAAGCAGGATGATAGTCCTCACATATGGGTGAGTACCGAACTGAGGATGCCCAAGAGTGCACCAAATGCACCCAAGACGAGCGAAAGGCGCAATGACAGGGGTGGAATTTGGATCGGAGGGCATCCTGAAACCCTTAATGGGTTGGTGGAAGGATGTTGGGTAGTTAAACCGAAAAGAATAAGAGTAGACGGACTGGCCAAACATGGAGCATGCCGGCTAGTCGTATCTAAGCAATAATGGGCTGCGAAAGTATGGAAAGAACTCCAGGTTGCAGCCTGATAAATATGTACAAGCAGCAGCGGCCGAGGGGAAGCTATGAAGGCCGGGATGGACGCAGCAGAGTGTGGTTACACACAGTGTTGTAGTGAAATGCCTGCTTGTTGGTAGGAAAAAGAGATGCAGACCGTCATTTAGGAGGAATAGGTCTGTTTGCCCACAGGAACTCGCAGCTTGACTCTTGCCACAGAAGGAAAGAGTTAGTTGGAATTCCTATGGAGTGTAGTGCGATCTAGATAGAATGCAAGTGCACTATTACTGTGCAACAAGTGGAGAAAACCCTCTCTCTCTGGTGAGAGAGAAGTTTTGAGAAAAATGGGCAGAGTATATTCTGAGTAAGGTGAGATGCAACGTCTACCTTAAGAAAGATAGGAAGTTGAATACGTAAAAACCACTCGGTCAAGGAGGAACGCAGGGTTGGATGAGTATGTAACAAGGTGTGTAACTCACTGACCTTGTTGGCTGAAATGACATTTATGAGGGTGTAAAGAGGTTTGAATGGAAGTATTGAGGTTTCTACCACTAGCAGAATTTAAAACCATTACCAGGGAATCCTGCTTGAATGAAAACCTCTTACTCACATCCTCCCCCTTACCCTTTCTGCCTAGAGACAAAAAGTTTATTTTCAGAGGTGTGTGTTCATATCTACCACAAAACTTTATTCACCAATAATTCATGCTGCACAGCATGCATTTAAAATAAACCAGTCAGTTTGTAGTAAAAAATATTTTCTTTATTTCAGATAAAGGTATGAATAAAAATCTCTAAATGACTAAGAAACACTTTTATGTTCAAATCTTAACTTTACCAGAGTATATCCTACAATCAATGTGATAAACATTAATAAAGTAACCGAGATTATTAAAATCAGATAAATGTCAATCAATGTCATCTTTTGCTTAATTAATCAATGCATTTCTAATACATCTGCCAATCTAGAAACAATAGCAATTTAAAGGTTCTCATATACTTGAAAAAATGATTATATATTTACCAAATATCTGAAGCAGCCTGCTGTGGTCTCTCTATAATCACGTGCAAAAATCCAAAGTAGCACTCCTTCTTCCTTCTGACTGCTTCAAGTTTTTATACCCTATAAAACTCTTTGAATTCTTTGATCCAGAGTAACTGTATCTTTTCTGTCAATACATCTAATCTTTTTAGCCTTTGAAGAACTTCATTTCTAAAAACCTTGAATGAGGTTCAAGCAATTTTTCCATATCAGAATATTAAAAATTAGGAGTTATTCTTACCCTGTTTAAAGCTTTGCCCATTTTCCAGTCTTTAATTTATCAATACTTTTCTTCCTTCTACTTCAGAGAGAAGAGATCAAGCACTCCCCTCTGTCCTAGGATTCACGCCTGAGTGACCACATGTTTAATGATGCCCAAGGCCATAAAATGCTGACTTCTTTCTTGCTTAGAGATAAGCATTAAGTCGAAAACAACTTTATTTCAAGGTCTGAAAAGGGGGTAGAGGAGAGGGGGCTGTTTGCTGGAGTTTTTTCCAGCACAGGCCTTGACTAAAGCCATGGCTTTTAAAAGTAAAGGCTTATGGGTATTAATGCTAACATGTCTCTTTATGGCTAATTGATTACTGACTTCACTAAATATAAGTAATTATCAATAAAGCACAAAATATTAAAATATTTTCTGACACCCCCCCATGGAGTCAGTAAAGCAAATACTAGACATAGCTAGATACATATAAATCAGTGAGGCACTAATAAGCCTGGGGGAAAATAATCACACAATAAACTACATATAATGAGTTGTGTCAGTGCTCAGCATTGCATAGATACAAGTGAAAATACAAGTGTAATAATACAAGTGTAATAAAAATTGGTTACATTACCAAATTGATTATAAAGAGATATGAGTTTACAAATCTGAGTTAGTTTCAACCAGATATAAAGATTTTCTCAATATTTCCTTATGGGAAATAGAGAACATTCATACCCAGGGAATGTAAGTTTTAAATTTAAAGCTACTCATCCAGTCAATTAAGATGAGAGTCCATAACTACAATAATCTCTACTGGTCAGAAATCTGTGATGTATCATCACCGATTCCATCATGTGTAGGGATCTGTGGGCAATAAATGCCTATTATACTTACCAATTGATGAGCAACGATCCTGAAATGGCAAGGTGCATTATGAATAAGATGTTACGGGCGCGTCCGCCACGCCGCTGACGAGCCGAGGATTTGGAGGCCCTCAGGTACAATCGTAGGCGCGAGGAGCACGGACGTCTCTAGAGCAGGTGGTGTGAGCCCTTGGGCCACGGCGAGAGCCAGGGAGGAGCCCCAGCCACACCGTGGGAGGTGAGCCGGTGCTGGCATGGTGAGCCAGGCGGGTACTGAAGCAGGAGTTAAGGAGCGGAGTCTGACCCTCAGCCGGACCTGCACGCCCATGACAACCAGCAACGCAATGTTGGTTGATGAATGGTCCTCCGACTGTTCCAAGCCCTTTCGGACCTGCCGGTGGGTAATGGCAAAGGGCGGCAGGCCGGACAGAGGACGAGGGCAGACAAAGTCCTTAGTACATGGAAGACATCTTAGACAAGGCTGGTGCAGAGACAGAGGCAAGGGCTGGTGCAGAGACATCAAAAGCAAGGGCTGGTACAGAGACATCAGAAGCAAGGGCTGGTGCAGAGACATCAGAGATGAGGGCTGGAAGGAGACATGGGCACTGTCCCTCAGGGCGCCCTACTCAGCCCACCCGCGGGACTGAGTCACAGACCACCCTGTCCCATACGCGCCCTACACAGCCCAGGAAGGCTGGTCGTGGACCACGCTGAGAACGGAAGAGCGCAGGGAAGATCCAGGTGAGAAGGAACTCCGATGCCGGGATCAATGACATCCGAAGCCCCATCGGCTGGCAGGAAGGGAAGCTCCAGAGCACGGGGACGAATCCCTCCTGTTGGCCACTCCAGGGCCCAACAGGACAGAAGGCTCAGGAGCCAGACAAAGACATAGGGCAGAACATCCAGAACTGGATCAGGAACTGGATCAGGTATAGACATCAAGGCAACTTCAGGAACAGACATCAAGGGAACTTCAGGAACAGACATCAAGGCAAGTTCAGGAACAGACATCAAGGCAGAGACAGGACCAGGAGCCATCAAAGCAAGCAAGACCACGGAGGACCTGGATCGGGAGAGGTTACAGGCAACTGTAGAACCCAATCCGAAGGCAGACATCAGGACTGGAAACAAGTAACAAGAAGACAATGAACACGAAGCCATCAAGACACAGGAGACCATGGCGGACCTGGATCAGCAGACAAAACACAACAATGTGCAAGCTAATCCAAAGGCAAGTAGCAAGAGAAATGAGAGTCCTTTTATACTGCAGGATGTAGGCAACTCCCTGGGAGGAGTTTGCCAGGACCGCCCCTTGCTGGCCCTATAACCGATGTGGAGAGCTGCGGGCCGGCCCCTAGGGAGAAGGGCGTGGCCAACCAGGAAGTCCAAACGCAGCCAAGCAAGCCACAAGCAGGCCTCAGGAACAGCTAGGCCCCCCAGGCCCTGGAGCAAGTCCTGGATGGTGCACAGGCGAGGCCCTGGCTTCGGAGCGGCCTCCGGCGGGAAGGTAAGATACCTCCTGTAGCGCAGCAACAGGGGGGATCGTAACATAAGACACATACCAGTCCAGTCAATGATAGACAGTTATTCACAGTTCTCAGTAGATCCAGCCGGATCAGACGTCTCAGATATCTGTGAAGTCAGCCTGAATAATAATAGGTATTGGGAGCTGTTTGCTCGCCTTCCACTGCTGGTCTAGTCGGAGTAGAATCTTGAGCAGGATTTGGTTGCTGATGTTGCAGAATGACTGATTGACCATCCTCAAGAGAGAGAGAGCTGCATCCAGCCAAACCACAAAGTCATGTCCTTCATCCGTTGGAGAATTAGCCGGAGTAGGGTGCGTTGGATCCAATTCTTCATCCATCGCAAGAGACTGTGGACTAGGTGCTGAAAACCAATTCGAGCTTATCCCCGGGCTGGAGGCTCTTGGATTTCCACCTGAAGCAACAGGATTGGCATTTGATAGGCCATGTCTATATCCTAATTGATATTCTGCCAAAGAGTAGATACTGAAGTAGCAGGGCACAAGTTCCCAGGGAGCACACTAACAAATGTGGGCACTCAAGGTTCTTCGTAGTGCTTCACGAACAGATGCCAGTCTTCTTGGCCAAGTCCAGCAATAGGAATATTGTGGGAACTTAAATAAAACATCACAGGTTTTATGCAGAGAATAAGGCGCACATGTATCAGGATTGTTTTCTGAATACATTCAGCTTCCATAATCAGCGTACTCATTTATGAGATCAGGTCCCAGGCTGACAATCATGGCATTCTTCCTAGGATTAGCTGGAAAATGTATCTTTGAGTTTACACCTGCCATTTCTGGTTCGTTGTTCTTCGTTCTAATTTCTCCTAAGATAGAAGAAAAGAGCACCAATTATTACTATGATTCCCAGGATTAATCGGAATAAATTGATCCCTAAGTCATGAAGGAGTCCACCTGCCCCTTCCATTATGGTTTTAACTATACCAACAGCTGTTTTAACTATTCCACCCACTAATCCAGAGAAAGCACGACCCAGGGCATTCGAAAATACCTCTGGCTTCAGTAGCTCTTCCAGGATCAGCTCCCATTCACTAGCTGTTAGTTCTATCATTCTCAGGTGCTGTAAAAACTCATCCTCTGACATTAACCAAAGTGAAGACAAATTTCTCAATAATACATTCACATTTAAAATATGAGTCAATAACATTTTTAACTCAGTGAATTGTACTGGTTTAAATTCCATGTACTCTACAGTTTCAGTTAACCGGGCACTAAGTGTAGGATAAAATTCCCACGGTCCACACTTAATGACAGATAGTGCAGTAACTAAATACAGTATTCCCGGTTGAAACCCACACTGTGCTTTGTTTGACCGAAGGATATAAGATCCATTGGGTAATTTAAAAAAAACTTCTACTAGAGGACCGGGATTCGGTTCTAGAGGACAATCAGCTTCTCCCTCTAGTGTGAGGCAAGTATTATAGACCTGCACCAGGGAATTACACACAGTTACAGGAACTTTGTGACAATCTTGTGCTATAATCCAGTGATAACCAGCATTATTAATACACAAGTGTGTTGGTTCAAAGATTTTAATTGTTTTAATCCAGGTGTTGCTTCCATTTGAGCTTTCCAAGAACTGACCAAAGTTCTGGATTTCCCAGCAACATTTATAGACCTGAGTAGTGATTGGGAGAAAGATACGTCTGACACCTTGTACTAGGGTTGAACCTAAGGTTCCCCATGGTTCTTTTCCCATTTCATGTTTGCTGACCTGCAAAATAACTTGTGAGGCCTCAACATGGGCATACTGAATTTGCTCAGCTGTGACGTTTATTTCCTCTAACATTTTTCCCAATTGAAGGTCTCCCCATTTGGGTTTGGGGGAAGTAAGACCATCAATAAAGTGAGTAAGCTGTTCTATTCTTGCTAGAACCTGTATTTTCTCATCAGTTGTAGATATGGCTTCAATCCCTAACTGTAAGGTTTGAGCTAAGTAATCCCTTAATTGAAAAATACCTGCTCTTAGCTGATATTCATTGGATCGAATACCTTTTATAGCAGTTTTAATTCTATCATTAAGATTAAGGAATGTATTTTGAACCTCATGTTTCAAAGCATTCCTGCTCTTTCTGTTGGCTGTTCTCATCACCCAAGCAGGCAGGGGAAATGAGACATTCAGCCATTTTGTCTGTACAATTAAATCTAACACAGAAGTAACCTCAGTGTCATTTAACCCCTCAGCTAAACCCCTAATACAGGCAGCGGTCAAAGACCGGCCTAGCACAGGAGCATTTTGAAAAAAATTAGCCTCCTGTATAAAGAAGGGTCCCCATACCTTATTAAAAAACCTTTTATTACAAAGATTAACCTGATATCGCCAACTAGGGCAACAAAAGCAGTAGTCCTGGGTGGACAAGGATCGGGTACAAAAGAACTTATTATTTCCACACGCATTATTCCATAAAGATAAATTATGATAAGGGATTTCAATCCAATGTGTAAAAGAAACAGGCAATTCATCACAAAAGACATGATAATGTGTACTATTTAAAAACAGAATTTCATATGGTAGTCTATAAACATAAGACAGAGAGTCCTTAATCATTGGGAGGGGGAATCCTGTATCCTCTCCCCCCCCCCCAATGTGGAATAATTCTCATAAGAAAGTGTTACCTCAGGGAAGATGTCCATCCAGGAGAAAATGAGACCTTTAATCAAACCTGAAAATCCATAATGAGGTCCAGACAAGGAGCCCTCCAGAGGCACCTTCGAAAGGGGATTGATGCAGGCACAAGATCCATCACGAAAACAAGGACGAAGGGCAAACAGCCGCTGGAACTGTTCAGAAGCAACAATATGTGGTTGAGAGCAGTGCTGCAGTTTCCAGGAAGGAGTTTCAAGGATCCCAGTAAGATTGACACTCACTTTCCTGAAACCTAGGAATAAGTTCTGATATCTGGTTGAACAGAACTCAGCACGGAAGCCATCAAGAGGAGACTCCGAAGTGATGGAAGAAAGCTGCAAGGAGGAACACTCCAGTTGCAGGAACAGAGCAACTAGTCTGGACTCAAGACCCGCAGGCAGGGACTCCGGAGAGATGCCTTGCCAGACCTGGTGAGTGTAAAACCTGAAAGGAACATCAATATGCAACAAAACAGGATCTTGCACCAGCCAGCCATGGTATGGAATAGGAATGTGAATCGTTTTTTGACGATTTAAAATATCGTCCGATATATTTTAAATCGTCAAAAATCGTTAGAGGCGATATATAATAGGAATTCCCCCGATTTATCGTCAAAAATCGTAAATCAGGGGAAGGGGAAGGGGAAGGGGGAGGGCGGGAAAACCGGCACACTAAAACAACCCTAAAACCCACCCGACCCTTTAAAATAAATCCCCCACCCTCCCGAACCCCCCCAAAATGTCTTAAATTACCTGGGGTCCAGTGGGGGGGGGGGTGTCCCGGTGTGATGTTCCACTCTCAGGCCACGGGTGCGTTGATAGAAATGGCGCCGGCGCTACCTTTGCCCTGTCATATGACAGGGCAAAGGTAGCGCCGGCGCCAAGATAAAGCATAACTTGCCAACGTTTATGCTTTATCCTATTTTCTTCTGTTGGATCCTTCTTCCAATTTTTGAATGAAGATCATTTGGCTAAAATAGCTTCTTTCACCTCCCCTTTTAACCATGCCGGTAATCGTTTTGCCTTCTTTCCACCTTTCTTAATGTGTGGAATACATCTGGACTGTGCTTCTAGAATGGTATTTTTTAACAATGACCACGCCTCTTGGACATTTTTTACTTTTGTAGCTGCTCCTTTCAGTTTTTTTCTAACAATTTTTCTCATTTTATCAAAGTTTCCCTTTTGAAAGTTTAGCACGAGAGCCTTGGATTTGCACACTGTTCCTCTTCCAGTCATTAAATCAAATAGTGATTTATGATCACTATTGCCAAGCGGCCCCACCACCGTAACCTCTTTCACCAAGTCCTGTGCTCCACTGAGAATTAGATCTAAAATAGCTCCCTCTCTCGTCGGTTCCTGAACCAATTGCTCCATAAAGCTATCTTTTATTCCATCCAGGAAAGTTATCTCTCTAGCGTGTCCCGATGATACATTTACCCAGTCAATATTGGGGTAATTGAAGTCTCCCATTATTACTGCACTACCAATTTGGTTAGCTTCCCTAATTTCTCTTAGCATTTCACTGTCCATCTCACCATCTTGACCAGGTGGATGGTAGTATACTCCTATCACTATAGTCTTCCCCGACACACAAGGGATTTCTACCCTTAAAGATTCAATTTTGTATTTAGTCTCATGCAGGATGTTTATCCTGTTGGACTCTATGCCATCCCGAACATACAGCGCCACACCTCCTCCCGAGTGCTCTTCTTTGTCATTGCGATATAATTTGTACTCTGGTATAGCACTGTCCCATTGGTTATCCTCTTTCCACCATGTCTCTGAGATGCCAATTAAGTCTATGTCATCATTCACTGCTGTACATTCTAATTCTCCCATCTTACTTCTTAGACTTCTGGCATTAGCATACAAACATTTCAAAGTTTGTTTTTTGTTTGTATTTTCATTCTGCTTTTTAATTAATAGGGATAAGTTAGAATTTTTTAGCTCGGGTGAGTTTTTAGTTACAGGCACTTGGACTACTTTTCTAATTATTGGGATGCCCTAATTCTAATGCATCATTAGTATCCTTTGAAGATACCTCTCTACGAACCATGCGCTGCTGAGCGACTGTCGGCTTTCCCCTTTGTTCTAGTTTAAATGCTGCTCTATCTCCTTTTTAAAGGTTAGCGCCAGCAGTCTGGTTCCACCCTGGTTAAAGTGGAGCCCGTCCCTTCGGAAGAGACACCCCCTTCCCCAAAAGGTTCCCCAGTTCCTAACAAAACTGAATCCCTCTTCCTTGCACCATCATCTCATCCACGCATTGAGACTCTGAAGCTCTGCCTGCCTCTGGTGACCTGCGCAGAGATGGCGCCGGCCATATGGCCATATTGCCGTATTGCAAAATAGCGCCGGGCGTATGGCCATATTGCAGAGATTTTGCATTACGGCAACACGATTCGAGTGCAGGAGGTCGTTCCCGGACCCCCGCTGGACTTTTGGCAAGTCTTGTGGGGGTCAGGAGGCCCCCTCAAGCTGGCCAAAAGTCCCTGGGGGTCCAGCGGGGGTCCGGGAGCGATCTCCTATGCTCGTGATGTCGGGTGACAGGAACCAAAATGGTGCCGGCGCTACCTTTGCCCTGTCATATGACAGGATATCCAATCCTGGCTAATTTTTAATATCACAAACCAATTAACTACTAATACATATATTGTGACATCAATCCAATTCAATAATCTTTATTAGTGAAAATTCCATATAAAACATCCAACATTAATCCATAATACCCCACACAATGGATATCCTCATTTTATAAAACATTACATAATTTTCATACATCACCCATCCAACATATATCACACAGACATTCCACATTCAACCTCATAAAAACCATTTTCAAATTTTTAAACCATTCAAATTAAACATTAAATATAAATCTTTTTGATCAACACATCATCAAGTGTAGATACATTTCATTTTTCAAGCAGAAAGAGTTATATTGCACACTGATTCTTGCGTTACAAGAACGTCAATCCTCTTGGGCTCCTTTTATTCTCTCAACATGTTTCGCCTTCCCTCAGGCTTCTTCCCACTGCTCATGTATCCAGCAGTCTGATTCTGGGCCATGCTACATCTGTAGCTAAGGCACACACTGTCACTTCTGTTCTCTGGCTTCAATAAGCACGTAAGTAATTTGGGGAGGGGGAATTTCAGGACCAGGGAGTTGAAGTTAATCTACCATGTTTGGGTTGGGATGGATATATATATATATATATATATATCAATAGGGTTTTCTGCACGTCCCAAAAGAACTTGCCCAGACGTACAGATCAGCACATCCCCGACTCTTGTTTTAGAGCGTATCAATTGTTCAAAACAAGCAACACATCTCTCAAAGATATTTAGACTTCCTTATATTAGGCAGAAAAACCGCCATCACCTCATTTCAGAGAAATGCCGCCATGGAATGAATCAACGGAAGTCCGTTGATTCATTCCATGAATCAACGGAGCCCAAGAGGATTGACGTTCTTGTAACGCAAGAATCAGTGTGCAATATAACTCTTTCTGCTTGAAAAATGAAATGTATCTACACTTGATGATGTGTTGATCAAAAAGATTTATATTTAATGTTTAATTTGAATGGTTTAAACATTTGAAAATGGTTTTTATGAGGTTGAATGTGGAATGTCTGTGTGATATATGTTGGATGGGTGATGTATGAAAATTATGTAATGTTTTATAAAATGAGGATATCTATTGTGTGGGGTATTATGGATTAATGTTGGATGTTTTATATGGAATTTTCACTAATAAAGATTATTGAATTGGATTGATGTCACAATATATGTATTAGCTGTCATATGACAGGGCAAAGGTAGCGCCGGCGCCATTTCTATCAACGCACCCGTGGCCTGAGAGTGGAACATCACACCGGGACCCCCCCCCCACTGGACCCCAGGTAATTTAAGACATTTTGGGGGGGTTCGGGAGGGTGGGGGATTTATTGTAAAGGGTCGGGGTGGGTTTTAGGCTTGTTTTAGTGTGCCGGTTTTCCCGCCCTCCCCCCCCCACTGGACCCCAGGTAATTTAAGGCATTTTGGGGGGGGGGGGTTCGGGAGGGTGGGGGATTTATTTTAAAGGGTCGGGGTGGGTTTTAGGGATGTTTTAGTGTGTCGGTTTTCGATTTACACGATTTACACGATTTAAACGATATTTAAAAAACCCAAACTGCGACGATCCGATTCCCTCCCCCTCCCAGCCGAAATTGATCGTTAAGACGATCGACCACACGATTCACATCTCTATCTGATATGCCTGGCAAACACACTGTAGGTGGCATTAGCGAGAAGACCACACTTGTAAAAACAACTGGTCATAAAAAGATCTATTTCACAGTGGTCCTGTCTTGCCTGACAGATGGCACAAATCTGCGCCCAGTGGTAATATTCAAGAGGAAAACTATGCCCAAGAACCTAAAAATTCCAGCAGGCATATCTGTTCATGTTCACCCTAAAGGATGGATGGATAAGGAAGAAACAAAATTGTGGCTGTGTGATATGTGGGGTAGGCGACCAGATGCATGGCTAAAAAAACACCCATCACTATTGGTGTGGGATATGTTCCACGCACATGCAACAGAGAATAATCCCCCTACTCACCGGCAGAAGAAGCGGCTCCAGGAAAACGCCCTTGGGAGGACTGACTCTGTCATCTCCAGAAAGAAAACTAACTACTTTTGTTCTTTTGTGTTTTTTTTAAATAGCTTGATTTAGCCACTGGTTGAAAGCAAACTCCTCTAAGTCTCACTATTCTTGGCTTGCTTTGCTTTCCTTGTTTTTGTTTTTTTTAATGGATCAGAACTGCAGGTTCTGTCACCCTCATCTTCTGGAGTCAGAGAAATACTGAAGGATCACAGGTGGCACACCAGGGTAAGAGGGGGTGCCTTTCAGTTCTATCCACAGCAAGACGAGTCCTTGGCCATCCTTAAGGTCCCTAAAGTGGACACGGCCTTTTCAGCCATCACTAAGCGGACGACCATTTTGGTAGCAGGGGCTGCCGCTCTTAAAGATCTTCAGGATAGGAAGCTGGAGGTCCTTCTCAAGCAGATTTTTTAGGTCTCAGCGCTTTGCATTAGGGCGGCGGTCTGCAGTAGCCTCATGCAAAGGGCAACTCATCGTTGGGTGCAGCAGTTGCTCACCATGCAGGAGTTGCCTCCAGTGGAAGCGGAGCAGGCAGATCACATGGAGGCAGCTGTGGCTTACACCGCGGATGCTTTGTATGATCTTTGGGCGTCTTCGCACACTATGGCTTCGGTGGTGTCTGCTAAAAGGCTTCTGTGGCTCTGCAACTGGTCGGCCGATGTTTCCTCCAAGGCCCAGCTAGGCAATCTCCCCTTTAAAGGGAAATTCTTGTTCAAGGATGATTTGGAAGCCCTTATCAAATCCCTTGGGGACAATAAGGTGCACAAGTTACTGGAGGACAAGCCTAGAACCTCCAGGACCTTTGGGTTGGAGCGCCCTCGGTACCGGAGACAGCGCAAGTTTCAGCAGACCAGGGCTCCAGCCTTCACTCCACGTCAGCCGTCGACGAGGTCTCAGGCTTGATCTCATTCCTTTCTCAGCCACAGGTCTCTCCGCGATGGGGGTCCTCAGGGATCTTCCGGAGGCAAGCCCTCCCAATGAAGGTGTCCTGGCCCACTCCTCTGTTCCAGTGATAGGCGGATGTCTGTCTCTATTCTTCAAGGAGTGGGTCAAGATTACTTCGGACCAGTGGGTTCTAAGCATCATTGAACACGGCTATGCTTTGGATTTTGCACGCCCGTTGCGGGATCTGTTCTTAATGTCGCCCTGCGGGGCCTGCGTGAAACAGGCAGCAGTGCTTCAAACCCTGGGCTGGTTGAAAGCACTGCGAGCCATTGTCCCGGTTCCGCTGGAGGAATGCAGGACCGGCAGATACTCCATATATTTTCTGGTTCCCAAGAAGGAAGGTTCCTTCCACCCGATCTTGGATCTGAAGAAGGTGAACAAATCTCTTTGGGTACCCCGTTTTTGCATGGAAACTCTCCGCTCAGTCATTGTGGCCGTCCGCTCTGGTGAATATTTGGCTTCTTTAGACCTGACTGAAGCATATCTTCACATAGGGATCCACAAACAGTATCGGTGGTTTCTCCAGTTCATGATTTTGGGCGAGCATTATCAGTTTCAGGCACTCCCGTTCGGATTGGCGACTTCTCCCCGCATCTTCACCAAAGTAATGGTGGTAGTAGCTGCGGCCCTCAGGTGGGAGGGGATTTTGGTTCATCCCTATCTGGACGATTGGCTCATCTGCGCAAAGTTGGAGGAGCTTTGCAGAGGAGCGGTTCAATCAGTAGTGGCCCGGCTCCAATCCCTTGGTTGGGTCATCAATTTTGCCAAGAGCCAATTAGTCCCGTTCTAGGTGCTGAACTTCTTGGGTGCTCGGTTCGACATATTGGTCGGCAAGGTCTTTCTCACGAAGGAGCGAATCGACAAGTTAATGGAGCAGATCCGGTGGCTGTTGTCTCTACCACTACCCCGGGTTTGGGATTACTTGCAGATGCTTGGTTCTATGGTGTCTACTCTAGAATTAGTCCATTGGGCCTTTGCTCATATGAGACCCTTGCAGAGGGCATTACTTTCTCGTTGGGACCTGAAGTCGGAAGAGTTCCAAATCCAATTGCCGCTCTTGAAACCTTCCAGATCCAGTCTCCGTTGGTGGTTGATTCTGGCCCACGTGCAGCGCGGGATGGACCTGGAAGAGCCCCAGTGGATGGTCATAATGACAGACACCAGCCATTCTGGCTGAGGTGCGGTTTGCCAATCGAGGGCAGCACAGGGCTATTGGACAGGGCAGCAGGTGAAATGGTCCATAAATTGTGTTAGTTCCTCTCTGCAGATTCTAATCCCAGGCTCTATGAGTATCAATGGACAGACTGTTCATTGTCAAGCCTTTCTAGATTCAGGAGCGGCGGGTAATTTAATTGAAGAAGAGTTGGTCCGTTGATTTCTTATTCCCACCGAAACTCTTAAGACACCACTTACAGTGTAGTTGGTTTCCGGACAGCCAGTGGGAAACAAAATCTTTCTGATTACTCAACCTATCAAGAGGTGACGGGAATACCACATCAAGAATTCATCGAACTACACGTACTTCCCTCCTCTGTTAACCAGGTGATACTTGGATTACCATGGTTAAGATTACACCAACCCCAGCTGGACTGGGGAACCCTGCAGTTGGCTAGCTGGAGTACTTATTGTCATCAAAGTTGTTTGTCGAAAGTCCTTCTGACCAACCCAACTGTTTCTTCTTCCATGACTATTTATGGATGTTTTAAGTAAACAACAAGCTGAGACATTACCACCAGCCTCACATCTCAGTGTACACAAGAATGTAGTACATCTGCAACAAGCTCAGCGACTGAACCTCCGCCAAGCCCAGTGGGCTCTCTTTTTTACCCATTTCAATTTTGAAATCCACTACCGACCAGCCAGTAAGAATATAAGAGCGGATGCCCTCTCCATTTCCTTCTCCTCTGAGGATCAAGAGGAACCTGTTCAACCCATTCTAGACTGAGCCTGCGTCATTCTTTCAGCCACCCAGACACCAGACACTCTGGGTAAGACAGTAGTCCCTAAGAGACTCCGCAGTAAGGTTCTAGCCTGGGCACACGACTCCCATGTTGCCGGCCATTCTGGACGGGCACAGACTCAGAACCTTCTCCAACAATTTTACTGGTGGCCCGAGATGTGCAAAGATATACGTGCATACGTCGACTCTTGCCCCACCTGTGCCCAACAAAAAACACTGGTGGGGAAACCCTGAGGCTTACTGCAGCCACTACCAGTCCCTACAGAGCCCTGGACCCACATCCCTATGGATTTCATAATGGATCTTCCCACCTCAGAAGGTCACACAGCGATCTGGGTGGTGGTCGACCACTTTTCAAAACTGGTGCACTTCACACCATTACCCGGTCTTCCATCTGCCCCTCAACTGGCCCAGTTATTTACACAACATATTTTCTATTGTCCATGACTTGCCGCAGCATATCATGTCTGAAAGAGGCTCCCAGTTCACTGCCAGATACTAGCAGAACCTCTGCAAGAAATTTCATATCTCCTTAGAATTCACAACTGCTTACCACCCACAAGCCAACAGCTAGGCTGAAAGAACCAACCGCACCCTGAAACAATTTCTGAGATTGTACGTCAACACTCACCAGGATGACTGGGCTGAAGTTTTCCCATAACTCTCACTCCTGTATGGCCACCGGGGCTTCCCCCTTTCAAATCGTTTATGGGAAACAACCTATTCTTCCCTTGCCTCTTCCACTGTCCATTCCATCTCCTGCAGCACAAATGACAGCGGCGAAACTCAAGGGACTATGGATCCACACCCAGAAGATGCTTCGGGAGGTGGCCCAGACAGATAAAAGATTTGCGGATCACCATTGAAGACTGGGTCCCCAATTTCGACAGGGAGAGAAGGTGTGGCTCAGCACCCGGCACATCTGTCTAAGGGTACCATCCATGTGCCTGGTTCCACGTTATATTGGTCCCTTCACGGTACTCTGGAGTTTGGTCCTGTGACATATCAACTCCGCTTGCCTACCTCCCTGAAAATACATAATTCCTTCCATGTGTCCCTTCTAAATCCTCTGGTCCTCTCCTGGCCCTCTAGAAAGATTCCTGAAGTCCCGCAGCTGACCGCCGAGGATGAGACCACATACAAAATCTGAGAGGTTCTTGACGTTAGAAAGCAGGGCTGTAAATGAGAATACCTCCTAGCCTGGGAGGATTTTGGCCCTGAGGAAAACTCATGGGAACCCTCCACCAATATTCTTGACAAGAACTTTATTAAACGGTTCCATGCAAACCACCCCGGAAAGTCCAGACCTTCAAGAGGGAGGCCTAAAGGGGGGGGGGGGTACTGTTATAGCCGCCGGCTGTGGCTCCCCGTGACCAGCCGCCACCCCCTACCTCCGCGATACAGCTTCCAGCAGCTCTGGTATGCCTGCGGCGGCAGCCAGCAGCTCTTGGGGCACTCCCTTGCAGTCCTCATTCTGAGAGCGCCAGTAGGCCCATCCACCCACGCCTCTTCGACGCGCTGTTGACCTCGGCGCAGGCCCCTCCTCCTCTGGGCGTCTCTAGGCCCACGCACGCATCTCTGCTCGGGATTTAAAGGGACCACGGTAGGAAATTGCCACGGCCCCTCCTCCTTGCCCTGCCCTTCCTTTTCCTATTTAAGGCAATGTCTGGTTCTCAGACCTTGCCTTGGCTTCTGGCTTCCTAGGTCCGGTATCCTGTTCTTCCACGGAGGATCTCACCCTCGCCTGTGTTCCTGTTCAGTGTGACTATCTTCCGAATTTCGACCCTCGCTTTGCATCACGACTATGAGAACTGCCACCTGCCCCGACTAATGCCTAGAACCATGACTACGAGAACTGCTGCCTACCCGACCAATGCCCGGAACCTCAACTACGAGAATTGCCGCCTGTTCTGACCCACGCCTGGTAACCCTACCACGAGTACCTCTGCCTGCTCCGGTTCTTTCCGCCTCTTTTTTCGAGCCTTCACGACAGCTCCTGGACCCGCTCCTGGAATCCATCCAGCGTTGTCTCTGCAGCCTTCAGAGACCCCATGTAAGTCCAGTCGGCCCCAGTACCCAAAGGCTCAACCTGAGGGGAACAAGGGCTGGTAGTGGTGAAGCTCCAGTGGGATCTCTGCTTCATCCTGGCCTCGCCTTCAAACGGTGGGACCTGTGGGGGTTTCCTCCACAGGTAGTGCCAACTACACCTCGGGCAAGGGGTCCACCTGCCTAGCCACAACACTTTCTGCCTGGGCCATGCCCTGTTCCAGCCACAGTATACAACTACTTTTCTCTCTATAGTTTTATTTTCTCTTCGACCAGGCCTTCGACCAGGCCCTTCTCTTCCACCAGGCCTTCCCAGACTAACCTTTCCCCCCCCCTGCCCTTTGCCCCCTTGCCCCCCACCCCCTTGCCCCCCCTTTTTTGTAATTATGTAATTATGACTACGAGCAATGTTTGTAAATATGTTCATCCCCTTAGCCCCCTTCCCCTTGCTTGACTTTTCAGGCTCTCTAGAGCCCCTTCTCTCTTACGCATATCATCTCCCAATTCTCCCCTCCCCTGTTCCATGTAATTTCAACCTTTCGTTACAATGTAAACCGATATGATGTGTATTTTAATGTCGGTATAAAAAAGATGTTAAATAAATAAATTAAAGATATGTATTCTTTACAGGAACATCGGTATATAAAAATTAAAAATAAATAAATAAATAAATAAATAAAAACCCAAAACAAAACCCTTTCTCTCTGGCACTAACTTCACTGAGTATTATAGTTCCATTTCCAGATAGTTTGCCTCTTTTTTTTTTTTTCATTTTATAATTTTATTGAAAGGAACATCAAGAACAATACAACAGAAAATACATTATTACACTTTAGAGAATAAGAGGAATAGTACCCAACTTCCACCCTCCAGCCCAGCCATCCCACCCACCCCAAAATCTATTTGATCATACAGAAAGAGCACCATCATGATAAAAACTACTCAATTACACGTACAGGAACAGACTCAAAAGTAAAAAAAAAACTAAACAGTTCATAATCTGAACTAAGTCGTATTGGTGAGAAAGCAAGATAACAAATCCAAGCAGGCAATCCCAGATCCAACTCAAAAGTTGACATCACTCTCTGCATCCTCCCATTTACCCTTCAGTGAGAAGACTTCCAACAAACATAGGTGGCCCAAATCTTCTTAAATTTAGACAAAGTATGCCTACGCATAGCTGTAATTTTACTAAAAAGAATATTCTATCTAGGCATCATAACACATCTGACATAGATGGTGCAACAAGTGATTTCTATTTTGAAGCTTATTCAACTCTTGCTGCTTTACAGACCTGATGCATCAATAATTGCATAGTATTCTCACCCATTGAGAAGGGAAAATTCAATAATATAGATTTTGCACATGGAAGGATATGAAACCCTGTTAATTGTTCCACAAAAATAAAGATTTCCCATCAAAAATTGAAATAAATGGACAGCTCCACCATACTTGTTAGAGAGACCCCCAACCCCCCATATAACCTCCAACAACTGTTGCTAGCCTGAGGGTATAAACGATGGAGTCTCTCCGGGGTCAAATACCATCTATATAATATTTTATATGAATTTTCCAGAATACCCACTGAGACAGAACTTCTGGCAAGTCTAAGAAAAATCATATCCCAATCACCCTCATCAATAGGAGGCATATCCCTCTCTCAAGCCATGATGTGAGACGGTTTGACCGCCAAGTCTTTAACAAACTATATAGCTTGGAGAAGACCCCTGTTAATTGATCGACCCTTAATCAGAAATCCTCCAGGAGAATCTGACCCTGAGCTAAATTGCGTCTAACTAGTGGATTATGTATAAAATAGTGGAGTAACACATATTGCATTAAAGCCTTATCTGTTAGGCCAAACCTACTCTTAAAGGTGTCCCAAGGTAGAAAATTAATTTTCTCCCACACCTGCCCAATAGAAAAAACACCTCCCATCACCCAGCTGCGAAAATGAGAAGCCTCTAACCCAGGGCAAAATCAAGATTATGGTATACAGAGGTACTGTAAAAATAATTCATGACCCTTATAAGGATATCTTTCCATTGCGACCATACCCTCAGTGTGTTAGAAGTGCTCATAGGCAGCATTCTTATGGGTCTCCATGTTCTGCTAGGCTGCCAAGCCATTGCAGTTAAAGGCATTTCTCCCACCATACTCTTTTCAATAGTCACCCATTGCTTCCGAGTACACTGCCTATGCCAATCAACCACCAAATCTGATATGGTGCTAGGTGCAGATACAAAGTACCATATCAGGTTTGATGCCCCTAAACTACCCTGCAATTTAGGTTGAAAGAGTACTTTCTATGAAACCGGGGGGGGGGGGGGCATCTCTTCTAAATAAAGGAGCACAGTCATTTCTGCCATTGTTTCAGAAGTTTTGTGGAAATTGTTGAAACTAGGATGGGTAATGTTTGAAATAAAGAAGGAAAACCGAGGAATATGTTCATTTTTACAGTTGCCAACCTGCTGAACCAAGAGAGCCCTAGACTTTCCCAATGTTCAGCATTCTTGAAAACTGTTTTAATCAAAGGAACATAGTTAAGTATAAACAGGTCATCCATGTTTCGCCCTAAAAAAATCCCTAAATATTTAAGATGTTCAGGAGCCCATTTGAAAGGAAAAGCCCTGCATAAAGCTGGTAATTCCACCACCGGGACCAAAATATATTTCAAATTTTTCAAGATTAATTTTAAACCCAGAGACTCTACTAAATCTATGAAGTTCCAGCATCACTTCCCTAAGAGACTCTGCTGGTTGAGACAAGGGGATCATAATGTCATTGGCAAACAGAGAGAGTTATACATCCTTCCTCACCCCATGTTATGCATGCTGTCCGTAGCAGACCTGTGGCAAGGCCTCCTCATCTTTCTACAGTTACTCCAGCTCCTGGTTCCTCCTCGCTGGCGGTGGTGGGCCAACAGCTCCGTCCTCAGTCCTCCCCTGGTGCGTCCGTCCCAGTTGCAGTCCTCGGCGTTCCTGGTCCAGCCACCATGTCCATTGCTTCTCGTTGGGCCTCTCCGGATTTCGAAGATGTATTCTCTAAGCAAAAAGCAAACCTTCTCCCACCTCTTCGAAGGTTTGATTGTCCCATAGACCTCCTACCTGGGACCACGCCTCCCCGAGGGCCGCACCTATCATCTGTCTCTCCCAGAGACAAAAGCTATGATGGAGTACATTCAAGAAAATCTTGCAAAGGGATTCATCCACCCCTCTACCTCTCCTGCTGGGGCAAGATTCTTTTTTGTGACCAAGAAGGATGGATCACTCAGGCCGTGTATTGACTATCATGGACTAAACACCATCACCCGTAAAGACAAGTACCCTCTGCCACTGATCTCGGAATTATTCAATCACTTGCATGGAGCTACCGTCCAGCTGAGAAAAACCTCCAGGCAAATGCCCTATCATGCTCTTTCAAGCCTGAAGATACTCCGGAAGAACCCAGTCATATAATAGACCCAGCTTGTATTTGCTTATCCGCTACTCACCCAGTCCCTACTGGGAAGACTGTCGTGCCCCAACAACTCCAAGAAAGAGTCCTCTGGTGGGCACATAATTCTAAGTTTGCTGGTCACCCAGGGTGAGCATGAACCTTGACGGTGCTCCAGCGGTTCTTCTAGTGGCCCATTATGGTCTCTGACGCTAAAGCATACGTTGAATCCTGTAACAAAAACCCCCGGTTGGTGGACCTTGGGGCCTACTTCAACCTCTTCCTGCTCCCGCGGAACCATGGACCCACCTGTCTACGGATTTCATCATGGACTTGCCTCCATCCAAGGGCAATACCATTATATGGGTAACCATAGACCAATTTTCAAAAATGGCCCATTTCGTCCTTATACTGGGCCTACCATCTGCTCCTGAACGGGCATGCCTATTCTTCCGTCACATCTTCAGATTACATGGCCTACCCAAGAACACTGTCTCTGATAGAAGTCCACAATTCGTTGCTAGATATTGGCGCGCGATTTGCCGAAAGTTTGGCATTAACATCAGTCTAACAACTGCTTACCATCCTCAAGCCAATGGAGAAGCTGAGCGAATGAATCACTCTTTGAAGGCCTTCCTAGGCGCTTACATTAATGACCGCCAAGACAATTGGTCTGAACTTCTTCCTTGGGTGGAGTTTTCTCACAACTCCCACATCGCCACAGCTACAGGCACATCACCGTTATCCATCGTCTGTGGAAACTCATTGATCCACCAAATTCGCATATAACAATTTCCTTTTCCTATAACTGTTTAGCCCTTTCACATTCAAAGAAAATATTTTAATCATAGCCATCATGCTTATCCCTGCTTGTTCTCAATGTGGTCACCAAGCACAACCCCTTCTATGTCCTGTATAAGCATAAAAAGATATATAGAAGCTGTCCCTCTGGACCCTGGCATATTTCCCACCAACATGTAATCTGCAGCACCGCTACACCTTGAAAGTACTATCCGCGAATAAACCCCCTTCCCAAACTACCCCCACCCCCACCCCTCATGGAAAAAAAACTGCTCAAGCTCTGAGCAGCTAAGAAATATGGGGGAGAACCATAAGGCCCCCGACACCCCCCCTCCCCTCCCAGTAGCCTAAAGTTAATAAAAGCTGTCATAAAAAATGAAAAGTTACAGCACCCTTGTACTGACCTCAACAGAATAATGAAGCCTTTAGGAAAAAGCTGTGTTAGTACCAATAATATGAATATAATGCGCTATAAATAAAATACAGTCAAGTCACTGAGTCCTGTTTGGCACTGAAACAGCTCGTCTGCTATTGGAGTTGCTGACCTCCTTTCTCCACCAGTTGCCAATGAGGATGGTCATCCTGTCTCACCAAGGTTGTGGTATTCAACACAGTAGATGAGGGGATCACACAACCCAACTCTGCCAAAATAACCTTAGCTTCTCCTGCCATTTTAACTTTGAAAGTAGCTACTTGTATTGTAAATGCCATGCCAAAGGGACAGAGCCGTCTATAGCTGCAATTTTCCTTATGCAGTAAAGAAGTGACAGTCCACATCTCGAATCACTTGTGCATTGTAGTAGATGAAAGATTGGCGAAAAGTGAAACTCGGAGCATATTCCACAGCTAGTATTTCTTTTTCTGTCCAATGTTAAATATTTGATCCTTCACTGAGAATGAGTGAAAGCAAACAATTATATCACAGGGCACTCACCTCCTCATTGACCCATAACTCGGTGAGCCCACTCAATGGCAATATCAGACAGTCTCGGGAAGGCTGAAGCCTCTTCAGTCTTGCAGGAACATGCAGAACTGCAATATCTCTGCCTTGCAATCAGAGTTTTCACGCCCTCCGCAATGCCCCAAAATCTTAAGATTGCATCACCGGGACCAGTTTCCATATCTTCAATTGTGTTGGCAAGAGCGGAGTTTTTTTTATCTCAATGTGGTATATTTCAGTTGCAGATCCTCGAGCTAGAGAGCCTGTGCATCCAGAGTCGTGCCATGCTTATCTGTGCATCAGCCAATGTCTAATAGTTTTTCCCTTAATTCAGACATCAGTGTGATCATCTTGGCTTTGTTATTTTTAATATTTTTAAGAAGGTAACAAAACTATTCATGGAATTTGGCTCGGGAAGGTAAGTCTGATTCACCGTGCGAAGAGTGCACAGCATCTGAGTTTATCTCCGTAGTGAGTTAGGGCCCACTCAAAGGCCCAGAGTCGCTGTCATCATCACTGAAATCTTTCCCGGCCTTCATAAAAGAAAACTGCTTCAAATCTACTGTTTTCTTCTTGGTAGTCATGGTTGGTTGGTTAGCATTGTATCAAGCTGCGATGGAATGCAAAAATTCCATTGGTGCTGTAAAATAGTTGCAAAAAGGCTATCTGGGGTCGGGAACTCCGTCTCAGGTGGCCATTGCAGTCAGTGTTGTCATCAACCCCCAGTTTGTCTCCTTTCTATGCTGAAAAACCAACATCTGCTTTCCTCCAGGCCCCATAGACCACTCTCTGCTTTAAAGGCAGTTTCACTCTTTTTTTTCTCTGTGCTCTTCCTTGAGCCAGCAGGCTTTACTTCAGTGCTCTGCTGCACACTATAGCACTGCTTTGCCTACAGACTTCTTCTTTGGCCGGCATCACAACAAACAAACTTTCTTTAACAGTTCTCCCTGTAGACTTTGGGTTTTTTTTCCTGTACCAAGCTTAGAAAAAATTCCCCTGACATCATATGTGAGGATGACCAAGCATATCATCTAGGACAGAGCAGAAAACCATACTGACTCCAGCTTTTTCTATTACAATTTTAAATTCTATTATCATACACAGCACTTTAACAAAATTTATTTATTTATTTATTTATTTAAAATTTTTATATACCGGCATTCATGTTACAAACACATCATGCCGGTTTACATATAACAGGGGTGTACAATGAACAATTGAGTAACCTATTGGTGTGGAAGGAAGCAGTTACAAATAACAAGGTAATAGAACTGGGAGAAGAGAAGAAAAGGAGCGTATAACATTAGATGAAGGTATTTACATTAGCAGAAACATATTTACATGAGTAAGTGGTAGATCTGGCTGAATAAAATTAATCGGTGTCCGGGAATGCTTTTTTAAACAGCCAGGTCTTAAGTCTCTTCCTGAAGGTTGGGAGGCTGGGCTCCTGTCTAAGGTCCGGAGGGATGGAGTTCCACAGAAGGGGGACAGCTGTTGAGAAGGCCCGATCTCTCAAGGTAATGTGTCTGGTGGTTTTGGCTGGGGGCACTTGAAGAGATCCACTAAGTGCGTTTCTTGTTGGTCTGGAGGAGTTGTAAATTTGGAAAGGGACTTGTAAGTCTAGAGGGGTGTGTAGATGGATAGTTTTGTATATTATGGAAAGAGATTTGTAGAGGATTCTAAAGTGAACAGGCAACCAGTGGAGATCTTTTAGGATTGGAGATATATGGTCCCTCCTCCTGGAATTTGTCAGTAGTCTTGCCGCAGCGTTTTGTAACATCTGAAGGGGTTTAGTGTAGGAGGAGGGTAGGCCCAGAAGGATAGAGTTACAGTAATCGATCTTAGAAAAAATGATAGCTTGTAGAATGGTTCTGAAATCCTGAGTGTGGAAGAGTGGTCTGATTCTTTTCAGAACTTGGAGTTTATGGAAACAATCCTTGGTGGTTCTGTTGATGGAGGCTTTAAGGTTCATCCTGTTATCAATGAATACTCCTAGATCTCTCACCTGTGTAGTAGTTGGGATAGTTGGAGGATTTGAGATGGAATTGTTATCTGGGGAGATGAGTAGCATTTCTGTTTTAGAGGAGTTTAAAACTAGGTTTAGGTTAGACAGGAGACGTTTAATTTCGGAGAGACGGTTTTCCCAGTGAACCAATGATTTGCGTAAGAATCTTTAATGGGTATCACGATCTGGATGTCGTCGGCATAAAGGAAATGTTTGAGGTTAAGGTTGGAGAGGAGTTTGCAGATTGGTAACAGATAAATGTTAAAGAGTGTAGGTGATAGTGAGGAGCCCTGAGGGACTCCTATGGTTGCGTCCATTCGTGAGGATTCTTTGTTCTGTATCTTAACCTTGAAGCCTCTGTTGGAGAGAAAAGATTTAAACCATGAGAGTGCGGTGCCTGAGATACCTATAGAAGCCAGAATGGAAATAAGAATGGAATGGTTGACCGTATCAAAGGCGGCTGATAGGTCCAGTAGAATCAGAAGGAAGGATTGACCTTTGTCCAGGCCCATTAGTATGAAGTCAGACATGGAGATGAGGAGGGATTCGGTGCTCAATGATTTGCGAAATCCGTATTGTGATTGGAATAGGATTTTGTTTTCTTCAATGTAGTCGGAGAGTTGAGTATTGACAACTTTTTCTAGAATCTTGGCAATGAATGGGAGATTGGCGATAGGTCGGAAATTGTTGGGGTCTTTAGGATCCAAATTGGGTTTCTTAAGTAGAGGTTTGATGGAGGCCAGTTTGAGGTCGTCAGGATATAGACCTTGGGAGAGTGAGCAATTTATGATGTCAGACAAAGTTTTAGCGATGGATTCAGGGATGGCCAGGAGCAGTTTGGTGGGGATAGAATCCAAAGGATGTGAGGAAGGTTTCATTCTTCTTATAAGAGTTTGTATCTCTAAGATAGAGATGGGTTCCAGTGTTTCCAGACCATTGTTGTTGAGGGATGACTGTTGAAGAGACTGGTGAAGAGCAGGGTCGGTGGGATTAGAAGGCAGTTGTGTTAGAAGGCTGTTGACTTTGTTGTAAAAATGAAGTGCAAGTTCTTCAGCTTTGGATTGTGCTAGGTTGTTGGGAATCTCCTATGGGGTGATTTGGGTGAGATTGGAAACATAGGCGAAGAGGGCTTTTGCGTCGAAGATTAAGTGGTGAATTTTGGAAGCATAGTAGTCCCTTTTGGATTTGGAGGTAGCTGACTTGTATTGATGGAGGGTGGCTTTGTAGATGGATTGTGTATTGGTGCTGGGGGATTTGCGCCAGTCACTCTCTTTCTGTCTTAGATTTTGTTTTAGCTTTCTAAGTTCTTCCGTGAACCATGATTGTCTATTTGAGGCGTTTGGGAGTGATTTTTTGGTTGCTAGTGGACATAGCTTGTTGGCTATGGAATCTGTGATGGCTTTCCAAGTGCGGAGAGCTGTGTTTGGGTTTGAGAGATCAATGGATGGTAGTTGAGAGGTTAGGTGGGCGCTGAGGTCTTCAGTGGAACAGGTTTTTCTGTATGGGAAGGATGGTGAAGGTCCTTTGGGGGTGGAAGGTTTTTTCAATGCGAATGAGGTTGAGATAAGTGAGTGATCTGACCAAGGGACCTTCTTGCTCTTGAGGCGTGAAGAATGTTTGATGCCTGGGTTAATAAAGATAAGATCCAGCGTGTGGCCTGTTTTGTGTGTGGGTTTGCTAACTATTTGTTTAAAACCCAGGGCTGAGAGGGCTGAGAGAAAGGATTCACAGCTGGATGAGAGGGTGGGGTTATCCACGTGCAGATTAAAGTCTCCTAGGATAATTGCTGGAGCATCCAGTTTGATAAGGGTTGTGATTTCCTCTATTAAGGGAGAGGGGTCTGTCTCAAGGAGGCCTGGAGGGGCGTAGACGAGTAGGATTTGTAATTGTTCCGAGGTGAAGAGACCCATTTCTAGTTTAGAGTCTGAATTATATGGGTGCTGGATGAACCCGAGGTCTTTTTTTGATGCAAATAGAAGTCCTCCTCCTCTTTTTTTCAGTCGGGGGATGGAGAAGATGTCGTAGTTTGAAGTGGGGAGTTGGTTTATAATTGCTGTGTCCGTAGGTTTGAGCCATGTTTCCGTTATAGTACATATATCTGGTTTGGTGTCAAGGAGATAGTCGTTGAGGATTAGAGATTTCTTGGACAGAGATTGTGCATTAACTAATGAAAGTGAGAGTAAAGTGAGGCCTAAGAGTTGGGTGATGGGTGTTATCAAAATTGGTGTGAGTGATTTCAGGTTTCGGTGTAGCGCCTGTCGTTTGGGTTGTGATATGAATGACCTGTTAGGTTTTCCTATTTCTGACAGGCAATGTTGTAGAATAGGTATTGGGAAGGTGGGGAACATTTTAGCGTGTAGGTCTTTTGTTGTACTAGTGCTGCGTTTGTGCTGGTGATGGACCGGAGGGTGAGGACAGCCTTTGTGAGCGGAGGCACGTTGGAGCTGTAGCTGGATGTGTAGCCCTCCGGGGCTGCATGAAGGGGCCAGCCCCTTTGACGCGCGACGCCGAGGAGCGTCAAAAAATTTAAACGGACTCTTGGTCCCGCCTCCCAGGCGTCGGGGGGACACGGCCCTGAAGGCTATTGGTTGTCTCGAGGGCTCAGGGAGGGGCGAAAGGCGGCGAAAGGGGCGAAAGGCGGCGCAGTGCGGCGAAACTCTTACTTTGGTTTCTCTTTCTTTTTCTTCCAAGTTTTCAGATTCTAACGTGGTTGGGTGGGGTTTTCACAGCGGTTTGTTTCTCTGGTGGTTCTCTTTTGTCTCCTTTTTCAGCTGGAGCGGGTTGGAATCGCCTTCTTCCTCTGGTTTCTTGGCTGAAGGCTGGCAGGTGGGCTTCGGGTCCGATGGGCCTGCTGAGAGAGTGAGGGTGGTCCGGATGATGCCTCGGGGTCCTTCAGGGCAGCCCGAATGGGCTGCACGAAGGGGCGCACAAAGGGGCTGGCCCCTTTGTTGCGCTCATTCGGCACGCGACGCCGGGGAGAGCAGGGGTTTAAATACCCCGCCGGTCGCGCCCCTGACGTCACCGCTGCGACAGCGTGGTGGGCGGGTTCTGGTGGTTGCTGTCGGTTCTGGGAGCGGGCTCAGGGCTAGGCGCGTGGTCGGCCGGAGACGGGAGTTCGCGGTCCAGGTCGGGTCGTGGCCGGCAGAAGGTGGGGGCTCGTGGCCCTGCAGTTCCGGAGGTAAGTAGAGCGGCAAGACAGCAGAGGAACGGTCGGCGATCGGCGAGGGGGCCCGATCGGGGGCAAGCGGAACAAGAGGCCTTACCCCGACGGGCTTCAGCGCCGATCGCGCAGGACAAGTTCACCGCTGGATCGCCGAGGAGAGCAAGAGAAGGCAGCCGGGGAGAGCAGGGGTTTAAATACCCCGCCGGTCGCACCCCTGACGTCACCGCTGCGACAGCGTGGTGGGCGGGTCCTGGTGGTTGCTGTCGGTTCTGGGAGCGGGCTCAGGGCTAGGCGCCTGGTCGGCCGGAGACGGGAGTTCGCGGTCCGGGTCGGGTCGTGGCCGGCAGAAGGTGGGGGCTCGTGGCCCTGCAGTTCCGGAGGTAAGTAGAGCGGCAAGACAGCAGAGGAACGGTCGGCGATCGGCGAGGGGGCCCGATCGGGGGCAAGCGGAACAAGAGGCCTTACCCCGACGGGCTTCAGCGCCGATCGCGCAGGCCAAGTTCACCGCTGGATCGCCGAGGAGAGCAAGATAGTAGACTGCCTTACTTCAGGACAGTGTACTCATAAACCTTCAGAGAGGGTCAGGTGCTCCTTGCTCCTGATCCTAGCTGGGCTCACATTTTTATTCCCCTCCCAGCAGGGTCCCACCCACAGAGCTCTGTCACTTTATAAGATTTAAGGTGGATCAGGCTGAATGCCTAGTCCTGCACAGGTTAAAGAGAGAAATAGGGTCACTTCATCACAGCCGTGATTATTCCTTCACTGAATGTTTCCAACTCATGTCCAGTAGGGATGTGAATCGTTTAGGACGATTAAATTAATCGTCCGATATTTTAATATCGTCTTAAACCGTTATGGAACACAATCAATACAGATTCTAACGATTTATCGTATAAATCGTTAGAATCGTGAGCCGGCACACTAAGAACCCCCTAAAACCCCCCCCGACCCCTTTAAATTAAATCCCCCACCCTCCCGAAACCCCCCCCAAATAACTTAAATACACCTGCGGGTCCAGCGGCGGTCCGGAACGGACAGCGGTCCGGAACGGGCTCCTGCTCCTGCATCTGGTCGTCTTCGGCCGGCGCCATTTTCCAAAATGGCGCCGAAAAATGGCGGCGGCCATAGACGAAAAAGAGTGGACGGCAGGAGGTCCTTCCGGACCCCCGCTGGACTTTTGGCAAGTCTCGTGGGGGTCAGGAGGCCCCCCACAAGCTGGCCAAAAGTTCCTGGAGGTCCAGCGGGGGTCAGGAGCGATTTCCCGCCGCGAATCGTTTTCGTACGGAAAATGGCGCCGGCCATACGCGTATGGCCGGCGCCATTTTCCGTACGGAAAATGGCGCCGGCAGGAGATCGACTGCAGGAGGGTCGTTCAGCGAGGCGCCGGAACCCTCGCTGAACGACCTCCTGCAGTCGATCTCCTGCCGGCGCCATTTTCCGTACGGAAAATGGCGCCGGCCATACGCGTATGGCCGGCGCCATTTTCCGTACGAAAACGATTCGCGGCGGGAAATCGCTCCCTGACCCCCGCTGGACCTCCAGGAACTTTTGGCCAGCTTGTGGGGGGCCTCCTGACCCCCACGAGACTTGCCAAAAGTCCAGCGGGGGTCCGGAAGGACCTCCTGCCGTCCAATCTTTTTCGTCTATGGGCGCCGCCATTTTTCGGCGCCATTTGGAAAATGGCGCCGGCCGAAGACGACAAGATGCAGGAGCAGGAGCCCGTTCCGGACCGCTGCCGTTCCGGACCGCCGCTGGACCCGCAGGTTATTTAAGTTATTTGGGGGTGGGGGATTTAATTTAAAGGGTCGGGGGTGGGTTTTAGGGGGTTTTAATGTGCCGGTTTTTTCGATTTTTCGATTTTTCGATTTTTTAACGATTTTCACGATTTTTCACGATATTTTACCCCCCCAAACGGCAACAATACGATTCCCTCCCCCTCCCAGCCGAAATCGATCGTTAAGACGATCGAGGACACGATTCACATCCCTAATGTCCAGATATTTGCTCTGACAGAAGGTGGTTGATCAAGATTTCTGATGCAGATTGTGTTTTGTACTGGTGAAAGACATTTGATTTTGAAATTTTCTGTCCAGCGGGTTTTCCCGTATGCAATCAACAATTTTTATTGGGGTTTGGTGTTGGAGCATATGATGTTCAATTGTGTTTTTGATTTATATTTTATGTTTGATTTTTTTTTTTGAAACCTTTATTTATCACATTTTCAATAACACGAATCGTATCACAAACAACCTCTTGATATGAGTTACAGATTGGAAAGATCCCTTGGTCCGCGACCCTGCGTCATGGGAGAGATAACAACAGGAAACATCTGGTATATAATGAGAAATGATGATTAACAATATTAAATGGGTGGAATGAATACAACAAGAAGTTATTACTTTCCAGCTTGCTCGATTCTCCCCTTCCCCACCCCTCCTCCCCCTCCTCCCCCCCTTACCCCCGCTACTCCGAGCGCTATTGAGGTTGAGATGAAAGAAGGATTGATATAGCACAAGCTTCCCAAAGACACTAAGTATAGAAACATGAAATGATCTTTTTTTTTTATATTTAAACTTTATTGAATTTTTCATCAATTACAGGAAATAATATCAATGTATATCATAATCCCACCTAAGTTCATTTACTCTTTAAACATTCAAAAAAAAAAACACAAGAAATTGTATACATTAATTAATAACACTATTTTAAGAAATATGGGAGACCAAGGGTGATTATAGCAGTTATAATAAAGAAATTTAACTTCAAAGAAATACATGCTGACTTCTGAGTTAACACCAACATTACAACTTTTTCCAACTACCTTAGGATTCTCATTAGGGCCGTGGTGAAGTATCTAGATAAATGCGCAGTTGCTCTGGTTCTATGAAAACATATTTAGCTTCTCCAAAGTATAAAAAACAACGGCAAGGAAAACGTAACATAAATCTAGCTCCTCTCTCAACTACCTCCTTCCTCATTTCTAAGAACTTTTTCCGTTTTACTTGCGTCACTCTAGCTATATCAGGGAAAATACAAATAGGGTGACCAAAGAACTTCATTTTCTGAAATCTGAAATGTTGTTTTAAAACATTATCTCTTTCAACTCTTGATGCAAACTGAACCAATAAAGTGGCTCGTGAGGAAATATCCATTTCAAATGATTTTTCTAGAAAATCAGTTATATCCATAGATTCTTCTTCTAATCCTTCTTGTTGTTTAGAACTTCCCTTCTCAGAAGATCTTTGTATCTGGTAATATGTTGTTATTATTACTGGGGTTTTTTCCAGAGGGTACTTTAGTATATTCACAAAGTAACTTTTCAGTAAGTCCACTGCAGATTGCAATTTAGTTCTTGGAAAGTTCAAAAATCGCAAATTTGCTCTCTTGGATTGATTTTCTTGAAATTCCATTTTACTCTCAAAAAATCTCTCTGATTTTATAAGGTTTACTTGAACTTCTTCCATCTTTTTTACCTTCTCTTCCAAAATTGAAGTTCTTTTATCAACCTCTATTATCTTCTCTTCAACTTTATTTGTTTTACTCATGGCTTCTTTCACCGTTAAAGTCAAAGTATTAATAGATTCCTGCATTACAACCAGAATGCTCTTAATCTCTTCCAGGGAAGGGGAAAGAGAGGAGGTGGACAAAGACACATTATTCATCGCGGCTCCTACCTCCGAAGGTCCTTCGCTACCCTTTTGTTCTTCTGGGCGTTGTTGAGCCACTATCTCATGGTTCCTGGAACCCGTGGAGTCCTTCCCCACTGGGTTCACCGAGGAGAAGAAAAAGTCACCTTCTCCTCTCGGAGTCCCATTACTTTCCATCAAGGGTTTCCCCAGTAAGTCCACTTCTAGTGTTCTCGCTGGTGGCGTCGGAGCCGTTGGACATCCCGGGCTCAGCGATATCTCCAACGTCAGGGGGCTCGGCGGCTGCTCCACGCCTGCCCCAGCGACCTGAGCTTCCGGGTCAAAAGTCGGTGTTCTGGCAAACGCAGCCTCTATCTTTGATTGTCATAAGGAATTTGGAGTAGAGGTAAGCTCTCGCACACGGGCTTTCCTCTTAGTATGGGGCATTATTCAAAGAATCGGCTCCAAGGGAAAAAAAATTCAGAGGTCTAGCCCGAGAAATATTCAAAGACCAGGAGCTGCCTGCCACACGCTCTCACGGGTCAGCGGCCATCTTGGTCTCCTCTGAAATGATCTTATGAATCTCAATGTTAGCCTAACTTGTGACATATGAAATAAAAGTTCAGTGTTCAATTGTCCCTGTGTGACTTGTCCATGTGTAGAATTGTAGAGGTCGACCTCTGTTTTCTAGGCCAGCGATAACGAGATTTCCCAGGACAAGATCCGATAAGCAGGAATAACTTGAGGGTCAGAAAGTGAGAATGACAGCACCATCATATTGATGAGGCCAGTATTTTATTGCGAGCTTTAGGATTGAGAGATAATAGGTATGGATTCCACATGTCCAGGTAGAGGTCATAGCGTCGTTGAGATGGCGACGACTTTGCTGACATATGCTCGAAGATGGCCAGTCTGTGTAGTCGTAACCTCCACTGCGTAAGTGAGGGAGATTCCTTTGCCAGCCACTGAGGATGGCCTGCGTGGCTAGCAAGAAGGCTTTGCATAAGAATTGGCACGTAGGATAAGTAGGCGGTCCCGAAAGCGTGTTTTTGATGAGGTGCAGTAAGCAAAGCTGCGGATTCAAGGGCAGATTGAAAGCTAAGAGTCTGCTCAGGTAATGAAGGATCTTGGTCCAGAATCGCTGAATTGCCTCACAGTCCCAAAGATTGTGAATCAAAGTTGCAGGCTCCGTACCACACTTAATACAAGCGGCTGATACAGTCAGCTTCCATTTATAAGCGAGAGTAGGCGGGATATAAAGTCTATGCAGTAGCTTGAACTGGGTTTCCCGCAGTTGTACATTTTCAACACAGGTGGCTATGCGTTTAAAACCTTTAGTTATGTGAGAGGGAGAGATTTGGCAATGTAAGTCCTGAGACCATAAGTCCGCCAATTTTGTAACCCTGTCCGAGGATATCAAGAGGTGAAGTTTCTTTACCATTGTAGAGCATTTCCTTGAGTTCGATGTAGGCATGAGGAACCTGTCCAAGGTCTCGTGGATAGTGGTATCAGCGGATGACCGTCCCCCACTCATTAGGAAGTGTCGGATTTGTAAATACGCAAAAAATGTAGCAGAAGGGAGATTGAAGCGAGATTGTAAATCCTCAAAGGAGTGAAGACTGTTGCTCACAGGGTCAAATAATTGATGCACATATTGTAGTCCTACCACGGTCCATTGTCCAAAAGCAGAAGCCTCCCAGCTAGGTGAGAACGCCGGCAAACCCACAATGGTGGCAAAAGTTAAGGTCCCCCAGGAGATGTGTAGCTGTGTGCATAATCTCTTCCAGGCCATGCGACAGGCTGCAAAGTATGGAAAATTTTTAATATGAGCGGGTAGTAAGGATTGCGGAACCCCTAGGATGTTGCATAAATCAAAAGGTTTACACCAAGCCTGAAGTAAGGGCCGTGGAATCAAAATCTCCGTAGCAGCAACCCAGTCTTGCAGATGACAAAGTAAAGTAGCAACATTATACAAATGGATGTTGGGGCACATCAAACCTCTCTCAGACAATGGGCGCATGAGCTGTGCCAAACTTATCCTGGCTTTTTTATTTTTCCAGAGAAAGCGACGAAGGGCTTAATGTAGGTCCATAATATGTTGACGTTTGATCCATAATGGCAGCATATGTAAGACATATAACCATTTTGGGAATTCAATCATTTTGAAGAGTTGTATCCGACCTGAGAGCGAAAGCGGCAGGTCCGTCCAATCTTTCAGCTTCTGTTTGGTTTTGGCAAGTAGAGGGAGGATGTTAGCAACATAGAGATTATTAATATCAATCGGGATATGAATGCCCAGATACTTCATCGCAGCCGTTACCCAGCGCAATGGAAAAGTCCCTTGCCAGCTACTTCGCACCTGATTCGTAACATCAATGGCCTCAGATTTGTCGGTATTTATTTTTAAACCCGAGAATTTGCCAAATAGCGTCTGCAGTTCCAATACTCGGGGTAAGGAAGACAAAGGATTTAAAACAAATATGAGCACATCATCGGCAAATGCAGCTACTTTAAAGCAGGTTCCCCCCACTCGGAACCCCTCTACTACCGGATCTGAATTAATGGCCCTGAGAAGTGGGTCTAATGTAAGGATATATAACAGAGGAGAAAGCGGGCATCCTTGTCTGACTCCTCAATTCAATTCAAATGGGGCTGACAATAATCCATTTGCCACAATTATCGATTGCGGCTGCCGGTAAAGTTGAAATATATTTTGGAGGATCGACCCTTGAAAGCCAAATCTTTGTAATACAGAAAACATGTACGCCCAATTCACCCGGTCGAAGGCTTTTTCAGCGTCAAATCCCACTGCTAATGCTGGGATTGCTCGAGCCGAGCAGTAAGTCATAGCAGCCCACAAACTTAATATATGTTTACTGGCTTTACGGCCCTTCACAAAACCCACTTGGCTGCTGGATATGAGGTGGGGTAGGACTACACTCATCCTGGTAGCTAGGATTCTTGCAAATAATTTGACATCATAATTTAAGAGTGAGATTGGGTGGTAGGAGGCCGGACTCAGTGGGTCTTTACTGCTTTTTGGAAGGACCGTGATATAGGCCATAGTAGCTTCTGCTGTGAACCCTGTTTGTGCTACTGTAGAGAAATATAATTGTAGGGGACCCGCAATCTCGGTTTTCAGTAATTTATAATAGTCCGCATTAAGACCATCTGGGCCCGGGGCTTTGTGGGACTGACTGGCCCCTATCTCATCCCAAATTTCCTTCTCTGTTATTGGGGCATTCAGGAAGTCCAATTGATTCTGAGTAAGAATAGGCAGGGAGAGAGAGCTGAAAACATTTTCCTCAATTTGCTTTGCTTGGGGTCGTGGTTCCTCTGCATACAGAGTCTTATAAAATTCTCTGAATAATGCACAAATTTTGGGGCCGGACGTATGTCTAGAGCCTTGTGGATCCTGAAGGGCTGCTATAAAAGCTGTTCCTCTGTGTGCACGTACTTGGTTAGCCAACAATTTACCCATTTTATTGCCAAACCTATATAGCCGATGGGAATGAAAAAGGATATCATGTTGTGTTCTCTGATGAATATAACAGTTTAAGGTAGTCACTAGGTCTCTGTAATTCTGTTTAGATTGGGGAGCAGGGTGGGCTATCATGGTTCTTTTTGCCTTTTGAACAGCTCTGCCAAGATCGATTAATTGTTTGCTAGCGGCTTTCCGTTGTCTTATAACATAGGCAATGATCTCGCCCCTCATAGTAGCTTTCCCCGCCTCCCACAATAAAGCCGGGTTATTTTGATGTTGGGAATTATGGTACATATAGTTATCCCATTTCTCTTTAAGGAAGACTTGAAAGTCTTTATCCTCAGAGAGATGGTCAGGGAATCGCCATCGAGCCTTAGAGGCTTTTGGGCCCCCAATAAAGGCCTCTATCCATATTAAGGCATGGTCCGAACACTCTGCAGGCCCAATCTCTGCTGTAGCTATTTTGTTGAAGCCATGTGGTGTAGTAAAAATATAATCTATTCTGGACATTGAATTGTGCGCCCTAGCAATGTGTGTATAGTCTCTCTCTTCCGGATGCAATATTCGCCATGGGTCAACTAAATGCAGTTGATTGCAAAGAAATGGAATCCCTTTACGGGTGGAAGGCCGAGATTGTGACGTGGAATTGGAGCTGTCCAGAGTATGATCTGCTACTTGATTAAAATCACCAGCTAATAATACTATCCCTTTACTATGATGTGTGATGAGTTGGGTTAAGCGGGTGAAGAAACTGTGTTGATACACATTCGGGGCGTAGACACTGCATAACGTGACCTCTTCACCAAATAATTTCCCTATGATTAGCACATAGCGACCCTCCCCGTCTGCCAGTACCTGAGTCTCCTCAAACACTGCACTTTTTCCAATCAAGATGGCGACCCCCCCTTTTCTATTCTGTGCAGGGGAATAGAACACCTTTCCTACCCAATCCCGGGACAGTTTCTGGCTTTCTGAAGCACTCAGGTGCGTCTCCTGTAGAAAGGCGATTTTTGCTTTGTGTCGCTGCAAGGCTTGTAAAACTTTAGCCCGCTTAACAGGCGAACCCAATCCCGCTACATTCCAGGAAACACAACGAAACTTTTCAGCCATAGTCTATCTGGGAACTGACCATGAATAACTTCTTTAGGACGTAAATCTTAACCCAGGAAGCGCACCCCTCCCAGCCTAGGGGTACTACGACCAGGGTCCTCAAGCTCAAGCTCTGGTACCAATTCAATCTGGTGAACAAGTTCCTATAGACCTCAAAAATAGGTAGTGCTATTATGCAATAAAAAAGAGCGCTCCCCCAAGACCCTCTCCCCCCCTCTTCCCCCCTACCCAACCCAATAAATGTGAAATCCCCTAAATCCTCCATAGAACGGAGAAAGAAGACCACAATTGTGCCTTACCGGCCCCCCCATCTTCAGTCAAGCATACAGTAACCAACCGGGTTCTAAGCCGAACAGTAACATATAAAGCATAAATCCCCTGTTTTAAACATTGTGCATAGGTAGTAAATACAAAAGGCGAAACCAAGAGTTTTAACAGGTCCGTCGTCTCCTAATAGGAGAAGAAAAAGTGAACACTGAAATAGCCAGCGTGCCAGCGTCATTGCGGAGTGGAGGCGCTTGCCAGGAATTGTTTGGCGGCTTCTACAGATTCGAAGTTGCGCCAGGCCCCATTATGTTCCAATCTTAGTTTGGCCGGATACTGCAGCATAAACCTGATCTTTCTGTTCACTAACTCAGCACATAATGGCGAGTACTCTCGGCGCTTAGCAGATACCGCTGCTGAGTAATCCTGAAAAATCATGATTTTACAGCCTTCGTATGTGAGATTAGCATGGCGCCGAAAAGCTTGAAGGATCACAGTTTTATGACAAAAATTCAAATAGCGTGCGATCACCACCCTGGGTTTCAGGGCATCTGATTTTTTGATCCCCATTCTATGCGCTCGTTCTACAGTAACACTGCCCAGGAGCTCTGTCAGGCCCAGTTCAGTTAACAACCATGTTTCCAAGATTTTTGCTAGGTCTTTATCAAGCACAGCCTCGGGGAAACCCACAAATCTTAAATTGTTTCTTCTGGACCTATTTTCTAAGTCCTCCACTTTATCTTCAAGGGAGTGCACCTGTTTTATAAGCTTTTCTTGGTGTTGCAGAAGATTTTGGGTTTCAGTTTCCACATCAGCTATGCGCTGCTGCGTGTCTGCTACTTGAGTTTTTATTTCTTGTAAAGTTTCATTACCTGAATTTATTTTTTGAGCCAGGTCCGAGAATCGAGGTTCCAGTGCCTGGACTACTGCCTGTGTAACCTCTCCCACGAGATCTGTAGATTCCTTCGGCGTGCCAGGGCTCGGGGGTCCGGCGGCCATCTTGCCTTCGGTTTGCCGACTCGAAATTTTTTCTCGGCGCTGTGGTTTAGAAGCCATCCCAGGTTCACCACTATTGAAAAAAGAATCGAGGGTGGTTTGATGTGGGGTTATGTCTGCTGGAGCCGCCACGATGCACGCTTAATTCGCCGGTTTATTAGCTGTTTTTGACGGGGGAGCCGGGAGCGCGGTGAGCTTGCTGCCTACCCGCTCATCAGGTCACGTGGTCTCATGTTTGATTTTTTTAATTGTTTTAAATGTTTCCCTGAAGCAGGCAGTTCTTGTGAAACATGACCAGGGTGGTTTTATTTAAATATAAATATTTTGTCTTTGTGTATTAGAAAATAAATTGATTTTGCATTTATCTTTCTTCTATTGTTTTTTTACATTTATTTTATTTCCAATCTGCTATTCTGCTGCTCTCAGCAAACACACTCATTGGGTTCTGTAGGGAGCCATGGTGTGTAGTTTGACTAATTGCTACTCTGATTACTGATAATAAAGAAGGAAAGCCTAAGCAGTTGTGAATAAAGGCTCATGGTGCTGTAACCCCAACAAACACTAGTTCCAATTGAGCAGGAAGATCAAAATAGCAGGACGTTGCCAAGTCAAAAACAATTATATAGATGTCTATATACGGTATATCTACATCTATATCTGTGAATCTCTTTCTCCCTATATATTTACTTACCTGGTGATATCAGAGTAAGCTATCTGAAATTTCAAAAATATATGACTTAGAGGTTGGTCCAGTGGCAGTGCACATGCAGAAGCCCCAGGTTCAATTCAGAAGCTCACCTCCTGTTCCTTGAGTCAGCTGGAGCTTAGGATGCAGCAAAGAAAAACAGCTTTCACAGCCCTGGGATGGCATAGGAGCCTCAGTCGTTGCACAAAGATGATACTTAGTGGCAAGACTTAGCATTCATGCTTATCAAGTTCCAAAGGATGTCTCATTCTATGTCACTGACTGAGGACTGTCACTGCAATGCCTGGACTTATTTGGGAGGGTAAACCTGGGTAGGAAAAAACCCTGGGTAGATGTGAACAAAGGCTCACGGTGCCATAACTCAAAAGAGGCTGGCAGCAATTGAGCTGGAAGCTCATAGGAGTGGCACAATAATTGCTGGGCCAAAAAGAATTAAATACTCTGATGGGGTAATTTTCAAAGGAAAATGTGAATGTAATATACTACTGTAGCAATTTTTAAAAACTCATTTACCTGCATTAAATATATACAATATAGATAAAACCTACTGACAATTCAATAGCAAATACTGTAGCAATGTTAAAAAGCCTTTTATCCGCACTACAAATATTTAATGAGAATAAATGGACTTTTGAAAATTGCTACAATAGTATGTTACATTTGCATTTTCCTTTGAAAATTATTCTGTACATAAATACAAGCATTTTATAAGCCTTCTGTCTTACCATAAAATGTTCATCAACAACATATGCAACCACATACAATATAACACAATACAGTGACTCTACCATGAACATAATTTTCTCCTACAGCAGCTACAACAAAGATTTGTTGTGGTATATAATATGCATCTGGAATGATAAGTTTGCTAAAAAAAATATTGCTTCTATTTAGATTCCACCCTGAACTACTTGTCCAGATAAGGTGGAATATAAATTATTTAAAATAAAATAAAAATTCCTCTACAAGATCAAGGGAATTTTTTTTAATTACTCCCACATGTAGAACTAAAATTGCCACTGTCTCAAATAAGAAAGCTTGTCCATTCACTAGAGGGCTGCAAGGGCTACTTCAGTGGCACCCCAGGCTCTAGCCAGTATGAAAATAAGGAAAATGAGCTAGTCCTTACACCAAATTCTTTTGCTTGACAATGATTCCTGTGGTATTATAAAGCTGATACCACAGGAATGTGCTTTTTCAAGTCTAAAGATTTTTTTCACCACTTAAACATACATTAAATATCCATTGTATAAAAATGTTTTAATTACTTACTCCTTTCCCATTGCAATGAACATCTGGAAAACATTTTGCACCTATGCTCCGAACACTTACACAGTGATGTCCTACACATAGCTTAAAAAAAAGACAGAATGAAACACAGTCAGTCACAATTCCAGTTCTACATGAAGTTTGATGATCATGCTGGATACTTGTTTTGGAAAAATCCATAACAATCAAATATAAAAAAAAATAAGCCTCTTGTTATTTAACAAATTTATAGGTAGATTTACTAAACTATGATAGTATACCATGGAAGGGGCCAAATATTGCAGGGGGACATCCTCACGAATTTGGCCCCTCCTGACAAATTATTGCAGCTGTACCGTGGCATGAATTTTTATCGCAAAAGTGTGCAATAAAAAAATGTGCCATGATTCTGTCCCTTCCCATGCAATGGTGGCCCACCTCAGCCTGGGCTGCCATGACTTAAAGGGCCGGTGGCCTGAAAAATGGCCCTCCCCAAAAGGCATAATAAAATCACCCCAGTGGTTGATATTGATTCCTACCTGCCTCCCCCCACCGCCTACTGAGGTGGCACTGCCCCCCCCGAAATGAAAAATAAATGCCACCTGTGCAACCACGGTCCTTTCCCTTCTCCACCCCTCCCCTTCAATCCCAAAAGCTCCATTAACATAGAATTTCCCCCCAGTCCCTCCTCAGCTCATCCCTACTCCCCTCCAAATATTATAAAATCCCTAGTGTCTAGTGTTCCCCACCATCTCCCCACCCCCTAACCCCCCAAAATAATACCCTAGTGGTCTGTGGTGGCAGGTGAATCCCCACCCCTAATTCAAAGTGAAAATGAAGTAAACAGAAGGTTGGAAAAAAATAGAGAATAATATTAGAGGACATCATTTGCACTTCTTAAACTTTCCTGTTTTGAAAAACATAGCACCACTTGATTTGTTTAAGTTTTATGTTGCACAGGTTTTGAAAGTGCCTGTTATTCTCTAAAATTGACTACTGTAATGCCCTGCTATTAGGACTTCCCAAAAACTCCATCAATCCATTACAAATTCTACAGAACACAGCCGCTCGCATTCTTACTAACACGACTGCTAAGGAACATATTACACCCATTCTTAAACGATTACATGGCCATGCCTGGCGTTTGTTTGTGTTACACTGTAAACCGATGTGATATCCTGGATGAATGTCGGTATATAAAAATTTTAAATAAATAAATAAATAAATAAATAAATAAATATAAGGTTTTAACCCTCATACACAAATCCCTTCACAAACCAGAAATGAATTGGTTCAATAATTCTCTGCAATTTCATACTTCTAATAGGCCAATCAGAAATTCATACCTGGCTACCTTACAAACCCCTTCACCCCAACACTATAAATATTCATCTTCTAAGGCCCGCGCCTTGTCCCTAGCTGGCCCTACCTTATGAAACTCTATGCCCACTGAACTAAGGCATGAACAATTCCCGAAAACCTTCAAAAAAAAACTTAAAACGTGGCTATTCACTAAAGCCTACACATGATCCCTCCTGTTTCATCTCAACACCCTCCACCTACCTTACAAGCACTTTAAACTTTATCCAAGCTGCCTGCATTACTCATGATGCAACTCTTCTAACTCCCTCTCCATGTCCGATACTCCCTCCTCCTCCCCCCCCTTCCTCTCCCTCCCCTCTCCTTCCCTCTCCCCTTTCCCTCTAATCTATATTCTTCCATTTAAACTACCTAAACTTTCCCGGTTAAGTATTATATACTAGTTCATAATCATTATAAACTTGTTATATGTATTACGTTACTATTTTCATAGCTATTTTATATTAGTTCATAATTATTACTACCATGTTCTATGTACAACGCTCTGACGTTTTGTTTTGTTTTGTTTTCACTGTAAACCGACGCGATATCCTTGGATGAATGCCGGTATATAAAAACTATTAAATAAATAAATAAGAAACTAAGCCAGTAATAAAAAAGGCTTATTATCTTTACTCTAGACAACAAAGTCCTGAAAATCAAGAACAATCTTTATCTGCTTTGTCATTGCTATTGGAATCGTCATGTGAATTGGTAGTAACGCAAAGGAGACCTTTATTAGTCTCTTTTGCTTTTCTGATTGATAAAAATAATATTTTCAAGCATTATTTCCAAAACAGCCATGTTTTATTTTTCGGCCATAAAATCTGGTGTTAACCCGATCTAGTAAAACAAACTCAGGTCAGAAGGAAATTGTTTTTGAATATGAGAGAGGAGGCATTACGTATAGGAGCAAAGTTTAAACTCAATTTCCCTTGTAAATGCTGTAAACAATTTCAAGAACAGATGTCTTTTTGCAGTTAACAGAGGTTCCTTTGCAGTTAAGGTCCTTCTTAAACTCTCATGGCCCTCCTAGTTAGACTCTGTGCATGAGTGATAGTTAAAATTAAAGTGATGGCTCTGTTCAGACCATCAGGATTAGATATAAAAGAATTATGTGTTAAGATGTGCTCTCCTGAATTTCTTAGCTCTCCTGAATTTCTTTTATTATATTAAGTACAGGAAATTAGATTAATTAGTTGATGGGAATATTGATTTTTGATTATGTAATTCTTTATTGCCTTTCTGTACTTAAGCAATTACCTTACGAGTGGATACTTGTATTATATGTTAACATTCAATAAAAAAAAAATCACCCCAGTGGTTGATATTGATTCCCACCTGCCTCCCCCCACCGCCTACTGAGGTGGTTCTGCCCCCCCTGAAATGAAAAATAAAGAAATGCCACCTGTGCAACCACAGCCCTTTCCCTTCTCCACCCCTCCCCTTCAATCTCAAAAGCTCCATTAACATAGAATTTCCCCCCAGTCCCTCCTCAGCTCATCCCTACTCCCCTCCAAATATTATAAAATCCCTAGTGTCTAGTATTCCACAACATCTCCCCACCCCCTAACCCCCCAAAATAATACCCTGGTGGTCTGTGGTGGCAGGTGAATCCCCACCCCTAATCTCCAGTACCTAAAAAAGATGTCTTTCATAGTCAGTTGGGGGCCCGGAGTGCCCTGGCCTCGTTGGCACCATTTTGAAAAATGGCACCAACTTGACCTTGATCCTATTATATGACGAGGCAAGGTCCAGGGATCAGACCTACGCCTTGTGATATGGGCAAGCTCAGGTTGGCGCCATTTTGAAAAATAATGCCGATCAAGCCCAGGGCTAGGAGCACCCCAGGCCCCCAGCTGACTATCAAAGACATATTTTCAAGGTACTGGGGATTAGGAGTGGGGGTCCACCTGCCTCCCAGATCACCAGAGCACTATTTGTGGGGGTTGGGGTAGTGGGGGAACACCAGATACCAGGGATTTTATAATATTTGGAAGCAGGAGTAGTGATGTGCTGAGGGGGGTGTAGGAGGCAATTCTATGTCAATGGGGCTTTTGGGGCTTGAAGGGGATGTCCATGGGGCTTTTGGAGCTTGGGGAGAGCAAAGCCACCTTGGTAGGTGGTGGAGTGGGGGGGGCAGGGAGTGAAGATTAACATTCACCCCGGAATGATTTTTTTGTTTTTAAGAGGTTATATCGGGCACCTTGGTCCTTTCATTTTTCCACAAGAGCATCAGGGACTTGCATTAGTGGCCCGATGCTCCCTCAGGAAATAACTACACCTCTTTCAAACATAATAAAATTATGAGGCTTATTTTAGCATTGGATTGCCTATGCATAAGCTGCTTTGCATACTTTAAGGAATTTTAGGCATGCAAATGCATGCAAAGCAGCTTATTTCTGTAAAGGGAGGAAATATTTTGTTATATATTGTGATATTGCACAATAAACAGCATTTAATGCAGTTTCATGCTGTTTACCTTGTGATATTGCCTTTTCGCAGCTTGGTAAATCTTTCCCTTATATACTGCATATTCAGTAAAAGTAATTAAAACAGTTCACATACATCCTTAATCAACAAAACAAAAATATAATAAAAATTAAAAACAAAATAAAATATAAAACTACTATTGATACTCATAATAAACTGAAACAGCCACTGATCTAACAAAACCATACCACTTTAGGAAATAAACATGCCTTAACATGCTTACAAAATTTCTGAGAATTCAACTTTTCTCTGACCAGCATTGGAAAACTATTCCACATTAAGGACTGCAACTGAAAAAGCCTATGTAGCCTATCCTTTCAAACATGCCTTTTGGGCAGAGGCCGCTTCTAAGAAATGGCCCTGTGAAGATTTCAATGGCCCCCAGACCTGTACCAATCTAGTTTATCCCATAAATAAATAGGGCAATTGCTTCTCATAGAACAAAAAGCAATGACTAGTAATTTAAACTTTGCCCTCTCAACAACTAGTAACCAATAAAGGGGGTTATTTTCTAAACATTTATCGCATGCATTAGGGCCTAGCACACGTGATAAACCCCTATCGCATGCGAAAAGGGCCTTTTCACGTGCGATAGGATGCAAAAAAGCTGGAGGGAAGGAGTCGGGGCAGGGAGGGGAGGAGTCGGGGTGGGGAGGGGGAGGAGTCGGCCGCGGCACCGCTGCCAGCGTTAATGTGAGGAACATTATCGCCAGCAGTAGCATGGCAAATAGCACTACCTTTTATGGTGGCACTATTTGCATGAAAGGTTGCAGCTGGTCACACCTCGGCTGGCGAAATCACACCACCACGGTGCGAATAGCTGCGGCCTTTCGCAGGCCCGTCCCCCCTTTGCCCACCTGCTCCCTTTTTCACGGGATTCATCATTTTTTCAAAGTCCCGGGACATACGCGCATCCTGGGCTTGCGCGCGCAGGAGCGGGTTTTCAGGGTTACGCGCATAATATACTTGCGTAACCCTTGAAAATCCGCCCCATACTGTATGTTTTATTGTATTGTTTGTAAACTGCATTGATGCTCTGTGACTTGCAGACTATAAATCAGTGAAATAAATTAAAAAATAGACTGAAATAACTAAAGCAATCACCACAAATTTTAAGCCTGGGAATCTAGAAAAGGCTGAAGTTGATGAAAGACCTACATGATCCTCCTGTTCGATTCGTGGACCCTTGAGCCGGCTAGCCCAGATGATGGCACCGTGGGAAGGCCCACCATGGAGGTAGTAGCTGGGAGGCGGTCCAAGCCAGGAGACCAGTCGAATCTTTACCACTGGAAGTCTGAAATCCTCCCGGGGGGAGCCCTTGAGGATCCGCACCACTTGGACTTACGTACGGTCTCCTGAGGGTGAGTATCCAAAGAGAAGTCCAGGAGGACGGAGAAGAGGAGAAGCTAGAACCAGGAGGCCAACCGGAACTTCACCACTGGAAGCCTGAGATCCCCCCAGGAAGAGCCTGTGAGGACCCGAGCCGCTTGGACTTAGGCGAGGCCTCCTGGATTGAGCAGTCCGGGCGAAGAAGAGCAGAAAGAAGGAACAAACCAAGATTCAGGGCAGGCAGCTGACAGCAGAAACTGAAGAACCAAGGTCAAGGCAGGCAGTGAGCAGGATACCAGGAGACAGGCCAAAGTCAGAAGCCAGGGGATGAGCCGAAGTCAGAAGCCAGTGGACGAGCCAAAGTCAGGAACCAGTTGAAGCATGACAGGAACAGCAACTAGCACACTCCAAGGAGTCAACCTCATTGCAAGGCAAGGAGTGAAGCTAGTTGCAGGGTTTTAACCCCTGAGAGCATCTGACGACATCCCCGGGGCGGTGCTAGGTTTCCAGCGCTGGCCCCTTTAAATGATGAGCCCCTGCATGCGGGGTCCAGCGGGCGGGGCCAGCCACAGCGCATCGGCGGCGTCTCCCTCGAGGAGGAAGCGCTGCGGGGAGGAGCCAGGCAGGCCCGACCAGGCCACAGCGATGCCGCAGCATCCCGGACCATCCCCAAGGTAGGAGAAGGGACCAGGGTATGGCCCGGGACCGCAACAGTACCAAGTTGCCCCTTATGCCTCATTCCTGGGGGTTTGGGCTTCGCAGGATGGTCCGAGTGGAACTGGCGAAGAAGAATTTTGTCTAGCATGTTGGAGGCCGGCTCCCAAGTATTCTCTTCAGGGCCACACCCCTCCCAGGAGAGGAGGTATTAGGGGTGTGCATTCGGTCCCTCATATTGGCAATCCACAACTGATGTGGCCATATTCATTGTATTCATGGGGAAGCAAAATGTATCGCGATTCCCCACGAATAGACGAATCTTCGACGAATTATTCGGCCGCCTAAAGAAACCAATTTAAACACATCCCCCACCCTCCTGACCACCCCCCCAAGACTTACCAATACTCCCTGGTGGTCCATCGAGGGGTCCAGGAGCCATCCCCTGCACTCACACCCTCGATGCCAGTTTCAAAATGGCACCGATAGCCTTTGACCTACTATGTCACAGGGACTACCGGTGCCATTGGTCAGCCCCTGTCTCATGGCCATCGGTGCCATCTTGTGCTCCTACCATGTGACAGAGGCTGACCAAAGGCACCGGTAGCCCCTGTGACATAGTATGGGCAAAGGCTATTGGCGCCATTTTGATTACTGGCAGCCAACGGTCCGAGTGCAGGAGGTCGCTCCCGGACCCCCGCTGGACCACAAGGGACTTTTGGCAAGTCTTGGGGGACCCTCCTGACCCCCACAAGGCTTGCCAAAAGTCCAGCGGTCGGCCCCTGTGACATAATGAGGGCAAAGGCGATCGGCGCCATTTTGAGTACTGGCATCTGACGGCCGGAGTGCAGGAGGTCACTCCCGGACCCCCGCAGGACTTATGGCAAGCCTTGTGGGGGTCAGGAGGGTCCCCCAAGACTTGCCAAAAGTCCCTGGTGGTCCAGCTGGCACCGAGGGTGTGAGTGCAGGGGATGGCTCCCGGACCCCCCGCTGGACCCCCAGGGAGTTTTGGTAAGTCTTGGGGGGGGGGTCAGGAGGGGGGGTTTGTAGTTAATTTAATTTTAATGGGGTAGCGAATAGAAATCGACATATTAACGTATCGGGGCACCATACGGCCGAATGCAACATATCTGCCCCCTGACAAATCCGAATCCCGAATGCAACATATGGCGTCCCTCTGCACATCCCTAGGAGGTATTCCCATCTACAATGGTGGAACCGCACATCCAATACCTCCTTCACTTGATAGATGATGTCCTGTTCAGCTGCCGGTTTGGTGGGCTCAGGAGGTTTGTCGTGGAAAATCGACAGGATCAAAGGCTTGAAGAGCAGCACATGGAAGACGTTGTGAATCTTCAGGGTGGAAGGATGGCATAGATGGTAGGAAACTGCGCCAACTCGCTCCACTATGGTGAACGGGCTGATATACCTAGGAGCCAGCTGCATGGAGGGAATCCGCAGTCAAATGTTCTTGGTGCTCAGCCACACCTTATCCCCAGGGAGAAATACAGGAGCAGGACGTCATAGTCTGTCTGCATATTTCTTTGCGGTAGCGGTAGTCTGTCATAGTTTCTCCTGAGTGGATTTCCAAAGGTCATGCAACTGTCATGCTGTGAGCTCTGCCACAGGGGATGGAACTGTTAGAGGCAAGGGCAAGGGAGGTCTAAGTCGCTTCCTGTAGACTAAATGGAAGGGAGACCTGTTGGTAGCAGAGTGATGATGGTGGTTATAGGAGAATTCTGCCCAAGATAGTAAAGCCACCCAGTCGTTTTGTTGGTCCCCTACGAAGGCTCGAAGGAATGCTTTTAAGGTTTGGTTTGTACATTCCGCCTGGCCATTGCCTTGTGGGTGGAAGGCCGTAGTGAAGTCCAGTTGGACCCCAAACCTTTTGGAGAGAGCTTTCCAGTATATGGCTGTTAACTGTGAACCTCTGTCCAAAGTAATATGGAGGGGGATCCTGTGTAGATGAAAGATGTGCTGAGTAAAGAGTTGCGTGAGTTCAGGCGCGGTTGGCAACTTGGTAAGGGGCATAAAGTGAGCCATTTTCAAAAATCTGTCGACCGTGACCCATATCATGGTTTTCTCATCTGAAGAGGGCAAGTCCACTATGAAGTCAGTGGACAGATGGGTCCAAGGCTCTGTTGGAATGGGTAACGGTTGAAGGAGCCCCCAGGGATGGCCAGGCAGGGGTTTTTGTCGAGTGCAAGTAGGACAGGAACTGACATATAAACAAATGTCCTTCTTTACCTGAGGCCACCAGTAATACTCGGTCAGTAATTCCAAGGTCCGGGCGATTCAAGGTCCGGGCGATTCCAGGATGACTCGCAGCCACCAGTCAGCGAGTCATGAGCCCTTGACAACACCTTCTTGTGCAAGCGAGCGGGCACCACCATCTTGCCCATGGGAACCACCTCTGAAAGTGCAAGGAGGACCTTGGCAGGGTCTAGGATGTATTGAGGCAGATTGGGGGTATCCTCAGTCTCTGCAGTGCGGGAGAAAGCATCCGCCCAAACGTTCTTAGAGGCTGGTCTGTAGCGGAGAAAGAAGTTGAACTGGCTAAAGAATAGGGACCACCGAGCTTGTCGGGGGTTGAGGCATTGGGCTCGGCACAGAAATTCTAGGTTCTTGTGATCCGTATAGACAATAACAGGATGTCGGGCCCCTTCTAGCCATTGGCGCCATTCTTCAAATGCCAGCTTAATGGCCAACAGCTTCTTGTCCCTAATACCATAGTTCTTTTTAGCAGGTGAAAACTTCCAAGAGAAGTAGGAACATGGCAACGTTTTGCCTTTACTGGATACTTGGCTTAGGACCGCTCCTACCGAAAGGGCGGATGCATCAACCTCCACAACAAACTAACGCTGAAGGTCTGGATGGCGGAGGCATACGTCACAGAGAAAGGCTCTCTTCAGCTCCAGGAATGCACTTTGCACCACTTGAGACCAATCTTTGGCATCAGCGCCTTTCTTGGTAAGGGCAGTGAATGGAGCCACCATCTGGGAGTGATGTGGTATAAACTGGCGGTAAAAGTTGGCGAACCCAAGTAAGTGTTGGAAGGCCTTGATTCCCATCAGTCGAGGCCAATTCCTGATAGCCGCTACTTTGTCTGGATCCATGTAGAAACCTGTGGAGGACACAATGTATCCCAGAAATGGCAAAGATTCTTGTTCAAATTGGCATTTCTCTAGTTTGGCATAGATACCATTGTCTTGCAGTATTTGTAGTACTTGTCGAACATACAGGCGGTGCGTGGCCAGGTCCTTAGAATAAATCAGTACATTGTCCAAAGATACTATGACGGAGGTGTGCAACATTTCCCTTAAGACTTCATTCATCAGGTTTTGAAAAACCGCTGGGGTGTTGCACAAGCCGAAATGCATGACCAAGTACTCATAGTGCCCGTCCCTCGTGTTGAACGCGGTTTTCCACTCATCGCCTGGTCATATCCTTACCAGGTTGTACGCTCCCCAAAGGTCCAGTTTGGTGAAAATGTTAGCTCCCTGTAGGCGGTCTAGAAGTTCGGGAATCAATGGCAGGGGATATCTGTCACATCGCGTGACAGCGTTAAGACCACGGTAATCTATACAGGGTCTGAGTGTGCCATCTTTCTTCGCCACAAAAAAGAACCCAGCTCCGGCAGGGGAATTGGATGCCCAGATGAAGCCCCGGATTAGATTTTCTTGGATATAGCTGGACATGGCTTGAGTTTCCGGAAGTGACAAGGGGTATACCCGCCCCCTGGGAGGAGTGGCACCTGGTACCAAGCTTATGGCACAATCGAAGGGCCGATGTTGGGGGAGGAGTTCAGCCTTCTCCTTAGAAAAGTCATCTAGACAGTCCTGATAGTGTGTGGGGATATACACAGAGGTGGACAAGAGTGGGACGCAAGGCCGTGAGACCATAGCCAGGCAGGAGGAAAAACAGGACGGACTCCAAAATGTGAATTGAAGGGTATCCCAGCCCAAGATGATTGGATGAATGGATCTCTCCAGTACGAGGAATGAGATTCCGTCAGTGTGCAGGAGGCCGGTGTGGAGAGTTAAGAGCTGAGTGTTGGTGGTAATACTCCCCAGGAGGAGTGTTCCTTGAATAGACGAGACTCGGAGCGGCGAGAGAAGGGGGCTGCACGGCTAGCTGTAATTGCTGGACGAGGTCCTTAAGGATAAAGTTCCCTCCAGCTCCAGAGTCAATCAGAGCCAATGTATCAAAAGAGCCGCCAGGATATTCTAGGGTCACCAGTACGGTTCATTGAGGAGCGATGTTGGCATTTCCTAGGGTCAGCTCCCCGATAAGACCTAGGACCTGGTGTTTCCTGGGCATTCGTCACATTGAGCCAAGAAATGCCCCTTGTTACCACAATATAAGAGGAGGCCGAGCGAGCGTTGGCATCTTCTTTCCTCCGGGGAGAGAGTGCCTCGCCATAACTGCATGGGCTCTACCTCTTGGCTGCCTGAAGGCTTAGGGGAGGAAGCCATCGGCCGAGAACCTGCAGGCGGTAAGTTCAACAGTCTTCAGGCAGATCTCCCTTTGTGGGAGCATTGTTGGAGTCGGCGGTCGATCCTTCCCGCCAGGTCAATCATTCCATCTAAATCATCAGGAAGATCTCTTGCTGCCAACTCATCTCTAAGGCATGAAGACAAACCTTCCAAGAAAATCCCATGGAGTCTGTCCTCCCTCCAGTCCAGCTCGGTTGCCAACATACTGAATTCCACCACATACTCGGCTAGTGAGCGGATGCCCTGGCGCAGCCACAATAACTCGGAAACTGCTGTAGACTTGCAAGCCGGCCCATCAAAGATATGTTTAAAAGCAGACACGAATTGGTCCAAGTCTCCCAGGATGGGGTCCTTATGTTCCCATAATGGCGAGGCCCAAGCCATGGCCTTGCCCTCCAGCAGGGAGATGATGTAACTGGTCTTCACCAGATCCGATGAAAACTGTGCTGGCAGGAGAGTAAAGCATACAAACATTGGTTGAGGAAGCCACAACATTGTTTGGCTTCTTCGGAGTACCTGGACGGGGCTGGCAGCAGCGTAGCCATCGAAGATCCGAGGCTCGGCACCAACACAGAAGCAGGAGGTGCTATGGGAGGCACAGAGTTCAGATGGCTTGCTAGACTCTCCACTGTCGCCATCAGAACATCTAAACAATGTTGCTGCTGTTGTAGCCACTGAGCGATGCCCAGAATGGCCTGGAGGCCGGCAAGGTCCACCGGATCCATGGCCTTGCAAACTGTTGGATTTGTGGACCCTTGAGCTGGCTAGCACTGATGATGGCACCGTAGGAAGGCCCAACATGGAGGTTCTAACTGGGAGGCAGTCCAAGCCAGGATACCAGCCAAATCTTCACCACTGAAAGTCCGAAATCCCTCTGGGAGGAGCCCCTGAGGATCCTGACCGCTTGGACTTACATATGGTCTCCTGTGGGTGAGTATCCGAAGAGAAGTCCAGGAGGACAGAGAAGAGGAGAAGCTAGAACCAGGAGGCCAACCGGAACTTCACCACTGGAAGCCCGAGTTCCACCCAGGAGGAGCCCATGAGGACCCGAGCCGCTTGGACTTAGCCGAGGCCTCCTAGATGGAGCGGTCCAGGTGAATAAGAGCAGAAAGAAGAAACAAACCAGGATTCAGGGCAGGCGGCTGACAGCAGAAACTGAAGACGAACCAAGGTCGAGGCAGGCAGTGAGCAGGATACCAGGAGATGGGCCGAAGTCAGAAGCCAGGGGACGAGCCAAAGTCAGAAGCCAGTGGACAAACATGCCGAAGTCAGGAACCAGTGGAAGCACAACAGGAACAGCAACTAGCACACTCCAAGGAGTCAACCTCCTTGCAAGGCAAGGAGTGGAGCTAGCTCCAGGGTTTTAACCCCAGAGAGTGTCTGACGTCATCCCCGGGGTGGTGCTAGGTTTCCCGCGCTGGCCCCTTTAAATATTGAGCCCCTGCGCGCGTGCTTAAGGGGCGGGGCCAGCCACAGAGCATCAGCGGTGTCTCCCTTGAGGAGGAAGCACCGCTGGCAGGAGCCAGGCAGGCCTGACCAGGCCACAGCGATGCTGCAGCATCCCGGACCATCCCCGAGATAGGAGGAGGGACTGGGATATGGCCCGGGACCGCAACACCTCCATAGAAAAATAGGAGTCTAATATGACCCCTAAGCTTTTAACCTTAGATAAAATTGGAATTATTATTATTTATTTATTACATTTGATATAGGACTTAAAGAGAATGCAACTAAGCATTTTTCAATAATAAAACACACATAATTGGGATAATTTAAAACAAAGCATAATGCATCATTAACAAAAGACAAAAAAACCCAATGCAAAATACCACTAATATTCCAGCAAAATCTAACATCATGAATGAGATTCCGAAATAAAAGGAACCCGAACTATAGAAATTAAGACACATATCAATTTAAAATAATATTCACATAAAAAACATAACTAAATTCTAGTAAATCCTAACCTCAAAACCCTAACTAAGAAAAGAACCCAGTCTATTGAAATTGAGAACAAATTCAATGTGACATAATTGTCTAGCACTAGCTGGACAGTCAAAGCTCCTTCATATTAGAGCCCAAAAAAATAATTTCTATTTTACTTTTATTCAGAATCAGATTTTTCCTCTGAAACCATATCATAAATTTCACTGAGTAGGAAATTAAGAAATCATCAGCCTCATTTATGTCATTCTGAACAGTTATCAAGAACTGATGTCATTGGCATAGATACGGCTGGATGACACCCAGCTCCTGAAAACGTCCAACAAATGGCTTCATAAAAGTGAACTTACTTAACTGCAACAGAGAACAACTGTTGCAATTCTCTGTGGATAAGCAGGTACAAATACAGTCATACCAGTGGACACTCCCTAGCTGAGGATTGTGTATTTAATTTCAAGTGATAATAAAAGATTCTAGTAACCCATAAAAATCTTTAAAAATGGAAGGCAGAATAGTTTAAACTTTTATTTAAATACATTTTGTAAAACTGCCTAGTCAAAGCTAATGTTTGTGCGAGAGTCTTGGGCATGGCAGTAATGTTTAGTGAATATGTGTACTGAAGACCAAATAGCTGCTTTGCATATGTCTTGAAGTGAAGTTAAATGGAGAAAAGCTATTGAAGTTACAGTCACTCATCATGCTTGAATTATTTTACTCTCAATATCCACTCTATGAGCACCAGAGACTGAAGGTAGGGATGAAGAAGCATCTCATGTTCTGAGTTAATAAATCTGGAAATATCTGAAGATAGATGAGTGGAGCCATCGCTAGTCTTTGATGCCACAGAAAACATGCATGATGAGGTCAAAATGTAATTCTATATATTATAGTCCCCTTGTCTTTTCTTATTTTGAAAATTGTTTTTGATATAAGGAGTCTTGAAGAAACACATATATTAGCTTCTTGTTCCATGGTACCATAAAAGCATCCTGCGCTATCAAGTTTTGTGCTGGTATTTTTTAGCAAAAAAGTGGAAATTTGTGATTGCTTAGTGACTCGAAAGATGTATTTATGGAGTTCCCTATTTGTACTTGCTTGGATGAAGAGACCATTCGAGTGGCTGAAGATGACAGCTAAGCACATCAGTGAAAATACTGCCCTTTCCTGATAGATAAACCCCTAGGAGGTGTATTTTTCTTTGAATAGCCCAAGTCTATATCATGAAAGCTTGCATACAGACACCCATTGATTTCATTCTCCCTTGTTTGCTTCTATAGAACATTGCTACTTGATTGTCTGAATTTGGACAACTGATTGCTTTATAATTAAAAATTGCCTCTAGTTCTAGGATGTTGATATGGAGAGTAATCTCTCATTTAGTCCAGGTTTCCCAAGTACAAATGGTATTGAGATGGGTTCCCCAACTGTGAGGAGAAGCAACTGTAATTAAGACTTGAACTTTGGGTGAATGAAAAGGTTGTTTATAAAGCAGATTGGATGTTTGTAAGAACCAAAGAAGAAGGTTGGAGCAAGCAATTCTGTGAGTTATAGGTTGCCAATGTTGGTTCCAATGGCATCTTAGATGCCAGTGGGCTTGTCTCATGATTAGCTGGGCCAAGGGAGTGCATCCTAGCTGCCATGAAGCCTCATGAAAAATCTAGCTGAAACTCTGCATTGCTTGCACACAGTTCACACTATTTTAATTAAAGCATGCAGCCTTTGTAATGAGAGAAATGTTTACTTTCTTTGTTAACAACATATACCACATACCTGTATATATGAATAATACAACATTTATTTATATCAAAATATCTTTTGTTAAAAGCTATTACAACTTACATATTTATCAAAACACACTCATACCACACATCCATACAATACAGTACAATATACATTTTTCTAGTTGCCTGTCTTGACAATATACAGTTTTCTGCTTGCCTGTCGTAACAGTATATTTTAATTATTGTCAAAAAATGTTAGAACATTCCTATAAATTCAAAATTATTTGCAACAATTCCTCCACATCTAAGTGGTACAATCCTTATGATCTTCTTTTTCTTTCTTCTCCCAAACAATTCCTCTTATTTATTTTCCTCCCCCGACAAGAGACTCCTGTTTCACCCAGGGTTTCATCAGGGGATTCAATTGTATCATCTAGGCAGATCATCACTTATTCAACAGGGAGCCATCAGAATTTACATCTACTGATATATTTCACAATTCTTCAATATTATTATATTGTACATCTCCCATTATTTAAATCACTTCTCCAGTATCATATTAAAAAGATTTCTAAATCTTACTCAAAATATTTTAATCATATTTAAATAAATTTTACCCAAAATCACTTACATCATAAATCACCTAGTCACACTATACCCATAACAACAACACATACTCAAAAAACACTCTCCTATTCCAAAAAATAACTGTTGCGCTTGTAGGTGGACTTGTCCTGGAGCAGTGGAGAATGGCTCCTTGGTAGGGACCAGGAAGCAACTGCCCCCAGGGGGCGGAGCACAGGATGAGACAGAGGCTAGGATGAGCTTCACCATTGGAAGCCCGAGGTCCCCCCGGGTGGAGCCCGTAGGGACCCAGACCGCTTGGACTTAGGTGGGTCTTGCAGGGTCTCCCGGAGAGGTAGTAGAGAGGCGTGCCCATGAACAGCAAGGGAGCTGTTGGTCTGGAGAGGCAATGAAGGCCAGAACAGCATAGGCAATGACAAGGCAAGGGACAGAGCCAGAATCAGGAGACGTGGTCAATGGCAGCCGAGGTCAGAATCCGAGGGTCAGTCCGAGGAGTAGTCAACAAGGCAGAGGTTAGGTTCCGGAGGTCAGACGATGTCACAAGGCAGGCAGAGATCAGGATGCAGGCAGTAGACAGGAAGGTCAAGGAACAGGCCGAGGTCAGTACCAGAGAGACAGTCCGAGGGTACTACCTGGGGAGATGGACAGACAGACGTTGGAACAGAAGGATGCTGGAACAAGGCTGGAACAGTAGGATACTGGAACAAGGCTGTAACAAGACTGGAACAAGACCGTGAAAGCGGAGGCAAACTTAGAACACAATACAGTGCCGACCCAATTGCCAAGTAGGCCCAAGGCACTTCCGGTATCGACTGTTGCCATTCGGCCTAGCATCTGCCCCACGAGTCTTCACCAAGTATCTCGTCGTGGTAGCAGCCTATCTCAGGACTCAAAGTGTCCATGTCTAGCCCTATCTTGATGAATGGTTGATCATGGCTCCCACTCATCAAACTGCGCTGACGTCCCTATGACTCACTTTGCATACCCTGATCTCCCTAGGGTTCCTCATAAACTATCCAAAATCCAGGCTAGTTCCATCTCAAACCCTATCGTTCATAGGAGCCGACTTGGACACTTTAAAAGTGAAAGCCTTCCTACCCCGGGATCGGGCTCTCACTCTCGCTTCTCTGGCCCATCAACTGCAGTTTTGACAACTCTCAACTGCACGTCACTTTCTGATCTTACTGGGTCATATGGCCTCCTCGGTGCATGTCACTCTGATGGCCCGCCTTGCCATGAGAGTAATGCAGTGGATTCAGTCTTCTCAGCCAATGTCCACCATTGTCCACATCACCAAGCAGCTCTGCTTATCGCTGGTTTGGTGGTAAATAGAATGATCCAGGGAGTCCCTGTACATGAGGAATTATTGAATGTAAATGTTTATGAATACTTTGTTCTATCCCTCCCGATGCAGCCTTTGGGCGAAACATGGAATCCGTGTCCGGGAATCATTCTATTTCCCTTATTTTGAATATACTGGAACAGTGGAGTTGTCATTATAAAGAATTCATTGTCTTCCAAAATGATTTTAGACCTTCATTTTTCCACACTCTTTTCTTCATGTACTGATTGCTTGTAGAGTGTGGTCTTCTCCTCTATTATGTTTGTATAAAATAGATAAAAAAACTCCCCACACTTTCCTTACATTGGAAATCTTTGCACAGAGACATGCACATGTATTTTCAGAGCAGAACTAAGTGGTATTTTATAAAACTGTTTATAAAATATTAGAGTAAATCTCTGCACATCCACATATTCACATAAATGTTCTACTGTGAACAGGTTTGAAGGTTATCCTCATATAAGCAAATTTTCAAAGGTGTCATGCATGGAAAATTAGTATATACATGCATAAGTAGCCTGTATTTGTATGCATGCTATTTTGTAAATATCAAAAATAGATACATATTTTTGGTTTTGTGCCTACATTTATCTGAGCAAATAAAGGGCAGTCTAGGGGCACTTGGGGAAGGGTTCAGAAGTTCCTATTTTATAAGAGGTTTATGTGAATACATTAACCAGCTTACTTGTGCACATTTATACCTGCTAATTGATTTGGACAGGTGAAATTGGACTTGTCATCTGATAATTTTGGGTGGAAGGTGTGGGTGATTTGGGGAAATTCAGAGTGAAGTACTAGAGGGTCTAGTTGCAGTGAAGATGGACTGGGTGAACTGGTGGAGGTATCGGAAAACTGGTGTTTTGAAAATATACCTGCCTCCACATATAAAGCAAAATTGCTTACCTTGTAATAGGTGTTATCCCAGGACAGCAGGATGTAGTCCTCACATATGGGTGACATCAGTAATGGAGCCCTATGTATGGAAAACTTCTTTAAAAGTTTCTATGAAACTTTTGAGTGGCACCAGAGTGCCTACTGAGCATGCCCAGCATGCCATGATATTCTCTGCCACAGGGGTCTCCCTTCAGTCTTGTTTTGTAGCAATGAGCGTTAGCCAAAAATAAAATAATAAAACGTATCGGACCCAACTCCGCGGGGTGGCGGGTGGGTTTTGTGAGGACTACATCCTGCTGTCCTGGGATAACACCTATTACAAGGTAAGCAATTTTGCTTTATCCCAGGACAAGCAGGATGCTAGTCCTCACATATGAGTGATTAGCAAGCTAGATGCTGAGTCATTTGGGATTGAGGCAACACTGGGGTATTGTTGTTGAAATGAATCAGCCGAAGATCACAGCAGGTTGGATGTAGAAGGAGTTGGGTTTAAACTGGAAACAAGTTCTTTAAGACAGATTGTCCATAGGCTGAATCTTGTCTTCCTTCTTTGTCTAAGCAGTAGTGAGCTGCAAAAGTGTGAAGAGAACTCCATGTTGCTGCTTTACAAATGTCCAGAATAGGTACAGAGCGAAGGTGCGCTACTGAGGTTGACATCGCTCTGACTGAGTGTGCTTTTACTCGCCCTTGAAGAGTAAGGCCTGCTTTTTCGTAACAAAATTGTATGCAATCTGCTAGCCAATTTGACAAAGTATGTTTACCCACTGGTTTCCCAGGTTTGTTTGGAGCATAGGATACAAAGAGTTGATTGGATTTCCTTTGGACTGTAGTGTGGTTTAAATAGAAAGACCAGTCCAAGGTATGTAGGGCTCTTTCTCCCTGGTGAGAGTGAGGCCTTGGAAAGAATGTTGGTAAAACTATAGATTGATTGAGGTGGAATTCCGTGACTACTTTTGGAAGGAATTTAGGATGAGTACGGAGGACCGCCCTGTCATGTAGGAACTTTGTAAAAGGTTCGTATGTGACTAGAGCTTGTAGTTCACTGACCCTTCTAGCTGATGTAATGGCTATGAGGAATACCGTTTTCCAAGTAAGATATTTAAGGTCACAGGTATCTATGGGTTCAAATGGAGAACGCATAAGCCTGGTTAATACTACGTTCAGGTCCCATTGTATGCTTGGGGAATGAACTGGAGGTTTAATGTGAATTAGGCCTCTCATGAATTTACTGACGAGAGGCTGTGTAGAGATAGGTGTGTCTCCCAGCTTGGTATGATAAGCTGAGATTGCACTCAAGTGTACTCTTACAGATGACGTCTTAAGACCAGAGTCTGAGAGATGGTAAAGGTAATCTAGTAGTGAGGTAGTGGGGCAAGTGAAAGGATCTAGTGCTTTCTGAGTGCACCACAAAGTAAACCGTTTCCATTTGTAGGAATAGTTCTTTCTAGTGGAAGGTTTACGTGATGCTATCAGCACTTGAGATATAGTGGTTGGAAGGTTGAGTGGTTGTAAGATCAAGCTTTCAACATCCATGCTGTCAGGGACAGGGATTGAAGGTTGGGATGGCGCAACTGACCCTGTTCCTGAGTTATGAGATTGGGAGCTACTCCCAGGCGAATTGGATCCCTGACTGAGAGATCTAGAAGTGTGGGGAACCATACTTGTCGAGGCCAGTATGGGGCTATGAGTATCATGGTCCCCTTGTCCTGTTGGAGTTTTACTAGCGTTTTGGTTATGAGTGGTATCAGTGGATACGCATATAACAGGCCTGAATTCCACTGGGGAGCAAAGGCGTCCTTTGGCAGGCTGTTGTGCTGCCAGAGGAGCGAGCAGTAATTGTTCACTTTGTAGTTCAGTTGGGATGCAAAGAGATCTATTGTTGGTTGACCCCAGCGTTGAAATATCTTGGTTGCGAGCGCTGGGTCTAGAGACCACTCGTGTGGTTAGAATTGACGGCTGAGGCGATCCGCTACTGTGTTGTGGATGCCCGCTAGATAAGTGGCCCGTAGAAGAATTGAGTGTGCTAGGGCCCAGTCCGAAATTTGAGCTGCTTCTTGACAAAGGAGGTAGGAACCTGTTCCCCCTTCTTTGTTGATGTACCACATGGCTACTGTGTTGTCCGTTTGGATCAGAACAGTCTTGTGTGAAAGGCAGTCCTTGAACGCATATAGGGGCGGATTTTCAGAGCCCTGCTCGCGTAAATCCGCCCAAAACCGGGCGGATTTACGCGAGCAGGGCCCTGCGCGCCGGGAAGCCTATTTTACATTGGCCTCCCGGCGTGCGCAGAGCCCCGGGACTCGCGTAAGTCCTGGGGTTCTCCGAGGGGGGCATGTCGGGGGCGTGTCGGGGGGCGGGTCCGGTCGTCGCGGCGTTTCGGGGGCGTGTCGGCAGCATTTTGGGGGCGGGTACGGGGGCGTGGCTACGGCCCAGGGGCGTGGCCGCCCCCTCCGTACCCGCCCCCAGGTCGCGGCCCGGCGCGCAGGAGGCCCGCTGGCGCACGGGGATTTACGTCTCCCTCCGGGAGGCGTAAATCCCCCAACAAAGGTAAGGGGGGGGTTTAGACAGGGCCGGGCGGGTGGGTTAGGTAGGGGAAGGGAGGGGAAGGTGAGGGGAGGGCAAAGGAAAGTTCCCTTCTAGGCCGCTCCGATTTCGGAGCGGCCTAGGAGGGAACGGGGGTAGGCTGCGCGGCTCGGCGCGCGCAGGCTATACGAAATCGATAGCCTTGCGCGCACCGATCCAGGATTTTAGCCGATACGCGCGACTACGCGCGTATCTATTAAAATCCAGCGTACTTTTGTTTGCGCCTGGAGCGCAAACAAAAGTAGGCTGTTCGCGCTCGTCTGAAAATCTACCCCATAGTGCATAGCATATAGCTCGAAGCTCCAGGAAGTTTATTTGAAAGGAGGCTTCGTGTTTTGTCCACTTGCCTTGTGTCTTTAGATGACCAATGTGAGCTCCCCAACCTAAGGTGGATGCATCTGTAGTTAAAGTCACTTGTGGAACTGGTTGCTGGAAAGGTAGGCCTTTGAGCAAGTTGATTGCTGATGTCCACCAAAGAAGGGAAGAACTCAGATCTTGTGTTATCTGGATGGGCGTGGACAATGGTTGAATGGCTTGAATCCATTGATTTTTCAGTGTCCATTGCATGAGTTGCATGGTCAGTCTGGCCATGGGAGTGACGTGAACTGTTGAGGCCATGTGCCCGAGTAGGCTGAGGCACTGATGAGCTGTAACTCAAAACTGATTTCGAATAGAGTGCGCCAGGAGAACGAGTGTTTGAGCACAGTCTCTTGGAAGAAATGCTTTTCCTGTGATGGTGTTGAGATTTGCACCTATGAACTGCAACTGGTGAGATGGTATGAGATGGGATTTTTCGTAATTGATGAGAAACCCCAAGGAGTGAAGCAATTTTATTGTGAGCTGGAGGGAATTGAGAGCTCCGCTTTGTGTTTGACTCCTGATGAGCCAGTTGTCCAAGTAAGGAAATACATGCACTCTTTGTTTGTGAAGATGTGCCACCGCTACTGCAAGACACTTTGTGAACACTCGAGGTGCTGAGGCTAGGCCGAATGGTAGTACTCGGTATTGGAAGTGTTGTCCTTCGACCAGAAATCGCAGGTACTGTCGATGAGGAGAAAAAATGGGAATGTGAGCGTAAGCATCTTGAAGATCCAGAGAGCAGAGCCAATCTCCTTTTTGAAGAAGAGGTAGCATGATGCCTAATGATACCATCCTGAATTTCTCTTTTTTTAGTAATTTGTTGAGATTTCTGAGGTCCAGGATATGACGTAGGCCCCCGGTTTTCTTTGGAATGAGGAAATATCGGGAGTAGAATCCTCTGCCCCACTGAGGCCTGGGAACTGGTTCTATGGCCCTGGCTTTCAGAAGGGTGGATAATTCTGCTTGCAGGATTGTGGAGTGATGATTCACTGTACAAAATGGAAGAAGAGGGTTTTCGTTTAGTACAGTGAGGAAATCCAAGCGGTACCCTTGAGCTGTAATTGAGAGTACCCATTGGTCCGTTGTGATGGAGGTCCAAGTGTGATGGTAATACGCTATTCGACCTCCGACTGGTAAGTGTGGAAGAGGATTTCGAGAAGGGCTTCTGCTCTCTGGCTGGTTTTCAAAAGCCTGATGTGGATGTAGTTGGAGCAGGCTGCTGGGGCCTAGTAGGCCTCTGTCGAACCTGAGAACGCTGAGTAGGGCGTGGTTGTCTCGCTCTGGTAGCAGGAGGGTAGTATTGTTGAGGGCGATAATACGGTTTTCTCACTTCTCTTCTAGGAGGCCTCCTAGAAGTTTGATGTGTCTCCTGAGGAAGTTGAGACAATTGTTTTAGGGTTTCTGTGTGGTCTTTTATGGTCGCCACTGCCTCCTTGACCTTGTCTCCAAAAAGGTTTTCACCTAGACAAGGTAGGTCTGCCAACCTTTCTTGCACTTCTGGCCTTAGTTCAGAGGATTTTAACCAGGCCCATCTCCGAGTCGTGATACCGGAGGCTGATAAACGGGAGGCAGTCTCAAAGCTATCATACGTGGCTCTCACCTTGTGCTTGCCCGCTTCTTGGCCCTTATGCACGAGGCGGAAGAAACCCTCTTGAAATTGGTCTAGAAGTTGCTGAGAAAGAACTTCAACCTGTTTCCACAGGTCACGCTGATACTGGTTCATGAATAATTGATAGGAGTTTATCCGTGAGACCAGCAATGCTCCTTGAAAGATCTTTCTTCCTAAACTGTCTAGGAAACGACTATCTTTGCCTGGAGGTGTGGAAGCATGTTGTTTCAGTCTCTTAGCCTTTTTCTGGGCTGATTCAACCACTACAGATTGGTGTGGCAGTTGGGATTTTTGAAACCCAGGTATGGGTTGGACAAGATATGTAGCATCTGCTCGTTTGTTAACTGCTGCCACAGAGCCAGGGTGCTCCCACATCCGATACATCAGCTCTTGCAGGACTTCATGCACTGGAATAGCTAGTATCTCTTTAGGAGGATCCACGAACTGAAGGACCACCAAGGTCTTTTGCCTAGTGTCTAATTCAGAAAGAAGTGAGAATGGAATAGTGTCAGACATCTCTTTAATGAATTTAGAGAAGGAAAGATCTTCAGGGGGTGATTTCCTTCTGTCTTCTGGTGGGGAAGGTTGAGATAGGATATCTTCTTCAGATGAGATATCGTCCCCCGAGTCAGTACCAGTATCCAGTGGGTGACCTGATGGTCTAAGAGGTTTAAAAGGAACCTCAGATTGCGGTGTATGTGGTGTTATAGGTGGGATAACACCAGATGGATCAGGAACTGGTTCTGGAATTGCATCTGGATCCAAACCATGAGGAGAAGTAGAAAAAACCTGAATTAAGGTGTCTAATTTTTCCATCAATGGTTGAAAAATGGAGGATTCTTGACCTGGCATCGATGGTGGTATCGGTGCCGGTAACCGAATGGGTATCGACTGCATCGGCGGTCCATGCGCAGGAACCGGCGGCATCGGTGGCATCGATGGTTGTGGTGACGGTACGGCCGGAATCGGCATCGAGGGTACCGATGCTGGAACGGGCGATGTCATCGGAATCGGTGTCAATGGCATCGCTGGCGTAGAAGGGTGAGGTCGCAGCATCGCCTCGATGAATGCGTCTCTGACCGCTTGACGTATATATACATCAAGTTCCGCCCGCATGGATGGTGAAAACAGAGCACCCATGGGGGGAGGCGGTAATGGCGATGCCGGTACCTCCTCAGGGCCCTGAGGAGGCACGGTTCCCTGCGCCGGAATCAGTGGGGATCACCCTGTCGATGGCTCCGAAGCCTGATCCTGAAGCCGAGGTTTCTTAGCTGTTGTGCTGCTTTCCATCGATGGCTCGCCAGGAACCGAGGCAGTAGATGCCGTATGCGGCCTACGATGGCGATGGCGATGCTTTTCCTTTTCGCAGGCTTTTTCACTGCCCGATGTCGATGCCCTGGATGATGGAGAAGGGGAGGAAAAAGGAACATCTCCCGACTCACCTGGCAGACACTTTTTCAACACGACTTTTCGAATCGACCCAGTCGGAGACGATTGTTGTAAAGTAGATGGAGCTGGTAAAAGTTGTATTTTAAACAATTGCTCCATTTTCTCCAGTCGGAGACGGCGGCCCTTCGATGTCATGGTTGCACATAAGGGACAAGCCCTAACATCATGGGATTCACCAAGACAGAGGACACAATCCTGGTGAGGGTCCGTAATGGACATGTTTCTGGTGCACTTGGGGCACTTTTTGAAACCTGAAGCCATTTTGGGCCGGACAGCCGTCGACGACCAATGACCAGGGACAACAAAGTTGTCAAAAAACAGAACGGAACCGCGAGAGAAATTTAAAAAAACTTACCGCGACGGTGTACTAAGGGGAGACCCTTTGCGGCTGAAGTTTTCTAAACTTTTTGACAAAGTTAAAGTTGTGGAGATTTTCCACAGGACTCCTAGAGACCGCGAGGCTAACTGCTTCACGGAAAAAAGAAGACTGAAGGGAGACCCCTGTGGCAGGGAATATCATGGCATGCTGGGCATGCTCAGTAGGCACTCTGGTGCCACTCAAAAGTTTCATAGAAACTTTTAAAGAAGTTTTCCGTACATAGGGCTCCATTACTGATGTCACCCATATGTGAGGACTAGCATCCTGCTTGTCCTGGGATAAATCAGGGTTTTTACAGTACTATTCATATTATATTTTTTTGAGCATTAAATATACATGTATATGTTTAACAAATAGGTAGAGAAAGTAATCATTTTCAATGCATTGTAAATGTTTGCACATATTTTCAGATCAAAACTAAGCAGTATTTTATAAACCTCTTCACAGTTTATAAAATACTAAGATGGATCTCTGCACATCCTACTTTAGTACATAAATGCAATACTGCGAATAGGTTTTAAATTTATTTTCATAGTTTGTATCTGAGGTAAAAGAGGATCCTGAAGTCCGCCAAACGCAACAGTTATAGACATTGCTTGTTGCCAGCATTAATAGCAAGGGATCTGTTTAATGTTTGGGTACTTGCCAATTGAATTGGCCACTGGTCGAGACAGCATACTGGGCTTGATGGACCCTTGGTCTGACCCAGTATGGCATATCTTATGCTGGATGAATTAACTTGCCTAAAATCACAAGGAGTGTCAGTGGGAGAAGCAAGATTTGAACCCTAGCTTCCCTGCAACTCACCCCACTGCACTAACCATTAGGTTACTCCTACATGCCATATGTAACCTGAAGTTCAGGACTGCCCACTGAGGACCTTCCCATGGGTGAGATCTGGTGAAAGAACTCCCTGAGGAAAAGGCAAGCCATGAACTGAAATGTTAATTGAATGCAATGAAGTTTTACTGCAATAGGAAAAAATGTGGTTGTGGGGATTGGATATTAAAAATAGACAGCTCCACTTTTTTGTGGCTGCTTGACAAAGGTATTTGTTTTTGTGGAGAGGGAATCTTACAGGGCCAGCCTAGGTTGTGTTGTGGATACTTTCTACAGAAAATTTCTTGTCACCTATCCAGCTGGGATCTAAGCAATAAAAGTATCTCAATTAATGTCACAGCTAGGAAAGACAAGAGAAAGCTAAGCTGCTTACCTGAAACAGGGGTTCTCTGCAGACAGCAGGATAAATTAGCCACAAAAGTGGGTAACAGCACTGTGACAGATAGCCTACACAGAAAAGCCCCCCGTTTCATAAATTTTCTCGATTTTAATAGTAAACTAAGCTTGAATTCTAAAGGGAAGTTGGAAAGGTCTGTGTGGCTGATTTATCTTGCTGTCTAAGGAGAAACCCCAATACCTGTAAGCAACTTATTATCTTTCTCTGTGGACAAGCAGGCTATCAGACACGCAAGTGGAAACTCCCAAGTCGAGGGTTGCATATAATTAGTTTGCTATGTTTGCATATCAGCAGATCATTGCAATCCATTTATATTGTCCAAAGATGGAGGGTAGAGTTGAAGGAATTAATTAAATAAGCCTCAAAGAACTATTTGTCAAAAGCAGTATCTAGGCAGTAATAAGTATAGTTAGAAGACCATGTAGCAGTTTTGCAGATAAATGTTATGGAAGTAGAGCGGTGCATATTAGAAAGAAGGTATGTTACTTTTTTTGAAAAGTAAAACCTGTCTCCTTGCTAGAATGAAATGATTAAATGTGGGTTTTTAAATAATTTTTATTTTAGATTGGGCTCTCAGGTCTTTCCAGGCCAGTTAGCCAGATAACTTGTCCTGTATATTCAGCAGCATAAATATCCTGTTGAATATACTAGCCAAAAGTTATCCAGATAACTAAAAAACTTGTAGCCAGATAACTAAAAAACTTAACTGGCTATGGGGCTGATGCAATACAGTGCGCTCAGCCGAGTGCATTGTATAACCCGCAGTCCTACACGGGTTAAATAGGCGCTAATCCACCCCCTAATGCAAAAGGGGGATTAGCACCTATTTAACCCACGTCGGACGTGGAGTGAATGCAATAGTGCTCATCACAAGCAAATGCATGTGAATGAGGCTATTGCTCATTCACTCCGCATGCAAAAAAAAAAGTGTGCGTCTCAGACACACATTTTGCTCTCAGATATTAACGCCTGCCTGAAGAAGAAAAAAACCCAAAACCTTGGCAGACTGCCGAGTTATGAAAACCACCGCCGGTAAACTCGGCGACGGTTTTCATAACCCGCCGTCTGCCAGTAATGAAAATTGGCTGCCGATAAACTCGATAAACTCAGTATCTGTTTTCATTACTGGCAGACGGCATGTTATGAAAACCATCGCAGAGTTTACTGGCATCGGTCTCCATAACCGGCAGCTGCGGCAGGATCACATTAGCAAGCCCCTAATTTGGGTATTGCATGGCAACCCCTTACGGGCACTGACTTTTCAGCACCTGCTTTCCGCACTTTTTATTGTATCGACCCCTATGATTGAATATAGCCAGTTAGATTTTATAGTTATACAGTTTTGTGTGGCCAGATAATTTGCTACTTAACCCAAATACACAGGTATATTTATCTGTATATACAGCAAAACATTTTTTTAAAAAGATGGCCTGATTTCTTCCTTTTTGCACCCCCCCCCCCCCCCCCCCCAATTTCCCAGAAGCCTTATTGAGCCTTGATTTCCCCCATTTCACAACCCCTCCTAAATTAGAAAATATCCTAGGAACTGATGCTGGCCGTCCCCCCATCACTCCCTTCCCAGTTTCAATAAACAATAAAATCTTGTGCTGCCGCCGGACACTCTCAAACCCCCATCCTAACATGTGGTGCAACATCCCTGCCCTCCATCCCCTCAGACTCTTCCCTCATCTCCCCAAACCATAAAATCGTTGCCAGGAAAGGGGGCCAAACTTACCTGCTCCCAGCTGCAGCACAGCTTCTGTCAATGAGCTGCACTGTAAGCGTAAACTATATAGAGTTTATGCTTCCGGCACAGGATCCCATCCACCCAACAATTCAGCTTTACAATCCATATCACTCCCTCAGAGATCCTCTGTGTGTATCCCAAGCTTTCTGGAATTCACATATTGTTCTTTTCTCTACCATCTTCACAGGGAGGCTGTTCCAAGCATCCACTACCCTCTCCATAAAGAAATATTTCCTTAGATTACTCCTGAGCCTTCCTCCTTTCACCCTCATCCCATGACCCCTCATTCTAGGGCCTCCTTTCTTTTGAAAGAGGCTCACCTCCTGTGTATGGAAGCCTTGTAGGTATTTAAATGTCTGCCCCATCTCTCCCCATCTCATCTTTCCTCTAAGGCAGTGGTTCTCAACCTTTTTCCCATCGTGACACACCATACAGACCACGCTCACATGTGTGACACACCATACAGACCACGCTCACATGTGTGACACACTGCTCATTACAATTCACTGTGGAAATTAAAAATAAAGGTCCAGTATTATTTTTATTGTTAAGAATGACACAAAGAAAAGATATGTATTCTGTCTGAACAGAAATTGTATAAATAGTAAACATCCCACAGCAAAACAGCACCAATTTCCAGCACTTAAACAGTAACCATCTTACCTAAGAAAAGGCAACACTGAAAATATTACACCAGGCCTTAAGACATCAATACATCTCCTATCAGGAAAACAGACCAAGTCAGGCTGCTATAGAGTCCTACACAGAAACTACACGCCAGCAGAAAACCTCACCTGAATCACATGTGCTGACCCTCACCTAACAAAGAATAAAGAGACCAAAACTCATAACTAGAAGCATGAGTACAAAAACTGAATTGGAAACCGCAACAAGCCAGAGTCTCTGTATGCAGGGTAACAAAGGAAAGAAAGAAACATCACCCATCCTTATAAAACAAATCAAGAAATATAAAATCAGTAGCAGTAAAACCATACTAACAAAAAGAACAGATTATTTCAAAACAGCTGATGAATGGAATATCCAATAATTAAAAACATATAAAAAATTTCTAGATACCAATAAAATATTTCAAAATAGAAGACACAAAGACCCAGTAATGAAAAATGATGATACAAAAAATGTTTTGCACTTAATCATGGGAATGTTTGATATCCAGGTGCCCTGAGATTGTTTTGAATTAGCAGGAGGGGGGATGGTTTGCTTGCAACGTTCTCCTCTCTCTCTCACTCACACTGGCTCTCAATCGCTCACATATACACATGCTTTTTCTCTCTCACTTATATAGGCTCTTAATTACACATCTACACACATGGGGCCGGATTTTAAAAGGGTTACGCGCTTAAGTTAAGCGCGTAACCCTTAAAAAGTTAAGGGGTAGATTTTAAAAGAAGCGCGATCAGCCTACTTTTGCTTGCGCATCAGACTCAAGCAAAAGTACGCTGGATTTTAGTAGATACGCGCGGAGCCGCGCGTATCCACTAAAATCCTGGATCGGCGCGCGCAAGGCTATCGATTTTGTATAGCCTGCGCGCGCCGAGCCGCGCTGCCTCCCCCCGTTCCCTCCAAGGCCGCTCCGAAATCGGAGCGGCCTTGGAGGGAACTTTCCTTTGCCCTCCCCTCACCTTCCCCTCCCTTCCCCTACCTAACCCACCCGCCCGGCCCTGTCTACACCCCCCCCTTCCCTTTGTCGGGGGATTTACGCCTCCCGGAGGGAGACGTAAATCCCCGCGCGCCAGCGGGCCTGCTGCGCGCCGGGCCGCGACCTGGGGGCGGGTACGGAGGGCGCGGCCACGCCCCTGGGCCGTAGCCACGCCCCGTACCCGCCCCCAAAACGCTGCCGACACGCCCCCGGAACGCCGCGACGACCGGGCCCGCCCCCCGACACGCCCCCGACACGCCCCCCCTCCGAGAACCCCGGGACTTACGCGAGTCCCGGGGCTCTGCGCGCGCCGGGAGGCCTATGTAAAATAGGCTTCCCGGCGCGCAGGGCCCTGCTCGCCTAAATCCGCCCGGTTTTGGGCGGATTTAGGCGAGCAGGGCTCTGAAAATCTACCCCTAAGCGCGTAATCCTTAAAAAAAAACCCCTGCGCACACAGAGCCTATTTTGCATAGGTTCGGCGGCACGCATAAGTCCCGGGGCTTTGCTAGGGGTGTGTGTCGGGGGCGTGTTGGGGGGGCGGCGCGACGTTCGGGGCATTCCGGGGGTGTTCCGGGGGTCATGGTGCCGGCCCGGGGGCGTTCCGGGGGTGTGACTGAGGCCTCCGGACCAGCCACTGGATCGGGTGATGGCGCGGCAGCGGGCCATCGGCAGGCGTAACTTGTGCGATAAAGGTGGGGGGGGTTAGATAGGGTCGGGGGGTGGGTTAGGTAGGGGAAGGGAAGGGAAGGTGCAGGGGGGGGGTGGAAGGAAAGTTCCCTCCGAGGCCGCTCCGATTTTGGAGCGGCCTCGGAGGGAACGGGCAGTGCGCGCAGGGCTTGGCATGCGCAAGTTGCACAAATGTACACCCCCTTGCATGCACCGATCCCGGATTTTATAAGATACGCACGGTTACGCGCTTGGTGCGCGAACAAAAGTATGAACGTGTGCTGTTTTTTAAAATGTACCCCATGCTGTCTATCTTTTCACACTTACACACACAGGCTTTCAATCACACGCATACATGCTGTCTTTTTCTCTCTCACACAGACTCTCATTCACATGCTTACAAACATGCTCTCTCTCTTGCTCTCATTTACACACAGGCTTTCAATTATATACTCACATGCTCCCTCACCTAAATCAGCTCTCAATCACACACATACTCTCTTTCACATATACAGGCTCTCAATCATTCACATACATGCTGTCTCACTCACACACACACACACACACACACACACACACACAGGTTCTCAAATACATATGCTTGCTCATTCACTCACTCTCCCCTCTCCTCCCCCAAACTAGCGGCAGCAGCAGCCTCCTCCCAACCCTAAAGGCAGCAGCAACCTCTTTCATTTTCAGCCCTCGTGGAGAAAAGAGTCCCATTGGCCGCGGGGGTTGACGTTGTTCCTCATTTTACTCCGAGCTGCGCTGCTCATCCTTCAGGCTGCGCCTCTCTTCTTTTCTTCGGGCTGATCCTGCCTGCATTAGCATGGTCTCTTCTTCCTGCACACGCACCTGCTGCTCACCACTTCCTCTTCTGGGGCGCAGGAAGAAGAGAGCATGCCGGTGCCGCTGACTTCAGCTGTCCTGCCGCATTCTGCCCGGGCTATCAGCATTTTAAGCCCAGGTGGAGGATCTATTTCGCTTGGGTAGGGGGAGCAGCTGGGTCAGCAGGGGACCGGGAAGTGTGGCGACACACCTGCGCATTCTTGGCGACACACTGGTGTGTCACAACACACCGGTTGAGAACCGCTGCTCTAAGGTATACATGTTTAGATCTTTAAGTCTGTCTCCATATGCTTTAGAATAAAGACCACTGACCATTTTAGTAGAAGAATTGAATAGAAGAAAATGAGACAAGAGATTATGAGACTAGAGTATTCTTCAAGCAGAAGTAACTGCTATCAAAAATAACACTTTCCAAGAAAGGAATTTTATATCTGCTGTTGCCAAGGCATCATAGGATGATTTCATGAACTGAGCAAGGTCTACATTCAAATCCCAAGGACTAGGAGGATCTTTTATTGGAGGTTTCAGCTGTGTGAGATCTTTCATAAACTTGGCAACTGTAAGATGGCAGAAAGTAGGGAAACCTTCCAAATCCTTGTAACATGTTGCTATAGTATGCACCATATGCCTCGGCACCAAAGGGACAGAGACAGGATGGAGGCGGTCCAGAGAAGGGCGACCAAAAAGGTGGATGTTCTTCATAAACTGACTTATGAGGAGAGACTGAAGAACCTAAATATGTATACCCTGGAGGAGAGGAGGAGCAGGGGTGATATGATACAGGCTTTCAAATACTTGAAAAGCTTTATTGATCCATGGTCAACAATAAACCTTTTCTGTTGGAAAAAATCAGTAGAACTATGGGTCATGATTTGAAACTCCAAGAAGGAAGACTCAGAACCAATGTCAGGAAGTATTTCTTCACGGAGAGGGTGGTAGATGCCTGGAATGCCCATCCGGAGGAAGTGGTGAAGACTAAAACTGTGAAGGATTTCAAAAGGGGCATGGGATAAACACTGTGGATCCATAAAGGCTAGAGAATGGGAATGAAGAGAAGAACCATGGGGGTGGCTTGCTGGAATGGTGGCTACTTCCTGGTGATTACTACCCTTACTCAATAAGCCTTCATACAGTTATTGCAACTCCAACATTCTCTCTGCTTCAACGGCAAGGATAAATGTGGAAAAGAGGATTTGCATTCAGACAACAACCAACAAGAACTGAATTACACAGTCTGGGTAAACAAATAAGCATGGTGGTAGCTTGCTTATTGCAGATGTCATTGGATAAATAGAAACAAGGATACCAATGCGAGGGTGATGAGGTGGTTCCTATCCCTTCAACCCTTCAACTATAAGATCCAACATTGCGCAGGAAAGGAAAATGCCAATGCAGATTTCCTGTAAAGAGAGGTATCCCTATGTGGATATGTGAGGAAGTATATAGGAAACTCCCTCAGAACACCTTAAAGGACCGACCACAGCTATATGGCCCACAAGGGATTCTGGGTGAAAAGAGGTTCCCCTCATTACTGTATAAGAAGTCAGGCACAGAAGGGTTAGAGAGGCTCTAGGGAACAGGTAGGAAGCCAGCATACAGATAGACTACATATGTTTGATACTTTGGAGCTGCATTTAAGGACTGCTGAGGTAAGCAATGTTTATATTGTATTTTTCCATTCTTTAAATAAAATTGAGTGTGTGAAACAGCCAGAGTCTGCCTGCTTCCATTCCCCTGGCTGTTTCCCAAGCCAAGGCCACTCTTAGCTATCACACAAACCAATTCTGGTTTGGGGAGGAAAGCAAATGTTGCTTACATGTAACAGGTGTTCTCACAGGACAGTAGGATGTTAGTCCTCACATATGGGTGACATCATCAGGATGGAGCCCAATCACGGAAAACTTCTGTCAAAGTTTCCAGAACTTTGACTGGCCCCTACTGGGCATGCCCAGCATGGCACTAACCCTGCAGTCAGCAGGGGTCCCCCTTCAGTCTTATTTAAAAGCTACAGGCAGTGCCGAAAAATAAAATAATAAAACGTTATGAACCCAACACCGCGGGGCGGCGGGCGGGTTTCATGAGGACTAACATCCTGCTGTCCTGTGAGAACACCTGTTACAGGTAAGCAACATTTGCTTTCTCACAGGACAAGCAGGATGGTAGTCCTCACATATGGGTGAATACCGAACTGAGGATGTCCGAGCATGCACCAAATGTACCCAAAGGCGTGCAACAGGCACAACTGGGGTGGAATTTGGTAGAGGGCATCCTGAACCCCACCGGGCAGGCGGAAGGGTGTTGGTACGTCACATTGTAAACAGGTTACGAAGGACAGACTGGCCGAAGATGGAATCTTGTTTTCCGGCTTTGTCCAAGCAATAGTGGGCTGCAAAAGTGTGGAGAGAACTCCAGGTGGCAGCCCTGCAAATTTCAGGAAGCGGCACCAATCACAGTATGCTACTGAAGTAGCCATGGCCCTCACAGAGTGTGCTTTAACACGGTCTTGAAATGGAATGCCCGCTTGCTGAAAGCAAAAGGATATGCAGTCCGCCAACCAGGAAGAGAGAGTCTGCTTACCCACAGGCTGCCCTAATTTGTTAGGATGGAAAGAGATGAACAACTGAGTGCTCTTCCTGTGGGCAGCTGTACGGTCTAGATAGAAAGCTAGAGCCCGTTTACAGTCTAGGGTATGCAGAGCCTGCTCTCCTGGGTTAGAATGGGGCCTGGGAAAAAAGGTAGGTAGTATGATGGATTGATTGAGGTGAAAATCCGAGACTACCTTGGATAAAAATTTAGGGTGAGTGTGGAGTACCGCCCGGTCCTGCAGAAGTTTAGTGTAAGGCGGATAGGTAACTAGGGCCTGTAATTCACTAACTCTGAGAGCTGAAGTGATTGCCATAAGGAAAATCACTTTCCATGTGAGACAGCGAAGTTCACAGGAGTGAAGAGGCTTGAATGGTGGTTTCATGAGCTGACCCAAAACTAGGTTAAGGTCCCAAGAAGGGGCCGGAGGACGCAGTGAAGGCTTGAGGTGAAGCAAGCCTTTTAGAAAACGTGTTACAAGGGGTTGTACTGAGATAGGAACATCCCCAATACCTTTATGGAAGGCGGCTACCGCACTGACATGCATCCTAATGGAAGAAGTTTTTAGACCTGACTCTGATAAATGCCAGAGATAGTCCAAAATCTTCGTGATTGGACAGGTAAAGGGGTCAAGGGACTGAGAAGAGCACCATGACGTGAACCTGTTCCATTTGTAAGAGTATTCATTTCTCGTGGAAGGCTTCCACGACGCAATCAAGACACGGGAAACTGGTTCAGAAAGGTTAAGTGGCCGAAGGATTAACCTTTCAACATCCATGCCATCAGAGACAAGGCATGAAGATTGGGATGGCGGAGGCACCCGTTGTTTTGAGTGATCAGAAGCGGGTCTGTCCCTAAGGGAATGCGCCTGCGAATGGAGAGATCCTGTAGTATTGGAAACCACACTTGGCGTGGCCAGTGACAATGAACGACAAGGTTTGAGATGGAACAAAGTAGGATTTGTCGTAGTTGACGAGAAATCCTAATGAAATTAGAGTGTGTAAGGTTAGATTGAGGGACGACAGAGCAGCTTGCTGAGTGGGAGCCTTGATTAACCAGTCGTCTAGATAGGGGTAGACGTGAACATCTTGGGAGCTGAGGAAGGCTGCAACTACTACGAGGCATTTTATGAAGACTCGTGGCGCAGATGCTAGGCCGAATGGAAGCACTCGGTATTGATAGTGCTTGGGGCCTACTAGAAACCTCAGGTATTTGTGATGAGAAAGGGTTATCGCAATATGAGTGTGTGCATCCTGGAGGTCCAGAGAGCAGAGCCAGTCTCCTCTTTGTAGAAGAGGAAGAAGCGAGCCTAAGGTTACCATCTTGAACTTCTCTCACTGGAGGTACTTGTTGAGGGCCCGTAGGTCCAGGATAGGACGAACGCCTCCCGATTTTTTGGGGATTAGAAAGTACCGGGAATAGAACCCTAGGCCGTGCTGAGAGTAGGGTATGGGTTCTATTGCCTTGGATTGGAGGAGGGAGACCTCTTGATCCAGAAGGGTGGAATGATCAGATGTTCTCCACATTTGTAGAGGTGGAGAGTCTGGTGGCAGGGAGAGAAAGTTCAGATGGTAACCCTGAACAATTATTGCCAGTACCCATTGGTCTGAGGTGATTGAGTCCATATGTTGTGGAAGTGGCACAATCGACTTCCCACTGGTATGTGAGACAGTGGAATCTGGCTGCTGTTCTCTAGGTGGAAGTCAAAAACCTGAAGCAGGGCCTGGCTGAGGAGCTGCTTGCGGCTTTTGTTTCTGTGTCTGATGAGACTGGGCTTTTTGAAAAGGTCTCGTGGTGTGGGATCTTGTTGGTGGTGGGTAGGACTTCTTCGGCCGGAAGGAGGACTTTTTAGAGTCCTTTCAGAAGGGCTGTTTTGAAGAGTAGTCAGGAGGAATCAAAGAAAGCTGTCTGAGAATCTCATGATGGTCCTTAGGTTCCGCCACTGTCCGTTGAATCTGCTCTCCAAATAGGTTATCTCCCACACAGGGTAGGTCAGATAACCTGTCTTGTACCTCAGAGCGAAGGTCGGAAGACTTGAGCCAGGCCCATCTCCTTGCCGAAATAGCTGCTGCAGACACTCTGGTAGCAGTATTGAAGATATCATAGGATGATCTGATCTCATGCTTGCCTGCCTCAAAACCCTTGTTTACTAGGGTTTGAAGCTGATCTTGGAATTGTTGAGGCAGGGTATCTGTCAAGTCTTGTATCTACTTAAAAATGACCCTATTATATTGGGTCACATAGAGCTGATAAGCGGCAATCCGGGAGATGAGCACTGAGCCTTGGAATACTCAGCATCCAATGGCATCTAGAAACTTCTGTTCCTTGCCAGGGGGGAAAGAAGTGTGAGGCTTTGATCTCTTTGCTCTCTTTTGTGCAGATTCAACAACTACAGATTGGTGATCCAATTGAGTTTTCTGAAAGCCTGGAGCTGACTGCACCAAGTAGGTAAGAACATAAGAAATTGCCATGCTAGGTCAGACCAAGGGTCCATCAAGCCCAGCATCCTGTTTCCAACAGAGGCCAAAACCAGACCACAAGAACCTAGCAATTACCCAAACACTAAAAAGAACCCATGCTACTGATGCCATTAATAGCAATGGCTATTCCCTAAGTATAATTGATTAATAGCCATTAATGGACTTCTCCTCCAAGAACTTATCCAAATCTTTTTTGAACCCAGCTACACTAACTGCACTAACAACATCCTCTGGCAACAAATTCCAGAGCTTTATTGTGCGTTGAGTGAAAAAGAATTTTCTACGATTAGTCTTAAATGTGCTACTTGCTAACTTCATGGAATGCCCCCTAGTCCTTCTATTATTCGAAAGTGTAAATAACCGAGTCACATCTACTCGTTCAAGACCTCTCATGATCTTAAAGACCTCTATCATATCCCCCCTCAGCCGTCTCTTCTCCAAGCTGAACAGCCCTAACCTCTTTAGCCTTTCCTCATAGGGGAGCTGTTCCATCCCCTTTATCATTTTGGTTGCCCTTCTCTGTACCTTCTCCATCGCAACTATATCTTTTTTGAGATGCGGCGACCAGAATTGTACACAGTATTCAAGGTGCAGTCTCACCATGGAGCGACACACAGGCATTATGACATTTTCCATTCTATTAACCATTCCCTTCCTAATAATTCCTAACATTCTATTTGCTTTTTTGACTGCTGCAGCACACTGAGCCGACGATTTTAAAGTATTATCCACTATGATGCCTAGATCTTTTTCCTGGGTGGTAGCTCCTAATATGGAACCTAACATCGTGTAACTACAGCAAGGGTTATTTTTCCCTATATGTAACACCTTGCACTTGTCCACATTAAATTTCATCTGCCATTTGGATGCCCAATCTTCCAGTCTTGCAAGGTCCTCCTGTAATGTATCACAGTCTGCTTGTGATTTAACTACTCTGAATAATTTTGTATCATCCGCAAATTTGATAACCTCACTCGTCGTATTCCTTTCCAGATCATTTATATATATATTGAAAAGCACCGGTCCAAGTACAGATCCCTGAGGCACTCCACTGTTTACCCTTTTCCACTGAGAAAATTGACCATTTAATTCTACTCTCTGTTTCCTGTCTTTTAACCAGTTTGTAATCCACGAAAGGACATCACCTCCTATCCCATGACTTTTTAGTTTTCGTAGAAGCCTCTCATGAGGTACTTTGTCAAACGCCTTCTGAAAATCCAAATATACTACATCTACCGGTTCACCTTTATCCACATGTTTATTAACCCCTTCAAAAAAATGAAGCAGATTTGTTAGGCAAGACTTCCCTTGGGTAAATCCATGTTGACTGTGTCCCATTAAATCATGTCTTTCTATATGCTCTACGATTTTGATCTTGAGAATAGTTTCCACTATTTTTCCTGGCACTGAAGTCAGGCTCACTGGTCTATAATTATCCCGATCGTCCCTGGAGCCTTTTTTAAGTATTGGGGTTACATTGGCCACCCTCCAGTCTTCAGGTACAATGGATGATTTTAATGATAGGTTACAAATTTTAACTAATAGATCAGAAATTTCATTTTTGAGTTCCTTCAGAACCCTAGGATGCATACCATTCGGTCCAGGTGATTTGCTACTCTTTAGTTTGTCAATCTGGCCTACTACATCTTCCAGGTTCACAGTGATTTTGTTCAGTTCGTTTGACTCATCACCCCTGAAAACCATCTCTGGAACTGGTATCTCCCCAACATCCTCATTAGTAAATACGGAGGCAAAGAATTCATTTAATCTTTCTGCAATGGCCTTATCTTCCCTAAGAGCCCCTTTAACCCCTCTGTCATCTAATGGTCCAACCGACTCCCTCACAGGTTTCTTGCTTTGGATATATTTTAAAAAGTTTTTATTATGAGTTGTTGCCTCTATGGCCAACTTCATTTCAAATTCTCTCTTCACCTGTCTTATTAATGGTTTACACTTACCTTCACAATGCTTATGTTTTATCCTATTTTCTTCAGATGGATCCTTCTTCCAATTTTTGAAGGATGTTTTTTGGCTACAATAGCCTCTTTCACCTCACCTTTTAACCATGACGGTAATCGTTTTGCCTTTCTTAATGCGCGGAATATATATGGACTGCGCCTCTAGGATTGTATTTTTAAACAATGTCCATGCCTGTTGAACTCTTTTAACCTTTGCAGCTGCACCTTTCAGTTTTTTCTATTTTCTTCATTTTATCAAAGTTTCTCTTTTTAAAATTTAGTGTTAGAGCTGCAGATTTACTTATTGTCCCCCTTCCAGTTATTACTTTAAATTTGATCATATTGTGATCACTGTTGCCAAGTGGCCCCACCACAGTTACTTCTCTCACCAAATCTTGCATTCCACTAAGAATTAAATCTAAAATAGCTCCCTCTCTTGTTGGTTCCTGAACCAATTGCTCCATGAAGCAATCATTTATTACATCCAGGAACTTTATGTCTCTAGCAAGTCCTGATGTTACTTTTACCCAGTCAATATTGGGGTAATTGAAATCTCCCATTATTATTGCACTGCCAAATTGGTTTGCTTCCCTGATTTCTCTTAGCATTTCATCATCTGTCTGACCATTTTGTCCAGGTGGACGGTAGTATACTCCTATCACTATACTCTTACCCAACACACATGGGATTTCTACCCATATATATATTCTACTGAGCATTTACTCTCTTGTATGATCTTTATCCTGTTGGACTCTATACCCTCCCGGACATAAAGTGCCACACCCCCACCAAGTTGATCCTGCCTATCATTGCGAAATAATTTGTACCCTGATATAGCACTGTCCCATTGGTTATCCTCCTTCCACCAAGTCTCTGTGATGCCAATTATGTCAATCTCATCATTTGCTGCTATACACTCTAACTCTCCCATCTTATTTCTTAGACCTCTGGCATTGGCATAAGGACATTTCAAAGTGTGGTTTTTGCTTGTTTTAACAACCTGCTTTTCAGTTGTTTGGGATAATTCGGAAATCATTAGCTTTGGTGATTTTTTACATATAGGCATATGAACTATGTTTGCTTTTAGTGGAACCTCTCTGTTGGGATGCCCTAACTCTCCTGTTTCATTAGTATCCTTCAAGGATACATTTGTCCGAACCATGCACTGCTGAGTGACTGTCGGATTTCCCCCTTGTTCTAGTTTAAAAGCTGCTCTATCTCCTTTTTGAAAGTTAGTGCCAGCAGCTTGGTTCCACTCTGGTTAAGGTGGAGCCCATCCTTTCGGAAAAGTCTCCCCTTTCCCCAAATGTTTCCCCATGTCCTTACAAAGCTGAATTCCTCTTCCCTGCACCATCGTCTCATCCACGCATTGAAACTCTGGAGCTCTGCCTGCCTCTGGGGACCTGCACGTGGAACAGGAAGCATTTCAGAGAATGCCACCCTGGAGGATCTGGATTTCAGCTTCCTACCTAAAATCCTAAATTTGGCTTCCAGAACCTCTCTCCCACATTTTCCTATGTCGTTGGTGCCCACATGTACCACGACAGCCGGCTCCTCCCCAGCACTGTCTATAATCCTATCTAGGTGATGCGTGAGGTCTGCCACCTTCGCACCAGGCAGGCAAGTTACCAGGCGGTCCTCACACCCACCAGCCACCCTGCTATCTACATTTCTAATAATCGAATCACCAACTATGATGTTAGTGTCAGCCTTTCTATGGACTGGAGCAATGGATCCAGGATGTTCCCAGTTCTTCTTGAGGAGATCTAGAAGAACCTGGTGGATAGGGATGGAGGTTATTTCTTTAGGAGCATCCAAGAATTGGAGCAACTCCATCATCTGATGTCTGTCATCCTGTTCAGTCTGCAACTAGAAGGGAACCAATTCAGACATTTCCTTTACAAAATTTATAAAGGAGAGGTCCTCTGGAGGAGAACGCTTCCTACTTTCAGTGGGTGAAGGTGGTGAAGGTAAATCATCGGTGTCTGGCGAGGAATCATCAATCCAGGTATCATAAGGATCAGCACCTGTCCCTCTAGGAACTAGAGGGGGACGGGATGGTGGGATACCTGAAGGTCCTGGCCTAGGCTCCGAAGGACTTGGAGGAATTATCTGAGGCACCGATGAAGGCATCAAAGGTACTGGCGCAGGCATCGAGGGATTCAATGGATGGCTCGGTGGCGCCAACGGACGTATCGGCACCGATGGTTGGATCAGTGGTGAGGGACGTATCGGCATCGATGGCTGAGGCAGAACTCCCGATGGAGGGATGTGAAATGGTGTTTCTCCTCCCGATGACAATGTAAGTGGGGAGGGCACCAGAGCCATCGGCGACCCGGGGTCCATCTGTGGAAAAGCGGCAATGAGCACTTCCATCCTGGAGAGCAGCGGTGCCAATGTTGCCGGAATCGGGTTGGTGGACAGTTTCACAATCGGTACCAGTGTCGGTGCCAGAGGAACCTGGAGTCGTTGCAATGCCTTGTCGATGGCCACCTGAACCATCCAGTCCAGTTCTTCTTGGAGACCTGGAGCAAATAGCCCCGTCTCTGGAACAGAAGAAGGAGGCAGAGGCTTAGCCAGAGGGACCACTGTTAAAGGCGGAGTCGCGGCTCCCGATCCTCTGTCGGGTGAGGGTTGCCTCAGTGACCCGGTCACCGAAAAGGTCAGTGCCTTTTCTGGACGGGGTTTCTTCGACGGCGGCTCGGACAATGACGAGGTCGAGGATTTTGCTCTCTCAATGGTCCGAGACTTACGGTGTTGATGGCGATGTTTGTCTCTACGATTCCCTCGGTCCTGAGGGGGAGTAGAGGGTGTCGAAGGCCGAGATGTCGTCGATGCAGGATGGTCACTGGTCGGTGGTCGATGCTGGCGCGAAGTTGACGGTGCCAGTTCTGATGACGTCGATGCAATGGACGGAATCAGGGTTTGAGCATGGAAGAGAAGTTCCATCTTCTCCATTCTGGCCTTGCGACCTTTTGGTGTCATAAGGGCACATTTGGTGCAGTCAAGACATCGTGCTAGCTTCCTAGACACATAACACAGACTTTATGGGGGTCTGTGATGGACATGGTGCGATTACAGTCCGGGCACCAATGGAACCCCGACGCCATGGCCTTTAGGCTGCGAGGTCCAAAGTCGACGGTAATCGACAGAAAACGGGTAAAAACTTACCGGAGTACCGCGCACTGAAAAAGTTAAAGGAGGGACCCCTGTGGGGCAAATAAACTTTTAGTAATTCCGTGAGGAAAATTCCTGTCAGGAATCTTTGTAGAGCTCCTTTACCGCGAGGATACTGCTGCGTGGATAAAAGAAGATTGAAGGGGGACCCCTGCTGGCTGCAGGGTTAGTGCCATGCTGGGCATGCCCAGCATGGCACTAACTTTGATAAAAGTGTTAACTTTGATAAAAGTGTTCCGTGATTGGGCTCCATCCTGTGATGTCACCCATATGTGAGGACTACCATCCTGCTTGTCCTGTGAGAAACATGGTAACAGTGTGGGTGGTTGGATCCCTCATGTGAAATGGTGAGTTCTTCTGATATTTAACCCTCTGACTACCATTATACTTTGTGAGATTTTGTTACCCTTCCTAGAGGCAACATGTCAGGGCCATCAGGGATCCTGACATTGCTATATGTATAAGAGGATCCTAGGGGACCCATCAGACTACCAAGGATAATGTTTTCAGTATGGGAGGGTCCAGGAAGGTGGGGATCCCGGCCAATAGGGGCCAGATATATTAGCTGAAGGGGAGGGGTTGTAACTGAGTGGGCAAGGTTTGCAGCAATTTTAAAATTTGATATTTTTATTTTCACAACAGGCCACCTGAAAGGGTAGCAGGGGTGGTGATATGTGGGACGGAGGGTCATGCAGACCCCTGGGGATTTTAACATAAGAACATAAGAAATTGCCATACTGGGTCAGACCAAGGGTCCATCAAGCCCAGCATCCTGTTTCCAACAGTGGCCAATCCAGGTTACAAGTACCTGGCAAGTACCCAAAACTAAGTATATCCAATGCTACTGATGCTAGTAATAGCATTGGCTATTTTTTAAGTCAACTTGATTAATAGCAGGTAATGGACTTCTCCTCCAAGAACTTATTCAAATCTACACTAACTGCACTAAACACATCCCCTGGCAACAAATTCCAGAGTTTAATTGTGTGTTGAGTGAAAAAGAATTTTCTCCGATTAGTTTTAAATGTGCTACATGCTAACTTCATGGAGTGCCCCCCTAGTCCTTCTATTATCCAAAAGAGTAAATAACTGATTCACATTTACCGTTCTAGACCTCTCATGATTTTAAATACCTCTATCAAATCCCCTCTCCAAGCTGAATAACCCTAACCTCTTTAGTCTTTCCTCATAGAGGAGCTATTCCATCTCCTTTATCATTTTGGCCGCCCTTCTCTGTACCTTCTCCATCACAACTATATCTTTCTTGAGATGCAGCGACCAGAATTGTACACAGTATTCAAGGTGCGGTCTCACCATAGAGCAATAACAGAGGCATTATGACATTCTCCATTTTAAACATTACTTGTGGGATATGATCTCGGAGCTGAGCTGTCCCGTTAAGCAATGGCAGCTCCACAGTCCCAGGCCACCATTGTACACTGGTTTGGGCCTTTCTCTACCACAGTATTTGACGTTCCAAAAGGTGGAATATAAACTTTAAAAAAATGCATAGGGTAAAGTTTAAATCCAGTCTGGGTCAGTTTCTACAGTAATTACTTTTCATGGACACAAACTGTCAATACTTGAGAAACAATTGCTAGTTATAAGTGTTGTGAGTGAAGTGTTTAGTGGACCCTTAGGCCGACCTGCGAGAGACTGGGGAGAGGTGTACTATAGTCTCTCGAGAGTGACAGGTCGGGAGGCGGATACCAGGCAGGAACAGGACGTGAGCTTTACCCTGGAAGCCGGGACTCCCCCGGGAGGAGCCCGGCCGCTGGGACTTAGGTGATTCACCCTGGAAGCCGGTACTCCCCCGGGAGGAGCCCATAGGAGCCCGGCCGCTGGGACTTAGGAGATCACGGGTGCTAAGGCTGGAGCTGGCAGGCAGGAGTCAGAAGACAGGCAGGAACTGAAGCAGGCTATGACTGCAGCAAGCAGGAGCTGAAGCGGAACTGGCTACTGGAACCAGACAGGAGCTGGAGCAGAACTGGCTACTGGAACCAGACAGGAGCTGAAGCAGGACTGGCTACTGGAACCTGGAACCAAGCTGGAACTGATGCAGAACAGGTTACTACAAGTAAGCCAGATGAAAGCAAGACTTGAGCACGGAAGAAACACAAGTCTCAGGCAGGAACGGAGTCGCTAACGCAATAGCGCACTCCGGGGCACGGAGCAACTGAGAACCGCAAGGAACCCCGTTGCAAGGCAAAGTCCTGGGCTCCACAGCAGCCTTACATAGGCCGCGGCATCTGATGTCACAGGTAAGGCGGAGCCTTCAGTGGCGGGAAACGGCCTTCATAAACGCGGCTTGTGCGTAGGGATGTGAATCGTTTTTTGACGATTTTAAAAAATCGTCAGATATTTTTTAAATCGTCAAAAATCGTTAGAGTCGCGATACAATAGAAATTCCCCCGATTTATCGTGAAAAATCGTAAATCAGGGGGGGGAGGACATGAAAACCGGCACACCAAAACAACCCCTAAACCCACCCTGACCCTTTAAATCAAATCCCCCACCCTCCCGAACCCCCCCCCCAAATGTTTTAAATTACCTGGTGGTCCACTGGGGGGGGGGGGGGTCCTGGCGCGATCTCCCGCTCTCGGGCCATCGGCGCCATTTTGGCAGCCACTAATATAAATGGCGCCAATGGCCCGATAAACCCCCCCCCCCACCCGACCCTTTAAAATTACCTCCTTAGCCTCCCTCACTCTCCCGACCCCCCCCCCAAAACTTTTTACACATACCTGGTGGTCCAGAGGGGCCGCGGGAGCGATCTCCCGTTCCCAGGCCATCAGCTGCGCTAAAAAAAATGGCACCGATGGCCCTTTGCCCTTACCATGTGACAGGGCAAAGGTAGCGCCGGCGCCATTTTGAATATTGGCAATACGGCCTGAGTGCAGGAGATCGCTCTCGGACCCCCGCTGGACCTCCAGGGACTTTTGGCCAGCTTGGGGGGGGCCTCCTGACCCCCACAAGACTTGCCAAAAGTCCAGCGGGGGTCCGGGAGCGATCTCCTGCACTCATGCCGTATTGCCAATATTCAAAATGGCGCCGGTGCTACCTTTGCCCTGTCACATGGTAAGGGCAAAGGGCCATCGGCGCCATTTTTTTTAGCACAGCTGAAGGCCTAGGAACGGGAGATCGCTCCCGCGGCCCCCCTGTACCACCAGGTATGTGTAAAAAGTTTGGGGGGGGGGGGGGTCGGGAGAGTGGGGGAGGCTAAGGGGGTAATTTTAAGGGGTCGGGGTGGGGTTTTTTTTATCGGCGCGGGCCTCACTAAAAAAAATTAGTGATGTGAATTGGAATCGGAACCGATCCCAATTCACATCTCTAACGATCAGATTTCCTCCCCCACCCCCCCAGCTGAACCCGATCGTTAAAACGATCGGGCACACGATTCACATCCCTACTTGCACGCACCTAGGGAGAAGGCGTCCAAGCAGGGCTTCTCAGCGGCGTCCACCCCGTGGGGATGCCGCGAAACAGGCCGCAGACCCTCGGAGACTGACCGGGACCAAGGAGGTAAGGGCCTAGTCGCGGCTGCCGCGACTGGGACCGCAACAATAAGTCTAACACAGAGCTTAAAGATTTCCAAATCACATAACATCAGTATATATAGGATTAAGAATGCATAGGTTTTCCACCAGGATTCCATAGATCACTTCACCTTCTAGCCATTTAAATGCTGGGAACATCTTTCAGGTGTTCCAACATATATTTGAATCCCTTGAAGTCCAAACAAGATCCTCAGGGTGGGGGATGCAGGGCCATACACTAGGCTATCAGCAATCTGGGCCAGGATTTTTCAGAGCATTTCAGTGGCTCTACATACATTATACAAGCACTGAACCAAGCAGACCCAAGTTCAAGACCAGCTGTAATACTTTCAGACTAAAAGAGGAACTTCTGGAGGCATCTTATCTTTGGGAAAAGAGCCACCTTGTGAATCTAAATGGGTGTGTACCATTTTATCCCTGCCTTCATAAGGTGGATTAGGTATCCAACTTCAAAGCAATGGTGCCCAAAATAGGGGTCACTTCCTCTAGTATAGGAGGAGACAATTGCAACACGTCAGTTAAATAATTCTTTACAAAGTCGTCACACATCTTTTTCAGAAAGGCATATTCCATCAATGGAGCAAGAAGAATTGCTGGAGAGTAACCATCCAATTCTGGGACTAGAACTCACATTCTGAGTGGCAAAATCTCTTCTCCTTTTCATGGAGGTTTTGCTAGAATATTTCTAGTCTTTTCAGTGCCAAAAAAATAACACTAGAGCCAAGAAGATGTTTGCACCAAAGCCCGGCATCTGTGCTAGTTGATGACGCCAGCTTACAGACTGTACTGAAAAGAGACTCAGTGGACAGTGTCAACTCCCATGCTAATCTTTTCTTTGTGCCATGCATCTCAGAGGATTTTCCAACTTCCACTGAAACAGTAATCTTTGACGGTTAAATGTGGGAACTACTTTTCTCTATCTCCACACCAGTATCCTTTGCACCAAGCACAGCTTACCCACCTCTTTATTTAAAGAGGAATACCCCTGGTCATTTTGCCTCTGTGCATGAGTTGACTCTGCCCTATTTATTTTGGATGAAACTCTCTCTGCAAATGTAGACTTTCTCCTTTTTCTAGCAGAAAAAGAGTAAAGTGATTCTAAAACTTATATATTGCCACTGGATTTTCTGGCCCTAGGGGACATGTGAGTACAGTGGGTACAATTTGGTACATCATTGGGGAGCTCAGACATCTGACACAGTGAGCATGAAAGTTGGTCAAAAGTATTTTTTAGAGCATTTGAACATTTTTTGAAGCTCAGTTTCAATTATTATATCTTGAAAAACACTGGAGAAAGAAAATCTTGGCTTATGCAAAAAAAAAAAATGGTACTATCTATATAACATTTTTTCTTTTTTCAGGAGACATGCTAAAAATAAAAAAAGAAATAAAAGATGAAAAAAGAAAAAAAACAAAATGGCTGGAAAAATATGAGAGCAAAATTGCTTACCTGTAATAGGTGTTATCCCAGGACAGCAGGATGTAGTTCTCACATTTCGGTGACATCACTGGAAGGAGCCCTATCACGGAAAACTTTCTGTCAAAGTTTCTATAAACTTTTGACTGGCACACTGAGCCCAGCATGCCATGATCCCTCGAGCCACAGGGGCCTCCTTTCAGTCTCATTTGTAGCAAAAAGCATTAGCAAAAAATAAAATAATAAAACGTTTCGGACCCAACTCCGTGGGGTGGCGGATGGGTTTCATGAGGACTACATCCTGCTGTCCTAGGATAATACCTATTACAGGTAAGCAATTTTCCTTTATCGCAGGACAAGCAGGAGATAGTCCTCACATATGGGTGATTATCAAGCTACAGGCTGAGTCATCTTTGTGTTGGACCAACAGTGTACAACTTGTGCAACAGGCACAACAACTGGTGTAATGTTGGAAAAATGAGACAGCCTGAAATTACAGCAGGTTGGATGTGGAAGGAGTTGGGACTATACTGGAAATAAGTTCTTTAAGACAGATTGCCCAAAGGCTGAATCTTGTTGTCCATCCTTGTCCAAGCAGTAATGGGCTACAAATGTATGAACAGAGCTCCATGTTGCAGCTTTGCAGATGTCAGCAATCGGAAGAGAACGATATTGTGTTACTGAGATTGCCATTGCTCTAACAGAGTGTGCCTTTACTCATCCCTGGAGAGAAAGGCCTGCTTTTTCATAGCAGAAGTCTATACAATCTGCTAGCCAGTTAGAGAGTGTTTGTTTGCCCACTGCTTTAGCCAGTTTGTTTTTAGCAAAAGAAACAAAGAGCTGGGTGGAATCCCTATAGACTTTAGTGCATTCTAGATAATATGCTAGCCTGCGTTTACAGTCTACAGTATCTAAAACTCTTTCGCCTTGGTGTGAGTGAGGTCTGGGAATGAATGTCTGGGATGGCATAGAGTCCAACAGGATAAACATCCTGCATGAGACTAAATACAAAATTGAATCTTTATGGGTAGAAATCCCTTGTATGTCGGGGAAGACTATAGTGATAGGAGTATACTACCATCCACCTGGTCAAGATGGTGAGACAGACAGTGAAATGCTAAGAGAAATTAGGGAAGCTAACCAAATTGGTAGTGCAGTAATAATGGGAGACTTCAATTACCCCAATATTGACTGGGTAAATGTATCATCGGGACACGCTAGAGAGATAACATTCCTGGATGGAATAAATGATAGTTTTTTGGAGCAATTGGTTCAGGAACCGACGAGAGAGGGAGCAATTTTAGATCTAATTCTCAGTGGAGCACAGGACTTGGTGAGAAAGGTAACGGTGGTGGAGTCGCTTGGCAATAGTATCATAATATGATCAAATTTGATTTAATGACTGGAAGAGGAACAGTGTGCAAATCCAAAGCTCTCGTGCTAAACTTTCAAAAGGGAAACTTTGATAAAATGAGAAAAATTGTTAGAAAAAAACTGAAAGGAGCAGCTACAAAATTAAAAAATGTCCAAGAGGCATGGTCATTGTTAAAAAATACCATTCTAGAAGCAAAGTCCAGATGTATTCCACACATTAAGAAAGGTGGAAAGAAGGCAAAATGATTACCGGCATGGTTAAAAGGGGAGGTGAAAGAAGCTATTTTATTTATTTATTTGTTTTTAATTTTTATATACCGATGATCCTGTAAAGAATACATATTGCACCGGTTTACAAGGAACTGAACAGTCGCCTCCAGGGCGGAAATACATTAAAACAGTCGCCTCAAGGCAGAATACATTAACACAAGTATACAGGAAAACTATTAAAGAGAACTTTCATAAACTCAATTAAATGTAACTGTGAACCATAAATCAGGAACCATAAATCAGGAACATATGTACAGAGGTAGGTATATCGTCTGTCGCTTCACCAGATTTTAGCCAAAAGATCTTCATTCAAAAATTGGAAGAAGGATCCAACAGAAGAAAATAGGATAAAGCATAAACGTTGGCAAGTTAAATGTAAGTCATTGATAAGACAGGCTAAGAGGGAATTTGAAAAGAAGTTGGCTGTAGAGGCAAAACTCACAGTAAAAACTTTTAAAAATATATCCGAAGCAGAAAGCCTGTGAGGGAGTCAGTTGGACCGTTAGATGATCGAGGTTAAAGGGGTACTTAGAGAAGATAGGGCCATCGCGGAAAGATTAAATGATTTCTTTGCTTCGGTGTTTACTGAAGAGGATGTTGGGGAGGTACTCGTAATGGAGAAGGTTTTCATGGGTAATGATTCAGATGGACTGAATCAAATCACGGTGAACCTAGAAGATGTTGTAGACCTGACTGACAAACTGAAGAGTAGTAAATCACCTGGACCAGATGGTATACACCCCAGAGTTCTGAAGGAAATAAAAAATGAAATTTCAGACCTATTAGTAAAAATTTGTAACCTATCATTAAAATCATCCATTGTACCTGAAGACTGGAGGATAGCAAATGTAAACCCAATATTTAAAAAGGGCTCCAGGGGCAATCCTGGAAACTACAAACCGGTTAGCCTGACTTCAGTGCCAGGAAAAATAGTGGAAAGTGTCCTAAACATCAAAATCACAGAACATATAGAAAGACATAGTTTAATGGAACAAAATCAGCATGGCTTTACCCAAGGCAAGTCTTGCCTCACAAATCTGCTTCACTTTTTTGAAGGAGTTAATAAACATGTGGATAAAGGTGAACCAGTAGATGTAGTATACTTGGATGTTCAGAAGGCGTTTGACAAAGTTCCTCATGAGAGGCTTCTAGGAAAAGTAAAAAGTCATGGGATAGGTGGCGATGTCCTTTCGTGGTCTGCAAACTGGCTAAAAGACAGGAAACAGAGAGTAGGATTAAATGGACAATTTTCTCAGTGGAAGGGAGTGGACAGTGGAGTGTCTCAGGGATCTGTATTGGGACCCTTACTTTTCAATATATTTATAAATGATCTGGAAAGAAATACAACGAGTGAGATAATCAAATTTGCAGATGACACAAAATTGTTCAGAGTAGTTAAATCACAAGCAGATTGTGATAAATTGCAGGAAGACCTTGTGAGACTGGAAAATTGGGCATCCAAATGGCAGATGAAATTTAATGTGGATAAGTGCAAGGTGATGCATATAGGGAAAAAATAACCCATGCTATAATGTTGGGTTCCATATTAGGTGCTACAACCCAAGAAAGAGATCTAGGCGTCATAGTGGATAACACATAGAAATCGTTGGTTCAGTGTGCTGCAGCAGTCAAAAAAGCAAACAGAATGTTGGGAATTATTAGAAAGGGAATGGTGAATAAAACGGAAAATGTCATAAAGCCTCTGTATCGCTCCATGGTGAGACCACACCTTGAATACTGCGTACAATTCTGGTCGCCGCATCTCAAAAAAGATATAATTGCGATGGAGAAGGTACAGAGAAGGGCTACCAAAATGATAAGGGGAATGGAACATAAGAAATTGCCATGCTGTGTCAGACCAAGTGTCCATCAAACCCAGCATCCTGTTTCCAACAGAGGCCAAAACCAGGCCACAAGAGCCTGGCAATTACCCAAACACTAAGAAGATCCCATGCTACTGATGCAATTAATAGCAGTGGCTATTCCCTAAGTAAAATTGATTAATAGCCATTAATGGACTTCTCTTCCAAGAACTTATCCAAACCGTTTTTGAACCCAGCTACACTAACTGCACTAACCACATCCTCTGGCAACAAATTCCAGACCTTTATTGTGCGTTGAGTGAAAAAGAATTTTCTCCGATTAGTCTTAAATGTGCTACTTGCTAACTTCATGGAATGCCCCTAGTCCTTCTATTATTCGAAAGTGAAAATAACTGAGTCACATCTACTCGTTCAAGACCTCTCATGATCTTAAAGACCTCTATCATATCCCCCCTCAGCCGTCTCTTCTCCAAGCTGAACAGCCCTAATCTCTTCAGCCTTTCCTCATAGGGAAGCTGTTCCATCCCCTTTATCATTTTGGTTGCCCTTCTCTGTACCTTCTCCATCGCAACTATATCTTTTTTGAGATGCGGCGACCAGAATTGTACACAGTATTCAAGGTGTGGTCTCACCATGGAGCGATATAGAGGCATTATGACATTTTCCGTTCTATTAACCATTCCCTTCCTAATAATTCCTAACATTCTATTTGCTTTTTTGACTGCTGCAGCACACTGAGCTGACGATTTTAAAGTATTATCCACTATGATGCCTAGATCTTTTTCCTGGATGGTAGCTCCTAATATGGAACCTAACATCGTGTAACTACAGCAACGGAGTAACAGCTCCCCTATGAGGAAAGACTAAAGGGGGTAGGACTTTTCAGCTTGGAGAAGAGACAGCTGAGGGGGGATATGATAGAGATGTTTAAAATCATGAGAGGTCTAGAATGGGTAGATGTGAATCGGTTATTTACTCTTTCGGATAGTAGAAAGACTAGGGGGCACTCCATGAAGTTAGCATGGGGCACATTTAAAACTAATCGGAGAAAGTTCGTTTTTACTCAATGCACAATTAAACTCTGGAATTTGTTGCCAGAGGATGTGGTTAGTGCAGTTAGTATAGGTGTGTTTAAAAAAGGATTGGATAAGTTCTTGGAGGAAAAGTTCATTACCTGCTATTAAGTTCACAGGGGCGGATTTTCAGAGCCCTGCTCGCGTAAATCCGCCCAAAACCGGGCGGATTTACGCGAGCAGGGCCCTGCGCGCCGGTGAGCCTATTTTACATAGGCTCACCGGCGCGCGCAGAACCCCGGGACTTGCGTAAGTCCCGGGGTTTTCGGAGTGGGCGTGTCGGGAGGCGTGTCGGGGGCGGGGCCGGAGCGCGCGGCATTGCGGGGGCGTGTCGGCAGCGTTTTGGGGGCGGGTACGGGGGCGTGGCTGCGGTCCGGGGGTGTGGCCGCGCCCTCCGTACCCGCCCCCAGGTCGCGGCCCGGCGCGCAGGAGTCCCGCTCGCGCGCGGGGATTTACGCCTCCCTCCGGGAGGCGTAAATCCCCCGACAAAGGTAGGATGGGGGTTTAGACAGGGCCGGGCGGGTGGGTTAGGTAGGGGAAGGGAGGGGAAGGTGAGGGGAGAGCAAAGGAAAGTTCCCTTCTAGGCCGCTCCGATTTCGGAGCGGCCTAGGAGGGAACGGGGGTAGGCTGCGCGGCTCGGCGCGCGCAGGCTATACGAAATCGATAGCCTTGCGCGCGCCGATCCAGGATTTTAGCCGATACGCGCGACTACGCGCGTATCTACTAAAATCCAGCGTACTTTTGTTTGCGCCTGGAGCGCAAACAAAAGTAGGCTATTCGCGCTCGTCTGAAAATCTACCCCTTAGAGAATAGCCACTGCCATTAGCAATGGTAACATGGAATAGACTTAGTTTTTGGGTACTTGCCAGGTTCTTATGGCCTGGATTGGCCACTGTTGGATACAGGATGCTGGGCTTGATGGACCCTTGGCCTGACCCAGTATGGCATTTTCTTATGTTCTTAATGTGGGCAAATTTATAGACTGATTCAAGTGGAAGTCAGTAACCACCTTGGGAAGGAATTTAAGGTGAGACTACGGAGTACCACTCGGTCATGTAGAAACCTGGTATAGGGTGAGTATATTACAAGTGCTTGTAACTCACTAACTCTTCTAGCAGTTGTAATAGCTACTAGGAAGAGAACTTTCCATGTAAGAAATTTAACATCGCATGAATCTATGGGTTCAAAAGGAGAACATAAGAGTCTTGTTAGGACTATATTAAGGTCCCATTCTGTGACTGATGGCCAAAATGGGGGTTTAAGCTGAATTAAACCTCTGATAAATCTACTGACCAGGGGTTGTGCTGATATAGGTGCATCCCCTACTCCTTTATGGTAAGCTGAGATAGCACTCAAGTGCACCCTTACTGATGAAGTTTGAAGACCAGAGTCTGAAAGGTGCCAGAGATAGTCCAATAAAGGTGATGTGGGGCAGGAAAATGGATCAATACTTTTCTGTGTGCACCACGTGGTGAATCATTTCCACTTACAATAGAATTTTCATGTGGAAGGCTTTCGAGAAGCTACAAGCACTTGAGAAACATTAGATGAAAGATTGAGTGGTTGCAGGATCAAGCTTTCAACATCCAGGCTGTGAGGGATAGGGTTTGAAGGTTGGGATGGTGCAACCTGCTCTGGTCCTGGGTTATGAGAGTGGGTGCTGCGCCCAGGCGAATTGGTTCCCTGATCAAGAGGTCGAAGGGTATAGGAAACCATACTTGCCAAGGCCAATAGGGGCTCTGAGTATCATTGACCCTTTGTCCTGTTGCAGCTTCACTAGAGTTTTGGTTATTAGAGGTATCGGGGATACGCGTATAGAAGGCCTGAGTTCCAGGGGTGAGCAAAGGCGTCCTTGGCTAACTGGTTTCTCTGTTTGTGCAGGAAGCAGAATCTGTCCACTTTGTGATTCAGCTCGGATGTAAAGAGGTCCATTGTTGGCTGACCCCCAACGTTGAAATATCCGGTCGCTACTAAAATGATCCAGGGACCACTCATGGGGTTGGAACTGATGACTGAGGCGATCTGCAACTATATTGTGTATGCCTGCCAGATAAGTGGCCCGGAGAAACATGGAATGTGTCAGGGCCCAATCCCAAATTTGTGCGGCTTCTTGGCAAAGGAGATAAGAGCCTGTACCCCCTTTTTTGTTCAGATACCATATGGCAACTGTGTTGTTGATTTGTATTAGAACAGTCTTGTGAGAAAGGCAGTCCTTGAATTCATAGAGAGCATAACGTATCGCTCAAAGCTCCAGGAAGTTGATTTGAAATGTTGCTTCGAGTTTTGTCCAAGTAACTTGAGTCTGAAGATAGTCTACATGCGATCCCCAACCTAAGGTGGATGCATCTGTAGTTAAGGTCACTTGTGGAACTGGTTGCTGAAAAGGTTGGCCTGTCAGCAAGTTGTTTGTGTTCATCCACCAGAGGAGAGAGAAACGTAACTGGTGGGTTATTTGAATTGGAGATGACAGTGGTTGAATAGCTTGGAGCCGCTGTGATCTCAATGTCCATTGCGTTATTCTCATGGCTAATCTGGCCATAGGAGAGACATGTACTGTGGAAGCCATGTGGCCTAGCAGATTTAGGAACTGATGGGCTGCGCCATTTTCCTTGTGCGCAGAGATTTCGCTAATTTGGAGAGCGTGTCTGCGCGGTCTTTCAGGAGGAAGGCTTTTGATACAGTGGTATTATGCTCAGGCTTATGAACCTTTGGGCCGACAGGAGGATGGTGTACCTAGGAAGAGGATCCATAAGTTCTTCCATCGGGTGGCGAGGCAGGACAGAAAAGGTGACCAGCTGACCCTCGGCACTGGAGACTGAGGCGACTTGGAGGCAGACAAAGAGTCATGATGTCGAGGAAAGGAACTGTGTCTTTGCCACTGGAAGCCCACGGTCCCCACAGGAAGAGCCCGTAGGGACCCGGACCACTGGGACTTAGGTGGACCTTTGAGAGGTCAAGGAGTGGTGCAAGGGCCGACTGGAGCTTCACCCCTGGAAGCCTGTGGTCCCCCTGGGAGGAGCCCGTAGGGACCGGACCGCTGGGTCTTAGGTGGGCCCTGGAGACGATGGTCAAGAAGAAGTCCAAGGTCAAGTGCCAGAGGGTTGTCGCTTGCCAGTCCGAAGTCACACACCAGGAATCACCGCTTGCCAGTCCGAAGTCACACAGCAGGAATCACCGTTAGCCAATCCAAAGTCAGGAACCAGGAACACCAAGACAAGACAGGAACAAGGCCGAAGTAGAGGAACCCACCGAAGCAAGCAGACCTGACTACGTTGGAGGACATTGCCAAGTCCAGGAATGAGCAGAGGAATCCTCCTTTTATACTTCCTCTGCTCTGGCTCATTGAAGACAGCTGGAAGTAGTTAAAGGGATCAGGTCCCTTTAAATCTAGTGAGTGGATGCGGCCTCACGCCTATGGTGGCCATCTTGGATCCGGGCCGTGGAGGAAGGCATCCTGACACTGCGAGGGGAGAGCAAGACGCTTCCCCTGCCGACAGCCACCATGGAGGCCCGCACTGGCTCAAGGATGAGATGGCCCTGACTTCCCCAGCTTCCTCAATGCCACTGGTGGTGACCCGCCACCGCGGGCGAGATAGGGGGTATGGCCTATAGCCATGTAATGGCTATGAGGAAGATAGTTTTCCATGTAAGAAATTTTAGATCACTGGAATCAATGGGTTCAAAAGGAGAACGCATGAGTCTAGTTAGAACCAAACCGTTGGAATCCCAAGCGTATTACAAACAGAGGTTTTAGGATAAATTCAATCAACCATTTCAATGGGTCACCGAATCCTCCTATATTGTGCTTTCCAAATTCTGAAAAAGATTTATACAAACAATTTAGAAAAGCAGTATTCTTAAAAATCAAAAACTTACCATACTTCAATGCACTCCCTACCAACACAGACGCCGACTATACTCACACGTGATCTGACGCAACGTCATACGTCAAGATGCAACTGATATCTTGGAACTCACCAAACTTTATATATACACGTTTCAATTAGTTCACGCAATCCCCAATCTCAATCCATTAAAGTCTAATCGCCCAAAAAAAATTCTCTCAAAAGAATGCATGCCATTCTATTGGACCATTTAACCCAATTGGACTAGTAGTCCTCCAGTTATAAATAAATCGCTGCTCTGCCTTTCTTAGAGCACCCGATAAGTCCCCTCCAAATCTCAATTTTAACTGTTTAATAATCACGAAACGAATATCATTGAGAGAATGATTCAGACTTACCCAATGGTCTACCAGGGGAGCATGTTCACGCTGCGATTTAATTCGACTGCGATGCTCAATAATCCTCAATCTGATCGAGCGTATTGTCTAGCCAACATAAATTAAATTACATGGACATACTATAGCATACACGACGCCACTCGAATTGCAGGTAAATTTACCAGGAATTCTATACTGCTGTTTTAAACAAGGATGTTGAAAATATTGGCAATTCATTGCCAACGGACACACCGAACAAGAACCGCATGCCACCTGGCCAAAATCCAACCCCTCATCTCTGAACTCACTTTTATTCCCCAACTGTTCCCATAAGGACTGACATTTCTTGATGGCGAAAATAGGGTTTTCCTTAAAACATGGATTTGCGGACATAATATGCCAATGGTCCATAATAACTTTTTTGATATCCAACACTTTTGTGGAATAAGGTATAGAGCAAATCGGGCGACTAGGCTTCTCCTTAGTTTGAGTTATTAAAAGATTATCCCTATTGGAATAGAGTGCGCGTTTGTACGCCCGCTTCACTATGCCTTTACTGTATCCCCTTTCTATAAATCTTTCAGAGAGTAATCGAGCCTGAACTTTAAATTCCATAGTAGAACTGCAAAGGCATCTGTATCGTAGAAACTGTCCTATTGGGATATTGTCCTTTAATGATTTGGGATGGAAACTACCATAGTGTAGTAAGGTATTACGGTCAGTTGTTTTCCTATAAACACTTGTGACCACTCTATTCTCATGGATAAAGATCTTCATATCCAAAAAGACCGTTGACTGTTTGTTACACACTACGGTGAAAATTAAATTTGGATCACTAGTATTTAACAACCCTAAGAACCTATGTAAGTCCTCATCATTCCCCCTCCAAATAAAAAACAGATCATCTATAAATCGGCACCAATGTAGAACATTTTGATATAGAGGGGAACTATAGATGAATTTCTCCTCAAAACATGCCACATACAGACAGGCAACACTCGGGGCCATCGGAGACCCCATGGGGATGCCTTTAGTCTGTGGAAAATATTCAGTTTTATAACTAAAAATGTTTCTTGTGAGTGCCAACTCCGCAATCAAGGACAAAAAATGTAATCTTTTTCTGGACATGTCCATCTTCCCAAACAAATCCTGTACTTCAGGAAGGAAATCAGAGGATTTTAACCAGGCCCAGTGGTGGGCGCTGATACCAGCCGCAGATAAACGGGAGGCCGTGTCGAAGACAACATATGCCGAGCAGACCTCATGTTTTCCCACGTCGAATCCCTTCTTTATGATGGAATTCAGCTGGTCTTGAAGCTGGTTTGGAAGGGACTCTCCAAACTCCTGTAGCTGTTTAAACAGGTTACGGGTATACTGGGTCATATATAATTGATATGACACGATGCGCGAGATAAGCATAGCCCCGTGAAATATCCTGCGGCCCAAAGCGTCGAGGAATTTCTGCTCCTTCCCAGGTGGCGCTGAAGAATGGGGTTTTGGACGCTTGGCCTTCTTTTAGGCAGGCTCTACCACCACCGACTGATGAGCTAGCTGTGTCTTCTGAAAACCCGGGGAAGGCTGGACTAGGTAAATAGTGTCCTTCTTCCGGTTTACAGGAGGAACCGACCCAGGATGCTCCCAGTTGCGCTGCATCAGGTCCTGCAGCACTTCATGAACTGGGACGGACATGATTTCCTTAGGGAATCCAGGAATTGCAGGACTTCTAGCATTTTATGCCTGGAATCTACCTCCGTCTGCAGTGGGAAGGGGATAGTCTCCACCATCTCCTTTATAAAATTAATAAAGGAGAGGTCCTTCAGCGGAGACTTGCGCCTTTTGTCTGGAGGAGACGGCTCTGACAGAACTTCTGTTGAGTCCTGGGTATCTGTGGAATCATCTGTCCAGGGATCATAGGGCTTATCCCGTGCATCCCTCAGTGGTCCAAGTGGAAAACTTGGAACTTCTCCAGCCGGAGGTCGAGGTTGGACAGGTATCGGTGCTGGCATCGAGGGACCTGGTCTTGGCATTGAGAACTCGAAATCTGGCATCGGTACCAGATGCCCAGGAATCGATGGCATCGGGGATTTCTTCGGTGACCTCGATGGTGGTATTCCCGATGGCCCCAGAACCGGCTCCGGCGATGTATCCTCCTCTCCCGATGAAAGCAGGATGGGCGTCGATGGAATCATCGGTAACGGTGATTTTTTTCAGTTCCCCTGGTAGGGCACCGATGAGCAGATCCAGGTTATCCAGGAGAGGCAGCAGCACCGGAGGCATTGGTGCCGGTTCCAGCAGAGGCACCGGTGCTGGCGTCAGTGGTCACGAAAGGCTTTGGATCGCCTGGACCACAGCCTCTTGCACCATCTGGTGCAATTCCTCTCGGAGCGCTGGGGTGGTGAGCCCCAAGTCTGGAGTGGGAGGCACTACGGTCAGTACCGGATGGTCCACCAATTCCGGCACAGGACGCCTCGGTGCATCTGGCTTTGAGGGCCCTGGATGATCCTCAGCTTGGGTCTTTTTCATCGGTGGTTCCATTGACGGCTCCACTGACGAAACGGAAGCGGAGGGCACCGGCCGTCGAAGCTTATGTCAGTGCTTTTCTCGACGTTCCGCTTTCCCCGATTCCGGCATCGATGATGTAGATGCCGAGGACTGGGACAGCGATCGGGTGTCTTCAGCCTCGGAGCGACATCGATGCTTCGGTGAGGATCGAGTCGATGGTACCTGCAGAGACTGGCGATGGAATAAAAGTGCCATCTTTTCTAACCATGCCTTATGGCCCTTCGGGGTCATTTGGGCACAGTTGGTACACATCTCCACATCGTGCGATGGTCTGAGGCATAAAACACAGACTAAATGAGGGTCCGTGATTGACATATAGAAATGAAACATAGAAACATAGAAATAATGGCAGAAGAAGACCAAATGGCCCATCCAGTTTGCCCAGCAAGCTATGCACTTTTTCTTTTTTTTTTTTAATTTCTCTCATACTTCTGTTACTCTTGGCTCTTAGTAACCCTTTGGTTCCATTTCCCCTCCACCCGCAACATTAATGTAGAGAGCAGTGTTGGAACTGCATCCAAGTGAATATCTACCATACAGATCGATACAGTAAAGTGCGGCCGCGGTTACCCTGCTCCTAACTCGCCTTCTACTCACTTTCCGGCCGCGTTAGCCCTTCCCGCGATACACTATCCCCTTTAACTCATCCCTACCGCCTCTTAAAATCCCCGGGTGCCCCCTTCCGCCCGCGGCATGTATATTAAATGTAAACGAGCGAATTAGCTATTCCCTCCCATACAGTAACGCGAGCCCCGACTATCGCTTTTTTATCCTGCCGTTTTGCCGCGCATTTACCCTGCTAACTTACCACCTACCCTTACCCCAGCGATAGAGGCAGGGGTAAGGGTAGACAGCAAACTTTCCCCCAGCCCCCGCTCACCTGCCCTGGCAGCGTCCGGTCTCCGGAGCAGCCAATTGCACGCATAGGAGCCACTTTCCCACGTGCGATGCGTCTGTCTGACAGCTGGAGGCTGGAGCCGCGGTCGTCGCCGATGTCCGGAGTGGGGGGGGCTGCAAAAGTAAGTCGCTTTGTCGCTTTAAACTGTCCCGCCCCTCCTCCCGGAGCAAGGCTGCTTTTCGCGCCCTGCTTCAGGAGGAGAGGAGAAGAGAGGAGAGGAGAAGGGGCTGCCCGGTCATCGTCACTGATGTCCGGAGGGGGGGGGCTGCAAAAGTAAGTCGCTTTAAACTGCCCCACCCCCTCCTCCCGGAGCTACTTTTTCGGTTTTGTTTTTTTTTGCTTCGGGAGGAGGGGACAGGACTGGGGCTGCACCGGAGACTGGACGCGGCCAGGGCAGGTGAGTGGGGGCTGGGGGAAAGTTTGCCGAGCATCGGAGAACATAACTGTCCACTTCCTGGTACCTGTCATTTCAAATGTCATTTGAAATGACATTTGAAATGACAGATACCAGCGTGGCCGTGAAGCGTTAGGCCCGCGCACCCAGGATACTGTATAGGCGCTCTATACAGTAAAATGGGTTGCGCGGGCCTAACCTTCGCCTAACGCTTCGCAGACGTGGCATGCATTTGCATGCAATTTGAAGAGAGTATCGAGCGGTAGGTGAAGAGAACTGTGCGTGCGGGGAACGAGGGTGCGCCTGGCACTGCCGCACTCTTTCTAACGCGGCATAACTGTATCGACCTGATAGTTAGGGGTAGTAACCGCCGCAATAAGCAAGCTACACCCATGCCCTTTGTTTACCCAGACTATGTAACTCAGTTCTTGTTGGTTATTGTCTGTATATAGATCCACCTTTCTACGTTACTCCTGCCGTTGAAGCAGAGAGCTATGCTGGATGTGTGTTGAAAGTGAAGTATCAGACTTTCTCCCCTGCCATAGAAGCAGAGAGCTATGTTGGATATGCATGATGTATCAGACTTCCTCCCATGCCATAGAAGCAGAGAGCTGTGTTGGATATGCGTTGAAAGTGAAGCATCAGACTCTCCCCTGCCATAGAAGCAGAGCACTGTGTTGGATATGCGTTGAAAGTGAAGTATCAGACTTTCTCCCCTGCCATAGAAGCAGAGCTATGCTTGATGTGTGTTGAAAGTGAAGTATCAGACTTTCTCACCTGCCGAGAAGCAGAGAGCTATGTTGGATATGCGTGAAATATCAGACTTCCTCTCCTGCCGTAGAAGCAGAGAGCTATGTTGGATTTGCTTGAAGTATCAGACTTCTCCCCTGCCGTTGAAGCAGAGAGCTATGCTGGATATGCATTGAAAGTAAAGTATCCTTGGACAGTCAGGGCACCGATGAAAACACGTCGCCATCATGGCTGTCGAAAATGTAGGCGGGCCACAGTCAGCGTCGACAAAGCCTACAGAGGTCCCTGCCGGGAACCGACCGAAAAACGGTGGTAAACCTACCACATGACCCGGTATTCGACGACAAAGAAGGGAGACCCCTAGGGGGTGTAACTTTAACAAGTTTTGAAAATAATTTCCTAAGGAAAATTTCCAGTCAGGAACTGTGAAGAGCTCCAAAAATCTGCGTGGCTGTTAGCTGAGCAGAAAAAAAGAGACTGAAGGGAAACCCCTGCTGGATGCAGGGTTATTGCCATGTTGGGCATGCCCAGTAGGTGCCAGTCAAAGTTCTAGAAACTTTGACAAAAGTATTCCGTGATTGGTTCCATCAGATGATGTCACCCACATGTGAGGACTCCCATCCTGCTTGTCCTGTGAGAATAATTGTATAACTATACTAATAAACAGAAAGCAAATGTTGCTTACCTGTAACTGGTGTTCTCACAGGACAGCAGGATGTTAGTCCTCACATATGGGTGACATCATCAGGATGGAGCCCAATCACGGAAAACTGTCAAAGTTTCCAGAACTTTGACTGGCATCTACTGGGCATGCCCAGCATGGCACTAACCCTGCAGCCAGCAGGGGTCCCCCTTCAGTCTTATTTGAAAGCTACAGGCAGTGCCGAAAATAAAATAACAAAACATTATGAACCCAACACCGCAGGGCGGCGGGCGGGTTTTGTGAGGACTAACATCCTGCTGTCCTGTGAGAACACCTGTTACAGGTAAGCAACATTTGCTTTCTCACAGGACAAGGAGGATGGTAGCCCTCACATATGGGTGAGTACCGAGCTGAGGATGTCCGAACATGCACCAAATGCACCCAACGGCGTGCAACAGGCACAACTGGGGTGGAATTTTGTAGAGGGCATCCTGAACCCCACCGGGCAGGAGGAAGGGTGTAAGTACATCACATTGGAAATAAGTTACGCAGGACAGACTGGCCAAAGATGGAATCTTGTCTTCCGGCTTTGTCCAAGCAATAGTGGGCTGCGAAAGTGTGGAGAGAACTCCAGGTGGCAGCCCTGCAAATGTCAGGAAGCAGCACCGATCGAAGGTGTGCTACTGAAGTCGCCATGGCCCTCACAGAGTGTACTTTAACACGGTCTTGAAAAGGAATGCCTGCTTGCTGGTAGCAAAAAGATATGCAGTCCGCCAACCAGGAGGAGAGAGTCTACTTACCCACAGGTTGCCCTAATTTGTTGGGATGGAAAGAAATGAATAACTGAGTGCTCTTCCTGTGGGCAACTGTACAGTCTAAGTAGAATGCTAGAGCCCGTTTACAGTCAAGGGTATGCAGAGCCTGTTCCCCTGGATTGGAATAGGGTCTGGGAAAGAAGGTAGGTAGTATGATGAATTGATTAATGTGAAACTCCAAAACTACCTTGAGTAAAAACTTAGGGAGAATGAGGAGTACTGCCCGGTCCTGCAGGAGTTTAATGTAAGGCAGATAGGTAATTAGGGCCTGTAACTCACTAACTCTGCGAGCTGAAGTGATAGCTAAAAAGAAAATCACTTTCCATGTGAGATATTTTAGGTCACAGGAGTGAAGAGGCTCGTATTGTGGTTTCATGAGCCGACCAAGACCAAGATTAAGGTCCCAAGAAGGGGCCGGAGGACGTAAAGGTGGCTTGATATGGAGCAAGCCCTTTAAAAAGCGTGTTACAAGGGGTTGTACTGATATAGGAACATCCCCGACACTTTTATGGAAGGCAGCTACCGCACTGACATGCATTCTGATTGAAGAGGTCTTTAAACCTGACTCCGACAAATGCCAGAGATAGCCCAAAAATCTTAGGATTGGACAGGAAAAGGGATCAAGGGACTGTGAGGTGCACCATGATGTGTACCTTTCCCATTTATAGGAATAAGATTTTCTTGTGGAAGGCTTCCGTGAAGCAATCAGGACACGAGAAACCGAATCTGAAAGGTTAAGTGTTTGAAGGGATAACCTTTCAACATCCATGCCGTCAGAGACAAGGCCTGAAGATTGGGATGGTGTAGGCATCCGTTATTTTGAGTGATCAGATGTGGGTCCGTTCCCAAGGAAATGTGCCTGCGGATGGAGAGATCCTGAAGTATTGGAAACCACAGTTGGTGTGGCCAGTGAGGTGCTATCAGGATCATGGTTCCCTTGTCCTGACGTAACTTCACAAGAGTCTTCGAAAGAAGAGGAAGTGGAGGGAATGCATAGAGCAGACCGGTTGCCCACGAGAGGGAGAATGCATCTCTGGGCTGAGGGAGAAGTAATTGTCCACTTTGTGGTTCTGAGGGGACGCAAAGAGGTCTGGGGATAACCCCATTGTTGGAAGATGAAGTCCTCTACCGAGGGGTTGAGAGACCACTCGTGCGGTTGGAAGACACGACTCAGTTTGTCTGCCAAGACATTGTCCACTCCCGGCAAGTAGATGGCCCTGAGGTACATCGAGTGGGAGAGCGCTTCCGACCAAATCTGCGCAGCTTCCTGACAGGGGAGGAAGGAGCCTGTGCCTCCCTGCTTGTTGATGTACCACATGGCCACCTGGTTGTCCGACTGAATCAGGATGACGTGATTTGACAGGCGTTCCTGAAAAGCCCTGAGAGCATATCACATTGCTCGAAGTTCTAGGAAGTTTATTTGATGTTTGGCTTCCCCTGGAGACCAAGACCCTTGTGTCTGTAGATTGTCCACGTGGGCTCCCCACCCGAGGTTGGAAGCATCAGTGGTGAGGATGAGTTGAGGATCTGGCACTTGAAAGGGCAGTCCCTGGAGGAGATTGTTGTGATTTTTCCACCAGGTGAGAGACAGACGGAGTGAGTCGGTGATGTGGACAATGGTCGACAGAGGCTGAACAGCTTGAATCCATTGTGACATCAGAGTCCAATGCATGAGCCTCATGGCCAGGCGGGCCATTGGTGTGACATGGACTGAGGACACCATGTGTCCTAAAAGGATGAGGAATTGGCGAGCTGTTGCTGTATGCTGAGACTGCAACTGGTGAGTGAGAGACACGAGAGTTAGCGTTCGTTGTTGAGGTAGAAAGGCTTTTGCCTGTAAGGTGTCCAATTCTGCCCAATGAATGACAAGGTTTGAGATGGGACTAAATAGGATTCTCGTAATTGACGAGAAATCCTAGAGAAATTAGTGTGTAGGGTCAAATTGAGGGACAACCGAGCAGCTTGCTGGGTTGGAGCCCTGATTAACCAGTCATCGAGATAGGGGTAGACTTGAACACCTTCTTTCCTGAGAAAAGCTGCGACAACCATGGGACATTTGGTAAAGACTCATGGTGCCGATGCTAGGGCAAACAGAAGCACGCAGTATTGATAGCTCTTTGGGCCTACTAAAAACCTGAGGTACTTGCGAAGAGCTGGAGTTATCGCAATGTGTGTGTATGTGTCCTGAAGGTCCAGAGAGCAGAGCCAGACTCCTCTTTGCAGAAGAGGTAAAAGCGAGCCCAAGGTTACCATCTTGAACTTTTCTCGCTGTAGGTACTTGTTGAGAGCACGTAGGTCCAGAATTGGACGAACTCCCCCGGATTTTTGGGGGATCAAAAAGTATCGGGAATAGAACCCTAGGCCTTGCTGTGAGAGAGGGACGGGTTCTATTGCTCTTAACTGGAGAAGAAGGGAAACCTCCTGCTCCAGAAGGACAGAATAGTCGGATACTCTCCATGCTTGCAGAGGTGGTGAGTCCGGTGGAAGAGCAAGAAAGTTTAGGTGGTAACCCTGAGCAATGATTGCTAGCACCCATTGGTCGGTTGTGATTGATTGCACATGCCGTGAAAGTGGCACAATCGACCTCTCACTGGTATGCTTGGCAGAGGAATCAGGCTGCTGCTCTCCAATTGAATGTCAAAAACCTGAAGCAGGCCCCGGCTGGGGAGCTGCTTGCTACTTTGCTTTCGGGCCTGGCGAGGCTGAGGTTTTTGAGAAGGCCTCGTAGTTCGGGACCTTGCTGGTGGAGGATAGTACTTCCTTAGATGGAAGAATGACTTCTTAGAGTCCTTCCTAAAGGTCTGTCTTGATGGGAAGTCGGAAGGTATCAATGAGAGCTGTTTAAGGGTCTCATGATGGTCCTTTAATTCACCCACTATTTGCTGGATCTGTTCACCGAACAGATTGTCTCCTACACATGGCAGGTCATCCTGTTTTGTACTTCTGGGTGAAAGTCAAAAGATTTGAGCCAGGCCCATCGTCTTGCCGAAATGGCAGCTGCAGACACTCTAGTAGAGGTGTCGAAGATATCGTAAACTGTTCTTATCTTGTGCTTTCCTGCCTCAAACCCCTTGTTGACAAGGATTTGAAGCTGTTGTTGGAATTGGTCAGGCAGGGTTTCAGAGAAGTCCTGTATTTGCTTGAAAATGACCCTATTGTATTGGGTCATATACAGCTGGTAAGCAGCAATTCTGGAGATGAGCATGGCCCCTTGGAACACTCGTCGACCAATACTGTCTAGGAACTTGTGTTCCTTAACAGGAGGGGTAGATGAGTGAGGCTTCTTCCTTTTTGCTTTCTTTTGAGCCGATTCTACCACAACTGAGTGGTGGTCGAGCTGAGATTTTTGAAAGCCAGGGGCAGACTGCACTAAATAGGTAGTGTCAGCCTTTCTATGGACTGGGGCATAGATCCAGGGTTTTCCCAGTTCTTATTGAGGAGGTCAAGAAGAACTTGATGAATAGGAATGGAAGTGATCACTTTAGGGGCATCCAGGAACTGGAGCAACTCCATCATCTGGTGCCTATCATCCTGCTCCGTCTGAAGCTGAAAAGGGACCAACTCAGACATTTCCTTCACAAAATTAATGAAATAAAGATCCTCTGGAGGAGAACACTTTCTACTTTCAGTAGGAGAGGGAGGTGAAGGTAAGTCATCGGTGTCTGTGGAAGTATCATCACCCCAGGTGTCATAAGGATCAGCAGACTGACCTGTAGGATGAGAAGAGGGTTGGATACCCGAAGGCCCCGGCTGAGGCTCCGAGAAAATCAAAGGAATCGCCGGGGGCACCGTGGACGGCCTGGAAGGCATCGGTGCCGGTATCGAAGGCATCGATGGCGCCGATGTGCATATCATCCCCGATGAATGAATCGGTGGCGAGGGACGAATTGGCATCGATGGCTGAGGCAGTACTCCCGAAGGAGGAATGCGGAACGGTGTTTCTCCTCCCGATGAAGCTGTCAACGGGGAGCACACCGGAGCCATCGGAGACCCGGGAATCACCGGTGGAAGGGCGGTCATAAGCGCCTCCATCCGGGAATGCAGCAGTGCCAGCGCTGCTGTCATCGGGTCGGTGACCGGTTCCACTCTCGGTGCCGGTGTCGGTGCTGGAGGAACCTGGAGCCATTGCATCACTGGTCGATGTCCTCCTGGACCAGCCAGTCCAATTCTTCCCGGACACCTGGAACAAGCAGCCCCAGCTCTGTGATGGAAGAGGGAGGCGGAGGCACAGTCAGAAGGACCACCTTTACAGGCGGAATTGCGACTCCCAAACCCCGATCGGGTGAGGGTGGCCTCAATGTCCCGGTCGCAGAAATGGTCGGTGCCATTCCTGGACAGGGCTTCTTCGATAGTGGCTCGGACGGTGTCAAGGTCAATGATTTTGCTCCCTCGACGGTCCGAGACTTACGATGCCAATGGCGATGTTTCTCCCTACGATCCCCTTGATCTTGAGGGGGAGAAACGGGAGTCGATGGCCGTGAAGACGTCGATGGCGGATGGTCACTGGACGGTGGTTGATGCTGGTGCGACTTCGACGGTACCGGTTCCGATGACGTTGATGCGATGGATGGCGTCGGGGTGTGAGCACGGAAGAGGAGTCCCATCTTCTCCATTCTGGCTTTGCAACCTTTTGGTGTTATAAGGGCACATTTGGTGCAAGTCAGGATATCATGCTCATGGCCTAAACACATTACACAGACCCCATGAGGGTCTGTGATAGACATGGTACGGGTACAGTCTGGGCACCGACGAAACCCCGACGCCATGGCCATTGAAAAATATCAAGCTGCGGTACTGTCGACGGCCAGTAGGCCGCGAGGGCCAAACTGAACGGTAATCGACGAAAGAGGGTCAAAAAACTTACTGGAGTACCGTGGCCTGAGAAAAGTTAGAGGAGGGACCACTGTGGGGTAATATAAGTTTGATTAACTCCGAGAGGAAAATTCCTGTCAGGAATCTCTTCAGAGCTCCTAAACCGCGAGGCTACTGCTGCGTGGAAAAAAGAAGACTGAAGGGGGACCCCTGCTGGCTGCAGGGTTAGTGCCATGCTGGGCATGCCCAGTAGGGGCCAGTCAAAGTTCTGGAAACTTTGACAGAAGTTTTCCGTGATTGGGATCCATCCTGATGATGTCACCCATATGTGAGGACTACCATCCTGCTTGTCCTGTGAGAATAAATGTTTCACAACTATGAACAGAATAATAATTAAAATAATTAATAATTAAAAACTCATAAAAATTATTTAAAATTCTCCAAACACCATTAAAATATTTCAAATCAGCAGACATATCACATAATATTCAGTAATTAAAATGGCAGTCAGTCAAGAAAAATTAACTTAAAAACCCACCTTTACTAACCTCCTCCTCTTCCATGCAGGCCAATAGCACACACCAGAAGCAGTAGTGGTTGAAGCTCTATACTCATGGTCCTCTTCCTTAGGGCCCACGACCAGTCTTTCTGTCACTCACACACACACATACCCGTTACAACCCCATGACCAGTTTCTGTCTTTCACACACCAATCATCTCCTGACCAGTCTTTCTCTTACACACACACACACACACCAGTCACCTTCCCAAACAGTCTCTCTCTCTCATGCACGCACACACACACACACAATCACCTTTCTCACCATTTTCTCTCAATCACACACATGCTCTCTCTCACACACTTTGCATAGATGATCTCAATCAAATGCTCTCACTTACACAGAGGCTCTCAATCACACATACATTCTCTCACTTACAGACAGGCTGACTGGCTGTCTCTCTCTCTCGCTCTCATTTCCTGCCCCCCCCCCCCCAGCACAAATGGTAGCTGCAGCAGCCTCCTCTTCTAGTCCCCGCATGCCAAGAAAGAAGAATCTCATCGGCCATGGGAGGCTAATTCTGCTGTCTCCTATGCCGATTTCTGGCTGCTTCTGATTTTGTTTTGGGCGCACACTATTGCCCGGGGCTGATGCTGCCCGACTCTACATTTTGGTGCGGCATGGCTTTTCTTCCCACGCACCCCACTGCACATCACTTCCTGTTCCGGGCTAGGGGGGCAGGTACAGGAAGAAGAAAAGGCCCAGCCGCAGTTGCCAGCCTCCACTAACACTGCTGCCATTCCCATCCAGGCTTGAACGTGTTGGTAGCCCGGGCGGCAACGGCTTGGTAAGGGAAGAGGGAGGAAGAGCAGCGGGAGACCAGTAGCACTGCTTTAGAGGGAGGGGGGTGGCCATTTGGTGTGGGAAGGCCCGAAGTCTGTTAAGCCACGTGAGCCTTGAAGCTGTTTGTTTTTATATGTATTTTTCCTGTGGCTTGAGAATGAAAGGAGCCTGCCGCAGAGGAAAGCTGTGGGAGCTGGGAGGCAGGCATTCAGCCCGTGGTGAGGCAGCATCAGGAACTGTGCTGGCTGCCTCCCGCCGGCAAAAACGCAAGCGGGGCAGGCACGAATGGAGGCGGCAGGGCCTCGGTGATGATGGGGCACGGGAGAAGTGCAGCGAATAGGCCCATGAAACCGGGGCTGGTGACGCGGGGAAAATACAAAAGCAGCACTTAATTAGAAGTCATCTTTTACACGCGTATATCTGGGATTTTATAATATACATGCCACAATGAAATTATCTGTTTTACCAATTAGTCTACCAGTTCACCCAGTTCATCTACAACTCATGAAGACCCTGCACCCAATTTTTCACATTTTGAGATGTTTCCAATCACTTACATCAGAAATTAAGCAGGAGTAAATATATGAAAATAAAATACTTATGCACGCCACTTTGGCAGGTTGCAAAATAGAAACATGCATGTGAATGTTGGCTTCTGCCCGGAATGTCCCTGGCCCGCCCTTATTTACACACACAAATGTATTCACGGTCCCTGATATATGCGTATATGCTGCAGTTTTAAAATCCAACAAAAAGGGAGACAAACTGGTTGCAAAAGTAAATACAAACAAAAGAAAAAATTACACCCAGAACTTAACATTAAATTATAAATCACCTGTTTAGTTTAGAGGAAAAATTTCAGATGCACGTTCTAGGCAACACATGCCTTTGATGTAAAAGACAAAAAGCACCATCATTAGTAAAAAAAAAAAAAAAACCCTTCTTTTTGATCTTAAAGATAACCATTCAATGTTCATTTTTATTTTATTTTTTTGTAAATTTTTATATTGTGATAATCCCAAAACCATTAAAATTGCTACAAAAACTTGTTTTAAAAGAAGGAACTTCCTCTCAACTTATCTCAAAATTAGCAGTAGCCTGCATTCAAAGAAGCCATCAGACACTGTCAGCGTTTTACCCCACAATGGCTGCGTCAGGGATGATAGAGAGAAACCTTTTGGTAATTCTATTAAAAATAAAACAATGGTTGTGAGAGTTTTCTTAAGTGTTCAAATTGAGAAAGAAAAAGCAAAAGCAAACTCACCAGCTTTACAAGAATCTCTGTATTCCTCTCTCTGTTTGAGCTTTCAAAGAAGACTGCGGCTAGGCAACATCTTTTTCTGCTGGTATTTAAAAAATTGTTGACCAATCACAGATGACACACATGACCAATCCTAATCAATGCATACCTGGAGGGATTTACAACCAATTTTAAATGTTGATTTTCAGAAGGCGTTTTACAAAGTCCCTCATGAGAGGCTTCTACGAAAACTAAAAAGTCATGGGATAGGAGGCGATGTCCTTTCGTGGATTACAAACTGGTTAAAAGACAGGAAACAGAGAGTAGGATTAAATGGTCAATATTCTCAGTGGAAAAGGGTAAACAGTGGAGTACCTCAGGGATCTGTATTGGGACCGGTGCTTTTCAATATATATATAAATGATCTGGAAAGGAATACGACGAGTGAGGTTATCAAATTTGCGGATGATACAAAATTATTCAGAGTAGTTAAATCACAAGCAGACTGTGTTACATTACAGGAGGACCTTGCAAGACTTGAAGATTGGGCATCCAAATGGCAGATGAAATTTAATGTGGACAAGTGCAAGGTGTTGCATATAGGGAAAAATAACCCTTGCTGTAGTTACACGATGTTGGGTTCCATATTAGGAGCTACCACCCAGGAAAAAGATCTAGGCATCATAGTGGATAATACTTTAAAATCGTCGGCTCAGTGTGCTGCAGCAGTCAAAAAGGCAAATAGAATGTTAGGAATTATTAGGAAGGGAATGGTTAATAGAACGGAAAATGTCATAATGCCTCTATATCGCTCCATGGTGAGACCACACCTTGAATACTGTGTACAATTCTGGTCGCCGCATCTCAAAAAAGATATAGTTGCGATGGAGAAGGTACAGAGAAGGGCAACCAAAATGATAAAGGGGATGGAACAGCTCCCCTATGAGGAAAGGCTGAAGAGATTAGGGCTGTTCACCTTGGAGAAGAGACGATTGAGGGGGGATATGATAGAGGTCTTTAAGATCATGAGAGGTCTTGAAAGAGTAGATATGACTCGGTTATTTTCACTTTCGAATAATAGAAGGACTAGGGGGCATTCCTTGAAGTTAGCAAGTAGCACATTTAAGACTAATCGGAGAAAATTCTTTTTCACTTAATGCACAATAAAGCTCTGGAATTTGTTGCCAGAGGATGTGATTAGTGCAGTTAGTGTAGCTGGGTTCAAAAAAGGTTTGGATAAGTTCTTGGAGGAGAAGTCCATTAATGGCTATTAATTTTACTTAGGGAATAGCCACTGCTATTGATTGCATCAGTAGCATAGGATCTTCTTAGTGTTTGGGTAATTGCCAGGTTCTTGTGGCCTGGTTTTGGCCTCTGTTGGAAACAGGATGCTGGGCTTGATGGACCCTTGGTCTGACCCAGTATGGCAATTTCTTATGTTCTTATGTTCTTAAGTATCCCACCACTGGATGTAAAAGTCAAACTGATAAATGATCCCATTCTTGGGCACTAATTAATTTCTCATGGAATCTTAAATGCTGATTGCTAACTCCTTCACTTAAATGTATGAGGATGGTATCAATCTCACAACATGATTTTTTAAATAAATACTTTGGATACATCTACTAAATGCATCACAGAGGGAGCTTCTGAATGGGTATATAATATATAAAAGTATTATGCTCTGAGATACAATTGACCTAATCAGATTTAGAAAAAAATAATGTATCCATTGAGTTTTAAAGCGTGACCTTTTAGAAAATCAGAAAAAAATATCCCCAATCGATTATAAAATTCAGCCCATTAGGTTGTAAACTGTTGAACTCATAGATCCATTTTTGTTCTCTTTCATTGTAAATTTTATATCAATCTCCTCCATGTAGATGTTATGAATCACAAAAAGCCTATAGTTTGTAAACTTGTTTGATGCCTCAACTGACTGTGCCACCAGAGGTACTTTTAAATGTTTGTGCTTAAGGAAACATTTATGCTCTGAAATACATGTCCTTAAACTTATTTTGGGATTTCCCTACATATATTTTTTTTACAGGGGCATATGGTACATATACCACATAAGTCGATGCACAATTTGTGAAATGTTTCAACCAATATACCTTTTTAGTACAAGAATGAACACAATAAAAACATGAGCCACATTTAAAAGGCCCATGGTTGTGGTTGTTCCAGTATTCATTGGTCCAGAAAGAAACATAGGACTTAACGTCTCCTTCAAATTTCGACCTCGGATGTATGCAAAATGCAATTTCTTATCTTCAAATACATTATTTAAAGTCAGAATATCCCAAATATTCCTGATGATCCGACTTAAGTCTCTCGAACCTGCCATATATGGTAGTACACATGTAAAAATATCTTCTTGCTTGTTTGTTCTTTTAGTGCTTTGTAACAGTTCCTCTCTTGGGTAATACAATGCCCTTTTGTATGCTTTTTGTATGATGGACAATGGGTAACCCCATGTCCAAAAATGTTTAAAAAGTTTGTCCATCCTTCTACTTAAAAGGTATATTGGTTGAAACATTTTACAAACTGCAATTGTTTAAAATACCAGCAGAAAAAGATATTGCCTAGCTGCAGTGTTATGTTCTGGTATGGTTGTAAACCCTGGATCATAGTAAGAGCTGACTCCACCCACAGGGAGGAGCCCTGTGGGGACTCACTACGATAGGCGTGGTCTCAGCAGAGAAGGACACCGGTAGAATAAGACTTTATTGTATAGGAACTTAAGAAGAAAGTACCCACGGAGTGGGAAGTAAGGCTCAGTCCAGGATAGCAAGGATGCCCAGCGATGATATCCTTAGTAGGGATGTGAATTGTGTGCCCTATCGTCTTAACGATCGAAATCATTTGTCAGGAGAAGAAAATCGTGTTTGGCACGATTTTTTAGTTAAAAAATCGTTTTTTCCGATTAGTGCGCACTAACTCCCAGTTAGTGCGCACTAACTGAAAATGATACAATTTGACACTTTTCAGGTCAGTTAAGGTCAGTTTAGGAATGAATATGTATTCCTATTGGCTGCCCTCTTATTTATTCATGTTACCAAGGTTCCCATTGACAGTATATGGGGGATGGGAAATGGAAACAGTTGGTAGCTTGACAAAAAAAGTAATGTGATCAGTCAATGTGACTAGAACTTGTGCCCTAACCCTGATACCAGGGGTGTTGTGATCTTCCTGCACACAGTGCCCTAACCCTGGCACCAGGGGGGTTGTGATCTTCATGTACACAGTGCCCTATCCCTATTAATACCAGGAGTGTTGTGATCTTCCTGCACACAGTGCCCTATCTCTATTAATACCAGGAGTGTTATGATCTTCCTGCACACAGTGCCCTAACCCTGACACCAGGGGTGTTGTGATCTTCCTGCACACAGTGCCCTAACCCTGGCACCAGGGGTGTTGTGATCTTCATGTACACAGTGCCCTATCCCTATTAATACCAGGAGTGTTGTGATCTTCCTGCACACAGTGCCCTATCCCTATTAATACCAGGAGTGTTGTGATCTTCCTGCACACAGTGCCCTATCCCTATTAATACCAGGAGTGTTGTGATCTTCCTGCACACAGTGCCCTAACCCTGACACCAGGGGTGTTGTGATTTTCCTGCACACAGTGCCCTATCCCTATTAATACCAGGAGTGTTGTGATCTTCCTGCACACAGTGCCCTATCCCTATTAATACCAGGAGTGTTGTGATCTTCCTGCACACAGTGCCCTAACCCTGACACCAGGGGTGTTGTGATCTTCCTGCACACAGTGCCCTACCCTATCCTATTAATACCAGGAGTGTTGTGATCTTCCTGCATGCAGTGCCCTATCCCGCCTGCATTACTAGTGAGAGGTTGGCTTCACAGACAGGGGGGAGCTTCCTGACCCTCACTCCTCCCCTCCCCCATGTCCCAGCCAGTGAATGGTGTGTGGGTGAGGGGGGGGGGGGGGGAGGATGGTGAGGCTGAAACAGCTCCTTCCCTGCATTACTAGTGAGAGGCTGGCTTCACAGACAGGAGGGAGCTGCCTGACCCTCACTCCTCCCCTCCCCCATGTCCCAGCCAGTCGCACATGCTCAGTGCTGTTCCCCCTCACCAAGCTGGAGTCAATGTGTGCAGGAAAGGAGACCTGCCTTTTCCCCAGCTGGAGTCAGTGTGTGCAGTAAAGGAGATCTGCCTTGTCCACAAGCTGGAGTCAATGTGTGCAGGAAAGGAGACCTGCCTTTTCCCCAAGCTGGAGTCAATGTGTGCAGGAAAGCAGACCTGCCTTTTTCCCAAGCTGGAGTCAATGTGCTGTAAAGGAGACCTGTCTTATCCCCAGGCTGGAGTCAGTGTGTGCAGAAAAGGTGACCTGCCTTTTCCCCAAGCTGGAATCAATGTGTGCAGTAAAGGAGACCTGCCTTTTCCACAAGCTGGAGTCAATGTGTGGAGTAAAGGAGACCTGCCTTTTCCACATGCTGGAGTCAATGTGTGCAGTAAAGGAGATTTGCCTTTTCCACAGCTGGAGTCAGTGTGTGCAGTAAAGGAGACCTGCCTTGTCCCCAAGCTGGAGTCAGTGTGTGCAGTAAAGGAGATCTACCTTGTCCCCAAGCTGGAGTCAATGTGCTGTAAAGGAGACCTGCCTTTTCCCCAAGCTGGAGTCAATGTGTGCAGGAAAGGAGACCTGCCTTGTACCCAAGCTGGAGTCAATGGATGCAGTAAAGGAGACCTGCCTTGTCCCCAAGCTGGAGTCAGTGTGTGCAGTAAAGGAGATCTACCTTGTCTCCAAGCTGGAGTCAATGTGCTGTAAAGGAGACCTGCCTTTTCCCCAAGCTGGAATCAATGTGTGCAGTAAAGGAGACCTGCCTTGTCCACAAGCTGGAGTCAATGTGTGGAGTAAAGGAGACCTGCCTTTTCCCCAAGCTGGAGTCAGTGTGTGCAGTAAAGGAGATCTACCTTGTCTCCAAGCTGGAGTCAATGTGCTGTAAAGGAGACCTGCCTTTTCCCCAAGCTGGAGTCAATGTGTGGAGTAAAGGAGACCTGCCTTTTCCACATGCTGGAGTCAATGTGTGCAGTAAAGGAGATTTGCCTTTTCCACAGCTGGAGTCATTGTGTGCAGTAAAGGAGACCTGCCTTGTCCCCAAGCTGGAGTCAGTGTGTGCAGTAAAGGAGATCTACCTTGTCCCCAAGCTGGAGTCAATGTGCTGTAAAGGAGACCTGCCTTTTCCCCAAGCTGGAGTCAATGTGTGCAGGAAAGGAGACCTGCCTTGTACCCAAGCTGGAGTCAATGGGTGCAGTAAAGGAGACCTGCCTTGTCCCCAAGCTGGAGTCAGTGTGCTATAAAGGAGACCTGCCTTTTCCACAAGCTGGAGTCAATGTGTGCAGTAAAGGAGACCTGCCTTATCCCCAAGCTGGAGTCAATGTGTGCAGTAAAGGAGACCTGCCTTGTCCCCAAGCTGGAGTCAATGTGTGCACATAATGCAATGCACAGGAAGCAATGATGTGACTGCTGGAGTGGTGCACTGCCTGCCTACCTAGGCTTGAATATATTAATGCTGCAGTACTAATAAAAATAAATTATAATTCTGCTAAAATGCCACTAGCCTCACCAGTGACACTAGGCTGGTAGTGTCATTGGTGAGGCTAGTGGCAAACAAGTTCTAGTCACATGAGTGATGATCATCACATTACTTTTTTTGTCAAGCTTCCAACTGTTTCCATTTCACATCCCCCCAACCATTACCTCAGTGGGAATCTTGGTAACATCAATAGATAAGAGCACAGCCAGCCAATAGGAATACATATTCATTCCTAAGTGACCTTTACTGACCTGGGAAGTGTCAACAATTTGTATCATTTTCTGTTGGTGTTCGTGAGTTTCCAGTTCCATTTCCCATCCCCCCAACCATCACCTCAGTGGGAATCTTGGTAACATCAATAGATAAGAGGGCAGCCAGCCAATAGGAATACATATTCATTCCTAACTGACCTTCACTGACCTGGAAAGTGTCAATTTGTATCATTTTCTGTTAGTGCGCACTAACTCCCGTTAGTGCGCACTAACACGATTTAACGATTTTTAACAATAAATCGTTAGAATTTCTATTGTATTGCGTTCTATAACGATTTAAGACGATATTAAAATTATCGGACGATAATTTTAATCGTTGAAAAACGATTCACATCCCTAATCCTTAGTAGTGGCCAGCGGAGCGGGGTATGCTAAGGAGTCCCTCTAAGATGACACACCTGCAAGGTAGATCTGGTAGTGGCATGCAGAACGGGGTACACCAAGAATCTGTGTTGATGTTGATAGAAGAAGTGCAGGGTCACTAGAGCTGGGTAGATGATGAAGCTCCCTCTAGAGTAGATGAAAGATTGCTGAGGTTAGCACGGTAGTGGCCTGAGGCTCGGGGTATACCGGAGGTTCTGTCAGTAAGATGGTAGCAGGAGAAATGTACTCACAAGGCAGAGCAAGGTAGAGTCCCAAACGTGAGTAGTTGGATTCCCCAGGAAGAAGGCCCTCCGAGGTGCGGATAGCCAGAACGCAAATAGGCCCCTGAGGAGCAGGGATCCAATAACGTTCAAGTCCCGGAGTGCAGGATCAGAGTAGCGAAGCGTCTCCAAGAGGAGTGGAATTCAGCAGGAAGGAAGACCTTGCTAACTCGTAGGAAGCATAGTTCGAATGGCTTAAATACACTGGTGGGTGACGTCATGCGGAGGGGACGCCCCCGAGGTTCCCGCCATGATGTGCTTAAGAGAGGGCCTGGCGCGCGCGTGCCCTAGGCAATCCCCGATTCAAGATGGCAGACGGAGTCACCCACGCCGTCCCGGGAATGCTGGGAGAGTGACGTCTGTAGCTGGAGGCTGCCAATCTTCCGAGAATCACTGGTGCAGGGAAAAAAGAGGTGATCAGCAAAGGTCGCAGCCATCTGTGACCGACGGGCGCAATATGCAGTCTTCTTTGAAAACTCAAACAAAGCATGTATGAAACAGAGAGAGGAATACAGAGATTCTTGTAAAGCTGGTGAATTTGCTTTTGCCTTTTCTTTCTCAATTTGAGTAATAAAAGCAAGTTTGCTTACCGTGAATTGTGTTTTCCGTAGATAGCAGGGAATTTAGCCATGCATAGTGGGTGGCGTCGTCCTCAACATCACAGAGGTGGAGCTTTCTCTCTAAGCTCGAAGAGCTTTGAAGTGTGCATGAGCACCACTTCCCGCGCTCCTCAAGCCTGCCTCAGTTGGTTTTCCAAGCTAATGTCGAGTAGGTGTGATAAGAAGTGAGGCTGTCCAGGGAGGTGGGAGGGAATGCATGGCTAAATTCCCAGCTATCTACGGAAAACACAGTTTACGGTAAGCAAACTTGCTTTTTTCCGTCGATAAGCAGGGCATTTAGCCATGCATAGTGGGAGTCCCAAGCATACAAGCATACATCTCCTCTTAACCCTTTTCCCTTACCTCAGCCCCAATTTACTAGAATCCCGTTGCTACATCTCCTCCTAACCCTTTTCCCTTACCTCAGCCCCAATTTACTAGAATCCCTTTGCTCCCTAGTTCTGTTTAACTTACCTCAACTAATATACCCCCAAAGTATAGTTCTGTGTTTTTTTTTTTAATAGATTCTACTTTTATTATATTTAAATATTTATATACATACTTTCGTTTAATATATAACTTGTTAAATATATAATCTGTTAAATGTACAATCTGTTAAATGTATAACGCTCCGGCGTAAGTTAAATCTGTTAAATCTGTTAAATCTGTTAAATGTATAACGCTCCGGCGTAAGTTCCTGTTCATTGTACACCGACGTGATATCTTTGATGAGCGGCGGTATATAAAAAAATTATAAATAAATAAATAAATATAGGTTGCAGAAATGCAAAAAACATGATAAACAGTAATATTAAAGAGGAAAAAACTGTTTATTAAGAACTATTAATGAAACACCTTTTTTTTGCCATCTGTATAATGTGGACAGCTATTGTAAGCCAGAAAAATTCTGTAGAATTGCAGAACCGAGTGAGGAGTCTGCTGCCAACTGCTGGTCTAGACAATAGTGAGAAGTAAAGGTATAAATGGAAGACCGGGTCGCTGCTTTGCAAATGTCTTGAATTGGCACTTCCCTGATATGCGCAATGGAAGTTGCCGTTGCTCTTATTTGATGTTCTTTAACAGAACCGACGAGGGTCATGGTTTTGGTAGAATAACAGTATTGGATACAAGCCGTCAGCCAGTTAGAGAGAGTTCATTTCGAAACTGATTGGCCTGGATTGTTTGGGTTGAAGGAAACAAACAATTGTGAGGAATGTCTGATTGTTTCAGTAGCGTGCTTGTAATAAGCCAAAGCCTGTTTACAATCTAGGGTGTGGAGGAGTTTTTGCCGTTCATCCGTGTGTGGTTTAGGGCAAAACACTGGTAAGGTGATTGTTTCATTCAAATGAAAGGCAGACACCACCTTAGGTAGGAAGTAATGTTGAGTTCGTAAAACTACCATATCATGATGAAACTTAAGATATGGGAAAGTGATTACCAGTGCTTGGAGTTCACTAACCTTCCTTGTAGAGGTGATAGCTACTAGAAAAAGGACTTTCCATGTTAGGAACTTGAGGGGAGAAGACGACATGGGTTCGAAGGGTGGACCCATTAATGCTTCCAAGACTAAATTAATATCCCATGGTACTATCGGTTTCTTTTTTTTTTTAATTCTTTATTTCTCATTTTCATTCAATTTACAAAGAAATATATTTTGTAAACCTTCTTACACATAATTACCTATTATCCAAAAATACAGAAATATAAGCATCAATATCAATACATCAATACTTCAAATATAACTTTACAAGTATCCATATTTTCCTATATTTTGGAAATACAAGTATATATTCTGGTTAACGCAAGCGATGATAAGCTGCAATGGCACTAAGGTGAACTCTAATAGATGCAACTGCCAGTCCAGAAAGGGATAAACTATGCAGATAAGTTAGTAGTGACTCTGGTGAACAAGAAAATGGGTTACGATTGTGGAGTGCACACCATGCAGCGTAGCATTTCCATTTGAAGGCATAGTTACGTCTGGTGGAAGGTTTCTGTGCTGCAATGAGAATGTCCATAATGCTGGATGGGAGATGTAAAGAGCTCAGTACTTGCCGATCAATCTCCATGCCATCAAATGAAGGGAGGCTTGCATTGGATGGATCAAGGCTCCTTGGTTTTGGGAGAGGAGGGTCGGGTCCTTTGGCAGTAGAATTGGGGCCCGAACAGATAGACGGAGAAGATATGCATACCATGGCTGTCTGGGCCACGTGGGTGCTATGAGGATTAAGTCCACTGCATCCACTATACATTTCTGGATTGTCCTTGAGATTAGCTGAACTGGAGGAAAAGCGTACAGTAGACCCTTGTTCCAGGGAATCAAGAACGCATCCTGTGATGTTCTGTACTTGCTGGGAAGGAGGGAGCAGAGTTGTTTTAACTTCCGATTTTCTTCCGTTGCAAAGAGCTCTATGTCTGGAGTTCCCCAGAACTCGAAGATTTTGTTTGCCTTGGTTGGACTGAGCGACCACTCGTGTGGATGGAAAATTCTGCTGAGTCTGTCCGCTTTGGTATTTGCGAGGCCTGGGAGATAGGATGCTTGAAGGAAGATGTGGTGGCATTCCGCCCACTCCCAGATTTGAACCGCTTCTTTGCAAAGAATCTGGGAACTGGACCTGCCTTGTTTGTTTATGTAAAACATCGCTACCTGATTGTCTGTATGAATCATCAGAGACTTCCCGTGTATCCATGTTTGAAATGCTAGCAGGGAATTTTTTATTGCTCTGAGTTCTAACAAATTTATTTGCAAGTGCTGCCCGTCCGCGGACCAAAGTCCCTGAGTCTGTAGATGAAGGAGATGCGCTCCCCAACCCTTTGTTGAAGCATCTGTGGTGAGAATGAGCTGATGAGGGAGGAGTTGAAATGGACTTCCTTCCTCTAAGACATGGTTGAAGCCACCATCAGATATCCTTTTTCATGGAGCTCATAATCTGTACTATGTGAGACATTGGTTGAGTGAGTTGGTTCCATTGAGATTTGAGGGCCCACTGGAAGCGTCTGATATGGAGTTGAGTATTTCGAACAACATGTATTGCCGAGGCCATGTAGCCCAAAAGCACCATAAGTTGATGAGCTGGAACCCTCTTCCGGCGTAATAGAGTTTGAGCCAGGGATCTTAAGGTTTGGATCCTTTCTGGAGGCAGAAACACTCTGGAAAGTGGGGTGTTGATTATAGCCCCTATGAATTGAATGTTCTGGGTTGGATAGAGCTGAGATTTTTCAGTTTATTATCCATCTGAGGTTGTGGAGACAGAGGAGTGTACTCTCTATGTGAGTCTGTAGCAACTGGGGATCGTGAGATATGATCAGTCAGTCGTCTAAATAAGGAAAAATATTTATGCCCTGTTTGCGTATGTGAGCCACAACAACAGCAAGGCATTTTGTGAAGACTCTTGGAGCTGAGGAGAGGCCAAAGGGAAGTATTTGTTATTGATAATGTTGATTTGCAACTTGAAAACAGAGGTATCGCCAACAATGGTTGTGAATCGGAATATGAGTGTAAGCATCCTTTAGATCGAGTGAACACATCCAATTGTTCGACTGAAGGAAAGGAAGGACTGTCTTGAGAGAGGTCATTTTGAATCTCTCTTTCACAAGGTATTTGTTGAGCGCACGAAGGTCCAAAATAGGATAAAAGCCTCCTGATTTTTTGGGAATGAGGAAATATTGGGAATAGAAACCATGATCCCGATGATTGGAAGGTACCAGCTGGATTGCCTTCTGTTGAAGAAGTAGAGAAACTTCTTGTAGGAGTGGTGGAATCTGAATCATCGGAGTTTTGGGGCGAACACTGTGAGGAAGCGCTGGTATTGAGTTGAAACGTAGATGATATCCATGCACTATAATGCTCAAGACTCATTAGTCCATTGTGACAAGGGACCAGTGGGAATGGAACAATGGAACTGAGATGCCTTCCTCCTATAGAAACCGTTATCGTGGCAGGTGAAATTAGAAAGATTGTTTAGGTTGCTGTTGAGTAGCCTGAGGTTTTTGTGGCCTCTGGGGTCTCTCTGTCTTGGTCTTTGTCTTTGTTGTTGATGTTGAGACCACTGCTGTTGATAGGGCTGTGATTTATAGGAGGGTTGATATGGTTGATAGTACCGGTATGGCCTATGGTAGTAATAACCTCTCTTGAATTGAGGAAGGAAACTCCTAGATATAGATGGTGTATCAAAAGGCGCCGTCAAAGACTGCACTGCGATGTTTTGTTCTTTAATCAAAGAGACCGTTTCTTGAAGTTTGTCTCCAAATAGGTTGTCTGGTCTACATGGTAAATTCGCCAGATGGTCGCGCACATCATCTCATATACTGCTGGCTCACAGCCACGCCATGCGCCTAACTGAAACTGCTGTTGCCGACGAGCGTGCCGAAGTATCGAAGGCCTCATTGGAAGTGCATAACAAATGACGTAAACCTTCTTGTAGATCTAAAAAAGACTGAGGTAAGGATGAGTCTCCTTGTGAGGTGTGAAGCAGGGGTTGCAGCTTTTGCGTGCAGCTAAACAAATATTGGATGATATAAAATTGATGATGGTTTATACGGGAATTTAACATTGAATTTTGATAAATTTTCTTGGCAAAATCTTCCAATAATTTGTTGTCCCTGCCAGGAGGCATATTTGAGAAGAGCCTGTTCTTCTTTGCCCTTTTTAGTGCTGATTCGACCACTATGGAATTGTGGGGTATTTGAACGCTTAAGTAGTATGGTGTTTTCTGTAGAGATGTGAACTGGAACCGGAATAGGTTCGGATTCCGGTTCGGATTCACATCGTGGGGTTTTTTTCGTCCGGCCCGATCGCGATTTTGTTTATTGGCTGCGCCTGAGCCGATAAACTAAAAACCCACCCCGACCCTTTAAAACTAATCCCTTAGCTTCCCCCACCCTCCTGACCCCCCAAAAACATTTTGCAGGTACCTGGTGGTCCAGTGGGGTCCTGGGAGCGATCTCCCGCTCCCGGGCCGTCAGCTGCCACTAATCAAAATGGCGCCGATGGCCTTTGCCCTTACCATGTGACAGGATATCCGTGCCATTGGCCGGCCCCTGTCACATGGAGGGAGCACTGGATGGCCCGCACCATTTTTAAAGATGGCGCCGGCCATCCAGTGCTCCCTCCATGTGACAGGGGCCGGCCAATGGCACGGATACCCTGTCACATGGTAAGGGCAAAGGGCCATCAGCGCCATTTTGATTAGTGGCAGCCGATGGCCCGGGAGTGGGAGATCGCTCCCAGGACCCCCACTGGACCACCAGGTACCTGCAAAATGTTTTTGGGGGGTCAGGAGGGTGGGGGAAGCTAAGGGATTAGTTTTAAAGGGTCGGGGTGGGTTTTTAGTTTATCGGCTCGGGCGCAGCCAATAAACAAAACCGCGATCGGGCCGGACGAAAAAAACCCCACGATATGAATCCGAACCGGAATCCGAACCGATTCCGGTTCCAGTTCACATCTCTACAGAAAACACCATACTACTTAAGCGTTCAAATACCCCACAATTCCATAGTGTGTGCCGTTTTTCCTGCCCTCCCCCAAAACGATAAGAGAACCCCCACGAACAATATCATGGGGTTTTCCTATCGTTTTGGGGGAGCCCCCGATTTCTGACGATTTTTAAAATATCAACAATATTTTCAATCGTCCGAAGCCTGATTCACATCCCTAGTTTTCTGCATTCTATATTTTAAATACAGTTTCCTGGATACTGGGGGAAGAATTAGCGGGGTATCCCACGCTTTATCCATGAGGCCTTCTAAAATTTTTTGTGGAGGAAGAGCAGTAGGCTCAGATGGTACATCAGACATCTGTAGAAGTCCCATTACTTCTGACCGTGGGTTTGGGATCTTGCGAGTATCTATGTTGAGAGCTGCCCCCAGCTTCTCTAAGAACTTAGCATAAGTAAGATCGGGGGGGGGGGGGGATGTATTCTCATCCCCATAACGGATACTATACATAAAACCATGGCTTACTGGAATAAATGCCTCTCAACAATCAACGATCTACTAGCCAGCCTCAACCTGGTCCTAAACACCAACAAAACGGAAATCCTTATAATAGCTCTGGAACAAGCTGCCTCGCCCACCTCCAGCAATCCTCCAGACACCTCAGGACACACCACCTCACCTCAAGTCAGAGATCTGGGTGTACGCCTACACAACAGACTCAGCCTCAACAAATTCGTAAATAACACTACAAAAGAATGCTTCTTTAAACTACAAGTTTTAAAGAAACTTAAGCCACTTTTACTCTACAGGGATTTCCGCACAGTACTCCAAGCCATCATTCTCCCAAAATTAGACTACTGCAATTCACTTCTGCTGGGCCTTCCCGCTTGCACCACCAAACCCCCTCCAGATGGTCCTGAATGCCACTGCAAGAATTCTCACCAACGCCAAAAAAAAAGGACCATATCACCCCGATCCTCCAGAATCTCCACTGGCTTCCCATTAAATACAGGATACAATTCAAAAACAGCATGATGATTCATAAGGCCCTACATAACATCTCTCCACTCAACTTAACCTTCCAGCTTCAACTACACACTTCTAAAAGGCCAAGTAGAAGGGCATACCAGAACAGAATGGTCACCCAACCTGCAAAATCCTCCCTGAGGAAACGCGCACTATCCACAGCGGGCCCGTCTCTCTGGAACTCTCTACCACCAGAGCTCCGCCTTGAGCCGTGCCATTCTACTTTTAAAGTTAAACTCAAAACTTGGCTCTTCCTTCAAGCCTTCCCTGAGAGCTAAGTGCAAGAAGAGCAATAACCCTCCTGTTATTACAACAATAATGTAAAGTTCATTTGCCTTATTTATATGTTTTTAAGTTGATCCTAGTTGTATTTTACTCTTTAATAGATTAATCGTTTGATATGTTCCATGTAAACCGCCATCCCGGCGATAGTTATCTTGTTACCTGTGAACTGGAGTGATATGTATTGTATACAGGAACTTCCGGTATATAAAAACCAAAAATAAATAAATAAATAAATAAATAAATGTTGGTTGAGGGAGCTCCTGTGGAGGGTCCGAAGGAATACCCGTCAAACTTCCCGGTGATGTTTGAGGAGAGACGGTATGAGTGGATGACACAGGAGAATGGGTATGTGTCAGAGATGGTAGATTTGGTGGTGAGGAAGCAGGTGATGCAGGATCTAGAGGATCATGTGGGAGAATTATCTAGATTTGGAGGTAAGCCTTTGAAGAAACTATAGAGAGGATATATGAGACATTGTTTCTTCAGCCGTTGGATGAGAAGAGAAGTCAGATGGCTTTATTGACTTTTTGAGTCGCTTGGCCAGTGTCCTTGGCAACGGAGATTGAGATGGAGGTCTCTTTTTTGGATCTGGAGACTGAGAAGAAATTATCTCCGGTGAAGAGTTCCAGTCCCCAGTTGATTCATCAATTATGATGTCTGAGAATACCGAGGAAAGAGTGTGTGCCCCTTCTAGCAGGGATGTTGAATGCTGCTTAGAAGGCTTAAGAAAATGTTTTGTTTTTTAACTTAACCTCCGTGGTCTGTCAGGCATGTCCAGGTTCGGTTTTTGGAGTTCTGAGGAACTTTTCTGATGACTAGATGGTAAATGCGTCATAATATTTAAAGATGCTTCATGATGCGTCATAGCCTTTCGAAGCACGTCGTGATGTGTCATCGATTTATGGCTTGCGTCGGAATGCATCGTAGAAGAATCCAGTGTGTCGTGAAGCTTCAAGGCCTTCAACGCTGTTAATGTTGTCGATGCATGCATCGAATGGGATTGACTAGACGCAGCTTTTTCCCGTGGTGCGTCATATCCGACGTGACGCTTGACGCCTTCTGCGCGATGGACGACGCAGCTTGCAATGCACGGCTCTCCGAAGCCAAATGCGCACGTCGACTGGTCTCTTGCCAGGGTTTTGGCTTACCCGGGGAGGACTTAGTCGATCTTGCAGACGCTGGAGAGGGGGCAGAAGGTTGTCGGAGCCTCTCCATTTTTTCTGCTCTTTGTCTCCTAGCCCGCGGGGACATGTGTCCACAGTCCCTGCATGTGGTTTGATCATGGTTGGGACCGAGGCATAAATAACAGTAATTATGCCCGTCGGTCACCGACATGATCTTACCACATGTGCAGTATTTGAATCTGGGGCTTTTCGGCATTTTTCTTCTGTTTTTGATTGTAGTAGTCATTTTCTGAGGCGAGAGAGAGATCACACACGTCCGTGTAGAGTCACAGAAAACAAAAACTGAGGCAGGCTCAAGAAGCGCGGGAAGTGGTGCTCATACGCACTTCAAAGCTCTTCGAGCTTAGAGAGAAAGCTCCGCCTCCGTGACATCGAGGATGACTCCACCCACTATGCATGGCTAAATGCCCTGCTTGTCGACGGAAAAAGTAAACTCTCACAACCATTCTTTTATTTTTTTATAATAAACAATTTTTATTAAAGACAGAACAAGAGTCATACAAGGTGAAATGCATACAGAACAACTGATATACAAAGAACATCTAATAAAACTTGTGACATGCATATTAATCATGTCCTCAAATAGGAGGCTTCACTTGCGACCCAAGTTGAGAACTTTCATGTTTAAAGAGAAAAGTTTATGAGTCATAGCCATTGGTAATCTAGGGTAAACATAACTGCTGTATAAATTGCCCTTTTTAACAATAATGGTATGCACTCATGTGAATGAGTGGACTTTTATAAAGCTGCAGAGAAATAATATCTAAACAGTACGCCTTGAGTCCTACCCCTCAATCTGGCCATATTGAAGTTTATTCCCTATTTCCCTTCCCCTCTTCCCAAACCCACCCTCAGATGATTTGCCCTTTGGGGTTCAGATCTAAATACTAAACAGGAGGAAATACCAACAATCCATCAGAGCCCTGCCCCCCAGCAGAACTTATAAAAAGCAATTGTAAAGTCAGCTAGTGTAAGAGAAATGCAGAATAATAAAGATATATCTTAGGTGCTTATTAAGTCTTTGCCCTCAGCTCGCAAGCCTCCAAAGGCAGTTATACTGGAGACAATATGGTTTCCATTGCAGAGGTCAAACAATCAGGGGTTGTCCTTGTGAGCTGAGGAGTTGTCAGAGTTTCTGTGGAGTCGTAGACCCCCCTTTCCAACCCTCTGCCACCAGCGAATATCTTCTTTCTGCTTATTAGGTAGATTTTTCCCTGAGGGGACTGCTATTGGAGGGAGTCCCATTTCCTGAAATATCTCCTTAGTTTTAATTCTATGAGTCACTCCTTGTGTAGTAAATAGGATCCCAAAAGGGTATAGCCACGGTATTTTATATTTTCTTTGTGCAATTGCGCTGTCAATAACCTGAACTCTTGGTGCTTGCATAAGGTCACAAGTGAGATGTTATGGGAGTGGATCCTTGGTCCGGGACGAGGGATGATACCCACCAGCAGTGCCAAGGTGTGCTCGTCTCCAGAAGGTGGAAATGTACTGTAGCTCAGTGAAGAAAGATTCCAGGCAAGGTGTCCGAGGCAGGCGGCAAGCAACAAAGTCCGAGGTCCAGGCGAGGTGTCCGAGGCAGGCGGCAAGCCACAAAGTTCGAGTTCCAGGCGAGGTGTCCAAGGCAGGCGGCAAGCAACAAAGTCTGAGTTCCAGGCGAGGGGTCCGAGGCAGGCAGCAAACAACAAAGTCCAATCTCCAGGCAAAGGTCCAAGGCAGGCAGCAAGCAGCAAAGTCCAAATCCAATCCGAGTCAAGCCAGAAGACAGGGAATCCAGAAGAAAACAAACAAGTAACCACTGGAACCTTGTTGCAAAGGCATCTTCCTGTCTTCAGGGAGAGGTTTAAATCTCCCTGGCTGATGATGTCATCTTCCGGGGCCGGCCTGGTCTTTGCGCTGCTGCCCCTTTAAGAGGCGGGGTTTGCCGCGTCTTCCCTGATGCTGCTCCTCGACATCCGGAGGCCATCGTGCCGCGGCCCATGTGCTGCTGGCTGATCGGGACCCTGTGCCGGCAGCATGAGGAAGGTAGGGGGGCCTGGTCGCGGGTAAGCGCGGCCAGGAACCATAACATGAGAGATCTGCGAATATTGCTATTTCATGATCATTCCAGCTCCACGTGGCTTGCTGTCACACTAGGTTAGAGATCTTATATTTGTTGGTAAAATTGTAGAAGTGAACCATAATGTTGCATGGTTTATTATCTGTCCTTGGCCCCAAAAATCGATGCGCTCTACCTATTTTAATTTTAACAGCTTGGCATGCATCAGAAGGAGTTGCTGAGGCTAAAATGCTTTTGCAGATTTGTGTCACTACTTCTGTGCAATATTGGACTCAGAGGTCTCCGGCACCCCCAGAATTGCATGTTGTTGCATCTGGAGTGATTCTCAATGTCCTCTAACTTATCTGACAAGCTGTAATGCTCAGTCTGTAGTGCTTTATGATCTGCATGGAGTTGGGCGATTTCTTCAACTTATGAGTCCACATGAACCTCCATCTCATCTACACACCTCACAAGATCCATCATGTCCATCTTTAGCTCACCCATAAGGTCTAGCATATCTTGCTTGAAGGATTTAAGATCCTTTTGCAGTTCACAGAGGGGCGGATTTTCAGAGCCCTGCTCGCGTAAATCCGCCCAAAACCGGGCGGATTTACGCGAGCAGGGCCCTGCGCGCCGGGAAGCCTATTTTACATAGGCCTCCCGGCGCGCGCAGAGCCCCGGGACTCGCGTAAGTCCCGGGGTTCTCGGAGGGGGGCGTGTCGGGGGCATGTCGGGGGGGCGGGCCCGGTCATCGCGGTGTTTCGGGGGCGTGTCGGCAGCGTTTTGGGGGCGGGTACGGGGGCATGGCTATGGCCCGGGGGCGTGGCCGCGCCCTCCGTACCCGCCCCCAGGTCGCGGCCCGGCGCGCAGGAGGCCCGCTGGCGCGTGGGGATTTACGCCTCCCTCCGGGAGGCGTAAATCCCCCGACAAAGGTAAGGGGGGGTTTAGACAGGGCCGGGCGGGTGGGTTAGGTAGGGGAAGGGAGGGGAAGGTGAGGGGAGGGCAAAGGAAAGTTCCCTCCGAGGCCGCTCCGATTTCGGAGCGGCCTTGGAGGGAACGGGGTAGGCTGCGCGGCTCGGCGCGCGCCGGCTATACAAAATTCATAGCCTTGCGCGCGCCGATCCAGGATTTTAGTGGATACGCGCGGCTCCGCGCGTATCTACTAAAATCCAGCGTACTTTTGTTTGCGCCTGGAGCGCAAACAAAAGTAGGCTGTTCACGCTCGTTTTAAAATCCGCCCCAGAACCAGGTACTCAATTCGACATGAGTGGGGAAGTCAGTGTCAGTCACGGTAAGGTAACTCTCCGCCTCCCCTTCAGCCGCTTCTTCTTTTGCTCTTGCCATCTTGGGGAAAGCAGGCTCCTGGTTTGAGTCTGATTTCTGGTATGAGAAATGATGGAAATCCACCAATTTTTGTTTTGTTATCATGAGGAAAGCAAATGTTGCTTAGCTGATGTAACAGGTGTTCTCACAGGACAGCAGGATGTTAGTCCTCACAAATGGGTGACATCGAGGATGGAGCCCAACCACGGAAAACTTCTGTCAAAGTTTCAGGAACTTTGACTGGCCCCTACTGGGCATGCCCAGCACGGCACTAACCCTGCAGCCAGCAGGGGTCTCCCTTCAGTCTTGTTTCAAAGCTACAGGCAGTGCCAAAAAATAAATTAAGAAAAAACGAACCCAACACCGCGGGGTGGCGGGCGGGTTTCGTGAGGACTAACATCCTGCTGACCTGTGAGAACACCTGTTACATCAGGTAAGCAACATTTGCTTTCTCACAGGACAAGCAGGATGGTTGTCCTCACAAATGGGTGAGTACCGAGCTGAGGATGTCCGAACATGCACCAAATGCACCCAACGGCGTGCAACAGGCACAACAACTGGGGTGGAATTTGGTAGAGGGCATCGCACCCTACCGGGAAGGTGGAAGGGTGTTGGTATATCATGCTGGAAAAAGGTTACGCAAGACAGACTGGCCGAAGATGGAATCCTGTCTTCCGGCTTTGTCCAGGCAATAATGGGCTGCAAATGTATGGAGGGAACTCCAGATGGCAGCCTTGCAGATGTCAGGAAGCGGCACCGATCGAAGGTGTGCTACTGAAGTCGCCATGGCCCTCACAGAGTGTGCTTTAACACGGTCTTCGAAAGGAATGCCAGCTTGCTGATAGCAAAAGGAGATGCAGTCCGCCAACCAGGAGGAAAGTGCCTGCTTACCCACAGGCTGCCCTAACTTGTTAGGATGGAAAGAGACGAATAATTGAGTGCTCTTCCTGTGGGCAACTGTACGGTCTAGATAGAAAGCTAGAGCACGTTTACAGTCGAGAGTATGCAGAGTCTGCCCCGGAGTTGGAGTGGGGCCTAGGAAAGAAGATAGGTAGTATGATGGATTGATTAATATGAAACTCCAAAACTACCTTGGGTAAGAATTTAGGGTGAGTGCGGAGTACCGCCTGGTCCTGCAGGAGTTTAGTGTAAGGCGGTTAGGTAACTAGGGCCTGTAATTCACTAACCCTGCGAGCTGAAGTGATAGCCAAAAGGAATAACACTTTCCATGTGAGATATTTTAGGTCACAGGAGTGAAGAGGTTCGAAAGGTGGTTTCATAAGGTGACCAAGAACCAGATTAAGGTCCCAAGATGGGGCCGGAGGACGTAAAGGTGGCTTCAAATGGAGCAATCCTTTAAGAAAGCGTGTTACATGGGGTTGTACTGAAATAGGGACACCCCCGATACTTTTATGGAAGGCGGCTACCGCACTGACATGCATTCTAATGGAAGAGGTCTTTAGACCTGATTCTGATAGATGCCAGAGATAGTCCAAGAATTTAGAAATTGGACAGGAAAGGGGATCAAGGGACTGAGAAGTGCACCATGATGTATACCTTTTCCATTTGTAGGAATAAGATTTTCTTGTGGAAGGCTTTCGTGAAGCTATCAGGACTTGAGAAACTGAATCTGAAAGGTTAAATGGCTGAAGGACTAACCTTTCAACATCCATGCCGTCAGGGACAAGGCTTGGAGGTTGGGATGGAGGAGGCATCCATCGTTTTGAGTGATCAGATCCGGGTCCTTTCCCAGAGGAATGTGCCTGCGGATGGAGAGATCCTGGAGTATGGGAAACCACACTTGGCGTGGCCAGTGTGGTGCTATCAGGATCATGGTTCCCTTGTCCTGACGTAGCTTCACGAGAGTCTTCAACAGAAGAGGAAGTGGAGGGAATGCGTAAAACAGACCAGTTGTCCACTTGAGGGAGAATGCATCCCTGGGCCGAGAGTTCGGGCTCCGAATGAGAGAGCAGTAATTGTCTACTTTGTGGTTCTGAGGGGATGCAAAGAGGTCTATGTGGGGATAACCCCATTTGTGAAACAGAGAGGTCGCTACCAAGGGATTGAGTGACCACTCGTGTGGGTGGAAGACACGGCTCAGCTGGTCTGCCAATACATTGTCTACTCCGGCAAGTAGGTGGCCCTGAGGTACATGGAGCAGGAGAGGGCTTCTGCCCAAATCTGCGCAGCTTCCTGACACAGAAGGAAGGAACCTGTGCCCCCCTGCTTGTTTATGTACCACATGGCCACCTGGTTGTCCATCTGAATCAAGATTACATGGGTCGATAGGCAATCTTGAAAAGTCCTGAGAGCGTATCGGATTGCTCGAAGTTCCAGGAAGTTTATCTGGTGTTTGGCTTCCTCTGGAGACCAGAATCCTTGGGTTTGTAAATTGTTTACATGGGCTCCCCAACCGACGTTGGAAGCATCGGTTGTGAGAATTATTTGAGGATCTGGTAGGTGAAAAGGCAAGCCCTGTAGGAGGTTGGATTGATTTGTCCACCAGGCAAGAGACAGACGGAGTGCATCGGTGATGCGAACAATGGAGGACAGAGGCTGAACAGCTTGGATCCATTGTGATCTCAGAGTCCATTGCATGACTCTCATGGCCAGGCGGGCCATGGGAGTCACATGAACTGAGGAGGCCATGTGTCCCAGCAGAATGAGGAATTGGCGAGCTGTTGCTGTGCGTTGAGACTGCAACTGGCAAGCTAGGGACACAAGGATTTGGACTCGTTGATGAGGAAGGAAGGCTTTTGCCTGTAAGGTGTCCAAGTCTGCCCCAATGAAGGATAAGGTTTGAGATGGGACTAAGTAGGACTTCTCGTAATTGACAAGAAACCCTAGAGAAAGCAGAGTTTGAATTGTCAGGGTCAGGGAGGACCGAGCGATTTGCTGGGTTGGGGCCCTGATTAACCAATCGTCCAGGTAGGGGTAGATGTGGACACCTTCCTTCCTGAGAAAAGCTGCAACCACCACGAGGCATTTGGTGAAAACTCGTGGTGCGGATGCCAGGCCGAAAGGGAGCACTCGGTATTGATAGTGATTTCAGCCTACTAAAAAACGGAGGTATTTGCGATGAGGTTGAGTTATCGCAATGTGAGTATAGGCGTCTTTTAGGTCTAGAGAGCATAGCCAGTCCCCCCTTTGCAGCAGAGGGAGAAGCGAACCCAGGGTTACCATCTTGAACTTCTCTCTGTGAAGGTACTTGTTGAGGGCCCGTAGGTCCAGGATTGGTCGAAGTCCTCCTGACTTTTTTGGGATCAGAAAGTACCTGGAATAGAACCCTAGTCCTTGTTGTGAGGGAGGAACGGGTTCTATAGCGTTTGACTGTAGGAGAAGGGAAACTTCCTGCTCTAGAAGAACAGAGTGATCGGTGAGTCTCCACGCTTGTAGGGGTGGGGAGTCCGAAGGAAGAGTCAGGAAGTTGAGGTGGTAACCCTGTGCAATTATCGCTATCACCCATTGATCTGTGGTGATATGATGCCATTTTTCTAGAAAGTGGCTTAACCGACCTCCTACTGGTATGGTTGGAAGAGGGATGTGGCATCTGCTCTCTAATTGAAAGTCAAAAACCCGATGCAGGGCCAGGTTGTGGAGCTGCTGCGGGCTTTTGTTTTCGAGACTGGCGAGGCTGAGATGTATGGTAAGGCCTCGCAGACCTAGACTTGGCTAGTGGCGGATAATACTTCCGTGGACGGAAGAATGACTTTTTTGGGTCCTTCTTAAACAGCTGTTTAGAAGATAAGTCAGAAGGAATGGATGAGAGCTGTTTAAGTGTCTCATGATGATCCTTCAATTCAGCAACAATTTGTTGAATTTGTTCACCAAACAAATTATCCCCTAGACAGGGCAAGTCAGAGAGCCTGTCCTGAACTTCCGGGCGAAGGTCAGACAACTTAAGCCAAGCCCAGCGTCTGGCGGAGATGGCTGTGGCAGAAAGTCTGGTGGAAGCATCAAAGATGTCATAAGCTGTTCTTATCTCATGCTTCCCAACTTCAAACCTCTTATTTAGTAGGGATTGAAGTTGCGGCTGGAACTGTTCTGGTAAGGTTTCTGAGTACTCCTGTATCTGTTTAAGGATGACCCTATTGTATTGGGTCATATATAATTGATAAGAGGCTATTCTGGAAATCAGCATGGCTCCTATACTATCTAGGAATTTATTTTCCTTAGTAGGAGGTATGGAAGAATGTGGCTTTATTCTTTTAGCTTTCTTTTGAGCTGATTATACCACAACAGAGTGATGGTCTAGTTGTGGTTTCTGAAAGCCAGGTGCTGACTGTACAAGATAGGTAGAGTCAACTTTTTTGTTTACTGGAGCAACAGATCCAGGAGATTCCCAATTCTTTTTTAGAAGGTCCAGAAAAACCTGATGAATTGGAATAGAGGTGATGACTTTAGGGGCATCCAAGAATTGGAGCAACTCCATCATCTGGTGCCTGTCATCTTGCTCTGATTGAAGCTGAAAAGGGACCAACTCCGACATTTCCTTCACAAAATTTATGAAAGAGAGGTCCTCAGGAGGAGAACGCTTTCTACTTTCCGCAGGAGAGGGTGGTGAAGGCAAATCATCAGTGTCTGTAGAGGTATCATCACCCCAGGTGTCATAAGGATCAGGTTGCTGACCTGTAGGACCATGAGGAGGTTGAATACCTGAAGGCCCCGGTTGAGGCTCCGAGAAACTCGAAGGAATTGCCGGGGGCATCGAGAATGTCCTCGATGGTATCGTGCCGGCATCGGTGCCGGTGCCGGCATCGAAGGAATCGGTGTCAGCATCGAAGGAATCGGTGCCGTCATCGAAAATCTCGGCGGAGCTGATGTGCGTATCGCCCCCGAGGAATGTATCGGTGGCGAGGGACGACATAGTACCGATGGAACTACCCCCGAAGGGGGAATTCGGTACGGTGTTTCTCCACCCGATGAGAAAGCTGTCGGTGACCCTGGTATTGCCGGTGGAAGGGCAGTCATAAGCGCTTCCATCTGGGCAAGCAGCGGTGCCAGTGCTGCTGGAATCGGGTCGGTGACCGGTTCCACTCTCGGTGCCGGAGGAATCTGGAACCGTAGCATTGCTTTGTCGATGGCCTCCTGGACCAGCCGGTCCAGTTCTACCCGGAGACCTGGGGTAACAAGACCCGGCTCTATGGGAGAGGGAGGCTGAGGCTGAGCCGGAGGGACCACCGTCACCGGTGGAATCGCGGCTCCCAAACCCCGAAGGGGTGAGGGTTGCCTCGGTGTCTGCGAGACAGGAGTGGACGATGCCACTTCTGGTCGAGACTTCTTCGGAGGAGGCTCGGACAGTACGGAGGTCGATGACTTCGATTCCTCGACGGTCCGAGACTTATGACGTCGATGGCGATGTTTCTCTTTCGGATCCCCTCGATCTTTGGGGGAAGGGACAGGAGTCGATGGCCGTGAAGACGTCGATGGCGGACGGTCACCGGGAGGCTGTCGGCGATGATGAGACTTCGACGGTGCCGGTTCCGATGACATCGATGCAATCGATGGCGTCGGAGTGTGAGCATGGAAAAGGAGTCCTATCTTCTCCATTCTGGCTTTGCGACCTTTTGGTGTCATTAGGGCATATTTGGTGCAAGTCAGGACATCATGCTCACTCCCTAAACACAAAACTAAAAAAAAACTAAAAAAAAAAAATGGTTATTCAAACAAGCATTCCCTTACAGTTAGGAGCAGGAAGAATGACTTTACCATGTCTATTTGCACTTTCAAAGCCCCTAGCATATAACTTACCGAGGCGATAAAACTTTTGAATTGTACTTCCATATTACCATTTTTAGGATACTTTATATAATCATATATACATATATTCATGTTGACAAACATATTACCAGGCTATTTATTTATTAACTCGCATGTTTATGAGCTGCTTAGTAAGATACTCTAATTTGTCACTTTCGTTTAACCTCTCAATGTAAATCGCTATATGAAGCAATAGTTTTCTGTTTTCATGTTTAAGTATTTGTTACTTAGTTTTTAACCTGTTCAATGTAAACCGTTTTTTAACATGTTCAATGTAAACCGCTAGATGAACCGATAGTTTCAATGTAAACCGCTAAATGAAGCGATAGTTACCGTTCCTTGTAAACCGGGGTGATATGTATATTATACAGGAACCTCCGGTATATAAATCCTTTAAATAAATAAATAAAATAAATAAAACACAGACTCTATGTGGATCTGTGATGGACATAGTACGTGTACAGTCCGGGCACCGACGGAACCCCGACGCCATTTTGTATTGCAAAATGGTGCCGGCCGTCTGGCCATATTGCCGTATTGCAAAATGGCGCTGGCCATATGGCCGGCGCCATTTTGCAATACAGCAAATACGATTCGAGTGCAGAAGTCATCAAAAATCGTTTGAGGTGATATACAATAGGAATTCCCCCGATTTATCGTCAAAAATCGTAAATCGGGGGAAGGGGAAGGGAAGGGGGAGGGCGGGAATTTTGTATTGGCCGGCGCCATTTTGTATTGCAAAATGGCACCGGCCGTATGGCCATATTGCCGTATTGCAAAATGGTGCTGGCCGTATGGCCGGCGCCATTTTGCAATACGGCAAATACGATTCGAGTGCAGGAGGTCGCTTCCGGACCCCCACTGGACTTTTGGCAAGTCTTGTGGGGGTCAAGAGGCCCCCCCAAGCTGGCCAAAAGTCCCTGGGGGTCCAGCGGGGGTCCGGGAGCGATCTCCTGCGCTTGTGACGTCGGGGGGCAGGAATCAAAATGGCGCCGGCGCTACCTTTGCCCTGTCATATGACAGGGCAAAGGTAGCGCCGGCGCCATTTCTATTAACGCACCCGTGGCCCGAGAGTGGAAGATCACAGCGGTACCCCCCCACTGGACCCCAGGTAATTTAAGACATTTGGGGGGGGGGGTTCGGGAGGGTGGGGGATTTATTTTACAGGGTCGGGGTGGGTTTTAGGGTTGTTTTAGTGTGCCGGTTTTCCCGCCCTCCCCCTTCTCCTCCCCCTTCCCCCGATTTACGATTTTTGACGATAAATCGGGGGAATTCCTATTGTATATCGCCTCAAACGATTTTTGACGATATTTTAAATCGTCAAAAAACGATTCACATCCCTAGAAGCCAGTAATCAGTCTTGAGTGTAGTTCCAATGAAGCAAGGGACACAGCCAATAATCAGTCCTGAGCGTAGTTCCAACGAAACAAGGGTCAAAGCCAGCAATCGGTCCTGAGCGTCTTCCAACGTAGCGAGGGTCAAGGTCCGTAACCAGTCTTGAGCATGGTCCAATGTAGCAGGGGTCAAAGCCAGAAGTAAGTCTAAGTAAGGCTAGGTAGGAATCAGGAACAGAGTCAGGAACAGGAACCTGGAACGGAGTCAGGAGGGAAGAAACGAGTGGCGAGCCCTGCCTTAAATAGCAGGGCCCGATGATGTCATCATCCAGTGCCGCGGGCTAGTTTTCCACTACGGCCCCTTTAAAGGCCAGCAATGCACGTGCGCGCATGCCTAGAAAGTGGCAGGATGCTGGACGGCGGCGTTTCTCCACGGCACTGGGGAGGACCGCCGAGGAACCAGGAACACCCGAGGAGGATACGGAAGTGCGGGAGCGCAGGTGGCTGGCCACAGTTGCAAGTGACGATGGGCCAGGTCCGGGAGCCGGGCGCCGGAGCTGAGTAGGCCCAGTCACAGGCCTGCCACGGGCGAGTCACACAACAACTTCCTCCCCCATTCTTTTATTTTTAATAGAATTACCAAAAGGTTTCGCTACATCATCCCTGATGCCACATTGTGGGGTGAAATGCTGACAGCATCAGATTCATGGCTTCTTTGAATGCAGGCTGAACGCAGGCTACTGCTACATTTGAGATAAGTTGAGAGGAAGTTCCTCCTTTTAAAACAAGTTTTTGTAGCAATTTTAATGGTTTGGGGTTTATCACAAGTCTAATTCACAAGACAAAGGCATTTTCCACAAAATAAAAATTTACAAAAAAATAATATAAAATGAGCATTTAATGGTTATCTTTAAGATCAGAAAGAGGTTTTTTTTTACTAATCATGGTACGTTTGTCTTTTACATCAAAGGCATGTGTTGCCTAGGATGTGCATCTGAAGCTTTTCCTCCAACTAAACAAGTAGTTTTAAAAATACCATATACTCACATATATGCCATTTTACGCACGCACGTGCTATTTTATATGTGCGCATCTTTTGGAAATTTACCTGTAAATTAAAAAAGAGAATGCAAGTTTGAATTTGGCGCATAATATAGCTGTAGTAAAAGTTTGCTCAGTCTTATGACATTTGTGCATTCGTTCTTTATAAAAAAGCAAAGAATGAAAAGTTGCAAATCTTGCCCCGACATACCCCAAATACGCACACTTTGTCGGGCGGATTTTAAATGCCCTGCTCGCGTAAATCCGGGCGGATTTACACGAGCAGGGCCTTGCACGCTGGCGCGCCTATTTTGCATAGGCCGCCAGCGCGCGCAGAGCCCCGGGACGCGCGTAAGTCCCGTTTTTTTTAGGGGGCGTGTCGGGGGCGGGGCCAAACTATGCGGCGTTTCGGGGGCGGGACTGGGGGCGTGGTGCCGGCCCGGGGGCGTGGTTGAGGCCTCCGGACCAGCCCCCGGGTCGGATGACGGCGCGCCAGCAGTCCGCTGGCGCGCGTAGGTTTACGCCTGCACGTCTGCTTCTAGCAGGCGTAAACCGTTCCCTCTGAGGCCGCTCCGATTTCGGAGCGGCCTCGGAGGGAACGGAGGCAGGCTGCGCGGCTCGGCGCGCGCAGGCTACCCAAAATCGGCAGCCTTGTGCGCGCCGATCCAGGATTTTATAAAATACGCGCGGCTATGCGCGTATCTTATAAAATCCAGTGTACTTTTGTTTGCGCCTGGTGCGCCAACAAAAGTATGCGATCACGCTTTTTTTAAAAATCTACCCCTGTGTGCACATCCTTTGTCAACCTTTTATATAATCATGTAGATGCACATACACTACACATATGTGCATATAAGCCATTTTTACGCACATAATCCCTTTGAAATTACAGACTATAAGCTTTTTAGGGCATAGACTTATTGTACCTGCATAATAATGCTTTAAGCTGCCTTGAGCATTATTTGGAAAGGTGGGCTAAAAATACAAATATTGTTTTTAATCTGCTTTCTGAATGGTGGGGGCACTGTCTTTGCGTCTATTCAGTATATTGTTCACAACAAATTTTCAGGGCATCCCAGAAGTATTCTTTTTCAAGCCACATATTCCATAAGGATGTGAATAATAGGGATGTGAATCGTTTTCCATATCGTCTTAACGATAGAAATCGTGTGGCAGGGCAAGAAAATCGTCTTAGGCACGATTTTTTAGTTAAAAAATCGTTAAAAATCGTTTTTTCCGATTAGTGCGCACTAACTCGAGTTAGTGCGCACTAACGGGAGTTAGTGCGCACTAACTGGGAGTTAGTGCGCACTAACTGAAAATGATACAATTTGACACTTTTCAGGTCAGTTAAGGTCAGTTTAGGAATGAATATGTATTCCTATTGGCTGCCCTCTTATTTATTCATGTTACCAAGTTTCCTACTGACAGTATATGGGGGATGGGAAATGGAAACAGTTGGTAGCTTGACAAAACAAGTAATGTGATCAGTCAATGTGACTAGAACTTGTGCCCTAACCCTGATACCAGGGGTATTGTGATCTTCCTGCACACAGTGCCCTATCCCTATTAATACCAGGAGTGTTGTGATCTTCCTGCACACAGTGCCCTGTCCCTAATACCAGGGGTGTTGTGATCTTCCTGCACACAGTGCCCTATTCCTGATACTGGGGGTGTTGTGATCTTCCTGCACACAGTGCCCTATTCCTGATACCGGGGGTGTTGTGATCTTCTTGCACACATCCTGGTATCAGGGATAGGGCACTGCATGCAGGAAGATCACAACACTCCTGGTATTAATAGGGATAGGGCACTGCATGCAGGAAGATCACAACACTCCTGGTATTAATAGGGATAGGGCACTGCATGCAGGAAGATCACAACACCCCTGGTATCAGGGATAGGGCACTGTGTGCAGGAAGATCACAATACCCCGGAGGAGTGAGGGTCAGGCAGCTCCCCCTGTCTGTGAAGCCAGCCTCTCACTAGTAATGCAGGGAGGGAGCTGTCTCAGACTTCACCATCCCCCCCCCCCCCCCCTCACCCACACACCATTCACTAGCTGGGACATGGGGGAAGTCAGGAGTGAGGGTCAGGCAGCTCCCCCCTGTCTATGAAGCCAGCCTCTCACTAGTAATGCAGGGAGGGAGCTGTCTCAGACTTCACCATCCTCCCCCCCCCCCCCTCCCCCACACACCATTCACTAGCTGGGACATGGGGGAAGTCAGGAGTGAGGGTCAGGCAGCTCCCCCCTGTCTGTGAAGCCAGCCTCTCACTAGTAATGCAGGGAGGGAGCTGTCTCAGACTTCACCATCCTCCCCCCCCCCCCCCCTCACCCACACACCATTCACTAGCTGGGACATGGGGGAAGTCAGGAGTGAGGGTCAGGCAGCTCCCCCCTGTCTGTGAAGCCAGCCTCTCACTAGTAATGCAGGGAGGGAGCTGTCTCAGACTGGTATCAGGGTTAGGGCACTGTGTGCAGGAAGATCACAACACTCCTGGTATTAATAGGGATAGGGCACTGTAAGAGATGACTGTAGTAGATTGAATAAAGATCTGATGTTTCTGCTCTCCTCACACCAAACAAAAACAACACACAAGCAGAGAAGCCCTTCTTACAAAGCTGAGCTAGTGAGTTAAGTAGGAGGAAAAGTAAACATACTTGTGCCAGTGTGGCTACTTAAAAAATACACTTACCAACAATCAATTACATATATTTGAACTGTGTACAGTTCCAGCCAGGACCACCTTTCTAAAATGCACAGTGATTGGCAAATTCAACATGCACTAGCATTTCAGGTGCCTGCTAACAAAAATAATAAACAAACAAGTTCTAGTCACGTGAGTGCTGATCATTACATTACTTTTTTTGTCAAGCTTCCAACTGTTTCCATTTCACATCCCCCCAACCATTACCTCAGTATTAGCCTTGGTAACATCAATAGATAAGAGCACAGCCAGCCAATAGGAATACATACATACATATTCATTCCTAAGTGACCTTTACTGACCTGGGAAGTGTGAACACTTTGTTTCATTTTCTGTTGGTGTTCGTTAGTTTCCAGTTCCATTTCCCATCCCCCCAACCATCACCTCAGTGGTAACCTTGGTAACATCAATAGATAAGAGGGCAGCCAGCCAATAGGAACACATATTCATTCCTAACTGACCTTCAGTGACCTGGAAAGTGTTTATTTGTATCATTTTCAGTTAGTGCGCACTAAATCGAGTTAGTGCGCACTAACACGATTTAACGATTTTTAACGATAAATCGTTAGAATTTCTATTGTATCGTGTTCTATAACGATTTAAGACGATATAAACATTATCGGACGATAATTTTAATCGTTGAAAAACGATTCACATCCCTAGTGAATAATTGTTGTCCACTAATAACATTTTTGTTTTGTGTCCGTTTTGGATCCAAATTACAGGAAATTTTTACGACATGTCAGTGGGTCACGAGGATCATGATGTGGTATTTTTGGGAGGATCCACACATCTTATGATTATGAATACAAGCATGGAATTATGCCACTAATAACTTTTTTGTTTTTCATCTGATACATACAAACTTTCTGGAGATGTCATTGAGGACATGAGGATTCTGACATGTATTTTATTGGATCCATGTATTCAAGGAATATGTGCAGAAATATCACCTCCTAATATCTTTTTAGGTTTGCATCCGATCACACTAAATTTTCAGGACACGTCAGGGGGGGTCTACAAAGATCATGAGTGAGTATTTTAGGGAGGATCTACATATTCTATAATATGTGCATGCAATTATGCCAACTAGTAATCTTTAAGTTTTGCAACTGACCATATCAAATTTTCATGAGATGTCAGGGGGGCAAAGAGGAGTAGGACATAGTTATGTTTTTCCATATCTACATGCTCTCATTCAATAAAGTAAGCTCCATTAATTCTGTGTAGAACTTCTAGTTTATTTATTTATTACAGATATTTTAATTTGAACAAAAGGTTTACTTCTCTTGCTTTGGTCAGTGTCATAATTAGGGATGTGAATCGTGTCCTCGATCGTCTTAACGATCGATTTCGGCTGGGAGGGGGAGGGAATCGTATTGTTGCCGTTTGGGGGGGTAAAATATCGTGAAAAATCGTTAAAAATCGTTAAAAATCGAAAAATCGAAAAACCGGCACATTAAACCCCCTAAAACCCACCCCCGACCCTTTAAATTAAATCCCCCACCCTCCCGAACCCCCCCCCCAATAACTTAAATAACCTGCGGGTCCAGCGGCGGTCCGGAATGGCAGCGGTCCGGAACGGGCTCCTGCTCCTGAATCTTGTCGTCTTCAGCCGGCGCCATTTTCCAAAATGGCGCCGAAAAATGGCGGCGGCCATAGACGAAAAAGATTGGACGGCAGGAGGTCCTTCCGGACCCCCGCTGGACTTTTGGCAAGTCTCGTGGGGGTCAGGAGGCCCCCCACAAGCTGGCCAAAAGTTCCTGGAGGTCCAGCGGGGGTCAGGGAGCGATTTCCCGCCGCGAATCGTTTTCGTACGGAAAATGGCGCCGGCAGGAGATCGACTGCAGGAGGTCGTTCAGCGAGGGTTCCGGCGCCTCGCTGAACGACCTCCTGCAGTCGATCTCCTGCCGGCGCCATTTTCCGTACGAAAACGATTCGCGGCGGGAAATCACTCCCTGACCCCCGCTGGACCTCCAGGAACTTTTGGCCAGCTTGTGGGGGGCCTCCTGACCCCCACGAGACTTGCCAAAAGTCCAGCGGGGGTCCGGAAGGACCTCCTGCCGTCCAATCTTTTTCGTCTATGGCCGCCGCCATTTTTCGGCGCCATTTTGGAAAATGGCGCCGGCTGAAGACGACAAGATTCAGGAGCAGGAGCCCGTTCCGGACCGCCGCTGGACCCGCAGGTTATTTAAGTTATTGGGGGTGGGGTTCGGGAGGGTGGGGGATTTAATTTAAAGGGTCGGGGGTGGGTTTTAGGGGGTTTTAGTGTGCCGGCTCACGATTCTAACGATTTATAACGATAAATCGTTAGAATCTGTATTGTATTGTGTTCCATAACGGTTTAAGACGATATTAAAATTATCGGACGATAATTTTAATCGTCCTAAAACGATTCACATCCCTAGTCATAATACTTTTGTCTCTCTAACAGGGATCTAGTGGCAGGGTGTACAGTTCCTCAATCTCCTTCAGCTCATGGTTCAGTCTCCACAGCAGGACCACCTCTTTGGAACTCCATTCCACCTGATCTACGACAGGAACCATGCCTTCCAACATTCAGAAAAAAACTCAAAACGTGGTTATTTAAAAAAGCCTTTCCAGACCCCAACTGAACCTTAACTAACCATTAATAGAGCCTTAACTCACCATTAACAGACTCTCAGACTTTACCTTAATACGGTAAAATAACAACACTGCAAAACACCATAACTTAGCAAATACCAAAAAATTTTGTAAATTTTGTTCGTTCTGTTAAACTTCCTATCACCTTTTCTGCTCCTAGTTGTGTATTTCCCTGCTTTATTGAAACTGCAACGTTTTTAATTTAACACCTTTTAATATTTTCATTGTATCTTCTTTTAACACCCCTTTGTTAATTGTAAACCGGCATGATGTGATACCTATTGCGAATGCTGGTATAGAAAAAACACAAATAAATAAATAAATAAAATTTGATCTAAACCAAAAGACTGAGAAGAGACACGCCAAACATAATTCACATTGCTGAAGAGAGCCATGCACTGTAACACTGTTTTTCTTTCTTTCCACCTATGTTTTCACTGCCCAAAAAGGTAAAGAAAACTTATCAGTCCACAATGATATATGAAGAACCAGAATCTGAAATTGTTTGGACATTAACATTTCCAATTCAATTTATTTACCTTATCACGACCACATTCTGTGCCGTCTTTTACCCAAGCTACATCGTAGTGCAAAACGGAAAATGGACGTGGGAAATCTATAGTTTTGCATATAGTTTGTTTGGGAGTATAGTAAATAATGGTACCATTTCCAACAAATCCTGGTGCAATCATTGCATGTACACATTGTATCTTTCCACATCTAAAATGCCTAGAAAACACAGAGAATCCAGTTATGTATACTAAGGAACATGTTAAGTCTGAATGGCACTGCAAAAATGTAACAGAAGATAGAAAATAATTGTGTTTTGGGAAATACAGGAAATCTGTGCATTTGCTTACATGTATCTCTGAACAGATGATTCTCAATAAACTACTTTAGGAGATAATTTTTAAACTATTGAACTAAGCATCTTATACTTTGTATCTGTGGGTCTGCAAATGTTATTTTCAAAGAGAAACTCCACATAGTTTCCATTAGAATATCTGGTGGAATGCAGATCCAAAGTGCACAAAGTAAAGTAAGCACAGGAATTTCAAAATAAAATCTCATTCATAGTTTACTGCTTCTTCCCTTTTTTGACACAGTAAAATTATGCCCATGGTCATACAGCATTACTTTTAAACACATTTATGGGGAGAAGGGGAAGAAGGGCAATTTACAAATGGCATTTTTATGTGGGTAAAAACATGCTTGCATATGTAAAATCTTTTTAACATTGCTTTATTACACTTGTAAGATTTATTACAGCTATTAGCTTTGCAGATCACAGCTTTTCTGTACCTACTAAGTTCATTTTTCAGAATCTTTCTTATCTTAAAAATAATAAAATTGAATATTACAATAAAGTGTAACATACTCAGGACGACATAATACATAACTGCCATCATGGAAACCGCAATTTCCGAACCTATCAGTATGTGAATTAGCTTCTTCATAACAACTAAGATCACCAGACTTTGTGCCTACAAAATGAAAAGAATACAAAAGGAACAATTAATCATATAAAAATCCAAACAGATTCACTTTATACAAACTAACCCTTAGATTCATCAAAATGCTATAATTTTGCATGAATAATGCCTGTGGTAAGAAAAATGGGTATGTTTATGATAATTTTAGAAATACTGCATGAGAAAGAGAGAGAGACTCTATAACACCTTCCTAGTGGTCAACTATTTATATCACTAAATAAATAAATAAATAAATAAATATAGGAGGGCCAGCTTATAACCTGAGATGAGGTTTTGGTAGTGGTTTATGGTTTTGGAGCCAGGTAGACATGCAGAGGGAGATATACAAACAGTACAAACAGTACAGGACACCTCAGTGAAGATTTGAAGTCATTTGGAGTGAGGAAAGTCTCACAAAGATGAGATTTCTACAATGTTCTCTCGCCGTAGCTTGATGGACTCTATAACTGGGTACTATCAAACTATAGCAAGAAAACATTATAAAAATCTCATCTTTGTGAGTCTTTCCTCACTCCAAATGACGTCAAATCTTCACTGAGGTGTACTGTGCTGTTCGTTTGTCTCACTCTGCTTGTCAAACTGGCCCCAAAACCATAAACCACCACCAAAACCGCACTTAGAGTTATTAGCTGGCCCTCCTATAGTGATATAAATAGTTGAATACTATGAAGGCCTCTCCAGAGGTTTGCACTCTCTCTCTCTCTCTCTCTCTCTCTTTCTCTCTCCCTCTCCCCCCTCCCCCCCACCAAGCCCCAAAATGCAATTTGCAATTTTTATCCCAAATTGCATTATGGCCAATTCAGGCATATTGCACAGCTTAACGCCACGAAAAAAGGTGTAGTTATTTCCAGCATTAAAAACATGTGATAATGCCCCTCATTTTCATTAATGCCACCCAAACCCCTTCCTGATCCCACTCCTTTCAAAAGTTTGCCGGGACTATCGCAGGCATGAACGCCATAACGCATTTTGATGAATGACCCTGTTTGGGAGAGTTTTACTAAACAGCAATTTTTAATGTGGTAGGCCCGATTGACAGAGAGTAGTAAATTACCTGGACTGGATGGTATACGCCCCAGGGTTCTGAAGGAACTCAAAAATTAAATTTCAGATCTATTACTTAAAATTTGTAACCTATCATTAAAATCATCCATTGTACCTGAAGACTGGAGAGTGGCTAATGTGACACCAATATTTAAAAAGGGCTTCGGGGTGATCCGGAAACTACAGACCAGTTAGCCTGACTTCAGTGCCAGGAAAAATAGTGGAAAATGTTCTAAAGATCAATATCACAGAACATATAGAAATACATGGTTTAATGGAACAAAGTCAGCATGGCTTTACCCAAGGCAATTCTTGCCTCACAAATCTGCTTCACGTTTTTGAAGGGGTTAATAAACATGTAGATAAAGGTGAACCAGTAGATGTAGTGTATGGATTTTCAGAAGGTATTGACAAAGTTCCTCATGAGAGGCTTCTAAGAAAAGTAAAAAGTCATGGGATAGGTGGCAATGTCCTTTTGTGGAATGCAAATTGGTTAAAAGACAGGAAACAGAGAGTAGGATTAAATGGACAATTTTCTCAGTGGAGGGGGCGGGCAGTGCAGTGCCTCAGGTATCTGTACTGGGATCCGTGCCTTCAATATATTTATAAATGATCTGTAAAGGAATACGAGAGTGTAGTAATCAAATTTACAGATGATACAAAATTATTCAGAGTAGTTAAATCACAAGCAGATTCTGATAAATTGCAGAAGGACATTGTGAGACTGGAAAATTGAGCATCCAAATGGCAGATGAAATTTAATGCGGATAAGTGCAAGGTGATGCATATAGGGAAAAATAACCTATGCTGTAATTACACAATGTGAGGTTCCATATTAGGAGCTATCACCCAGGAAACAGATTTAGGCGTCATAGTGGATAATACATTGAAATCGTCAGCTCAGTGTGCTGCGGCAGTCAAAAAAGCAAGCAGAATGCTAGGAATTATTAGGACGGGAATGGTGAATAAAACAGAAAATATCATAATGCCTCTATATCACTCCATGGTGAGACCGCACCTTGAATACTGTGTACAATTCTTTTCGCTGCATCTCAAAAAAGAAATAGTTGCGATGGAGAAGTTTCAGAGAAGGGCAACCAAAATGATAAAGGGGATGGAACAGCTCCCCTATAAGGAAAGACTAAAGAGGTTAGGGCTGTTCAGCTTGGAAAAGACATGGCTGAAGAGGGATATGATAGAGGTCTTTAAAATCATGAGAGGTCTAGAATGGGTAAATGTGAATCAGTTATTTACTGTTTCGGATAATAGAAGGACTAGGGGGCACTCCATGAAGTTAGCATGTAGCACATTTAAAACTAATCGAAGAAAATTATTTTTCAGTCAATGCACAATTAAACTCTGGAATGTATTGCCAGGGGGATGTGATGTGTAGTGGTAGACCATGAAGCCGGAATATATGCAACATAAATAATTGAGCCAAACGGGGAGCAGAGGGGAGGGCGGGCAGGGGTGTAAAATGAGCCATTTTTCAGAATCGATCAACCACCACCCAAATAACAGTATGTCCTTCAGAAGCAGGTAAATCAACTACAAAGTCGGTGGAGATGTGAGTCCATGGTTTAGTCGGTGCCGGAAGTGGTTGTAGCTGCCCCCACAGTCTCCCCACAGGATTCTTATGTTGGGCACAAACAGGGCAGGAATCTACATAAGCACAAATGTCTTTGCACATCCTCGGCCACCAGTAGAATCGTTGAAGGAGGTCTTGTGTTCGCTTACGTCCTGGATGCCCAGGGAACTGAGAATCGTGTCCCCATTTCAGTACCCTGTTGCGGAGTCTGCTGGGAACCACGGTTTTCCCGATCGGAACCGAAAAGGTAGCAGAAAGGATGATACGGGCTGGATCAATGATGTTCTGCAGGGGTTCTTCTCCATCTTCACAGACAAATGAACGAGATAATGCATCAGCTTTAATATTTTTGTTTGCTGGTCGATATCTTAGCTCAAAGTCAAAATATGAAAAGAATAATGCCCAACGGGCTTGACGCGGATTTAGTCGTTGAGCTTGCTGTAGATAAATCAGGTTCTTGTGATCTGTAAAGACTGTAATTCTGTGCTGGGCCCCCTCCAACCATTGTCGCCATTCCTCCAAGGCGAGTTTAATGGCTAATAATTCTTCGTCGCCAATAGAATAGTTGCGTTCTGCAGAAGAAAACTTTCTCGAAAAACAGGAGCAAGGATGGGACGTACCTCTTACATCGTTCTGACTTAACACAGCTCCTTCTCCCTCGGTGGATGCATCGACTTCCACAGTAAATGGGCGTCTCAGGTCAGGATGGCGGAGACAGGGCTGTTGTAAGAAAGAGTCCTTGAGAGCTTGAAATGCTTCTACCGCAGCTGCAGACCAATTGGTGATATTAGCTCCTTTTCATGTGAGTGCAGTGAGTGGTGCTGACAACTTGGAAAAGTCTTTAATGAAATGTCGGTAGTAATTGGCAAATCCGAGAAATCTCTGCAATGCCCGTAGACCCTTCGGTCGAGACCATTCTTGTATGCATTTTATTTTAATCGGATCCATTTGGAAACCCTGTTTTGAAATAATGTAACCCAGGAAGGGTAAGGATTCTGTTTCAAAAACACATTTCTCTAGTTTGGCATACAACCGGTGTTCCCTTAGTCGTTGTAATACTTGTAGAACATGTTGGCGATGAGTTTGTAGATCCTTTGAGAAAATCAAAATATCATCAAGATATACCACAACACAGATATACAACAGGTCTCTAAAGATTTTGTTAACAAAATTTTAAAAGACAGCAGGAGCATTGGTTAAACCAAACGGCATTACCAAGTACTCATAGTGTCCATCTCTAGTGTTGAAAGCGGTCTTCCACTCATCCCCCTCTTGAATACGGACCAAATTATAGGCACCACGGAGGTCCAGCTTGGAAAATATTTGGGCTCCTTGCAGACGATCAAACAATTCCGCAATAAGAGGCAAGGGATATCGATCCTTGATCGTAATACCATTAAGTCCGCGATAATCGATGCAAGGGCGTAATGTCCCATCTTTTTTCTCCACAAAAAAAAATACGGCCCCCGCAGGAGAGGTGGATCGCCAGATAAATCCTTTCTGTAGATTGTCCTGAATATATTCTGACATGGCTCGGGTTTCAGCAACAGACATAGGGTAGACGCGTCCACGCAGGGGTGTGGATCCAGGAATCAACTTGATAGCGCAGTCGAAAGCATGATGTGGTGGCAAGGTATCAGCTGCTTTCTTGGAAAATACATCTGCAAATTGTTTGTATGGGCTGGGTAATTCCTTTAGGACCAAGGTGCAGATGTAGTTGGAAGCAGAAGTAGTTCCCTTCAAACAAGTCCTAGGGCATTCAGGTCCCCATTGTGTCAGACGTAGGGAAGACCAATCAAATTGGGGGTTATGGCGTTGCAACCAAGGTATACCCAACACCACAGGATGAACAGTTCTCTCGAGGACGTAAAAAGTAATTTGTTCTGAGTGGTCCGGTGCAATGTAACAGTCCAGAGGTTCCGTATGATGCGTAATTCTTCCAGGTAAAGGTTCCCTGTGAATGGAAGAAATGACTAAGGGTTTCTGACAGAGTCGGACTGAGATTTGAAGTTTATCCACTAATTCTTGTAAGATGAAATCTCCTCCGGCTCCTGAATCCACCAACGCCAGGGTGGTAATTTCAGTCCGTTAGTACAAAGGGTCACAGGTAGGGTGAGTGGGGGTTTCGGAGATGTAAGGCCTAGGGAAACACCCCCCAAAGTTCCTAGGCTTTGTAGTTTCCCGGGTGAATAGGGCAGGTTGCTAGACGATGTCCGGAACCACCACAGTACAAGCAAAGACCTGATCTGCGACGTCTCAGGCGTTCCTCCGGTGACAAGGGACCCCTTCCAAGCTGCATTGGTTCTTCTACCGACCCTTCACTGGTGGAGGTTTCACGAGTTGTCGTAGTGGCGGACTGATGAACCTGGGAGATTGCAGACCATCTCCTCCAGTTTACACCCTCTCGGGTCCTTTCTTGCAGCCGGCGGTCGATTCTGGTTGCCAATTCAATAATGCCATTTAAGGAGGACGGAAGTTCCCGAGCGGCCAGCTCATCCTTGATTTTCGCAGACAATCCTTCTAGATAAATTGTCCGAAGAACACTCTCCTCCCAATAAAGTTCGTTAGCTAAGGTACGGAAATGGATATTATAGTCAGTGAGAGAGCGCCCTCCTTGACAGAGATGAAGTAGGTCTGTGGCGGTGGCAGCTTGTTTTCCAGCTTCCTCGAAGGTAGTCCGGAATAGTTCAATAAACTGAGAATAGTCCTGTAATACTCGATCTGAGCGTTGCCATAGTGGAAAGGCCCAGGTGAGGGCTTTGCCTTCCAATAAAGATAAAATGTATGTGGTTTTGGTGATATCATCTGGAAAGAAGGGTGGTTGTAGGCAAAAATGCATAGTGCACTGGTCCAGGAAACCCAAGCAGAGACAGGGATCTCTGGCGTATCGTGGTGATGCTGGAAGCAGAAGAACCGGACGGGGACTGCTCAGTGCTGCAGGCGGAACTGATGCGACTGGGAGAGTTGCAGCTGGCATACTGGGCTGAGTAGCAACTACTGCATCTAGTCGAGCAGTGAGCTGCTCCATGGACGCCGCCATGGATTCGAGCATATTCTGTTGCTCCATGATTTTCTGGGCCAGGCCGGGAATAGCACGTAGTGCTGAGGCCTCTGCCGGATCCATGGACTTGGCTTACTGTTATGACTAGAGGAGTGGATCCTTGGTCCGGCGATGTCTGTTAGGCCCACTGCCGGTAGGCGAGGCCTGTCCACAGAATTGCTTGTAGGGTTGAAGAAGATTTGGATGCAGGCGCCTCTGGCAGGTCGTGTTCTCCAGATAGCTGGCGCCTCCAGCCCAGCCATGTCTTCAGCCATGTCTTTTTTTTCTCGACCCGCCTCCAGCGGGTCGAGAAAGCAGATGCTGACGCCTTCAGCAGGTCGAAGAGCCAGGACCAAGGAGCGCTCAGTAGCCCAGCCAGGAATCAGGAGCCAGAAAGTTCCGCAGCCAGTCCAGGGGTCGAGAGCCAGAGAGTTCCACAGCCAGTCCAGGGGTCGAGAGCCAGAGAGTTCCACAGCCAGTCCAGGGGTCGAGAGCCAGAGAGTTCCGCAGTCAGTCCGGGGGTCGAGAGCCAGAGAGTTCCACAGTCAGTCCAGGGGTCGAGAGCCAGAAAGTACCGTAGTCAGTCCAGGGGTCGAGAGCCAGAGAGTACAGTAGCCAGTCCAAAGATCAAGCTCGGAGGAAACAAGCAGGAACCATGATCAGGAACAAACACAGGAGCCAAGAAGCCAAGGCAAGGTCTGAAGGCTCAGACCTTGCCTTAAATAGGTAATTGAATGAAGGAACCGTCCTACTTCCGGTATGGGTTCCTTTAAATCTAGGCAATAGCCGCCCATCCGGACCTAGGGAACCTCAGGGGGCGGAGCTTAGCCACGCGGGGAAGACGCCGTGGCCAAGTTGGTGCAGCATCTGCTGCTAAAGAGGAAAGCGCCGACGCTGGCCTCAGCGTCGGCGTTTGGCCCTGGTGTTAAGGTGAGTGACCGGCCCCGGTCGCGGTTTGTCGCGGCCGGTGGTCATAATAGGAACCGATGAGAGAGGGAACAATTTTAGATCTAATTCTCAGTGGAGCACAGGATTTGGTGAGAGAGGTAACGGTGGTGGGGCCACTTGGCAATAGTGATCATAATATGATCAAATTTGAATTAATGACTGGAAGGGGGACAGTAAGCAAATCCACGGCTCTTGTGCTAAACTTTCAAAAGGGAAACTTTGATAAAATGAGAAAAATTGTTAGAAAAAAACTGAAAGGAACAGCTACAAAAGTAAAAAATATGCAAGAGGCGTGGTCATTGTTAAAAAATACCATCCTAGAAGCACAGTCCAGATGTATTCCACACATTAAGAAAGGTGGAAAGAAGGCAAAATGATTACCGGCATGGTTAAAATGGGAGGTGAAAGAAGCTATTTTAGCCAAAAGATCTTCATTCAAAAATTGGAAGAAGGATCCAACAGAAGAAAATAGGATAATGCATAAATGTTGGCAAGTTTAATGTCAGACATTGATAAGATAGGCTAAGAGTGAATTTGAAAAGAAGTTGGCCATAGAGGCAAAAACTCACAGTAAAAACAGTTTTAAATATATCGAAAGCAGAAAGCTTGTGAGGGAGTCAGTTGGACCGCTGGATGATCGAGGAGTTAAAGGGGCACTTAGAGAGGATAAGGCTATCGCGGAAAGATTAAATGATTTCTTTACTTCAGTGTTTACCGAAGAGGATGTTGGGGAGGTACCCGTACTGGAGAAGGTTTTCATTGGTAATGATTCAGATGGACTGAACCAAATTACGGTGAACCTATAAGATGTGGTAGACCTGATTGAGAAACTGAAGAGTAGTAAATCACCTGGACCGGATGGTATACACCCCAGAGTTCTGAAGGAACTAAAAAATAAAATTTCAGACCTATTAGTAAAAATTTGTAACCTATCATTAAAATCATCCATTGTACCTGAAGACTGGAGGATAGCTAATGTAACCCCCAAATTTAGAAAGAGATCCAGGGGCGATCCGGGAAACTACAGACCAGTTAGCCTGACTTTAGTGCCAGGAAAAATAGTGGAAAGTGTTCTAAACATCAAAATCACAGAACATATAGAAAGACATGGTTTAATGGAACAAAGTCCGCATGGCTTTACCCAAGGCAAGTCTTGCCTCACAAATCTGCTTCACTTTTTTGAAGGAGTTAATAAAAATGTGGATAAAGGTGAACCGGTAGATGTAGTGTACTTGGATTTTCAGAAGGCGTTTGGCAAAGTTCCTCATTAGAGGCTTCTAGGAAAAGTAAAAAGTCATGGGATAGGTGGCGATGTCCTTTCGTGGATTACAAACTGGCTTAAAGACAGGAAACAGAGAGTAGGATTAAATGGACAATTTTCTCAGTGGAAAGGAGTGGGCAGTGGAGTGCATCAGGGATCTGTATTGGGACCCTTACTTTTCAATATATTTATAAATGATCTGGAAAGAAATACGACGAGTGACATAATCAGATTTGCAGATGATACAAAATTGTTCAGAGTAGTTAAATCGCAAGCAGGTTGTGATAAATTGCAGGAAGACCTTGTGAGACTGGAAAATTGGGCATCAAAATGGCAGATGAAATTTAATGTGGATAAGTGCAAGGTGATGCATATAGGGAAAAATAACCCATACTATAGGTACACAATGTTAGGTTCCACATTAGGTGCTACAATCCAAGAAAGAGATCTAGGCGTCATAGTGGAAAACACATTGAAATCGTCAGTTCAGTGTGCTGCAGCAGTCAAAAAAGCAAACAGAATGTTGGGAATTATTAGAAAGGGAATGGTGAATAAAACGGAAAATGTCATAATGCCTCTGCATTGCTCCATGGTGAGACCCCACCTTGAATACTGTGTACAATTCTGGTTGCCGAATCTCAAAAAAGATATAATTGCGATGGAGAAAGTACAGAGAAGGGCTACTAAAATGATAAGGGGAATGGAACAGCTCCCCTATGAGGAAAGACTAAAAAGGTTAAACCTTTTCAGCTTGGAGGAGAAACGGCTGAGGGGGGATATGACAGAGGTGTTTAAAATCATGAGAGGTCTAGAATGTAGGGATGTGAATCGTTTTTTGACGATTTAAAATATCATCCGATATATTTTAAATCTGTTACTACTTTTGGTAGGAATTTGGGGTGAATGCGAAGGACTACTCTGTCATGCAGGAACCTCGTGTAGGGTGAGTATGTGATGAGAGCTTGCAACTCACTGACCCTCCTAGCCGATGTAATGGCCACTAAGAAAAATACTTTCCATGTAAGAAATTTCTCATCACAGGAGTGCAAACGGCGACCGCAAGAGTCTTGTCAGTACTAAATTTAAGTCCCATTCAATGGTCGGTGGTCGAATGGGAGGCTTAAGATGAAGTAAGCCTCTCATAAACTGACTTACTAGGGGCTGTGCTGTTATTGGCCCATCCCCTATTTCCTTGTGATATGCCGCTATGGCACTTAGGTGTAGCCTTACCGAGGATGTCTGGAGTCCAGAATCCGAAAGGTGGCATAGGTAATATAACAAAGAAGTAGTGGGGTGTGTGAAAGGGTCAAAACCTTTTTGTGTGTACCACTTGGTAAATCTAGTCCACTTAAAGTGGTAAGCTTTACATGTGGAAGGCTTTCGTGAAGCTACGAGAACTTTAGAGACTTGTGTTGAAAGATTAAGTGGTTGCAGAATTAAGCTTTCAACATCCAAGCTGTTAGGGCAAGAGTTGTCAGGTTGGGATGCTGCAACTTGCGCTGATTCTGAGTTATGAGAGTGGGTTCTGTACCCAGGCGGATTGGTTGTGAGATCGAGAGGTTGAGAAGTATGGGAAACCATACTTGTCGAGGCCAGTACCGGGCTATGAGGCTCATTGTCCCTCTGTCCTGTTGTAGCTTCACAAAATTTTTGGTTATGAGTGGAATTGGAGGATACGCATATAGAAGTCCTGTGTTCCAGGTGCAAGCAAAGGCGTCCCTGGGGAATGTTTGTCGATGTCCATGGAGGGAGCAGAACCTTTCCACTTTGTGGTTCAGTTTGGACGCAAAGAGGTCTATGGTTGGGCGACCCCAGCGTTGAAAGATTTTGCTCACTACACTTGGATCCAGCGACCATTCGTGGGGATTGAAATGTTGACTGAGATCATCTGCTAGGATGTTTTGTATGCCCGGCAGATAAGTTGCTCTGAGATGTATGGAATGCTTAGAGCCCAAACCCAAATCTGCACCGCTTCCTGGCAGAGCAGGTAAGAGCCTGTGCCTCTCTGTTTGTTTATGTACCACATTGCTACTGTGTTGTCTGTTTGTATCAGCACAATCTTGTTTGAGAGGCAGTCTTTGAAGGCATAAAGGGCATATCGCATCGCTTGAAGTTCCAAGAAGTTTATCTGACACTGCTTTTCAAGCGTAGTCCACGTCCCTTATGTTTGAAGGTTGTTGACGTGAGCTCCCCATCCAAGGTTGGAGGCATCTGTTGTCAGGATGACTTGAGGATTTGCCTGTTGAAAAGGGAGACCAGCTTCCAATGCTGTTTGATTTGTCCACCAGTGGAGCGACAGGCGTAGCTGGTGGGTAATTTGAACTGTGTACGATAGTGGTTGGAAAGCTTGTAGCCATTGAGATTTCAAAGTCCATTGAGTCCTTCTCATGGCTAACTTTGCCATAAGAGTGACATGTACTGTCGAGGCCATGTGTCCTAGTAGCACCAGAAGTTGATGGGCAGATGCGAACTGGTGATGAATCATGTTGTTTGCCAAGCGTGCTAAATTGTTGGCATGGTCGCTTGGAAGTGGAACCTTCGCCACTGTGGTGTCGAGGTCTGCTCCGATAAATGTGAGGAGTTGAGATGGCTCGATGTGGGATTTTGGATAATTAATGAGAAATCCCAGGGAGTGCAATAGCGTTATCATAGTTTCCAAGGCCGAGAGAACTCCCTGCCTGGATGGACTTCTGAATAGCCAATCGTCTAGGTATGGGAAAACATTAGTGCTGCTTTTCCTTAGGTGTGCGGCAACCACTGCTAGACATTTTGTAAATACTCGAAGAGCGGAGGCCAGTCCGAATGGTAGGACTCGATACTGATAATGATTTCTTCCCACGATGAATCGTAGATACTTGCGATGTTGTGTGGAAATTGGTATGTGTGCATAAGCGTCTTGAAGATCTAGAGAACAGAGCCAATCTCCCCTTTGAAGCAAAGGAAGGATGGTTCCCAGAGATACCATCCAGAATTTTTCTTTTTGCAGAAATTTGTTGAGATTGCGTAGATCTAAGATCGGGCGAAGGCCACCTGTTTTCTTTGGAATGAGGAAATAGTGGGAATAGAACCCTTTTCCTTGATGAGACTGGGGCACTGGTTTGATAGCCCTAGCAATCAGCAAAGTAGAGAGTTGCACTTGTAGTTGAGGTGTGATGACCATGCTTGTCCAAAGTGGAATGGGTGGAGAATGCGGGGGTATTGTTTTGAATTTTAGGTGATATCCCCGATTTAGTATGGCTAATACCCATTGGTCTTTTGTGATGAGACTCCATTTGTGTGTGAAAAAATGAAGTTGACCTCCTACTGGAATAGAGATAGGGTTGAGAGAAAGGCTTCTGTTCTCTTGTTTGGTTCAGAAACCCGCCGCTGGTCCAGTTTGTAGTGGTGACTGGGTTTTCTGTTGTTTCGGCTGACGTGGACGTCCTCTTTGTGATGGATGGTACGGATATGCTGAAGAAGCCGGTGGGTAATACCTCCTAGGCCTGTAGAAGGGTTGTCTTGTGTCCCTTCAAGATGATTTTCTCAGGGAGGATGGCTGGTCTGCTGGTATTTTGGAGAGCTGTCGGAGTGTCTCGTGATGGTCTTTTAACTGAGATACTGTAGCTTGAATCTTTTCCCCGAAAATATTGTCTCCAACACAAGGGAGATCTGCCAGCCTTTCCTGGACTTCCTGCCTGAGATCTGAAGCCTTGAACCAGGCCCATCTTCTTGCATTTCTTGCTGACGCTGATAAATGAGTTGATGTTTTGAACACGTCATAAGCTGCTCGCACCTCGTGTTTACCAGATTCCAATCCCTTCACAACTAGTGTACTCAAAGCTAGTTGTTGTTGCTGAGGAAGGTCATCCACAATACCCTGTACTTGCTTCCACAAGTTTCTTTGGTATTGTGTCATATAAAGCTGGTAGGCTGCAATGTGTGCTACCAGCATGGAGCCTTGACAGACTTTCCTTCCCAAGGTATCTAAGAACCGTTGCTCTTTTCCTGGTGGAACAGATGAGTGAGGTTTTTGTTTTTGGGCTTTTTTTCCATGCCAATTCTACAACTACTGAATGATGAGGCAGTTGGGGCTTCTGGTACCCTGGAGCATTTTGCACTAAATAAGTGGCATCTGTTCTGCGATTCACTGCTTGTACTGAGCAGGGATGTTCCCACATTCGTTGTTGTAGTTCCAAAAGGACTTCATGGATTGGGATTGCCATTATTTCCTTTGGTGTGTCCACGAATTGAAGGACTTCAAGAGCCTTATGTCTGGTATCCTCCTTCATTATCAATTCAAAAGGAATTGTGTCCGCCATTTCTTTAATGAAATTTGTACAAGACAAATCTTCAGGAGGGGATTTTTTTCTTTCCTCTGGTGGAGAGGACTCAGATTGCAATTCCTCTGACTCTGTATCAGTATTGACATCCTTCCAGGGAGTATACTGAAGATAATAAGGCGAGTTGAGGTCCTCTGGCTGTATATGATGCTTTGATTTAAAAGCAGATTGTGATGGTAATGAGGGCATCAATGGAGAATCGATGGGTCTCGATGGCATCGGTGGGAATCGATTCCGGGTGTCACCCAATGGACCTGGGCGCATTGGCATCGAGGGATCTTTGAGTGGCATCAAGGGTGTCTTTGGCACTCAATGTCGGTGAAGACCTGATGGCCCTAGGACGGAATCCGAATCTCTATCATCTCCTTCCGATGACCCGGGAATCGGGATGACAGGAGTCACCGGTGGGTGTATCGATATCGATGGAGTTGATGGTTGCATCAGTGGAATCGGTGTTGTCGGTGCCGGAGGAAAGGTTCCTATCAAGGCGTCGAGTCTGTTCAGCAAAGGCTGAAATATCGACTGGTCCGATGTCGATTCCGGAGTCGGTGCCGGTACCGATGGACTGTCGGAGATTGGAATTTTCGTAAAGCCTCGACGACAGCTTCTTGGACTATACTAGTCACCTCTTCCTTGGAAACTGGGACTGTGTCCACTGTCACTGGGGAAGGTACGGCTGGCGCTATTGGCACTTCCACGATTACTCGTGGTGGCACATCCTCTGACACCAAGCCCGGTGAAGAGTGCCGCGGTTCCTCGTGTACATCTGGTGGAGTTGGCTCCAGTACACGGACTTTCTTTGGCATTGGTTTGATGTTCTTCCATGTCGATGCTTTACAATCCGATGGGTCGATGGATCGATGGTGATGTCGTTTTTTCTCCCGACGATCCTTCAATGCTGAAGAAGACGCTATTGAGGATATCGATGGTGACGGTGACAGACGGTCATCGGTCCTTTTTTCGCCTCGATGTTTAGATACCGATGGAGGTGTTATTCCTGGGGACGATGTCGACGATGACGATGGGATTTTTTTAAACAATTCTTCCATTTTGTCCAAACAGGCACGCCTGCCCTTCGGTATCATCTGGGCACAGGTTGAACAAGCCCGGACATCGTGGCCTGATCCGAGGCACAGAACGCAGACATAATGTGGGTCAGTAATCGACATAGTCCGGTTACAATCCAGACATTTTTTGAAGCCGGAAGCCTAATAACGGTCGATGACCGGTGGGAACCATTAGTGAGGTGACCGGAATCGACCGAAAACTAATCAAAAAATGTACTCACCAAGACTATGTCGAAGGGAGACCCGATTATAATGAAAATGTGACTGAAAAAAATTTTCTTCCCTTAAGGAAAAAGTGAGGGAAAACTTTCCAGAGCTCCTGATCTGCTTTGCTTACAGCAAGGCGGAAAAAAAGAGACTGAAGGCAGACCCCTGTGGCTGAAAATATCATGGCATTTATTTATTTATTTAAACAGTTTTTATATACCATTGATTAGACAAAGTCCATCTCTACGGTTCACAATTTCTACATTACAATAACATAGAGAGAAAGGAAAAATTACAATTTCTCATAAATTAAAACTTCTAAAATGCCATCTAAATATAAATTATAAAACCTAGGAGTATAAGATTATAACTTACAGACATAGTTAAGATAATTAAAAGAAAAATTAAAAGTAGAATAAAATAAAATAAAGGTGCTGCCCTTCAAGAGATTCTACATGCTTTGGTGGGAACCCTGCCATTTATTCCGCATCATATGCTCGCTGGAATAACCATGTTTTCAGATCTTTCCTAAATTTCTTCTTGTCTTGCTGTAATCGCAGGTTAGTGGGCATGCTCAGTAGGCTCAGAGTGCCAGCCAAAAGTTTCTAGAAACTTTTGACAGAGGTTTTCCATACCAGTGCTCCATCTGATGATGTCACCCATATGTGAGGACTATCATCCTGCTTGTCCTGGGATAATCACTATTTATTTGTAAATGCAGCACAAAAGACTGGCCCTCCTGTATGTGGTTTGTTTCCACCCACTTGCGAAACAAAGTCTCTTGACTGGCTCTTATCCTATAGGGATCTGCCATTCTGTCTCAATATAGAATATTTTATTATAGGTAATATCACTTTATTGGAAATTAAAATTCCTATTTTATTTTTCCCTAGATACTACCTATCCCTCTAAAGAAGACCCATCTGGGGTGCCATGTCGGTGAATGACAGGGTATGCTTTGCTCCTACCCTACCTGAATCACACAACCCTTCTGCCCTTAGGAAGAAGTTATTATTTATATAGAGATGTGGATTCTTCTTTAGTGATATTTAGAGAAATAAACCAGTCTGAATGTATGAAAATAATCTCTTTTATTCAGATAAAAAAAGTGTTGTGTTCCACGGCCGCAGACGGCCACGTCCCCCCTACCTGACCTGGACTGGCGGGCCGCGGCGGCAATGTCGGGTGGGGCACAGGAAGCTGAGGCCTGTGATCCCCACGCGCCGGCGCGAGTGTCCGCAATGCTTGCCGGGCTTGGGAGCCGTCCTGCTCCCTCCTCGTGGCGTCGGGTGGCTTCCCCCATGGGCCGGGAATCCAAGATGGTTGCCGCCATCTTTAGGTGCGAGGCCACGCCTCCTCACTAGATTTAAAGGGACCTGGTCCCTTTAACTAGCTACAGCTGTTTCCAATGAGCCAGAGCAGAGAAAGTATAAAAGGAGGCTTCCTCTGCTCATTCCTTGACTTGGCAACATCTTCTGTTAGCGTTGGTTGAGTCTGCTTGCTTTGGTGAGTCTTCTTGTGCTTTGGATCCTTGCTTCTTGGTTCCTGTCTCGTCTCAGTGTTTCCTGGTTCCTGACTTCGGATTGGCAAGCGGCGATCCCTTGGTGTGTGACCTCGGACTGGTAAGCGACGACCCTCTGGCACTTGACCTTGGACTTCTTCTGGACCATCGTCTCCAAGGGCCCACCTAAGTCCCAGCGGCCCAGGTCCATAGGGCTCCTCCCGGGGGGACCGCGGGCTTCCAGGGGTGAAGCTCCAGTTAGCCTTTGCACCGATCTCACGACTCCTTGACCTCGCAAAGGTCCACCTCAGTCCCAGCTGCCCGGGTCCCTACAGGCTCCTCCCGGGGGGACCGCGGGCTTCCAGTGGCGAAGACTCAGTTGCCTCATCAACATCACGACTCCTCGTCTGCCTCCACAGCCAGCTCAGTCTCCTGTGCCGAGGGTCAGCCCATCACATCTTTTGTTCTGCCTCGCCACCCAACGGGAGAACCTACGGATCCACCTCCTAAGGTATACCATCCTCCCATCAGTCCATAACAAAAATGTGATAATCTTTTAAAGCATGTGGATAACTTTATGAAGCATTACAATGCTTAAATCTCATTTTAATCAAAAATGCAGAGCTATGAGTGTAAATATTGTAACAATAGTGACTGCAACAATAGAAATTAGATAAACATCTACTAAAAACATTTCTCTTTGTAAAATAAATGCATTTCTAATACATATCTTGCTAATATTTGCTAGAAAGGGTTCTCATATAGAAACATAGAAACATAGAAATGACGGCAGAAGAAGACCAAATGGCCCATCCAGTCTGCCCAGCAAGCTTCACACACTTTTTTCTCTCATACTTATCTGTTTCTCTTAGCTCTTGGTTCTATTTCCCTTCCACCCCCACCATTAATGTAGAAAGCAGTGATGGAGCTGCATCCAAGTGAATATCTAGCTGATAAGTTAGGGGTAGTAGGGGTAGTAACCGCCGCAATAAGCAAGCTACACCCATGCTTATTTGTTTTACTCAGACTATGTTATACAGCCCTTATTGGTTGTTTTTCTTCTCCCCTGCCGTTGAAGCAGGGAGCTATGCTGGATATGCATCGAAAGTGAAGTATCAGGCACATTTGGTTTGGGGTAGTAACCGCCGTAACAAGCCAGCTACTCCCCGCTTTGTGAGTGTGAACCCTTTTTTCTTCTCCCCTGCCGTTGAAGCAGAGAGCTCTGCTGTATTTGCATAGAAATTGAAGTAACAGGCTTATTTGGTTTGGGGTAGTAACCGCCGTAACAAGCCAGCTATTCCCCCTTTGTGAGTGCAGATCCTTTATTCCACATTTCCTCTTGCTGTTGAAGCTAGAATGATGTTGGAGTCACAGTAAGCATGTGTACGTTTATTGAATAAGGGTATTGTCTCCAGGCAGTAGCCATCATTCTGGCGAGTCACCCACTCTTCATTGGCGGCCTCTTGACATTCTGGCGAGTCACCCACTCTTCATTGGCGGCCTCTTGACTTTATGGATCCACAGTGTTTATCCCACGCCCCTTTGAAGTCCTTCACAGTTCTGGTCTTCACCACATCCTCCGGAAGGGCATTCCAGGCATCCACCACCCTCTCCGTGAAGAAATACTTCCTAACATTGGTTCTGAATCTTTCTCCCTGGAGCTTCAAATCGTGACCCCTGGTTCTGCTGATTTTTTTCCTACGGAAAAGGTTTGTCGTTGTCTTTGGATCATTAAAACCTTTCAAGTATCTGAAGGTCTGTATCATATCACCTCTGCTCCTCCTTTCCTCCAGGGTGTACATATTTAGATTCTTCAATCTCTCCTCGTACGTCATCCGATGAAGATCCTCCACCTTCCTGGTCGCCCTTCTCTGTACCGCTTCCATCTTGTCCTTGTCTTTTTGTAGATACGGTCTCCAGAACTGAACACAGTATTCCAGGTGAGGCCTCACCAAGGACCTGTACAAGGGAATAATCACTTCCCTTTTCTTACTCGATATTCCTCTCTCTATGCAGCCCAGCATTCTTCTGGCTTTTGCTATCGCCTTGTCGCATTGTTTCGCAGACTTCATATCATTAGACACTATCACCCCAAGGTCCCTCTCCTGCTCCGTGCACATCAGCCTTTCCCCTCCCATCGAATACAGTTCATTCGGGTTTCCACTCCCCATATACATGACTTTGCACTTCTTGGCATTGAATCTCAGCTGCCATATCTTCGACCACTCTTCCAGTTTCCTTAGATCCCGTCTCATTCTCTCCACTCCTTCCGGCGTGTCCACTCTGTTGCAGATCTTAGTGTCATCCGCGAAAAGACAAACCTTGCCTTCTATCCCGTCCGCAATGTCGCTCACAAAGATATTGAACAGGACCGGTCCCAACACCGATCCTTGAGGTACACCACTTAAAACCGCTCTCTCTTCAGAGAAGGATCCATTTACCATTACACATTGTCTTCTGTCCGTCAACCAATTTGCAATCCAGGTCACCACCTCGGCACTCACTCCCAAGCTTCTCGTTTTATTCACCAGTCTCCTGTGCGGAACCGTGTCAAAAGCTTTGCTGAAATCCAAGTATATGATATCGAGCGCTCTTCCTCGATCCAATTCCTTGGTTACCCAGTCAAAAAAGTGAATCAGATTTGTCTGACAGGATCTTCCCCTGGTGAATCCATGTTGCCTCTGGTCCATCAATTCTCCGGACTGTAGATAGTTCACTATTCTCTCTTTCAGCAGTGACTCCATTACTTTTCCCACCACCGAAGTGAGGCTGACTGGTCTGTAGTTGCCAGCCTCCTCCCTGTTCCCACTCTTGTGAAGCGGGACCACCACCGCTCTTCTCCAATCACTCGGCACCACTCCTGTTTCTAGGGATCTATTGAACAGGTCACACAGCGGAGCCGCCAGAACATCTCTGAGCTCCCTCAATATCCTTGGATGAATCCCATCAGGCCCCATGGCTTTGTCCACTTTCAGGTTCTTTAGCTCTTCCCACACATTTTCTACTGTGAAAGGATTTTCATCTATTCCACTTCCCACCAGTTTTTTGTTGTGTAGAGATGGTCCTTCTCCAGGGTCTTCTTTAGTGAACACAGAGCTGAAGTATTCGTTTAATATTTCTGCCATTTCTTCATCTCCCTCCACACATTGATCATTACCACCTTTCAATTTCACTATACCACTTTGGATCTTTCTCTTTTCGCTGATGTATCTGAAAAATGTTTTGTCACCATTTTTTATCTCCTTGGCAATCCTCTCTTCTGCTTGACTTTTTGCCAACTTGATTAATTTCTTCGTCTCCCTCAGTTGATACAAATATTCTTCTTTGTGTTCCTCCCTTTGGGATCTTTTATATGTCTTGAATGCTGTTCTTTTAGCTTTAATTTTGTCAGCCACCTCCTTTGAGAACCAGATAGGTTTCAATTTTCTTTTGCTTTTCTTTACATTTCTAACGTATAGAGCAGTTGCCTTGGCGATTGCTTCTTTTAGATTGGTCCACTGCTGATCCACATCTCTCTCGTTCTCCCATCCTTTAAGTTCTTCCTCCAGGTACTTCCCCATTTCCTCAAAGTCTGTGTTTTTGAACTGTAAAACTCGGGTCTTTGTGGTTCTTTTCCCTATTCTTTTAGTGATATTAAACCATACCGTTTGATGATCACTGCTGCTGAGGTGGGCACCCACTTGGACATCTGAGACATTATCTGCATTAGTGAGCACTAAGTCGAGTATAGCTCCTTCTCTGGTGGGTTCCAACACCATTTGTTTGAACAAAGATACTTGCATGGCATCCACTATCACTCTGCTATTTTTAGTTTCTGCAGATGGGATTTTCCAGTCTACATCTGGCATATTAAAGTCACCCACGATCACCACTTCTCCCTTCTTACCTATCTTATGGATGTCTTCAACCAGGTCTCTGTCCAGTTCTTCCTTTTGGTTTGGAGGCCTGTAAACCACTCCAATATAAATGGACGCTCCGTCATCTTTTTTTAGGTCGAGCCATAGAGCTTCTTCCTTACCCCAACTTCCTTGTAGCTCAGATGCTTGGATGTTGTTTCTGACATAAAGAGCCACACCTCCCCCTTTTCTATCCTCTCTGTCCTTCCTTAACCAGTTATAGCCTGGTATTGTTGTATCCCAATCATGAGATTCTGTGAACCATGTCTCTGTGATAGCAACAATGTCCAATTCTGCCTCAGCCATTAGGGCCTGCAGATCTGGGATTTTATTTCCCAAACTATGAGCATTTGTGGACATAGCCTTCCAGGTACTCTCTTTAAGGTTATTGCTTTTCCTGGACTCCTTATAAGATATTAGTTGAGATTTGCTATTCACTTCACTCTCTCTTTTTTTAGTTGTGCCACTGTTGACAGAGTTATTCATCTGAATTAGATTTTTCTTTTGGTTATGAATCTTGAAATACTGCATGCATTGTGTTTTTTCTCTCATTTCTGGTAACACTTCAATGTTTTTCTGAAGAACTTCTTCAGTTTTTAATATAGAGATGGCTTGTTCTTTTTGCATTTGGTACATTGTGTGTCTCCTCATCACAGGTCTAATTCTACCTGAGCCCACTGTATTCCTGGATTTTAAATAACTTAATGACCTGTTTGAGTGGGGGGGGTGTACCTGTTGGCTGCCCATCTGTCAAGAATGGGTGACTGTGGGTCCTACCTGAGCCTAATGAATCTCCTTTTCTTGACTCTTGGTTTTTTGTGATATTGGGGAATTATGTTCTGAGTAATGCAATGTGGGTGTATTACTTTTAATTGAAGCTAATTGATCTTTAATCTCAGTCAGCTCCTTTTTCAAGGAAGAGAGTTGTGCACAAATTGGGCAAGCTCTAAGTGTCCAGATGCTTTCCCTCAGAATAAAGGCTCCACAGCAGTTACATTGGATAGTCCTCATCATGGGAATTTGTGAATTGTATTTTCTTGACTTTTACCAATGCACTTATTTATCCCGCCGCCAATGGTACTTTAGGCAGTCTTTATTAGAAAACAAGCCCCAGGGGTGGGTGGGTAGAGGGGCAGAGTGGGAGGGAGTCAAACAGTTAAGCCTGGGACAAGCTGGGTTAAGCAGGGCACTTCTGGACGGCTCCTTGCTTTTGGACAATTGTTTTAAAAAAGCAGTCTTTATGCCCCAATTTTTGTTTGAACAACTATTAGTTTCGGGGGGGTTGGCCGCACGTTTTCAACGCGCTACTACCTCTTACTGAGTAAGGGGTAAAGCTAGCACGTCGAAAATGTGCTTCCAAACGTGGGTTAACAGTGCGCTCCGCCGGAGCGCACTGTACTGTATTGGCTCGATGGAAAGTTATCTTCCTAGTGGCAGTTACTTCTGCTCACAGAGTCACTGAGCTGCAGGCCTTGGTGACCTATCCACCTTACATGAGATTATTCCATGACATGGTGGTGCTACGCACTCACCCTAAGTTTCTGCCAAAAACTAGTTGGCGGACTGTATTGCTTTCTGCTACCAGCAAGCAGGCCTTCCGCTCGAGGTGTCCGAAAATATGTTAGTAAATATGTTATAATATGTGCTTATAATGTAGAAAAGTAATCAAAAAGCTTACCAATATCAATGAAGCTATTAGCCTACTATTATCTGTCTCTCTCGTGCGGTCAGTCAGAGATTAATCTGAATTTTTTCTCTTTCTTTCAGGCTGATACAGTACAGTGCGCACATTTGGACGTGCGTTTTCGATGCACTAGCTTTACCCCTTATTCAGTAAGGGGTAATAGCGCCTCGAAAACGCGCGTCCAACCCCCCCGAGACTAATAGCGCCCTATTAGTCATTCCCGTGGGATACAGTAAGTAAAATGTGCAGCCAAGCCACACATTTTACTTTAAGAAATTAGCGCCTCCCAAAGGTAGGCGTTAATTTCTGCCGGCGCCAGGAAAGTGCACAGAAAAGTAGTAAAAACTGCTATTCTGTGCACCCTCAGACTTAATATCATGGTGATATTAAGTCGGAGGTCCCAAAAGTTAAGAAAAAGTTAAAAATTAAAAAAAAACAAATTTTAAATGGACCCGCGGGTTGAAAACCAGACACTCAATTTTGCCGGCGTCCGGTTTCCGAACCCGTGGCTGTCAGCGGATTTGAGAACCGACGCCGGCAAAATTGAGCGTCGGCTGTCAAACACCCTGACAGCCGCCGCTCTTGTCCAAAAAGAGGCGCAAGGGATGGGCCCTAATGTAAATAAATTAATTTACTGAATCGCGCGCATAGGAAAGTGGCCTGTGCGCGCACCGGGAGAGCCCGCTCTCCCGCGATTTTTACTGTATCGGCCCATTTGTTACCAGGGGATTAAAGAAACAGAAAAGCCAGGTAGGGGCTAGTCTGCTCCTTCTTTTTCAAAAAAGTTAACAAATTTGCCCCCCTTCCTAAAATAGAGGGGTCTAAAGCTGGAAGGCTTCCCAGTTCAAGAATGTTTACTTCTTTGCCCCCCCCCCCCCCCCCGCCGACAAGGGTAGTCAGGAAGGGCTCTCATTTTTTTCTAACCAAGAGAAAAGATAAGAAGTAAATGTTCTATTTTTTTATTTTTTCTTCTGAGCTTCCAAGGACACAGGTGTCTGTAATTGGAAGCATTTCAAAAAGAGGCCCTTTTCTAGAGCAGGGCATATGAAAAGCAATTATGTTTAATATTAACGTGGAATAACTGACTACACTGTACATACATGATTATAAGCACATATTATAACATATTTACTAACATATTTTCGGACACCTCGAGCGGAAGGCCTGCTTGCTGGTAGCAGAAAGCAATACAGTCCGCCAACTAGTTTTTGGCAGAAACTTAGGGTGAGTGCGTAGCACCACCATGTCATGGAATAATCTCATGTAAGGTGGATAGGTCACCAAGGCCTGCAGCTCAGTGACTCTGTGAGCAGAAGTAACTGCCACTAGGAAGATAACTTTCCATCGAGCCAATACAGTACAGTGCGCTCCGGCGGAGCGCACTGTTAACCCACGTTTGGAAGCACATTTGAGACGTGCTAGCTTTACCCCTTACTCAGTAAGAGGTAGTAGCGCGTTGAAAACGTGCGGCCAACCCCCCCGAAACTAATAGCGCCCGCAACATGCAAATGCATGTTGATGGCCCTATTAGTTATTCCTGCGCAATCAGCCAAGAGACACATTTTACTTTCAGAAATAAGCAAGTTTGCTTACCGTAGATAGCAGGATGAATTAGCCATGCTGTCATGGGATCTGTCAATCAGGTCTGGGAGGTGGAGCTTGTCAAAGCAGAGATCAGAGCTTTGCTCTCTGTGGCTGCGCGTGTGTGCGCAGGAAAGTAACAGAATCTCCTCAGTCTGTAATTAAGCTGTAGTGTAGTTGAAGACTTGGTGACTGCCAGGGAGGAGGGTGGGTCAGCATGGCTAATTCATCCTGCTATCTACGGAAACACCGTTAACGGTGAGCAAACTTGCTTTTTTCCGTCGATAGCAGGGCTGAATTAGCCATGCTGTCATGGGAGTCCCAAGCTCCCGATCACCGTGTTTATGATGTATATATTTGTACATGATCTTTGACAGTGTGGCAGTCACCGTGGACAGGAGGATAGAGATTGCATGATTGCTTCCCTATCTTCACATCAGTGGCTGCTTGTTGATCAAGGCAGTAATGAGATGTGAAGGTATGACGTGATGACCATGTAGCTGCCTTGCAAATGTCTATGGGTTGCACATTCTTTAGGTGTGCCAATGAGGCTGCCACTGCTCTGACTTGGTGAGCTTTAGGCTCTGAATGTAGTTGTAGTTTCTGTTTATCGTAACAGAATTTGATGCACTGCGCTATCCAGCTGGAAATTGTGCGTTTAAGCCACTGGTAATCCAGGTGCCTTTGGGTCAAAGGAGACAAAGAGTTGAGAAACACGGGAGTCCGAGTTTGTCCTTTCTTTGTAGTATGCTAAAGCTCTATTACAATCTAGTGTGTGCAGTAGTTTTTCCCTATCATTTGTATGAGGTTTAGGGAAAAAGGTGGGTAATTCCATTGTCTGATTGAGATGGAATTGAGAAACCACTTTTGTTTGGAAGGATGGGTGAGTTCAGAGAACTACTTTTTGGTGATGAAACTGCAAATATGGAGAATAATGGAACAAGGCCTGTAATTCACTGACTCTTCGTGCCGATGTTACTGCAACCAGGAATACTACCGTCCATGTTAGGTATTTAATGTGTGCCAAGTCCATGGGTTCAAACGGGAAAAGCATGAGCTGTTCCAGAGCTATGTTGAGGTTCCATGGAACTGGAGGCTTAGAGATGGGAGGCTGAAGGTGAATTAACCCCTTAATGAAACGAGAGAGTAAGGGGTAATTGGATATAGGAATATTGTTAACTGGCCTATGATATGCTCCTATGGCACTGAGATGAACTCTGATGGATAATGTTGCTAGACCAGCTTCATATAGTGTATGAAGATAATCAATGAGCAACTCAGGTGAGCAGTCCAGTGGTGGTATACCTTTGGAAGTGCACCAGGTCGAGTAAAGTTTCCATTTATAGCTATAATTTTTCCTCGTTGAGAGTTTCCTAGATTCTAACAAAATGAATTGTGCGGAAGTGGAAACTCTTTGTTCTGTTAAAAGGAGCCTTTCAATCTCCACGCTGTCAAGTGGAGAGATGAGTGTAGCGGGTGTAGAAATGTTCCTTGATCTTGGCAGAGAAGATCTTGGCAATTCGGTAAATGTATTGGATCCATGATGGATAATCGGAGAAGGAAACTGTACCATGGTTGCCTCAGCTAGGCCGGGGCGATGAGAATCAGTTGAGCTTTGTCTGCTATGCACTTTTGAATTGTCCTTGTCATGAGTGGTATGGGAGGAAAGGCGTACAGGAGGCCTGTCGTCCACAGGTGAGGAAGGCATCTTGAACGATCCTGAATTGGCTTGGTCTTATCGAGCAGAATTTGGGAACTTGAGCATTGATCTCCGTTGCAAAGAGATCTATCAAAGGCGTCCCCCCACTGCATGAATATTAGGGATGTGAATCATTTTTTGACGATTTAAAAAAATCGTCCGATATTTTTTAAATCGTGAAAAATCGTTACAGTGCGCGATACAATAGAAATTTTCACGATTTATCGTGAAAAATCGTTACGCCCGTTAGTGTCCACTAACGGGAGTTATTTGGGGGGAGGGCGGGAAAACAGGCACACCAAAACAACCCCTAAATCCACCCTGACCCTATAAAACGAATCCCTTACCTTCCCCCACCCCCCGAACCCCCCAAAACTTTTTACGAGTACCTGGTGGTCCAGTGGGGGCGCGGGGACCGATCTCCCGCTCTCGGGTCATCGGTGCCATTTTGGCTGCCACTCAAAAATGGCGCCGATGGCCCGATAAAAAAAAAATCCCACCCGACCCTTTAAAGATGACCCCTTAGCTTCTCCCACCCTCCCAATCTCCCCAAAACATTTTAAAATTACCTGGAGGTCTAGTGGTGGTCCCGGGAGCGATCTCCCATCTTTATGATTGGCAGCCGACGGCCCGAGAACGGGAGATCGCTCCCGGGACCACCACTAGAACACCAGGTAATTTTAAAATGTTTTGGGGAGATCGGGAGGGTGGGAGAAGCTAAGGGGTCATCTTTAACGGGTCGGGTGGGGTTTTTTTTTTTATCGGGCCATCGGCGCCATTTTTGAGTGACAGCCAAAATGGCGCCGATGGCCCGAGAGCGGGAGATCGGTCCCCGCGCCCCCACTGGACCACCAGGTACTCGTAAAAAGTTTTGAGGGGAGTTCTGGGGGGTGGGGGAAGATAAGGGGTCAATTTTAAAGGGTCAGGCCTCACTAAAAAAAAATTAACGATGTGAATCGGAACCGATTCAGATTCACATCTCCAGCGATCAGATATTTTCCTCCCTCCAGCCAAACCCGATCGTTAAGATGATCGGGCACACGATTCACATCCCTAATGAATATGTTTTGGGCTATTTCTGCATTGAGTGTCCATTTGTGAGGATGAAAGATGTGGCTTAGCCTGTCTGCTCTTTTATTTGCCACTCCTGGTAGGTAAGATGCTTGCAGATGTATGCAATTCCTGTGAGCGTGTTCGAAGATTATGAGGGTCTCCTTGCAAAGGGACCATGAACCGGACCCTCCTTGTTTGTTGATGTAAAACATCGCCACTTGATTGTCCGTGTAGATCATGACCCTGCATCCTTTCAGGTGGTCTTGGAACACTTGTAATGCATTCCGAATCGCTCTGAGTTCCAATAAATTTATTTGTAGGTTTTGTTCCGAGATTGTCCATAACCCTTGTGTTTCGTAAATCTCGAGGTGTGCACCCCATTCCCTGCGAGACTGCGTTGTGAGGAAGGGAACTGAACAATGCTCCTTTGGACAGGGTGGAGTTTAGGAGCCACCATGTTATATCTTTTTTCATTTCGGAAGTCAATGATAACTTCTGAGTCAATGGTTGTGAGTGTTGTTTCCATTGGCGTTTTAGTCCCCATTGCAGGTGTCTCATGTGTAGCCTGGTGTTTGGAACCATGAAAACAGCCACCGCTGTTTGGCCTAGGACTACTAAAACCTGTCTCGCTGAAGGTCTCAGAGTATGGTTCAAGGTATGTAGAAGGTGACGGAATTGTGATATTCTGTTGTTTGGTAGGTATGCTCTGTTGCAAGTAGTGTCCAGGCATGCTCCTATGAACTGTAACTGTTGTGTTGGTTGTAGGTGTGATTTCTGAAAATTGATCACTAATCCTAATTCCTGTAAGCATTGTATCTCCCGATGGAGGTGATCTAGTAAGATATTTGGAGTTGGGGCAATTATGAGCCAATCGTCCAGATATGGAAAGATGGTTATAACCTGTTGTCTGAGATGAGCCACCACCACTACCATGCATTTGGTGAAAACCCTGGGTGCAGCTGATAGTCCAAAGGGGAGACCTTTGTACTGATAGTGTTGATGTCTGTAGCGAAAGCATAGGTAACGCCACAAGACTGGATGGATTGGGATGTGTGTGTAAGCATTAGGGGTGTGCATTCGGATTGACCGCATTAGTAAAACGCAACTCATATTTTTTTTTTACTTAAAAAATTGATTCGACATAAACGATCGGATTTCCCACATATCGAACATAGATATGTTCGATATGTGGGAAATCGCGATTGTTGAGCCAAAATAAAAATATAAACCCCCTCACCCTCCTTAATCCCCCCCCCCCCCCCGACTTACCACAACTCCCTGGTGATGGAGCGAGGAGTGAGGACGCCATTTCTGCAATCCTTGGCGAGAAGCATGTGACGTCGGCGGCACGTCGAGTGACGCCGGCTGGCCCCCCCAAGCTGGCCAAAAGTTCTTTTTGGGCCGAACGAGCCGTCCGGCGCGAACGAGCCGGGAATCACGTGGCGCCGCGTCACTCAGACGCGACGTCACGTGATTCCCGGCAAGTTCGCGCCGGACGGCTCGTTCGGCCCAAAAAGAACTTTTGGCCAGCTTGGGGGGGCCTCCTGACCCCCTCAAGCTGGCCAAAAGGTCTTTTTGGGCCGAACGAGCCGTCCGGCGCGAACTTGCCGGGAATCACGTGACGTCGCGTCTGAGTGACGCGGCGCCACGTGATTCCCGGCTCGTTCGCGCCGGACGGCTCGTTCGGTCCAAAAAGAACTTTTGGCCAGCTTGGGGGGGTCAGGAGGCCCCCCCAAGCTGGCCAAAAGTTCTTTTTGGGCCGAACGAGCCGTCCGGCGCGAACGAGCCGGGAATCACGTGACGCCGCGTCACTCGACGTGCCACCGACGTCACATGCTTCTCGCCAAGGATTGCAGAAATGACGTCCTCACTCCTCGCTCGATCACCAGGGAGTTGTGGTAAGTCTGGGGGGGGGATTAAGGAGGGTGAGGGGGTTTAATTTTTTTTTTTGCACATATGTACATATACCCAACTCATTGGATTTTTTTTATGTCCATATTGGCCGCAAGTGGGACCCCCTTTCGGACATAAAAAATATGAACATAAAATTTTGCTCTGCACATCCCTAGTAAGCATCCTTCAGATTGTTGGAGCACATCCAGTCGTTGGGTTGAATCAGAGGAAAGATTGATTTCAACAATACCATTCTGAATTTCTCTTTGGTGAGAAATTTGTTCAATTCCCTTAGGTCTAGGATGGGACGAAGTCCACTCGATTTCTTGGGTATGAGGAAGTATGGGGAATAAAATCCTTCTGATTGGGTCCCTGGGGATATCTGTTGTATCGCATCATATTGCGAAGCAAAGCAATTTCCTCCCGCAATTGTGGTTGACAGCTTTGAATCTTGAGAGCGGAAAGATGAGGTAAATAGGGTTTTGTGACAAATTGGAGTTGGTAACCGTGACATACTATCTCCAAAACCCATTGATCAGATGTTATTCTCTCCCAGGCTGCCAGGCAAGAATGAATCCTGCCGGGTGGTGCTTGATGTTGTGGTGGTGGCTGGGTACCTAAAAAGATGGAGTCGATTTCACTGCAGTAGCCAGCTGCTGTGCCTGCTGTCTCTGGTTATGTGGTTTACCTCTACGTTGGTTTGAGGTATTCTGTTGTGGAGGAGGACATTGGTAAGCCGGGTAAAGCTGTGTACGAAAGGACTGCTAAGATCTGTAGGGTCTCCTGGCATATGATTGCCGGCGAGTAGAGCCACTATAACGACATGTTGTCGAATAGTGAGGATATGATGTTAATGATTGTACTGCTAGAGGCTACTCCTTCAGTTTGCCCACTGTGTCCTGGAATTGTTCTCTGAACAGGTTATCCCCTGTACATGGAAGGTTTGTTAGTTTCTCATGTAAATCTTCACGTATCGAACTTGAGCATAACCCAAACAACTGAAAAGCAGGTTGTTAAAACAAGCAAAAACCACACTTTGAAATGTCTGTATGCCAATGCCAGAAGTCTAAGAAGTAAGATGGGAGAGTTAGAGTGTTTAGCAGCAAATGATGAGATTGACATAATTGGCATCACAGAGACTTGGTGGAAGGAGGATAACCTATGGGACAGTGCTATATCAGGGTACAAATTATATAGCAATGATAGGGAGGATCAACTTGGTGGGGGTGTGGCAATTTATGTCCGGGAGGGTATAGAGTCCAACAGGATAAAGATCATACAAGAGAGTAAATGCTCAGTAGCATCTATATGGGTAGAAATCCCATGTGTGTTAGGTAAGAGTATAGTGATAGGAGTATACTACCGTCCACCTGGACAAAATGGTCAGACAGATGATGAAATGCTAAGAGAAATCAGGGAAGCAAACCAATTTGGCAGTGCAATAATAATGGGAGATTTCAATTACCCCAATATTGACTGGGTAAATGTAACATCAGGACTTGCTAGAGACATAAAGTTCCTGGATGTAATAAATGACTGCTTCATGGAGCAGTTGGTTCAGGAACCTACAAGAGAGGGAGCTATTTTAGATTTAATTCTTAGTGGAACGCAAGATTTGGTGAAAGAAGTAACGGTGGTGGGGCCACTTGGGAACAGTGATCATAACATGATCAAATTTAAACTAATAACTGGAAGGGGGACAATAAGGAAATCTGCAGCTCTAACACTAAATTTTAAAAAGGGAAACTTTGATAAAATGAGGAAAATAGAAAAAAACTGAAAGGTGCAGCTGCAAAGGTTAAAAGTGTTCAACAGGCTTGGACATTGTTTAAAAATACAATCCTAGAGGCGCAGTCCATATGTATTCCGCGCATTAAGAAAGGTGGAAGGCAAAACGATTACCGTCATGGTTAAAAGGTGAGGTGAAAGAGGCTATTTTAGCCAAAAAAACATCCTTCAAAATTTGGAAGAAGGATCCATCTGAAGAAAATAGGATAAAACATAAGCATTGTCAAGGTAAGTGTAAAACATTGATAAGACAGGCGAAGAGAGAATTTGAAATGAAGTTGGCCATAGAGGCAAAAACTCATAATAAAAACTTTTTTAAATATATCCAAAGCAAGAAACCTGTGAGTGAGTCGGTTGGACCATTAGATGACAGAGGGGTTAAAGGGGCTCTTAGGGAAGATAAGGCCATTGCAGAAAGACTAAATGAATTATTTGCCTCCGTGTTTACTAATGAGGATGTTGGGGAGATACCAGTTCCGGAGATGGTTTTCAGGGGTAATGACTCAGACGAAATCACTGTGAACCTGGAAGATGTAGTAGGCCAGATTGACAATCTAAAGAGTAGCAAATCACCTGGACCGCATGGTATGCATCCTAGGGTTCTGAAGGAACTCAAAAATGAAATTTCTGATCTATTAGTTAAAATTTGTAACCTATCATTAAAATCATCCATTGTACCTGAAGACTGGAGGGTGGCCAATGTAACCCCAATATTTAAAAAAGACTCCAGGGGCAATCCGGGTAATTATAGACCAGTGAGCCTGACTTCAGTGCCAGGAAAAATAGAAGAAACTATTCTCAAGATCAAAATTGTAGAGCACATAGAAAGACATGATTTAATGGGACACAGTCAACATGGATTTACCCAAGGGAAGTCTTGCCTAACAAATCTGCTTCATTTTTTTGAAGGGGTTAATAAACATGTGGATAAAGGTGAACCAGTAGATTTAGTGTATTTGGATTTTCAGAAGGCGTTTGACAAAGTCCCTCATGAGAGGCTTCTACGAAAACTAAAAAGTCATGGGATAGGAGGCAATGTCCTTTCGTGGATTACAAACTGGTTAAAAGACAGGAAACAGAGAGTAGGATTAAATGGTCAATATTCTCAGTGGAAAAGGGTAAACGGTGGAGTACCTCAGGGATCTGTATTGGGACCGGTGCTTTTCAATATATATATAAATGATCTGGAAAGGAATACGATGAGTGAGGTTATCAAATTTGCGGATGATACAAAATTATTCAGAGTAGTTAAATCACAGGCAGACTGTGATACATTACAGGAGGACCTTGCAAGACTGGAAGATTGGGCATCCAAATGGCAGATGAAATTTAATGTGGACAAGTGCAAGGTGTTGCACATAGGGAAAAATAACCTTTGCTGTAGTTACACAATGTTAGGTTCCATATTAGGAGCTACCACCCAGGAAAAAGATCTAGGCATCATAGTGGATAATACTTTAAAATCGTCGGCTCAGTGTGCTGCAGCAGTCAAAAAAGCAAATAGAATGTTAGGAATTATTAGGAAGGGAATGGTTAATAGAACGGAAAATGTCATAATGCCTCTGTATCGCTCCATGGTGAGACCGCACCTTGAATACTGTGTACAATTCTGGTCGCCGCATCTCAAAAAAGATATAGTTGCGATGGAGAAGGTACAGAGAAGGACCCAAAAAGCACAAAGGAAGGCGATCTATAAAATCCGTCAGGATGAACAAAGAGGATAGATGCCAAACGTCTTGTAAATTCCTTTATTGAAGTGGAGACACAAGGATAGCCCGACTCAGGCTGAGTTTCGCCGTCTGAAAACGGCTGCCTCAGGGGCTACAACATAAATAAATAGATGTAGTATAAATATGTTAAAACATAATGATAATACATAATTAGATAAATAATAAAACATGTGTTAAAAATGGTGACATATAGAAAGCGCATTGATGTACAGAAAATAAAAACTAGATACAAAGAAACTTTGACAGTTCTCACAAACACTTAAAAACTCACGGTTTGCATAGAAATATAGATAGATTCAAATCAAATTGGTATAAAAAATAATATTACCTTATATATATTCTCTTGGATTCACAATTAAAATTATCTGTGTATGGGAGGTCATATAGATCACTATAGGCCTCATTTTCCAAGCAGTTACCGCGCGCGATAAATTCGCAAATTGCGCTAATAGCCATTAACGTGATTTGCAATTCAGGGGGGCAGAGTATATGTAAAGCAGGAAACAGTTATCGTGTGCGTAGCGTCCATGATAGTTCCAAACAGCCTGTATCAGGTACCAGAGAGAGAGAGAGAGAGAGAGAGAGAGAGAGAGAGAGAGAGAGAGAGAGAGAGAGAGAGAGAGAGAGAGAGAGAACCTTGCTATAGTGCCTATGCCCTAGACAGGTATTTGAATCCCTATGGGAGGGCCACCTACTAACTCGGGGTGGGGATTAGGTATGAGCGTCGGGGGTTGGGGGCCACTTTCGCATTCCACATGAGACGTACGGAAAGAACAGTGGTCTCTTGTGAAGATTTGCTGGCCGTCGGAGTGAGGAAACTCACTCCAAGAGGAGATTTGGGCAACGTTCTCTCCACCTAGCTTGATGGACACTCTACCTGGGCAACACAAGCTAGGTGGAGAGAATGTAGCCCAAATCTCTTCTTGGAGTGAGTTTCCTCACTCCGACGGCCAGCAAATCTTCACTAGAGACCACTGTTCTTCCGTACGTCTCATGTGGAATGCGAAAGTGGCCCCCAACCCCCGACGCTCATACCTAATCCCCACCCCGAGTTAGTAGGTGGCCCTCCCATAGGGATTCAAATACCTGTCTAGGGCATAGGCACTATAGCAAGGTTCTCTCTCTCTCTCTCTCTCTCTCTCTCTCTCTCTCTCTCTCTCTCTCTCTCCCCCTCCTCTCTCTCTCTCTCTCCGGACATATCAATTGCAATAACCCTGTCTTGGATACTGACACATATAGCACACTGGGAAAACATCACAAATTGCACTAATCTTTTCGCGAATGGCAAACACATCGCCGCACGCGATGTTTCCCCACTGCACGAAAGAAGCTTCATTTGCATTGGAAATGCCCCCTAATGCCTTACCAATGCGATATTGGAAAATGAGGCCCTATGTGACCAACAACAGTATTGGATCTGTAATGATGCAGAAAGGATGGCAAAGTTATATGGGACATTTTATACCAAAGACCAAATTAATGAAAAACTGTATTAAATAGAAGGGTGTAACGGACATTGCTTCTATGAATATTTAAACAATCTTTCTTAAAATGTTTGAAAAAATTTTTTTAATATGCTCATTAAATCAATAATAAAAATAATAATACTTATGTCTATGTCCAAACAATCGAAAATCTATATTCCTATCATGTAATATACATATGGATGTGTAAAAAATTAAGATAAATGGATTGATTAATTAGTTGAAAAATTAATTTGTATAAACAGAATTGATGAAATGTGTGTCAATATTGAATATTTGACTCATTGCGAGTGATGCATCATAATAAATGTTAAGTGCTTAATTCAGTGAGGAAATTGTAGCTCCAATATCTGTGTGTTCTTGAACCGAATGAATTTCGAACCAACTATAAGATTAATACAAACAAATTAATTTCTATAATCAAACTACAGCAGTAGATGGGTCGAATCACAATATCGAAATAATTAACACTACTAAAGTAGTGAACTCATAAAAATGGATCACAGGATGGAGCCAATATAGAGATATTAATATGTGCATAAGTGTGAACAATTGACAATTCATAATATGTGTGATGTTGTGTAAGTGCATGTGAAAAAATGAATGAATGAATGAATTCAAGAAGTGACAGTGCACCAGTGTAAAAAATGATAATAAAAAAAATCTCTTAATAATGATTAAATTGCTAAATCAGACCAAAGAATTCGTTATAAAGCCGTATGTGTGGTTGATAATAGACTAGTGTTGCAGTAACGTCAGTGTTACAACTAAACATAGACAATGTATCTTTACTGTTGGACTATGTAATATCATTTTCTATTAAAAATATAAATGCAACAACAATTTTTTGAAGCAAGTATGAAAAATTTTTTATAAATGAAAGGAATATTTTTAGTTTGCTACACATCAATATTAAATCATTAAATAGCCCAAAATAAAATTAAGAAACGCCTGACGACTTGTATAGGTATCTATGTGGACACGTTGATGAATGGTCAAACACCTTAAATGAAAAGTAACTAATTTTCTATTGATCGATACTGAACAGAAAAAATTTTATTATAATAAAAATGCTAATAAATTAGTTTGCCGCATTTAATGTCCCATAATGCTAAAAATTCTTATGGCTATATAGATATAGGTATCTATTAGGACACATTGATATCGGGTCAAACACCTTAAATGAAAGGCAACTAATTTTCTGTTGATCGGTACTAAACTTTAAAAATATTTTTTTATAAAAATGTCCCTATCTGAGTTTGCCGCTCTTAATGTCTCATAAGGCTGATAATTCTTATGGCTGATACCTCATATACATATCACTCTGGGCGCGCCGATTAGAAGCTTAACATATACAGCAAGCCAAAGGCATTGTATATGTAGCGGTCATTACCGAACAAAAATAAATGTCAATTACTATTTACTGAGTTTCTTGTTGTAAAACATAAATAATTGCTTGGTATAAAAAATGCTCATAACTAAGGGCCTCATTTTCCAATATCGCATTGGTAATGCATTAGGGGGCGTTACCAATGCAAATGAGGCTTCTTTCGTGCAGTTGGGAAACATCGCGTGCGGCGATGTTTTCGCCATTCGCGAAAACATTAGCACCGCACACAATGTTTTCCCAGTGTGCAATGATTCTTTCAGTGTTTCATCGCAGTGCACAATATTTGCCGGTTTTTGCACTTCAATCATCACAGGCCATGATAGTCCTGGACAGCCAGAGAGAGAGAGAGAGAGAGAGAGAGAGAGAGAGAGAGAGAGAGAGAGAGAGAGAGAGAGAGAGAGAGAGAGAGAGAGAGAGAGAGAGAGAGAGAGAGAGAGAGAGAGAGAACCTTGCTATAGTGCCTGTGCCCTAGACAGATATTTGAATCCCTATGGGAGGGCCACCTACTAACTCGGGGTGGGGATTAGGTATGAGCGTCGGGGTTGGGGGCCACTTTCGCATTCCACATGAGACGTACGGAAAGAACAGTGGTCTCTAGTGAAGATTTGCTGGCCGTCGGAGTGAGGAAACTCACTCCAAGAAGAGATTTGGGCTACATTCTCTCCACCTAGCTTGTTGTTGCCCAGGTAGAGTGTCCATCAAGCTAGGTGGAGAGAACGTTGCCCAAACCACTTCTTGGAGTGAGCGTCCTCACTCCGACGGCCAGCAAATCTGCACTAGAGAGCACTGTTCTGTCCGTAGGTCTCATGTGGAATGCGAAAGTGGCCCGCAACCCCCGACGCTCATACCTAATCCCCACCCCGAGTTAGTAGGTGGCCCTCCCATAGGGGTTAAAATACCTGTCTAGGGCATAGGCACTATAGCAAGGTGTGCTCTCTCTCTCTCTCTCTCTCTCTCTCTCTCTCTCTCTCTCTCTCTCTCTCTCTCTCTCTCTCTCTCTCTCTCTCCCCCTGAAACAGGCTGTCCGGAACTATCGTGGACGGCAATAATCCTTTTCTGGCCCGTAGCGCAGTCCATAACGCAAATTTGAGGGTTGTAGTTATTAGCCGCAATAGCAGCCACGCTAACACTGCGGCTGTTTCGCCGCACACGATAAACAGGTTCCCGCTTTACATATGCTCCGCCCCAACTCCGCCCCTGAATACCAAATTACTAATTTGCATTCGCAAATCGCGTTAACAGCTGTTAACGCGATTTGCGAATTTATCGCACGCGGTAAAGTGCTTGGAAAATGAGGCCCTTAGTTTCTATCGCACAGATAAAAAATTTTCACTTGTTTTATTTTTATTTTTCCGATCCGACTGTCAATCATTGACAGCTGGATTTTGGCGCGAAAATACTTTTGGTATATAAACATCCCGTAGACAGAGCAGTCTCAATGTTTGACCGTTCAAGTGGAGATTCTTCCATGAATGCGCTCATGAGGTAACCTATTTTTATAACTGTTTGTTCTAGCATTTTTTATGCCAAGCAATCATTCATTTTTTATAGCAAGAAACTTAAATAGCTTTTGATATTTACTTTGGTTCGGTACTAAACGCTACAAATACAACGCCTCGGTTTTGCTGTAAATGTTAAACTTTGAATTGGCGTGTCCATAATGAGAAATTAGCAATAAGAAGAATCAGCCATATGAGATATAAAAAGCGGCATACTTAGTTATGAGCATTTTTTATACCAAGCAATTATTTATGTTTTACAACAAGAAACTCAGTAAATAGTAATTGACATTTATTTTTGTTCGGTAATGACCGCTACATATACAATGCCTTTGGCTTGCTGTATATGTTAAGCTTCTAATCGGCGCGCCCAGAGTGATATGTATATGAGGTATCAGCCATAAGAATTATCAGCCTTATGAGACATTAAGAGCGGCAAACTCAGATAGGGACATTTTTATAAAAAATTATTTTTAAAGTTTAGTACCGATCAACAGAAAATTAGTTACCTTTCATTTAAGGTGTTTGACCCGATATCAATGTGTCCTAATAGATACCTATATCTATATAGCCATAAGAATTTTTAGCATTATGGGACATTAAGGGGCGGATTTTAAGAGCCCTGCTCGCGTAATCCGCCCAAAACCGGGCGGATTTACGCGAGCAGGGCCCTGCGCGCGGTAAGCCTATTTTACATAGGCCTACCGGCGCGCGCAGAGCCCGGGACTCGCGTAAGTCCGGGGTTTTCGGAGGGGGGGCGTGTCGGGGGCGTGTATGGGGGCGGGCCCGAACCGCACGGCGTTTTCGGGGCGTGTAGGGAGCGTTCCGGGGCAGGCCGGGGGCGTGGCTGGCCCGGGGCGGCCGGGGGCGTGGCCACGCCCTCCGGACCCGCCCCCAGGTCGCGTCCCGGCGCGCAGGAGGCCCGCTGACGCGCGGGGATTTACGCCTCCCAGAGGGAGGCGTAAAATCCCGACAAAGGTAAGGAGGGGGTTTAGACAGGGCCGGGCGGGTGGGTTAGGTAGGGAAGGGAGGGGGAAGGTGAGGGGAGGGCAAAGGAAAGTTCCCTCCGAGGCCGCTCCGATTTCGGAGCGGCCTGGAGGGAATGGGGGTAGGCTGCGCGGCTCGGCGCGGCGGCTATACGAAATCGATGCCTTGCGGGCCGATCCAGGATTTTAGCGGATAGCGCGGCTCCGCGCGTATCTACTAAAATCCAGCGTACTTTTGTTTGCGCCTGGAGCGCAAACAAAAGTAGGCTATTCACGCTCGTTTTAAAATCCGCCCCTAAATGCGGCAAACTAATTTATTAGCATTTTTATTATAATAAAATTTTTTCTGTTCAGTATCGATCAATAGAAAATTAGTTACTTTTCATTTAAGTGTTTGACCATCATCAACGTGTCCACATAGATACCTATACAAGTCGTCAGGCGTTTCTTAATTTTATTTTGGGCTATTTAATGATTTAATATTGATGTGTAGCAAACTAAAATATTCCTTTCATTTATAAAAATTTTTTCATACTGCTTCAAAAAATGTTGTTGCATTTATATTTTTAATAGAAAATGATATTACATAGTCCAACAGTAAAGATACATTGTCTATGTTAGTTGTAACACTGACGTTACTGCAACACTAGTCTATTATCAACCACACATACGGCTTTATAACGAATTCTTTGGTCTGATTTAGCAATTTAATCATTAAGAGATTTTTTTTATTATCATTTTTTACACTGGTGCACTGTCACTTCTTGAATTCATTCATTCATTCATTTTTTCACATGCACTTACACAACATCACACATATTATGAATTGTCAATTGTTCACACTTATGCACATATTAATATCTCTATATTGGCTCCATCCTGTGATCCATTTTTATGAGTTCACTACTTTAGTAGTGTTAATTATTTCGATATGTGATTCGACCATCTACTGCTGTAGTTTGATTATAGAAATTAATTTGTTTGTATTAATCTTATAGTTGGTTCGAAATTCATTCGGTTCAAGAACACACCGGTATTGGAGCTACAATTTCCTCACTGAATTAAGCACTTAACATTTATTATGATGCATCACTCGCAATGAGTCAAATATTCAATATTGACACACATTTCATCAATTCTGTTTATACAAATTAATTTTTCAAACTAATAATCAATCCATTTATCTTAATTTTTACACATCCATATGTACATTAAATGATAGGAATATAGATTTTCGATTGTTTGGACATAGACATAAGTATTATTATTTTATTATTGATTTAATGAGCATATTAAAAAAATTTTTTCAAACATTTTAAGAAAGATTGTTTAAATATTATAGAAGCAATGTCCGTTACACCCTTCTATTTAATACAGTTTTTCATTAATTTGGTCTTTGGTATAAAATGACCCATATAACTTTGCCATCCTTTCTGCATCATTACAGATCCAATACTGTTGTTGGTCACATAGGGCCTCATTTTCCAATATCACAGGTACCGCATTGGTACCGTCTGCGATAAAAGACGGGGGCGTTCCCATGCAAATAGGGTTGTATCACGCATCGGAAACGTTCGCTGCTCGCGAAGTTTTCGCGTGCAGCGAAACGTTTTCGTGTGCGGCGAAAGAGTTTCGAGGTCGCGACGACGAAAATTCCAAAATATTATCGCGGTACGCGCAGGTTTCGCGGGCCGCGAAGAAAAGTGAAACCAAGTACCGTGTCCCACGATAATGTGTCTGGTATAAAAGCCCACTTCCTGCCCCTCCTCCTTGAGGGTTTGGAAGGAGTTGTGGGAGAGGTAGGTGCTGGAGGTGTAGAGGAGTTTGGTAGGAGTTGATATCTTTGATTACTGAGTGCGGTGTCGTGTGTAATGTTGTCATTGTTTTCCCTTTACCTGTGTCTTTTGTAATCTGTTTGGAGTGCAAGTGTTGTCAGTCTACTGTTGTCTATCTGTGTAGAGGAGGAGGAGGAGGAGGAGGAGGAGTGTGGTGTTGGTGGAGGAGGAGGAGGAGGAGGGTGGTGTTGGTGGAGGAGGAGGAGGAGTGTGGTGTTGGTGGAGGAGGAGGAGGAGGATGGAGCGTGAGAGGAGCGGTAGGAGAGGGAGAGAAGATGGGTGCTGAGAGGAGAGGGGAAGGGGGAGGGGGATGGAGAGGGGAGGGAGGAGAGGAAGCGGGACCCAGTGGTAGGGGAATGAGGAGTAGGAGCAGGGACAGGGGTAGTGGGAGAGATAGGCAGGAGGGAAGTGATAGGAGGGAGGGGGGGGGGATGGGGTGAGGCAGGACAGAATGTTGGAAGAGTGGGCTAGACAGGCAGGGCAGAGGGAAGGGAGCAGGGAAGTGGCAGGGTCAGGTGGGGGGGGGCAGGAAGGGAGTGGGGAACCTGGGGGGTGGAGGGAGAGCATAGGGAGGAGGCCCCTCCGGAAGTGGCACCCCAACCAGGCAGCCAAGCCAGGGTCAGGCAGCGGGCCATTCGGTTCAGCACAGAGGAGAATGACATGCTGATCGAGGGGGTCCTGCGTCACTATGCGCACTGTTTGGAAAACCTGTCTGTGAAGACCACCAAGGCAGCGAAGGCCCAGATCTGGTCCAGCATAGCTGCGGACATACAGAGGCACAGTGACATCCGTCGGCCGGGAGCAGGTGGCCCACCGCTACCGAGGACATAAAGGCCCAGCTGAAGACAAAGATCTCGCAGACAGGAACCAGTACCTGAGGGCCACAGGAGGAAGGTCCCCATGCCCCATCAGGTTCAGCAGCATGGAGCGGCAAACTGATGCAGCGTCTGGGACCAGATGTCTTTGAGGGATTGGATCCCCACCTGGATACTTCCCACCTCGAAGATGGTAAGTTGCAACTCTGGGCCCCCCCCCCCCCCCCTGTCTGTGAAAGGTCGTACACAATGTTTAGTGCAGGTTTCAGTTTCTGTTACCCATGTGCTCCGCAGAATAGTAGTGGCCCCCCTCCCCCAGTCAGCAAGGGGCAGGCAGCAGGGTGCAAGGCATGCTGCCAACAGCTCACTGTCTCAGTTAGGGCCTGGCCTGTGCACAGGCCCAACTGAGACAGTGAGCTGGGCCCAGTCAGCAAGGGGCAGGCAGCAGGGTGCAAGGCATGCTGCCAACAGCTCACTGTCTCAGTTAGGGCCTGGCCTCAGTCCTCAGCCCCACCACCCATGCCATGAGGAACATATCAAAGGACCCAACTGTACTGTATACGCAGAATGACATGTTGGTTTAACATTAGCTGGCCCTGTTTGACATAACAGTAATATAACAGAAAAGCTGTGTTACTGATGCAGTATATCCTCTTTCTCCCCAATCTCCCCACAGAGCCATCTGATCCAGGCAGCAGCCCTCTGATGCCAGCTGGGAGGGCCCAGGCACGAGCAGGGATCCACCAGGCTTAGGCGGCCACCCATGATGACCAGGCCATTCTACATGGATGCAAAACACAGTGGTCAGACTCGGAGGAGGAGGTGCAGGCCTCAATGCCACCCACAGGCAGCCCCTATACCTGACCCAGGCCTTGATGAATTTGAGTGGGGCCCCCCCACACTCCTCTGCGGGCAGGCATCCCGGGGAGCTCACTGGTACCCCGCCCATGCAACCCAACGGTAATGTCCCCATGCAGCTCTGCAGCGGGGAGCTGGGCAGCAATGCCCATCGGACATCCCCCCGGACCGGAGGAACCGCCAGCAGCGCCACCTGTCCAACCACAGCCGGAACCAGTGCCTGATGGATGCTTGGAACAGGTAGTGGTGGAAATGCGTGCCCTGAGGCGAGCATGGAGGCAGCAGAGGCGAGACATCCAGGTACTGAGTGCAGCAGTCACGAGTGCAGCCAACAGCATCACGAGTGCAGGCAACAGCATCGCAGGAGCGATAGCCACGCAGAACACCATTCTGCTGCAGATTCTGCAGCGGCTGCCGGACGCACAGGCCTCGTCATCGGCAACCTCAACACCCCAGCCAAGTCCCTCAGTGTCCCGAGGCCGCAGGGGCCGTCCACCAAAGAAACTGCCACCACCCAGCGGACCATCGGGACGTGGCAAGGGGCCCTGAGGGGACCAACATGCCCCATAAACAGGGTATGGCCAGGTGCACCCAACCACCACTGTGATGCACACCCCACAGAGGGGCAGTGCCGTCGAGATGGAAGAGGATGTCCCGCTGGCTGCTCCCACAGAGGGGCAGTGCCGTCGAGATGGAAGAGGATGTCCCGCTGGCTGCTCCCCACAGAGGGGCAGTGCCGTCGAGATGGAAGAGGATGTCCCGCTGGCTGCTCCCCACAGAGGGGCAGTGCCGTCGAGATGGAAGGGGATGTCCCGCTGGCTGCTCCCCACAGAGGGGCAGTGCCGTCGAGATGGAAGGGGATGTCCCGCTGGCTGCTCCCCACAGAGGGGCAGTGCCGTCGAGATGGAAGGGGATGTCCCGCTGGGCTGCTCCCCACAGAGGGGCAGTGCCGTCGAGATGGAAGAGGATGTCCCGCTGGCTGCTCCCCACAGAGGGGCAGTGCCGTCGAGATGGAAGAGGATGTCCCGCTGGCTGCTCCCACCCACCTGCTCACCTGGCTCACCGCCATCCGCTGCGCCACTCTGCTGTCTGCCACCGCCATCCGCTGTGCCACTCTGCTGTCTGCCACTGCCATCCACTGCGCCACTCTGCTGTCTGCCACCTTCTGTTTCAAGGGCTGCACATTCTGGCAGTGTGCTGTAGGATGACTGGTCTGCTGAAGGCCTGTTAATGCTGGTTGTGTGGTGCGATCTGTGCCTCATGTCTCCAAAAGCCATGTGCTGCTGTGTCCTCCTGGGCCTCCTGCTGCTGCTGCTGTGTCCTCCTGGGCCTCCTGCTGCTGCTGCTGCTGTGTCATCCTGGGCCTCCTGCTGCTGCTGCTGTGTCATCCTGGGCCTCCTCCTGCTGCTGCTGTGTCCTCCTGGGCCTCCTGCTGCTGCTGCTGTGTCATCCTGGGCCTCCTCCTGCTGCTGCTGTGTCATCCTGGGCCACCTCCTGCTGCTGCTGCTGCTGCTGTCTGGTCCAGACCCTTCATGTTTTTGCCTGCTGCCTACATGCTGAACCGCTGGGTACCTTGTCCGCTGGCTGGCCTCTCAGGCTGTCCTCTTTCAGTGCACTCTTTCAACATGGACTGCCTGGGGCCTGGACTTTCACTCTGCTGGCTGGCCTCTCAGGCTGTCCTCTTTCAGTGCACTCTTTCAACATGGACTGCCTGGGGCCTGGACTTTCACTCTGCTGGCTGGCCTCTCAGGCTGTCCTCTTTCAGTGCACTCTTTCAACATGGACTACCTGGGGCCTGGACTTTCAATCTGCTGGCTGGCCTCTCAGGCTGTCCTCTTTCAGTGCACTCTTTCAACATGGACTGCCTGGGGCCTATGCCTGTCTACTCTTTGTATACTGACCAGCGGTAATCTATGTATTACAGTATCCAAGCTATTGGGGTGCCACTTCCTGTTTCTCCGTTCCTAGGTAATCATGCTTTGCCAGTACTGATAACACCCACTGCCTGCATATGTGTATATACTGCTGATGGTGGAGTGATGTAGTCCAGAATTGGATCCCTTTGGATCCATTAGCTATCTAGTACTTGCAGATAATGAATACCTAGGAACATCAATTGTATGCTGTTACTGCTGACATAATACTTGACTATACCCTGCTGAATGTTGTCAGGAATAAATATCCTGTTTAACCTACCACCTATTGTGTCCTTGTTATGTTCCTAATGTGCTGTTGGTGTACCCCCACCACAGCTTGCATGCTGTATCCCACATTGCACCAATACTGAGTGTTCAAACTGGCCCCTGCCTGAGGTTCAGTATTGCTACATGTGCATCTGTCTTTCACATACCTTACAGAGTTAAACATAGAGCAGTACCAGACATGTCCCTGACAGTAGAAGAGGTATTGTTCCTCAGTACAGGGAATGCACAGTAATGGAGTGTGCTGATGTATGCCAGCACTCCTGATCTGTGAGGAAAGGGGAAGGGGTGGCCAGCTGTGTATTGCAATAGCACTGCTCATGTCATGCACTGATGTCAGTGACGAGTCCAGACATGGATATCTGACCAGGGTTCAGTATTGTACCTATCTTGGCATGACACACACCACGTAAGTAAGGCTAACTGATGCTAAGGTACTAGCCGACGTTGCTTCCTAGATAGTCTCTCACCTGTGCAGGTAACTGGACGATTGCTTCCACCACTGCTGGGTGACTGACCGAGAGGTTGGCATGCATGACATCCATGATAGTGGTAGCGCATGGACACTCTTCATTTCCAGGCACCATTGGCATACAATACTGTGTAGGCCTTTCCAGCTGTACATGCTAAGCATGTACCCTGTGCAATCCCATATATCGTTGTACATCCCCACCATGGCAGCATGGTTGTGTGCCAGGAACGCCATCCTATAGGCATGCTTTTAGCATTAAGGTTGTGGGCCCCTGACAAGTGTGGCAGGGGAAGGGTAATGTTGCTATCTGCATGCTGTGTATTACAGCAGTTGCACAGACTGTCAGCAGCCAGCTAAGTGGGCTGTTAGTTGTACGGAGAGGGGACAATATTAATGCAAAATCGTCATACCTGTGTACAGGGTGCAAGCGGTGTAAGGCATGGTCAACAGGCCTTAAGTGTGTTTAGCGGGTGTCCATGTGCACACAGATGTGGTGACTGCTGGTGTGCAGTCACTGTTACTCACCCATGTAGGATTTTGGGGGTCTGAAAGGTGCAGAGATCGCAACAAGGGGTCCCCATCCGTAGTGCCACACATCCCTCTGGTGCCATCTCCTAGCTGTGGGGTGTGCATGGATCCTCCATTAACTGTTCCGATGGTGGACATGGGCCACCATCTGATGGCCCACACTGTGTGGTCCACAGTCCTACAGTGTCTTCACATATGTAAGGTCGCTACACACACATATTCCAGCCACTCACCAAGGTTGACTGTCCTTGGTGAGAGGGCATGTTGATTGGCCAACCAGTACAGGGCAGTCACAGGTATCGGTCAGTTGTGACAGATATTCGTTAGACATAACTGTCCCTCAACAGTACAACAATCATTCACATGCTGCAGAACCCCAGTGGACTTTCCTTCCTACAGGTGTGCAGTTGCGACGGTTACAGGTAAACAATGTTGCTCACACATCATTCTCAGCAGACATTTTACACAGACTGTGTGACCTGTGTCACCATCATGTTATGTACCCACCTCACCCCCGTTGTGCTACAAACCCTGTCGTGAAGCTCCTGTACCTGCAAGCCTTTCTTGAGGGACATCATGTGGATGGGACGCCTACCCTCCCAACGTACCAATATGGGTGCATCTATGTCATGCCGAGGGACATGTAGGTCCATGTGTGGCCCTTATTCCCTATATGCCTGCACACAGTGCAGTTAGCAGTACTGGTAACACCACTGTGCACCAGCTCCTGTGCACTACATACTTGGGAAGCAAGGTAAAGGGGTCTTCTACACATGGCTATTTTTAAAAGCTTTCCCACCCGACACATAACCCGCCCAATCGCACCATCCACTCCATGCCCCCTCCACAAGCATCTCGCCCCACACCTTTCCCTCCCTACACAAGCATCTCCCACCACCCTTTCCCTCCCTATCACTACCTTCCTCCCACACATCCCTTCCTCTCCCCTCCCCCCTCCCCCCTCTACACTCCCTGCTCTCCTTACCATAATTTATCCTCATCAACAAGCCATTTATGTACATATGTTATATACTATAGTCTAATGTTCCATGTACTCCTGTTAGTTCTGTTACAACTTGTTATATTTATTACCATGTTATAATGTAAAATATTCCTGTTATATTTATTACCATGTTATAATGTAAAATATTCTTATATCTATTTAATACCATGTTATAATGTAAAATAGGGCTGTTACCACCCTATTCCTTTAGTTATCTGGAAACCGATGTGATATCTCGATCGAATGTCGGTATACAAAATAAATAAATAAATAAATAAATAAATAAATATGGCCTGTCAGGCAGTGCCACAGGTCATTCAGCATGTGGAAACAGTAATGTTCTGCTGATAATGATGTGTGTGCAACATTGGTTAGCTGTCACCGTCTGACCAGCACACCTGTAGGGAGGGAAGTACACTGGGGTTCTGCAGCATGTGAATGATTGTTGTCCTGTTCTAATTCAGTAGATTATAATGAAGATCTTTATCACTGGGTGTCACACACTTCTGTACTCATGGCATTACTAAGGACTCTGTTGGTGCACCCATGGAGGACACAATCCATGAATGATGGTTTGCCACTGTACGTGGACATCAGGAAGCTGTCACCTGTCGAACACTTGCCATACATGGTGTACGGTGTTGCCTCCATGTCCATGCCACTGTGTGGCCTGTGTATGTACTGATGCAGAGGCCAAGTGCAACACTGAACACTGTAATGGTATTTGTCAACACCCTTAGGCACATCTTGCTCCTCTGACACATTCCACCTCATTAAGAACAGGTAGCCATGTCAGAAGATACAGCATGTACCGTGCAGCCTGTTTAATGTCTGCATACCCAGCTAGTGGAAACCAGGACCACACAACTGTGGTGCAGCAGCTAGCACAATTGTTAAGGATGCACATGTGCTTGGCCAAGTGTGAGGTATGTGAACACTGTGACCAGCCATGGCAGGGGCTGATGGCACCGTTGGCCCTCCTTATATACCCTTGTGGAGGACATCGCTGGGTGCAGCCAGGTCGCGTGCTGCCAGATGGGTGCACCCTCATAAGGTACAGTACCTGTAGGCTCCAGGTGTACATCTGCATGGTATCATGGTTGAGGGGCAAAGCAAGAGTGGATGGTGGTGAGGGGGGTGTGTCCTGCAGAGCCAAGGTACCACCTGTACCCCGAGATGCCATCCTGGTATGGGGTGCTGCAGTGGGCAGCACCATCATTGTCAGATAGTGGCAACACACCAACCTGTGCCATTCACACAAGCTGGGTGGGATGGGTTTGCATATATTGTGGCCAGACTGGGGGGGAGGCAGGGTTATGGTCAGAGTGCAGACCAAACATCATCCCAATTGGTCACCTTCCTGCCCAGTGTACCATTGTACCGTACAGTATGAGGGGGACAGGCCACTGTATCATACATACTTTATGAGCCACAAATGCTTCCAGTATGATGATTTATTTATTTATTTATTTTAGTTTTTTAAATACCAACATTCAAGGCAATAGTCCCATCATGCTGGTTCACATGAAACAGGAGTGCAAAATAAGCTTAAACTTGAACAATAGTGCGGAAAAAGCAGTTACATGTAACAGGGGAAAATAGAACTTGGAGTAAGAAGGAAAAAAAGGAAAAGGAAAACCAGATAATTACATATAATTACATTGTAAGAGGTAGCTAATAGTGATATTGATGGTGATGTGTGTTGACTGTTAGGAGTTAAATAATATTGGAGTTATGGAAAAGCCTGCATGAACAGCCAGGTCTTGAGTCTTGATAGCTGATAGAGCCAGCCATTAGTTTGTCACCCTGCCTGACCCGCTGTCATCCCCATCACATGCCAACAGTCAGGCCATCACCTTTGTAGCAAAAAATGCGTAATGTGGCTGGGTAGCCCCATGCCACAGCTCCGTGCAGCCAGCACTGCTGACACTTTCTTCAGGTGAGATGTCATGACAGGAGTATGTCCGGCCTGCATTAAATGGTGGCTGTGTGTCCCAACAGGGGACATCTATATCATGAGGGGTCTGACAGCATGTGTGTGTGCTGCTTCCAGGAGCATGCATGGCCAGATAGCTCTTCCTTGCTTCTGAGGTGCACTGTGTTGATCAGTAACTCCATCAGATAATGTGTGCCATATCTGGAATGACACAGGTGTGTGGTACGCCTTGGATGGCAGAAGTGCACTGCACAGCAACCCAGAGTATGTAGCAAGTGCTTAGCCCAATGGCACAGAATAGGTATCACACATACAGCACCTCAGCAGAGGCTTGAGGCAGCGCTTCGCCCTATTATGGCCTACATCCTCTGTGGTAGGGCAGCACCCCAAACAGTTGTTGGCTGGACACACGTAGCAGGTGAAGCACGTAGCAGACTGAAAGGACCTCTGCACATTAACCTATTTCCTAACCCATCGGTGGGCAAACAGGCCTTCTGGGGCAGGGTTCTGCCCCATGCCAACCTTAAAAGTGTGTCTGTATAAGGTGTTGGCGAACCTGGCTGCCCCTGAGTGTGGTGTCATGCCGTCGTGCACGTGCACATGGGGGATCAGGTCTGAGGTCTGGAGCTAATGCCACAGGTATTCCATGGCGAAGAGCCACATTATGGAACACACAGCAAAGCAGGATTATTCGAGCAACCTTGGGGGGGGCATACAGTAGCGCTCCCCCACTCTTGTCCAAACATCGGAAGCGGCTCTTCAAAAGGCCGATGGTACGTTCGATGACCATGCGGGTAGCATTTAAGGACCGATTATAGGCCAGCTGTTGTGCTGTGGCAGGCTGGAGGATGGGGGTCATAAGCCACGGCCTGCATCCATAGGCTGCGTCTCCTGTAGCAATGACATAGGGAAGAGATTACACATACTGATGTTTGTGTCCCATGGGTGTATGTGCTCAATACATGCAGTCGAACCGGATGGCACGAGGCAGCACATTCCAGTTTCCCTACACCTTATGTGTGTGGTGTCAGGATTGCTTTGGCACATAGCTGGTGTGTGGCTATTAGTCGTTATAGCACATGAAGGGCCCCTAAACAGTAAGATGTATGTCAGCTCTGTGTATGCGGTTGGTGCATTACACCACTGTCCTCACAGATGACATCCCTGTGTTCAAATCATATGCATTATGCACTCCAGTCATTGTGTACTGACATATGTGCTCAAGTACATCTTCTCTGTAGGTATGCATACCCAACAACATACATGGTGTCAACTGGCTGCCCCTCAATGTGCACAACTGAGTAGAGATGTGCATGCAAGGTCTCAGGAACGTCAGGGGCTCACTAACACCTGTGGATGTGAGCTGCTCTTACATGACAAGTCTCAATTCATCTTGCACACTGCCAGTAGCCATGGCTACACCCAATATGTGTAGGCTGTGCACCTGTGCACTGAGGTGAGCAAGCCATGCCACATAGAGGCCTTACAGGGGCTTCTGCATAGTTTGTGCTTGGCAGCCAATAGTACGTGGTTGGGTGCCTGAGCCATTACACCACTTTCGCTAACACAATGTGCCACTGAGGTCTGTTGTGATGGGGACCTGTGACTCCATCACAACAGGCGTCTACATCACCTTTGTGTGCCATTACAGAGATGACCATTGCAAATATGTTATATGTATGTTAACGTGGATCTTACCTACAAGTCAACCATCGCCATACAGGCCATCTTTGAATTTGCGAAACAGAGCTGATTGCCTGAGTACGAAGGCATCGTGCGCTGATTCCGGAAACCTGGACATCACCGAGAGGATCCGCATTCCAGCATCACACACCACTTGCACATTGAGGGAGTGGAACTGCTTTCTGTTGCGGTAGGCTACCTCCGTCTCACGGGGTGGAACGATGGCCACATGAGTGCAGTCAATAGCTCCAATGACATTTGGAAAGTGAGCGAGGGCATGGAAACCACGCTTGAGGTCCATCAGGTCCTGTCTGTTGCGCGGGAATGCTATGTAGCGCGGCATGCGGTCCATAACAGCTGCAATGACCTGGTGCAGACACCGGGAAAAGGTGCTCTGTGACATGCCACCCACAACAGCTACCGTGGATTGGAAGGAGCCACTTGCTGTGAAGTGCAGGGCGGCCAAGAGTTTGGTCAGGCCGGGGATGGCACGGCTCCTTCGGGTTCGGGACTCAAGGGCACCTCGTATGTCCTCATATAGTTCCATGATGGCACGAGTGCTGAGGCGATATCTGCTGATGACAACATCCTCTGGCATACCCAGCAATGAGGTTCGTGGCAGATAGATCCACTGCCTGTAACGACGGCGACGGTGACCAACGTCCTGGCGTCTGCGTCTGCGTTGGGCCTGGTCAGCCATGGGGTGCACCTGCCTCATACACTGTGAATGTGTGGAACAGATAGACCTACTAAGAACAGGCCTTTTTATTGGGCAGCTGTACCTTTGTAGGTCTGTAGGGATTGGTTTTGCACGTTTTCGCTCAACGCGATTGTAGCGCGGGGTGCGCTGTGCGCCGCGATAGACTATATCGCATTTGAAAGGGTTGTAGTTATTGGCCGCGTTAGGAGTCGCGCTAACACCGCCGCGGGTTTCGCGCCACGCGATACGTCCTCCCTACTTTACATTTGCCCCACCCCCAACTCCGCCCCTGAATACATTATCCCATGTTTACATTCGCGAACCGCGATAAATGCTTGTTATCGCGGTTCGCGAAGATTTCGCAGGCGGTACAGGCGTATCGCGTGCAGTAACTCTTTGGAAAATGAGGCCCATAGTGATCTATATGACCTCCCATACACAGATAATTTTAATTGTGAATCCAAGAGAATATATATAAGGTAATATTATTTTTTATACCAATTTGATTTGAATCTATCTATATTTCTATGCAAACCGTGAGTTTTTAAGTGTTTGTGAGAACTGTCAAAGTTTCTTTGTATCTAGTTTTTATTTTCTGTACATCAATGCGCTTTCTATATGTCACCATTTTTAACACATGTTTTATTATTTATCTAATTATGTATTATCATTATGTTTTAACATATTTATACTACATCTATTTATTTATGTTGTAGCCCCTGAGGCAGCCGTTTTCAGATGGCGAAACTCGGCCTGAGTCGGGCTATCCTTGTGTCTCCACTTCAATAAAGGAATTTACAAGACGTTTGGCATCTATCCTCTTTGTTCATCCTGAAGGTACAGAGAAGGGCAACCAAAATGATAAAGGGGATGGAACAACTCCCCTATAAGGAAAGGCTGAAGAGGTTAGGGCTGTTCAGCTTGGAGAAGAGACGGCTGAGGGGGGATATGATAGAGGTCTTTAAGATCATGAGAGGTCTTGAACGAGTAGATGTGACTCGGTTATTTACACTTTCGAATAATAGAAGGACTAGGGGGCATTCCATGAAGTTAGCAAGTAACACATTTAAGACTAATCGGAGAAAATTCTTTTTCACTCAACGCACAATAAAGCTCTGGAATTTGTTGCCAGAGAAGGTAGTTAGTGCAGTTAGTGTAGCTGGGTTCAAAAAAGGTTTGGATAAGTTCTTGGAGGAGAAGTCCATTAATGGCTATTAATCAATTATACTTAGGGAATAGCCACTGCTATTAATTGCATCAGTAGCATGGGTTCTTCTTAGTGTTTGGGTAATTGCCAGGTTCTTGTGGCCTGGTTTTTGGCCTCTGTTGGAAACAGGATGCTGGGCTTGATGGACCCTTGGTCTGTCCCAGCATGGCAATTTCTTATGTTCTTATGTCTGCGGGCTGCTATGGCTGATGCAGATGCCCTGTAAGATGTTTCATATGTTTCATAGATTGACCTCAAAAGGTGTCAAGAGCACTCCTCCATGTCATGAAGAGGTAGAGGTATTTGATCCGCAGTCGAGGCAAGCATACCTTTTATAGCTTGTATGCACTCATATAGGTATTGTACCATGTAGAATTGATGGTGCATAATTTGGACATTTAGCATTGAGTTATGGTATATTTTCCTGCCAAACTCATCTAAATATTTGTTGTCTTTGCCTGGTGAGTATGAGGAATGCGACTTCGTTTTCTTAAATCTTTGCATTGCCGACTCTACTACAATTGAAGCATGAGGTAATTGTGGTATAGAGTACAGTGATGTTTTCCTCATACGGAATTTTATGTCCATCTTCCTGGATACCGCTGAGATTGCATAAGGTGTTTCCCAAGATTTCTGTAAGACTGAATGCAGGAGTTCTTGTGATGGAAGAGATGTTGGTTCTCCTGGAGTATCGAAAATCTTTAGGAGGCCAAGTGTTTCTGACCTAGGGTCTGTTTCTTTTTGGACCTCTAGATGCAGTATTGTATCCAATTTTTCTAGAAATTTTGGGTATGTAAGGTCTTCTGGAGGAGAATACGGCTCCTGAGGGTTGTTCCTGCGGATCCGGTGGGAATCCCGTAGATGATGATGGGGATGTTGGTGGTGAAGGAGAATCAAAAGATGTATCCTGTTTATAATTTGGTGAAGTTGGTCGGTTTGTTATGGGAGATGTTTGAGGTTCCACCGACGGTTCTCTATTAGTCTGTGTTTTATGTTCGGGAGAACTGACAGAGGCAATATTAGTCATTTTGAATGATGACTGAAGAGTTTCATAAAATCCTGCTAAGGATTGAGACAATTGATAAAATGCCTCTTTTGTACGAGGGGGCATTATTGTACGATCATCTAATTCTTGTGACTCACATGCTTTAGGTTGCATTGGAGTGTTCTGAGGTAAAGTACTGGATACTTTATGGTCTTTCTGTTTCTTTTCACATATTATGTCCATCAAATCCTCTGAAGCTGTAGAAGCGTTAGAGGAAGCAACATGTATTACCTCTCTGTGGGAGAAGGTATTTGAAGTTGGTACATGAGATAGTTTAGAAGTTGAAGGGCTTAATTCCCATGTTGCACTCCTCTTTGCTGACTTTTTGTAGTGGGAATGTCATGAGTGCATATGATAATAGTGTGACGACGAGTCTGGAGGACTTCTACGTGAAGATGGTGATCGTTTTCTACGTTTTATTGTAAACTCTGTCGAAGTAGCTCTCGAAGAAAGGGAAGTACCCGAACGAGGTGGAGTCATTGATGGAGAGGAGGAAGAAGACATTTGTGAGGGTCCACGTCGTCATTTCAACTCATGATGTAGTACATGAGATGGGTGCTCATGTGTCTTGTGCGCGGATCTAGACTTGCGCATATCGGGGTAGATTTTCAAACGAGCGCGAACAGCCTACTTTTGTTTGCGCTCCAGGTGCAAACAAAAGTACGCTGGATTTTAGTAGATACGCGCATAGTCGCGCGTATCGGCTAAAATCCTGGATCGGCGCGCGCAAGGCTATCGATTTCGTATAGCCTGCGCGCGCCGAGCCGCGCAGCCTACCCCCGTTCCCTCCTAGGCCGCTCCGAAATCGGAGCGGCCTAGAAGGGAACTTTCCTTTGCCCTCCCCTCACCTTCCCCTCCCTTCCCCTACCTAACCCACCCGCCCGGCCCTGTCTAAACCCCGATCCTACCTTTGTCGGGGGATTTACGCCTCCCAGAGGGAGGCGTAAATCCCCGCGCGCGAGCGGGACCCCTGCGCGCCGGGCCGCGACCTGGGGGCGGGTACGGAGGGCGAGGCCACGCCCCCGGACCGCCCCGGGGCGTAGCCACGCCCCCGTACCCGCCCCCAAAACGCTGCCGGCACGCCCCCGAAACGCCGCGCAATCCGGCCCCCGCCCCCCGACACGCCTCCCGACACGCCCACTCCGAAAACCCCGGGACTTACGCGAGTCCCGGGGTTGTGCGCGCGCCGGTGAGCCTATGTAAAATAGGCTCACCGGCGCGCAGGGCCCTGCTCGCGTAAATCCGCCCGGTTTTGGGCGGATTTAGGCGAGCAGGGCTCTGAAAATCTACCCCATCTTTTTGTTTCTGTGCGCGCAAGAGTTATCGGCGCCGATGTCTCCAGCGCCGTGCACACAGATATGTTCGGCTCCAGACACGAAGGTAGTATCTGCGCCGTGTGTGCATGTGGTGTCGGCGCCGTGTGCGCAGATGTGGACGGCACCATGCACGTAAGTGACTCCGGTGCCATGTGCACAGAGTTTTCTTTGGTCGTGCGCACAGACGTCTTTGGCGCCTTGCGCGCCGATTTCTTCGGCGCCCTGTGCGCAGAAATCTTCTGCGCAGTGCGCACAAGTATCTTTGGTGCCATATGCATAGAAGTGTTGTGCGCCAATGCTTGCTCAGGCACAGAAGTGTTATGCGCCGACACTGTTTTATGCGCAGAAGGAGGCTTAGGCGCAGAAGTTTTGGGCACCAAGATTTCTGGTGCCAATGTGTCTTCCTCCGGTGATTCTGGCTCTATGGATTTTTGAAAATCTGATGGCCTTTGCCAGCTTGCCATATCCTTACTTCCAAATTTGGAGGATTGAGGATCCCACAATGATGTCCTCTTTTTTGAGGGAGCCGGTAAAATTGCAGGGCCAGGTGACGAATGAGCCTCCGATGGCCCCGGTGAAGCAAAAAGTTCCTGAAGCCTGTAGGCCCATTGCTTCAGTGCTCTGGGTGACATCCTCGAACAAAATTCACAATCTTCCCGGTTGTGATCTGGTCCTAGGCATTAGTAACATTGGTCGTGGCCATCCGTGACCGACATTACTTTGCCGCAATTACAGGGTTTAAACCCCGATTTTGACATGGTTTTTTTTGTTTTTTTTAACACTGAGGAGAAGAACAGCTCCGCATGCGATCCCGCGCTCAGAAAGAACAGACTGAGGAGATTCCGTTACTTTCCTGCGCAGGAACACACATGCAGCTGCAGAGAGCAAAGCTCTGATCTCTGCTTTGACAAGCTCCGCCTCCCAGACCTGATTGACAGATCCCATGACAGCATGGCTAATTCAGCCTTGCTATCGACGGGAAATAGCGCCTAACCAAAGGTAGGCGTTAATTTCTGCCAGCACCAGGAAAGTGTACAGAAAAGCAGTAAAAACTACTTTTCTGTACACCCTCCAACTTAATATCATGGCGATATTAAGTCGGAGGTCCCAAAAGTAAAAAAATAATTTAAAATTAAAAAAAAAAAAATTTTAAATCAGCCCGCGGCTTGAAAACCGAACGCTCAATTTTGCGAGCGTCTGGTTTCCGAACCCGTGGCTGTCAGCGGGTTTGAGAACCGACGCCAGCAAAATTGAGCGTTGGCTGTCAAACTCACTGACAGCCGCCACTCCTGTCAAAAAAGAGGTGCTAGGGATGCGCTAGTGTCCCTAGTGCCTCTTTTTACCGCAGGCCCTCATTTGAATACTAAATTGCGCGCATAGGAGAGTGGCTCTCCCGCGACTTTTACTGTATCAGCCCGCATGTGAGGTGTTTAAACTTGCAGGAATGCAGAGGCTCAAACGGAGGCTGTATGAGCCACGCCAGCACTATGTTGAGGCCCAGGCTACAACAGGGGGACACAGTGGAGGTGTCAGTTGTAGTAAGCCTCTCATGGAGTGCCCCACTAAGGGTTGCACCGATTCTGGAGGTTCGCCCACTCCCCGGTGGTAGGCGCTGATGGCACTCAGATGTACCCGGATTGAGGTAATCTGTAGACCAGATTCCGAGAGGCAATACCTGGCCCTCCAATTCCGGTGCTCTCACAGCCGTGGCCAGTCACCACCGCCGCATTTCTCCCAGCTCCCTGCATTCCATATGGCGGCTGGGCCGCCGCCGACCAGCGCTCCGATCTGGGGTCTCTCTAGGCGTGCGCGCACGCTACCTGCCCTAATTTTAAAGGGACCATGGCAGGCACTCCGGGTTCGTCCCCGCCTGATGACATCATTGACCCGGGATATTTAAGTCTTACCTGTAGCCTCTACTGACTGACATAACAATGAGTTCCATGGTTCTTTTTGGTGCCATTCTCTCTCCATGGACCGAATGTTCCTGTCATTGGACCTTTGCACGTCTCCTTCCGGGTTCCTCACTCATCGCTTCTTGCTCCAAGGGCCCAGGCTCAGCGCAACCTACTGGAATCCTTCTCAGTGCTTCCCTGCTCCTCGGGGCCAGGCACAACCTTACCCAGACTCTCTTTCTGCAAGTCCAGCTCCTCGAGGCCAGGCTCAGTGCCAGTCTACTTGTGAGTTCCAATGGCAGTGTCCGCTGCTCCTGGGAATCCCCATGGAACTTCTCCTTGAGGACTTTGGCTACATTGCCTTCTCTCTCCGGAAGTTGGCACAGTGCAGTACACCTTCAGACTGGAGCTCTGAGCCCCGCTACTCGGGGTAGCCCTCTATGCTGCTACTACAGAAGATCTTGCAACCGCCTTGCCATGTCCGAGGCAGTACCCTGGTCTAGCCTTATCCAACATATTACAGTTCATGTCTCTGCAGCTGCACCTCCTCTCCTCGAGGCCATTCCCACGTGGTCCTGCTCTACTCCCTTCAGAGCTGCAGTGGTCTTGAACTCCCTGAGACTCTTTCTCCTCCTCCCTCCAAGATTGCTCATGTCTCTAACTGTGCCTAACTTCTCTGACACTCTCTTCACTCACTCGCTTACCTTCTCCAGGACCAGCCACACAGGGGCGCTCCTAAGTCCTACCAGCCCCAGCACCCAAGGGCTCAACCTGCACGGAACGAGGGTCAGCAAAGGTGAAGGTCCAGCTTGCCTCTGTTCCCGGCCAGCCTTGCCTCCCACAGGTCCCCACAGGTGGGGACCTGTGGGGCCCAACCCTTCAGGTTGTAACAACTCCACCTCGGGCCAAGGGTCCACAATTCCTAACAGATTGCCAAGTCCATGGACCTGGTGGAGGCCTCGGCAATTCAGGCCATTCCTGGCCAGGCACACAAGATCCTCAAACAGCAAAAGATCCTGGAAATTTTAGCAGCTGCAGTAGACAATTTAAGTAACCGATTGGACACCGCCGCAGTGGTGACTATGCCGTCCTCCAGACCCAATACCTTGGCCTCCATGCTGGTCACGTGGCCAACGGTTCCTTCACTGGCACCTCCTCAATTCTCTGGGAACCCCCTGTTGTGCAGGGGATTCCTAAATCAATGCAATATGCATTTTTGCCTGCAACCAGCCTATTTCCCAGACATCATTACAAAAACCACTTATATCCTCTCCCTACTGGATGGCAAGGCCTTGGCCTGGGCTTTGCCTCTCTGGGAGCGAGCGGACACGGTCCTCCGAGATCTATCTGGGTTTCTTGCCTTGTTCCATTTTGTCTTAGATGACTCTGGCAGACACTTCGCCTCCGGATCCACGCTTATACATCTCCAGCAAGGTACACGGTCCTTAGCTGACTTCGTCACAGAGTTTCGCACTCTGGCTTCTGAGCTGCATTGGGACCTTGATTGCCTTTGAGCCATCTTTCTGGAGGGATTAACTCCTCGCATCAAAGATGAATTGGCGGCCCGTGAGTTGCCTTCATCCCTGGATTCCATTATTGACCTCACTGGTCGTATCAATCGGCAACTGCAGGAGCATTCACAGGAAGTCATAAGAACATAAGAACATGCCATACTAGGTCAGACCAAGGGTCCATCAAGACCAGCATCCTGTTTCCAACAGTGGCCAATCCAGGCCATAAGAAACTAGCAAGCACCCAAAAACTAAGTCTATTCCATGTTACTGTTGCTAGTAATAGCAGTGACTATTTTCTAAGTCAACTTAATTAATAAGCAGGTAAAGGACTTCTCCTCCAAGAACTTATCCAATCCTTTTTTAAACACAGCTACACTAACTGCACTAACCACATCCTCTGGCAACGAATTCCAGAATTTAATCGTGCGTTGAGTGAAAAAGAACTTTCTCCGATTAGTTTTTAATATGCCACATGCTAACTTCATGGAATGCCTGTTAGTCTTTCTATTATCCGAAAGAGTAAAAAACGATTCACATTTACCCGTTCTAGACCTCTCGTGATTTTAAACACCTCTATCATATACCCCCTCAGCCGCCTCTTCTTCAAGCTGAACAGCTCTAACCTCTTTAGCCTTTCCTCATGAGGAGCCATTCCATCCCCTTTATCATTTTGGTCACCCGTCTCTGTACCTTCTCCATTGCAACTATATCTGTTTTGAGATGCGGCGACCAGAATTGTACACAGTATTCAAGGTGCTGTCTCACCATGGAGTGATACAGAAGCATTATGACATTTTCCATTTTATTCACCATTCCATTTCTAATAATTCTCAATATTCTGTTTGCTTTTTTGACTGCCGCACCACACTGAACCGATGATTTCAATGTGTTATCCACTATGATGCCTAGATCTCTTTCATGGGTGGTGGCTCCTAATATGGAACCTAACATTGTGTAAATATAGCATGGGTTATTTTTCCCTATGTGCATCACCTTGCACTTATTCACATTAAATTTCATCTGCCATTTGGATGCCCAATTTTCCAGTCTCAGAAGGTCTTCCTGCAATTTATCACAATCTGCTTGTGATTTAACTACTCTGAACAATTTTGTATCATCTGCAAATTTGATTACTTCACTTGTCATATTTCTTTCCAGATCATTTATAAATATATTGAAAAGTACAGGTCCCAGTACAGATCCCTGAGGCACTCCACTGCTCACTCCTTTCCATTGAGAAAATTGTCCATTTAATCCTTCTCTCTTTTTCCTGTCTTTTAGTCAGTTTGTAATCCACGAAAGGACATCACCACCTATCCCTTGACTTTTTACTTTTCCTAGAAGCCTCTCATGAAGAACTTTGTCAAATGCCTTCTGAAAATCCAAATATACTACATCTACCTATTCACCTTTATCTACATGTTTATTAGCTCCTTCAAAAAAATGAAGCAGATTTGTGAGGCAAGACTTGCCTTGGGTAAAGTCATGCTGAGTTTGTTCCATTAAACCATGTCTTTCTATATGTTCTGTGATTTTGATATTTAGAACACTTTCCACTATTTTTTCTGGTGCTGAAGTTGGGCTAACTAGTCTGTAGTTTCCCAGATCACCCCTGGAGCCCTTTTTAAATATTGGGGTTACATTAGCCACCCCCCCAGTCTTCAGGTACAATGGATGATTTTAATGATAGGTTACAAATTTTTACTAATAGGTATGAAATTTCATTTTTGTGTTCCTTCAGAACCTTGGGGTATATACCATCCGGTCCAGGTGATTTACTACTCTTCAGTTTGTCAATTAGGCCTACCACATCTTCTAGGTGCACCGTGATTTGGTTCAGTCCATCTGAATCAATACTCATGAAAACCTTCTCCGGTAAGGGTATCTGCCCAATACCCTCTTCAGTAAACACCAAAGCAAAGAAATTGTTTAATCTTTCCGTGATGGCCTTATCTTCTCTAAGTGCCCCTTTAACCCCTTGATCATCTAGTGGTCCAACTGACTCCCTCGCAGGCTTTCTGCTTCGAATATATTGTAAAACGTTTTTACTGTGAGTTTTTGCCTCTACGGCCAACTTATTTTCAAATTCTCTCTTGGCCTGTCTTATCAATGTCTTACATTTAACTTGCCAATCCTTATGCATGTCAAGGTTCAATGTATTGCTACCACGCGACTGTTCTGTTGCATTGTAAACCGGTATGATCTGTATGACATACAGGAATGTCGGTATATAAGAATTTAAAATAAATAAAATAAATCTTATTTTCTTCTGTTGGATCCTTCTTCCAATTTTTGAATGAAGATCTTATGGCTAAAATAGCTTCTTTCACTACCACCTTTTAACCATGCCGATAATTGTTTTGACTTCCTTCCACCTTTCTTAATGTGTGGAATATATCTGGATTGTGCTTCTAGGATGGTATTTTTTAACAATTACCACACCTCTTGCATATTTTTTACCTTTGTAACTGCTCCTTTCAGTTTTTTTTTCTATTTTTCTCATTTTATCAAAATTTCCCTTTTGAAAGTTTAGCATGAGAGCCTTGGATTTGCTTACTGACTCCCTTCCAGTTATTAATGTTATGTTCGGGTGGTTTTTCGTGTGCCCATGGGCCTCAGCCCGACCCAGGCCGTCCAGGTCCGAACCAAGGGTTGACGGTGGCTCCGCATGGCTGAACACTCTACCCTCTGCCAGGCCGGCAAGCTCCCATGGCCAAACATCCGAGGATGTTGGAAGGTGAATGGTCCTCCGACCATTCCGGGCCCTTTCGGACCTGCTGCGAGCAGCACGGAGCAGCAGGCCTGGCCTGAGGTTGAGGGCGGATGGGCCTTGACATGAATACACTGGAGTTGATGCAACGGCATCATATGGCACGAAGACACTTGGCAGAAGACATGATACCAGGGCTGTGGATACGTGACACCAGGATCGATGCGGACGGCATCGCAGACGAGACACTTGGGATCGATGCGAACGGCATCGCAGACGAAGACACATGGCTGGGTTGATGCAGGCGGCATCCGTGGCACGAAGACTAGGGGTGATGCGACAGCATCCATGGCATGAAGACAAGGGTTGATGCAGACGGCATCCGAGGCGAGACACATGGCTGGGTCGAGGCAGACGAAGACACATGGCATCACAAGGCAGACACATGGCATGGACATTGGCACTATCTCTCAGGGTGCCCTACTCAGGCCACTCGCGGGTCTGAGTCGCGGACCACCCTGTCCGTTACGCGCCCTACACAGCCCCAAGGCTGGGTTGATGCAGGCGGCATCCGTGGCACGAAGACTAGGGGTGATGCGACAGCATCCATGGCATGAAGACAAGGGTTGATGCAGACGGCATCCGAGGCGAGACACATGGCTGGGTCGAGGCAGACGAAGACACATGGCATCACAAGGCAGACACATGGCATGGACATTGGCACTATCTCTCAGGGTGCCCTACTCAGGCCACTCGCGGGTCTGAGTCGCGGACCACCCTGTCCGTTACGCGCCCTACACAGCCCCAAGTGCTGTCCCACTCCACGACGGGAGTGGGACAGCACAGGAAGACACATCAGGCTTCACGGCTCAGGAGCACAGGACAAGCATCCACCGGCAGGCAGTCCACCCAGGAACTACATCTGGGGAACCCCCGGCCTACCGGTACCAGAAGGCTCCAGAGCGAGGACGAGGCGGAGTGAAGGGAAGAACATCCAGGAAGGCAGGAACACCAGGACGAAGGCTGAAGACACCTGGACATGGACCTCAGGCAAAGACATGGACATGGCATAGCATGACGAGACGACATCAAGGTGAGGAGCTCCAAGAAGAAGACCTTACATAGTCTCTGGCAGGCCGGAGCCTCCAGAGCGAAGACTGGAACACGACGACGACGATGCAAGGCCAGGAACAGTGAACGAAGCAGCCCTTTATAGGGCTCAAGCAGGAAACAGTCCCAAGGTGGGGCCCAGACACTTCCTGTGTCTGGCCCTTTAAATAAAGTAAAGAGACTCGGCCGTGCGTCTAGGGAAGCAGGAGCAGGGCTGTGCAGGACCACGGACAGCGGCCTGCACAGCTTCTGGCGTCAGACGCTAGCAGAGAAGGCAGGGGAGAGCCTGGACGCAGGCTCCAATGTCGGCAGCGGCTCCAGCCGCTGCGGGAGGCCCCGGGGGCGGCTCCAGCCGCTAATCGAGCCCGGGGCTGCGGCCTGTGCGCCGCGAAGATGGCAAATGACGTCGGGGGCACTCCCTGCCCCGTGGGAGACCGCGGCTCCGACCGCGGAGCGAAGAGGATCCCAGGGCGGCCTCCAGGCCGCGTAGGCAGGCCGATGACGGCGTCCTGCCACATCGGCAAGAAATCAGCGGTGAGTCAGCTTGCTCACGGGGGGGGGGGGGGGGACGACACCCCGCGGGCGACGTATTCATAACAATTAATTCAAATTTGATCATATTATGATCACTATTGCCAAGCAGCCTCACCACCATTACCTCTCTCACCAAATCCTGTTCTCCACTGAGAATTAGATCTAAAATTGCTCCCTCTCTTGTCGGATCCTGAACCAATTGCTCCATAAAACTGTCATTTATTCCATCCAGGAACTTTATCTCTCTAGCATGTCTCGATGATACATTTACCTAGTCAATATTGGGATAATTGAAATCTACACACTATAAACAGTTATAATAAAGCACAACGAGTGCAAGTCTCACTATCAAGACGTTGTGTAATAGTATTCTTAAAATTTTTTTGTTAAAGGTGCTATTATTGTTGTCTAAAGAGCCATCATAACACCTGCAGGCATACCAGCATATTTTGCTTGAAGGTTTTGCCACCTCAGGTCTTTTTTAATCATTGGCCCCAGTCCTTTATTTTTCCACCAATTTTTTGGATTTTTTGTTTTTGTAAAATTCAATATCGGGGTAAATGGAAATGTTATTTAAAGCCCAGTCCGACGCACGTTTCGCTCCGCTTCATCAGGGACTGAAACAAATATCCTCCGCTTTTAGTTTTGGAGATAAATTGCCCCGTTACTCAGTTGTTGGCTTACTTCTAGCCTTCTGTGAAGGACAAACAACTATTATTTAATAAACTGTGCAGCACGCTCATAATTTAAAATTGGCACGTACCTGGGTAGAACTGAGTAGAACTGTAATGCACTCACCCAACCTTGCCGCCGTGTTTCTCTCTCTGGCGTCCGAGCAAAGTTGCCGCGAGATTCTCGCTGATTTTAAATGATTTCACGTTTGGCAGCTGTGTGAAATCAAGCTGATATTGAATGATTTTGCATTCGGCAGCTGTGTGAAATCAGGCCGAGTCGGCTGGAGAAGTGACATTTACATAAAATGCACCCATTCTATTTCTTTATTAAGTCCAGTTGGATGTACTGTATTGAGTGAAAAAATCCAGCGTTGTTCGCTTTGTCGAAGTCGTAGTAGCCTGTCACCTCGCCTCCAGTGCGGTGGTGTTATCTCCAAAATGGTCCACTTAATGTCAACAAATGCATGTTTATGCTCCATGAAGTGTGCAAGCAATGGCTCCTCAGTCCTTCCCGTTTTTAGACAACACTTATGTTCTGTCAATCGTGTGCGAAAGGGACGCTTTGTCATGCCCACGTAGGTAAGTGAGCAGGGGCAGAATATTGCATAAACAACATATGAAGTTCTGCACGAAGAAGGTGGTAATGTTACTAGTCGTCCTGTTACTGTACGTATTGTAGTCTGGGTTGATTTTAAAGTACAGAACGTGCAATTAGCACAATCATTGGATATGCTGTGAGGTATTGATGGCTCACGTAGGCTGGAATGCACAATTTGATCTTTTATGTTCCTACCTCTGGAGTAAGCTATACGTATTGGCTCTTTGAACATGGGATGAAGATCTTGTAAAATTGACCAATGTGCTCTGATGGCTCTGCTAATAGACGAGGATGCGAGCGAATGTCTCATAACTAAAGTCTGCGGGTTCGACTCCGGCAAACTCCTTGGGAGGAACAGGTAATCACGATTTGAGTACAGTGCTCTGCGGTATGCCCTCTTCACGCAAGATGTAGGATACCCTCGTTGCAAGAATCGTTTTGCCAATTGTTCAGCCTGTATTTTGAATTCTTCTTCTTCTGTACATAGGCGTCGGATGCGCATAAATTGCCCTACAGGTAGATTAGATTTGAAAGTATGCGGATGGAAGCTGTCAAATCTGAGGAAGTTATTACGCTCATTCTGCTTCCGGTAGAGGGTTGTAATGATGCTGTCACTGCTTCTAGTGACAAGAATGTCCAGATACGCCACTTGATGTTGATCATTTATTTATTTATTTAAAATTTTTATATACCGACATTCATCCAGGATATCACATTGGTTCACAGTGTAACGCAAATATACGCCATGCATGGCGCTTTACATGGAACAGATAAAACATGTTAACAAGGGAATAAAGGGGTAAGAGAACATGGGATAAATTGCATTAAATATTAAACAAGATCATAATTAATGGTAAATTTCAAACAAGAATTCAAATTGTTTAACCATGAATGGAACTCTAAAAGAGATGCAACAGATCCTTGCCAGATTATGAACACGTCATCAATGTACCGTTTCCAGTGTTTGATCTGGGCAGACCACTGATTTTGATGAATGTACTGTGATTCAAAAGCAGTAACGAATAAATTGGTTACATCCGGGGCCATGGCGGCCCCCATGGCAGTGCCACAAATTTGTAAGTAGAATTTGTCCTGGAACATAAAGTAGTTCTTGCTTAATGCCAAGTGTAGAAGTTCAATCACAAATGATGTTGGAATACGTTGTGGGGGCACCCGGGTCTTTAGTACAGTGGAGATTACAGTCAACAATTCATCCTGTGGAATGACTGTGTAGAGGGATTCAATGTCCATGGTGACAAGTAAGCTGTCACTAGTTAACTCAACTGTGGAAAGAAACTTCAACATTTCAGAGGAGTCTTTAATATATGAATCTGCTTTGGAAACATGGGGCTGTAGAAGTTTATCTAAAAAGATGGAAATAGGTTCCAAAACTGATTGCTTAGCGGAAACTATTGGTCTGCCAGGGGGTCGATTTAAATTTTTATGGATTTTGGGGACAATGTATATAACCGGGATGGTGGGCTGTTTATTAATAAGAAAATCCCGCTCACTGTTGGTTAAAAATCCTGAATCATGCCCCCTGTTTACTAATGATGTAACTTCTGCTAGAATCTCATCTGTTGGATCCGTTTGTAATTCCTGATAGAACGATGAATTCGAGAGTTGTCTCTGGATTTCTTCAGTGTATGCAGTGAGACTCATAATAACCACGGCGCCCCCTTTGTCCGCTGGTTTAATGACAATATCTGTTCTGTCCCGTAGATGTTGTAACGCTTGATGTTCCTCTTTAGTCAGGTTAAAATAACTATGAAATTGCGTTTTTTCAATTCGTTCTACTTCATGCATGACTAGTTGTTGAAAAGTGACGATGACTGCGTCTCCCGGGGGGCGGTGGACTCCATTCTGATTTATTTTTAACTATGGAGATAGTTGAGGCTGATGAATTGTCATATGGACTAGCTGACAAGTATACTTTGCGTTGTAATTGCCTAATGAATTTGTAGAAGTCACATCGAAACTGAAAGGGATCGTGGCGTTGAGTGGGCACAAAATTCAATCCCTTGTTCAGGACGCTTTCTTCAATGGCTGAAATTGGGCATCCTGATATGTTGATTACAGCAGATGTCATTTCCATCCTTTTTGTGTCACTGGTGGGTTGCTGGACTGATGCTGTGACCTTGTTCTTGGGCGATTCCATTCTGTGTTGTAATAATTTCGGGACCCCCGTCTTCGCCCTCTGCCAGTTTGTCCACGTTGAGGTGCTTGCTTGTAGCCGTCCCCCGACGGTGTTTCTTCATCACTGCCGGAAGATTGATCGGATGTATTAAAGGTAACTTGTCTGGGTTTTGTAGTGCAGATGAGCCATGGATAGATGGGGCCTTCTTTATAATCCCCCTCATCACGTTGAAATTTGTTGATCTTAGCTAATTTTGCATCTGCTTTGAATTTATCCATATTGCGTTTAAATTCCTGATGAGCATTGTCAAATGCCTCCAAAGTTGCATCCTGCTTCAATGATTCCAACATGGCCGTCGATTGATCCTGTAACTCCTGCATGATTTTATGGGTTTGTTTAATAATTAGCAGCATCAGATCCATACTGCACTTATTCAAAATGAAGGACCACTGTTCCAGGAACTCAGGGTATTCTGTATAAATTTTAGGTGCTTTAACCATCCTGAGCCCTCTGGGAATGCGATGATGTTTTAAGTATTCTGTCATCGTGGCTCCATAGAGTTCTGTACAAATTAATCTTTTGTGTAACATGGTGATTTCAGACCAACTGGAGGTTGATGGAATGGGTTGATCACTTGAGAATAAAGATTCACCTTGTAACGCATCACTGAGTTGATCCTCGGAGAAACTCAGGACGTTAACCCAGGGTGCATGTGCCATACTGTAACACTGTAAATTCGTGGAATCCACACACTATAAACAGTTATAATAAAGCACAACGAGTGCAAGTCTCACTATCAAGACGTTGTGTAATAGTATTCTTAAAAATTTTTTGTTAAAGGTGCTATTATTGTTGTCTAAAGAGCCATCATAACACCTGCAGGCATACCAGCATATTTTGCTTGAAGGTTTTGCCACCTCAGGTCTTTTTTAATCATTGGCCCCAGTCCTTTATTTTTCCACCAATTTTTTGGATTTTTTGTTTTTGTAAAATTCAATATCGGGGTAAATGGAAATTTTATTTAAAGCCCAGTCCGTCGCGCGTTTCGCTCTGCTTCATCAGGGACTGAAACAAATATCCTCCGCTTTTAGTTTTGGAGATAAATTGCCCCGTTACTCAGTTGTTGGCTTACTTCTAGCCTTCTGTGAAGGACAAACAACTATTATTTAATAAACTGTGCAGCACGCTCATAATTTAAAATTGGCACGTACCTGGGTAGAACTGAGTAGAACTGTAATGCACTCACCCAACCTTGCCGCCGTGTTTCTCTCTCTGGCGTCCGAGCAAAGTTGCCGCGAGATTCTCGCTGATTTTAAATGATTTCACGTTTGGCAGCTGTGTGAAATCAAGCTGATATTGAATGATTTTGCATTCGGCAGCTGTGTGAAATCAGGCCGAGTCAGCTGGAGAAGTGACATTTACATAAAATGCACCCATTCTATTTCTTTATTAAGTCCAGTTGGATGTACTGTATTGAGTGAAAAAATCCAGCGTTGTTCGCTTTGTCGAAGTCGTAGTAGCCTGTCACCTCGCCTCCAGTGCGGTGGTGTTATCTCCAAAATGGTCCACTTAATGTCAACAAATGCATGTTTATGCTCCATGAAGTGTGCAACCAATGGCTCCTCAGTCCTTCCCGTTTTTAGACAACACTTATGTTCTGTCAATCGTGTGCGAAAGGGACGTTTTGTCATGCCCACGTAGGTAAGTGAGCAGGGGCAGAAATTAATATTGCATAAACAACATATGAAGTTCTGCACGAAGAAGGTGGTAATGTTACTAGTCGTCCTGTTACTGTACGTATTGTAGTCTGGGTTGATTTTAAAGTACAGAACGTGCAATTAGCACAATCATTGGATATGCTGTGAGGTATTGATGGCTCACGTAGGCTGAAATGCACAATTTGATCTTTTATGTTCCTACCTCTGGAGTAAGCTATACGTATTGGCTCTTTGAACATGGGATGAAGATCTTGTAAAATTGACCAATGTGCTCTGATGGCTCTGTTCCAGGACAAATTCTACTTACAAATTTGTGGCACTGCCATGGGGGCCGCCATGGCCCCGGATGTAGCCAATTTATTCGTTACTGCTTTTGAATCACAGTACATTCATCAAAATCAGTGGTCTGCCCAGATCAAACACTGGAAACAGTACATTGATGACGTGTTCATAATCTGGCAAGGATCTGTTGCATCTCTTTTAGAGTTCCATTCATGGTTAAACAATTTGAATTCTTGTTTGAAATTTACCATTAATTATGATCAACATCAAGTGGCGTATCTGGACATTCTTGTCACTAGAAGCAGTGACAGCATCATTACAACCCTCTACCGGAAGCAGAATGAGCGTAATAACTTCCTCAGATTTGACAGCTTCCATCCGCATACTTTCAAATCTAATCTACCTGTAGGGCAATTTATGCGCATCCGACGCCTATGTACAGAAGAAGAAGAATTCAAAATACAGGCTGAACAATTGGCAAAACGATTCTTGCAACGAGGGTATCCTACATCTTGCGTGAAGAGGGCATACCGCAGAGCACTGTACTCAAATCTTGATTACCTGTTCCTCCCAAGGAGTTTGCCGGAGTCGAACCCGCAGACTTTAGTTATGAGACATTCACTAGCATCCTCGTCTATTAGCAGAGCCATCAGAGCACATTGGTCAATTTTACAAGATCTTCATCCCATGTTCAAAGAGCCAATACGTATAGCTTACTCCAGAGGTAGGAACATAAAAGATCAAATTGTGCATTCCAGCCTACGTGAGCCATCAATACCTCACAGCATATCCAATGATTGTGCTAATTGCACGTTCTGTACTTTAAAATCAACCCAGACTACAATACGTACAGTAACAGGACGACTAGTAACATTACCACCTTCTTCGTGCAGAACTTCATATGTTGTTTATGCAATATTCTGCCCCTGCTCACTTACCTACGTGGGCATGACAAAGCGTCCCTTTCGCACACGATTGACAGAACATAAGTGTTGTCTAAAAACGGGAAGGACTGAGGAGCCATTGCTTGCACACTTCATGGAGCATAAACATGCATTTGTTGACATTAAGTGGACCATTTTGGAGATAACACCACCGCACTGGAGGCGAGGTGACAGGCTACTACGACTTCGACAAAGCGAACAATGCTGGATTTTTTCACTCAATACAGTACATCCAACTGGACTTAATAAAGAAATAGAATGGGTGCATTTTATGTAAATGTCACTTCTCCAGCCGACTCGGCCTGATTTCACACAGCTGCCGAATGCAAAATCATTCAATATCAGCTTGATTTCACACAGCTGCCAAACGTGAAATCATTTAAAATCAGCGAGAATCTCGCGGCAACTTTGCTCGGACGCCAGAGAGAGAAACACGGCGGCAAGGTTGGGTGAGTGCATTACAGTTCTACTCAGTTCTACCCAGGTACGTGCCAATTTTAAATTATGAGCGTGCTGCACAGTTTATTAAATAATAGTTGTTTGTCCTTCACAGAAGGCTAGAAGTAAGCCAACAACTGAGTAACGGGGCAATTTATCTCCAAAACTAAAAGCGGAGGATATTTGTTTCAGTCCCTGATGAAGCGGAGCGAAACGCGCGTCGGACTGGGCTTTAAATAAAATTTCCATTTACCCCGATATTGAATTTTACAAAAACAAAAAATCCAAAAAATTGGTGGAAAAATAAAGGACTGGGGCCAATGATAATTGAAATCTCCCATTATTACCGCATTCCCAATTTGATTAGCTTCCCTAATTTCTCTTAGCATTTCACTGTCCGTCTCAACATCTTGACCAGTTTACTCCTATCACTATAGTCTTCCCAAACACACAAGGGACTTCTACCCATCAAGATTCGATTGTGCATTTAGTCTCATGCAGGATGTTTATCCTGTTGGACTCTATGCCATCCCGGACATAAAGCACTACATCGCCTCCCGGGTGCTCCTCTCTGTCATTGCGATATAATTTGTACCCTGGTATAGCACTGTCCCATTGGTTATCCACCTTCCACCATGTTTCTGAGATGCCAATTATGTCTATGTCATCATTCACTGCTATACATTCTAATTCTCCCATCTTACTTCTTTGACTTCTGGCATTAGCATACAAACATTTCAAAGTTTGGTTTTTGTTTGTATTTTCATTCTGCTTTTTAATTGATAGGGACAAATTAGAATTTTTTAGCTCAGGTGAGTTTTTAGTTACAGGCACTTGGACTACTTTTCTTATTATTGGAATCTCACTGTCGGGATGCCCTAATTCTAATGCATCATTAGTATCCTTTGAAGATACCTCCCTCCGAACCGGGCGCTGCTGAGCGGCTGTCTGCTTTCTAGGGATGTGAATCGTTTTAGGACGATTAAAATTATCGTCCGATAATTTTAATATCGTCTTAAACCGTTATGGAACACAATACAATAGAGATTCTAACGATTTATCGTTATAAATCGTTAGAATCGTGAGCCGGCACACTAAAACCCCCTAAAACCCACCCCCGACCCTTTAAATTAAATCCCCCACCCTCCCGAACCCCCCCCCCAAATGACTTAAATAACCTGCGGGTCCAGCGGCGGTCCGGAACGGCAGCGGTCCGGAACGGGCTCCTGCTACTGAATCTTGTTGTCTTCGGCCGGCGCCATTTTCCAAAATGGCGCCGAAAAATGGCGGCGGCCATAGACGAACACGATTGGACGGCAGGAGATCCTTCCGGACCCCCGCTGGACTTTTGGCAAGTCTTGTGGGGGTCAGGAGGCCCCCCCCAAGCTGGCCAAAAGTTCCTGGAGGTCCAGCGGGGGTCAGGGAGCGATTTCCCACCGCGAATCGTTTTCGTACGGAAAATGGCGCCGGCAGGAGATCGACTGCAGGAGGTCGTTCAGCGAGGGTTCCGGCGCCTCGCTGAACGACCTCCTGCAGTCGATCTCCTGCCGGCGCCATTTTCCGTACGAAAACGATTCGCGGCGGGAAATCGCTCCCTGACCCCCGCTGGACCTCCAGGAACTTTTGGCCAGCTTGGGGGGGGCCTCCTGACCCCCACAAGACTTGCCAAAAGTCCAGCGGGGGTCCGGAAGGACCTCCTGCTGTCCAATCGTGTTCGTCTATGGCCGCCGCCATTTTTCGGCGCCATTTTGGAAAATGGCGCCGGCTGAAGACAACAAGATTCAGTAGCAGGAGCCCGTTCCGGACCGCTGCCGTTCCGGACCGCCGCTGGACCCGCAGGTTATTTAAGTCATTTGGGGGGGGTTCGGGAGGGTGGGGGATTTAATTTAAAGGGTCGGGGGTGGGTTTTAGGGGGTTTTAATGTGCCGGTTTTGCGATTTTACGTTTTTTCGATTTTTTACGATTTTTCACGATTTTTCACGATATTTTACCCCCCCAAACGGCAACAATACGATTCCCTCCCCCTCCCAGCCGAAATCGATCATTAAGACGATCGAGGACACGATTCACATCTCTACTGCTTTCCCCTTTGTTCTAGTTTAAAAACTGCTCTATCTCCTTTTTAAAGGTTAGCACCAGCAGTCTGGGTCCACCCTGGTTAAGGTGGAGCTCATCCCTTCAAAAGAGACTCCCTTTCCCCAAAAGGTTCCCCAGTTCCTTACAAATCTGAGTCCCTCTTCCTTGCACCATCGTCTCATCCATACATTGAGACTCCGGAGCTCTGCCTGCCTCTGGGGACCTGCATGTGGAAAAGGGAGCATTCTGGAGGTTCTGGATTTATGCTTTCTACCTAAGAGCCTAAATTTGGCTTCCAGAACCTCCCTCCCACATTTTCCTATGTCGTTGATGCCCATATGTACCACAACAGTTGGCTCCTCCCCAGCACTGTCTAAAATCCTATCTAGGTGATGCATGAGGTCTGCCACCTTCGCACCAGGTAGGCATATTACCAGGCGATCCTCACGCCCACCAGCCACCTGGCTGTCTACATTCCTAATAATCACATCACCAGTTATGACGGCGGACCTAACCCTTCCCTCCTGGGCAGTAGGCCTTGGAGACACATCCTCGGTGCGAAAGGACAATGCACCATCTGGAGAGCAGGTCTTTGCTACAGGATCCTTTCCTGCTACACCAGGTTGATGCTCTCCGATCATGGGACCTTCTTCCTCCAAGGCTGCCAGTCTGAAGTTGAGACTTGGCTACTATGTCCCTGAAGGTCTTATCTATATACCTCTCTGTCTGCCTCAGCTCCTCCAGGTCTGCCACTCTAGCCTCCAGAGATTAGACTCGTTCTCTGAGAGACAGGAGCTCTTTGCATCGCATGCACATGTACAATTTCTCACCGGTAGGTAAGAAATCATACATGTGACATTCGATGCAAAAGACTGGGAAGCCCCCCTCTTGCTGCTGGACTGCTGCCTTCATTGCAAATTTGTTCAATTCTTAGTTAAGTTTTTGGTTGCTATGGAAGTAGGAATGTGCCTAATTAATGTCCTTTAAATGTATTAGTGAATTCATTATATGTCTGGTAGTGGCCTACAGGGGAATGATCAAACTCTCAATAAGGTTGTTGTTTGTGTGAAAGTGGTACCTGCCTATAAACTAAAGGATGAGTTAGGGGTGGGTGGGTGAGGGGTGGGAGGGTTAGGAAATACAAACAGTCTAACTTCAGTTAGTCAGCCAGACAGGCCGATACAGTAAAATGGGGCCGCGGTTACCCCGCTCCTAACCCGCTTTCTACTCACTTTCCAGCCATGTTAGCCCTTCCTGCAACACACTATCCCCTTTAACTCATCCTTACCGCCTCTTTAAATCCCCAGGTAACCCCTTCCGCACGCGGCATGTATATCAGATGTAAACGATCAAATTAGCTATTCCCTCCCATACAGTAAAGCGCGCCCCGACTATCGCTATTTTACCCTGCCATTTTGCCCCGCGTTTAACCTGTTAACTTACCGCCTACCCTTACCCCTGCGTTAGAGGCAGGGGTAAGGGTAGGCGGTAAGAAAACAACTTTCTGTTGTTTTCTTACCTTTTGTTGCTTTTCAGCCCTTTCCCTTCTCTGCCGCCCTTCAGAGGGGGCAGCCGGCGGCGAAAGCGGCTCGCAGCGGTCCCCCCCACGCAGGTCCCGGTTCTCCTGGCTCGGCAACAGCAGTACAACAGCTAGGACTCCATCTACCCCAATCCTTCCTTCCTTCCTGGCTCAGCCAAATTGTGAAGCGGCTTGCAGCGTCCCCCCCCCCCCCCCCCCCGCAGGTCCCGGTTCTCCTGGCTCGGCGTGAGGTGAAAGCCCACTGTTCTGTGCCCTCTCCAGCATAAGCGAAGCGTCCTTTCGTTGGCCGGAGCACCCGTCGATTTGGGCGCTCCGGCCAATGAAAGCACGCACGCCGTGCTTTCATTGGCCGGAGCGCGCGTGACGCACGCCGTGACATCACGCGCGCCCGTCTATGTGCTTTCATTGGCCGGAGCGCCCAAATCGACGGGCGCTCCGGCCAATGAAAGCACGCACGCCGTGCTTTCATTGGCCGGAGCGCGCGTGACGCACGCCGTGACATCACGCGCGCCCGTCTATGTGCTTCGCTCTGCTCGTGCCGGAGAGGGCACAGAACAGTGGGCTCTCACGCCAAGCCAGGAGAACCGGGACCTGGGGGGGGAGGGGGGGGGAGGAACGCTGCAAGCCGCTTCACAATTTGGCTGAGCCAGGAAGGAAGGAAGGATTGGGGTGAATGGAGCCCTAGCTGTTGTACTGCTGTTGCCGAGCCAGGAGAACCGGGACCTGCGCGGGGGGGACCGCTGCGAGCCGCTTTCGCCGCCGGCTGCCCCCTCCGGAGGGCGGCAGAGAAGGGAAAGGGCTGAAAAGCAACAAAAGGTAAGTTGGCACATGTCGAGGCGCTTCGGGAGGAGGGGATTTTTGGTTTTTAGGTTTTCATGGGTTAAAATTGGGATCCACTTCCTGGTGCCTGTCATTTCAAATGTCATTAAGCACCTATACAGTAAAATGTCATTAAGCGCCTATACAGTAAAATGGGTTGCGCGGGCCTAACGCTTCGCCTAATGCTTTGCAGACGCGGCTTGCATTTGCAAGCAATTTAAATAGAGTATCGAGCGGTATGTGATCAGAACAGTGCGTGGGGCAAACGAGGGTGCGCCCGGCACTGCCGCACTCTAACGCGGCCTTACTGTATCGACCCGAAACTGACTCACTGCTCTCTTGATTAACATGTGTTGGTACCTAATCAAACCAAATCATACTAACTTAACACCTTTCCAAGGTGAGTAACTGAAGGAAACTTTTCAACCTTTTTACTTAGGTATACACTGCTCCTAGCTTATTTCTAGCTTCTGGCTACCTTTTTTTTTTTTTTTTTTTTAATATACAAACACTCTAACTTCTGCTTGTTAGCTGCCTTACAGACTATTAAAAATAAACACACTAACTACTAGAGATGTGAATCGGAACCAGAATCGGATCCGATTTCAGTTCCGATTCACATCTCTATAGATGTGAATCGGAACCAGAATCGGATCCGATTTCAGTTCCGATTCACATCTCTACTAACTACTGCTTATTAGCTGCCTTACTATTTAAAAATACAGTTTAACTTCTATTTATTTGCTGCCTTACTGACTATTAAAAGCACAAACACACAAACACACTAAATAATATTCCCAAATAGTTAACTTCGCCCCAATACTTGTAAAAATGAAAATTTCCCAAGCATAAACTTGATGATTCACTTACTGATTCCTTTCAGCCACCAGCAATATGATCCTCTCCTCTCAGTGCTCCAAGTATCCAAGAAGCTTATGTCGAGCTTGCGCCGTGTTCAACGCTCTCCATCCCCTAGGGTGGACTCGCTTCCCCAAGATAAGACAGCAGAGGAGCCCATGCAAATGGGTCAGGATAAGCTTTCACCTGAAGAATGACGCCGATGCCAGCGGTCGGGCCATTGCCTTTAATGCGGTAATTCCAGACACACTTTATCCACCTGACCAGTGTGTCCGGGAAACTCTCGGGCCTAGGTTTGGCAGGAGGACTGCTCCTAGGCCTGACTTTTCCATCTCCTCCACTAACTCTACCTGTCTCGATCAAAATTGACAACCAAGAATTCCATACCTTGGCTTTGGTGGACTCTGGAGCCGGAGGCAAATTTATGTTGAATCAACTCATGGAACACCTTCAGATCTCCACCATCCACACTCCGGTGCCTCTGCTTCTTTCCTCTATCCACGCAGAACCCTTGCCTGGGCGGATTACCCATGTTACAATCCCGCTCCATCTTCATACAGGATCCCTGCATGTGGAATCCATCTCCTTTCATGTGTTGGACAAAGCCATACACCCGGTGGTCTTGGGTCTGCCGTGGCTACAAAAGCATGCAACTCTCTCGCTGGGGTCCTTCGTGTCACTCCAACTTCCTGGAGTCTGTATCCCCCCCGGTTTTGTCTTAATACCTCACTTCTGCCTCCCAGCTTTCCACCTCCGTATGCAGCTTTTGCTAATGTCTTCTCCAAAAAGGCCGCTGACACCCTACCTCTGCACCAAGTCTTTGATTGTGCCATAAATATACTTCCCAACACAGAGCCTCCTTGGGTCAGGATTTACCCGCTGTCCCTCACCGAGATGCAGGCCATATCTGATTATATCCGCGAGAACCTAGCCAAAGGTTTCATCTGACCCTCCAAGTTTCCCGCCGGAGCAGGTGTTTATTTTATTGGGAAGAAAGATGGTTCACTTCTTCCTTGCATTGACTACCGGGGTTTAAATGAGATCACCCAGAAGGACTGTTACCCTCTTCCTCTCATTTCCGAGCTCTTCAACAGACTCCAAGGGGCAAAGATTTTCTCCAAACTTGACATCAGAGGACCATACAATCTGGTTTGTATCCGCGAGGGAGACGAATGGAAGACAGCTTTTAATATGAGAGACGGTCACTATGAATATCTCATGATGCCGTTTGGCCTTTGCAACGCCCCAGCTGTCTTTCAGAACTTAATGATAGATATCTTCAGAGACATGCTGTACTGTTGCATCATAGTGTATCTTGACGATATTCTAGTTTTTTCCAAAGACCTACAAAGCCACCGTCTAGATGTCGCCTGCATTCTCCAACATCTCCGAGAAAACCAGCTCTACGCCAAACTAGAAAAATATTCCTTTGAGCAGCAGTTGATACCCTTCCTTGGTACATTGTCTCGAGTGAAGGCTTTCGTATGGACCCTCAGAAGCTAAAAAGTATTTGGGATTGGCCCCAGCCCATGGGTCTATGCTCTCTACAAAGGTTCCTTGGTTTTGCCAATTATTACCGTTCCTTCATTTACCACTACTCCACGCTGACTGCACCTCTCACGGCTATGACCCACAAGGGCACCAAACCCTCTCTCTGGTCACCCGAGGCCATTACAGTTTTTCAAGACCTTAGAACTGCTTCCTCCATGAGCCATGCCTTTGTCATCCTGATCCCAGACGTCCCATTATTATTGAGGTGAATGCCTCCGACAAAGGAGTTGGGGTAGTCTTAAGCCAGTACTCCACCAATCAAACTTTACACCCATGCTCCTTTTTCTCTAGATGTTTTTCTCCTGCAGAATGCAATTATGCTATAGGAGATAAGGAGCTCCTGGCTATCAAGTTAGCCTTCAAGGAGTGGCGTCCCTGGCTCAAGGGAGCTCAGCACCAGATCACGGTGTACACCGATCAAAAGAACCTAGAGTATTTGCACCGGGCTCAACACTTGAATCACTGACAGGCTCGCTGGGCCCTCTTTTTCACCTAATTTAACTTTTTGCTTTGATATCGTCCAGCTAATAACAACTGCTGGGCTGACGCCCTCTCCAGGTCCTTCATCCCCGAAGATGTGCCAGACCCGCCTCATCACATCGTAGACCCTGCTAAGATCATCCTGGCTGCTACCTATCCAGTCCCACCTGGTAAGACAGTGGTTCCGCGCCAGCTTTGCTGGGCCATGACTCCCTCACCACAGGACACCCTGGGCAGTCCAGAACCCTGGCCACCCTTCAGCGATTTAATTGATGGCCCCCCATGAAGAGGGATGTACAAGTTTATGTGGAATCCTGTCCTACTTGCGCTCGCCATAAACCTCTCGGAGGACGCCCGGTGGGTCTCTTACAACCTTTACCAATTCCTAGCTAGCCTTGGATCCACATTGCGACAGATTTTATTGTCAACCTTCCACTCTTCGGAGGCAACATCATCATCTGGGTCATTGTGGATTGCTTTTCAAAAATGGCCCACTTTGTTGCTCTGCCTTGTCTTCTATCAGCTCCTCAACTTGCTCAGTTTTTCATTCACCATGTGTTCCGGCTCCATGGCCTTCCTAAGCACATCCTGTCTGACCGCGGAGTTCAGTTTACAGCCCGTTTTTGGAGGCCCCTCTGTAAGAAATTCATTTCCTCTCTGGACTTCACATCTGCTTACCACCCTCAGGCCAATGGACAGGCGGAGAGAACTAATAGAATGCTCAAACAGTTCCGGCTGACCTTCTTCCCTAGGCGGAGTTTGCATTGAATTCTCATTCCTCTTCTTCCAGGGGCTCCTCACCTTTTCAGACAACCTCTTCCTCCACTACCATTACCATTATCTGTCACTTCTCCTGCGGCCCAGGCTTACGCCCAAGAATTACACCAACTCTGGAAGAGCACTCAACAACTACTACAAAGGGCCAAGAAGTTCTTTGATGCCCATCATCATGAGGGGCCTCAGTTCAAACCAGGCGACAAGGTGTGGCTGAGTACCCGATTTATCCGCCTTAAGCTTCCATCTTCACATTTCGCACCCAGATACATCGGCCCTTTTCCGGTGCTCTGTTGGTAGGGCTTGGTTACCTACAAGCTCCGGCTGCCACCTTCTCCCAAGATCCACAACACCTTTCATGTATCATTGTTGAAGCCCTTGGTACTATCCGGTTTCTCGAAGAAAGCACCTGAACCACAACCACTATCTTCTGAAGCTGATGTAGTATACCAAATGCGAGATGTCCTTGATGTAAGAAAATGTGGTAAAAAATGGGAGTACCTTCTCTCTTGGGAAGGCTTCGGACCAGAAGAGAATAGTTGGGAACCTGCCACCAATATTCTTGACAAGACCCTCATTCAGCAATTTCATGCTACTCACCCTTCAAAACCGAAACCCCCGGGAGAGGGCCTTAAGAGGGGGGGCACTGTTCTGACCACCAGCTGCGGCCACCCACAGCAGGCTCAACTACCTCATGTCTTGCCTGGCCCGCCACCTCCAGTCAGTCACCACCACCGCGTTTCTCCTGGCTCCTTGCACTCCACGTGGCGGCCAGGACGCCGCCGACCAATGCTCTGATCTAGGATTTCTCTAGGCTCATGCGCGCACTACCTGCCCTGCTTCTAAAGGGACCATGGCGGGAACTCCGGGTTCATCCCCGCCTGATGACATCATTGACCCTGGATATTTAAGCCTCACCTGTAGCCTTTACTAACTGACTTGGCAACGAGTTCCATAGTTCCTTTTGGTGCCATTCTCTCTCCTCTGACCGATTGTTCCTGCCATCGGACCTCTGTGCTTCTCCTTCTGGGTTCTTTACTCAGCGCTTCCCGCTCCGCAGGCCCTGGGGCTCAGCGCAACCTTACCCGAACTCTCTTTCTGCACTTCCCGCTCCGCGGGCCCTGGCTCAGCGCAATCTACTGGACTCTTCCTCCCAGCGCTTCCCGCTCCTCGGGGCCAGGCTCAGTGTCGGTCTACTTGTGAGTTTCAATGGCAGTGTTTGCTGCTCCTGGGAATCCCCATGGAACTTCTCCTTGAGGACTTTGGCTACATTGCCTTCTCTCTCCGGGAGTTGGTACAGTGCAGTACACCTTCAGACTGGGCCTCGGAGCCCCACTCCTTGGGGTAGCCCTCTACACTGCTACTACAGAAGATTTTGCCACTGGCTTGCCATGTCCCAGGTAGTAGCCTGGCGCTGCTACTCTACAGGCACAGGCTACAGCGGGTTGCCCGCTCTAGCCTTATCCAACGTATTACAGTTCGTGTCTCCGCAGCTGCACCTGCTCTCCTCGAGGCCACTCCCACATGGTCCTGCTCTACTCCCTTCAGAGCTGCAGTGTCCTTGCACTCCCTGAGACTCTTTCTCCTCCTCCCTCCGAGAATGCTCCTGTCTCAAACTGTGCCTAACTTCTCTGACACTCTGCACTCACTCGCCTACCCTCTCCGGGACCAGCCACACAGGGGTGTTCCTAAGTCCAACTGGCCTCAGCACCCAAGGGCTTAACCTGTGGGGAACAAGGGTCAGCACAGGTGAAGGTCCAGCTTTCCTCTGTTCCCAGCCAGCCTCGTTCAGACAGTGGGGACCTGTGGGGCTCAACCCTTCAGGTAGCAACAACCCCACCTCGGGCCAAGGGTCCCTAATTCCTAACAGAAACCAGATGTGACAAGGCCAAAGCGGGGCTATGAGGATCATGGAGCCTCTGTCTTGCTGTAGATTCACGAGAGTCTTGTCTATTAGCGGAATCGGAGGGTACGCATATAGGAGGCCCGTGCTCCAGGAGTGGGTGAAGGCATCCACGGCTGGTCTTGTTCGGTTCCCGAGCAGGAAGCAGAATCATTACACCTTGTGGTTCTGCGAGGACGCAAAGAGATCTATGTCCAGCTGATCCCACTGGCGAAATATCCTGTCCGCTACACAGGGGCTCAGGGACCACTCGTGGGGCTGGAATGTCTGGCTGAGTCGGTCCGCTACTACATTCTCAGTGCCCGCCAGGTAGATGGCCCACAGGAGCATGGAACGCAACAGGGCCCAGGCCCAAATCTGCGCCGCCTCTTAGCAGAGGAGATAACAGCCTGTGCCCCACTGTTTGTTCACTTACCACATGGCTACCTGGTTGTCCATCTGGATCAAGATGACCTTGTTGGACAGGCAGTCCTGGAAAGCGTAGAGGGCATACCGCATCACCCGGAGTTCCAGGAAGTTTATCTGACAGGCTGCCTCAGCTCTCAACCATATCCCTTGTGTTTGTAGGTTGTTGACATGGGCACCCCAGCCTAGGTTGGAGACATCCATGGTCAAGGCCACCTGAGCAGCTGGGGCCTGAAAAGGAAGTCCCATGCTCAAGTTGGATTCCTGTGCCCACCAGCCGAGGGAGAGCTGGAGTGGGTTGGTAATGTGGACCATTGCCGAGAGTTTCTGAGTAGGTTCATGCCACTGAGTCCACAGAGTCCATTGCATGACCATCATAGTTAGGCTGGCCATTGGGATGACGTGCACCGACGATGCCATGTGACCTAGCAACTTCAGGAGCAGGTGGGCGGAGGCCATCCACCATTGACGGATGGATCTGGCCAGCCCGGCCAGGGTGGCTATGAGTTCATTGGGAAGGAATGCCTTGCCACTGTGGTGCCCAGGTCTGCTCCGATGAAGGTCAGGTGCTGGGACGGCGTCAGCTGGGATTTCAGGTAGTTCACGAGGAAACCCAGTGACTGGAGGCTTAGCGTCACATTGAAGAACTGAAGAGCTCCCTCTTTCGAAGAACTCTTGATGAGTCAATCATCCAGATACAGGAACACATGTACCCCGTACTGGCATAAATGTGCTCCCACTAGGGGCGGATCCAAGATGGCCACCGGATGAGTAGCTGTGCCTTGAGCGTCCTCGGTTAACTTCTAAAAAGTTATTTTCTTGCGAAAATTTACCTCAAATATAGGAAGGAAGCGTAAGCCGAGAACTCCTTACCTCGCAGAAGCCTCGGCGAGCACCCCGACCAGTCCGATGGACGCCCATGTCATGTGCAGTGGCAGAATAGCAGGAGACTAGCCGCTGCAGAGAGGGGGAGGGGAAGTTGAGCTCCCCTCACTGCCTGGCTCTATATCACCATTGAGTCCCGCGGAGAGGACCCCACTGCTCAATCCAGCTGCCGGGAGAGACGTACTGATTACGGGGGAGGAAATCCACGACCAAAGAGTGCAGGATTCCTTACCAGCGTGGCCCAGAGCAGTACCGATGGCAGCTTCTAGCCCTTGCAAGATCAGGGGCATGGCGGTGAGGAAAGGGGAACCTCAGGAGGAGAAACTTCGGCAGTTGCTGGTTCCTTTCCCACGATAGAAATTTCACCAATGGTAAGACTGCAAGTCTTTTCCTTTGAAACATTGTGGGAAGCCACAAATGAGATGAGAACTAATATACTACAGAAGTTAACACCTGTAACAGAACAAGTAAGAAGGCATGAAAAGAAAATGGAAATGTTTGAAAATTTAAATTTGGAATTGGAACAGACTGCTACTATTCGAACTGAGATAAAAAGGTTGCAACAAACACAATTAATGTTGATGAAGGACAATAATAGTACTGTTCAAAGAATAGAAAATCTTGAGAACTTTGTAAAAAATCAAAATTTAAGATATATAAATTTTCCACAATCACCTATGAGATCTCCAAGAGAGGTTTTCAATAAGTATATTTTTGAAATACTAAAAATTTCTGAAGATAAGATTCCAACGATTATGAAGATATTTTATGTATCAACGTTCATAATAGAAACAGTAAATTAAGAAGGTGATGTAGAGACTCGGAGACCTGTAATTGACCAGCCTCTTAATTTAACAACGATTTTGGAAACATCTGATACAGAATTGGCTACCCCTACAACTCTGACCATGATAGTTGCATTAGAGACTGATAGGGAAAGGTTATTAAAATTAAGTATAAAAAATAGAAATTAAAGATTTCTTGGAAATTTAGTGAGAGCTTTCCCTGATGCCTCTCGAGAGACACAAAGGAGAAAGATATTCTGACTTAAGAGGTGGACCCTTGGTCCGGCGAGAATTGCAGTCCTCTCGGAAGGCGAGGCCAATCACGAAGGTCGCTGGAGGTAATAGATGAAAGTCTGGATGCAGGCGCCTCCTGCAGGTCATTTAATCCAGATAGCTGGCGCCTCCAGCAGGTTGAGAGAATAGAAACTGACGCCCCCAGCGGGTCATGGAAACAGAAGCTGGCGCCTCCAGCAGGTCGAGAGAAGGAGGAGGAAACAAAGGCCGGTCCGGGAAACAGGAGCCAGCAAACTCCGCAGCCAGTCAAGGGGTCGAAAGCCAGAAGGTACCGCAGCCAGTCCAGGGGTCAAGAGCCAGAATCCTCTGCAGCCAGTCCAGGAGTCAAGAGCCAGAAAGGAACCTCAGCCAGTCCAGGGATCGAGAGCCAGAATAATCCGTAACCAGTCCAGGAGTCAAGAGCCAAACAGGAACGACAGCCAATCCAGGGATCACAACACGGAGCAGCAAATCAGGAACTGAAAGCAGAAACCACCGGAGCCACAAAGCCAAGGCAAGGTCTGAAGGCTCAGATCTTGCCTTAAAAATAGTTGATTGAAGATGGAGTCAGGCAGGAAGGAATCCCCTACTTCCTGTAGGGGTTCCTTTAAGGCCAGGTACTATCCACACGCGCGGCCCTAGGAGGATTCAGGGGACGTGGCTAATCGTGCCGAGGAGACGCCGCGGCCATCTTGAGGGCAGCGGCACTGCCGCTGAGGCGGGCTGCCGATGTCGGCCCCAACGTCGGAGCCTGGCCCTGCCGCACGGGTGAGTGACCAACCCCCAGTTGCGGTCTGCCGCGGCTGGCGGTCATAACAGAGGAAGGCCTTTCTCCTCTTGAGACCACAGGTCTTATTAATTGGGGCTAGATATTTCCTCAAATTCCCATGTAAATGCATGGTTAAATATTTGCAAAATACTTATGTCTTTTTTGATCCATCCCAGTTAACTCAGTTCTTGGTGGGAAAGACCCCCTTAACAGCTGAAGTACCCCCCCTGGAGGCTTCTAGTCTCTCATGAGTAAAAATGTCACTGTAATAATCCGGTTATACCTTGGAATAGTTTATTGTACTATTTTCCTTTAAGTTTGGAACAGATCCACCCCTCCTTTTTGTGGATCTCCTTTTTGTGGATCTCATGTGAAGAGATACTATAATTAACATTAAGAAAGGTGGAAAGAAGGCAAAACGATTACCGGCATGGTTAAAAGGGGAGGTGAAAGAAGCTATTTTAGCCAAAAGATCTTCATTCAAAAATTGGAAGAAGGATCCAACAGAAGAAAATAGGATAAAGCATAAACATTGGCAAGTTAAATGTAAGACATTGATAAGACAGGCCAAGAGAGAATTTGAAAAGAAGTTGGCTGTAGAGGCAAAAACTCACAGTAAAAACTTTTTAAAATATATCCGAAGCAGAAAGCCTGTGAGGGAGTCAGTTGGACCGTTAGATGATCGAGGGGTTAAAGGAGCACTTAGAGAAGATAAGGCCATCGCGGAAAGATTAAATGATTTCTTTGCTTCGGTGTTTACTGAAGAGGATGTTGGGGAGGTACCCTTAATGGAGAAGGTTTTCATGGGTAATGATTCAGATGCACTGAATCAAATCACGGTGAATCTAGAAGATGTGGTAGGCCTGATTGACAAACTGAAGAGTAGTAAATCACCTGGACCGGATGGTATACACCCCAGAGTTCTGAAGGAACTAAAAAATGAAATTTCAGACCTATTAGTAAAAATTTGTAACTTATCATTAAAATCATCCATTGTACCTGAAGACTGGAGGATAGCAAATGTAACCCCAATATTTAAAAAGGGCTCCAGGGGTGATCTGGGAAACTACAGACCGGTTAGCCTGACTTCAGTGCCAGGAAAAATAGTGGAAAGTGTTCTAAACATCAAAATCACAGAACATATAGAAAGACATGGTTTAATGGAACAAAGTCAGCATGGCTTTACCCAGGGCAAGTCTTGCCTCACAAATCTGCTTCACTTTTTTGAAGGAGTTAATAAACATGTGGATAAAGGTGAACCGGTAGATATAGTATACTTGGATTTTCAGAAGGCGTTTGACAAAGTTCCTCATGAGAGGCTTCTAGGAAAAGTAAAAAGTCATGGGATAGGTGGCGATGTCCTTTCTTGGATTGCAAACTGGCTAAAAGACAGGAAACAGAGAGTAGGATTGAATGGGCAATTTTCTCAGTGGAAGGGAGTGGACAGTGGAGTGCCTCAGGGATCTGTATTGGGACCCTTACTGTTCAATATATTTATAAATGATCTGGAAAGAAATACAACGAGTGAGATAATCAAATTTGCAGATGACACAAAATTGTTCAGAGTAGTTAAATCACAAGCAGATTGTGATAAATTGCAGGAAGACCTTGTGAGACTGGAAAATTGGGCATCCAAATGGCAGATGAAATTTAATGTGGATAAGTGCAAGGTGATGCATATAGGGAAAAATAACCCATGCTATAATTACACAATGTTGGGTTCCATATTAGGTGCTACAACCCAAGAAAGAGATCTAGCTGTCATAGTGGATAACACATTGAAATCGTCGGTGCAGTGTGCTGCGGCAGTCAAAAAAGCAAACAGAATGTTGGGAATTATTAGAAAAGGAATGATGAATAAAATGGAAAATGTCATAATGCCTCTGTATCGCTCCATGGTGAGACCGCACCTTGAATACTGTGTACAATTCTGGTCGCCACATCTCAAAAAAGATATAGTTGCGATGGAGAAGGTACAGAGAAGGGCTACCAAAATGATAAGGGGAATGGAACAACTCCCCTATGAGGAAAGACTAAAGAGGTTAGGACTTTTTAGCTTGGAGAAGAGACGACTGAGGGGGGATATGATAGAGGTGTTTAAAATCATGAGAGGTCTAGAACGGGTAAATGTGAATCGGTTATTTACTCTTTCGGATAGTAGAAAGACTAGGGGGCACTCCATGAAGTTAGCATGGGGCACATTTAAAAGTAATCGGAGAAAGTTCTTTTTTACTCAACGCACAATTAAACTCTGGAATTTGTTGCCAGAGAATGTGGTTCGTGCAGTTAGTATAGCTGTGTTTAAAAAAGGATTGGATAAGTTCTTGGAGGAGAAGTCCATTACCTGCTATTAAGTTCACTTAGAGAATAGCCACTGCCATTAGCAATGGTTACATGGAATAGACTTAGTTTTTGGGTACTTGCCAGGTTCTTATGGCCTGGATTGGCCACTGTTGGAAACAGGATACTGGGCTTGATAGACCCTTTGTCTGACCCAGTATGGCATTTTCTTATGTTCTTATGTTCTTATTGTTGTGAAGATATTGTGTATAATTTCAATATCTGTATAATGATTGAAGGTATGCTCTTTTTTTTTTCCTATCAAGAGTTGTTCTTGAAAGTATTGTAAATTGCATAAATAAAAAATAATGAAATTTTTTTTTTAAAAAAAGTGCTCCCACTACCGCCAGGCACTTTGTGAAGACCCGGGGTGAGGCGAGCCCGAAGGGGAGAGCCCTGTACTGAAAGTGTCGGTGGCCCACTACGAAGCACAGATTTTTGCGATGGGGTGGAAAAATCACAATGTGCGCATAAGTGTCTTGAAGATTCAGAGAGCAGAGCCATTCCCATTGATTCAGAAGCAGACGTAGGGTGCCCAAGGACACCATTCTTAACTGTTCTCTCTGAAGGAACCTGTTTAAAGCTTGAAAATTGAGGATGGGACAGAGGCTGCCTGTTCTCTTTGGGATGAGAAAATACCGGGAATAGAACTCTCGTCCCTGCTGAGCCCGGGGAACCGATTCCATGGCTCTGGACTGTAGCAGAACCAAGAGTTCTAACTCGAGGGTTGTTGCATGTTCCACAAGGTTCCATGCCGGGGGAGGGTGGGGAGTCTGGAGGAACAGTGAGGAGATCTAGGCGGTAGCCATATGCTACGATGGACAGTACCCATCAGTCAGTGGTAATTGGGAACTAATTGTTGACGAAGTGGCAGAGACGACCTCCCATAGGTGGGTCAGATGATGCGGGCAAAGGAGACTCGTTTCTGCTCTCTGGATACCAGTCAAAAGCCAGCAGCAGGACCAGGCTGGGGGGCTGGCTGAGCTTTGGGTGCTCTCTGTTGGCGAGGGTGGCCTCTTTGAGAGAACCGAACTGTACGAGCATGGGGTGCAGGAGGGTAGTATCTCCATTGCTTGTAAAACTGCTTCCTGTTATCCCTACATGAACCTCTACGGGTCACCAAAGAGGGATCGAAGGAGGTAGTTGATAGCTGATGCAAGGTCTCATGGTGGTCTTTGAGTTGGGCCACTGCATCTCGGATTTTGTTCCCAAACAGGTTGTCTCCTGTACAGGGGAGGTCGGCCAGTTTTTCTTGGACCTCCGGATGAAGGTCAGAGGCTTTTAGCCAGGCCCAGCATCTGGCACTAATGTCTGCTGCTGAGACCCTTGATGCAGTTTAAAAATGTCATAGGCCACTCTCACTTCATGTTTTCCAGTCTCCAGTCCTTTTTGGAGAATGGTTTCTAGGCCTCCTGAAATTGCTGTGGCAGGGTCTCTGTGAACTCCTGGACTTCTTTCCAGAGGTTCCTATTATACTGGTTCTTGTATAACTGGTATGCCACTGTTGAAAGTTGGAAGGGAATGGTTTCCGCCATCTCCTGGACAAAACTTGCGAAGGAGAGATCCTCCAAAGGTGAGCGCCATCTCTTTTCTGGGGGGCAAGGCTTTGACAGAAGGTCCTCGGAGCCCTCTGAGGAATGCTCAGAGGAGGTGTCCCCCCATGGGTCATAAAGAGCTTCCTCCTCACCAGCAAACTGCCTGGGTCGAGGAAGGAGGCTAAAATAGAGTACAGGGCACCGATGGTCGGTGAGGTGGAACTGACAATGGTGGTGCTGGCACCGAGGGCATCAGGACCTGCGATGGATGTTGGGGCACCAGGAGGCCCAATGGCCCGGGGACGGGATCCAGTATCAGCGGTTTCGTCCGTGGAGATTGGCAAGGAACCGCATCTTCCTCCTTTGAGGAGCCCGGAATTGATCAAGACGAGAAGAGGCACCGGTGGCTGGCATGGCACAGAGGGACCCGCCGACACGGGCTGCATTGGCAAGGCACTGAGCAGCATGTCCAGCCTTTCCAGTAGAGGTGCCAACATGGAGGGTGCTGGTTCCAATGCCATGGGAAGGCCCACAGGACGCAGACGTCATGTGGCTCCGTTATGGACATAGTCCACGGACACTCTGGGCACTTTCGAAAACCGGTCGCCATGATAAAAAAAGAGGCAGCGTGCGGTCAGTGGTCGTCAGTCACCGGGAGGTAGACAGCCGGGAAGTGACTGCAAGAACGTGAAATGGACTTTCCGGATGCAGGAGGAATCGGTGCACGATGGGGGGACCCTGAAGTGGGGAATAACAGAAGAAAAAACTTCAAATTGTTCCGTGAGGAAAGTGTGCGGAAACAAATTTCACAGAGCTCCACTAACTGTGAGGCAAGCGCTGCGCAGAAAAAAAGAGACTGAAGGGGGACCCCGTGGCATGGTGGGCATGCTCATTGTGCCAGACAAAGTTCTAGAAACTTTGACAAAAGTGTTTCATGACAGGGCTCCGTCTGATGATGTCACCCATCTCTGAGGACTACCATCCTGCTTGTCCTGAGAGAATAAACCTTATAAATGACAGATCCATAAAGTCCTTTTTTTCATTCTCTTCCTCCCGCTCCTCAGGATCTGGCTCCAGCTGGATCCTTCCCTCTTGCTGTTTCTGCTGCTCCTCATTCACCATTGTCTACTATGTTGCCTGCCAGGTGCTGGGTACTGTGATAGGAAGCAGAAGAGCTTATGAATGAAGTGGACCACATATTAGACTTTTACATCAAGATAGTCACTTTTCTATTCAGAAATGTGAACATCTTATACCTCGGCATCGACCCTCCTGTACACTTCCCTCCTACCTCTATACCAGTAACCACACTGTCTACTGCCACCAGTTATTTTCCAGAATTCAGTGCAATAAACAGGAGTTCCATAATCAACATACTAACAAAATCAAAACCCTCAAACAGTCCCTTTAATTCTTCTCCGGGATACTTAATACAAAATATCAAAGATCACATTGCTTTTTCTTTTGTCAATATTGTAAACGCATCTTTATCTCAGGGTACTTTCCCTGTATCACATAAAAAAAACCTCTATCTTACCAATTCAAAAGGAAAAAAATCAGGATCAATTAGATGCTTCTAACTACAGACCTATTGCCTCACTTCCCTCAATATCAAAAATCATTGAATCAGTTGTATTTCATCAACTCTGAATACATAGAGGACAATAATTTACTTCATACAAACCAACATGGTTTCCGAAAAGGACACAGTACAGAATCATAAGAACATAAGAACATAAGAAAATGCCATACTGGGTCAGACCAAGGGTCCATCAAGCCAGCATCCTGTTTCCAACAGTGGCCAATCCAGGCCATAAGAACCTGGCAAGTACCCAAAAACTAAGTCTATTCCATGTAACCATTGCTAATGGCAGTGGCTATTCTCCTTATCAATTTCTTCATCTGACACGATTATTAAAGGTTTTGACTCATATACAGACTACATCTTGGTACTCCTCGACATATCGGCGGCGCTCGACACTATAAATCAAGATATTCTATTGCTCAACTTAGAACAAATTGGAATTATCGGTACTGCTCAAAAATAGTTAAGATCATTCATCTCAGAACATTCTCAAAGAATCATTGTGGGTAAATCAAAATCCGATTGGTATACTACTAAATCTGGAGTACCACAAGGGTCCTCCTTGTCACCATTACTCTTCAACATTTACCTATTACCATTGTGATACCTTTTAACCGGTTTGAACTTAACTTTCAAAATATACGCAGATGACATTCAATTCATTGTCCCGTTTACAGATACTTGGAAAAAAACATTCTCACTACTTCAGTTATATTTCACAGCGATAAAAACATGGTTCTCTCACAATACATTAAAATTGAATACCAAAAAAACTTGATTCCATATTTCAACCTCCTGCCATATTTAATTTTGAAGGACAAGATATAGCTATAAAATCACACGCAAAAAATGTAGGCACTATTATAGATGCCAGACTCTCTATGACAAATAATATATCAGCTTTAGTAAAAAAATCATTTTTTAAGCTCCATATGCTAAAAAAATTGAAACCATTATTATTAACTTCTGACTTACGCTCAGTGACCCAGTCTTTGATTTTGACAAGTCTAGACTATTGCAATGCTCTGGATTTAGGTTTACCGATTTCAACTACACATCCGCTACAACTTGTTCAAAATGCTACTGCTCGAGTACTATACAATATTTCATACAGAGATCATATCACCCCAGTATAACAACAATTACATTGGTTGCCAATATCCTATCGTAGAACTTATAAAATCCTCACAATCATACATAATTTATTACATAACACCAATTCAGTATGACTTTGTACACTTTTAAGAATTTATAAACCAGCAAGGCATTTACATTCAATGGATAAAGGTATGCTGGAAATTCCATCAGTAAAATTAGCATACCTGGAACTGACACGCAAACATGCTTTTTTGATTGCTAGACCAACCCTCTGGAACGCGCTTCCTGAGGCTATTCGTTTAATGGCTAATACCAAAGAATTTAAGAAAGCTTTAAAAACATATCTTTTCACCGTAGCATATCAAATCACCTGACAGACATTTATCATATCAAAACAATTTACCAAATTCAACTGCTATGTGTTTTTAGCATAAACAAATGTAAGCTTTTAGAGATTTGTTGTACTGGTTTGTAAATTGTTACTTTTAACCTTGTATGTTTTAGTTGTAAACCGCTTAGACGGTCATGTCAATATCCAATTTGCGGTATACAAAACTTTATAAATAAATAAATAAAAGCTTACCTGTCATCTCATTATTTGCTATGTCCAGATGCTGTGCCACTCCTTCAAAGACATTTGAACCCAGTTTATCTCTCAGGTACTGCTCCATCGCTGTCAGGGTAATAGGGCAAGGGGCGTGCTCTTTAGTCTCCAGGTTAGCTTGTTTTTAAGGCTGGCCTTGAAGTCTCAAAATCTTTGGGTCACTTGTTCACTGCTTCATCTCCCACAAACCTCGCATGCAATCCTCAGGGAGTCCTGCACCAGATCATTGTCTTTGTGTTTTTTTGAGGATTTGGCTGTCTGCTGCCCGAAGAGCTTGTCATAGTTAGCAAGGACACCCTCAATGAGTATGTCATTTCCTTTCTGGAAGGATGTCTGGGCATATAGCCACCTGGCTGGGTGCTACTTCCTGGAGGATCAGTTCCTTCCCTTCCTGGCTCTCAGGCCCAGCCCCATCTCCCAGCCCTTCTTCCCCCCTCTTGCTTCTCTACTGAGCACTCTCCTCCTCTCTACTCTCTCTACTTTCTTGCCCTTTCCTGTCTTCCTCCATCTGTCTCACTCTCCTACCTTCCACTTGCCATCACTACTACCACTCCCAAGCTCCATCACTCTACCTCTCTCTTGCAGGTCCCTTTTATCTCTAGCTCCACTATCACTATGTCCCTCTTCCTCCCCCCGCCCCTCCATCTTGCCTTCCTCTCCTATTCTCTCTTCTCCTTAATCAAAAGTCTATCACACCCACTCACTCCCCTGCTTCTCGCCATCAGTACACACACACAAGTTTCTGTGTTTACTAATGAGGATGTTGGGGAGATACTGGTTCCAAAGATGGTTTTCAAGGGTGATGAGTTAGATGAACTGAACCAAATCACTGTGAACCTGGAAGATGTAGTAGGCCAGACTGACAAACTAAGGAGTAGCGAATCACCTGGATAGGATGGTATGCACCTCAGGGTTCTGAGGAAATCAAAAATGAAATTTCAGAACTATTAGTTAAAATTTGTAACCTATCATTAAAATCATCAATTGCACCTAAAGACTGGAGGGTGGCTAATGTACCCCAATATTTAAAAAGGGCCCCAGGGTGATTTGGGAAAATACAGACCAGCGAGCCTGATTTCAGTGCTGGCAAAAATATTGGAAACTATTCTAAAGATAAAAATCACAGTGCAAATAGAATGACATGATTTAAAGGAACACGGTCAGCAATAATATTCAAAGGAAATCTTGCTTCACAAATCTGCTTCATTTTTTGAAGGGGTTAATAAACATGAGGATATGGATGAACCGGTAGATGTAGTATTTTGGATTTTCAGAAGGCGTCTGACAAATTCCCTCATAAGAGACTTTTAAAATAACTAAAAAGTCATGGGATAGGAGGTGATGTCCTTTCATGGATTACAAACTGGTTAAAAGACAGGAAACAGAGAGAAGGATTTAATGGTCAGTTTTCTCAGTGGAAAAGTGTAAACAGTGGAGTGCCTCAGGGATCTGTACTTGGACCAGTGCTTTTCAATATATATATAAATGATCTGGAAAGGAATATGACCAAGTGAGATTATCAAATTTGCAGATGATACAAAATTATTCAGAGTAGTTAAATCAAAAGCAGATTGTGATAAATTACAGGAGGACCTTGCGAGTCTGGAAAATTGAGCATTCAAATGGCAGATGAAATTTAATGTGGACAAGTGCAAGGTGTTGCATACAGAGAAAAATAACCCATGATGTAGTTACACGATGTTAGGTTCCATATTAGGTGCTACCACCCAGGAAAAAGATCTAGGAGTCATAGTAGATAATACATTGAAATCATCAGCACAGTGTGCTGTGGCAGTCGAAAAAGCAAACAGAATGCTAGGAATTATTAGTAAGGGAATGGTAAATAAAATGGAAAATGTCTTAATGCCTTTGTATCGCTCCATGGTGAGACTGCACCTTAAGTACTGTGTACAATTCTTGTCGCCGCATCTCAAAACAGATATAGCTGCACTGGAGAAGGTACAGAGAAGAGTGACCAAAATGATAAAGGGGATGGAATGGCTCCCTCTATGAGGAAAGGCTAAAGAGCTTAGGGCTGTTCAGCTTGGAGAAAAGACGGTTGGGGGGGGTATGATAGAGATCTATAAAATCATGAGAGGTCTAGAACGGGTAAATTGAATCGGTTATTTACTAGGGATGTGAATCGTTTTTGAACGATTAAAATTATCGTCAGATAATTTTAAAATCGTCCAAAATCGTTAGAGTGCACGATACAATACAAATGCCCCCGATTTATCGTCAGGGGCATTTGTATTGTATCGTTAAATAGGGCGCAGGAAAACCGGCACACCAAAAAAACCCTAAAACCCACCCCGAACCTTTAAAACAAATCCCCCACTCTTCCGAACCCCCCCCCCAAAATGTTTTAAATTACCTGGGGTCCAGTGGGGGGTCCTGGCGCGATCTCCCTCTCTCTCTAGCCACGGTTGCGTTAAGAGCAATGGCGCCGGTGGCCCTTTGCCCTTATCATGTGACAGGGCAAAGGTAGCGCCGGCGCCATTTTGAAGATTGGCAATACGGCCCGCGTGCAAGAGGTCGCTCCCGGACCCCCGCTGGACTTTTGGCAAGTCTTGTGGGGGTCAGGAGGCCTCCCCCAAGCTGGCCAAAAGTCCCTGGGGGTCCAGCGGGGGTCCGGGAGCGATCTCCTGCACGCGTGACGTCAGGAGCCAGGAACCAAAATGGCACCGGCGCTACCTTTGCCCTGTCACATGATAAGGGCAAAGGGCCACCAGCGCCATTGCTCTTAACGCAGCCGTGGCCAGAGAGAGAGAGGGAGATCGCGCCAGGACCCCAGATAATTTAAAACATTTGGGGGGGGTTCGGGAGGGTGGGGGATTTGTTTTAAAGGTTCGGGGTGGGTTTTAGGGTTTTTTTGGTGTGCCGGTTTTCCCGCCCTCCCCCGATTTACAATTTTTAACAATTTAAAAAAAACCAAAAACACGACGATCAGATTTCCCTCCCCCCCAAGCCGAAATCGATCATTAAGATGATCGATCACACGATTCACACCCCTATTATTTACTCTTTCGGATAATAGAAGGACTAGGGGGCACTCCATGAAGTTAGCAAGTAGCACATTTAAAACTAATCAGAGAAAATTCTTTTTCACTCAATGCACAATTAAGCTCTGGAATTTGTTGCCAGAGGATGTAGTTAGGGCAGTTAGTATAGCTGGGTTTAAAAAAGGTTTGGATAAGTTCTTGAATGAGAAGTCCATTAACTGCTATTAATCAAGTTGGCTTAGAGAATAGCCACTACATTAGTAGCATAGGATCTACTTAATGTTTGGGTGCTTGCCAGATACTTATAACCTCGATTGGCCACTGTTAGAAACAGGATTCTGGGCTTGATGGACCCTTGGTCTGACCCAGACTGGAAAATTCATATGTTCTTATGTTCTTGCCTTTCACATTTTAAATAGCACACAAGACAAATACAAACCAACACATACTCTTCTATTACTCACAGATACATACTGCAGACAGTAGAAAATATTATAACAAAAGGAAAACAAGAAAAGTCAGGACAAAGCACTCAGGTAATCAAAAAATACTCTTGTGCACCAAAAGCTCCTCTCTTGTGTCTTACTCTTCTCTCCTATGCCTGACCAAACCTCAAATCAGCTGGCACAGGAAACTGGCTTATATACAAAAATAAGTGAAGCAATATTTTACCACATGTTCCAGTATTTTAATTGCCATGCTTCTTTGCCTTTGTGAATACCCCCTACCTTGTCTGCTTGACCGGACCGCCGGCGGCAGCATCGGGGCAGACTGCCCCGCATTCAGGCCCGGTGCCCCTGCGTGTTGGCGTGGGCCTCTGGGCTAGCCGCCGGGTCTGGAGCCGTCCCTGCTCCTCCTTCGTGGCAGCTGCTGCTTCCCTCTGCGGTCCAGGACCCAAGATGGCCGCCGCCATCTTAGGCGTGAGGCCGCGCCTCCTCACCTTTTAATTGCTCACAGCTGATTCCTATCCACAGGGCCAGAGAAAGTATAAAAGGAGACTTCCTCTGACCATTCCTTGACTTGGCAACTTCGTTGTTCGTCAGGTCTGCTTGCTTCGGTGAGTTCCAGTGCCTTGATTCCTTGTTCCCGCCTCGTCTTGGTATTCCTGGTTCTTGACTTCGGATCGGCTAGCGGTGATTCTCTGGTGTGTGACTTTGGACTGGCAAGTGGTGATCCCTCGGTGTGTGACCTCGGACTGGTAAGCAGCGACCCTCTGGCACTTGACCTTGGACTTCTCCCTGACCATCGTCTCCAAGGACCCACCTAAGTCCCAGCGGCCCGGGTCCCTACGGGCTCCTCCCGGGGGGACCGCGGGCTTTCAGGGGTGAAGCTCCAGTCAGCCCTTGCACCAAACATCTGTTCCTCGACCTCTCAAAGGCCCACCTAAGTCCCAGTGGTCCGGGTTCCTACGGGCTCCTCCTGGGGGGACCGCAGACTTCCAGTGGTGAAGACACACCTCCGTTCCTCGACGTCATGACTCTTCTCCTGCCTTCACAGTTGTGCCTGTCAACAGTGCCGAGGGTCAGCTGGTCACATCTTCTGTTCCTGCCTCGCCACACGACGGAAGAACCTACGGATCTTCCTCCAAGGTATACCATCCTCCCGTCGGCCCAAGGGTCCACAAGCCTGAGCATAACAGATTGCCAAGTCCATGGACCCGGCGGAGGTATCTGCCCGCCAGGCCATTCCCAGAATGGCCCAGCGCCTGAAGGATCAGCAACAGACCCTCGATGCCCTGGTCTCTGCAGTACAGGGTCTGACCCAACGCCTCGAGGCATTAGGGCCCATGAACCCTATGCTGCCATCTCCGCCTGGGGCTCAACGAAGCCGCCCTACTCAGCCATACGCCTTCCAGGCCTCCAGCGGCGATCTGGGGCAAGTAACTCCCACTCAACTCCCGGCGCCCTCTCGATACGCCGGAGATGCAAAGTTGTGTCGAGGATTCCTCAGCCAGGTCCGTTTTTCCTTGCTGCCTGCGCAGTTTCCCTGCGACCTGGTCAAAATCAGCTACATTATGTCCCTGCTCAACGGGAAGCCTCTGATCTGGGCCTCTCATCTGTGGGAGAGAAGGGACCCTGTCTTCGAAAACTTGAGTCAGTTTCTGTCTGCTTTCTGGCAGATTTTCGATGAACCCATCCGCAAACCCACTGCGGTCTCAGAATTGCTCCGATTGAGACAGGGCACTTGGACAGTGGCCGAGTACGCTACGGAATTCCTCACCCTGGCCGCAGAGCTGAATTGGAGAGAAGATTGCCTACTCGAAATCTTCTTGGAAGGGCTAGCCTCGCGCCTTCAGAATGAGCTAGCGGCGAAGGAACTCCCAGATGACCTCAATGGCATGATAGAATTGGCCAATCGAGTGGATCGTCGGATGAGGTTTCACCTTCCGGTAGTTAAGGCAGCAAGAAAGCCCTCACCTCCTTCCAAGAGTGCATCTGAAGCCCTTCGGGCACCTGCCGAGGAGCCCATGGAGTTGGGTCATGGGAGAGTGTCTCCTCAAGAGCGTCGACGGCGCACGGAGGAAGGACTTTGCTTTTATTGCGGCGCAGCAGGCCATCGAATAGCCGCCTGCCCAGCACGACCGAAAACTCCCGGGCCTAGGACCTGAAGGAGGTGTCTTCCTGGGCCGCACTTCACCCGCACCTCCATTAACGCTGCCAGTGGCGTTAACCTCGGCAGATGGGGAGTTCCACATGCTAGCCCTAGTGGACTCCGGCGCCGGTGGCAATTTTATAATGAAAGGCCTGGTGGAACACTTAAAGATTCCACAAGTTCATCTCCCAGTTCCCATGGTCATTTCTTCTATCCAGGGGAACAGGTGACTCACACCACAATTCCTGTCCAGCTGAGGGCTGGGGCCCTCCACCAAGAGCAGAAGCCATTCTACGTTCTGGAATATTCCATTCATCCAGTCGTCCTAGGTCTTCCCTGGCTCCAGGAGCATGAACCCCAGTTTGACTGGAAGACCTTACAGCTGTCTCGCTGGGGGCCGAATTGCCACAGCAATTGCCTCCAATCTGTGACTCCAGCTTCCTGCCCTATCGCCTCCACCAGCCTTCCAGGCCTGCTGGCTCCCTATGCCTCGTACGCAGATGTTTTTTCGAAACAACGGGCCAAGATACTTCCACCTCATCGATCGTTTGATTGTGCTATCAATCTCCTCCCAGGTACTGAGCCTCCCCAAGGACGCACTTATGCCCTCTCGCCGGCCGAGACACTGGCCATGAAAGAGTACATTGAGGAAAACTTGGAGAGAGGGTTTATCCGAAAATCAAAGTCCCCAGCAGGGGTTGGGTTCTTCTTTGTCGCTAAGAAGGATGGTAGCCTTCGCCCCTGCATTGACTATCGGGGCTTGAACGCGATAACGTCAAGGACCGTTATCCCTTGCCCCTCATCTCCGAGCTATTCGACCGGCTGCAAGGTGCGAAGATCTCCACTAAGTTGGATCTCCGAGGGGCCTACAACCTGATCTGTATCAAACAAGGTGATGAATGGAAGACGGCCTTTAATACCCGAGATGGCCACTATGAGTATCTAGTGATGCCGTTCGGGCTCTGTAATGCTCCCGCGGTATTCCAGAACACCATGAATGAGATACTCCGCGACCTCCTGTATCAAAGCGTTGTCGTATATTTGGAAGACATCCTGATATTCTCAGACACCCTGGCCGCTCACCGTCAGCACGTCATCCAAGTACTGCAACGCCTCCGAGAACATCAGTTATACGCGAAACTGGAAAAGTGCCTCTTTGAGAAGGAGTCCCTTCCCTTCCTGGGATACATCATATCCAGTGAAGGGTTCCGTATGGACCCACAGAAGTTGAAAGCCATTCGCGAATAGCCCCAGCCGTCCGGATTAAAGGCACTCCAGCGATTCTTGGGTTTCGCAAATTATTACCGGTCATTTATCCCACATTATGCGTCCATAGTGGCCCCGATGACCGCCCTGACCTGGAAGGGCACAGATCCCAAGAAGTGGCCTCCGGGAGCGGAGACCGCCTTTCGCCTCAAGGAGGCGTTCCTGCAGCAACCGTGCCTTCGGCACCCGGACCCACAGTGGCCATTCATCATCGAAGTAGACGCCTCCTCAGAAGGCGTAGGCGCCGTTCTGAGCCAGACTTCTGAAAGCCATAAACTACGCCCATGTGCCTTCCTCTCTCGCCAGTTCTCCCTGGCGGAACGAAACTACGCCATAGGCGACAATGAGCTCTTAGCGATCAAGGTCGCCCTTGAAGAATGGCGCCCGTGGCTAGAGGGGGCACAGCACCAATTCACGGTCTACACAGACCATAAGAATCTCGAATACCTGCACCAAGCGCAGCGGCTCAACCCGCAGCAGGCGCGTTGGGCTCTGTTTTTTACCCGGTTTAACTTTGCTCTTCGTTACAGACCAGCAGGAAAGAATATCAAGGCCGATGCCCTTTCACGGGTATTTGAATCCACAGAGGGTTCCGATGAACCACAGTACATCATCGAGCAGTCTCGGATCCTCCTGTCTGCTACCACGACCATCCCTCCTGGGAAAACTCTGGTTCCGCCGCACTTGCGGAAACAGGTTCTGGCCTGGGCTCATGATTCCTGCTGTTCCGGTCACCCAGGACAGTCCCGCACGTTACAGACCCTGCGCCGGTACTATTGGTGGCCAAAGGTTAACAGAGATTTCCTGTCAGTCCTGTGCCCGCCACAAGAGGATCTTCGGTTCGACCCCAGGCTTACTGCAGTCATTACCTGCGCCTTCTGAACCATGGACCCATGTGGCAACCGATTTTATGGTTGACCTGCCACTATCCAGTGGCAACACGATAATATGGGTGGTCGTCGACCGCTTTAGTAAAATGGCGCACTTCATGCCACTCTCAGGGTTGCCGTCTGCTCCCCAGCTGGCCCAGCTGTTCATTCAGCACATCTTTCGGCTGCATGGCCTACCTAGAAGCATCCTTTCCGATAGAGGGCCTCAATTTACTGCCAAGTTTTGGAGAACCCTCTGCCAAAAGTTTGATGTTACCTTAGATTATACGTCGGCATACCATCCCCAGTCTAATGGTCTTGTGGAGAGGACAAACTAGACGCTGAAACAATTCCTCCGACTCTATATCAATGAAAAACAAGATGATTGGGCCAGCCTGCTGCCCTGGGCAGAGTTTGCGCTTAATTCTCACCTCTCCACGGCTACCGGGTTCTCGCCGCTTCAGATAATATATGAGAAGCAGCCACGGCCGCCACTGCCAGTTCCCATCTCAGTTACGTCCCCATTAGCCCAACTCTCGGCAGACGAGTAACACCGCCTGTGGACCTCCACACGACATGCACTAGTCCAAGCCTGTCAAGCCGCTAAAAAGTATGCAGATCAGCGAAGAAGGCCTTATCCTCCGTTCAGGCCAGGCCAAAAGTTATGGCTAAGTACTCAGTTCATCCGCCTGAAACTGCCATCAACGTGACTGGCCCCACGTTTTATTGGACCTTTTCCTGTCATTCGCCAGGTTGGTGCCGTTTCGTATCAGCTTCATCTGCCGCCTTCCCTCAAGATACACAACACGTTCCATGTGTCCCTCTTGAAGCCCTTGGTGTTGTCATGGCCCTCCAGCACACGTCCAACTCCCCAACCTATTGCCTCCGAGGATGACCTTACATATCAAGTCCGCGAGTTCTTGGACATAAGAAAGCATGGGAAGAAATGGGAGTACCTGCTAGCGTGGGAGGGGTTCGGCCCTGAGGAAAACACCTGGGAGCCGTTGGCCAACATCCTGGACCGGGGCTTGCTTGAGCAATTTCACAGAGACCATCCGGCTAAGCCCAGGCCTCCGGAAAGGCGCCATAAAGAGGGGGGTACTGATGTGTTCCACGCCAGCGGCCATCCGCGGGCACGGCCCCCTACCTTGTCTGCTTGACTGGACCGCCGCTAGCAGCATCAGGGCAAACTGCCCCGCGTGTCGGCGCGGTCCTCCGGGCTAGCCGCCAGGTCTGGAGCCGTCCCTGCTCCTCCCTCACGGCAGCTGCTGCTTTCCTCCGCTGTCTGGGACCCAAGATGGCCGCCGCCATCTTACGTGCGAGGCCGTGCCTCCTCACTAGATTTAAAGGGACCTCGTCACTTTAATCACTCACAGCTGATTCCTATCCACAGGGCCAGAGGAAGTATAAAAGGAGACTTCCTCTGACCATTCCTTGACTTGGCAACTTCGTTGTTCGTCAGGTTTGCTTGCTTCGGTGAGTTCCAGTGTCTTGATTCCTTGTTCCTGCTTCATCTTGATATTCCTGGTTCCTGACTTCGGATCAGCTAGCAGTGATTCCTGGTATTGACTTCGGATCGGCTAGCGGTGATTCCTTGTATTGACTTCAGACTGGCAAGCGGTGATTCTCTGGTGTGTGACTTCGGACTGGCACGTGGTGATCCCTCGGCGTGTGACCTCGGACTGGTAAGCAGCGACCCTCTGGCACTTGACCTTGGACTTCTCCCTGACCATCGTCTCCAAGGGCCCACCTAAGTGCCAGCGGCCCGGGTCCCTACGGGCTCCTCCCGGGGGGACCGTGGACTTCCAGGGGTGAAGCTCCAGTCAGCCCTTGCACCGTACATCTGTTCCTTGACCTCTCAAAGGTCCACCTAAGTCCCAGCGGTCCGGGTTCCTATGGGATCCTCCTGGGGGGACTGCGGACTTCCAGTGGCGAAGACACACCTCCGTTCCTCGACGTCACAACTCTTCACCTGCCTTTACAGTTGCGCCCAGTGCCGAGGGTCAGCTGGTCACATCTTCTGTTCCTGCCTTGCCACCCGACGGGAGAACCTACGGATCTTCCTCCAAGATCTTCCTCCCATTGGCCCAAGGGTCCACAAGCCTGAGAATAACACAGCTGACTAGGGACCTGCCCAGGAAGTATTAAGCTGTACAGGGCCTGAAGACATGAAGTCTTTTGGCACTGCTTGATGATGTGAGCACTATATTTAGTATTTAAGGAAGCCCAGTTCACTTCACAGTTGCCTGAGCAACATGTCCTGTTACTCTGAACTGGAGTGTTTGCCTTCTCCCCTTCCTGTTTTGCTTTAACATGGACTGTTCTGACTTTTCTCTACTTGCCATGTGCTCCAACCTTGGCTTGGTACTCTTCTCTGTGAATGAACTATGCCTGCTCTGACCCTTGGTTTTATGCACCAATGTCTTCCATTAGCTACCACCAATTGGGGCCAGTTCTGCTCACAGCTCAGGCAGCACCAATCCGACAGAGGTCCAAAGAGTTCACACCTCAGCTTGTGACAGGCCCCTAAGGACTGGAGGAGTATCCAGAGAGCTACCCAATTACAGTTTGCTTAGGCCACAAACCCAGTTGACATCCTGATCCCTGCCTTTCTGAGGAAACTAACAAAGTTCAGCAGCAAGAGAAAAAACAAGCCCAGATTATAGGGGTGCTACGAGACCTGTCTCACGATTATGCAAGCTGCAGTCAGCCTTGCCCACAGCAATTTCCTTGCCAGCGCTACCACACCAATCGCTGCCCTGGCTTTCCCCCAGAATACTCCCGCTCTACAACTGGCAGCTCCAAAGCCTGTATGGGGTTTGGAGCTGCCAAAGCCTGTATGGGGTTTGAAGCTGCCAAAGCCTGTATGGGGTTTGAAGCTGCCATAGGGTTTATTAACATCGAGCTTCAAGCATTCTGCTTCATATCCAAACAAGTTAAAGTGACTTATATAAATTTCACTCTTCTACAACCAAACCCTAGCCTAGGTATCACTCTTGTGAGAGAAGAACAATTCTAGCCTTGCTAACTTCCAAGCCTTTCTAACACAGAAAGAAAGATATTCAAACGTGAATTAAAAACCTGGCTTTTTAAAAATACTTATAATCTAACTTAAATTCTTTCAGAATCCTGTCAACAAGAACTTATATCTTAACTTAAACTCTATCTGAATGCAGAGTTAACAAAAACAAGAACAAAAAGAAACAATAACAAGAGAACAAAGTAGCTCATGAAAACACCCCTACAACCAGGTAAATTTACTAACCCTAACCCTTATCCTACTAAACTATTGCCCCATCCTCAGATAAGACATATAAAAACATCACCCTAGAGTTGTTTGACCCACATAGGTTCTTCTATTGTATATATCATACTAAAATATGTATCTTATCAAAGTAACTCCAAAATGTATCTTACAAAACTTGTGTTTTACCAATATGTGTTATATCATAATGTTATGACCTAAAGTATGCTTGTTACATTTTTTTAAATCGTTGTGATCTTCACTTGGAACAATTATATATAAAATTACTAAATAATAAATAAATAAATAAATAGACCTGCTTCCAGAGGGTTTTTGATGAAACCAGTTGAGCCTCATCTACAGCCACAGAACATCTCTGCTTGAGACAAGGTTTCATAACCATAGGGCAATAGGCTGTGCATTTCTGCACCCTAACATTGGAACTATTGTGGAATGAAAAGGCACAGACAGCCATGTTTTGGCAGGACTTGTTGGACCCACCAATCTGGACATTATCATATCCTTCAGCAAAAAGGTGGACCTGGGAGCAGGGACCTGTCTGGTACGGGTCCTGTCTGGCACTTTGGTTTCACAGGCCCATGTTAACACCTATCTGGCTAACTACACTGCCCGCATCTGAGGAACCCAGTTCGGTCGATCCCAGCTATCTGAAAAAGAAAAAATGGCCACTACACTTCATTATGTTTGGAGAAGATGGGGAAATGCCAAAGATAGGGTTGATGGGGGGAGGCAATTCTCAGCGCTATCCAACCTACTCCCTAGAAGAATCGTTCTGTGATTCAGATAGTTTAAGAAAGCAAGACATTCTTCGCTAATGCCTTTCTAGACACTGGCATCACTGGCAACTTCACAGATGAAAGCATCGTACAATAGTACAGTATCCCCCTGGTGCCACTGGATAGCCCACTTCATATCTCCTCAGTTTATCCCCCCCGGGGCCTCCCCCCCCCAAGCTGGCCAAAAGTTCCTTTTGGGTGCAACGAGGGTCCTGGAGCGATCGCGCGGGGAATCACGTGACGCCGCGTCACTCCGACGTGACGCCGACGTCATGTGCTCCTCGCAAAGGAGTTCAGCAATGGCGTCCTGACTCCCTGCTGTACCACCAGGGAGTTTTGGTAAGTCTTGTGGGGGGGATTAAGGAGGGTGAGGGGTTTAAATTTTTATTTGCACGTATGGACATAGACTCAACTTATGGAATTCTCCATATGTCCATATTGACCGCAAATGGGACCCCCTTTCGACTTATGGACTTATGAACATAAACTTTTGCTCTGCACATCCCTATCAAATACTCTCCAGATCCTGATATATGTTAGTGACGTGGAGAACTTGCGTGCTCGGAGGAGTGTATCTATTACCGGCCCCGAGTATCTCCGTTTCTTCAGTCTAGCCCTCTCAATGGCAAGACCATAAGAGAGAATTGAGCTGGATCCTCGTGGAAGATGGGACCTTGCCGCAGCAGGTCCCTGTGTGGAGGCAGGGATAAGGGATTCCCCGCCAGTAGTCTTCTCATGTCTGCGAACCAGGGTCTTCTTGGCCAGTCCGGCGCCACTAGAAGAACTAGGCCTCTGTGCCGCTGAATCTTGTGTATAATGGCGCCTAGTAGGGGCCATGGCGGAAAGGCATATAGCAGGATCCCCTGGGGCCATGGCTGTACTAGGGCATCGATCCCGCCTGCGGCTGAAGTATCTGGGCACCTGAGCATTGGACCTGTCCGCTAATAGATCCATGCCCGGAGTCCCCCATCGATCCACAATCATCTGAAAAACTGTGGGCGACAGCTGCCATTCCCCTGGACTTAGGATTTCTCTGCTGAGGAAGTCTGCCGTGGTGTTGTCCTTCCTGGCGATGTGGACGGCAGAGATGTCCTGGAGATTTGCTTCCGCCCAAGACATCAGGGGGGCTATTTCTAGGGATACCTGTTGGCTTCTGGTGCCGCCCTGTCAGTTGATGTATGCCACCGTGGTGGCATTGTCCGACATCACTCTGACCGCTCTGTGTCGAAGTCTGTGGGCAAACCGCAGGCACGATAGCCTGACTGCCCGTGCCTCTAGTCAGTTGATGTTCCACCACGACTCTTCTCTGTTCCACCGCCCTTGGGCAGTGAGTTCTTCGCAATGTGCTCCCCAGCCGTCCAGGCTGGCATCTGTCGTGAGCAGGGTCCAGGTTGGGGAGGACATTTTTTACCTCTGGCTCGTGTGGCCGGGCTGCAGCCACCACCGTAGCTGATTCCACACCCTGGCTGGTAGAGGCAGGTGTACGGTGTAGTTCTGTGATCGTGGGCTCCACCGAGATAGGAGGGCACGTTGTAATGGTCTCATATGAGCCCGCGCCCATGGTAGCACCTACAGGTGGATGCCATAAGGCCGAAGACCTGTAAGTAATCCCAAGCTGTGGGCCGGGTGGCGCCCAACAGGGCCTGCAGACGATTCCGGAGCTTTGATCTTCTCTTGGAGGTCAGGCTGACCTTGTCTTCCTGGGTGTCGAATCGGATTCCTAGGTATTCCAGTGACTGAGAAGGCTGTAGGGAACTCTTGTTCAAGTTTACCACCCATCCTAGGCTTTCCAGAAGAGCTATAACTCTGTTGGTTGCCTGGTGGCTCTCCTCCGGCGACTTTGCCCTGATCAGCCAATCGTCCAGGTAGGGATGGACGAGAATCCCTTCCTTCCTGAGGGACGCCTCCACTACTACTATGACCTTGGTAAAGGTCCGCGGCGTGGTGGCCAACCCGAAGGGTAAAGCTCGGAACTGGAAGTGTTGGTTCAGGACTTTGAAGCGTAAGTAGCGCTGGTGATCCCGATGGATTAGGATATGCAAGTAGGCTTCCGACAGATCTAGGGATGTGAGAAACTCCCCTGGCTGTACTGAATTTTTGACAGATCGCAGAGTTTCCATGCGAAAGCTGGGCACCTGTAGGTGTCGGTTGACTGACTTGAGGTCCAAGACGGGCCTGAAAGTGCCCTCCTTCTTGGGTACTATGAAATAAATGGAATAATGCCCAGAATTTATCTTCCCTGCAGGCACTGGGATTATGGCTTTTAGGGATAGGAGCCTCCGAAAGATAACTTCTAGTGCCGTCCTCTTGAGGGGTGAACAAGAAGATTCCACAAACTTGTCCGGCGGGAGCCGAAGAAAGTCCAGGTAGTACCCATCTTGGATGATAGCGAGGACCCACTGGTCCGAGGTAATCTCGACCTACCTGCGGTAAAAGAGGGTTAGCCTGCCCCCTATGGCTGCTACCCCCGGTTGGGTCGGCTGATTGTCATTGTGGGGTACGGCCGGGACCCGAACCCAAGCCGGTTCCCCTCTTGTTGTGCTTAGTCTGAAAGGACTGGTTCCTGGCCTGCGAACGAGGTGCTTGGTAGTGAGTCCTGTAAGAGTTGAAGCGCTGAGAGGCTCTGCCTCTGGATGGTCTAGGAAAAGGGCGCTCCCTCCTCCTTGGCCTGTCTTCTGGTAGACGGGGTAATGGAGAGGCGCCCCATTTGTTAGCCAGTTGAATTTAGTCGTTAGAATTTGGAAACACGCTCAGCGAGTGTGAGGGAGCTCCAAACTGCTTTGGAGACGGAAATTACTGAATTGCTGCACTTCCTGCAGGGGTATATGTACACGTGCTGACGTCAGATCCGTCTTTAACTGCTAGCACGAGCACACTATACCCACTTGTTTTGAGTCCATCTGCTACACGCAAGGAAACTGTGACTTTTGTTAACCAGGCACACGTTGAATAAGATATGTAGAATCCACTCTTTTATTAATAGGTGGAACGGAATATGGATGTTCCCAAAGCCTATGTTGTAACTCCAAAAGTACTTCGTGGACAAGAATGGCCAGGACTTCTTTTGGAGGGTCAACAAATTGTAAGACTTCTAAAGTCTGCTGTCGTGTATCCTCCTCAGACACTAAGTTGAAGGGGATTGTGTCTGCCATATCTTTTATGAAATTGGTGAAGGACAAGTCTTCTGGTGGAGACAACTTCCTGCCTTCAGGAGGATACGGGTCAGACATGAAGCTTTCCAATGAAGAATCAGTATTTTTCTCCTCCCATGAGTCGTATGGCACTTTTCTGGAAGGAGAAGTAGGAGTAGACCTCGGTGGAAGTGATGGAATCAGTGGCCTAAAGAGTCCTTAAAGCTCTGGTTGAGGATCATCGACAGGTCTCTGCCCAGGAACATCCCCTAGTCCTGCAGGTTTAGCAGGGGTAGGCTGTGGTGGGATGGCACTGATGAGGACGTCTAATCTATTCATCAGCATTTGGAATAGTGCAAATTCCAGTTGTCCTGGAGCCCCAGGTAATGGTATCAGTGCTGGTCCTATGTTCGAAGATGGCACCGGCATTGGCACGGGTACTGGCATCGGCAGAGGTGCCGGCATCGGTGCAGGCAACGGCATCGACAATGGTGTCGGCTTCAGCAAGGGCATTGGACTTGGCATTGATGGTCGATGCTCTTGGAGCGCTTCTAGCACCGCTTGGCAGATAAATCTGCTCAATTCCTCCGTAATAGCTGGTGCATGCAGAGCAGCTATATGTGGTGGCGGTGGGGGCGTTATCGGTCCTACCACAGGGCCCTGTGGAGGTTCGATGTCTGGCACCTCGAGAGAAGGTGAACACCTCAGTGTCGAAGGCCTCTGTGTTTCCTGAAGGTGAGGCCGCTTGGCTGTCGACTTCTCCGGGGATAGTAGAGATTCTGGAATCGAAGGATGTAGATGTCGATGTTTTGACTGATGCTCTGATGCTGATTTAGTCGATGCCGTGGATGGGGTCGGTGATAAACGGTCCCCGGAACCTTCCAGATGACGTTTTTTAAGGATTATCCTTTTTGAAGCTCTGGCCGGAGATGACTGAGTGGACGTCAATGGGGAAGGTAAGAGTTGAAGATGCAACAAATGTTCCATCTTTTCTTGTCGTGCTTTCCGACCTTTAGCGGTCATTTCTGCACATTTCGGGCAGGATGAGACATCATGAGATTGGCCCAAACAAAGTACACACTCGAGATGTGGATCCGAAATTGACATGGTCCGATTACATTTGGGACATTTTTTAAATCCCGTGGCCATGATAACTTTGATAGCTGTCGATGGATATCTGAAGAAAAAATTCTTAAACTCAAATGAGTCAGAAAGGAATTTATCTACTCACCAGCCGGTGGTAACGAGGGAAACTCTGATTGTGGGAGAGAAAAAAATGAATTTTGATCTGATTTTTAGTCAGAATTTTGTGAAAGATCTCACACAGGCTCCTGCTCCGCAATGCCAAAAGCAGTGCGGAAAAACGAAGACTGAAGGGAGACCCCCTGTGGCTGAGAATATCATGGCATGCTGGGCATGCTCAGTGGGTTCAGTGTGCCAGTCAAAAGTTTTTAGAAACTTTGACAGAAAGTTTTCCGTGATAGGGCTCAGTCAGTGATGTCACCCATATGTGAGGACTAGCATCCTGCTTGTCCTGGGATAAAATAACTTCTGTCTTCTTTTTTTTTTTTGTTTAGAGATGTTGGTGTTGTGAGGGTTAGACTAATTGATTACTACAGTTTGTAAGAATGGTTATTTTATTTGGCCTTTTCCTTTTTTTGCTCATTTCACCATTTATGTGAATTAGATGCAGTAGAGATTTTTTATATACCGTATATTTAATTATTGTATATTTGTAGATGTGACCGCATTTATGTCTCTTAAAATTTCATAAATATAAAAGAAACAATGATTCACCACCAGAACATAATTTAACAGTCTGATATCTTTTCTCTAGGTTTCTGAGTTGCTTATATATGTACTTAAGTTAGTTGACTAGGTAGGCACTGAGCCTTTCCTGTTGGGTACAAAAGCTTCAGGCAGAATCCTCTAGCAAGTCTCACATCCAGATAAGTTGTGACCTGCTCCAAAACACAGAGCAAACATCATGACGCTCCATTAGAGATACCTTTTATCTACACCTTGAGTTTCTTGCTTGCTTTCATGTAGCTTTACTTAGAAAACAATAGTGAGAACAAAAAAAAGTTTTTAGCAAAATTTAAAAAAAGAGTACATATCAGTACGACTGTATTAAGAAGACATGTTTTTCTTTTGAGATACATATTTGTGTGCGCTTGAATTATCAAATACACTGGATTCAAAATCTTTTTTTAAATTTTAGTTATCAATATTACCTGATCCAAAGATTGCTTCACATTGTCTATCATGGGTTTCACAAATTCCATCCCAACAGTAGGCTTTGTCATCATTACACGGGCTTCCGTTCTCCTTGATGATGTCAGTTGTACATTCTGTCTTAATTCCACTGCAATACTCAGGGAGGTCACATTCATTAACTGTTGTTCTGCACATTATGCCAGGTAAAGCAATCTGATAAGAAGACAAACTAAATCAGGAGACCTTTGTCACAAAATAAGTTCCTTTCTCAGTTCTTATAAAAATCAACAGATAGAAAAAGTAATAAAGTTATGTGACATAGCTAAGCAAACAATGTGTGATGGATGGCATTATTTGGAACCTTTTACCTACAAAAGGGATGCACAAGGCAAAAAGTGTTGTGTCATTATGTCGTTTCTGTTTCATATTTATGTCATTTTTATGAAAAAAAAGAGTACATGGGGGTAACTTGCTGGTGTGGTAGTTACTACCCTTAACCAATAAGCCTTCATTCTGTTGATGCAACTCCATTATGGCTCTCTGCTTACGGCATGGGGAAAAGAGGAAAAGGGGATTCAGACAGCAACCAACAAGGAAAATGGATTTTTACGGTCTGGGAAAACAAATAAGCATGGGGTAACTTGCTGGTGTGGCGGTTACTACCCTTAACCAACATGCCTGATACTTTGAATGCAACTCCAAAATTGCTCTCTGCTTCAATGGCAAGAGGTAACAGGTAATTGGACTCATAGAGCAACCAACAAGGGCTCTGACTTTGACAGTTTGGGAAACTAAGTAAGGAGATGACTTGTATGGCGCAGCAGATGCCATAATAAGCTTGCTGGGCAGACTGGATGGACCATTTTGCCTTTTTCTGCCATCATTTTTTATGTTTCTATGTTTTACTTTTTATGTCATTTGTGTTGTTTCCATTTAAGTCAATGGGGGAGGCAATGCCAGTTATTTTTGTCTATAACATTATGGTTTTTAATCCAATTTTTATGAAACTTGCAGGCAGGCAGTGGAGACCTAGGTTATACATCCTCTATTTATTTTATTTACGGTATTTAAAATCGTTTCTATACCGCCTATACAGATGTTTGTAAGATCTAAGCGGTTTACAATAAAAAGAGAAAATACAATATCAGAAAGTTAGGGGAAAATAGAAACAGACTAAAGAAGAATAAACACAAAGAAAAATAAAGTAGGGTAAAAACCAAAAAATACAAATATGAGTAGTAATTAAAAAATTAAAATTAATAAAATTAAGAAGATATAGGAAAAGATAAAATATCTTATGTAGGAGTCATAATCTGATAAAATCTATTTCTCATTTGGAGTTAGCTGGCACTAATAATCTGTTTAAATATTAATATTAGGGCATAAAAACTGTTAAAAAAAATTTACAAAAAAGGACAAACAAACTTCTAGAAGTGATCTGTTCTATCTGGATTGGGTGTGGCTGTCTCAGAACTTGGGGGAGGTAAACTTAGAGAACCAGGAGAGCCATTGTGGCCAGTGCACAGTGTGGAGCCAGGGAGCACTAAATATTCTTGTGTCCAGCTAAGTAAAGGTTTAACTTAGTTAAACTTACTAAGCCAATCAGGAGGAGGGTCTTATTAAAATCCATTGCAGATACAGAGTCCTGAGAACATCCGTGACCAAGGGTTAACTGTATTAAATACTGAAGAAGCTCTTGAGAAAAAGATTGAAGTGTTATCTGAAAAGAGAGAAGAAACCCAATGAATACAGGAATTCCAGATCAGTAACCAAGGAAAAAGCTAATTGTGCTGGATGAATCTGTCATCAAAGGCACTAATCTTTCCCCTTGCACAAATGCAAAGGGAAAGGGAAAAGTGGATAACAAAACTCAAGTAAAGACACAAAAGGAGTTTAGGAACAGCAGTAACCTGAACGTGGAAAGCTGGAAAGCTATGAGCACAAATGCTCGTAGTTTGGGCAATAAAATCCCAGATCTGCAAGCCCTAATGGTGGAGGTGGACTTGGATATTGTTGCTGTCACAGAGACGTGGTTCACGGAATCTCACGATTGGGATACAGCAATACTGGGCTATAACTTGTTAAGGAAGGACAGAGCTGAAAGGAAAGGGGGAGGCGTGGCTCTTTATATCAGAAACAATATCCAAGCATCTGAGCTGCAAGGAAGATGGGGCAATGAAGAAGCACTATGGGCCAACCTAAAAAAAGATGGGACATCCATTTTTATTGGAGTGGTTTACAGGCCTCCAAATCAAAAGGAAGAGCTGACAGAGATCTGGTTGAAGACATCCAAAAGATGGGAAAGAAGGGAGAAGTGGTGATTGTTGGTGGCTTTAATTTGCCGGATGTAGACTGGAGAATCCCATCTGCAGAATCTAACAATAGTAGAGAAATAGTGGATGCTCTGCAAGGAGCTTTGCTCAAACAAATGGTAATGGAACCCACAAGAGAGGGAGCTGTACTCGATTTAGTGCTCACTAATGCAGATAATGTCTCTGATGTGCAGGTGGGCACCCATCTCAGCACCAGTGATCATCAAACGGTATGGTTTAATATCACAAAAAGGATATGGAAAAGAAGCACATGAACCAGAGTTTTGCAGTTCAAAAACATGGACTTTGATGAAATGGGGAAGTACCTGGAGGAAGAACTAGTAGGCTGAGAGAACAAGAGAGATATGGAACAACAGTGGACCAAACTAAAAGGAGCAATTACCAAGGCAACTAATCTATATGTTAGAAAAGTAAAGAAAAGCAAAAGAAAAATGAAACCCATCTGGTTCTCCAAGGAGGTGGCTGACAAAATAAAGGCTAAAAGAACAGCGTTTAAGAAATATAAAGGATCCCAAAAGGAGGAGCACAAAGAAGAATATCTGGTAGCACTGAGGGAGACAAAGAAAGTAATCAAGATGGCAAAAAGTCAAGCAGAAGAAAGGATTGCCAAAGAGATTAAGAGAGGTGACAAAATATTTTTCAGATACATCAGTGAAAGGAGAAAAGTTCAAAGTGGAATAGTGAAATTGAAAGGTGAAAAGGATCAATGTGTGGAGAGAGACGAAGAAATGGCAGAAATATTAAACAAATACTTCAGTTCTGTGTTCACTAAAGAAGACCCTGGAGAAGGACCGTCACTAGTTAACAAACTAAAGGGGAATGGAGTAGATGTAACTCCATTTACAGTAGAGAATGTATGGGAAGAGCTGAGGAAATTGCTCCATGGATTAATTCTTGGCTTCTGACCTCTGGACTGGTGGATGTGTCTTCTCCTGGCTTGAACCTGGTACGGCGTTGGACCCTTCTCCTGGCTTGACCCCGGAACGGCGTTGGACCCTTCTCCTACTTTGACCCTGGACTGGACTCGGACACCGCTGGTATATTGATTCTCGGACCGGCTTTGGACTCTTCTTCGACTCTGTCCTCAGACTGTCTCGACCTGCTGGAGGCGCCAGCCGTCTGGAACCCACGACCTGCAGGAGGCACCTGCATCCAGACCTTCTACAGTCTTCAGAGGAGTCACCTAGGTCCCAGCGGCCGGACCCCTACGGGCTCCTCCTGGGGGGGGGGGGGGGGTTGCGTGCTTCCAGGGTGAAGTCTTCTAGCAAGTCTCTTCAGTCCAAGAGGCCTCGCCCTTCGACGGTAGCCATCTACCTCGAAACAAGGGTCCACTTTCATAACAGAATACCAAGGCCATGGACCTGGCAGAGGCCTCGCCTCGGCAAGCCATTCCAGGACTGGCCCAGAAGGTCATGGAACAACAACGTATTCTGGAATCCATGGCTTCATCCCTAGAACGACTTAACGCACGTCTGGACTCCATGGCAGCTGCTCAGGCTGCCTCTGCTGCTGTGCCAGCGTTGACGTCAAACACCGCCCGAACTACAATTCCGTTACTCATACCTCCACGCTATGCAGGGGATCCTCAGTTGTGTCAAGGATTCATCAATCAGTGCAGCATGCATTTTCAACTTCAAGCCTCTTCGTTTCCAGACGATCTCACCAAGACTACCTACATTCTGTCGCTCTTGGAGGGGATGGGCTTCTCCCTATTGGCGATGATCAGATCCAATCCTGCAAGATCTTCAAAAGTTCTTGGAACTTTTCCTCGCGGTTTTCGATGATTCTGGGAATCAGGTAGTAGCCGGTTCTAAACTTTTGCAACTTCGACAAGGAAACTGAGCCCTCGCAGACTACACCATCGAGTTCAGAACACTGGCTTCGGAACTTCACTGGGAGGAGAACTGTTTGCGTTCCATATACCTGGAGGGCCTGTCGTCAAAGATCAAGGATGAGACGGAAGCTCGTGAACTACCAAGGTCCTTAGACTCTATCATAGACTTAGTAACTCGGATAGACCGTCGCCTGCAAGAAAGAGCTCGTGAGGGAGCTAACTCCAGAAGAACCAGCTCTTGGAACTCTCCTCGTCCAGTACCGACGGTCTCACAAACTACATCTGCTTCCGGAGGAAATATAGAAGAACCTATGCAACTGGGGCGTGGTCCTCTTTCTCCTGAGGAACGACAAAGACGCCGTCATGCAGGCCTCTGCATGTACTGTGGAGGAACGGGTCACCTCATAGCCCGTTGCCTGATCCGACCGGGAAACTTCAAAGCCTAGGCTCCAGCGGGGGAGTAACCCTAGGCATTACCTCTCCAGCTCCCCCACTCACTCTTCGGATCTCTTTGGCACTGAAGGACCTCCAATTCTCCACCATGGCCCTAATAGACTCCGGTACAGGCGGGAGTTTTATCCTTCAAGATATCGTGGAGAAACTCCATATTCCTCTTCAACTTTGCCCCACGCCATTGATCATATCCTCTATTCATGGAGATTCTCTACCAGGAAAGATAACCCATCAGACTGTTCCTCTGGAGTGTCACATCGCCCCCAAACATTATGAACAAATTTCGTTTTATGTCATCCAGAAAGCCATACATCCCGTAGTATTGGGTATTCCCTGGTTACAACGTCATAACTCTAAGAACATAAGAACATAAGAAAATGCCATACTGGGTCAGACCAAGGGTCCATCAAGCCCAGCATCCTGTTTCCAACAGTAGCCAATCCAGGCCATAAGAACCTGGCAAGTATCCAAACACTAAGTCTAATTCATGTTACTATTGCTAATGTCAGTGGCTATTCTCTAAGTGAACTTAATAGCAGGTAATGGACTTCTCCTCCAAGAACTTATCCAATCCTTTTTTAAACACAGCTATACTAACTGCACTGACCACATCCTCTGGTAACAAATTCCAGAGTTTAATTGTGCGTTGAGTAAAAAAGAACTTTCTCCGATTAGTTTTAAATGTGCCCCATGCTAACTTCATGGAGTGCCCCCTAGTCTTTCTACTATCCGAAAGAGTAAATAACCGATTCACATCTACCCGTTCTAGACCTCTCATGATTTTAAACACCTCTATCATATCCCCCCTCAGTCGTCTCTTCTCCAAGCTGAAAAGTCCTAACCTCTTTAGTCTTTCCTTGTAGGGAAGCTGTTCCATTCCCCTTATCATTTTGGTAGCCCTTCTCTGTACCTTCTCCATCGCAATTATATCTTTTTTGAGATGCGGCAACCAGAATTGTACACAGTATTCAAGGTGCGGTCTCACCATGGAGCGATACAGATTGGACTACCCTGAAACTTCTGCAATGGGGATCTGCTTGTCAAGAGACTTGTCTACGGGGATCCATACCAACCGACAGCTATGTCTGCATCACACAGCTTGAAGGTCTGCTTGCACCGTATAGTCAATTTGCAGATGTTTTTTCTAAAAAGGCTGCTGATATCTTGCCTCCGCATTGAGAGTTCGACTGTGCCATTAACTTAGTTCCAGGAGCCTCGCCTCCCCGAGGGAAGGTCTATGCATTATCCGCTTCAGAGACTCAGGCGATGACCAGCTATATTCAGGAAAATCTACAAAAGGGGTTCATTCGACGCTCTACTTCGCCAGCCGGAGCTGGTTTCTTCTTTCTAGGGAAAAAGGATGGAACTCTGAGGGCATGTATTGATTTCCGCGGACTCAATGCTATCACCATCAAAGATCGCTACCCATTGCCTTTGATCGCTGAACTCTTTGATCGTTTACAGGGGGCCCAGATATTTTCCAAATTAGACCTCCGAGGGGCCTACAATCTAATCAGAATTCGTGAAGGTGATGAATGGAAAACTGCTTTTAATACTAGAGATGGACATTACGAATACCTGGTTATGCCGTTTGGATTAACTAATGCCCCTGCAGTATTCCAACACTTTGTTAATGAAATATTCCGAGGCCTACTTTACATCTGTGTTGTGGTCTATTTGGACATCATTATTTTCTCGGCCAATTTGTAAACACACAGACAACACGTCCTTCAGGTGTTACAGCGGCTAAGGGAGAACAGACTGTATGCTAAGCTTGAAAAATGTATTTTTGAAAAAGAGTCTTTACCCTTCCTGGGTTACATTATATCTAAACAAGGATTTCAAATGGATCCCGCCAAGCTGAAATGCATTAAAGAATGGCCTCAGCCTAATGGACTGCGTGTACTTCGGCGTTTTCTGGGTTTCGCGAATTATTATCGCAGTTTTATCCAGAATTTTTCTAAATTAGCCGCCCCTCTGACTGCACTGACTCGAAAAGGAGCTAATATCAAGGCATGGCCTGTGGAGGCCGAGGAAGCATTTCAAGCCCTTAAAGACTCCTTTCTTCGACAACCATGTCTTCAGCATCCCGATCCCAAGCGCCCATTTATCGTTGAAGTTGATGCATCGGCTGAAGGAGTTGGAGCTGTTCTGAGTCAGACGACTACATCAGGAGCAGCGCATCCTTGTTCATACTTCTCCAAGAAATTCTCAGCGGCAGAACGTAAATACGCCATTGGAGATAAAGAGCTTCTTGCTATCAAGATGGCACTTGAAGAATGGCGACAGTGGTTGGAGGGAGCTCAACATCGCATAACCATCTTTACTGACCACAAAAATTTAACATATCTGCAAGAAGCTCAACGGTTAAACCCGCGTCAAGCCCGTTGGGCCCTCTTTTTCACTCGCTTCGACTTTGAATTACGATATCGTCCTGCTGACAAGAACATTAAGGCCGACGCCTTATCTCGTTCATTCTCCACAGAGGATATTAAGGATCCTGAACAACACATCATTGATCCGGCCCGTATCATCCTGTCCACTACTTTCACGGTACCACCTGGGAAGACGGTGATGCCTAAGCGGCTTCGCAATAAAGTTTTGGCTTGAGGCCATGATTCCAGATTGGCAGGACACCCCGGACGACTGCGAACACAGGCGCTCTTACAGCAGTATTATTGGTGGCCAGAGATGCATAAAGATATACGAGCCTATGTAGATTCTTGTCCAGTCTGCGCACAATATAAAGTCCTCACCAGGAAACCTTGGGGCCTGTTGCAACCCTTACCCATTCCCACTAGACCATGGACACACATCTCCACAGATTTTATAGTGGAACTTCCTCCATCTGATGGCAACACGGTGATATGGGTAGTAGGGATGTGAATCGTTTTTTGACGATTTAAAATATCGTCTGATATATTTTAAATCGTCAAAAATCGTTAGGGCCACGATACAATACCAATTCCCCCGATTTATCGTCAAAAAATCGTAAATCGGGGGAAGGGGGAGGGCAGGAAAACCGGCACACTAAAACACCCTAAAACCCACCCCCAACCCTTTAAATTAAATCCCCACCCTCCCGAACCCCCCCCAAATGCCTTAAATTACCTGGGGGTCCAGCGGCGGTCCGGAACGGGCTCCTGCAATTGAATCGTGTTGTCTTCAGCCGGCGCCATTTTTCAAAATGGCCGCCGCAAAATGGCGGCGGCCATAGACCAAAATGATTCGACTGCAGGAGGTCGTTCCAGACCCCCGTTGGACTTTTGGCAAGTTTTGTGAGGGTCAGGAGGCCCCCCCAAGCTGGCCAAAAGTCCCTGGGGGTCCAGCGGGGGTCCGGGAGCGATCTCCTGCCGCGAATCGTTTTCCGTACGGAAAATGGCGCCGGCAGGAGATCGACTGCAGGAGGTCGTTCAGCGGAGGTTCCGGACCCCCGCTGAACGACCTCCTGCAGTCGATCTCCTGCCGGTGCCATTTTCCGTACGGAAAACGATTCGCGGCAGGAGATCGCTCCCGGACCCCCGCTGGACCCCCAGGGACTTTTGGCCAGCTTGGGGGGGCCTCCTGACCCCCACAAGACTTGCCAAAAGTCCAGCGGGGGTCCGGAACGACCTCCTGCAGTCGAATCGTTTTGGTCTATGGCCGCCGCCATTTTGCGGCGGCCATTTTGAAAAATGGCGCCGGCTGAAGACAACCCGATTCTATTGCAGGAGCCCGTTCCAGACCGCCGCCGTTCCGGACCGCCGCTGGACCCCCAGGTAATTTAAGGCATTTGGTGGGGGATTTAATTTAAAGGGTCGGGGGTGGGTTTTAGGGTGTTTTAGTGTGCCGGTTTTTCTGCCCTCCCCCTTCCCCCGATTTAGCTACGGACCGCCGCTGGACCCCCAGGTAATTTAAGGCATTTGGGGGGGGTTCGGGAGGGTGGGGGATTTAATTTAAAGGGTCGGGGGTGGGTTTTAGGGGGTTTTAGTGTGCCGGCTCACGATTTTAACGATTTTCACGATACTTTAAACACCCAAACGGCAACTATACGATTCCCTCCCCCTCCCAGCCGAAATCAATCGTTAAGATGATTGAGGACACGATTCACATCTCTAATGGGTAGTGGTAGACCGCTTTTCTAAAATGGCTCATTTTATTCCACACCCCTCTCTCCCATCTGCTCCACGACTGGCTCAATTATTCATGCTGCACATCTTCCACCTACATGGACTGCCTCAACACATCACCTCGGACCGGGGCCCGCAGTTCACGGCTCGATATTGGCTCAACCTCTGCAAGAAATTCCAGATTTTGTTGGATTTCCCTACAGCATTCCATCCTCAGGCTAATGGTCAGGTAGAGCGCACCAATCGTACGCTAAAACAGTTCTTACGTTTTTATGTCAACTCTCGACAAAATGATTGGGCATCACTTCTTTCCTGGGCGGAGTTTTCTCATAATTTGCATGCTGGGACCTCTACGGGAGCATCCCCTTTTCAGATTGTCTTCGGTCGTCAACCCCGTCCACCCTTGCCTGTACCCCTACCTGTTCCATCGCCAGCAGCTCAGTTAACAGCTACACAACTGAAACAACTTTGGGCTCAAACTCAAAAGATGCTACAGAGAGCAGCTGCTCCGCTAAGAAATTTGCTGATCCACATCGACGCCAGGCTCCTCAGTTTCATCCCGGGGAGAAGGTGTGGCTCAGCACCCGGCATATCCGTCTGAGGGTCCCTTCCATGAGACTGGCTCCTCGGTATATTGGACCATTTCCGGTATTGAGACAATTAGGTCCAGTAACCTACCAACTTCGGTTACCTGTTTCATTGCGCATTCACAATTCATTCCATGTGTCTCTTCTAAAACCATTGATCCTCAGGTGGCCTAGTCGGAAGCCGCCCGAGCCTGCGCACCATCAAGCTGTAGATGAGACTATTTATCAAGTGTGTGAGGTGTTGGATGTCCGGAAACGGGGCACCATTTGGGAGTACCTCCTGGCTTGGGAGGGATTTGGCCCTGAGGAGAACTCTTGGGAACTGGCAAAGAATATATTGGATAAATCGTTGCTCAAAGACTTTCATTCAAAACACCCTGGTAAACCCAAACCTTCTAGGGGGAGGCCTAAAGGAGGGGGTACTGTTAGCAGCATCAGCCGCGGCAAGCCGCGACTGGGTCCGGGTGTCATGGCCGCCGGCCGCAGCCGACCACAACTGAGGCCAGGTCGACGGGCGCAGCAAACTTAACTCACCCGGGTCGCCGGGTATGGTCGAGGATGCCTGGCGGGGGCAGGCAGCTCTTCTTCTTCTCTCTCCCGGCCGCTGCCATCACTGGGTTCGGCAGCGTGGCTCCGCGGCGATCTGGCTCCTCCCCCTCTGCTCTTTAGAGCCGCACGCGCGGCTGAGGGATATTCTTAAAGGAGCCATGACAGGAAGTGTCATGGTTCCCCCTGAAGTTCCTCCCCTGGCTTCCTGTACTTAAGGCAAGGGCTGAGCATTCAGTCCTTGCCTTGGTATTGAGGTTCCTGCCTGAGTGTATTCCTGGCTCCTGGTTCTTGGTTCTTCGTCCCGCTCTTCTCCCCTGCTCCGTGGATTGATTCTTGGCTTCTGACCTCTGGACTGGTGGACATGTCTTCTCCTGGCTTGAACCTGGTACGTCGTTGGACCCTTCTCCTGGCTTGACCCCGGAACGGCATTGGACCCTTCTCCTAGCTTGACTCCGGTACGGCTCTGGACCCTTCTCCTGCTTTTATCCTGGACTGGACTCGGACACCGCTGGTATATTGATTCTCGGACCAGCTTTGGACTCTTCTTCGACTCTGTCCTCAGACTGTCTTGACCTGCTGGAGCACCAGCCGTCTGGAACCCACGACCTGCAGGAGGCGCCTGCATCCAGACCTTCTACAGTCTTCAGAGGAGTCGCCTAAGTCCCAGCGGCCGGACCCCTACGGGCTCCTCCTGGGGGGTTGCGTGCTTCCAGGGTGAAGTCTTCTAGCAAGTCTCTTCAATCCAAGAGGCCTCACCCTTTGACAGTAGCCATCTACCTCGAAACAAGGGTCCACTTTCATGACAGCTATCGCAGATACAGACATTTGTGAGTTACTATTGCTCTCTCAGAGCTTTCCCTGGAACCAGGTACTCGCTCCTTGAGGGCCTAACCCTTTCCAGCTACTGAGCAACATTAAGACCTTATGTGAGATTTGTCATCTAGTTCTGGCTATGAACACAGCATACTCTGTCTACTCACTATCTATAGTCTCTCTACAGCTCAGCAACCCTGGGATCGCTGTTCCAGTACCTGAGGGACTTCAGCCCTGCTGGGCATATCAGCTCACTACTGCCACCTCTGGTGGTTCTACTAACCTGTCTAATAAAAGAACTATCTGTATCTGTCTCCATAACCCAGCCTAGCCGGTGGTCCCTCTCGGGTTATCCTCCTGGGGGCGCTGTCATCTGCCATTGGCCCAAGGATCCACCTAACTATATTCTTCTACAGCTAAGTGCCCTCTCCAAGCACTCTACTAGTAACGGATTGCTAACTCCTCTTCCCACAGGAGTATCCAGCAGTCGAAGTCATACAGATTGCTAACTTCGCCTACGGAGTACAACAAGATTGCTAATTCCCTAGCAGTTCCGTAACAAGATTGCTAACTCCTCCTTCCACAGGAGCAGATTCATAACAGATTGCTAACTCCTCCCCTCTTGAGGAGTAGATCCTAACAAGATTGCAAACTCCTCCTCCCACAGGAGTATCCAGCATCAGATTCATATCAAGATTGCTAACTCCAGTGGATCCGACTTTAAATTGGAGAAGCAGTACTCCTGGGAATCCAGCTTACAGTATGGGTTGTCAGTAACCCATGGACCCGACACACCTCTCCGCTCTGCAGCTATACCGAGCCTGGCTCAACGCATCTCAGAACAGCAAGAAACCTTGGAGAAATGTACTGCAGCATTTTATCAGCTTCATACACAGAAAATACAAAGCACAGCTTCTACCCAAGAAGGTCAGTTACAGGAGGTAACTTTAAAGACTGCTGTTCCATTGGCGGCTCCTATTCACTTCCTCTGAGAACTCCAGAAGACTTGGGGCTTCTTGAACCAGTGCAGCTTGCATTTCACCTTACAGCCTTCATTGTTTCCCATGGACCTCTCTAAGACCTCCTACATCCTGTCATACATGGATGGGAGAGCCTTGTCGTGGACATCTACCTTGTGGGAATACAAGGACCCTATTTTGCAGGACTTGTTTAAATCCATTTTTGATGACCCTGCTCGTATGTCTGTTGCCGGGTTTGCTTTAGTGGACTTGAAGCAAAGCAACAGATCATTGGCTGAATTAGCCATAGAATTCAAGACTCTTGCAGTGGAACTTCGCTGGGACCCCAGATGTCTCAAGACTCTCTTCTGCAGAGGCCTGGATACCCGCTTGAAAGACAGCCGCTCGCCAGACACCTGACTCACTGGAAGAGTTGATAGCCTTAGTTACTCGGATTGTCAGCTCCGAGACAAGGTGAAGGAACTCCGGCCCAAGGTGTTACCAGGGTTGAAACAGGCCAGTACCCCTGCACCTCGGATGGGTCCAGCAATTCTTGCTGTCGATAAAGAGGAACCGATGCAACTTGGTCATGGTCACTTGACCTCAAAGGAGAGAAGATTACGGAAGAAACGCGGCTTGTGCATGTACTGTGGTCAGCCCGGCCATGATGTCTCTACATGCCCCATTCATCCTGGAAATGGACGGGACTCAAGTCTGGTGGGAAACTGTTCTTGGGCCTTATCGCATCCTCTCCTCCGCGCTCTCTCTCAGTCTCCCTGACCTATGGACCAGTCACGGTTCAGACTCCTGCCCTGGTGGACTCAGGGGCAGGAGGCAACTTCATTACTAAACGTTTAGTGGAATACTTGAGGATCCCTCTAATCAAATTAAAAGATCCACTACTGTTGTCTTCCATTCATGGGGAGCCCTTGCCAGGTGACGTTCTGGGGTTACCCTGGCTGCAAGTGCATCAACTCTTATTTGACTGGGCATCCCTGGATCTCTCATGATAGGGCCCAGAATGTCATGGGAAATGCCTCAAGGAGGTCTCATCTATCATTTGAATGCCTATGACTCCAACGATGCCAGGACTGCTGCCTGAATACGCATCCTTCAGGGATGTATTCTCCAAAGAAGCGGCTGATATTCTTCCTCCACATAGGTCCTATGACTGTGTCATAAGACTGAAGCCCAATTCAGAGCCACTGAAAGGACGGGTCTACCCTCTCTCAGCTCTGGAGAATAAAGCAATGTCTGAATACATTGAGGAAAATCTCCAGAAAGGGTTTATTCGACCATCAAAGGTGCCAGCTTGCACATGCTTTTTCTTTGTAGGGAAGAAAGAAGGTACCCTACATCCATGTATCAACTATCGAGGTCTAAACGAAATCATGATAAAAGATCGCTACCCCTTGCCATTAATTTCGGAGCTGTTTGATAGGCTGAAAGGGGCCAAGATATTTTCAAAACTTGACCTGAAGGGGGCCTACAATCTCATCCGCATTCGAAGTGGCGATGAATGGAAAATGGCCTTCAATACGCGAGACGGCCATTTCGAGTATCTTGTAATGCCATTCGGGTTGTGCAATGCACCCGCTACATGCCAAAATATGATGAATGAGATCTTGAGGGACCTGCTATACAAAAACATTTATTTATTTTTATTTATTTATTTATAGATTCTTCTATACCGAGGTACGTATAGTTATACATCACTTCGGTTTACAGGGAAACAATAATTAAGCAACAGGCTTTACAGATAACAGATATTGTAGCATAACAAATATCAGAACAGGTTTTACATTTAACAGTAACAGGTTTTATAAATAAAGATAATGGAATTAACTGGTAGTTTGGTCTATCTGGATGACATACTAATCTTCTCCCAGGATGTGGAGATCCACATTGCAGATGTCAAGAAAGTACTCCATCGTCTCCGTGAACATCAGCTGTACGCCAAACTCTCGAAGTGTGAATTTCACAAAGACTCAGTGCCTTTTCTAAGCTACATCGTGTCTAAGGAGGGTTTTCATATGGACCCTCACAAAATTGAAAGTATCCAGAATTGGTCTCAACCCACCAGCCTGAAGGCTTTGAGGAGATTCCTGGGGTTCACCAATTATTATCGCAGCTTTATTAAGAACTATTCTTCTTTGACTGTACCTTTGACTGCGATGACCCGAAAGGGTGCCAACGCTTCAAAATGGTCAATGGAGGCCATTCCTGCATTCGAGAAATTGAAGACTGCCTTCTCCACAGAATCATGCTTGCGGCATCCAAACCCCAACAGACCGTTTATTGTCGAAGTTGCTGCTTCAGATGTGGGGGTAGGGGCTGAGTTGAGCCAAGCGGGAGACTCAAAGACCTTAATACCCTGTTCATTCTTCTCACGAAGATTTTCTCCAGCCGAGAAGAACTACGGAATCGGTGACAAGGAGCTCCTAGCTATAAAGCTTGCATTTGAGGAGTGGCGGCCATGGCTCGAAGGCGCTCAACATCAAATAACCATCTTCACGGATCACAAAAACCTTGAGTATCTCTGCCATGCACAATGTTTGAATTACAGACAGGCCAGGTGGTCTTTATTCTTCAATCATTTTGATTTTGTGCTTAAGTACCGACTAGGAGATCGAAACACCAGAGCAGACACGTTGTCACGCTCATTTCATTCAGAAGATGTGCCTGATGAACCTCAGCACATAATAGATCCAAAGAAGATATCCTTAGCAACCAGCCAGTCTGTTTCTGCTGGTGATGCGACCATCTCTCATCCAGCTACATCTACTGGAGAGTCATCTTTAGAAGGGGATTTTGGACATTCTTCAACATCACCACTTCCACTGAATTCCTCAGTTACGTCCACAGCAGATCTACCCATTGCTGCTGATATCATCAATAACACTCTGAAAGATTCTTCCAAATCTCAAGATCCACCTGTCATCTTTGCAGAAGAAGAAGTAGAAATCAAGATCAAAGAGATTCTGGATGTTCGTAACAGAGGCAAAACTTTTGAATACCTTCTGATTTGGGAAGGCTTCAGCCCCGATTTGATCACTTGGGAGCCTCAGACCAATATCTTGGATAAAGAGATGCTTCATCAGTTTCACCTCCCCTCCAGCGTCCCTGGACTGGCTCGATGCTGCGGATCCGCCATGTTCCAGATGACGTAGGGTGCACACACGCGCGCGCACCGATTGATGAACCAGCAAGGGCGAGAACCTCAGAGGCGTCCCACTGAGTTGACGTCATCCACTTCAAATATAAAAGGTCTCAGTATTCGCTAACGATTTGAGTTAGCAAGGAAACTCCTTTTGCAAAGGATTTGACCAAGCTACTCTGCCTCCTCGGACTTAACATGGGAACCCGCTCCTCGGGGGCCTCGCTCTCTTTTCTTTATTTCAGATTGCAGATTGGGAACCGGTACTCGCTCCTTGAGGGCCCATGTTCCTGGACATTCTGAAGATTCTCTACTGCCTGGAAACTATCACAGATATAGACATTTGTGAGTTACTATTGCTCTCTCAGAGCTTTCCATGGAACCAGGTACTCACTCCTCGAGAGCCTAATCCTTTCCAGCTACTGAGCTTCATTAAGACCTTATGTGAGATTTGTCATCTAGTTCTGGCTATGAACACAGCATACTCTGTCTACTCACTATCTGTAGTCTCTCCACATCTCAGCAACCCTGGGATCACTGTTCCAGTACCTGAGGAACTTCAGCCCTGCTGGGCATATCAGCTCACTATTGCCACCTCTGGTGGTTCTACTAACCTGTCCAATAAAAGAACTATCTATGTCTATCTCCATACCCAAGCCTAGCTGGTGGTCCCTCTCAGGATATCCTCCTGGGGGCACTGTCATCGGCCCAAGGATCTACCAATCTATATTCTTCTACAGCTAAGTGCCGTCTCCAAGCACTCCGCTGGTAACGGATTGCTAACTCATCTTCTCACAGGAGTATCCAGCAGCCGAAGTCATATAGGATTGCTAACTCCACCTATGGAGTACAACAAGATTGCTAACTCCCTAGCAGTTCTGTAACAAGATTGCTAACTCCTCCTTCCATAGGAGCAGATTCATAACAGATTGCTAACTCCTCCCCTCTTGAGGAGTAGATCCTAACAAGATTGCTATCTCTTCCACCCACAGGAGTATCCAGCATCAGATTCACAACACGAGGATAGCAAGAGGAGTAAGGAATAGTGGATAAGTAAATCATTTCAGTCTTAGAAGTATTTAGTTTCATGATTATGTGATAACCATGTGTTAATAGTTTTAAGATATAAATGTATTAGTGAAAAGGTGTTTGGCCATGAGGTTGTATAAGGAACTACGAACTGAATGTCATCTGCATATATTTTGAAATTTATTCCTAAACCAGCTAGTAGGTGACAAAGAGGAAGCAGATAAATGTTGGAGAGAAAAGTAGATTGGGTGTACCCCCAAGGTTCTTCCCTAATTAGTACAATACCAATTAGAGTGGTGTTCACCAAGGTTGATTTGTTGAGGCTGTTCTGATAGAAAAGACTTAACAATAGTAAAACAGTACCAGTGATGCCAATGTGTCTAAGATTAGAGTAAAGAATACCATGGTTTAGGGTATCAATAGCAGCAGAGATATCAAGGAAAGCAAAATTGCTTACCATGTAATAGGTGTTATCCCAGGACAGCAGGATGTAGTCCTCACATATGGGTGACGTCACTGAACGGAGCCCAGGCGGGAAAGTTTTCTGTCAAAGTTTCTAGAAACTTTTGACTGGCCCTGTGAGGCCACTGAGCATGCCCAGCATGCTATGATATTCTCTGCCACAGGTGTCTCTCTTCAGACTGGTATATAGCATAAAGCATTAGCAAAAATAAAATAATAAAGGTATGAGGCTCAACTCCGCGGGGTGGCGGATGGGTTCTGTGAGGACTACATCCTGCTGTCCTGGGATAACACCTATTACAAGGTAAGCAATTTTGCTTTATCCCAGGACAAGCAGGATGCTAGTCCTCACATATGGGTGAATAGCGAGCTAGAGGCTGAGTCAAGTTGTATTTCAGATACTTGAAAGGTTTTAATGATCCAAAGACAACGACAAACCTTTTCCGTAGGAAAAAAATCAGCAGAACCAGGGGTCACGATTTGAAGCTCCAGGGAGGAAGATTCAGAACCAATGTTAGGAAGTATTTCTTCACGGAGAGGGTGGTGGAGGCCTGGAATGCCCTTCCGGAGGATGTGGTGAAGACCAGAACTGTGAAGGACTTCAAAGGGGCGTGGGATAAACACTGTGGATCCATAAAGTCAAGAGGCCGCCAATGAAGAGTGGGTGACTCACCAGAATGATGGCTACTGCCTGAAGACAATACCCTTATTCAATAAACATACACATGCTTACTGTGACTCCAACATCGTTCTAGCTTCAACAGCAAGAGGAAATGTGGAATAAAGGATCTGCACTCACAAAGGGGGGAGTAGCTGGCTTGTTACGGCGGTTACTACCCCAAACCAAATAAGCCTGTTACTTCTATTTCTATGCATATACAGCATAGTTCTCTGCTTCAACGGCACGGGAGAAGAAAAAAGGGTTCACACTCACAAAGCAGGGAGTAGCTGGCTTGTTATGGCGGTTACTACCCCAAACCAAATGTGCCTGATACTTCACTTTCGATGCATATCCAGCATGGCTCTCTGCTTCAACAGCATGGGAGAAGAATAAACTGATACCTCAAGCATATCCAGCATAGCTCCCTGCTTCAACGGCAGGGGAGAAGATAAACAACCAATAAGGGCTGTATAACATAGTCTGAGTAGAACAAATAAGCATGGGTGTAGCTTGCTTATTGCGGCGGTTACTACCCCTACTACCCCTAACTTATCAGCTAGATATTCACTTGGATGCAGCTCCATCACTGCTTTCTACATTAATGGTGGGGGTGGAAAGGAAATAGAACCAAGAGCTAAGAGAAACAGATAAGTATGAGAGAAAAAAGTGTGTGAAGCTTGCTGGGCAGACTGGATGGGCCATTTGGTCTTCTTCTGCCGTCATTTCTATGTTTCTATGTTTCTATGTATTGAGGCAACAGTGAAGTATTGTTGTGGAATGAGTCAGCCGAAGATCACAGAACATTGGATGTAGAAGGAGTTGGGATTAAACTGGAAACAAGTTCTTTAAGACAGATTGTCCATAGGCTGAATCTTGTCTTTCTTCTTTGTCCAAGCAGTAGTGGGCTGCAAAAGTGTGAAGAGAACTCCATGTTGCTGCTTTGCATATGTCTAAGATTGGCACTGAACGAAAATGTGCTACTGATGTTGACATTGCTCTTACTGAATGTGCCTTTACTCGCCCTTGAAGAGGAAGGCCTGCTTGTTCATAGCAGAACTCTATGCAATTTGCTATCCAATTGGATAGGGTATGTTTACCCACTGCTTTACCTGGTTTGTTTGGATCATAAGAAACAAAAAGCTGAGTGGATTTCCTATGGACTGCAGTACGGTTTAAATAGAAAGCAAGTGTACGCTTACAGTCCAGGGTGTGCAAGGCTGTTTCCCCTGAATGGGAATGAGGCCTTGGAAAGAATGTGGGTAAATTTATGGATTGGTTCAAGTGGAATTCTGTAACTACCTTGGGAAGGAATTTTGGATGTGTACGGAGAACCACTCTGTCATGTAGGAACTTTGTATAAGGTTCGTATGTGACAAGTGCTTGTAACTCACTAACCCTTCTAGATGAAGTAATGGCTATGAGGAAGATAGTCTTCCATGTGAGAAATTTAAGATTACAAGAGTCGATGGGTTCGAAAGGAGAGCGCATGAGTCTTGTTAGTACCAAATTCAGGTCCCAGCTTGGGACGGGTTTTAGAATTGGTGGTTTAAGGTGAGTAAAACCTCTCATAAATCTATTTACGAGAGGATGTGTGGATATAGGTGCAACTCTTATCTTGTTATGGTAAGCAGAGATTGCACTTAAATGTACTCTTACAGATGAAGTCTGGAGACCAGATTCAGAAAGATGGTATAAATAGTCCAGAAGAAAAGTTGTGGGGCAAGTGAAAGGATTTATATCTTTTGCTGAGCACCACAAAGTAAATCTCTTCCATTTAGAAGAATAGTTTTTTCGTGTGGAAGGTTTACGTGAAGCTATAAGCACTTGAGATATATGAGATGAAAGATTGAGTGGTTGTAATATCAAGCTTTCAACATCCATGCTGTCAGGGATAGGGACTGAAGGTTGGGATGGCGCAACTGGCACTGATCCTGAGTTATGAGAGTGGGAGCTACTCCCAGATGAATTGGATCCCTGATTGAGAGGTCTAGCAGTGTGGGGAACCACACTTGTTGAGGCCAATATGGGGCTATGAGTATCATGGACCCCTTGTCCTGTTGTAGCTTCACTATAATTTTGGCTATGAGCGGAACTGGAGGATACGCGTATAGTAGGCCTAAGTTCCAAGGGCGAGCAAAGGCGTCCTTGGCTGGCTGATTGTTCTGTTTGTGTAGAGAACAGAACTTGTCCACTTTGTGATTCAGATGTGACGCAAAGAGGTCTATTGTTGGTTGACCCCAACGTTGAAATATCCTGGTTGCTACTGCACGATCCAGGGACCATTCGTGTGGTTGGAATTGACTGAGTCGATCTGCCACTGTATTGTGAATGCCTGCCAGATAAGTGGCTCGAAGGGACATTGAGTGGTTCAGGGCCCAGCCCCATATCTGTGCAGCTTCTTGACAAAGGAGATACAAGCCCGTACCTCCCTGTTTGTTGATGTACCACATGGCTACTGTGTTGTCTGTTTGGATGAGAACAGTATTGTGTGAAAGGCAGTCCTGGAACGCATGCAGTGCATAACGTATCGCTCGAAGCTCCAGAAAATTGATTTGATATGTTGCTTCGAGTTTTGTCCAAGTCCCTTGAGTGTGGAGATTGTCTACATGAGCTCCCCATCCTAAGGTGGATGCATCTGTAGTTAAATTAATCTCTGGGACTGGTTGTTGGAAAGGTAGGCCTTTGCACAGGTTGTCCTTGTTGGTCCACCAAAGTAGAGATGATCTTAGTTGGTGGGTCACTTGAATTGGATAGTGAAGTGGTTGAATGGCTTGAATCCATTGTGATCTTAAAGTCCATTGGATAACTCGCATGGCTAGTCTTGCCATAGGAGTAACATGAACTGTGGATGCCATGTGACCTAGCAGTATCAGAAACTGATGAGCTGTGGTTTGTGTCCGTAAGGAAATGGACTTTGCTAGTAGAATGAGGGCCTCTGCCCGTTTTATAGGTAGAACGGCCTTTGCTAGCTCTGTGTTCAACTCTGCTCCTATGAATTGAAGTGAGATGGGATTTTTGATAATTGATGAGAAACCCCATGGAGTGAAGTAGAGCAATTGTCCGGTTGAGAGAAGTTATTGCTCCTTTTTGAGATGGACTCTTTATGAGCCAGTCGTCTAGATATGGAAAAACATGGACACCTTCCTTGTGCAAGTGTCCTGCTATTACTGCTAGACATTTGGTGAAGACTCTGGGAGCAGACGCCAGTCCAAATGGTAGAACTCTGTATTGGAAATGTTGATGGCCTACCATGAAGCGCAGGTACTTGCGATGAGGCGGGTATATTGGAATGTGAGCATAAGCATCTTGAAGATCCAGAGAACAAAGCCAATCCCTTGCTTGAAGAAGTGGAAGTATGGTGCCGAGAGAAAGCATTCTGAATTTTTCTTTCTTTAGAAATTTGTTGAGATTTCTGAGGTCTAGGATAGGACGTAGGCCTCTGGTTTTCTTTGGAATGAGGAAGTATTTGGAGTAGAATCCCCTGCCCTACTGTGTCCGGGGCACTGGTTGAATGGCCTTGGATCTCAGAAGGGTGGATAATTCTGTTTGTAATTGATGAAGTTGAAAGTTTTGTTGTTGGCAGGATGTTGGTGGAAATTCTGGAGGAATTGAAGTGAAATTTAGTTTGTAACCTCGGGCAACTATGGAAAGAACCCATTGATCTGAGGTTATGGTTTGCCAATTTATGTGAAAAAGGGATATTCTGCCTCCCACTGGAAGATTTGGCTTGGGATTGCAAGGTTGAATCTGTTCTCTGGTGTAGTCCTCAAAAGCCTGTTGCAGGCCCTGTCTGTGCAGGAGGTTGTGGACCGGCAGGTCTGGATTGTCTGGCTTGAGATCGCTGTGTTGGCCTGGTAGATCTACCCCTAGTTGTTGGTTGGTAGTACCTGCGTGGCCTGTAGTAAGAACGCCTCACATCCCTACGTGGAGGACGACGAGAATGTTGATTAGCAGGTTCTTGAGGGGTTTGAGACAGTTTGAGTGTCTCAGTGTGATCTTTGAGTTGTTGTACAGCCTCTTGAATTTTATCTCCGAAGAGATTGTCACCAAGACAGGGAAGGTCAACAAGCTTATCTTGTACCTCAAGCCTGAGGTCAGATGCCTTGAGCCAGGCCCACTGGCGAGCAGTGATTCCGGCTGCTGCTGTTCTTGAAACAGTTTCGAAGTTATCATAAACTGCTCTTACTTCGTATTTTCCTGCCTCAAGACCCTTTGATATTATTGCTTGAGCAGGCTCTTGGAATTGAGTGGGTAAGGAAGTGATGAATTGTTCCATCTCTTTCCAGAGGTTTCTCTGATGTTGAGTAATATAGAGTTGATAATCAGAGATCTTTGTGCTCAGCATGGAACTCTGGTAAATCTTCTTACCCATTGTGTCCAGGAACCTGTGCTCCCTGCCTGGTGGGATGGAGGAATGTGGGCGTACACGTTTAGATTTTTTCTGCACTGATTCCACAACGACAGACTGGTGTGGGAGTTGCTGTTTGTGGTACCCTGGAGCTGGTTGAACTATGTAGATGGTTTCCACTCTTTTGTTTACTGCAGGTGTAGAAGCTGGGTGTTCCCAGATTCTCTTCTGAAGGTCCAGTAAGACTTCATGTACAGGTATTGCTAATACCTGTTTGGGTGGATCCACGAATTGTAATACTTCAAGAGTTTGTGCTCTTGTGTCTTCCTCAGCCGTCAACTTAAATGGAATGGAGTCAGACATAGTCTGTATAAAGGATGAGAAGGAAAGATCTTCTGGGGGTGATTTCTTTCTTCGGTCAGGAGAAGAAGGATTAGACATGAATTCCTCTGAGGAAAATTGAGAGGGTTCATCATCCCAGGAGTCTTCTGAATCTTCTCTGTAAGTTGTTTGAGTGGCTGGTGCTGGTGGGACATGAAGCCCTGAAGGTCCAGGCTGTGGATCATCGATGAAAATATCAGTAGATGTTGTTCTTGTTGCTGTAGGTGGCAAGTTATCGATGACATTCTGGTACCTTTGTAAGAGGCGCCGGTAAAATGCCTCATCCTGTACTTCTGGTGGTTGATCAGGTGGAGGCAGGGATGCTGTCGTTGGGATCATCGATGGAATTTGAGATAACATCGATGTAGATTGTGTTTGTAGCCTCGGTGTGGTGGTTATGAAACCAGTCGAGGATCTCGGAAGCAAAGATGTTGTTGTCATCGGTGTTATCACCGGCATCGATGTTGAAGGAAAAAACATCGGCATCGATACTGACGGCATCAATATTGACGGTGGAGGTATCGGCATCGATGTTAGAGTCATCGGCATCGATGCTGGGGGCATCGGCATCGATACAGAGGGTATCAGCATCGACCCGGAGGTCGGCATCGACAGGCCTGTCAAAACTTGCTGCTCTTGTAGAGCTTGTAAAACAGCTTGTCTAATAAGTGTAGACAGTTCTGGCTGTGATATAGGTGATGACACCGATGGTGTAAGCGGTGGCGGTGCTGCGATGTCTATCGATGACGTCGTAGGTACTGGTAATGGCGAAGGCCCAGCCACCGACGTTTCTTGATTTTTTGGCCACTTTGGCATCGACTCGTCCTGGGACACCGATGCAGACGATGATCGATGTCGATGGCGATGTTTAGTTTTTGAACGCTCTACCGACTTTGTGGAGATCACAGACAATGGCGAGGACAATTGATCACCGGATTCATCCGGATGCGGTTTTTTGAGTAAGATCCTTTTTGTTGCTCCAGCCGGAGACGACCTCAGTGCTTTCGAGGGAGAAGGGATTAGCTGAAGAGAAAATAGGTGTTCCATCTTCTCTTGCTTGGCTTTTCGTCCTTTTACTGTCATTTCTGCACATTTGGCGCATGTACTGACGTCGTGTTGTTCCCCGAGGCACAGTACACACTCCAAATGCGGATCGGTGATAGACATATTTCGGTTGCAGACTGGGCATTTTTTGAAACCCGTCGCCATTTTTGAATCGACGGCCGTCGATGAACGAGCGTATGTGTGTGAGAAAAATTTTCGTCCAAAAATTTAAAAAGTACAGTACTCACCAGCCGGCGAAGTAGAGATTTCCTATGACAGAGAATATATCAATAATTGACTTTTCAGTCAAGAGAAAGATTCCCAAACGCTAGGGCTATAGTCCGCGGTGCGAACAGCAGCGCAGAAAAGTGAAGACTGAAGAGAGATACCTGTGGCAGAGAATATCATAGCATGCTGGGCATGCTCAGTGGCCTCACAGGGCCAGTCAAAAGTTTCTAGAAACTTTGACAGAAAACTTTCCTGCCTGGGCTCCGTTCAGTGACGTCACCCATATGTGAGGACTAGCATCCTGCTTGTCCTAGGATAAAATAATAATATAGACAATGTTGGAATCAAAACCACGTATAGTAGTGTCAAAGAGTGAGAGAAGGAGGTATATTGTACTGTGTCCTTTGTGGAAGCCATGTTGGTTTGGATGAAAGAGGTTATTATTTTCAATGTATATAGATACCCAACATCCCAGGTCAGAGGGTCTCTGCCCAAGACCTCCAGTCATAGACTCTGACATGAGACCCTCAGACACAAAGAGAAGATGATCTGCAGAAGCAGTGGCAACAACACATCAAGGCACTGAGAGAGGGGCAGGGCAGGAGAATCAACACTCTAAGGCATTGAGACAGAAGCAAGTCTACAGGAGCAGAAGCAACAAAACCCCAAGGCATCAACAAGAAAGGAGCAGAACAGGAAAAGCAAGGCATCACCACCTTAAGCCAGGGACAGCAGAATGGCTTTTTGGTTGGGGAGGGAGCCAACCAAACTCTGAATCCAACACCACCCCCATTCCTACTGCCAAATTTCTTACTTTGTGTTTACAGTTAGTCATTCTTTTACATACATTCTTTGCAAAAATCAGTAGTATAATTATTCATTCCCAGAGCAACCAATAAAGGAGAAATTACTACTTACCTGATAATTGCCTTTTCTATAGTACAGATAGGTGAATCCAAAACCAGTGGGTTATGCACCTCTACCAGTAGATGGCGACGGAGCATAGCTGACATCACAGTGTATATAATACCCCTGCACTGATATCAGCCTGCAAGTATTCTCTGCAAAATATGGACAAATATGGGCAAAATAACAAAACTTGTGTTATGGCTATGGCTGCTGTGCAACCGCCTCACCACCAGGGGTCCCTCTAGAGCTGGCTCTCCTGACAGGCCCAGTCTATCTCCCTTCTCCTCTCTATGTTCTGGGCTTGCCCTTATAACCCTGCCTGACAGTTCCCTCAGGGCTTCGGCATCGAGCTCGCCTGGGCTCCCTGCTCTAGCCTTCCTTGCTTGCTGTGCGTGTGGTCCTTTGACCTTGCTTTGCCTAGCCTTGCCTTCGAGCCTTTTCTCTTGCCTTGCCTTGCGTGGCCTTCGGGCCTTCTGTCTTGCCTTACCTTGCCTTGCGTGGCCTTCGGGCCTTCTACCTTGTCTTGCCTTACCTTGCCTTGCGTGGCCTTCGGGCCTTCTACCTTGTCTTGCCTTGCCTTGCCTTGCGTGGCCTTCGGGCCTTCTGTTTTGCCTTGCCTTGCCTTGCGCGGCCTTCGGGCCTTCTGTCTTGCCTTGCCTTGCCTTGCGTGGCCTTCGGGCCTTCTACCTTGTCTTGCCTTGCCTTGCGTGGCCTTCGGGCCTTCTGTCTTGCCTTGCCTTGCCTTGCCTTGCGTGGCCTTCGGGCCTTCTACCTTGTCTTGCCTTGCCTTGCCTTGCGCGGCCTTCGGGCCTTCTGTCTTGCCTTGCCTTGCCTTGCGCGGCCTTCGGGCCTTCTGTCTTGCCTTGCCTTGCCTTGCCTTGCGCGGCCTTCGGGCCTTCTGTCTTGCCTTGCCTTGCCTTGCGCGGCCTTCGGGCCTTCTGTCTTGCCTTGCCTTGTCTTGCCTTGCGCGGCCTTCGGGCCTTCTGTCTTGCCTTGCCTTGCCTTGCGCGGCCTTCGGGCCTTCTACCTTGTGCTGTGTATGGTCTTCGGACCTTCTGCCCTGCCCTGCTTACTGTGCGTGCGGTCCTACGGGCCCTCTGCTCTACTGTCTGTGTGTGTTTGGCCTACGGGGCTCTCTGCCCTGCTGTGTGTGGCCTACGGGCCTTCTGTGTGGGTGTGGCCTACGGGCCTTCTGACCTGCCTTGCCCCGCTTACGGTGTGTGGACTACGGGCCTTCTGTGTGTGTGTGGCCTACGGGCCTTCTGACCTGCCTTGCCCCGCTTACGGTGTGTGGCCTACGGGCCTTCTGTGTGTGTGTGGCCTACGGGCCTTCTGACCTGCCTTGCCCCGCTTACGGTGTGTGGCCTACGGGCCTTCTGACCTGCCTTGTCCCGCTTACGGTGTCTGGCCTACGGGCCTTCTGTGTGTGTGTGGCCTACGGGCCTTCTGACCTGCCTTGCTCTGCCTCCTGCCCTGACCCAGCCTGAACCTAGACACTGCTATCTGCCGCCTGCCCTGACCCAGCCTGAACCTAGACACTGCTATCTGCCGCCTGCCCTGACCCAGCCTGAACCTAGACACTGCTATCTGCCGCCTGCCCTGACCCAGCCTAGACCCAGACACTGCTACTTGCTGTCTGCCCTGACCCAGCCGGGACCCAGACACGGTTTCCAGCCATCCCTGTCTCTCTCCACCTGGAGCCACCCTTTTGGGTGGTGTTCACTACCCCTGAACTCAGCCCAAGCGTAACAACTTGATTATTAACAGATAACCATTCCAGCACTCAGCCAACAGAAAAACACTGAGCTCAAATAAGAAGTGTAATAACACTAATCTAGGGACTAGTACTCCCTGGATATACAGCCATGCAGGAAAACCAATAGCACAACCATTGGGCAACCAAGGGCAGGAAGTTAGATTCATCAGTCTGTTCTAAAGAAAAGCAAAATTGCTTACCTTGTAATAGGTGTTATCCCAGGACAGCAGGATGTAGTCCATAGGGCTACATCCTGCTGTCCTATGTACGGAAAAAACTTCTTTCAAAGTTTCTATGAAACTTTTGAGTGGCACCAGAGTGCCTACTGAGCATGCCCAGCATGCCATGATATTCCCTGCCACAGGGGTCTCCCTTCAGTCTGTTTTGTAGCAATTAGCGTTAGCCAAAAATAAAATAATAAAACGTATCGGACCCAACTCCGTGGGGTGGCAGGTGGGTTTCGTGAGGACTACATCCTGCTGTCCCGGGATAACACCTATTACAAGGTAAGCAATTTTGCTTTATCCCAGGACAAGTAGGATGCTAGTCCTCACATATGGGTGATTAGCAAGCTAGAGGCTGAGTCATTTAATATGAAGGCAACAGTGAAGTATTGTTGTTGAAATGAGTCAGCCGAGGATCACAGCAGATTGGATGTAGAAGGAGTTGGGATTAAACTGGAAACATGTTCTTTAAGACAGATTGTCCATAGGCTGAATCTTGTCGTCCTTCTTTGTCCAAGCAGTAGTGGGCTGCAAAAGTGTGAAGAGAACTCCATGTTGCTGCTTTACAAATGTCCAGAATAGGTACAGAGCGAAGGTGTGCTACTGAGATTGACATTGCTCTGACTAAGTGTGCTTTTACTCGCCCTTGAAGAGTAAGGCCTGCTTTCTCATAACAAAACTGTATGCAATCTGCTAACCAGTTTGACAAAGTATGTTTACCCACTGCTTTACCTGGTTTGTTTGGATCATAGGATACAAATAGCTGACTGGATTTCCTTTGGACTGTTGTGCGGTTTAAATAGAAGGATAGCGCACGTTTACAGTCCAAAGTGTGTAAGGCTCTTTCACCCTGGTGGGAATGAGGCCTAGGAAAGAATGTTGGTAAAACTATGGATTGATTGAGGTGGAATTCCGTGACTACCTTAGGAAGGAATTTGGGATGTGTACGGAGGACCACCCTGTCATGTAGGAACTTTGTAAAAGGTTCGTATGTGACAAGTGCTTGTAGTTCACTGACTCTTCTAGCTGATGTAATGGCTATGAGGAAGACAGTTTTCCATGTAAGATATTTAAGGTCACAGGTATCTATGGGTTCAAATGGAGAACGCATACGCCTGGCTAACACCACGTTCAGGTCCCATTGTATGCTTGGGGAATGAACTGGAGGTTTAATGTGAGTTAGGCCTCTCATAAATTTACTGACAAGAGGCTGTGTAGAGATAGGTGTGCCTTCCAGCTTGTTATGGTAAGCTGAGATTGCACTCAAATGGACTCTTACAGATGAAGTCTTAAGACCAGAGCCTGAAAGATGGTATAGGGAATCTAGTAGTGAGGTAGTGGAGCAAGTGAAAGGATCTAAAGATTTCTGAGTGCACCACAAAGTAAACCGTTTCCATTTGTAAGAATAATTCTTTCTAGTGGAAGGTTTACGTGAAGCTTTCAGCACTTGAGATATAGTGGTTGGAAGGTTGAGTGTTTGGAAGATCAAGCTTTCAACATCCATGCTGTCAGGGACAGGGATTGAAGGTTGGGATGGCGCAACTGACCCTGTTCCTGAGTTATGAGATTGGGAGCTACTCCCAGGCGAATTGGATCCCTGACTGAGAGATCTAGAAGTGTGGGAAACCATACTTGTCGAGGCCAGTATGGGGCTATGAGTATCATGGTCCCCTTGTCCTGTCGTAGCTTCACTAGAGTTTTGGTTATGAGTGCTATCGGTGGATACGCATATAACAGGCCTGAGTTCCAATGGCGAGCAAAGGCGTCGTTTGGTAGGCTGTTCTGCTGCTGGAGCAGAGAGCAGTAATTGTTCACTTTGTAGTTCAGATGGGATGCAAAGAGATCTATTGTTGGTTGACCCCAGCGTTGAAAGATCTTGGTTGCTACTGTTAGATAGATTCAGATTCGCTCCCTGTGACATAGTGAGGGCAAAGGCGATCGGCGCCATTTTGAAACCAGTCCAGCACCGGCACAGAGGGTATGATTGAAGGGATGGCTCCCGGACCCCCCGCTAGACCACCAGGTACATGTAAAAGGTTTTTTGGGGGGTCGGGAGGGTGGGAGAAGCAAAGGGGTAATTTGTAAAATGTCGGGGTAGGGTTGTTTTTATTGGGCCATCGGCGCCATTTTTATCAGTAGTAGCCAAAATGGCGCCGATGGCCCGCGAGCGGGAGATCGCACCGGGGACCCCCCCCCCCCCCCACTGGACCACCAGGTAATTTAACATTTTGGAGGGGTTCGGGAGGGTGGGGGAGGGTAAAGGATTGGTTTTAAAGGGTCGGGGTGGGTTTAGGGGTTGTTTTGGTGTGCCGGTTTTCCCGCCCTCCCCCAAATAATTCCCGTACTCGATTTAACGATTTTTCACGATAAATCGAGGGAATTCCTATTGTATCGAGTCCCTTACAGATTAATGACGATTTTAAAATTATCGGACGATAATTTAAATCGTTAAAAAACGATTCACATCTCTAATGGAGAGTACCCATTGGTCTGTTGTGATGGAGGTCCAGGTTTGATGGTAAAAGGTTATGCGACCTCTGACTGGTAATTGTGGAAGTGGATTTTGAAAGGGGGTTCTGTTCTCTGGTTGAATTTCAAAAACCTGATGTAGATGTGGTCTGAGCAGGTGGTTGAGGCCTAGTAGGCCTTTGCCGGGCCTGAGGACGCTGAGCGGGACGTGTTTGTCTTGACCGGCTTGTTGGAAGGTAATATCATCGTGGATGGTAGTAGGGCCTCCTAACTTCTCTTCTAGGAGGTCTTCTAGAAGGTTGTTGTGTCTCCTGAGGAATTAGTTACAATTGCTTGAGGGTTTCTGTTTGGTCCTTTATGGTCGCCACTGCCTCTTTGACCTTGTCTCCAAATAGGTTTTCACCCAAGCAAGGAAGGTCGGCTAACCTCTCCTGGACTTCCGGCCTCAAGTCAGAAGATTTTAGCCAAGCCCATCTACGAGCCGTGATACCTGAGGCTGATAATCTAGAAGCCGTCTCGAAGCTGTCATATGTGGCTCTCACTTCGTGCTTGCCTGCGTCTAGGCCTTTATGCACGAGTTGTGAGAAACCCTCCTGAAATTGTTCTGGAAGATCTTGGGTAAGGTCTTGTACCTGTTTCCATAGGTTGCGTTGGTATTGGTTCATGAATAACTGATATGAATTTATTCTTGAGACCAACATTGTGCCCTGAAAAATCTTCCTGCCCAAACTGTCCAGGAATCGACTGTGCTTTCCTGGTGGTGTGGAGGCATGTGTTTTAAGCGTTTTAGCTTTCTTCTGGGTGGACTCAACTACCACCAACTGGTGTGGTAGTTGAGATTTTTGAAACCCAGGTATGGGCTGGACGAGATACGTAGCATCTGCCCGTTTGTTAACCGTTGCTACTGAGTCAGGATGCTCCCACAATCTGTATATGAGCTCTTGAAGGACCTCATGTACTGGTATAGCCAGTATTTCCTTAGGTGGATCTACGAACTGTAGCACCTCTAATGTCTTCTGTCTGGTATCTAGTTCAGAGAGAAGTGAAAAGGGTATGGTTTCTGACATTTCTTTGACAAAATTGGAGAAATAAAGGTCTTCCGGAGGTGATTTTCTCCTATCCTCAGGTGGTGAAGGTTGTGACAAGATATCTTCATCTGAAGAGACATCTGCTTCAGACTCTGTTCCAGTGTCTGGTAGGTGTCCTGATGGTCTGAGAGGTCTGAATGGAATCTCAGGAATTGCTGGAGATTGTGGCCCCAGAGGTGGGAGAATGCCAGAAGGACCAGGTAGTGGTTCAGGAAGGATGTCTTGATCCACATCCTGAGGTTTTTATGAAAAAGTCTGGATTAACGTGTCCAATTTGTCCATAAGAGGCTGGAAAATGGAGACTTCTGTGATTGGCATCGATGGTTTCATCGGTGCTGACACCGGAATCGGCATCGGCGCCCCTGTTGGAGTGGCCAGAATCGGCATCGACGGCACAGACGGCCCCGGTATTGGAATGGGCGGAATGGGCATCGAGGGCATCGGTGCCGGAACGGCCGGTGACATCGGTATCGAGGGTGAGATTCCCATCGGTACCGGAATCGGCGTCGATGGCATCGCTGGTGTAGAAGGTTGTGGCCTCGGTATCGCTTCGAGGAATGCGTCCCGTACCGCTTGACGTATGTATACATCAAGTTCCGCCTGCATGGATGGTGAGAACAGAGTACCCATGGGGGGTGGCGATGCCGGTACCTCCTCAGAGCCCTAAGAAGGTACGGTTCCCTGCGCCAGAACCGGCAGGGATCGCCCTGGTATTGATGGCCTGGACGTCGAGCCGGGGTCTCTTAGTGGTGGATTCAATTTCCGTCGATGGCACCCCGGGAATCGGGTTGGTGACCGCCGTATGCGGCCTACGATGCCGATGGCGATGCTTTTCTTTCTCTCGGGTTTTTTCACTTCCCGATGTCGATGCCTTTGACGATGGAGAGGGGGAGGAAAGGGGAGCATCTCCCGACTCACCTGGGACTCGTTTTTTCAACACCACCTTACGAATCGATCCAGCCGGAGACAATTGCGTTGAGACTGATGCTGCTGGTAAAAGCTGAATTTTGAACAGTTGTTCCATCTTCTCCAGCCGGAGACGACGTCCTTTCGATGTCATGGTGGCACACAAGGGGAAAGCCCTAACATCATGGTTCTCACCAAGGCAGAGAACGCAGTCCTGATGGGGGTCGGTAATCGACATGTTCCTAGTGCACTTTGGGTACTTTTTGAATCCTGAAACCATTGTAGGTCAGACAGCTGTCGACGACCGATGACCAGGGACAAAACTCGGTTCAGAAACGGAACGGAACCGCAAAAGAAGGAGAAAAATGTACAGCGATGGTATACTACGGGGAGACCCTTGCGGCTGAAGTTTTTCCAAACTTTTGAAAAGTTTAAAGTTGTGGAGAATTTTCCACAGGACTCCTAGCAACCGCGAGGCTAATGGCTCCTCGGAAAAAAGAAGACTGAAGGGAGACCCCTGTGGCAGGAAATATCATGGCATGCTGGGCATGCTCAATAGGCACTCTGGTGCCACCCAAAAGTTTCATAGAAACTTTGAAAGAAGTTTTTCCGTACATAGGGCTCCATTACTGATGTCACCCATATGTGAGGACTAGCATCCTGCTTGTCCTGGGATAAAGGAAATTATCAGGTAAGAAGTGTTGCATCCAACGGACTCAGGCGGCTTCGTCCTACATGCCTCACCTCTATTTCTGCCTTCTCCACCAGCCTCGGGAAAATGGCATCCATAGTGTCTCCTTGCCGCACCCTCCGGCATCCCGCCATATTCTACCAGAGGGTCTCCTAGGGCATGCGCGCACGCCTCACGTCTTTATTGCAGTGTTGGTGCGAACCTCGAGGGCATTCCTCTCGAGTGACGTCACTGCTTCCGACTACTTAAGGTTGTCCATTTGTTGACTCTCGCTGAGTTAGCAAGGATTGGATTCGTACGGTCTAAGCTGCTCTGCCGATTCTGCTGCATGTTGAAAGCTCTCTACACCCTCCGGGTTTCTACTAACTTGGGTACCTGCTCCTCAGGGGCCCTTTGCTTATTTCTAGGTGCCTATCCTGAATCCAGGTACTCGCTCCTTGAGGGCCTGTGTTGTCTATCCTTGTGCCTGCTACCAATTCTTCTGCCTGCTGGGAACTCTATCTATACAGCTACAAGAAAGTGAGTAATAACATCTTCCAGTCTGACTCACCTACAGCTCCTCGTTGTGTACCCACATTGGGCCTTATACCACCATTGTGGGATGGGTCTCCTTCGCCGAGGATCACAGACTGTTGCTACCAGAATCCACTCTGGTGAACTCTACAAGCTGCATAATAAAGCTTATAGATTTATTCTCTGTGTTTGTGCATCTGAGTTTAGCCTGGTGCTACAGTTCCCCATGGGGCTCCTCCCCGTGGGAGTCACTATCACTGTGGCCCCTAAGAATCCACCAAACACCTCGAGATTATAATAGATTGGAAACTCCATGGATTCGGCTCAGCTCACCGCGTTGCAGGCTATTCCAGGCCTGGCTCAGCGAATCACTGAACAACAGAACTCGCTGGATAGCTTGACTGTGGCCTTTAATCTACTGCACTCACAGATGAACATTTCTAACACCACAGATAAAGAAGAAACACCATCAGAACTGACAGTTAAGACTCTTGTACCCCTTTCCGCTCCTACACGCTTCTCAGGGGAAGCTTGGAGATATAGAGGATTCATGAACCAATGCTATTTGCATTTTGCACTTCAACTAACCATTTTTCCACAGTGTATGCCAAGTCCACGTATATCCTGACTTATCTGGATGGAAGAGCACTAGCTTTGGCTTCTCCGCTGTGGGAGTGTGATGACCCCATCCTGAGGGACATTGCTGGGTTTTTGGAACTGTTCAAATCTGTATTTGATGACCCTGCCAGGTACACAACCACAGGATCCACATTGGTTCATATACAGCAAGGTAATAAACCTTTACCAGACTTCGCTATCGAGTTTAAGACTTTGGCTTCAGAGTTAAATTGGGACTCAAGATACATAAGACCCTTTTCTTTGAAGGCCTGAACTCCCAGCTGAAAGATGAATTGGCAGCTCGAGAAATGCCTGAGACCTTGGAGGACCTGATAAAGTTGGACACAAGAATTGACCACTGACTTCGGGATAAGGTTCAAGAGTTAAAAGGCTCCAGGAAACCTCGCCAGGGAGAAATCCGAGTCAAATCTATACCTAAGCCCATTCAGTCTAAATCCGTTGCTGGCAAAGAAGAACCTATGCAACTAGGCCGTAGTCACCTGACTTCTAAGGAGAGAAGAACGCGGAGAAGATTAGGCCTCTGCATGTATTGTGGACAAGCCGGCCATGCGGTACAAACATGCCCTATCTGTCTGGGAAACGGCCAGACCTAAGTCCTGTGGGAGGACTCTTCTTAGGTCTAACTGCACCTTCTCCTCCATTCTCTCTTCCAGTCTCTTTGATAAATGGACCACTTGAATTCCAGACTCTTGCCCTAGTGGACTCCAGCACACTACCAATAGAACCCGCACAATGAAACAAACTTTGGTTTTTTTCTTTTTTATGTTTTTTACCCTTTTTTTTGTCTACATAAAATATACCTATATGTTTCACACTTAACTATGTATCCCCTATTTTTTGATTTATTATATTTTTTATTATAAAACGTTATTCTTAATCTTGCCTTTAAAAATATTTAATAGGTGTGTGGTGACGCTTCATAAAACTCAAGTAACACTAACCCTTAGTGCCTTGTTCAGTTCTTTAGTTTAATCATAAGCACCACCATCCACCCTTTAATTGTTTATTGTTTATTAATTCCTTTAAAATAACTTTTACATTTTCTTCTTGAATTTACTAAAGGTCGTTAATCATTAATCAGTGTGAAGACACTAAAATTCAAACAGAGAATGTCAGGTCGCCAATAATTTAAGCCAGGAGCTCAAACTACTGAAGCACTTATCTTAGCGTGTAAAAGTAGTCCTTTGGCGGCACTTGCCCCAACGAGGCCTAGTTTTGATTAATCTTCATCAGGGGAAGCCACTCTCTTACTGTACCCTGTAGCACAGTGTCTTTTATCCATAAATTTAGACTTCTCACGAGCCATCTTTTGAAGAGGAGTGTGGAGTGAGCAGCGTGAAGACGAGCTCGTGAGAAGTCTAAATTTATGGATAACTTCAGAATGACTGGGCTGGACTACTACCGTGGGCTGAGTTTCCCATCAACTCTCATCCAGCTACATCTACTGGATCAACACCATTCGAAGTGGTATATGGACGACTACCTTCACCACCTTTTCCGCTTCTGCTGTCAGTGTCATCCCCGGCAGCACAAGCCACCACCGATGAGATTCAACAACTTTGGAAGAAGACAAAGGAGATGCTCATCAAAGCTGGAATCTGAGCTAAAAGAGACTATGACATTCATCACGGCAAGGCTCCTGACTTTAAGCCTGGTGATAAAGTCTGGTTGTCTACAACGCACCTTAGACTTAAGATGCCAACTACTCGCTACGCTCCACGCTATGTCGGATCATTTCCCATCCTCCGTCATCTGGGCAATCTCTCCTACAGTCTCAGATTTCCCCCAGCAATGAAGATCCATAACGCGTTTCACGTCTCATTACTGAAACCGATCATTCTTAACAAATTCAGCACCAAGACACCAGATTCCCCTCCTGTTGTCGCAGAAGAGGACATTGAGTACAAAGTTGACGCTATACTTTATGTAAGGAAGAGAGGCAGAGTTTGGGAATACCTCCTGTCATGGGAGGGCTATGGACCAAAAAATAACTCATGGGAACCTGTGTCTAACATATTGGACAAAGAGATGCTGAACCAGTATCATCGATCACATCCTCGGAAACCAAGACCAGGTAGGGGGTCTGGAGGAGGCCCTTTGAAGGGGGCCTCCTCCAGACCCCCTTCCATCGAAGGGGGTCTGGAGGAGGCATGTAGGACAAAGCTTGAGTCCTACATGCCTCCAGAAATAGAGATGAGGTTTGTGCCGACATTGCCTCATCTCTATTTCTGCCTTCTCCACCAGCCTCGGGAGAATGGCATCCATAGCATCTCCTTGCCGCACCCTCCGGCGTCCCTGGAGTGGCTATGGCGCATTATCCCACCATGTTCTACCTGAGGGCCTCCTAGGGCATGCGCGCATGCATGCCTCATGTCTTTATTGCAATGTCGGCACAAACCTTGGGGACGTTCCCCTCAAGTGATGTCACTGCTTCCGACTACTTTAGGTTGCCCATTTGCTGACTTTCGCTGAGTTAGCAAGGATTGGATTCGTCCAGTCTAAGCTGCTCTGCCACTTCTGCTGCATGTTGGAAGCTCTCTACACCCTCCAGGGTTCTACTAACTTGGGTACCCGCTCCTCGAGGGCCCTTTGCTTATTTCCAGGTGCCTATCCTGAATCCAGGAACTCGCTCCTCGAGGGCCTGTGTTGTCTATCCTGGTGCCTGCTATCAATTCTTCTGCCTGCTGGGAACTCTACCAGTCTGTCTCACCTACAGCTCCTCATTGTGTACCTGCATTGGGACCTTATACCACCATTGTGGGACGGGTCTCCTCCGCTGAGGATCACAGACTGTTGCTAACAGAATCCACTCTCTACTGCCACCTCTGGTGAACAATACAAGCTGCATAATAAAGATTTATTATCTGTGTTTGTGCATCTGAGTCTAGCCTGGTGCTACAGTTCCCCATGGGGCTCCTCCCCATGGGAGTCACTATCACTGTTGCCCCTAAGAATCTACCAAACACCTCGAGATTATAACAACTAGTAATTTCTCCTTTCATAGCGTTCAAAAGGGTGAATCCAAAACCAGCGGGATGTATGAAAGCTACTCCTGAACAGGGCAGGAGGATGCCACAGTCCAGTTAAAACTTCATATGCAAAGGCTGCATCTTCCCGAGCCTGCATATCCAGGTGATAATGCCTACAAAAGGTGTGTAAAGAGGACTATTGTTACGCTTGGCTGACCACGGAACAGGTCCGCAGCTGGCTGCTCTTACCTGGAACTTCAGGTAGCAGGGAGACCCACCACCGCCACAACAACTTCCCGGCTCTAGTTGTGGCAGGCCACCACAGATAATGGGTTGCACCACGCCAGGAATGCCAATCAACTATGCAAGCATCCCTAGGTGCATGCGCATCTCGCCCCTGCTTAAAGGGCCCGTGGCAGGAAACCTCCTGCGGCATCTACTGATGACATCACCTAGGCCTTACTATTTACGGCCCCATCATACCTGCATCAAACGCCTCAGCAACAGGTTGAGCTCCTTGGAGCAGTTAGTTGCATGTTCCTGACTCCGTATTCCTGACTCTGTCACCACATCCCTGTCTTGTCTTTCCTCCAGATTGCTTCTTTGGCCTTGACCTCTGGTACATCTTCTGGACTTTGCTTGATCGCTGCCTGCCTTGATCCCTGGAATGCTTTCACACTGCTTGCTGCCCACCAGACCACTGTAGTTACCTTCTCAGCTGCTAGCCTCCATCATCGTGGGAATCTTCACCATCAGAGAACCGCACCTAAGTCCAGCTGGTCCTGGCACTCAAGAGCTCAACCTGCGAGGAACAAGGCCTGGTAGTGGTGAAGGTCCTGTTGGGTCTCTGCTCCAACCAGTTCTGTCTGCCGACGACGAGGACCTACAGGGCTCCTCCCTGAAGGCAGCATCAACCTCGTCTCGGTCTCAGGGTCCACTTCTTCAACAACTATGTTGCAGTTCGGCAAATGTCTATACCGCCATTATCACTGAGTGCAAGGTTTCCATGCAAAAATTAATCACCCACAAATGACAGTTGACTCATATGAGATTTAGTATGGGATGAAAAGATCCCTCTTTCTTGGGCATAATGAAATAAATGGAATAGCGGCCCATATTTTCTTGAGATGTGGGCACTGGAACCACAACCTGCAGGCTGAGGAGTCTTGACAACGTACACTCCACTGTCAACGGGAGACAACAATCTAACCTCCACCCATGACACTGCCTGAGTCATAGTGGAATGAGCCTTAACCTGACTAGGCAACAACTGCTCAGCATCCATATACGCCGCTCTGACTACCTCCTTAATCCAGCGGGCTATTTTAGCCCGCAACAATGATTCATCCTGCTTACTCCCACCATGGAGTATAAACAGCTGGTCCATCTTCCTGAGAGGTTCAGAAACCTCTAGAGATGTGAATCGGAACCAGAATCGGATCCGATTTCAGTTCCGATTCACATCTCTATAGATGTGAATCGGAACCAGAATCGGATCCGATTTCAGTTCCGATTCACATCTCTAGAAACCTCTAAATATCTCAAGATATGCCTCGACATCCAAGTGCTGTAACAGGCGATATTCCTCCACATTTCTTGCCCTGTACAGAGACGGCAGGCAAAAGACTGATTCAAGTGAAAATCTGAGATCACCTTTGGCAAAAAGGAAGGAACAGTACACAGCCATATCACCCCTGGAGTCACTCATAGAAACGTCTCCCTGCAAGACAAGGCCTGTAGTTCGGATACTCGATGGGCAGAACAAATTGCCACAAGAAACCTGTTTTTAAAGTCAGTACCCTCAAGGAAAAGTTACACACCTGTCGAAAAGTAGGGCCTGCTAAAAAATCTAAAACTAGATTAAGACTCCACAGGGGCACCGGTAACCACAAGGGAGGACAAAGATGTGTATGTAGTATTATGCACTGACTTTCTGAGGCACCTCTTTCTGCTGTATTACTGAATACTAGTTTTAGACATAGAAAGCAGAGGACCCTGACTACGTGCTGGAATGCAATGAGCCAACATCCCAGACCCATTAGCTGATTGGTCTAATACATACTCAAATCAAATGTACCGCACTTATCTAGAAACAATACTCTGAATATGCTCTCCTGGCAACAATTCAGGAGAAAAATCACTGAAAATAAAAATCTGATTATTCCGATAACAGAAGACTCCTTTATTTCTAGCAGCAACCAATATTTTAGATTTATCGCTGAAAAGATGTAGCCAAATGATCAGACTGAGGTTTGCTGCCATCCTTCAGAGTGGGAGTGAGGGCCCTCTGTGTCCTTTCAGGTTTCAAATGGCCATTTTTACAAGAAATGCCAAGGTATAGAGAAGCTAAGCAGACAAAAAAACAGCTAGATCGTGATTTTCTGCATTCTCGGGAACACCAATAATTCATAAATTGTTATGGTGTCCCTGGTTCTCCATATCATTTTGCCGTTCAAAAAGAAATTTCAAGCACCTTTCCATTATTTCAAGCTTTTGGTGGGAGACTGTAACCGAGTTCTCCAGGTTGCTTACCCTTGTCTCCACGTGTTCCAGGCCCTCGTCCTTCTCTTTTTTCTTGGGAAACTAATTGAGCCACTTTCTCAGCTACTGTTTGTAACTTGGTTTTGAGGCTGTAGGAAACCATTTGCTGCAAGGCCTTCCATTGCTGCCCAAACAGTTTCTGCAGAATCCACTGAGACTAAAGCCTTGGCCCATTCTTCATCACCGGAGGCCACCTCCTCATGCAGAGTAGGTTTTTCCACTGCTGACTACCTGCCACTAAAGTGCTTCAGTTTTGACACTTGATCAGCACAAAGGGCAGGAAGGTGCTAAGGTACTGGGGTAACCTTGTTTTTAGCAGCTTTGTGAGTTAAATGTATTGTTTTATTGTTTTAATCACCATGGGCTTTATTTTCTATTTTGTTAGTATATTTATGTTTTATTTGATATTATGGTTTTATTTCTATGATTTTTATGGAAATGTATTTGTAAGTCGCCTAGAGCCTGGGTGAATAATAAATAAATAAATCAGTAGTAATAAATATACATGCATAGTTACATCAACGTGCACATATACATCATTTTAAAAATACATCATTATGCAAATATGTAATAACCCTACCTCAACATGCCCCCAACATGCCTCTTTTGTGTGTGTGTACTTGTACTCACATACATGTACATATACACGTATGTGGTAGCTTTCTAAAATACAGATTGAGCGCATTTGGACCATATCACGTACATATGGCCTTTTTTACATGAGTAAGCCTTTTAAAATTCATCTTTTAAATTAGTACCACATATGATGACTTCCAAGCTAAGGGTTGTCTTTGGTTCCTTTTTCACTCTTTCCTGCAAAATGGGTGAATGGTGGGAACATAAGAACATAAGAAATTGCCATGCTGGGTCAGACCAAGCCTAGCATCCTGTTTCCAACAGAGGCCAAACCAGGCCACAAGAACCTGGCAATTACCCAAACACTAAGAAGATCCCATGCCACTGATGCAATTAATAACTGCAGGTAATGGAGTTGCTGGTCGCTGAAGTGCTGTGTATGGCTCCAATGATGGCATGGCTGGGCTCCTGGTATGACTGGCTGGATGTCTTCTTGTAACTCTCACTGAACTTATGGCATGCTAGAGGCAGCTGGTGACTGGACATGTTGGCAGGCCAGTGCTCTCAATAAAGCTCAACAGATTGAGGCTGGTGTCAAGTGGTATAGGCGACCCAAGGAGTTGAAGTAGCTGCTGCACCTCCTACTCCTCCTCCTCCTCTTCGTCTGTCCACTGCATCTCATGATCCATAAAAAAGGGGCAGCTGAGTCCGGGGATTGCACTGCTGGTGCCAAGGGCTACACTGCTGGTACCTGGGGCTTCTTGGATGGGATCGGGGGTTTCCTGAGCGAGAGCTATGGAAACAAAGAAGAAGAATTAAGTATGAATGCTAAGAAGTGCCTATGTACTGTTTTGCATAAGATGTGCACTTTGCATCATTCAATATGAACACCTTATGCAAAAAAGAATGGGGACATCTGTAGCAGACCTCATTTTTACAGGTGATGTAACTTGCTGGCCCCTGCTCGCGTCATGTCCAGGGCCTTGTCCTTGCCCTCAAAGATGTCTGGTCCCAGATGTTCAATGAGCCACTCCTCCATCAGTGTCAGGACGATTGAGCAAAGGGCTCCTCCTCCTGTCTGATGCATGTATTTGTTATTGCTTGCCACATTACTTAATTATGCCTTGATGTCCCAGTAGCGGTGGGCCACCTGCTCTCCAGGTCTCTTGGTGCCACTATGTTGGGGTATTGCCTGTGCAATGATCCTCCTATTCCTTTCCTCCTCCCTATCTCTACTCCTACTCCTCCTCCTGCCCTCCCTCCTCCTTCTCCCTCCTCCTCTCCCTCTTTGCCTCCCCTCCCCAAACGTACCACGATCCATCCTCTCCTCCCCATTTCTCTCCAGTCCTTCCTCACCATACCACTCCTCCACTCCTCATACTCCACACCACCACTCGTCCACCATTCCTCCTCACTTCTCACCTCTCTTCCACTCTTCAACTCCTCCACACAAAGTGACAGACAGACAAGAGACTCAGAAAAACTAACACTCTTCTTTCACACACAGATAAACACAAGACAAAGGTAAAAGCAAACAGATCAAACACAAGAAATAGGACAACGCAATCAGGTAATTGACTAATGAACTCCTCTAACCAACACCTACACCTCCAACTACTCACCAAGCTCCTCTCCTCCTATAACTTCTGACATACCTTTAAAGAGACAGCTGCAGGAAACCGGTATATATATTAACAACGAAAATAACGTGCCATACATAAAATGATGCACAACATATTAGTGTCATGTGACATAATAATTACATAAGCGATGCAGTATTTTGTTAATTTCCCCAACCATGCTCATCTTTTTATTGCAGGCCCCTAACATACCATATTTCTGCTTTCTTTACTGTTGCTTGATGAATCTAGGGGTAAGTTTGTACCTGAGGCAATGGAGAGTGAAGTGACTCACCCAAAATCACAAGGAGCAGCAGGAACATTTGAACCCTGGCTGCTCTGGTTTGCAGCCCACTGCACTAACCCCTAGGCTACTTCTCTCATCCACTTATACCTCCTGTTTGAAGGAGATGGGCCACAGGGGCAAGCTGAGGCAGTGCTTCACCTGTTCAGAGACCCCACAGTCTGTTCTGCTGCTCCATGCAATGATGAACAATGTGGCATTCAGACAGGGCTGTGCTGGGTAGGGGAACGTAGTGTGAATTTGCATGTAATTGTCCTATTAACTTCACCCCTGAAATCATTTCTTAAGAGTAGGGCAGCACGTTTATTTTTGGAGACTGGCAGGACAATGAGAATAGGCAGTGTAAAAGATGCTGGTACTTAGTACCTGCATGTACTGCCTGAGAAAAAGCTCTAATGATGATCCAATAGATCTAAGCTGGTTGTTGCAAAACATACAATTGCAAATTAGATTTCATAATATATATCAATTTGCTATAGAAAAGCAAGCCTATCCTTAGAAGGCCTTGTAAAAGCTCATAATGTAAGAGCAATGGCAGCCTCTACAGCTCACCTTGGCTTGCCATCTGTTGAAAATGTATGCAGAGCTGTTACTTGGAGTTCAATGAATACATTTATCTCTCACTGTAGCATAGACTCTCACTCCTGCCAGGATAGTAAATTTGGACAGTCAGTAATAAAGAATCTATTTAGGAGGTCACGTGATGTGGTGAATCCGGCTAGACGCGTGCTGACCGGGTTCCTGCCGTCCCATCGTATTTCAGCCGAGGGATACCCTGAATTTTCACTGATTTTACCTGTTTTCGTGGTATTGTGGTACCCTCATCCCAGCGTTTCATTATCACCTCTGGAATCGAACGAGATGGCGACTAAATTGCAGCGAAAGGAGAAGGAAAAAGCAAAGCCTGCTGAGACTAAGATGGCGCCGGTCTCTCCGGAAACTAGCGAAAATACAACGGAGGAATCTCTGGAGGACAGAATTTCTCAGGCCGTAGTGCTTGCTTTGGACGCGGGTCTGCACCAGATTGCAGAACAGATCGCAGAAGTGCGGTCCTCGTTGGGTGAGATCGAGGGGCGAGTGGAACGAGTTGAGGGCCGCACTACCTTGTTGGAAGACGACGTAGGAGCCCTCGAACGTAAAATTCAAGCACTGGAGAAAAGCGGCAAACAACAGGGAGAAAAGCTCGATGAGCTTGAAAACAGGGCGCGCCGCAACAACCTTAGATTCGTTGGCTTTCCAGAATCTATTGCAGACGGGGAGATCATGCGCACGCTGGAAACCTGGCTGTTGGCTCTGATCCCCACACTAACTACCACAGCGGGTGGCTTGATGGAACGTGCTCACCGGTTGGGCCCAAGGAATGTGGATGGGGCACAGAACAGGCCGCATGTGATCATCGCTAAATTTCTCCACTATGTCAATAAAATGACCATTTTGCAGCACTTCCGCAAGGAACGAGACCTGAAATTTGTAAATCAAAAGATACTAGTTTTTCAAGACTTTTCGGCACATGTATCTGGGCTGCGGAAGGCCTATACCCCCTTGTGCTCTGAGCTGGTCAAGAAGAAGGTGAGGTTCATGCTTATGTACCCAGCCAAGCTGAAAGTGTGGCATCAAGGGGTCCAGAAAATCTTTGAGGATACCGCGGCGGCTCAAGCTTTTATTCATCAGATCCCACAATCGGCGACTACTTCTACAGAGTGACTTTTTTTGTGGTCAGTGGAGTAATGACAATGTTTAGGATGAGAGCGTGGGCAGTGAAGCCTGAGACTGTGTGGTGACATATTTCTACTGGGGCATTTATTTTCCAGAGAAGCAAAACCACGGTTTCCGAAGACCTTCTCCAGCTACTGTGAGCAGTGGGGCATAATGTCTGGGGTATTTCATGCTGGACCATTTTTGTTATGAAAGGACACTGGCACGCCTGGAGTGGTGCAGTTGATAGCTGCAAGCGAAGGTTATGTTTTCTGTTTTAGTTGGCCATTCTTCTATATTGGTCTTGTGGGTGTTATAGCTATCCTGTTCGTGTGGCTATGTATTTCAAGATTAAGATAATGTTTTTTTTTCTCAGATGGGTCGGCAGGACACGTCTGATCGTTGACTCCTAATCCCAGACCGGGATGTCATTCTTATTACTAAAGGGGTTGGGGGGGGGGGGGGGGGGGTAGTGGTTGGGGGGTAGTGGAGGGGGAGGGGAGGTTGAGGAGGGGGGGAATGCATTGCTGTGTGCAGGGTTGGGGAAATCTCGGCTGGGTATTTCCGTTAGGGGCTTTTCAGATCCTACATGTATGGTTGGGGACTGCTACCTCACAGGGTACCCAAAGGGAAGTGACTTTATTTAGTCTGGGTTTGCCATCATGCCATAAGCGTCTCTATCTGTACTTATGGCGGGAAGGATAGTTTCGTGGAATGTGGCGGGGCTTGGTACGCCTGTTAAGCGGGAAAAGGTTTTAGCGCATCTGAATAAACTTGAGGCCAAATTAGTTTTCCTGCAAGAAACACATTTATCACAAGTGGAAGCTCGTAAGCTGACCAAGAAGGGGTTTACGCAAATATTTTCTGCTGCGGGCTCTTCCAAAAGTCGTGGTGTAGCTATATTATTACATAGAACTTTTGATTTTAAGGTTCAGAAACAGATAGGGGATCCTAATGGCAGATATGTTATTGTATTGGGAACCCTTATGGGGCTTGAAGTGACCCTTGTTTCAGTGTATGCTCCGAATCACTATGATCACCTCTTCTTTGTAGAGCTGGTATCACAGATTTCGGCGCATGCCGCGCGTCCTATCATCCTAGGGGGGGACCTGAATTGTGTGGTTGACCCTGCATTAGATAGACAGCCCTCGAGGGCGGATCGTCCGATGGGTGAAAACAAAGGCCCGATGTTTCTATGTAAGCACCTGAAGTTGCTGGATCTTTGGCGAGTCCTCAATCCAGGGAACCATGACTTCACGCACCTAGCCAGGGCACATTCAACATGGTCCAGAATTGACTATTTGTTGGTGTCTGATGTTTTGTTTCAGAAGCTGTCTCAGGCCAAAATAACGGAGTTAGTAATCTCAGATCATTGCCCAGTGATTGCTCACCTAGAGGTTATACCAACTGATAGGGGCTCTCACTGGAGGATGCCAGGGTTTTTGTCCACAGATCGTGCTTTTCCATTTTTTCTAAAAAAAAAGTGGTCAGACTTTGTCACGGATAATGCTCAGCATATACAACAGCCTATCCTGTTTTGGGAAACCGCTAAAGTTGTAATGCGCGGCCATATACTTAGCTATGTGAGCTATAAGAAAAAGAGGCAGAATGCTGAAGTTCTCCGCCTTACCAGACACTTAGCGGACTTAAAAAAAACTCTGATAGGGTCCACCCTAGATTCGCATTTGGCAGAATATAGGGCCACCCAGTCTGCTTTAAATGATATTCTTCACATTAGGGCCACCGCCTCTTTCCATCAATATAGATTTCGTATGTTTCACCATGCGAATAAAGCGGGAAAGATGCTTGCCAACCTTCTCAAAAGTCAAGATCCCAGTAAGTTCATTCCTGCGATCCGGGATACCAAGGGACACATACATACTGACTCTCGAGACATAGCAAATATTTTTTCCCAGTATTATAAGCATCTATACACTTCGGAGACTCCTAATTCGGAGTGTATCTCTAAATTTCTAGAACAGATTAGCTGCCCAACTCTTTCAGAGGCGCAGCTGACTTTACTCAATAGAGACATAGAGCCGACTGAGGTCTTGGAAGCTATTCAATCGCTACCACCCCACAAGGCGCCTGGGCCAGACGGCTTTGATTCTTTGTTTTATAAGTCTCTGAGTGGGGAATTGCCAGATCATCTGGCCCTGGTTTTTGTTACTATGAAGGATAATGGGACTATGCCGGAGACGATGCGGTCAGCTAACATAGTAGTTCTGCCTAAGTCTGGACGAGATCCTTTACTTACCGGGTCCTACAGACCGATTTCTCTATTAAACTTGGACATAAAACTTTATGCCAAGATTCTAGCCACTCGCCTTAAAGATATTATGCCATTTCTCATTGACAAGGATCAAGTAGGGTTTGTGAAAGGCAGGAGAGCCACAGTTAACATTCACAGAGTGTTGTGTGCTTTGGAACACAGCATTCATCAAGGGCTCCCAGACCCTTTGTTGGTGGCATGCGATGCTGAGAAAGCATTCGACAGAGTGGAATGGGAGTTTTTAAGGCAGACTCTGAGAAAATTTGGGTTTCAAGGTGTTTTTTTTCAATATGTCACTTTACTATACACTAATCCTACGGCCCGCATTATGGTTAACGGTTCATTATCGGAACCCTTCCCGCTCTGTAGAGGTACGAGACAGGGGTGCCCCCTGTCTCCCCTTCTGTTTATTTTGTCTGTAGAACCTATGGCTATTGCACTAAGATCTGATGTGCAAATACCAGGCATTCAGGTGGGGAATCATGTGCATAAAACACTGCTTTTTGCGGATGATTTGTTACTATTGCTATCCCATGCGCGCGAATCGCTCCCGCGAGCAGTTCAGTTATTTGCAGCTTACCAGGCTGTCTCCGGTTTTAAACTCAATCTTGATAAAACGGAGGCTTTGGATGTTGGGGGCAGGCTAGAACATACCTGGAGGGACTTTCCAGTACGATGGGCGGGGGATAGAATTAAATATTTAGGAGTTCAAATTCATAAGGACCCTAAGCAATGGTATCAGGTTAATGTACCGCCCTTGTTGGCTAAGCTTGGAAAGCAATTAGAAGCCTGGATGCATTTACCTTTATCTATGCAGGGAAGGATTGCTGTCATAAAAATGATTATTGCGCCTAAATTAATATATTTGTTACTTATGATCCCTATGTATCTTGCGAGCAAGGATTTAAAATATCTTCAACGCACTTTTACCCGCTTTATATGGCGGGGGAAAAAAGCCAGGATATCCTACAGCACGCTCATAGCACCCAGAGCGAGGGGGGGTTTTAATTTACCTGACTTCCGCCTGTATGCTTGGGCAGCGCAGTTACGAATATTGGGGGATTGGCTACAAGGCACATGTGAATACACGGATTATGACCTAGTGGCAGATATATGTCATCCCCTAAATCCTACTCTGGTATTACATTTACCATTTAGGGAGCTATCCCGATGGGGTATTAGGGCTCACTTGGTGTCTATAATGCTCCGAATGTGGAAAGTCTTGAGGACTCGGCTGCAACTGCCCTTTCAGATTTCTTTGCACTATCCGCTGCTACAGAACCCTTTGACACCCCCATTTGAGCCTTTATTCAGTAGGCAACGGGAGTTTCCAACGGAGGTGGTATTGGGGACTGTTTTAGATCCCGAGTCAGGAACTCTCAAATCTTTTGAGGTTTTACAGACACAGTTGGGGTTCACTTCTGCCCAATTTTTGGGGTATGCCCAGTTACGAGCATTTGTGAATCAGCTTTTGCGGTTGACCCAAGGGCCCTTGGAGACCCCTTCATATACTCTTCTCCTAAAGATGTACGGGGGGAGGCAGGGGTCTCTTTCCATGCTCTATAAGTATTGTCAAAACATAACCTCCTACTCCACCTTCTCACAGTTGTTACGCAAATGGGGCACTGTTTGTGTGGAGGAGCTTGACGAGCTTATGCTACAAGAGGGGTATTTGTCTATATTAAAAATAACGAATAATGTTTATTTAAGAGAACTGCAAATGCGAATTTTTCATCAGGCCGTCTTTCCCCATTGGTAGCGTTTCATATGGGTCTTGTGGGCTCCAAGGTATGTACTAAGTGTTCAGTTGGGAAAGCTACATTCATACACGCACTGTGGGAATGCACAAGTATTCAGGCTTTTTGGGAGCAAATTCGCAAGAAGATGTCTGACATGTTCGCTACCCAGATTTCTTGGTCAATGGCTTTTTGTGTATTAAATGTGGATTCAGGTGAGTCCTCGTTGAATCATGATAACATTCTTTTTTTTGCCAAAGTGTGCCTGATAGCTAAGAAATGTATTCTGCTGAAATGGGCGGAATCTAGTCCTCCTGACTACGCTCTATGGAGTGCGCAAATGTCTACATTATATCAGATGGAATATGGGTCGCTTTATCGGACCTTTTCACGCAGGAAACAAGGCTTTTTTTGGGACATATGGACAGTTTACTACGATACCTTACCTGCAGCTATTCAGCGGCTGTTTCCGTTGATGGATCACGGTGCTTCTGAAGACGGGACTTTGGAATCTTAACTACAGAGAATATAGGATACCTTGGCGTGCGGATTCCTCGCTCCATATCTTTCCGCTGTGTTATATGCCAGTTCCCGTCTAAGGACCAGACCATGCAGTGTAGGATATCTGTTGCTGTATATGTACCATTTGTGGATTCGAGTCCCCATGCGGCAATGCGGGGTGGGTATTGGGAGGGGGGAGAGAGGGAAGGGATAGGGTGTAAATCCAAAAAAAAATATCATACTCTGTGGAGTTTACTGCTTTACCAGTACGTTCTACCTGGTTTGATGTATTTTTCAAAAATATGAATATATTCTGTTTCTGTGCAGTGTTGAACGGTTTTGCTTAATAAAATATTTTGGAAAAAAAAAAAAAAAAGAATCTATTTAAAAATTGAATCAAAAGTTTTTGTTCAACCCCTGGTTTAATGGAACACAGTCAACATGGATTTACCCAAGGGAAGTCTTGCCTAACAAATCTGCTTCATTTTTTGAAGGGGTTAAGGTGAACCGGTAGATGTAGTGTATTTGGACTTCTCCTCCAAGAACTTATCCAATCCTTTTTTAAACACAGTTATACTAACTTCACTAACCACATCCTCTGGAAACAAATTCCAGAGTTTAATTGTGTGTTGAGTAAAAAAGAACTTTCTCTGATTAGTTTTAAATGTGCCACATGCTAACTTCATGGAGTGCCCCCTAGTCTTTCTATTATCCGAAAGAGTAAATAACCGATTCACATCTACCCGTTCTATACCTCTCATGATTTTAAACACCTCTATCAAATCCCCCCTCAGCCGTCTCTTCTCTAAACGGAAAAGTCCTCCTACTCCCTACCATCCCTGCACTGCCTTTGGTTGTTGATCTGTAGAGAGCTATTAGCAAAGTCTGATCTTGGTGTTGTTGCAATTCCTTATTGGTGTACATTATGTATAATGTCATGGACAATTCACTTTCTGGTTGTGTCTCTTTATTGTGTGTTTTTGTCTTAAGGTCTCCCTAGGTTAGAGGTTTGGGACCCACATGACCTTGCATACAAGAGTTCCATTGGCCATTACAACTAGGCAAATTTCTCATATGCAAGACCATGTAGTCTAGGCCTTAAAAAGGAAAGCTAATTGTATGTGCCCAAGGAAGAGCAGCAAAAGCCAAACATGAAAGTCCTTACTGTGGAGCTTCACAAGTGGCCCATGTTGACTTCTCTAGAGAGCATACTCTTGGTTAACAATTGAGTACATAGGCATGAATGTGAGATGGGCACTATCTAGCTAGTGTTCACCTTCATATGCAGCCAAGTGGACAAGATGTAGAAAAGCTTGGCTATAGGTGATGTAGCAATGTCTTCACTCTGTTGGTGACCAATAGGTTGAATAGCTATGCTCCTGTCATAGCGCAACTATAACAAACCATTGGCCTCTTCCATTGTGAAGATATATCACCTTTGACCAAACAATGGCCCTTCTCTCTGGGTGTAGCACTTAATGCTGTCATCACATAACTATTTAGACAGAAGTCTACTTGAAAAGTATACTAACCACTTGTCTTCTTCATCTATAATGAGCATATTTTTGCAGTTCTAGGTGCCAGGCCCAGAAAGTAGATATTGTCTGATCTTAGGTGGACTAACACAAATGACCCCGCAAGAGATAACATTGGGGCCCTTACATATGTTTTCAACCACTTAAAAGGTAGGAATTACATTAGCTTTTTAGGTATGACAGTTTGACATATATGTTATCTACTTGCAGCCTGCTACAACAGTGTCAGCCCGGAAGCAGCACTGAGCATAGGTGCGCTACTGAAGTCGCCATGGCCCTCACAGAGTGTGCTTTAACACGGTCTTGAAGCAGAATGTCTGCTTGCTGATAGCAAAAGGATATGCAGTCCGCTAACCAGGAGGAGAGAGTCTGCTTACCCACAGGCTGCCCCAATTTGATGGAATGGAAAGAGACAAACAATTGAGTGCTTTTCCTGTGGGCAGCTGTACGGTCTAAATAGAAGGCTAGAGCCCGTTTGCAGTCAAGGGTATACAGAGCCTGTTCTCCTGGATTGGAGTGAGGCCTGGGAAAGAAGGTAGGTAGTATAATGGATTGATTAATGTGAAACTCAGATACTACCTTAGGTAAGAACTTAGGGTGAATGCGGAGTACTGCCCGATCCTGCAGGAGTTTAGTGTAAGGCGGATAGGTAACTAGGGCCTGTAACTCACTAACTCTGTGAGCAGATGTGATTGCCAAAAGAAAAATCACTTTCCATGTGAGATAGCGAAGATCACAGGATTGGAGAGGCTCGAATGGTGGTTTCATGAGCCGACCCAAAACCAGATTGAGGTCCCAAGAAGGGGCTGGAGGGCATAGTGGAGGCTTGAGGTGAAGCAAGCCTTTCAGAAAACGTGTTACGAGGGGGTTGTACTGAAATAGGAACATCCCCGACACCTTTATGGAAGGCCGCCACCGCACTGACATGCATTCTGATGGAGGAAGTTTTTAGCCCTGATTCTGACAAGTGCCAGAGATAGTCCAGAAACTTCATGGTGGAACAGGTAAAGGGATCAAGGTATTGAGAAGAACACCATGACTCAAAACCTGTTCCATTTGTAAAGGTAAGACTTTCTTGTGGAAGGTTTCTGTGAAGCAATCAGGACACGGGAAACTGGCTCCGAAAGGTTAAGTGGCTGAAGAAATAACCTTTCAACATCCAGGCCGTAAGGGACAAAGCTTGAAGATTGGGGTGGCGTAGGCACCCGCCATTCTGAGTGATCAGAAGCGGGTCCATTCCCAAGGGAATGTGCCTGGGAATGGAGAGATCCTGAAGTATTGGATACCACACTTGGCGAGGCCAATGAGGTTCTATCAGGTTCATGCATCCTTTGTCATAATATAACTTCACGAGAGTCTTCAAGAGAAGTGGAAGTGGAGGGAATGCATATAGGAGACCTGTTGCCCATGACCCATGGGCATCTCTTGGCTGTGAGTGTTGGCTGCGAGTGAGACAGCAAAAGTTCTCTACCTTGCGGTTTTGAGGTGATGCAAAGAGGTCTATGCGAGGATGACCCCAACGTTGGAATATTGTGTCCGCTACTGAGGGGTTGAGGGACCACTCGTGCGGATGGAAAGCACGACTTAGGTTGTCTGCCAACACATTGTCCACTCCTGGCAAATAGGTGGCCCTGAGGTACATCGAGTGGAGAGGGCGTCCGCCCATATCTGCGCAGCTTCCTGACACAATAGAAAGGAGCCCATCCCTCCCTGTTTGTTGATGTACCACATGGCCACCTGATTGTCCATCTGAATCAGGATGACCTGATTGGAAAGGTGATCCTGAAATACCCTGAGAGCATATCTGATTGCTCGAAGCTCCAGGAAATTGATTTGGTGTTTGGCTTCCTCTGGAGACCAAGTTCCTTGTGTTTGCAAATCGGCCACATGGGCTCCCCAGCCGAGGTTGGAAGCATTGGTGGTGAGAATTATTTGAGGGTCTGGAGCCTGGAAGGATAGGCCTTGGAGGAGATTGATCTGATTTTTCCACCAAGCTAACTGACGGAGTGAGTCGGTGATGTGGACAGTGGTTGATAGAGGTTGGATGGACTGAGTCTATTGTGACCTTAGAATCCACTGCATGACTCTCATGGTCAAGTGGGCCATTGGGGTAACCTGTACTGAGGACGCCAAGTGTCCCAGTAGGATGAGGAAGCGGAGTGAAGTTGTGCATTGCTGAGACTGTAGCTGGTGTGCGAGGGAGATGAGAGTGAGAGCTCGCTGTTGAGGCAGAAATGCCTTTGCCTGCAAGGTGTCCAAGTCTGCCCCTATGAATGATAAAGTTTGAGATAGGACTAAGCAGGATTTTGCATAGTTGATGAGAAATCATAGCGAAATCAGAGTGTGTAAAGTAAGACGTAGGGACGACAGAGCAGCTTGCTGAGTGGGAGCCCTGATCAACCAATCGTCTAGATAGGGGTAGACGTGACCACCTTGAGTCCTGAGGAAGGCTGCAACTAATACGAGGCACTTGGTGAAGACTCGTGGTGCAGATGCCAGGCCGAATGGGAGCACTTGGTATTGATAGTAGTTGTGGCCTTCTAAAATTCTCAGGAACCTGCGATAAAATGGATTTATCGCAATGTGCGTGTACGCATCTTGGAGATCGAGAGAGCAGAGCCAATCTCCTCTTTGCAGAAGAGGAAGGAGAGAACCCAAGGTTACCATCTTGAACTTTTCTCATTGGAGGTACTTGTTGAGGGCACGTAGGTCGAGAATTGGACAAATGCCTCCCGATATTTTGGGGATTAGAAAGTACCGGGAATAGAATCCTAGGCCTTATTGAGAGTAAGGTACTGGTTCTATTGCTCTGGACTGGAGGAGGAGGGAGACCTCCTGCTCCAGGAGTAGTGAGTGGTAGGATGTTCTCCACGCTGGTAGAGGTGGGGAGTCCAGTGGAATGGAGAGAAAGTTCAGGCGATAACCTTGAGAGATTATGGTAAGGACCCACTGGTTTGAGGTGATTGTGTGCCACCTGTTGAAATGGCACAATCGACCTCCCACTGGTATCTGAGGCAGTGGAAACTGGCTGCTGCTCTCTATTCAGGAGTCAAAAACCAGAAGCAGGCTGAGGGGCTGCTTGCGGCTTTTACGAGGTTGACGAGACTGGGCCTTTTGGAAAGGTCTCGTGGAACAAATCCTAGACTGCGGTAGATAGGACTTCTTTGGACGGAAGAATGACTTTTTAGTATTCTTCCTGAAAGGCCATTTGGAGGAATACTCAGAGGGCATCAGAGAGAGCTGGCAAAGGGTCTCATGATGGTCCTTGAGTTCCGCCACCGTCCGCTGAATCTGTTCCCCAAACAGATTGTCTCCTATGCATGGCAGATCAGATAATCTGTCTTGTACTTCAGGGCACAAGTCCAAAGACTTAAGCCAGGCCCATCTTCTTGCCGAAATAGCAGTTGCAGATACCCTGAAAGCAGTGTCAAAAATATCATAAGAAGATCTTATTTCATGCTCCCCTGCCTCAAAATCCTTGTGTACTGGGTTAGAAGTTGTTCTTGGAATTGCTGAGGCAGGGACTCTGCAAAGTCCTGTATCTGCTTGAATAAGACCCTTTTGTACTGGGTCATATATAGCTGGTAGGAGGCGATCCGAGAGATAAGCATCGATCCCTGGAAGACACGCCGGCCAATGGCATCCAGGAATTTCTGTTCCTTACCTGGGGGAAAGGAAGAGTGGGGTTTTGATCGTTTTGTCCTTTTTTGGGCAGATTCTACCACCACAGATAGGTGATCCAGCTGAAGTTTCTGGAATCCTGGGACTGACTGGACCAAATAAGTGGTATCAGCTTTTCTGTTGATTGGAGCAACAGAACCAGGGTGTTCCCAGTTCTTTTTGAGGAGATCCAAAAGAACCTGGTGAATAGGGATGGAGGTTATTTCCTTGGGAGCATCCAGGAATTGTAACAGCTCCATCATTTGATGCCTGTTATCTTGTTCAGTCTGCAATTGGAAGGGAACCAATTCAGACATTTCCTTCACAAAATTTATGAAGGATAGGTCCTCTGAAGGAGAACGCTTCCTGCTTTCAGTAGGAGAAGGCGGCGATGGCAAGTCATTGGTGTCTTGAGAAGAATCGTCGGTCCAGGTGTCATAGGGATCAGGACCTGCCCCTCTAGGAGCCTGAGAAGGACTGGACAATGGTATTCCTGAAGGTCCCGGTCTAGGTTCCGAAGGCATCGAGGGCACTGGTGCAGGCATCGAGGACATCGATGGGTGGATCGGTGGTGTTGATGGGTGCATCGGAATCGATGGTTGAGGCATCGGAAGAACTCCCAATGGAGGAATGCGGAACAGTGTTTCCCCTCCTGATGACAGGGTAAGCGGGAAAGGCACCAGAGCCATCGGTGACCCAGGTGACCCAGGTGGAAAAGAGGCTATAAGCACTTCCATCTTCGAGAGCAGTGGTGCCAGTGCTGCCAGAATCAGATCGGTGGTCAGTTCCACAATTGGCACCGGTTTCAGTGGTGGAGGAACTTGAAGTCTGTGCATCGCCTTATCGATGGCCTGCTGAACCATCCGGTCCAGTTCTTCACGGAGACCTGGAGCAAGCAGCCCCGGCTATGGAAGGGAAGAAGGAGGCAGAGGCATAGCCGGAGGGACCACGTTAAAGGCGGAGTCGTGGCTCCCGATACCCGTCCGGATGAGGGTTGCCTTGGTGACCCGGTCGTAGAAAGGGTCAGTGCCTTTTCTGGACAGGGACTCTTCGATGGCAGCTTGGATGTTGGCGAGGTCGAAGAATTTCCTTCCTCGATGGTCCGAGATTTGCGGTGTCATTGCCGATGTTTCTCTCTACAATCCCCTCGGTCCTGAGGGGGAGTAGAGGTAGTTGAAGGCCAAGAAGTTGTCGACGCTGGATGGTCACCGGCCGGTGGCCGATACTGGCGCGAAGTGGACGGTGCTGGTTCAGATGATGTTGATGCAATAGATGGCGTCAGAGTATGAGAATGGAAGAGAAGTTCCATTTTCTCCATTCTGGCCTTGCGACCTTTTGGTGTCATTAAGGCACATTTGGTGCAAGTCAGGACATCATGCTCGCACCCGAGACACATTACACAGACTTTATGTGGGTCTGTAATGGTCATGGTACGAGTACAGTCCAGGCACAGAAGGAACGCCGACGCCATGGCCTTTGAAAAATTTAGCCGCGGTATGGTCGAAGGCCAGTAGGCCACGAGGGCCAAACTCACGGGAATCGAACGAAACTGCGTAAAAAACTTACCGGAGTACCGCGGAGTCAAAAATTCGAAGGAGGGACTCCTGTGGGGTTGAAAGTTTTTAGTAATTCCGTGAGTAAAATTCCTGTCAGGAATCTTTGTGGAGCTCCTTAACCCGCGTGGCTACTGCTGCGCGGAATAAAGAAGACTGAAGAGGGACCCCTGCTGGCTGCAGGTTTAGTGCCATGCTGGGCATGCCCAGTAGGGGCCAGTCAAAGTTCCAGAAACTTTGACAAAAGTGTTCCATGATTGGGCTCCATCCTGTGATGTCACCCATATGTGAGGACTACCTTCCTGCTTGTCCTGTGAGAACAAAGTAGCTGATATGTAGCCTTAGCTATCTACATGGAAGATGTGTCACAGTGTTTGCATTACAGTGCAGGTGTACATCTTCACTGTAGGTGTCCTTCACCACACTTAGGCCTACTAAACTACTGTGAGCCTGATGGAGTATATACTATATTCTTGTGGGTCAAGTTAAGGCATAGGAAACTATCACACATCCGGTCCCCTTCATTCACATTGAGTAATGCTAGGTTCCTAACCAAGGTAAAGATATGCATGTGTAACTGTGTACATATATACAAATACCAGGCATAAAGATGTATATATAAGTTTGAATGCTAATGTCTGGATGTCTGTGTCTTGCTCTCTGCCACTCAGGCTGTGTGACATCATTGTGTCCAAAATTGCTTGCTCTCTGCCTCAATGGAAATGCATATATGTTAATGGTCTCCTTTGGGCACGCTCATAATCTCAAAATGGGCCATACTGGCAGTGTGTGGCTGTGTGGCTTCATTCTCAAAATGCCTCAGGAACATATGTATGTGTTTTGGGGCATATCACTAATGTAGAGATTACTTACCTGATAATCTCCTTTTCCTTAGTGTATGCAGATGGACTCAAAACAAGTGGGTATAGTGTGCTCGTGCTAACAGTTGGAGATGGATCTGACGTCAGCACGGGTACATATACCCCCACAGGAAGTGAAGCAATTCAGTAATCTTCCTTGCAAAAGCTTTATGGATATATGTGTGACTGACTGATCGATTAAATAAACAGGATTACCCTGATCAATTGATGGTAGCTGGAGACCGCCAGTGTACTCAACCGGAAGGCGTCGACACCCGGCAGGGTGGAAGCCCTATATAAGCAAAACATGGCTTACCATGAGTCGGCGAATCCCCATGTATACTGGCAGCCGGGTGGGATGCTGAGTCCATCTGCAATCACTAAGGAAAAGGAGATTATCAGGTAAGTAATCTCTACATTTCCTAGCGTGTAGCAGATGGACTCAAAACAAGTGGGATGTACAAAAGCTACTCCAGGACTGGGCGGGAGGCTGCCCGAGAACTGTGTAGGATTGCCCTCGCAAATGCTGTGTCCTTCCTGGCCTGGACGTCCAGACGGTAGAATCTGGAGAAGGTATGGAGGGAGGACCACGTCGCCGCTTTACATATCTCTGCAGGTGACAGCATCCTAGTTTCTGCCCAAGAGGCCGCTTGCGCTCTGGTAGAGTGAGCCTTGACCTGTAGAGGCGGGGGTTTTCCCGCCGCAACATAGGCTGCCTTGATAACTTCTTTGATCCAGCGGGCGATGGTCGTCCATGAGGCCGCTTCCCCTTGCTTCTTCCCACTGTGAAGGACGAACAGATGGTCCGTCTTTCGTACTGCTTCTGACATTTCCAAGTATCTGGCCAATATTCTGCCGATGTCGAGATGACACAGTATTCGACCTTCTTCTGACTTCTTCAAGCCTTCCGTAGATGGCAAGGATATTGTTTGGTTGAGGTGAAAGTGAGAGATCACTTTGGGTAAGAAGGAAGGAACCGTGCGAAGATGGATGGCTTCTGGAGTGATCCTGAGAAACGGATCACGGCAGGACAGGGCCTGTAGCTCTGAGATGCGGTGTGCTGAACACACAGCCAGCAAGAACACCATCTTCAAGGTTAACAAACAGAGAGACAGGCCTCAAAGGGGCCTGAAGGCGGATCCCGCTAGAAATTCCAACACTAGGTTGAGGTTCCACAAGGGCACTGGCCACTTCAGAGGTGGCCGAATGTGTTTGACTCCTTTCAGGAAACGCGAAACGTCTGGGTGTTTGGCAATGTTGTTGCCGTCACTCCTAGGGCCGTAGCAAGACAGCGCTGCTACCTGAACCTTGATGGAGCTGAGGGACAGACCCTTTTGAAGTCCATCTTGTAGGAAGTCTAAAACGATAGGAATCTTAGCGGTATGTGAATTGGTGCTGTGAGAGTCGCACCAGTCTTCAAAAACCCTTCAGATCCTGATATATGTCAGTGATGTGGAGAACTTGCGTGCTCGGAGGAGTGTATCTATTACTGGCTCCGAGTATCCTCTTTTCTTCAATCTAGCCTTCTCAATGGCCAGACAGTAAGAGAGAATTGAACTGGATCCTCGTGGAGGATGGGACCTTGCCGCAGCAGGTCCCTGTGTGAAGGCAGGCGTAGAGGATTCCCTGCCAGTAGTTTTCTCATGTCTGCGTACCAGGGTCTTCTTGGCCAGTCCGGGGCCACTAGAAGAACTAGGCCTCTGTGTCGCTGAATCTTGTGTAGAATGGCACTCAGCAGGGGCCACGGAGGAAAGGCATATAGCAGGAGGCCCTGAGGCCAGGGCTGTACCAGGGCATCGATCCCCTGGGATAGCGGATCCCGCCTGCGGCTGAAAAATCTGGGTACTTGAGCGTTGGACCTGTCTGCTAATAGGTCCATGCCCGGAGTCCCCCACTGATCCACAATCATCTGGAAAGCTGTGGGCGACAGCTGCCATTCCCCTGGATTTAGGCTTTCTCTGCTGAGGAAGTCTGCCGTAGTGTTGTCCTTCCTGGCGATGTGAGCGGCGGAGATGTCCTGGAGATTCGCTTCCGCCCAAGCCATCAGGGGGGCTATTTCTAGAGATATCTGTTGGCTTCTGGGTCCGCCCTGTCGGTTGATGTATGCCAAGGTGGTGGCGTTGTCTGACATCACTCTGACCGCTCTGTGTCGAAGTCTGTGGGCAAATCGCAGGCATGCTAGCCTGACTGCCCGTGCCTCAAGTCGGTTGATGTTCCACCTTGACTCTTCTCTGTTCCACCGCCCTTGGGCGGTGAGTTCTTCGCAGTGTGCTCCCCCCATCCGTTCATGCTGGCATCTGTCGTGAGCAGGATCCAGGTTGGGGAGGACAGTTTTGACCCCCGGCTCATGTGGCCGGGCTGCAACCACCACCGTATTTGATCCCGCACTCTGGCTGGTAGAGGTAGGTGTGTGGTGTAGTTCTGTGATCGTGGGCTCCACCGAGATAGGAGGGCGCGTTGTAATGGTCTCATGTGAGCCCGCGCCCATGGTATCACCTCCAGAGTGGATGCCATAAGGCCGAGGACCTGTAAGTAATCCCAAGCTGTGGGCCGGGTGGCGCTCAGCAGGGCCTGTAGACGACTCCGGAGCTTTGATCTTCTCTTGGAGGTCAGACTGACCTTGTCTTCCTGGGTGTCGAATCGGACCCCTAGGTATTCCAGTGACTGAGAAGGCTGAAGGGAACTCTTGTTTAAGTTTACTACCCAGCCTAGGCTTTCCAGAAGAGTAATCACTCTGTTGGTTGCCTGGTGGCTCTCTTCCGGTGTCTTTGCCCTGATGAGCCAATCGTCCAGGTAGGGATGGACGAGAATCCCTTCTTTCCTGAGGGACGCCGCCACTACTACTATGACTTTGGTAAAGGTCCGCGGCGCGGTGGCTAACCCGAAGGGTAAAGCTCGGAACTGGAAATGTTGGTTCAGGACTTTGAAGCGTAAGTAGCGCTGGTGATCCCGATGGATTGGGATATGCAAGTAGGCTTCTGACAGATCTAGGGATGTGAGAAACTCCCCTGGCTGTACTGAATTTTTGACAGATCGCAGAATTTCCATGCGAAAGCTGGGCACCCGTAGGTGTCGGTTGACTGACTTGAGGTCCAGGATGGGCCTGAAAGTGCCCTCCTTCTTGGGTACTATGAAATAAATGGAATAATGCCTAGAATTTATCTCCCCCGCAGGGACTGGGATTATGGCTTTTAGGGATAGGAGCCTCCGCAAGGTAACTTCCAGTGCCGTCCTCTTGAGGGGTGAACAAGGAGATTCCACAAACTTGTCCGGCGGGAGCCAAAGCAAGTCCAGGTAGTACCCTTCTTGGATGATAGCGAGGACCCACTGGTCCGAGGTAATCTCGACCCACCTGCGGTAGAAGAGGGTTAGCCTGCCCCCTATGGCTGCTACCCCCGGATGGGTCGGCTGATTGTCATTGTGGGGTACGGCCGGGACCCGAACCCGAGCCGTTTCCCCTCTTGTTGTGCTGAGTCCGAAAGGACTGGTTCCTGGCCTGCGAACGAGGTGCTTGGTAGCGAGTCCTGTAAGGGTTGAAGCGCTGGGAGGTTCTACCTCTGGATGGTCTAGGAAAAGGGCGCTGCCTCCTCCTTGGCCTGTCTTCTGGTAGACGGGGTAATGGAGAGGCGCCCCATTTGTTAGCCAGTTGCTCGAGGTCACTGCCGAATAGGAGGGATCCCTTAAAGGGCATTCTTGTAAGGCGTGTCTTGGAGGAAGAGTTGGCAGACCAGTTTCATAGCCAGAGCTGTCTCCTGGCCACCACGGAGGATGATACTCCCTTAGCTGCTGTACGAACTAGGTCGGAGGCAGCGTCAGTGAGGAACGAGAGAGCTGATTCCATGTCTTCTCCCGAAGTGTTGTTCCTGGCTTGTGATAAACAGGAACGTGTCACCACTGTGCAGCAGGCCGCAATTCGTAGAGACATAGCTGCCACTTCAAAGGCTTGCTTCAGAATAGCGTCCAATCGCCCGTCATGTGTATCCTTGAGGGCCGCCCCTCCCTCCACTGGAATAGTGGTGCGCTTCACAATTGCGCTAACTATGGCGTCAACCTTTGGGCACGCCAGCAGGTCCTTGGCAGCCGGGTCCAGGGGGTACATGCCCGACAAGGCCCGACCCCCTTTGAATGAAGCCTCCAGCGCATTCCACTCCAGATCAATTAGTTGTTGTGCTGCTAGTAGGAGGGGAAAATGGTGGGCCGTTTGACGAAGGCCTTCTAGCAGGGGGTTCATTTTAGGTTCCCCTGGGGTGCTTTGGCCTGGGATACCCAGCTCCGACAGGCATTGAGAGACCAGGTCTGGGAGATCCTCCTTAGGAAAGAAACGTCTCATGGTTCGATACGGCTCTATCCCCGAGGGAAGTTCACCCTCCTTGGGGAGCTTGCCCTCTTCCTCAGAATAATCTGAATCCCCATAAGTGGGGCTTTCAGGTGGCGGGTGTCTTTGTCTGGATCTAGAGGGTCCGGGGGTAGGTTCATCCGGAGCATATGTATCCGTTTGGGGATCAGACTGCATCTGGACAAAGGAGTGAATCCCCTTGAATAATTCTACCCAAGAGAGTGAAGCAGGTTCAGGCCTGAGGGGTACCAGGTCTCTCGGGTTCCACGGCTGCTCAGCTTGGCCTGCTAGAACCTGGGTGTTCCCTGAGGAACTGGCCATTAAACTGGGCTGAGACCGGCCCTGGCCTGGAACTTCCAGGGCCTCTTCACATTGGGCGCATAGAGAGTCTGCTTCCTCGCTCTGAGTCGCTCTGAGGTGGCATGCTGAGCAGAGGCCTAAAGCCTTTATGCCTGATGCTGGAGGTGTCGCCTCTGGGGACGCATGGGCTCTCTTACGCTCCATCGCGTCTTGCGCGATGGAGCGTAAGAGAGCCCTCATATTGCCCATGGGCAAACAGGCACAGGAACTAGCACATACCACACATACAGGCCAGTGTAGAGATGTGCTGTTAACCCAGGACATAGGTGGAACAGGTCTTGAACCCTCATATTAAGAGTGGATGTTTAACTGCTGATGAAGCAAGAATTTCATCCTTATAAAAACCAAAAAGACTCTAATTTAAGTTCTTCTTAGTGCCCTAACATGTGAACTTTATGCTCATTAGGCCATTATATGTCCTATTGTAACCCAGTGAACTGTGATGGATGCACACACATCCATTTAATGGAAGACTTTGAAAGTCTGGGAGAAAGGTGTGGTTTACTTTGGTAGCACAACTGTAAGGCCACTGTTAACCTCCCAGACCACTACCTACCCATTCAGCTGCCTCTTTGCCTCATAAGTATGTAGGTCTCTGTCTGTGTGGCCAGTGCCCAAGCTACATTGTGGGAATTGTCAAGATGTGGCTACATAGAGGCAATTAAGCCAGATCTCAACTCAATTTCATACTCATCCAGCAAAGTGGCACTGGTTATCTGAGCTCTTATGCTGCCAAGGTCCTCAAGCCTGTCTCGGATGAATGAATAAACAGGGTAAGGCCAAGGTGGAATGTTAGTGCACAATGATTGAGGACATTTTCTAACCACCTACACATTATCATACCTGCAGCTTCCATCCTAAAGAGTGGAAGCACAGGATTGCTTGTGACTAAAATCAATGACATAAGAACATAAGAACATAAGAAAATGCCATACTGGGTCAGACCAAGGGTCCATCAAGCCCAGCATCCTGTTTCCAAAAGTGGCCAATCCAGGCCATAAGAACCTGGCAAGTACCCAAAAACTAAGTCTATTCCATGTAACCATTGCTAATGGCAGTGGCTATTCTCTAAGTGAACTTAATAGCAGGTAATGGACTTCTCCTCCAAGAACTTATCCAATCCTTTTTTAAACACATTGGGTGCACACATTGTCCATGCTCTGGTATATGCATTGGTATGATATGGAAGAAAGCCACCAGACCTATATTACCTCTATACACTGAAATAGACCAAGGCATACAAAGCACATCACATCACTCACCCAGACACATCCAGACACACAGTTATGTTAGGGAATTGTTGTTTACAGACTCCCTCCAGCACGCTGGTAATCTACAGAGGGACTAAATTGCTGTTCCTGGCCTGTTTATCATCAAACATCGATTAATGTCTGTGCCAAGCATGTTCCTATCTGTGAAAGAGATAGAGTCATAACTACTCACTGAAGTTTGTCTATACCAGGCAGCCTGAGAGACATCTGTGGAAACATATATGCTCAATGATTCATCTTTGTAACAGACATGAGCACCTCCTGATCTCAGGTGCTAAACAATGCCTGTAATTTAACTAAACAACAATGAAAGTACAGACGACATCATGCCTTTGACATGATACCTCTGGGCATAGTCTGACTATGCATTTTTCATGGTGGCATTCTTCAAAAAGAGGCTTGTTGTAGGCTCATGAGCTCATCAGCTGACAATAATTTTCTGGCCTTAATGCTATACACAGAGAAGATGCTATACACAAAGAAGATGATTGAGAGTCAATCAGTACACCTACTTTAGTCTCACAAAGTCAAAAATGCACTAATGTCACAGGAGACACATCCTATAGGACTGCAACTCTACTATGTTTGTGACAGGTTATGTCCGAACATGACATTTTCTAACTCCTGCATTTCAGTCACGTGGAAAGGCAAGGGCCTCAAACCTGTATACACCTGAAAGGTCGCACTTCTGCTTGGAGGATGACAATTCTGATATCATGTCTCCCCCAGAGTCCTCAGCCTATGTATTTTAAGTGTGGCCACATATAAGATAAGGACTGTAACTGATAATAGTTATCAGAACAATCAAATTACTCTGCAGATCTTCTATGTACCTACATAAAGCCGGACAATATGAATAGTCCAGAGCTGGATAGGCAAAGATCCTTGCTGGGCCCTGATAGCTCAATATTTCCCAATGGCTGCCTGTTACATGTCAGGGTTGGTATATAGCTTCAAAGACAGTTTTGCCTTTGTTTCAATGAGGTGAATCTTTTTTCATGTCACATGTAGGTGCTGTTATTGTCATCACCAAAAAAACTATTACCTATATATATTACCTATATATTTCAGATGTTTCTATCTATACCACATGAAGACATGGCACCATCTTATTCCCAATCCAACCTTCTGATAGACCAGCATCCTTCAATAGCCTCCCTTTGCAGCTAACATAACCAATATGACAGAACCAGGGTCAAGGCTCTCACCATCTGTATATGAGAGTTGCCTGTTTGCTTATATAGATGTAGCAGGGCCCAGCTGTGCATGGTCATGTGCAATCCCTATGAAATATGCTAACTTGTAATGACCTATGAGATTTTTGGGATTCCCATGATATTGGACATATGCTTCCAAAAAGGTTCTAAGTGCTCTGTGAGCACTCAGAGGTCAGCACTGCCTCAGAAACTGATGATTCAATCACACAGAAAAGAAGAGCTTATTTTTTTATGATAACTTTTTCAACATTTTATTTATGTCACCACACTATTGACCATCTATCTAGACAATTAAAATCTATCTAGCTCACACACACACCCTCACACATTCAATACACATTACCCATAAAAACATGTAAATACACATTTCAGACATCATAATTTTTATAACATTTAAGGTAATATAAATCAATAATTCATGATTAATTCAAATAAGTCATCCATGAAACGAATCCTATGGAGCTTTATCAAACAAGCACATAATATTCAAAACCTGAGATATTCAAAAGGTAAGTCTGACAAAGATCTTTGTTTCACCCTCTTGTCCTGAGGGCTTCCTCAGGGACTAACTCAAGATGGAATAATCTTTGAAAATCAGAATCTTCAACAATAAATTCACTTTAACAGTATCAAGTAGATCACACTCCGTATTTCACCATTTTAACTTCTTCAACCACTGAAGCGTAGAAGTTCTTAATTTCTCAATTTCAACAAACGACCAAATACTGCTTTCTAATTCTAAATAAAAGATATTAAAAATATTTTATTAAATCAAAAAGGATATGTACTGTTTTACACTATGATGTATCAATATCTAAACCACTGCAGCTATGCAAATGCTTGAATTCACCAGGTAATCATAAAAGTGTACCTCATATGAATACCTTCACAGATTGGAATACACAGAAGTCACTTAAGATAACAAGCGATTCTCATAGATTCTCCTATACCGCTAACACCCCGTTATCTGCATAAAAAGAAGAAAAAACGGACGTATAATAGATAATTAGGAACCAAGGATCCTGCTTAAATACAAAAAGAACCCATAACTGGCAGGTTTATAGATGTCAAAAACTCACCGGGAATCCAAGAATATCAACACAATATATGAGCATCGGAAAAGATGTCAAAATATTTTACAGGAATTATGGCTAATTCACCGACTTCACACACGTCCCATGTATTCCAGTGTGCCAATATAAATTCACCATCTGTAATGCACAAATATACCAAAGGTAAATGAGCAAATTACCCGACACAAAAATTGTCTTACCAAAGCTGTCTTCCAACTGATGAGGCAGTGCTGACACCAGTGTGTTTGCATGCCCATGTGAGACTAAGAATCTGATGCACATGTGGATATCTTCATATGCACACGGATGTCAGCTAGGGAATATGGCTGTAACATGCACAGTCTCTGATTGATGATTGTAGCTGTCAACTTGAGCAACTTGAGATGTATTTTATTTATAGAGCATTTGGCTCCATGTCCTAGGCCCTGCTCGAGTTTCATCATACCTATGTCACTATCTTGCCAACATGTGAGGGCTAGGACAGGGTCCAAGGTATAGCCAAGACTAGCAAGAGGGTGTTACTATACATATGTTTTGGCTAGCAAGAGGGTGTTACTATACATACGTTTTGGCTGTCCTACACAAATGCTATGGTAAGACATGACTCTTTTTGACTGACAATCAATATCAATGCATTAGGACAGCCACATCTCTTTGTTGTTAGGTTTATTTGGGGTCTACTTTGTCTACTACTGTCAATTGCAACTAATGATCTCTTTTCATGATGTTACCTAACTAGGCTTCAGTGGTTTCTGTTGCACACCGACCCAGAGGATTGATGAGTAAAAGAAAGATACAGATGTAAGAAGCAGAACCACTCTGCTGGGTTCTTTTCCATGCAATGGGAAGGACTATATGAAGACTAATAGAGAAAGTAGTGTTATGTGACACTTTGCCGAAGATGGCTGCCAGTCTTTGTGATTTCCCTAACTTGTGCAGGGGAACATGGGGGATCCTGAGGTAGATCTGGAACAAGGTCAACTGAGATGCCATAACATAGAGCAAGATTATGAAATACCCAGCAGATAATCACTATCTCTGCTATACTGGGTGAAGCATACATTAAAGCTCCCCCCATTTTATCCAAACAGCAAAATCTACTTTTTAGAACTCTGAAGGTGTGTTCTATGATTCAGCAGGTAGAACATAAGGTCTCGCTGCCCCTCGTCTCTGCTGGTGTGTTGGGAATAGTGACAGATCTGAGAAGCCATGTCCTGCAACCATATCCAAAATCTCCTGTGGCAAAAACAGAATGATTGCATCACTCATACCACTGTATTTTGTTATATCACTGCCAACTCACAGCATCCAATAAGACACTAGAAGCTAAGCATTAGCTTGACATTAGCCATTAAAAGCTATTTGTGAACCCTAAATCCATGCCGCTTTTTACTGTAACACTATATGTATGCTATATCACTTTGTTATGCCATGTCATATCTTTCTGAATGGAAAAATGTATGTGGGGTTCATAAATAATGTGTACTATCACTCATAACCAAGCAATCTCTACCCAGTTCTAGCACTCCTCTAACATTGAAGCTGTACATCACAACTGCCACACCATTTCATTGCAGAAAGATATCAACCTCAAGGTATTATATAGTTCATGTCTCTGACTATTCTGCAGTGTGTCCTCCAGAGATTCACTTTTGTCATGTGATGGTCAAACCAAACTATAGTTAACATCCTGCCTGTCAGAACAAAGCGCTGCATATTAGAACAGGATATTAATATGGGGCACCATTAGCTGAGGGCTAACAGAGCATTAACAGGGCACAACTTACCATAATGGAAAGTATATCATATGAACACGCAACATTAGTAGGCCTCTCCAGCATGGAGAGAGAAAGCCGGGCCCTGGTACTATGGCTTGTTGACCTAAATATGCAAGACGTTTGTCATCTAACTGATGCAGTCTCATCCTTGACAACCTCCATGTCACTGCCATTATCTGTAAACACTCTGGTGAGAGGGATGATAAAAAGAAGCACAGCTCTTACCTATTAGCCTACCGTTACCATAGAGACCGTATTCATATTGTTCAAACAGGCCAGATTTCCTTAATACAAAGGAATCATGCACAGCTCCCGGGTACCTGGCGACCATATCAAGGATGCACAGTCAAGCATCACAGACCACTTGCACATTGTTGAAGAGTAAGAGCTTTCTGTTGCAGTAGATCTCTGTAGAGTATGGAGGCAAGGAAGACACTTGATGCAGCTTTCATCGCAGGCAGGAAGAGAAGGCAAAAAGGGCTGAGCCCTCACGAGGCTCTTCCTTTTATTGTACATTCATACAAAGGCAGATGATGTGTCATTACATGATTGGCTACTTTCCCATAGCAACAGACGAGTCCCTACACTATTGGCTTTGGCTCAGGGGGTGTGCACGGATCATTTCATTGGCTGCTGAAATCTATACCTCCTGACTTTGTCCTGCCTCTGACTAGGGAACACCCAGCCCCTCCCCCAGGAATTCAGGGCTAAGCACAAGCCAGAGAAATACATGATAGTCAGGTATTCTTTCCTAGGCAGAGACTTAAGCACAAGTGATGCTTTTATTCAGGCAAAGGTCAGGGAGAAGGGAAGTTAGTGTTTAAACCTGATGAAATGGCTTGCTGGCAAGCGCATATTTCCCACATCTCACCCTTTCTGTTTTTGTTTAGGTAGCTCAGTAAAGCTTTAGACCCTTACTGAAATCTGTTATGTCTTGGTATGGGCTGGAAATAGGGGAAGGGGGATTATGGAGAGAAGAAAGCTGATTCGGCGTGGTGTGCCAGCTGCCGATGAGCTCCTGAATCTCCATATCACCCAGAGCTGGTGCAGGTGGTGTGCCAACGCTGCAGGGCTCATGATTCCCTATTAGGCATCTTACAAGACATCTTTGTATCCGGGCTGAGAGCAAGGTTTCAATATGGATATGAGGTTGGGTATGCACTGAATACAGCATCACAGGCAAATAATTAAGACAATTATGGTCATTATAATAGAAATCACCCCTTTGAGACCAGAAATATCAGGGAGCCAGGACCATAGCCAGTCCCATGGAGAAGTTGGTATTCTGTCTGAAAGTGGTGCATCAGCAACCATGGTTTCTATCTGCTCTATGGTATGTGTGAGGTTTGCTTTATAAACTGATATGTACACACAGCAATGAGATCCAATTAATGCACAAACACCACCTTTAAGGCTAAAATGGTTTCTAAGGTATAGCTGTTCTGAATGCTACTTCTCTAATCTGAGAGACTTCTGTTGTGAGTAGTTTTAATGCATGGACTGTCTGATTAAATATGGCAGCCGTCCAGTTAGCTAGGACGTGTAAATCTCTGTAATTCATATCATTTGGGTTATATAACTACAAAGGGTAAATCCTTCATCCCCTCTATACTTTCTGTACTTGCTTGGGTCTCCCACTGCACATCCTGAAATCTGCCAATTGCATACATATGTGGTATAATTATGCAAGTGTTCAGTGATTAATACAAATGTTCGGTTACAATATGGATATTTCCCACCTGAATTCCCTTTCCCATCCCCTGTATCATAGTCCCAACAAAGAGCGGCAGTCTCTTGAATACGGCTACCAATGTGTAGTATGGTATTATTAACTGGAGAGTTAATAAAAACCTCTCTGTAAAGGATAATTAGTCCATACTGTAAGGTTAACTGGTACAGCATGCATCAGTAGTTCTCCGCAGGCATGGGTTGGCATGTGTGTGCAGATCTAACAGTCTGTTCGATTCAACAGGTGTGAAAAGTTCTGTGCATCAAGAATGTACATGTTGTTCTGTCAGAGTCCTTGTTCTGAATTCGCCATAGCTGGAGAAATAAGGCAAAGGAGGAGGATGCAGAACACAATTGTTAATGAGTTGGCATTCAGGCAAGAAAAAGCGGCTAATAAGTTCTCTGGAGTTTTCTCAAGGCCTTGCTGTTCTAAGAGTTGTGCAGATTGGTTGGATAGGGCCTTGATCTGTCCCTAGGTCATGTGGTGCTGCTTTTTGCAAGGAGTCCGGTCTCTGTCCTTCTGAGGGCTGTGGAGGCTCAGGGAGAAGTTGGGGATCGGGTCCTGTAGACCTGGACACCTTTCCATCTTTCCCCGGCTTGATACCTGTGGAAGCAAGCAGAGAAACATATCCTCGTTCCCCATTTTAAGGGAACGGGACCGTACCAGACATTAAATATTCTATACAAAACTGATGGCTGTGGGTGACTAACCCTAGTCCCATAATGATTACTCATGGCTGTGGTCTTAAATTTGATATGTTTGGATGATTTAAAGTGATTTAAAACAATACTTTGTTCTTGTTCAGCCAGTCCTTCTTAGGGGGAAGTCCAGGGGCAATTATCCCTCCTTTTTGTTTTTGTTTGGTCCAGAGCTCTTAAGGGTATGATTGGCTCTCTCCACAATGGCTTACCCTGTGGTGTTGTTGTAGGGGATGCCAAATACGTATTTAATGTTCAATTATTGACAAAATTCATGTAAAGGAATGGCTGCAGTAAGCAGAGCCATTATCAGTTTTCCGAACAGAGGGTAACCCCATTATCAAGAAAGTGTTTATGCAGTGATCAATTTTCATTCAGTAAAATAGCAATAAATGTAAATTAATCATTTAAAGGAAAAGTCATTTGCAGTAAGCAGAATCAAATGACAAGTATGTCAGACACTATATTAAACATATGTTACACAAGACTGACACATATTCATATTCATTCATCCTGCAAATATTCATTCATAGTCTTCTTGGCATCAAGACAGACAACAGATAACACATAATTTGAGCTAAAAATCTTATCAAAAAGTTATCAAAAACAAAATTAGATCAAGGATCAAAAGTCAAAAGGCGTTAGAAAAATGTTAAAATAAACTGCAAAGTGTTCATCTTCACATCTCCTCATGGCAGGAAGGCTGTAAATCTGGAAAATATTAAAAACTGGCATACAGCAAAAAATTACTAAGGTAAGGATTAAAGTGAAATTCTTACTTTTTTAACCTTGGAGAATCAATTCTATTATTCAATTTAATAAAATCAATTTGGATTTGCAAGAAAAGGTTTGGGAGGGATTGCTTTATATGTAGCAACCTCTATCAGAAAAAATTTTAAGGTTCAGAATTCTGTAAAAATTTGTGAAAAAGAAAATAAAACTGAAGTTTCCTTAATACAGAAGGTCTGTAGGTCTGAAAAATAAAAACTATTATATAACAGAATTATTAAAACAATAATATAATATAACTTGTAGAATAACATAGCGCCTCCTAGTGGAGACACCATCATTACTTTATAGATTGCAACTATTGTTCCAGGTTGCAATCAATAATACTCTGAGCTTACTTTCAATGTGGAATATCAGAATAGAATTTCTTCATATAATTATTAGAATAGGAAATTAAACACGCTGTTTGCTCTGCTCTGTCTGCTGCACGCTAAAGTTTGAAAGTATTAAAAGATTAAAGACAGATTGAGAGGAAGGGCTAGTGCAGTAATGCATTGAAAGTTGAGGGAAAAGATTTGGATCAGCAGGATATCTGAACTGTCTCGTGCCCCCCTTTGAAAGCTGCAAGCACAGTTAAAGAAAAGTATTAGTTATAACAAATATAGAAAAGTTATAACAAATATATAAACTAGAGAGAGAAACTGCAGTACTGTCCAGTTTTTTTTCTCTTCAAAAGTTCTCCCTCCCTCCCCCATGAGTGGCAAGCAAGAGTTACAGTAAAGGGGGGGAGGAGCAGTGTTTCTCAAAAGAAAAGAACTGCACCCAAGGAATTAATCCTTCAGTCAATAGGAACTGAAAGATAGCTTTGTTTAACAATTGATAACATCAACCACAGACAATGGCTTGGCAAGGATTTGCTGATTCCTTGCAGACAGATTCTATTTTACTCCTGTAGGGCAAATTACAATTAAAATAGAAGTTCTGTGCACTGGCAATTCAAGCAATTGCTTATAAACTTAAATCTCAGAGAAATGGAGTCATTTTAAATGTGAGCCAAATAAACTTTGCAAAAGGGAAACTTTCACATGTAATTTACACAGTAATTGTTCAAATTTCAGTACAGTTTTAACATAAGGCTATGCATACACTTTGTGGGGGAAAATACTCTCAAAGTATGCAGATTTTTTGTAACTGAATTCAAAGAGAAACTACTCCTTAAGCATGCAGTCCCTCTGCAACTGAACATCGAAGACCAATAGAAACCATTTTTTCCAAATTTGTACTGTTTGTTGAGAGAAACCATTTTTTTTTTCATAGTGATATTTTCTTTGCTTGTAACGCAGGAGTCTAATTAAATCCTTTTTTTCATATTGATATTTTCTTTGCTTGTAATGCAGGAGTGCAGCTGCCTGGCCCAAGGTCTTATATGCTGATTTCTTTGAAGACCTGTGGGCATAGCCACTGCTCATGGCACTCAACTCTATTGCTGCCACACCTAGTTCTTTGTTTCTTTCTGTAATGGGAAAGGCTTGAATCCCTTTCAATAATTCCTCCCTTGTGAGATTTCCATGTTCTAGGTGAAATCCCATGCTGACCGCGGCACATAAATTGTTACCGGGAGCAGTGGTTTGAGATGGTAATTTACCTGGACAAATTGATGATGCAGAATCAATGACTGTCTCAGGCAATTGCAAATGGGGGTGCAGGGAGTGGTTGGTGGGGGAAGGGGGTTGCAGGCAAGATGGAGGAAGGCTAGTTTTTCTGACCTCAGTGTTTTCTATTTCCTGGGGCCTTTTCTCTGAGGTGGACGCAGAGGAAGCCACAGGAGCCATGTGAGTGTGTCCCCCCAGATGTTCTATTTCATTTTCTGTCCCCCTTTGTTCATGGTTCTTTTCTGTGATGGGGAAGGCTTGAAGTCCTTCCAACAATTCTTTTTCTGTAAGGCTTTCTTTCTGCTGAAGTTCAATGCTAATCGCCCCACCCAGGCCAGGTAATGGCTCAATTGTTCTCAAGGACTGCTTTTCTAAAGAAATGGGGAAGGTGTGAATGGGCTTGGGTGTGGATATGGAGAGCTGATACAAAGAATTTGCTGTCTCTGAGGAAGACTGAGCATAAGATGGGGGAAGGGTATTCTGATTGAGTCTGCCTGCTTCTAAAAGCACATGTTTTGAAACTGCTGTCTTTAAACTTTTTTTTTCTATGTGTTCGATGGCCTCTGTACATTTTTGCCAGATTAATCTTTGCTTTATGGGAGCTCTGGGAGCTATATGAAGACAATTGCCGATTGAAATCCAATCCTGGGTATTTAGAGTTTTTAGAGTTCCAGCCTCCATGGAATACCAAGGGCAACGGCAAGCTATTTCACTTATTAATTTTTCTAAGTCCCCCAGGCTGACTTGCGCTATTTTTCTTCTGGTGATGAAATAATGATTATTGATGATTTGCTGCAGCTCCCTGGCATGTAGCCTCTGCTGTACAGTCAAATCACTGCCCATGCTTACGAGTGTGGGGAACAAACTTGCTGAGAAATACTTTAAAGATACTAAAAAATACCTTAAAAATACTTACGATTGCAAATCTGTTGAACGGTAGGTACCTAGGCTATGACCAGCCGAAATAAGCATGGAGTATCACGGTCGGGGTTCACCAGATGTTGAATATGGAGGCAAGGAACACACTTGATGCAGCTTTCATCGCAGGCAGGAAGAGAAGGCAAAAAGGGCTGAGCCCTCACGAGGCTCTTCCTTTTATTGTACATTCATACAAAGGCAGATGATGTGTCATTACATGATTGGCTACTTTCCCATAGCAACAGACGAGTCCCTACACTATTGGCTTTGGCTCAGGGGGTGTGCACGGATCATTTCATTGGCTGCTGAAATCTATACCTCCTGACTTTGTCCTGCCTCTGACTAGGGAACACCCAGCCCCTCCCCCAGGAATTCAGGGCTAAGCACAAGCCAGAGAAATACATGATAGTCAGGTATCCTTTCCTAGGCAGAGACTTAAGCACAAGTGATGCTTTTATTCAGGCAAAGGTCAGGGAGAAGGGAAGTTAGTGTTTAAACCTGATGAAATGGCTTGCTGGCAAGCGCATATTTCCCACAGATCTCCTTCCTGTGACAGGGTGGGATGATGGTTATGTGAGTGCAGTCAATAGCTTCCAGAATATTTTGGAAAGTTCGCTATGGCATAAAACCCTCTTTTCAAGTCCAGCAAGTCCAGTCTTTCATGAGGGAATCTTATGTAATGATTACTATGGTATATACAGCTCTTGGGAACTGGCTCAGACAGTGTGAAAAAGATGTTTGTGACATTCCCCTAATGACCCAGACTGTAGCTTGGAATGAGCCAGATGCCATAAAATGCAGGGTGCACAATAGTTTGGTGAGGCCTGGTATAGAGTGGGACCTTTCTGTGACAGGATCCAGGTCCCCTCTGAGTTCTTGATATAAATCCATGATAGCCTGAGAGCTCAGGTGATACCTCATAACCACGTGTTCCTCTGGCATCCCCAGTAATGTGGTATGGGGATGAAAGATGCTTTCCCTGTACTGTCTGTGTGCCCTCCTGCACGGCAAGCCCTGACACACTGATGGGACTTGCAGCTCTGGCTCCAGTGGGAGTACTTCCCTAGCAGATGTTTGATCCCCCCTTGCCTTTTGTTGTTGTTGTTGAGCAACCTGAAGCAGCCAGTATTCCACTACTAGTATACTTCTACCTAACATTGTAGCTTTAGGAAGACAGGGCAGGTAAGAAAAGGTATTTTTATTGACTCATCAGCGCTGTGTAGGTAAGTCAGCAAGAAGGCCTCACATGGGAAGTCTTGCCTAACAAATCTGCTTCATTTTTTTGAAGGGGTTAATAAACATGTGGATAAAGGTGAACCAGTAGATGTAGTGTATTTGGATTTTGAGAAGGCGTTTGACAAAGTCCCTCATGAGAGGCTTCTAAGAAAACTAAAAAGTCATGGGATAGGAGGAGATGTCCTTTTGTGGATTACAAACTGGTTAAAAGACAGGAAACAGAGAGAAGGATTAAATGGTCAATTTTCTCACTGGAAAAGGGTAAACAGTGGAGTGTCTTAGGGATCTGTATTTGGCCCAGTGCTTTTCAATATATTTATAAATGATCTGGAAAGGAATACGACGAGTGAGGTTATCAAATTTGTGGATGATACAAAATTATTCAGAGTAGTTAAATCACAAGAGGATTGTGATATATTACAGGAGCACCTTGCAAGACTGGAAGATTGGGCATCCAAATGACAGATGAAATTTAATGTGGAAAAGTGCAAGGTGTTGCATATATGGAAAAATAACCCTTGCTGTAGTTACATGATGTTAGCTTCCATATTAGGAGCTACCACCCAGGAAAAAGATCTAGGCATCATAGTGGATAATACTTTGAAATCGTCGGCTCAGTGTGCTGCAGCAGTCATAAAAGCAAACAGAATGTTAGGAATTATTAGGAAGGGAATGGTTAATAAAACGGAAAATGTCATAATGCCTCTGTATCGCTCCATGGTGAGACTGCACTTTGAATACTGTGTACAATTCTGGTCACCCCATCTCAAAAAAGATATAGTTGCAATGGAGAAAGTACAGGGAAGGTCAAGCAAAATGTTAAAGGGAATGGAACAGCTCTCCTATGAGGAAAGGCTGAAGAAGCTGAGGCTGTTCAGCTTGGAGAAGAGACGGCTGAGGGGGGATATGATAGAGGTCTTTAAGATTATGAGAGGTCTTGAACGAGTAGATGTGAATCAGGTATTTACACTTTCAGATAATAGAAATACCAGGGGGCATTCCATGAAATTAGCAAGTAGCACATTTAAGACTAATTGGAGAAAATTCTTTTTCACTCAACGCACAATTAAGCTCTGGAATTTGTTGCCAGAGGATGTGGTTAGTGCAGTTAGTGTAGCTGGGTTCAAAAAAGGTTTGGATAAGTTCTTGGAGGAGAAGTCCATTAACTGCTATTAATCAAGTTTACTTAGGGACTAGCCACTGCTATTAATTGCATGAGTAGCATGGGATCTTCTTGATGTTTGGGTAATTGCCAGGTTCTTGTGGCCTGGTTTGGCCTCTGTTGGAAACAGGATGCTGGACTTGATGGACCCTTGGTCTGACCCAGCATGGCAATTTCTTATGTTCTTATAATGTGTGCGATAATTACTGCTGACCTGCAATAATGGCTGCTATGGCGTGATAAAAACGTTTTTGCCCCTTACCACAAATCAAAGAGGTGTTGTTATTTCCCACATTAAATCCGGTGTTAGTATGTGATAATATACCATAAAATGCAGTAGGAGTCCTTCATTTGATAATTTACATGATTTTGCATGCTCATTATCATATTTAAATACTATCCTGCATTGTAATAAGCATTGCACGTCTATTATGGGTTAGACCCCTGTTTATCGTGCGATGATGCTCTAATGTGGCTTGATAAATGGCCCAGTAAAGATTGTTAGCCCTCTGGAGACAGGAACTACATATTGTATCTGAATATAATGCACTTTGAAGTGTCTCAAAGGTGGACTACAAATAAAATAAATAAATGAGGATGGAAGAAGAAAACAGGCCACATGGACAGTCTGAGGCAACTGTTCAGAGATATTGCTCATGTGTTGCTGCTATTTTGGAGAGCCTGAAAGGAGGAGTGATGTAAGAGCAGTGAAGAAGAAAGGATTTGGGAAGGAAGGGAGAAGAAAAGGTAAAAGATGGAGGAAATGATGGCATGATGGAACACTTTTATAGTTTATTTTTATGGGGTTGGTAGATGAAATTGTAATGGGAGAATTGAAGGCAGAAGGGTTAGAAGACAGATGAGGGAGGGAAGAAAGGAGTGGTGGAGGAGGAAGGTGAGGGAAAGAAGGGGGTAAAGAAGAAAATAGAAAAAGAACAATAGTGTATGTGTGAGAAGTAGGTGAGTAGTGGGCGAGAGTGGAAGGGAGTGAGGTATATATAAGGAGGAGAAATTTATGTGAGAGGATAGATGACAGAAAAAGGAGTATGGTAAATACTATGAGGAAGGATATAGAGAAACAAATGTAAAGAAGAAAACAAAATAAATGACAGAAAAGAAATAGGATATGGAAATAAGATCAGCAGAGAAAAAAGTCTGAGAGTATAGAAAGGGTAAAAGAAGAAAAAGAAATCAGAGGGGAGAAAAAATAAGAAAAATGGAAATGAATAAATAGGGAAAAGATAAAAAATGTAAATAGAAAGTATAAATTAAATAAAGAAAACAGAATAGAGAAACTGAGTTGGAATCAGGATGAAGACAGGAGAATAAAGAAAAAGAAATGCAATGGTTTGAAAATATTTTATTGACAAATATATTACATTACAGGGTAAACTGACAGATGAGGAGTACCAGGCAGTGTTGGCTTTGGAATTGTTCAGGCCCTGGGCATGATAGTCATTTGGGCTCCTCAGAGGCTAAAAGGTGAATTTTAAAAGTCTGATGCATGCCAGAATTAGGGGATGCACAAATATGTTGGGCTCATGCGTGCTAAGCAAATTTTAAAAGCCACCCAGATACATGGATAAATATCGCTGCATGCGCATCTCAGAACTTCTCAAAAAGGGGCAGGGCGTGGGTGGGGTCTGGGCGGGGCATGGGCAGTACATAGTCATTTCAGGACTTTAACCAGAAATTTGCAATCTCATGCGCTAAGTCCCCCTGCCATGTAACTTTAATTCTGCATCGATGGCACGTACGTTTTTAAAAAATGAGCCATTTCAGAGGGGTGTAAAGGGCCTGGGGTAACGGAGGGGTGGGGGGGGGGGGGTGTACAGGCTATCAAACCAGGGGGGTTTGGAGGACCTATCTGTTAACTGGATGAACTGGAAATGAATTGGTAAAACTGGCAAATGCTTCAGTATGTGTCCCTTTTAAAATCCCCCCCCCCCCCCACTTACGCAGCAGAAGCGAGATTTGCGCACACAGACGTGCGCCCACTTAAAATTCAGTGCCCTCTTAAAATGTGCACATGGTCAGGCTATTTTATACAATGCTCACATATACATGCGTATGTTAAAAAATAACTACATCCCTGGGTGCGGGACAACAAACACGAACATATGTATGTCTGTGCACTGGTTTAAAAGTTACCGTCCCAATTTTGAGAAAATAAAAACAAGTTTGATATTTTCAATTTCACTTCACATTGCCTTATCCATGAAACTGCAATTATAGTTATATCATTAATCTATTTTTAATATTCTTAGGGGGTGATTAGCTAAATAGTTGAGGGTTAAAATGCAAATAGTAATAATATAATAATAAAGCAGAACCACTTCCTTGCAAAATGTTCACCCTATTGCAAAATTCTGAGACCCCCTCTGGTGTGAGGCTTTTGACAGTCTACTGGCTTGCTATCCCCTATTGCTACCTCTGGTACTATAGTTAGGAAGCACTGGACAAGATGAAGTTCGTGGACTCTATTATGTGTTTGGTGTATTTGATTCAGACTTTCTATTTTTACAGTAAGAATCACACATGATATGTGGTAAACTGATTTCCGCATTAGATCAGTGCTGTACATCTCTGAAGCTGTATTAGTCCTGGAAAAAACTGGAATCTTTGTAGGCTGTAGGAGGTAGGTCTTATGTTAGAGCCCAAAATGTCCAGACAACAAAGGTAGAAAAGAAAGCATTTTAATTTTGGTTTAATGATTTGAATATGTCAGCTTTGGGAATGTAAATGCATGGCATCTCTGATATTTTTGGGGGCATATTCAGTAAGACAAGTTATCTGACTAATATTAGCTAGCTAACTTGTCCCAGATGTTCAATGGGATAAACGTCCCACTAAATATACTTACCTAAAGTTATCTGAATACATGTATGTCTGAATATAACCGGTTAGGCTTTCAACTTATCTAGCCTTGTGTAGCCAGATAATTTAAGACTTACCCCCTCATTTATCAAAATGCGCTAAGGCGTTTTCGCATGCGTTAAGGGCTTACCGCATGCGAAAACGTCTTTAACGCATGCGATAGCACCATATCATGTGGTGTGATGCAAATTAGAAAAACAGGAGGAGTTAGGGGCAGGGTTTGCCGGTCTGTGAAGTGCTATTGCACAGTCTTAACTACACCTTTTTTATTAGGGTTATTTTGTTAGGGTTAAGCTGTGTGATAGCTTATGATATGGTTTTATTGCATTGTGTGATTGCTTCTGAAATACCTGTTTTAATAGATTTTGATGCTCCCAGTGCACCATCTGGAGAGAGAGAGAGAGAGGGAGGGAGAGAGAGGGAGACTAGCCATAATGTCTTCTCCCTAGATAGGTATTTGTATCCCTATGAGAGGCCCACCTAGTAACTCGAGGAGAGGTTTAGGTATTAGTGTAGGGGGTTAGGGGCCACTTTGACATTCAGAGTGACATGTAAGAACAGTACAGTGATCTCTTGTGAAGATTTGATGGCCTTCGGAGTGAGGAAACTCACCCAAAGATGAGATTTGGGCAATGTCTCTCAACCTAACTTGATGGACTCTCTACCTGAATAACATCATTCTCTCTCTCTCTCTCTCTCTCATGGTCCCCCAGTGGTTGAATGCAGGAAATACAACAGGTCTGGCACTTATTGCAAAGTCTGAACATGTTATCGCAATTTGCGCTAATTTAGCTCTTCAAATAGGTAATTAGTGCAAATTGTGATAAACTGGATATTAGCATAAAACACACCATTTTTGCTATCGCATGTGATACTTATCACATTTTGATAAATCCAGGCTTTAATTAGCTATATTCAAAATAATATATTCAAAAGAATATAGCTGGTTAAGTGGTACTGTATGGAAAAAAAAGATGCTCCACAGGCCTGCCACCCAATATCCCCTCCTTCCTAAATAGTTCATAACTAGCGAAGAAGCCCTAACCCCTGAAAAGAAGACTTAAAAAAAAATATTGCTGGGTCGTAGACAGACTCCTTCACCCCTTTCCTTTCTCAATTTCTAAAATAAGGCTCCCTTCCCACATGCAATATCAGGAATACATAATCCCCCACCCACCATGGACCTTGAAAATCTCTGCTGGGAGCAAGGTATCTCTTTCCTGCTCTTTATGCTTCCAGTGCTGCTCTGACAAGAGAAACTCTGAAAACTTATATTGGGTGATAGCACCCAGGAAGAGAGTGCATCATGCTAGGGCAGAGTACATAGTAGGGATGTAAATCGTTTTTTAACGATTTAAATTATCATCTGATATTTTTTAAATCATCATTAATCGGTAAAGAGTGCGATACAATAGAAATTCCCCCAATTTATCGTGAAAAATCGTTTTTTTTTTTAGTAGACTGGAGCAGGAACGGAAGCTGGATCAAGGCTGGAGCAGGAACAGCAACTGGATACTCACACAGGAGTGAACCTCATTGCAAGGTGATCTCTTGGAGTAGGGCCTAGGTTGAAATACCCTGCTGGCACTATCCATTGTTGCGCACTAACAGAAAATGATACAATTTGACACTTTTCAGGTCAGTTAAGGTCAGTTTAGGAATGAATATGTATTCCTATTGGTTGCCCTCTTATTTTTTGATGTTACCAAGGTTCCCACTGACGTGATGGTTTAATATATGGGGGATGGGAAATGGAAATGGTTGGTAGCTTGACAAAAAAAGTAATGTGATCAGTCAATGTGACTAGAACTTGTTTGTTTATTATTTTTGTTACCAAGCACTGGCACGTTAAATGCTAGTGCATGTTTTGAATTTGCCAATCCCTGTGCATTTTAGAAAGGTGGTCCTGGAATTATTATACACACTTCAAATATATGTATATGGTAATTGTTGGTAAGTGTATTTTTTAAGTGGCCAGTACGGTTACTTTCCCTCCTACTTTTACTCACCAGCTAAACTTTATAAGAAGGGCTTCTCTGCTTGTGCGCTGCTTTTGTTTGGTGTGAGGAGAGGAGAAACATCAGCTCTTTATTCAATCTACTAGATCTATTTTATCAACCTACTCAATTTTTTATTGATTTATTATATCAGTGAATTAACTTGGGAGTGTTGTGATCTTCCTGCACACAGTGCCCTATCCCTGATACCGGGAGTGTTGTGATCTTCCTGCTCGCAGTGCCCTATCCTGGTTACCGGGGGTGTTGTGATCTTCCTGCACACATTGCCCTATCCCGGTTACCGGGGGTGTTGTGATCTTCCTGCACACAGTGCCCTATCCTAGTTACTGGGGGTGTTGTGATCTTCCTGCACGCAATGCCCTATCCCTGTTACCGGGGGTGTTGTGATCTTCCTGCACGCAGTGCCCTATCCCGGATACCGGGAGTGTTGTGATCTTCCTGCACACAGTGCCCTATCCCGGTTACCAGGGGTGTTGTGATCTTCCTGCACACAGTGCCCTATCCCGGTTACCGGGGGTGTTGTGATCTTCCTGCATGCAGTGCCCTATCCCTGTTACCGGGGGTGTTGTGATCTTCCTGCACAAAGTGCCCTATCCCTAATACCGGGAGTGTTGTGATCTTCCTGCACACAGTGCCCTATCCCGGTTACCGGGTGTGTTGTGATCTTCCTGCACACATCCCGGTATCAGGGATAGGGCACTGCGTGCAGGAAGATCACAACATGCCCGGTATCAGGGATAGGGCACTGCGTGCAGGAAGATCACAACACTCCCGATATCAGGGATAGGGCACTGTGTGCAGGAGGATCACAACACTCCCGGTATCAGGGATAGGGCACTGCAAGGTAGAAGTTCACAGCTCTCAAGATCCTGCACAGGGCATGGCAGAGAGGAAGATCACAACACTCCCGGTATCAGGGATAGGGCACTGCATGCAGGAAGATCACAAAACCCCCGGTAACAGGGATAGGGCACTGCGTGCAGGAAGATCACAACACCCCCGGTAACAGGGATAGGGCACTGCGTGCAGAAAGATCACTACACCCCCGGTAACAGGGATAGGGCACTGTGTGCAGGAAGATCACAACAGCCCCGGTATCCGGGATAGGGCACTGTGTGCAGGAAGATCACAACAGCCCCGGTATCCGGGATACGGCACTGCATGCAGGAAGATCACAACACTCCCGGTATCAAGGATAAGGCACTTCATGCAGGAAGATCACAACACGCCCGGTATCAGGGATAGGGCACTGTGTGCAGGAAGATCACAACACTCCCGGTATCAGGGATAGGGCACTATGTGCAGGAAGATTACAACACCCCCAGTATCAGGGATAGGGCACTGCATGCAGGAAGATCACAACTCTCCCAAGTTAATTCACTGATATAATGAATCAATATAAAATTGAGTAGGTTGATAAAATAGATCTAGTAGATTGAATAAAGAGCTGATGTTTCTCCTCTCCTCACACCAAACAAAAGCAATACACAAGCAGAGAAGACCTTCTTATAAAGCTTAGCTGGTGAGTAAAAGTAGGAGGGAAAGTAAACGTACTGGCCACTTCAAAAATACACTTACCAACAATTACCTCATACATATATTCAAAGTGTGAATAATAATTCCAGGACCACCTTTCTAAAATGCACAGGGATTGGCAAATTCAAAACATGCACTAGCATTTCAACTGCCAGTGCCTGGTAACAAAAATAATAAACAAACAAGTCCTAGTCACATTGACTGATCACATTACTTTTTTGTCAAGCTACCAACCATTTCCATTTCCCATGCCCCATATATTAAACCATCACGTCAGTGGGAACCTTGGTAACATCAAAAAATAAGAGGGCAGCCAATAGGAATACATATTCATTCCTAAACTGACCTTAACTGACCTGAAAAGTGTCAAATTGTATCATTTTCTGTTAGTGCGCACTAACAATAGATAGTGCACACTAACTCCCATTAGTGCGCACTAATCGGAAAAACTGATTTTTTACTGAAAAAATCGTGCCATTCACGATTTTCTTCTCCTGCCAGACGAATTTGATCGTTAAGACGATCGGGCACACGATTCACATCCCTAGTACATAGTAGAAATCCCATTTTTGTGTACCTTTCCTCATTCCAAATCACATCAAATATTGTGTACTATGCTGTTTGTATGTCTCACTGTGAATGTAAAATTGACCCCAAAACCCTAGACCACCACCAACACCTCATCTCGAGTTACTAGATGACCCTCCTATAGCAATATAAACAGTTCACTTATAGGAGAGCATTATAAAGAGGCTTTCTCTCTCTGATAACTCAAAAATTACCTTAACCATACACCTGTTCCTTATCACAGGCATTATTCATGCAACATTTATAGCATTTTGATGAATCTAGGGGTTAATCAGACAAGTGGCCCATTAATGAAAAAATTTCCATTTAGCTCAATAACTTGACAGTTATTCAGCAAAATGGCTTTGAATATGGACCTTTTTGTATTTTACATGGTACAGGAGGAAATGCATTTCTGGGGGGTTTTTTCTCCACTGGTACGCTACATGCAGAGTCTGACTTCTTGGGGTTTTCAGTTCAGTTTTTCTCTGCACATTTCTGCTTCTAATTTGTGATCCCTTATTTTGTATTTGGTGAAGATCTGTCCATATTCTGCTTGTATGACTAAGGTAAGGTATTCTGCTAGCATGAAGTTTCTATCTAGGGATTTATAACAGCCTGGCTTGTTCTGTTTTCCTAACAGAAGGTATATTTGTGTTCTAGGGGCCGGTGCAGTATTTGCAATGTCGCTTTTTCATAGGCTCTGGGGCTGGTTGCAGGTGGTGGGCTTACCATGGAAGGCAGTTATCTCTACCCTCCATCCTACCCCTACCCCCACACCCTACTGGTAGCTTTTTTTTCAAAAATAAAACTACTAATCATAAGAGATGAAGAATTTGGTGTATTTTCTAAAATCCTTTCTTCTGTTTATGTAAAAGGAGAGTGCCTGATTACCATCCAAGGCATGCAAGTTGTCTCAACCCTCTGTCTGGAAAAGAAAGTTGGAAGAATAACAGATTGATTTAAATACAAATGTGAGATTATTGTTAGAAGAAATTTAGGATGTGTATGCAAAACTACTCTGTTATTCAAGAATTTTGTGCAAGGTGGATATGTCACTGGCTGAAGCTCACTGACTTTTCTGGCAGAAGTGACTGAGGAGAAATACTATCTTTACGATCAAATCTTTGAGATTATAAGTATCAATGGACTGAAACTGAGATCTCATTAGCTAAATGAGGACCACACCGATATCCCAAGAGAGTAAAGGTGGTTTATAAGCTTTAGGTAAGGGATGGCCATTTCTCGAGAGCCACAAATAGACCTGGTTTTCCGGATACTCACAATATGCACTGCCTGTTGCAGTCTATATAGTAAGTGCAGTAGTGGACCCTTAGGCCGACCCACCAGGAGTGACAGGGCAGGTCGGGAGGCGGAGCCAGAGGATCAAGGTGTTCACCTGGGGACCAGGAACCCCCCAGGAGGAGCCTGTAGGGTTCTGGCCCCTTGCGACTTGGGCAATAGAGAGAGTCCAGTGGCAGGAAAGGCAATGAGCCGGAGTGAGAGTAAGGAAGTCCAAAGTAACAAAGTCTTTGGGGCAAGTGAGAGCTGTGGCCAGACGTAGCTGGACGGAGTCTGCGGCAAGCAGTAGGACTGTAACCTGGACTGGAGTCTCGTGGCAATCTGGAACTGGAGCAGGTTGTAGCAAGGCAGGACTGGAGGCAAGCTGAGATCCGAGGCAGGCAGCGGACTGAAGCAGAACCAGAATAGGCCAAGATCAGGGCTGGCGGCAGGCAAGGCGTAGACATGGGCGAACCAGGATCAGAGGCAGGCAGCAGGCAGAGCGTAGTCAGGAACAAACCGGGGTCAGAGGCAGGCAGCAGGCAAAGCGTAGTCAGGAACAAACCGGGGTCAGAGGCAGGCAGCAGGCAAAGCGTAGTCAAGGAATCCGAAGTCAGCGGCAGGAATACAGCAACAGGAACAGCGCAACTCAGAACTACAAGGCAGTAGTGAACCTCGTTGCAAGGCGATGAGGAGATGTCCGGACGCCGGTTAAGTAGGCCTTAGTGCATGACGTCATCATCGCAGGCGGGGCTCGACTTCCAGGTACTGGACGCTCAAAGTCCCCGTACTCATGCGCACGCGAGACTGGGGTGGAACAGCGATGCAATGGCGGACGCCATGTGGAACTGGAGGCGTCCTTGGGACCCTGGGACCACGGAGTGCGGCGCTTCCAGCCGCGGAGGTAGGCACCGGACCGGGAAAAGGGGGAGAAAGCGGTGCAGACCGCAACAGTACCCCCCCCCCTTTACGGCCCCTCTTAAGAGTCCCGGGCTTCTCTGGATGGTCCCGATGGAATTGCTGCAGTAGGGTTTTGTCGAGGATATTGCGACTGGGCTCCCAAGTATTGTCTTCGTCTCCGCAGCCCTCCCATGCTAGGAGGTATTCCCACCTGCGGTTGTGAAAACGTATGTCCATGACCTCCTGCACCTGGTAAGTGGGATCATCATCGATGGGCGCTGAAGTGGGATCCGGAGGCGTACGGTGGAAGCGTGACAGGACCACGGGTTTCAGCAGGGACACGTGAAATACGTCATGGATTCGTAGTATGGACAGCAGTCGTAGCCGATAAGATACCAGACCCACTCTTTCAGCCACTCGGAACGGACCGCAGAACCGGGGTGCAAACCTCTGTGATGGAAGACGGAGATGGATGTTCTTGGTGCTGAGCCACACTCGATCTCCCGGTTGGTAGGTGGGGGCTGGTCGTCGGTGGCGGTCGGCCATTTGTTTGGCTGATGCGGCTGCATGGTGCAATTTGCGCTGGGTCTGATGCCACAATGTCCGCAATTGCTGTGCCGTGATTTGGGCGGCAGGTGAAGGACTGGATGCGTCCAGAGGGAGTGGCGGTCTCAGGGGTTTCCCGTACACCATCTGGAAAGAAGCTTTGCCAGTCGCTGCATGAGCCTGATTGTTGTAGGCGAACTCGGCCCAGGGCAGTAGTTCCGACCAATTATTCTGCTTTTCGTTTATGAAGGACCGGAGATAGGCCTTCAGGGTCCGATTCATTCTTTCGGTTTGCCCATTGCTCTGTGGGTGAAAGGCCGTGGAGAAGCTGAGCTTAACCTTGAAGCACTTGCAGAGAGCTCTCCAATAGCGAGCCACAAACTGGGGATCTCGGTCGGAGACTACATCTTGGGGAAGACCATGCAACCTGAAAATGTGTTGCGCGAAGAGAAGATCCAGTTCTGGTGCTGAGGGAAGCTTCGGAAGAGGAACCAGATGTACCATTTTAGAAAAACGGTCTACCGTGACCCAGATCACCGTATGACCGCTGGAGGGAGGCAGGTCCACAACGAAATCCGTGGCCAAGTGTGTCCAGGGTTCAGTGGGAAGCAGAAGGGGTTGCAATAGGCCACACAGAGACCCAGGGCTGGGCTTCTGGCGGGCGCAGGTGATGCATGAACCCACGTACGTGGTGACATCCCGCCGGATGTTGGGCCACCAATAGAACCGGTTGAGGAGTTCCAATGTTCTCTCCCGTCCAGCATGTCCTCCGATGAGGGAGTCGTGAGCCCATCGTAACGCAGTGAGGCAATCTCTGCGGGGAACTACGGTCCTATCCTGAGTGAGGACCCTCAGAGCAGACAGGCGGACTTTGCTTGGGTCCAAGATGAACTGTGGTGGTTCCTGATCTCCTTCGGTACATGACATCCGGGAGAGGGCATCCGCACGGATGTTCTTGGCTGCAGGTCGGTACTGTAAGACAAAGTCGAATCGACTAAAGAATAACGCCTAATGAGCTTGGCGGGGGTTCATGGAACTCTAGGTTCTAATGGTCAGTGTGCCTCCATTCTTCCATGGTCAGTGTGCCTTCATGGTCAGTGTGCCTCCATTCTTCCAGAGCAAGTTTGATAGCTAATAGCTCTTTGTCCCCGATAGAGTAATTGCTCTCGGCTGGGGAAAACCTTCTCGAGAAATAGGAGCAAGGTAGGAGTTGTCCTGATTCCGAATGCTGGCTAAGCACAGCTCCCACTGCGATACTGGAGGCGTCGACCTCCACGATGAAGGGTTTGGAGGGATCGGGATGTCGGAGGCATACATCCGAAAGAAAGGCTTCCTTTAAATCGGAGAAGGCCGCAACGGCGGCATCGGGCCAGTTTCTGGCATCGGCACCTTTTCGAGTCAAGGCTGTGAGGGGAGCTACCCAGTGAGAGTAGCGTGGGATGAAGTGCCGGTAGAAGTTTTCTGTCACGAATGGGCTCCGGTCAGGAGTCGAGAACACCACTAACAGGGGTGTCTCCGGGTGGAGAGAGGCAGGGTTTGCAGAAGAGTCCAGATGCTGGCTGGTGCAGGCAGGAATGAATGAACCCTATGGGCAAGTGGGAAGGTGGAATAGGCAAAAGGAGTTTCCCACTGACTGGGGATACCTAATATCAGATGCATGTAGGTAAGGGTGAACTTGAGTACTGGTACTGCATGGAGGTATGTGTGACTGTGAATGCAGGTACAGGTGTACAGGAAACTGGAACTGGGTGCTGGTAAGGATGAATTCAGGAAGCGTGCAGGTAAGAGTGATAATGGCTGGAGGTATAAGTGACTGAGATGAGAAAACAAGACTGACAGAGAACGGTACAGACAAACCAGGACAGCACTGACAATGAACATGAAACACATAGGCCCGAAGGCAGCAGAGCGGGCAGAGGGCCCGTAGGCCACACACACAAGGTAGGCAGAGGGCCCGTAGGCCACACACACACAGAAGGCAGAGGGCCCGTAGGCCACACACACACACACAGAAGGCCGAGGGCCCGTAGGCCACACACACACACAGAAGGCAGAGGCCCCGTAGGCCACACACACACAGAAGGCAGAGGGCCCGTAGGCCACACACACACAGAAGGCAGAGGGCCCGTAGGCCACACACAGAGAAGGCAGAGGACCCGTAGGCCACACACACAGAGAAGGCAGAGGGCCCGTAGGCCACACACACACAAAAGGCAGAGGGCCCGTAGGCCACACACACACAGAAGGCAGAGTGCCCGTAGGCCACACACACACACAGAAGGCAGAGGGCCCGTAGGCTACACACACACAGAAGGCAGAGGCCTCGTAGGCCACACACACACAGAGCAAGGCGAGTCAGGTCAGAAGGCCCGTAGGCCAAACACAGCAAGCAAGGCAATACAGAACAGGACAGAAGGCCAGTAGGCCAAACACCGCAAGCAAGGCAATACAGAACAGGACAGAAGGCCCGAAGGCCAAACACAGCAAGCACTGGAGGCTAGAGCAGGGAGCCCAGGCGAGCTCGATGCTGAAGCGCCGATGGTACTGCTAGACAGGGTTATAAAGACAAGACTGGTGTATAGAGTAGACAGGAAGGAAGGAGTGGGCCAGCCAGAAGGACATGCTCGTGCAGGTCCTCTAGTGGTGAGGCGGCTACATAGCAGGCATAGCCGTAACAGTACCCTCCCTTCAAGGCCTCCTCTCCCTCCGGGGTCCCAACTTTGCAGAGAACACCGCAGGATGGCAGATCTAAAGTCCTCCTGAGGCAATGCAATAACCCCAAACTCCTCCTTGAACCGTGAAAAAGTCTCAAAGCCCTCCAGGGGTGGCAAGGTAGTCCATAACCCCAGTCGAGGCAGCAAGGCGGCAGACACAGGCCCCTCCGGAGATGGTGCAACCAGTCCAGACCCTTCCTGTGGCAGGTGTGCAGGTCCAAACCCCTTCCGAGACAACACGGCAGGTACAAAGCTCTCTAGGGGCGGGAGAGCAGGGTTAAATGTCTCCTGGGGTAGAGAAACAGTCTCGAACCCCACCTGGGGCTCAGTGGTAAGTCCATACCCCTCCTGGGGAAACACGGCAAGGTCAAGCCCTTCCAGGGGCACAGTGAGAAATCCAAACCCTTCCTGGGGCGGTGGCAGGACGATGGGCACAGGCCCCTCCAGGGACGGCAGCGGGGCGGCGGGCACAGGCCCCTCCAGGGACGGCAGCAGGGTGGCGGGCACAGGCCCCTCCAGGGACGGCAGCAGGGCGGCAGGCACAGGCCCCTCCAGGGACGGCAGCAGGCACGAGCCCCTCCGGAGATGACGCAATCAGTCCAGGCCCTTCCTGTGGCAGTTGAGCAGGCTTAAACCCCTCCCGAGGCAACCCGGCAGATACAAACCGCACTTGGGGCGGGAGGGCAGGGTCAAACCTCTCCCAAGGTAGCGAAACAGTCTCGAACCCCAGGCGTGGTACAGTGGTAAATCCAAACCCCTCCTGGGGCGGCAGTAGCAGGTCCGGTACGGGCCCCTCCGGGGGCGGCAGCAGCAGGACCGGTTCGGGCCCCTCCGGGGGCGGCAGCAGCAGGACCGGTTCGGGCCCCTCCGGGGGCGTCACAGCAGGCTCAAACCCCTCTTGAGGCACACTGGTAATTCTAAACCCCTCCTGGGGTACAGTGGTGAGTCCAAACCCCTCCTGGGGTACAGTGGTGAGTCCAAACCTTTCCTGGGGTGGTGGAGCAGGTTCCAGCCCCTCCGAGAGCAGCAGATCAGGCTTAAACCCTTTTTGATGCTCACTGGTAACTCTAAGCCCCTCCTGGGGCACAGTGGTGAGTCCAAACCCCTCCTGGGGTACAGTGGTGAGGCCAAACCCCTCTTGGGGTGGTGAAGCGGGTTCCAGCACCTCTGGGGGCAGCAGAGCAGACTTAACCCCTTTTTGATGCACAGGAGTGAGTCCAAACCCCATATCATGGTTCCCTGAATATGTGGTGGAAACTTGCAGTTTTGTGAAGACACAGGCAGGTTTGGGCCGTCTTGGGAAGGTGCTTGTTAGCCGTGACTGATGAGCAGCTGTGGGAAGCAGAGTTCTATTACGCTTAATTAGTTCCTCCTGCTTCTGAGGCTCTAGCATGGAAGACAAAGACGTCTTTTTTATCAGGTGAGTTTTTGGTTTTTCTGAAAAATGACTCGCCTTTTGGTTATAAGTTTTATGAAGTAATGTGTTGGAAACCTGAGTTTGCAAGGTGCCAATAGTGGAAACCTTGTTAGTTGTGCCAGAAGTAGAACATAGTGTAAACGAGCTGGCTGAGGTATGGAGAGAAACGGATGGCCCATTAGCTGTGCAGAGGGGGCAGGGTTTGCCTGGAGGCAACAAACACAGAAGGCAAGGGCAAGTCCACCATCCTGGTGTAGGAGCAGAGCAATTTAAGCATTGCTGGTAGACGGAAACATTTCTTTTCAAACAATTACTGCAAACCCAATGTTCCTGGTCAGAAAGCTGACAAGCTAAGCAGTTCTGGTAATATGGATAATTTAAGGTTTGACAGAGGGTGCAGGTAAAAAACCGTGGAGACTCACCGTCTGCATACAGAGTCCTTTCTCTCTCACCAGAAATGGATGGCTTCAGCATACTGTCAGGAATGGGCTCCGGTCAGGAGTCGAGAACACCACTAACAGGGGTGTCTCCGGGTGGAGAGAGGCAGGGTTTGCAGAAGAGTCCAGATGCTGGCTGGTGCAGGCAGGAATGAATGAACCCTATGGGCAAGTGGGAAGGTGGAATAGGCAAATGGAGTTTCCCACTGACTGGGGATACCTAATATCAGATGCATGTAGGTAAGGGTGAACTTGAGTACTGGTACTGCATGGAGGTATGTGTGAATGTGAATGCAGGTACAGGAAACTGGAACTGGGTGCTGGTAAGGATGAATTCAGGAAGCGTGCAGGTAAGAGTGATAATGGCTGGAGGTATAAGTGACTGAGATGAGAAAACAAGACTGACAGAGAACGGTACAGACAAACCAGGACAGCACTGACAATGAACATGAAACACATAGGCCCGAAGGCAGCAGAGCGGGGCAGAGGGCCCGTAGGCCACACACACACGGTAGGCAGAGGGCCCGTAGGCCACACACACACACAGAAGGCAGAGGGCCCGTAGGCCACACACACACACAAAAGGCCGAGGGCCCATAGGCCACACACACACACAGAAGGCCGAGGGCCCGTAGGCCACACACACACAGAAGGCAGAGGACCCGTAGGCCACACACACACAGAAGGCAGAGGACCCGTAGGCCACACACAACTGAAGGCAGAGGGCCCGTAGGCCACAGACACACTGTAGGCAGAAGGCCCGTAGGCCCCACACACACACAGAAGGTAGAGGGCCCGTAGGCCACACACACACACAGAAGGCAGAGGGCCCGTAGGCCACACACACACACAAAAGGCCGAGGGCCCATAGGCCACACACACACACAGAAGGCCGAGGGCCCGTAGGCCACACACACACAGAAGGCAGAGGACCCGTAGGCCACACACACACAGAAGGCAGAGGACCCGTAGGCCACACACAACTGAAGGCAGAGGGCCCGTAGGCCACAGACACACTGTAGGCAGAAGGCCCGTAGGCCCCACACACACACAGAAGGTAGAGGGCCCGTAGGCCACACACACACACAGAAGGCAGAGGCCCCGTAGGCCACACACACACAGAGCAAGGCGAGTCAGGTCAGAAGGCCCGTAGGCCAAACACAGCAAGCAAAGCAATACAGAACAGGACAGAAGGCCCGTAGGCCAAACACCGCAAGCAAGGCAATACAGAACAGGACAGAAGGCCCGAAGGCCAAGCACGGGAGGCTAGAGCAGGGAGCCCAGGCGAGCTCGATGCTGAAGCGCCAATGGTACTGCTAGACAGGGTTATAAAGACAAGACTGGTATATATAGTAGACAGGAAGGAAGGAAGGAGTGGGCCAGCCGGAAGGACATGCTCGTGGATGACCTCTAGTGGTGAGGCGGCTACATAGCAGGCATAGCCGTAACATTTTCGAACCCTAAAAATCGCTGGAGGGCCTTGAGCCCCACAGATTGAGGCCACTTGGTGATGGCCGCCACTTTATCTGGGTCCATACGGAAGCCGGTGGACGAAATGATATACCCTAAGAAGGGCAGGGACTCGGCTTCAAAAGTGCACTTCTCCATTTTGGCGTAGAGATGGTTTTCACGGAGAACCTGAAGAACTTGTCTCATGTGGTGACGATGGGAGTCCAAATCTTTGGAGAAGATGAGCACATCGTCCAGATATACTATGACGTGCGAATTCAGCATGTCTCGCAAAACCTCATTCATAAGGTGTTGGAAGACGGCAGGGGCATTGCAGAGTCCGAAGGGCATTACTAGGTACTTGTAATGCCCATCCTTGGTGTTGAACGCCGTCTTCCACTCGTCCCCTGGACGGATACGAACCAGGTTGTAGGCCCCCCTGAGGTCCAATTTGGTAAAGACACGGGCACCCTATAACAGGTCCAACAGTTCTGGAATTAATGGAAGAGGATAACGATCTCGCTTGGTAATGGCATTTAAGCCCCGATAGTCAATGCATGGCCGGAGAGAGCCATCCTTCTTGGCCACAAAGAAGAAGCTGGCACCAGCCGACGAGCGAGAGGGCCTAATAAACCCTTTAGCCAGGTTCTCGGTCACGTATTGTGACATGGCCTTCGTCTCAGGCAAAGAGAGGGGGTATACTCGGCCTCGAGGAGGAGTGGTGCCTGGCAACAATTCGATGGCGCAGTCAAACGGCCGGTGCTGTGGAAGGAGCTCTGCCATCTCCATGGAGACCACATCCTCGAAGGACTGATACGGCTCGGGCAACAGCTGAGAGGAGCAAACGTGCAGGGGTTTAATCGGACGTGGATGTTGTAAACAATGTTCAAAGCATGCTGGCCCCCACCGAACCAGCTGGAAATCGTCCCATTGGATTATGGGCGAATGTTGACGGAGCCAGGGAAGTCCCAAGACCAAGGGATGTACGGCTCGCTCCAATACGAGCAAGGAAATCTCCTCAGAATGGAACAGTCCGGTTTGCAAAGTCACAGGGGCCGTGGAGCAGGTAATGAGACCCGGAAGCAGCGTGCCTCGGGTTGAGGAGATCCGCAGCGGAGGGACCTTTTGGAATGTGGGAAGGGCTAGCTGGGTCACTAGATCGGCCACAATAAAGTTCCCTTCAGCACCTGAGTCTATGAAGGCCCGGATTGGAAGTTCCCCTCCAGGGTACTTCAGGATTACAGGAACGGTGCACAGAGGAGCTGGTCCGGAAGTGCCTAGGTGTAGCTCCTCGGTGTAGCCTAGGCAGGAGCGTTTCCCGGACGCTCCGGGCAAATAGTGAGGAAATGCCCCTTGCCCCCACAGTAGAGGCAGAGGCCTAGCGTGCGATGCCTTCTCTTCTCTTCGGGAGTCAGCGGAGACCTACCCACTAGGCACGGTCGTGGGAGGAGTCCTGGAAGCCAGGGTCCTGGACGAAGTAGGTGCCGGGGGGAGTGGTCTGCGGGACGAGCGGCTCTCTTTATCTCGTTGCTGAAGGCGGCGGTCCACTCTACCAGCTACATCAATCAGATCGTTTAAGTTCCCTGGTAGGTCCCGACCCGCCAGCTCATCCTTGATACGGCCGGCTAGGCCTTCAAGAAAGATCCCTTTCAGGCAATCGTCCTGCCAACCGACCTCCATGGCTAGCGTGCGGAACTCGATGATATAATCCGCCACTGGCCGTGTTCCTTGCCGGAGATGCAGGAGTTCCGAGGCTGCGGTGGTTTGGCGTGCTGGATCATTGAAAGCCAGCCGAATGTTCAGAAGGAAGTCGTCCAGGTTCTGTAGCATAGAGTCCCGGCGTTCCCACATGGGTGATGCCCACTCAAGGGCCTTGCCATCTAGCAGTGAAAAAATAAATGCCACTTTAACTGAGTCCGAAGGGAACTGCGCCGGGAGAAGCGTAAAGCGTACTTGGCACTGATTTAGGAATCCTCGGCAGGACTTGCTGTCCCCGGCTTACTGGGTAGGCTTGGGTAGCTGCGTCAGAGAGGCGGTGGAGGACGCAGGTGCTGGACGTTGCTCCCGAGCAGCAACCTCTAGCCGGGAGACTAGCTGCTCCACAGTAGCTGCGAGGGTGTCTATGCAGTGCTGCTGCTGCTGGAGGCGTTGAGCCATTCCCGGGATGGCCTGCAGGCTTGGGACCTCCGCCGAGTCCATGGCCTTGCAAACTGTTGCAGTCTGTATAGTAGGTGCAATAGTGGACCCTTAGGCCGACCCACCAGGAGTGACAGGGCAGGTCGGGAGGTGGAGCCAGAGGATCAGGGTGTTCACCCGGGGAACAGGAACCCCCCAGGAGGAGCCCGTAGGGTTCTGGCCCCTTGGGACTTGGGCAATAGAGAGAGTCCAGTAGCAGGAAAGGCAATGAGCCGGAGTGAGAGTAAGGAAGTCCAACGTAACAAAGTCTTTGGGGCAAGTGAGAGCTGTGGCCAGACGTAGCTGGACGGAGTCTGCGGCAAGCAGTAGACTGTAACCTGGACTGGAGTCTCGTGGCAATCTGGAACTGGAGCAGGTTGTAGCAAGGCAGGACCGGAGGCAAGCTGAGATCCGAGGCAGGCAGCGGACTGAAGCAGAACCAGAACAGGCCAAGATCAGGGCTGGCGGCAGGCAAGGCATAGACAGGGGCGAATCAGGATCAGAGGCAGGCAGCAGGCAGAGCGTAGTCAGGAACAAACCGGGGTCAGAGGCAGGCAGCAGGCAAAGCGTAGTCAGGAACAAACCGGGGTCAGAGGCAGGCAGCAGGCAAAGCGTAGTCAAGGAATCCGAAGTCAGCGGCAGGAATACAGCAACAGGAACAGCGCAACTCAGAACTACAAGGCAGTAGTGAACCTCGTTGCAAGGCGATGAGGAGATGTCCGGACGCCGGTTAAGTAGGCCTTAGTGCATGACGTCATCATCGCAGGCGGGGCTCGACTTCCGGGTACTAGACGCTCAAAGTCCCCGTACTCGCGCGCACGCGAGACCGGGGTGGAACAGCGATGCAATGGCGGACGCCACGTGGAACCGGAAGTGTCCTTGGGACCCTGGGACCGCGGAGCGTGGCGCTTCCAGCCGCGGAGGTAGGCACCGGACCGGGAAAAGGGGGAGAAAGCGGTGCGGACCGCAACACTGCCTCCAATCTAATGTATATTCATTGTGGATATCCTGAAAAACAGGCCTGTTTGTGATTCTTAAGGACCACCACTGCTTTACGTGAGAAAGGCCTTTCATAAAATTATTACTAGAGAATGGGAAGTAAGGTGTAGAAATGTTCTCTGCACCCATCTATAGAGCTCCATCAAAGAATAACAAAACATCAGATTGTAAAACATTTCCTGCAGAAATGCTGAAATTAGCATTCATAAAGTTTTTCATCCTTTACAAATCTAGTTATTTTGACCTTCAACATTGTGAAAAAAACTTCCAAATTAGCAAATATTGACTTTTCAGACTTTAAAAAAGCCTACATGTAGTAAGAACCCCTGAAAAGAGACCACCTATACATATTAAAGATTCAACTTTGCTACTCAAATACACAGTATATTACCTTGCAGTTCACACAGCACTTTCCATGAGCACAAGTAGCACCTGGGCTCAGTTTACAAGTCGAAAATGTACAACATGGATTTCTCCTACATTGCTGAAAATAAACAATTCAAGAGGGTCATTCATTACAATATGGATGCACAGTACACAGTATTCTACAAGAGCTTAAATGTTTCATTATTTATTTATTTAAAATCTTTTCTATACCGTCGCTAAGTCAAATACCATCGCAACGGTTTACATGTAGGCGCATAAATTAATGTAGGTGAGGGTGTACATTAGTACCGTATTTTCCGGCGTATAAGATGACCCCCAACTTTTCCAGTTAAAATATAGAGTTTGGGATATACTCGCCGTATAAGACTACCCTTCTTCCAACGCACATACGGTAAAAATTTAAAAAACATCAGATCTGATTTCAATATGGTAATTTTAACTCAAATACTTATGACATACAAGTACTTAGCTATCAAGATCTGCAGGTGATTTTTGGGCAATTTTTGTCTTTTGCCTCAGTACCATATTATGCCTTGCCATGAATCTAGTACACCAGGATACAGTGGCCTTAAATTTGTTGCTATGGTCTGGGTTAGATTTGGCCCACTGAAGTGCCAACAAACATATTTTATTTTGTGTCACTACATAACCATTTTGGCGATGCTCATTCACCATATCTGCTACATGTTTTTCAAGTTCTGGCCAATGTGGGGTGCCTCTTCTTAATGCATACTTACCCCTTGGCATACTCTTTAATGCTTTTTTATTTGCTTTCCAGTCTCGAACCATCTTTTCTGTTACTCCATATTGTCTTGCAGCAGCGCAGTTATTATGTTCCATAGCAAAGTTTACAACTTTAAGTTTGAAACTGGCTTCATATTTCTTTCTTCTTGCTGGTGGAGCAATGATGGGGTTTTGACTGTTGGACATTTGTATACTGTACTGCATGTACTGGTGATATACTGTATGTGGTACCCAGTATACAACAACCAGCCAATCATTGGCAAGCGATGTAACTTACCGGCGATTGGCTGGTTGTTGTATACAAATCCTGCTTGGATTGGTCAGCTCTCCCTGCCTGCCCAGCACTCCCTGTCTCCAAGACTATCAGAGCGGTAACACATCCCTCTGGCCCGCCCTTGTATCCTATTACCGGTACCTCCTTCTCTGCCTCTCAGATCTCACTCCTGAGGACTGCAGTGAAGCGGCGCAGACGCGCATGTGCGAGATCTGAGAGGCAGAGAAGGAGGTACTGGTAATAGAGATGTGAATCGGAACCAGAATCGGTTCAGATTCTGGTTCCGATTCACATCGTGTTTTTTTTTTTCGTCTGGCCTGATCGCGGTTTTGTTTATCGGCTGCGCCCGAGCCGATAAACAAAATACCCACCCCGACCCTTTAAAACTAATCCCTTAGCTTCCCCCACCCTCCTGACCCCCCAAAAAACTTTTTACAGATACCTGGTGGTCCAGTGGGGGTCCCGGGAGCAATCTCCCGCTCTCGGGCCATCGGCTGCCACTAATAAAAATGGCGCCGATGGCCTTTGCCCTTATCATGTGACAGGGTATCCGTGCCATTGGCCGGCCCCTGTCACATGGTAGGAGCACTGGATGGCCCGCACCATTTTTAAAGATGGCGCCGGCCATCCAGTGCTCCCTCCATGTGACAGGGGCCGGCCAATGGCACGGATACCCTGTCACATGGTAAGGGCAAAGGGCTATCGGCGCCATTTTGATTAGAGGCAGCCGACGGCCCAGGAGTGGGAGATCGCTCCCAGGACCCCCACTGGACCACCAGGTACCTGTAAAAAGTTTTTTGGGGGGTCGGGAGGGTGGGGGAAGTTGAGGGTTTAGTTTTAAAGGGTCGGGGTGGGTTTAAGGGTTAATTTTGTGTGCTGTTCTTCCCGCCCTCCCCAAAACGATAAGAGAACCCCCACGAACAATTTCATGGGTTTTTCCTATCGTTTTGGGGGAGCCCCCGATTTCTGACGATTTTGAAAATATTGTACAATATTTTTAATCGTCCGAAGCCCGATTCACATCCCTAACTGGTAATAGGATACAAGGGCGGGCCAGAGGGATACGCTACTGCTCTGATAGTCTTGGAGACAGGGAGGGCTTATAAATTAATTATATGCCCTATAAGACGACACCCGGCATATAAGACGACCCCCGACTTTTGAGAAGATTTTCAGGGGTTAAAAACTCGTCTTATACGCCGGAAAATACGGTACATTCTAACAGGTGCCGCTAAAGGTTCGGTTACAATATATCATTAAAGACAATCAATTGTTTAGTGGAGTAGGTCATGACCAATTGTACCAGTAAGGTACTGTTCACGGGTAAAATTCACTATTCAAAGTGTTACAATTGATGGAATAAATCCTCTCACTAGATATGGCCCTATAAAGCTTGTCAGTTTTTCAAAGAATGATGAAGAAATTATTTTTAAATGTATTTTAAACCAACTGGCAGTTTTATTACCAAGATCAAAGATCCCACAGGACCAAAAGTAAGTTTTGGGATAAACGTATAGCAGAAAGTGCAAAAGCCCACAATGAGAATTTACCTGTTATTTTCCTTTCCTTTACTTCTGCTACACCAGTCCAGAACCTATGGGCCAGATTTTAAAAGCTCTACGCATAGGGAGGAGGTTTCATGCGCCGGGCCTAATTTATAAGACTTAGGCAAGACAAGAACATGTGGAGCTTGGGACTCAGACAAGAAAAGGATGCTTGGAACTTGGAAGGACTCGGACGAAGGCTTGGAACTTGGAAAGGCTCAGACAAGGACTTGGAACTTGGAAAGGCTCAGACGAGGACATGAGGTAGCTTGGAACTCAGATGAGATGAGGACCTGAGGTAGCTTGGAACTCAGATGTAAGATGCTCAGACATAAAGGAAGATCAGAGGTGGATTCTAGAGAGTCAGGTGAGGATCCGGGTACTCCGATGAGGACTTGGAACTTGGAAAGGCTCACACGAGGGCTTGGAACTTGGAAAGGCTCAGGCAAGGATGAGGACTCTGAATACTCGGATGAAGACAGAGGCTCAGGAACTAGGAAGGACCCAGACAGTGTTCGAAAACAACTCCTGCCGGAAGAGAACTCCAGCCTCCAGGAACAGACACCGGATTGATATGGATTTACTCCCAGGAAAGGTCAGCTGAAGACGAGGACTGGGGCGAGCGAGGCTGAACCTGGAGCTTGAGGACAGATGATACTTCAGGATTAGGACTCGGAACATCAGGGCTGAAACATAGGACATCGGATACGAAGGAACACCAGTACCTCGGGACATCAGGACATCTAAGCATCTGGACATCAGGAACCTCAAGAAAGGGGGACCTCAGGGACATCTGAAACATGAAGGATGAAGACATCAGGGGGCAGAGACATCTGGACATCCGAAGACAAGGGGACGTCAGGACGTCTGGAAAAGGAGACACTCAGACATCAGGACATCTGGAGACGGGGACATCAGGACAACTTGGAGACATGGACATCAGGACATCTGGAGATATGGACATCAGGACAACTTGGAAATGTGGACATCAGGAGTCATGGACATCAGGACATCTGGAGATGTGGACATCAGGAGACGAGAGGACGGTATCCGTCGAGAGACCAGGACATGGAACGAAGATCAAGATGAAGGTTCAGGAACCATGGACAAAGACAACGAGGAACAGAATGCCTTGAAGAAGTGAAGATGGACGTCGGAGCCTCCTGGAAGAAGAGCTGGAACAGCAGAGACTCCAGGAGCAGGCAGCTCCTTGCAAAGGCAACGATGGTGTGAAGGAAGGCCCTTTTTATACGGCTGAAGAGGAAACGTAACGTCAGCAGGAGGAGCCTGGAAGGACAGCCCACTGCTGGCCCTTTAACTGGAACAGGGAGGCGTGGTCGCGTGCCTAGGAAGGAGGCAGGACCTTGAAGAGTGGCGTCCTGCTGCACAGGAGAAAGCAGGCTCAACGTCGGCGGCTCCCTGCCATGAAGAACACTGAAGATGATGGCGGCTTCCTGACGCAAGAAGAGGAGCTTCGGGGCAGCCTTCGGGCCACAGAAGAGGAGTTCCGGGCCAGCCTCTAGGCCGCGAAGAGAAGCGGCTTCAGCGGCGGCCTCTAGGCCGCGGCGAGGAGCCGCTTTGGCGGTGGCCTCCAGGCCGCAAGAAGAGGATGACAGGGGCTCCCAGGCTGCGAAGAAGGTCTGGTGGATGACGGTTCTCGGGCCGCATGGAAGGCCTGGATGGTGGCGGCTTCCAGGCTGCGAAGGGAAGATGGTCGGGCCACCAGAGGCAGTGGTGATGGCGGCAGCCTCCAGGCTGCGGGAAGGGAGGGATCAGCGGCGTCAGTGATGGGACTGGCAATGGCAACGGCGGCCACCAGGCCCCACTGAGGTAAGAGGCTGCTTGTGGGCCTATCATACAAGCAGAATCGCAACAGATATGATTGTACCCCCTCCAACTTGTTAAAGGCATCTATTCCTTCCCTGTTCAATTCTCTGTGATGACTGAAAAATCTTTTTACCTTTTTTTTAATTTAATCTTTATTAGTTTTTTCAAATTCATACAAAGCATCCACTTTGTACAGTAATATGGTATTTCACTTAGAAACATTATGAAACAAAAATAAAAGAGAAACTGGGTTTCAAGAAACATTCTCTTCTGTTTAACTATCCATTAGACCACAATTAGGGGGGGGGGGGGATAGCATTGAGCAAATGAGGAGACTAAATATAAGGAAATCTATTGAGGAAAAAGCTTAACTCTATACGATTTTACTTCACAATATGATGAACACATCTAGATACTGCTAACTTGTAGCAGAACCTTCTTGGAATCAATAAAACTTTTTAACTGTTGGGTAGAAACAAACCATGATTATCTCTGCTGTACTTAATAATGCATTTGCAAGGGAACCTTAGAAAAAAAGTCGCTCCCAAGGCTAAGGTTTCCTGGTGCAAGGCCAGGAAACCTTTCCTTTTCAGCTGTGTGGATTTGGTCAAATCAGGAAAAATCCTAATTTTTTGACCCATAAAGAGAATATTGGATTTCTTAAAATAGGCCCTCATTACATCACTCAGATCTTTCTCATTGAAAAAAGATATCAAAAGAGTGGCTCTTTCCACTCTTTCATAATTCGATGATTCTAGAAAACCAGTTAAATTCTCTAAATTGATCGGAATAGCTTGCGATCGCGTGTTAACTCGAGTAGGAAAAAAATAAACTTTATCCAGGGGGGAGCCGATTCTGATGTATAGTCTAACACTTCAAGGAAATATCTTCTAACAGTAATGCATGGAACTTCTCCTACAACCTTGGGAAAATTAACACTCATAGGTTTAAGTGTCTCAAAGCATTTTCAATAAATTTAACCTTTCTATTTATTGCTCCACAGCTTGTATAATAGTGGCCTGCACTGCTTTAACATGGTATAATTCACTTTCCATACTCTTAAATTTTTCCAAAGTTTCCTGATGATGGAGATCACTGTTCTCATTGATTATATCCATTTGCTGAGATAAAGAGTTAATTTTCAGGGAACAGTCCGAGAATGTTTTAACCATTGCTGATGTGAGATCCCAGAGGGAATCTAGAGTGACCACCGCGGTTTTCTGCAATGCCAAAATTACTCTGTGGAAGGGGAATCACATTCAGGCCTCTCACCTCCTCCAATTGCCTGATCCTTCACCCCTTCCAGATCCAAAACGCCGGAGACACTCCCATCATTCCTCGAGGAGCTCAGCACGGGATCAGCTGCCAATGCAGCTCCCTCCTCCTCTGAAGCGTGGGTTCCAACTTCGGGATTCCAGCTAGAGCGCGGCATCTAGGCCTCCTGCGCAGCCGGCGGTGGATGATCATCTAAGGGGCTAAGAGAGACTTCTTCCGAGGTCAGGGTGGGCTCTCCTCCATCTGTCCCAACTGCTGGATCTCTCGCCCCAAGTTTCACAGTCATCCCAGTGCACTGCGGAATCGTCTTCTGCCCAGCAGGGATCATAGGACTTGAGGGGTAGGTCCTCACTCTCCCTTTCCTCTTCAGAGGCATTGGCAATCCAAATTGAGAAAAGAAAAAAAATTTTCTAAGAAATCACAGGAGCGAACAGAAGCAGTGCAGCCATTCAAGTAGCCATCTTGGCTCCTCCACCTACCTTTTTGTTTTGATTGGACACCATTAAATTTATTTATTTAAAAACGTTTCTATACCATCGTATAGTAGAGCACCATCACAACGGTTTACAGTTAGGCACAATTATGTCGTTTCTAATTTATCCAAGGGTGCCATTATTATACAGTTACATAGTTCGATAATATACTTAAATGTGAGAGGGTGTGGTTACCATTTACTATTAACTGTCTTTATAATTTAATTCTTAGATTTGATGAGTGCCCCATCTCTGAACTATTTGTAAATAGGCATCCTGGTTTAACTCCCATTCTCCTAGATCTATTATGTTCTGACTTCAATAATCTGCTTGGACATTGCTCTGACCTGCTATGTGTTGTGTTGTCAAATGTAACAGGTGACTCTAGGCCCAAGCAAATTGATTTATCTCCTCCAACACACTCTGACTGCAAGTTCCTCCCTGTTTTTTTTATATACGCCACTGCTGTTGCATTGTCGCACAATACTTTTACCGCTTCCCCTGAAGCTGAGGCTGAAAATACAGAAGAGCCAATCTGACAGCCCTGGTTTCTAAATGATTTATTGACCACTTTTTCTTTTCCTGACTCCAGACTCTTTGTGTGTAAAGACTCTTGTAATGAGCCCCCCAACCTGCCAAACTGGCTTCCGTTGTCAAAAGCTCCCAAAATGGAGTTTCTAGAGGCATTTCCTTTTTCAAATTTGACAATTGAATCCACCATCTTAAAGTTGCATGAACCTCTTCAGACAAAGGAAGCCAAACCTGATAATCCTGAGTCTAAGGATCCCATCTGGAAAGTAGCGAAATCTGCAGGGGCCTCATGTGTGCTCTTGCCCAAGGCACGAACTCTAGAGTTGATGCCATTAGACCTAAAACCTGAAGGTAATGCCACACAGTTGGAGCTCGTCGCATAGAAAATTCCTTTATCTGGGCACAAAGTTTTAAAATTCTTTTCTTCGATAAATAAACCATGCTGGCTTTTGAGTCGAACACCGTCCCCAGATGTTCCAACTTCTGGGTGGGCTGTAAATGACGTTTTGAAAAATTGATCACCCAACCTAGCTGCTGAAGTAAAGAGACCACCATCTCTGTTGAAACTATCCCTTTGGAATAAGATTTGGCCCTTATTAACAAATTGTCCAAATACAGATGAATTAAAATTCCTTTCTTTCTTAAAAAGGCAGCTATTATCACCATCATCTTTGTAAAGGTTCTTGGCACTGTCGCTAAACCAAAAGGAAGAGTGACAAATTGAAAATGTTGGCCAATTACACAAAAACAAAGACATTTCTGGAATTCTTGGTTCATTGGAATACGAAAATAGGCCTCTTTCAAACCTAGAGATGATAAAAACTCTCACTTGTGTACTGAAGCTATGACTGTGCGAAGAGATTCCATATGGAATGGAGGGATATATAAATATATTCTGATTTACCCCTTTTAGATCTAAAATAGGTCTGAAAGATCCACCCTTTTTTGGGATCACAAAATAAATTGAATAATACCTCTTTTGATGTTCTGATATTGGAACTCGGCGAATTGCCTGTAATTGAAACAACTTATTTAAAGTCTCGTGAACTGCAGCAATTTTGGCGGGAGAATGGGCAGGAGAGATTACAAAATGATCCCTATACATCTTTTTAATTCTGGGGTGTAACCATATTTTATTATGTCTAATACCCATTGATCTGAAGTAATGTGGATCCATTCTCCAAGAAAAGCCTGTAACCTGCCCCCCTACAGGCTCCCCTGGAAAATGAATCCTCTTGACTTCATTGTGCATTATTTGATCCACCAGCGGAGTGGGCCATCTCTCCTCTTGGCTTTCTTGTTCCACAAAAAGACTGAGATTTTCTCTTATCTCTTGAAGACTGAGGCATAACACATTTGCCAGGTCTACACTTCTTGGCTTCCAAAAACTGACTATGGCTTCTATAAAGACAGAAACTAGATTTAACCTTATCCTCAGGTAATTTCTGAGCCTTTGAGTCTCCTAAATTTCTCATTAAATGATCCAATTCTTCTCCAAATAGATATTTACCTCTAAAAGGTAAACAAGAAAGTCTAGCCTTTGATAAATAGTCAGCCAACCAATTTCTTAACCAAAGAAGCCTTCTGGCTCCCACAGAAAGTGCCAAAGATCTAGCTATATTCTGATAATGTCATATAAAGCATCAGAAATATATGCTATAGCCAACTAGTTTCTCTGAACTAGGAACCTCAGACATCTGCTGAATCCACCGAAGCAGAGATCTGGAAACATAACTTGCACAAACTGCTCCCTGCAGAACTAAAGAACCTTAAGTGAAGAGATTCTTAAGTACTGCCTCTAACTTTCTATCCTGAGCATCACAAAGGAAAGCACCTCCTTCCACTGTCACATCTACCTTAGGCTGTTGAAAAAGACGATCCAATACTTCAGAGGACAATGGGTACAATTTATTAAAAATTCTCAGGCATCTATAACCATCCCACTCAGCCATAATCATTTATTTATTTATTTATTTATTTATTTAAAATCTTTTCTATACCGTCGCTAAGTTATATACCACCGCAACGGTTTACAAGTAGGCACAAATTTCATGTAAGTAAAAGTGTACTATAGTACATTCTAACAGGTGCCATCAAAGTTTCGGTTACAATATATCATTAGAAAAAATAAGTTTTAGAGAAGTGGGTCATGACCGAGTGTACTGAAAGTACTTTTACGGGTAAATTTATCATACATAGTGTTATCAATAAGCTAGTTGTGATGTAGCCTACTCTACTGTATCGTCCTAAGTACTGTGTGTCGGTGCTTATTTGCTTATTCCTGAATAATTTCTATTCTCCCGTCTCCTTGTAAAATGCCTGTTTAAAAAGCCATGTTTTTAAACTTTTCTTAAATGCCTTGAGATCACTTTGTAATCTGATCTCTGGAGGCATTGTGTTCCAAATTGTGGGTCCTGCTAATGATAAGGCCCTCTCCCTCACTTGGGTTAGTCTTGCTGTTTTAACTGAAGGAATGGTTAGGAGTGCTTTATTTGCTGATCGCAGATTTCTGTGTGGGACGTGTACCCGTAATGCTGTATTTAACCAGTCTGATTTCTCATCATGAATTAGTTTATGGATGGTACATAGGGTTTTGTATTTAATTCTGTGTTCAATTGGTAACCAATGTAGTTTCGCTAGGGTTTCGGTTATGTGGTCCCTCCTCCTTTTTCCGGTTAGTATTCTCGCTGCTGTGTTCTGGAGTATTTGAAGTGGTCTTAATGTTGTATTAGGTAGTCCTAGCAGCAGGGCATTACAGTAATCCGTGCTGGAGAAAATTAGTGCCTGTAGAATTGTTCGGAAATCATTTTGAGTTAGTAGTGGTTTTAGTTTTCTGAGTACCATCAGTTTTGCGTATCCTTCCTTTACTTTTAGTGATATGTGCTGTTTTAGATTGATTTCAGGGTCCATTATTATTCCAAGGTTACGTACTTTTCCAGCTAGTTCAATTTTCTGGTTGTCTTTGAGGATTATTGAGTTTTGGCTGATTTCAGTATTTTTCCGTTCTAAGTGTAGGAATTCTGTTTTATCAATATTAATAACAAGTTCCATTTGTGTCAGTAGCTGTTTTATAATGCTTAGGTACATGTTAGCTAGATTTAATTCCGCTGAATTAAATCTCAATTTCTGGATGAAGTGAAAAAGTAGAGGCAGATCTACGAGAGCTCCTAAGGATTGGATCCCAGCCTGCAGCCTCTTCAAATTTATGCTCCTTGAGACCCAAAGCAGCAATAACCTGCAGCAGTAAAGCAGACATCTCCTTATAGAACAATCTGATCTGATCTTCATCATCCTCTGCTGAATTAATCTCACCTTCCTCTAAAGATTCAACAATGCTTCCTCCTTTCTCATCATCCATCCTAAAATAAGGAGAAGGGTCCAGATCTACAGAAAAAGAATAAGACTCATCAGGATCTATTCTTTTTCTTTTCTGAGATCTAAAAACCTCAGCAGACAAATCACTATGGCTAGGCTCAGAAAGATTACTCCCCTGTAAGGCATGAAAAACCTGATGTAAAAACTTAAAACATTCAGGAGAAAATACTCCAGCACTAGTTCCAGGGGATTCCTGCTTCGAATCAGACAAGAAATCAAGACCAGGAAGTAATTTGAGAGGAGCCTAGCAAAATAGAAACTCCCCTTGAAGATGACGCTCCCAACGTGGCAATCAAAATGGCCACCACATCCAAGGCAGCAGTTAGAACGGCTGCTGCTGATGGCTTCCCCGAAACCGAAGCTGCATTAAACAAGGGCTTTTGCTTCACAGCTGCATCAATCACCTTCTTTGCTGAAACAGAAGAGCACAACTTGGGTGTTTCCAGTTTACTGCGACATAGAGAGCATAATATTCCTTCAGCGGAATTATGCTTTGCCCCGCAACTGCTGCAATGATAGGTCTTCTCCGATATAGTGGGAAAAAACACCACTCAGCTTTCAGCTGTGACAGGCACAGGAATTCTCTGCTGAAAGCAGATAACTCAATCTAAATCCCCAAAATTGACCAATTTAGAGAGTAGAGACTACACTTCCTTAAATTGCCAAACAGCAAGGAGTAAATAAACTAGTCTCTAGGGCTCGCCTCACTGCAGGAGAACAGTCTGCAGGAGCATGGTCACAAACTGAAGCACACTGAGAATAGTAAAAGTTCTGAAAGCATAAACTAATAAATCTTCTTTCTTTTCAGTAACAAGAGCAAAAACTTCAAACTCCCATCCAATGGCTGGAGACAGAGAACACTGGTTGAATGTGTTCTTTTCATCACTTATGTTCTTATGTTCTAGTGATGTAATTTAAAAAACATTTTTTAGAACTCTGCCTCCATTTCTGCTGGATGAGAAGATATACCCATAGGTTCAGAACTGGTGGAGCAGAAGGTAATGAAAGACAGTATGTTTGTGCAATTTTGAAAAAGTGCATTTTTACCCAAGGATTTCATAGTCATGAGGCTGGAAAGGACCCTCAAAAGGCCATCTTCTTCATTCAATATGCCTACATCATCTCACACAAATGTGTATCTAACTTGTTTTTAAAAATCTCCCATGAAAGAGATTACAACATCTTCCAGGTAATGTTCCCGTGGTTGATTACCCTCACAGTTATTTAAGGATTCAACTTTTTATTATTAATTGGTGTTTTCAAATGTATAGAACAGAACAAACTGTATATAGAATGTTACAATCAATACAATTTCCCCAGTTTTTTTCCCATTACAATCAACAATCTTAAAGCATAAATAAGAACATATCTAAACAAAGCAAAACACAAACCAAACAGAAGAGCAAGAACATGTGGGCCTATAATTAATGATAAGAAAAGAAATGAAACTGCCGATGCCCAAGTTCAGATATAGTCATTTCACTATCTCTTCAGCAATTCTTGATATTTTTCTGATAAAACATTCACATAAAGATTCCAAATTTGACAGGAGACTGCATAATGCTTAGAAGACTTTAGAAGAGCTAAGCAATATTCCATATTTATCTATTTATTTATTTCTGGTATTCAAAATTTTATAATTCACCCATTCACAGGTCTAGGTGGCTAACAAATAAACATACATATTTAAAACAGATAAATCAAAATCTATAGAATTAAAAACTGTTAAAACAAAAAATTTGGACAAAACATATTGTAGCATTCAACAATGAATATGGATAAAATTAATTGCACACAAACTTACAGATGGCTATACAAATATACATAAAATAATCATGAGTCAATCCAATGTCTAATTAGGACTGCCACAAAGTACTCTGTAGGCAATTCCAGTATAACAATAAGGTTCTGAAAATTATAAATTATTTTTAATCATAATTATTTAATCATAGAAATTTGTTCTGCAATTTGGGTAAGCTAGACTGGAAAAGGGAGAGCATAATCAGGGCCCCTGGTCTCCCAAAATTCTGCGGCAGTGGTAAAGGTCACAAAATTCGGTTCTTGCCACAAATTTGGCCAAGCTTGGTCAAATTGCCATGGGAGACCAGGGATCTTCTAAGAAAAATAAATGTATTGGTGGCAGTGGAATGGCGCTCAGCGCATTGTCTTTCTTCTACCTGCATACTCAACAAGAGAATCATGGGTGGCAGTGTGAGAGGTGCAACTTTCCCATAAGCGACCCTTGGATCTCCTCACTAACTCGCTCATGAAGAGGAGATAGGAAACCTTGCAGCGCCTCCAGCACCTCCTTCTCCTCCCCTGCCAGGCCCAAACTTCGCACTTAACAGCTTAGGGACTAACACCATTTTTATTAAATCCATTCTTCTTAAAATAGGCACAAGGAAATGCATCCAATTTTCCAACTTATTTCAAAAATGTTTATCATAGTTGGAACATTAAAACTGTACAATTTGGTAGGTATTTTTGTAATCCAAAAATGTATTTGCATCTCCTGCCCATTTAAATGGAAATTCCACCCAAATAAGAACTAAGGAGGTTATTTTCCAACTCACGTTATGGCCTTTTTGCTAGTATTAAGGCGTTCTCGGGTGTGAAAAGCACCTTAACACATGGTGCGATGCTAATTTGGGAGGAGTTAGGGGCAGGATGTCTGTCAAAGTGGGCTGGCTTCACAAGAGTGCACTGTTCTGTTCATACGTCGCACTCTGCATGTCAAAGTTGAGTTTAAATTCTGAAAACTGACCTTACATGTTCAGTATCTCTAAGGCCACAGGGAGGGTCTGTTTCACCTCCAATAATAACAATAAAATATCATCAGCAAACAATTGTTTTGGTTTCGAGGTGTTTGGGTGGATTCTCAGGTACTGTGGAAGATGACCACGCCCATGGGGAGGAGCCGCGTGGGGAACCACAGTACTGGGCTAGACTCAGGATGCACAAACACAGAGTTTTGTCTTTTATTGTACAGCTGATGTGTACCACCAGAGGTGGCAGCAGTGGGGTGATCCAGAGGAAGCAGTCGTGGGACCCTCGGCAGAGGGACCCATCTCACCCAGATGGTAAGGGAGGTCTGGTGTAGGTTTCCCAGCATGGCAAGCTGTAGATGAGATAGACTGAGAGATAGATTACTCACTAGATGGTAGCTGTAAGGTTGACGATTCCACCAGGCAGAAGTAGATGGTAACAGGCACCGAGGCAGGGAGAGCAGGCCCTCGAGGAGCGAGTACCTGATCCCAGTAAGGCACCTGAAAAAAAGCAGAGGGCCCCCGAGGAGTGGGTACCCAGGTTAGAGAATACCCCGAAGGGCAGAGAGAGAGCTTCCTGCAGCAGCAGGGAAGCGGCAGAGTTGCGTAGACCAAACAAGTCAATCCGTGTTCCAGTCCTTACTAACTTGATTAGCTAGCAAGTAAAGTCAGGCTAAATACCTGGATGGCGTGATGTCACTCGAGGGAAACGCCTCCGAGGTTCGCGCCATAGTTGGAATAAAGACGTGGGTGGCGCGCACACCCTAGGAGACCCTCAAGAGAAACATGGCGAGAGGCAACGCCATAGCCATTCCAGGGATGCCGGAGAGAGCGACTTGCAGACGCAGCGGTGGCCATCTTCCCAAGGCCACCACCGCAGGGAAGATGGCCACCGCCGCAGGGAGAGCAGAGAAAAAGGTGAGGCACAAAGGTCAAAGCCGTCTGAGACCGACGGACGCAACAACAATAGCAATTTAAGGATCTCTTTCCCTATAGAAATACCTTGAATTTTCCTTTCTTCTTCTAATGTATGTAGCAATGGTTCTAAAGACAAAATAAAGAGAAGAGGTGATGGGGACAACCCTGTCTTGTATCCCTTTGTAGTGAAAATTTGGGAGATAGCCATTGACAGAGACCTGTAAAGTCGGACTGAAATAAAAAACACGAACAAAATCTAGTATTTCACCTTGTTATGTAAAAGCATAAAATAAAAAGGACCACAAGATTCTGTCAAAGGCCTTGTCTGCATCTAGACCAATAATTAGTGGATAAATGCTGAAATTAACTTCCTTACATTTACACTAGTACTATCACAAACCCCACCTGAGATTTTGAAAAAAGTGAGGGCATAATAAGCTTCAATCTATTTGCTTCACTTTAGCAAATATTTTAATGTCTTGATTTAACAGAGAGATAGGTCTGTATGAATCTGTGTCTATTAGGGATGTGAATCGTTTTCCATATCGTCTTAACGATAGAAATCGTGTGGCAGGAGAAGAAAATCGTGTTTGGCACGATTATTTCATTGAAAAATCGTTTAAAAATCGTTTTTTTCCGATTAGTGCGCACTAACTCGAGTTAGTGCGCACTAACTCAAAATGATACAAATAGACACTTTCCAGGTCACTGAAGGTCAGTTAGGAATGAATATGTGTTCCTATTGGCTGGCAGCCCTCTTATCTATTGATGTTACCAAGGTTTCCACTGAGGTGATGGTTGGGGGGATGGGAAATGGAACTGGAAACTCATGAACACCAACAGAAAATGAAACAAAGTGTTCACACTTCCCAGGTCAGTAAAGGTCACTTAGGAATGAATATGTATTCCTATTGGCTGGCTGTGCTCTTATCTATTGATGTTACCAAGGTTACCACTGAGGTAATGGTTGGGGGGATGTGAAATGGAAACAGTTGGAAGCTTGACATGTGATGATCAGCACTCACGTGACTAGAACTTCTTTGTTTATTATTTTTGTTAGCAGGCACCTGAAATGCTAGTGCATGTTGAATTTGCCAATCACTGTGCATTTTAGAAAGGTGGTCCTGGCTGGAACTGTACACAGTTCAAATATATGTAATTGATTGTTGGTAAGTGTATTTTTTAAGTAGCCGCACTGGCACAAGTATGTTTACTTTTCCTCCTACTTAACTCACTAGCTCAGCTTTGTAAGAAGGGCTTCTCTGCTTGAGTGAGGGTCAGGCAGCTCCCCCCTGTCTGTGAAGCCAGCCTCTCACTAGTAATGCAGGGAGGGAGCTGTCTCAGACTTCACCATCCTCCTCCCCCCCCCCCCCTCACCCACACACCATTCACTAGCTGGGACATGGGGAAGTCAGGAGTGAGGGTCAGGCAGCTCCCCCCTGTCTGTGAAGCCAGCCTCTCACTAGTAATGCAGGGAGGGAGCTGTCTCAGACTTCACCATCCTCCCCCCCCCCCGCTCACCCACACACCATTCACTAGCTGGGACATGGGGGAAGTCAGGAGTGAGGGTCAGGCAGCTCCCCCCTGTCTGTGAAGCCAGCCTCTCACTAGTAATGCAGGGAGGGAGCTGTCTCAGACTTCACCATCCTCCCCCCCCCTCACCCACACACCATTCACTAGCTGGGACATGGGGGAAGTCAGGAGTGAGGGTCAGGCAGCTCCCCCCTGTCTGTGAAGCCAGCCTCTCACTAGTAATGCAGGGAGGGAGCTGTCTCAGACTTCACAATCCTCCCCCCCCCTCACCCACACACCATTCACTAGCTGGGACATGGGGAAAGTCAGGAGTGAGCATCAGGCAGCTCCCCCCTGTCTGTGAAGCCAGCCTCTCACTAGTAATGCAGGGAGGGAGCTGTCTCAGACTTCACCATCCTCCTCCCCCCCCCCCCTCACCCACACACCATTCACTAGCTGGGACATGGGGGAAGTCAGGAGTGAGGGTCAGGCAGCTCCCCCCTGTCTGTGAAGCCAGCCTCTCACTAGTAATGCAGGGAGGGAGCTGTCTCAGACTTCACCATCCTCCCCCCCCCCCCCTCACCCACACACCATTCACTAGCTGGGACATGGGGGAAGTCAGGAGTGAGGGTCAGGCAGCTCCCCCCTGTCTGTGAAGCCAGCCTCTCACTAGTAATGCAGGGAGGGAGCTGTCTCAGACTTCACCATCCTCCTCCCCCCCCCCTCACCCACACACCATTCACTAACTGGGACATGGGGGAAGTCAGGAGTGAGGGTCAGGCAGCTCCCCCCTGTCTGTGAAGCCAGCCTCTCACTAGTAATGCAGGGAGGGAGCTGTCTCAGACTTCACCATCCTCCCCCCCCCCCCCTCACCCACACACCATTCACTAGCTGGGACATGGGGGAAGTCAGGAGTGAGGGTCAGGCAGCTCCCCCCTGTCTGTGAAGCCAGCCTCTCACTAGTAATGCAGGGAGGGAGCTGTCTCAGACTTTACCATCCTCCCCCCCCCCCCTCACCCACACACCATTCACTAGCTGGGACATGGGGGAAGTCAGGAGTGAGGGTCAGGCAGCTCCCCCCTGTCTGTGAAGCCAGCCTCTCACTAGTAATGCAGGGAGGGAGCTGTCTCAGACTTCACCATCCTCCTCCCCCCCCCCTCACCCACACACCATTCACTAGCTGGGACATGGGGGAAGTCAGGAGTGAGGGTCAGGCAGCTCCCCCCTGTCTGTGAAGCCAGCCTCTCACTAGTAATGCAGGGAAGGAGCTGTCTCAGACTTCACCATCCTCCTCCCCCCCCCCCCCCCCCATCCACACACATTCACTAGCTGGGACATGGGGGAAGTCAGGAGTGAGGGTCAGGCAGCTCCCCCCTGTCTGTGAAGCCAGCCTCTCACTAGTAATGCAGGGAGGGAGCTGTCTCAGACTGGTATCAGGGTTAGGGCACTGTGTGCAGGAAGATCACAACACTCCTGGTATTAATAGGGATAGGGCACTGTAAGAGATGACTGTAGTAGATTGAATAAAGATCTGATGTTTCTGCTCTCCTCACACCAAACAAAAACACACACACAAGCAGAGAAGCCCTTCTTACAAAGCTGAGCTAGTGAGTTAAGTAGGAGGAAAAGTAAACATACTTGTGCCAGTGTGGCTACTTAAAAAATACACTTACCAACAATCAATTACATATATTTGAACTGTGTACAGTTCCAGCCAGGACCACCTTTCTAAAATGCACAGTGATTGGCAAATTCAACATGCACTAGCATTTCAGGTGCCTGCTAACTAAAATAATAAACAAACAAGTTCTAGTCACGTGAGTGCTGATCATTACATTACTTTTTTTGTCAAGCTTCCAACTGTTTCCATTTCACATCCCCCCAACCATTACCTCAGTGTTAGCCATGGTAACATCAATAGATAAGAGCACAGCCAGCCAATAGGAATACATACATACATATTCATTCCTAAGTGACCTTTACTGACCTGGGAAGTGTGAACACTTTGTTTCATTTTCTGTTGGTGTTCGTTAGTTTCCAGTTCCATTTCCCATCCCCCCAACCATCACCTCAGTGGTAACCTTGGTAACATCAATAGATAAGAGGGCAGCCAGCCAATAGGAACACATATTCATTCCTAACTGACCTTCAGTGACCTGGAAAGTGTTTATTTGTATCATTTTCAGTTAGTGCGCACTAAATCGAGTTAGTGCGCACTAACGGGGAGTTAGTGCGCACTAACTCGAGTTAGTGCGCACTAACACGATTTAACGATTTTTAACGATAAATCGTTAGAATTTCTATTGTATCGTGTTCTATAACGATTTAAGACGATATAAACATTATCGGACGATAATTTTAATCGTTGAAAAACGATTCACATCCCTAGTGTCTATCATATCTCCCCCTGATTTGGGTACAATGGTAATTATCACCTCTTGCAACAATTATGGCATTAATTAGTTTAAAGTAGCTCTTTAAATTAGTCTTTGCCACCATGATGAAACCCAATAAAAAGGGACTGACACACCTAAAAAGTGGTTAGACATGGGAGATGTGCTGGGTGTAAACTAAATAGGGAATCTTACAGGTTGCTCATCACACCAAGAGGATGGAGGACAAAGAAGGAAGATGACAAAAACTGTCTTAGAAAAGGAGAGATATCTTACAAATGGTTAGACTCTGTGGCTGGCAGTTGGGATATATCTTTGGCAGTGCAAAACAAGAATAATCAGTCTGGATGGACCAATTGGTCTTTTTCTGTTGTCATTTTTGATGTTATGCTATTTATTTTTGTATGGGCTCTACAACTTGGGAATACAAGATTTCTTATAGGTCTGAAATTAACCCATCCAGTCCTTGTTATGGGAGTCTCAATTTAGTGGACCCTTGGGCCGACCTGCTGGAGACTAGAAAGAGATGGACAATGTCTCTGATGAACAGCAGGCCGGGAGGCAGATGTTCAGGTGGGACAGAGATGCTCTTCACCCTGGAAGCTGGTGCTCCCCCGGGAGGAGCCTATAGGAGCCCAACTGCTGGAACTTAGGTAGCTTCACCCTTGGAAGCCGAAGCCCCCCCGGGAGGAGCTCGTAGGGGCCCGGCTGCTGGGACTTAGGCAGGTTGTGGATCAGGACAGGTAACTGGAACCAGACTGGGACAGTAGTGATACTGTAACTGGGTACGGGTTCTGGAACCAGACAGGAACTGTAGCAGGACTCAGGTACTGGAACCAGGCAGGAACTGTAGCAGGCTCAGGTACTGGAACCAGGCAGGTACTGTAGCAGGCAGGCTGGAACCAAGCAGGTACTATAGCAGGAATGGAGCGACGTAGCCAAGCAGGTCACTCTGGGGCGCAACGCAACAGGAAACCAGAATGCTAACCCGTTGCAAGGCCAAAGGCTGGATGGCTGCGGCCGGCTTATCAAAGGCCGCGGCGTCTGACGTCAGGAATTGGGCGGAGTCGGCACTGGCGGGAAACGGGCTACAAAGGCGCCCAAGTGGCGCGCGCCTAGGAGCAGGGCATCCACCGGCACCTTCATGGCGGCGTTTCCCCAGTGGGGACGCTGCCAAACAGGCCGCAAGCCAGGACTCCGGAGGCGGGAGCAGGTCCGGAAATCAAGAGGAAATGGCCTGGCCGCGGTGCTCGCGGCCAGGACTGCAACAGTACCTCCCTTCTTATGCCCCCTCTTAGCCGGTCCGGGTTTACTGGGGTGATCCAAATGAAACTGCCGCAATAAGTCCTTGTCGAGGATATTACGGGTTGGTTCCCAAGCGCTGTCCTCGGGTCCGCAACCCTTCCAGGCAAGCAAGCATTCCCATCGGCGTTGATGGAACCGGACATCCAAAATTTCACGTACTTGATACGTAACCTCGTCCGGTACTGAAGGGTCCGAGGGTTCAGGAGCCCTGGAGTGATATATGGACAACCCAAGAGGCTTCAACAATGACACGTGGAACATATCATAGAGGAGGGTAGGCGTAGACGGTATGAGACTGCTCCCACTCATTCGGCAACTCGGAAAGGCCCACAGAATTTCGGAGCCAGTCTTGGAGAGGGAATACGTAACTGTAGATTTCTGGTGCTAAGCCAGACACGGTCTCCTGGGAGGAAGGTAGGTGCTGGCTGACGATGCCTATCCGCCCTCTCCTTGGCGGACAGGGCGGCTTTACGGATCTTTTCCTGGGTAGAGCTCCACTAGGCACGGAGCTAGTGAGCTGAGAGTTGCACTGCTGGGAGTGCACTAGGTTCAGGCGAAGGTAGGGGCGGTTGAAGTTGCTTCCCATAAACAATGAGGAACGGGGAGTTTCCCGTAGCAGCATGCGTGTGATTATTATACGAGAACTCCGCCCAAGGGAATAGCTTGGCCCAATTATCTTGTCGTTCGTTCACAAAGGCACAGAGAAACGTCTTCAGGGTTCGATTGGTTCGTTCCGTTTGCCCATTACTCTGAGGATGGAATGCAGACGAAAGACTAAGTTGCACATTAAAGCGCTTACATAGAGCTTTCTAATAGCGGGCTGTAAACTGTGGTCCTCGATCGGAGACGATATCCTGCGGAAGACCGTGAAGTCTAAAGATGTGCTAAGCGAACAGGCCACCTAGGTCAGGGGCAGAAGGAAGTTTTGGCAAGGGAACGAAGTGCGCCATCTTGGAAAATTGGTCCACGGTTACCCAGATGACCAAATTACCTCCTGAGGCAGGAAGATCCACGACGAAATCAGTAGAGATATGTGTTCAAGGCTCCACCGGGATGGGCAATGGTTGCAACAAGCCCCTGGGCTTCCCGAGGAGCGGCTTTTGAACTGCACAAGTAGGGCATGAGCCCACAAAAGCTTGGACATCTTGTCTCACCGTTGGCCACCAGTAGAAGCGGTTTAACAAATCTAATGTCCCCTTCCAACCAGCATGGCCCCCAGTGAGGGAGTCATGGGCCCAAGTGAGGACTGCTCTCCTGGAGCGACGCGGAACGATGGTCTTCTCTTGGGAGGACACCAAGGTTGCAGCAAGCCTTACTTTTTCAGGGTCCAAGATATACTGAGGTGTATCAGAGGTCTCTTCGACCTCAGAAGAGCGTGAGAGCGCGTCAGCTCGAACATTCTTAGAGCCGGGTCAGTAGCGTAAAGTAAAGTCAAACCGATCAAAAAACAGCGACCATCGGGCTTGTCTTGGATTCAGGCATTGGGCTTGCTTCAAGAATGCTAGGTTTTTGTGATCGGTGTAAATCGTGACTGGATGGTTGGCTCCCTCCAACCACTGTCTCCATTCTTCCAGGGCAAGTTTCACTGCTAGCAACTCTTTGTCACCTTCACAGTAGTTGCTCTCAGCCGGGGAGAATTTCTTTGAGAAATATGAACAGGGCAACAGCTGTCCAGAATCAGAGTACTGGCTCAGTACGGCCCCCATGGCCACATTGGAGGCATCAACCTCCACCACGAAGGGCCGGCTGGGATCCGGATGACAAAGGTAGGTATCTAGCAAGAAGGCTTCCTTGAGGGCCTCAAAAGCTTGGCAGGCAGAAGGAGACCAATCCACTGCGTTAGCCCCCTTTCGGGTGAGGGCAGTTAACGGAGCCACAATACAGGAGTAGTTGGGGATAAAGTGATGGTAGAAATTAGAAAAGCCGAGGAAGCGTTGCAATGCTTTAAGACCCCTGGGCCGGGGCCAATTCTTAATTGCCGCCACTTTCTCAGGATCCATTAGAAAGCCTGCTGCAGAGACTATATAGCCTAGGAACAGCAGGGAGGTCTTCTCAAAACTGCACTTTTCCAGTTTCGTGTATACATCATGCTCCCTAAGTATCTGGAGCACTTGGCGGACATGTTGACGGTGTGACGGCAGGTCCTGGGAGTAGACTAACACGTCATCAAGGTAAACAATTATACAGGTGTTCAGAAGGTCCCGCAACACCTCATTCATCAGGTGCTGGAACACCGCCGGGGCATTACATAAGCCGAAAGGCATCACGAGGTACTCGTAATGCCCGTCTCGGGTATTAAACGTGGTTTTCCACTCATCTCCGGGACGGATTCTGACCAAATTATAGGCTCCTCGTAAGTCCAACTTTGTGAAAATCTTCGCTCCTTGAAGCCGATCAAGGAGCTCCGGGATTAACGGGAGCGGGTAGCGGTCTCGCTTAGTAATCGAATTTAGGCCTCGATAGTCTATACACAGCCTCAGTGAGCCGTCTTTCTTGCTGACAAAAAAGAAGCCCGCCCCTGCAGGCGACTTGGACGGGCAGATAAACCCCTTGGCCAAATTCTCTGCAATGTACTCGGACATGGCCCGGGTCTCAGGTATGGATAAGGGATAAACCCTTCCTCGAGGAGGCATGGTACCAGGTATCAAGTCAATAGCACAATCATTCGGACGATGCTGCGGAAGGATCTCCACCTTGGTCTTGGAGAATACATCAGTGAAGTCCTCATAAGGTGCAGGGGGACCCACAGCAGAGTGCATCAACGGAAGTGAGGGGGTCCTAGGCACCTTCATACAATTAGCTGGCAGAAGGGACTCCATTTAACAATCTGTAGCGTGTCCCACTGAATCATGGGCGAGTGTTTCTGTAACCACGGCAACCCTAGCACCACAGGGTGGACAGCCTTATCCAATACTAGGAAGGCTATCTCCTCCGAATGTATCGCTCCGGTGCAGACCGTAATGGGTGCCATGGACAGCTGGATGGGACCAGGAAGGAGCGTCCCCTGGATCGAGGTAATTCACAATGGGACCTCCCGTCTATGCGTAGAGATTCGTAACTGGGAGACTAAGTCGTGCAGGATGAAATTACCTCTGGCTCCAGAGTCCAGGAACGCCAACGTCTCAAAGGAACCTCCGGGGTATTCCAGAGTAACAGGAACAGTGCATTGAAGAGCTGTAGCACAGCCTAGGAGGAGCTCCTCCCAACCTCCTAGGTTTTGGCGTTTTCCGCACGCTCCTGGCAGCATGCCAAGAAGTGGCCCTTCTGGTCACAGAATAAACACAACTTCAATGAACATTGTCTTTCTTCAAGAGAAAGCGGGGCCCGTCCCAGCTGCATGGGTTTGCTGGTGGGGACGTCTGGATGAGAGCTCTTAGGAGATGGTGCAGGTCTCGGCCCACGAGCCGGACTATGGCGAGAAGAGTGCTGCTCCTTGGCCCGTTGCTGTAGGCGGCGGTCTATGCGAGCAGCCATCTCGATCAAGGCGTTGAGGTCCTCCGGCAAATCTCGAGCCGCAATCTCATCCTTAATGCGTCCGGAGAGGCCTTCCAGGAAAATGGCTTTAAGACTACCATCCTGCCAACCTACTTCCTACTTCGAAACATAGTCTGCCAAGGAGCGAGCCCCCTGACGAAGTTGCAGCAGATCAGACGTAGCCGTGGCTACTCAGGCGGGCTCAAAGGCCTGGCGAAAGTTCGTGATGAACAATTGTAAATCCGTTAGTGAAGAATCATTGTTTTCCCAAAGGGGAGAAGCCCATATCAAGGCTTTCCCATCAAGCAAGGACAGGATGTATGCCACTTTCACCGCATCCGAGGAAAACTGTCGAGGCAACAAGGAGAACCGTACAAAACATTGGTTCAGGAAGCCGCGGCAGGTCCTTACATCACCAGCGTAGTGGGAGGGTGCTGGCAGCTGAGTCACCAACGAATCTTGGCCCTCGGGTACTGGTTCTGGGGCAGAAGAGGCCCGGGCATCCAGTCGGGCCAACAACTTCCCTACCGAACCAGTGAGGACCTCGAGGTATTGTTGCTGATACTGCAGCTGCTGGGCCAACCCTGGCAGGTCCAAGGGAACAGGCGCATCCGCCGAGTCCATGGCCTTGCAATCTGTTATGGGAGTCTCAGTTTAATGGACCCTTGGGCCGACCTGCTGGAGACTAGAAAGAGATGGACAATGTCTCTGATGAACAGCAGGCCGGGAGGCAGATGTTCAGGCGGGACGTAGATGCTTTTCACCCTGGAAGCTGGTGCTCCCCTGGGAGGAACCCGTAGGAGCCCAACCGCTGGGACTTAGGTGACTTCACCCTTGGAAGCCGAAGCCCCCCCCCCCCCCCCCCCCCGTTGCAAGACAAAGGCTGGATGGCCGCGGCCAGCTTATCAAGGCCGCGGCGTCTGACAGCAGGAATTGGGCGGAGTCGGCACTGGCGGGAAACGGACTACAAAGGTGCCCAAGTGGCGTGCACACCTAGGAGCAGGGCGTCCACCAGCACCTTCACGGTGGCGCTGCCCCAGCGGGGATGCCGCCAAACAGACCGCAAGCCAGGACTCCGGAGGCGGTAGCAGGTCCGGGAATCAAGAGGTAAGGGCCTGGCCATGGTGCTCGCGGCCAGGACCGCAACAGTCCTGGAGAATTTAAACGATGAAATAATCGCATAACTTGAAGGATTTCATGATATTTAATAGAGATATTCAGACTGTGGTAAATTCAATCCTTCTATAAAAGTTCTCTCAATTGTCTATTTTCTTTACCTACAGAATAGACAGTTCTATAAAATTCTTGAAATATATCACATAAGAAGTTGCCATACTAGATCAGACTGAGGATCCATCTATTCTAGCATCCTGTTTCCAAAGTAGCCAATCCAGATTATAAGTAGTTGGCAAGTACTCAAACATTAATTAGATCTTATGCTATTAATACCAATAATAGCAGTGGCTGATCCTTAAGTTATCTTGACTAATAGCAGTTTATGGACTTCTCCTCCAGGAACGTATCCAAACCTCTTTTAAACTGAGCTACATGAACTGTCTTAACCACATCCTCTGGCAATGGATTCCAAAGCTTAATTGTGCATTGAGTGAAAAATAATTTTCTGCGATTTGTTTTAATCGTGCTACTTGCTAACTTCATGAAGTGTCCCCTAGTTCTTGTATTATCTGAAAGAGTAAATAACGATTCACATTTACCCATTCAAGTCCTTTCATGCTTCTATAGACCTCAAGTCATCTCCCCCCTCAGCCATCTTTTCTCCAAGCTGAATAGCCCTAACTTCTTTAGCCTTTCCTCATTGGAGAGTCATTCCATCCCTTTTATCATTTTGGTTGCCCTTCTCTGTACCATCTCTAGTGCAACTATATATTTTTTGAGATGTGATGACCAGAACTGTACACAGTATTCAAGGTGCAATCTCACCATGGAGCAATACAGAGGCATTATGTTATTCTACATTTTATTCACCATTTTCTTCCTAATAATTCCTAACATTTTTCACCATCGCAGCATCCCGAGCCATCGATTTCAATGTATTAGCCACTATGACACCTAGATTTTTTCCTGAGTGGTAACTTTTAATATGGAGCCTAACATTGTGTACTACAGCATGGGTTCTATATATATCACCTTGTACTTGTCCACATTAAATTTCATCTGCCATTTGGATGCCCAATCTTCCAGTCTCACAAAGTCCTCCTGCAATTTATCATAATCCACATGTGATTTAACTACTCTGAATAATGTTGTGTCATCTACACATTTGATTACATCATTCTTTATTCCCCTTTCCAGATCATTTGTAAATATAAAAAGCACCAGTCCAAATACAGATTCCTGAGGCACTGCACTATTTACCTATTTCCACTGAGAAAACTGACCATTTAATTCTACTCTCTTTTTCCTGTCTTTTAACAAGTTTTAGTCCTGGGGGAATTCTGCACTACTGCGGAATGCAGAATTTGTGCAGAATTCTTCCTTCCCACAGATTTCCTTCCTCGCCTCGCAGAATCCCCTGCAGCTTCTACCATCATGCAGATTTCCTCCCTCGCCTCGTAGAATCCACCGCAGCTGAATGTTTCTCCTAATGAATGTTTGCGGCACGGGCAAGGTTCACTGCACACGGACAGCGGAGCCATTACCGAAGAGTGGAGTCATTGCGACACAGAGAGCACACGGAGAGCAGAGGCCTTTGCAGGACTGGCAAAGTTCCCGCATGGACAGCAGAGGCAAGGTTAGCAAGCTGCACTGTGCTAAGGCCACGACCCTATCACAAAGTGATAGGGTCGTGGCCTTAGCACAAAGTGATAGGTTCTTAGAGCAAACTGCAATAACATTTTTGTGATAAGTGCCACAAATGTTGTATGTCCTACATACAACCACTGGGGGGGGGGGGGGGGGGAAGAAAGAGAGAGAGAGAGAGACAGAGAGACAGAGAGGTAGAGAGTCCATTAAGCTAGGTTCAGAGAACATTGCACAAATCTCATCTTTGGATGAGTTTCCTCACTCCGAAGGTCATCAAATCTTCACAAGAATGCACTGTTCTGTTCGTACGTCTCACTTTGAATGTCAAAGTGGCCCCTAACCCATACACTATTACTTAAACCGCACCTCGAGTGACTAGGTGGGCCTCATATAGAGGTATAAATACCTACCTAATATGAGGGCATTATGGTTAGGTGCTCTCTCTCTCTCTCTCTCTCTCTCTCCCACAGTGATTATAGAAGGGCCCTGATAGCTAGGCTGGCTATCCAGAAGCTTAAAACAGCATTTGCAAAAACATCATAAAGCCCTATCTCACAGTTTTACACAAATGAAAAAGGTGCAGTTAAAATACCATTAAAGCCATGCAATATAGCTTTGCAAATTATGAAGTTGGCCCCATACTCTTCCCTCTTTTCTAATTTGCATCACACTATGCGTTATGGCATTTTCACATGCATTAAAGGCATTTTTTTGCATGCAAAAACGCCATATAGCAGTTTGATAAATGACCCCCTAAGTGAGAAAAATGTGAAGGCTCTTTGTTTTCTGTACTATTATTTAAATGAAAATACTGGATTGCACTGAAATGCAGAATAATTTGCAAAAAATATTATTTTGACAAATTTACAAAATTTTGCAGAATTTAGAAAATGTGGGTGCAGAATTTTCAATTTCTTTGCACTGAATTCCCCCAGGAGTACAATTTTGCAATTCACAAAAGGACATCACCTCCTATCCCATGACTTTTTATTTTTCTTAGAAGCCTCTAATGAGATACTTTGTTAAATGCCCTCTGAAAATCTAAATACAAATCTACTGATTCATCTTTATCCACATGTTTATTAACCCCTTAAAAAAACTGTAGCAGATTTGTGAGGTACGACATCTCTTGGGTAAATCCTTGCTGGCTAGGTCCCATTAAAACATGTCTATCTATGTGTTCTGTGATTTTGTTCTTTAGAATAGTTTTCATGATTTTTCCTGGCACTGAAGAAAGACTATTACGCCCATCGGTTGCACATGACTGCGACCGCTGTTGCTCACCTCATGCCTCCCTGCAGTGACTCCATTGGGTACTCTTGCGGCCTCCGCCAGTTATCGTCGGCCTACCTGCCCCTGTTCCCGGGCCTCCTTGGACGGTGTGGATGCTGCCAGCCGCCATCTTGCCCTTGGAGCTCCTTAGGCGCACACGCGCGCTCTCGGGCCAGTCTTAAGCATGTCATGGCAGAAACCTCGGGGGAGTCCCCCCCGGATGACGTCATTCTTCGTGGACTCTTAAACCGGCTGACCCTGTCTGCTTACGACTTGGCAACGAGTTCCCTCATTGCTGAATCTGCTTCACTCACTTAGGACTTCCATTCCAGCTCCTGCTTTTTTGGCGTGAGACGTACCGGGTACCCGTTCCTCGGGGGCCCTTCCCTCATCTCCAGCTATCCGCTCCTCGGAGGGCCTTCTGCCTTGGATCGCTGCCTGCCCTGTTCCCTGGGGCTTTCGCTGGAACCTTCACCACCTCTCCGGTGAGTATTCCGTTTCGCGGACCTTTTGCCTTCTCTACTGAGGAAACCTCATCGGTGTCCCCCTCTCTATGGATCATTGCCGTATCATCTCTACTGAGGGACCTTCTTCGGTGTTCCACGCTCTGCGGACCATTGCTGTATCATCGCTACTGAAGGACTTCCCTTTGGGTATAGCAAAATTGCTTACCTTGTAATAGGTGTTATCCCAGGACAGCAGGATTTAGTCCTCACATATGGGGTGACGTCACTGACGGAGCCCAAACGCGGGAAAACTTCTGTCAAAGTTTCTATAAACTTTTGACTGGCTGCCTGAGGCTACTGAGCATGCCCGGCATGCCATGATATTCCCTGCCACAGGGTCTCACTCCAGTCTCGTATGTAGCAATAAGCTATAGCAAAAAATAAAATAATAAAACGTATCGGACCCAACTCCGCGGGGTGGCGGGTGGGATTCGTGAGGACTACATCCTGCTGTCCTGGGATAACACCTATTACAAGGTAAGCAATTTTGCTTTATCCCAGGACAAGCAGGATGCTAGTCCTCACATATGGGTATTAGCAAGCTAGAGGCTGAGTCATTTGTGATTGAGTCAACAGTGAAGTATTGTTGATTGAAATGAATCAGCCGAATATCCCAGCAGGTTGGATGTAGAAGGAGTTGGGATTACACTGGAAACAAGTTCTTTAAAACGGATTGTCCGTATGCTGAATCTTGTCTTCCTTCTTTGTCTAGACAATAGTGAGCTGCAAAGGTGTGAAGAGAACTCCATGTTGCAGCTTTACAGATGTCAAGGATTGGCACTGAACGGTAGTGTGCTACTGAGGTTGACATTGCTGTAACTGCATGTGCCGTTACTCGCCCTTGGAGAGGAAGGCCCGCTTGTCCATAACAAAATTGTATGCAATCTGCTAGCCAGTTTGATAGGGTTTGTTTACCCACAGCTTTACCTGGTTTGTTTGGGTCATAAGAAACAAAAAGTTGTTTAGATTTTCTATGGACTGTTGTGCGTTTTATGTAGAACGACAATGCACGTTTGCAGTCCAAGGTGTGTAAGGCTCGTTCTCCTTGATGAGAATGAGGCCTTGGAAAGAATGTGGGTAAAACTATGGATTGATTGAAGTGGAATTCCGTAACTACCTTGGGAAGGAATTTTGGATGTGTTCGGAGAACCACTCTGTCATGTAGAAACCTAGTGTAAGGTTCATATGTGACCAGTGCTTGTAACTCACTTACTCTCCTAGCTGATGTAATGGCTATGAGGAAGATAGTTTTCCATGTGAGAAAGTTAAGATCACAAGAATCTATGGGTTCGAAAGGGGAATGCATGAGTCTTGTTAAAACCAAGTTCAGGTCCCATGATGTGACTGGAGGCCAAATTGGTGGTTTAAGTTGAGTTAAACCTCTCATGAACCTGGTGATAAGAGGTTGTGTAGATATTGGTGCAACTCCTATTTTGTTATGGTAAGCAGAGATTGCACTTAAGTGAACTCTTACAGATGAAGTCTGGAGACCAGATTCTGAAAGATGGTATAAATAGTCTAGAAGAGAAGTAGTGGAGCAGGTGAAAGGATTAATAGTATTTTGCCTGCACCACCCAGTGAATCTCTTCCATTTAGAAGAATAGTTCTTTCGTGTGGAAGGTTTACGTGAAGCTATAATCACTTGAGATATATTGGAGGAAAGATTAAGTGGTTGTAAGATTAAGCTTTCAACATCCATGCTGTTAGGGCTAGGGATTGGAGGTTGGGATGGCGCAACTGGCCCTGATCCTGAGTTATGAGAGTGGGAGCTAGTCCCAGACGAATGGGATCCCTGACTGAGAGGTCTAGAAGTGTGGGAAACCATACTTGTCGAGGCCAATACGGGGCTATGAGTATCATGGATCCCTTGTCTTGTTATAATTTCACTAGAGTTTTGGTTATAAGTGGTATCGGAGGATATGCGTATAGTAGGCCTGAGTTCCAAGGGCGAGCAAAGGCGTCCTTGGCTGGCTCGTTCTTCTGTTTGTGTAGAGAACAGAAATTGTCCACCTTGTGATTCAGATGTGACGCAAACAGGTCTATCGTTGGTTGACCCCAAAGCTGAAATATCCTGGTCGCTATTGAGGGATCCAGGGACCACTCATGTGGTTGGAATTGACGACTGAGGCGATCCACTACCACATTTTGAATGCCTGCAAGATAGGTGGCCCGGAGGAACATTGAATGGTTCAGGGCCCATCCCCAAATCTGTGCGGCTTCTTGACAGAGGAGATACGAGCCTGTACCTCCCTGTTTGTTGATGTACCACATGGCTACTGTGTTGTCCGTTTGGATTAGAACAGTCTTGTGTGAAAGGCAGTCCTTGAACGCATGAAGTGCATAATGTATAGCTCGAAGTTCTAGGAAATTGATTTGAAATGTTGCTTCGAATTTTGTCCAAGTCCCTTGAGTTTGGAGATTGTCTATATGAGCTCCCCAACCCAAGGTGGACGCATCTGTAGTTAACGTTACTTGTGGGACTGGCTGTTGGAAGTGTTGTCCCTTGCGTAAATTGCCTTTGTCCATCCACCAAAGGAGAGATGAACGAAGTTGTTGTGTGATTTGGATTGGAGAGTGCAAGGGTTGAATGGCTTGAATCCATTGTGATTTTAAGGTCCTTTGAGTTACTCTCATGGCGAGTCTTGCCATAGGAGTGACGTGAACTGTGGAAGCCATGTGGCCCAATAGTGTTAGTACTTGGTGAGCTGTTACTTGTTTTTGAGAATGTAACGACTTTGCCAAGAGGTATAGCATTTCTGCTCAGTCGCTTGGTAGAAAGGCTTTTGCAATGATAGTGTTTAACTCTGCTCCTATGAATTGGAGAAGATGAGAAGGGAGTAGATAGGATTTTGGGTAGTTGATGAGAAATCCCATGTTGTGAAGTACTGCAATTGTGTGATTCCGAGAAATTATAGCTCCTTCTTGGGACTGACTTCTTATGAGCCAATCGTCTAGATATGGGAAGACATGAACACCTTGTTTGTGTAAATGTGCAGCTATTACTGCTAGACATTTTATGAATACTCTGGGAGCAGAGGCAAGACCGAATGGTAGAACTCTGTATTGGAAGTGTTGATTTCCTACCATGAAGTGTAGATACTTGCGATGAGGGGGAAAAATTGGAACGTGAGCATAAGCATCTTGAAGATCCAGAGAACAGAGCCAATCTCTTTGTTGAAGGAGTGGAAGCATGATGCCCAAGGATATCATTCTGAATTTTTCTCTTTTTAGAATTTTGTTGAGATTTCTGAGGTCTAGTATGGGACGAAGGCCTCCGGTTTTCTTTGGAATGAGGAAGTAGCGGGAGTAGAATCCTCTGCCCTGCTGGGCTCGGGGTACTTTTTGAATTGCCCTGGCACTCAGAAGGGTGGATAATTCTATTTGAAGGTGAAGAGTGTGATCTTCGGTAAGATGAGAAGGCTTTGGTGGAAAATCTGGAGGGATTGAATTGAAATTCTGAATTGAATTGATTGAATTGATTGAATTGAAATTTGAATTCTGGGAACTCTGTCTTAAAGAAATCAATCTCCTCCTCACGAGTTTAAACCTGATATTAAATACGGCTAAGACGGAACTTCTTATCATCTCACCAGAAAATAGCAACCCATCTCCGTGTCTTCCAACCAACCCACCTACCACCCAAACAAGGGACTTAGGAATAATTATCGACAACCATCTTAACTTAAAATCCTTCATCAAACAAACTACTAAAGACGGATTCTATAAACTTCAGGTACTTAAAAGAATCAAACCGCTCCTTCACGTGCGAGACTTCAGAACGGTCCTGCAAGCAGTTATCTTTTCTAAGATAGACTACTGCAATTCTATCTTACTAGGTCTCCCTTCCGCTTCCATTAAACCCCTTCAGATGCTCCAGAACTCAGCTGCGAGAATCCTGACCAACCCCAGGAGAAGAGATCACATTTCCCCCACTCTCAAGAACCTGCACTGGTTGCCTATACACTTTAGAATCATCCACAAATCCATCACTATCATCCACAAGGCTATCCATCACCATGCAACGCTCGAATTACAAATACCACTCAGACAACACACATCCACCAGACCCATCAGAGAAGCCTACAGAGGATCACTCCTCGTTCCCCAAACCAAAACCACTCACCACCTAACTTTCAGAAACAGAGCCTTTTCCACTGCCGGTCCTTCACTATGGAATTCTATTCCTCCGGATTTGAGACAAGAACCATGCCTACCTACTTTTAGAAAAAGGCTTAAGACTTGGCTATTTAAGCAAGCCTTCCCAGATCCGAATTGAATGATAACAACTTTTATAAGAGATAGCAACTTTATAAGAGACTTCACAATATAATGTAAATAATTTAATCCTAACTGCTCGGTTTTCTTTTTCTAATTCTCTCCCCAGTTATAAGACCCTTGTTGTAATGTAACTTGTGATCTCTTTGCACTTGTTTATGTTCCGTTTTTTCATTCACACACCCTTGTTGTATGTAAACCGGCATGATGTGGTTTCTAATCACGAATGCCGGTATAGAAAAACTCTAAATAAATAAATAAATAAAATAAATTGAGATGGTATCCTTTGTGGATGATAGATAGGACCCATTGGTCTGACGTTATCGATGTCCAATTGAGGTAAAATTGTTGTAATCTTCCGCCTACTGGTAGAGTTGGGTAAGGATTGGCATGTGGGCTCTGTTCTCCGGGTATAATTTCAAAAGCCAGTGGCAGGTCCAGTTTGAGGGGCTGGTGTTGGTCTTTGAGTTCTTTGTTGCCCTTGTTGAGGTCTTTGCTGAGATCTAGAAGGTCTCGGTCTAGACGCTGGGGGGTAATATTTATGCTGTCGAAAGAATGGTCTTCTGGTATCCCTTCGTGGCTGTCTGGTGGTATGCGTAGAAGGGTCCTGTGGCATCGCGGATAGCTGCCTTAGCATTTCTGTATGTTCCCATAATTGGGAGACAGCATCCTGTACTTTTGAACCAAATAGGTTATCCCCCAGGCAGGCAAGATCAACCAGTTTGTCTTGTACTTCTGGTCTTAATTCAGATGCTTTAAGCCAGGCCCAGCGTCTTGCAGCTATTCCAGATGCGGCCACTCGTGAGGCGGTGTCATAGCTGTCATATGCGGCTCGAACTTCATGTTTGCCTGCATTAAATCCTTTTTGTATAATAGCTTGTGCAGCTTCTTGATACTGTGTAGGTAAAGAGGGCACAAATTCTTCTATCTGCTTCCACAAGTTTCTGTGGTACTGCGTCATGTACAGGTGGTATGCTGATATTTTGGAATTCAGCATTGCTCCTTGGTATACTTTTCGTCCTAGTTGGTCAAGGAACCGATTGTCTTTCCCTGGAGGGACTGATGAATGGGCCCTTGTCCGTCGAGATTTCTTTTGGGCTGATTCTACAACTAACGAGTTGTGGGGAAGCTGTGTTTTTTGGTATGCAGAAGAAGGTTGCACTAAATATGTAGACTCTATGCGTTTGTTCACTGCCGGGACTGAACAAGGATGCTCCCAAAGACATTGTTGCAATTGCAGTAATATGTCATGGACAGGTATAGCAAGAGTGTGCTTAGGGGGATCAACAAATTGAAGAACTTCTAGAGTTTGTTGTCCATTGTCCTGTTCGGTATGCAACTGAAAAGGGATATTATCTGCCATTTCCTGGACAAATGACTGGAAAGCAAAGTCTTCCGGTGGTGACTGCTTTGAAGCAGGTGGCGGAGATGGGTCCGACATAAACTCCTCTGATGATGGTTCGGTATCTGTGTCAGACCAGGAATCATAAGGAGTTTGTTGATGAGGTGGTGTGACCTTTTGAGATAGATGTATCCCAGAAGGTCCTGGTAAAGGATCATCTGATGGTGAATGTGCAGGTGGAATATCTTCTGGTGCTGTTGGTAAGGAAGATAGTAAGTCATTATATCTTTTGTTTATAATATCCTGCAAAGACCTATCTTCAGAGATTGGTGGTTTTGATATGAATGCTGGTCTCTTAGTAGATATTTGAGAGTGAGGTACCTTTTTGGGAAGGTATGGAACGGTGGGAGCAGTGGTATAAAGAGGCAGTGATCTGCTCATCAATGACAGAGGTGTCGGTGAGGTGGAGAGGAAGGTGAATTCTGATATTGGTATTCTGGAAGTCAGCGCTATCGACGGAGGTAGCATGGAGGTGGATGGCATCGATAGTGGTATCGATGATGTAGTACCAACATATGGTATCAGCGGTCCCGCTGTGCTCGAAGTTGTGGTCGGCATCAGCGGTCCCGCCGGCATCGACGATGACGTCGGCATCGACGGTCCCGCCGGCATTGATGGTCCCGCCGGCATTGGCGATTCCGCCGGCATCAGTGTTTCCACCGGCATCGGCGATGACGCCGGAAGTTGCTTTTTTAAAGCGTTGAGGACCAGTTGTTGGACGAGAGCTGTGAAGTCCGGTGTAGTCATCGGTGAAGATGACGTTGACGTCGGGGGTAACGCAGATACCGAGGCGATGACTTTTGGTCGTTTTGGTAACGGTTCTGTCGATGGTGGCATCGATGATGTTTGGCAGTGTTTGTGTTTATGTTTTTGTTTGGATTCTAACACTGACCTTTTCGATGCAGAGGATGGTGTCGATGACTGTGCGTCTCCCGATCCCTCGACGTGTTTTTTCTTTAGTAAAACTTTTTTAGTTGGAGACTTAGTGGAAGTCGATGGTGATGGTAACGCCTGTAACTGAAAAACCTGGGCCATCTTTTCCTGCCTACGTTTTCGACCCTTTGGGGTCATTTGTTGGCACTGAGAACATGAAGAAATTTCATGTTTCTCTCCCAGACAGATTACACATTCCGAATGCGGATCTGTAACGGACATGGTCCGGTTACAAGAACACTTCTTGAAACCGGAGGCCATCCTGAAAAAACACCGACAGCCGTCGATGAGAAGTCTGAGAAAAAGAAGCGCCAAAATGAGAATTCTGAGAAAAAGTTTGTCACCGTCCGGTTCCAAACAAGAATGAGACCTGATGTGGGAAAAAACTTTAGATTTTTATTTAACTTTTTTAGAAAATTTGTGAGAGAACTCACAGGGCTCCGAGGACCGCAGTGCTAAAGGGCACGTGGAAAAACGAAGACTGGAGTGAGACCCCTGTGGCAGGGAATATCATGGCATGCCGGGCATGCTCAGTAGCCTCAGGCAGCCAGTCAAAAGTTTATAGAAACTTTGACAGAAGTTTTCCCGCGTTCGGGCTCCGTCAGTGACGTCACCCCATATGTGAGGAGTAGCATCCTGCTTGTCCTGGGATAAACCCCACTTCACAGACTCTTGGCATCTCTGTGTCAGTGTGACTTTTTATGATACACTCCCCGCTCTGCGGGCAGTGCTACTCTACTGCTTATTGAGACTCAAGGACTCCCGAGCTTTCCTTACGTCAGCTTCCTGTGCTGACGCTCCATGGTTCCACCCCCTGGGACAACTCTCTCTAGCTCCTCCTGTCCTCACAGCTCTCTCTCTCTCTCCAGCACCTGCTGTCCACGCATCCCGCAGCTGAGACTTTGCCTATCGATGGTGAGGCATACAGGGCTCCTCCCCGTGGTTGGTACCAACTCTTACCTCAGCCCAGGGCCCACATACCCACAAATCCTAACAGAATGCCAAGTGCATGGACCCGGCACAGGTCTCGGCGCTCCAGGCCATCACTGGCCTGGCCCAGCGAATTACAGAACAGCAAAAGATTCTGGAGACTTTGGCTAACGCCATAAACCAATTAAACAATCGGCTGGACTCCGCCTCGACACATGCCAAGCCAAACCCAGCTTCACATGTGCCACTATTCCTTCCTACAGTGCCCTTGCCGGCACCTCCGCGTTTTGCTGGTGACCCCTTGTTGTGTAGGGGCTTCTTGAACCAGTACAACATGCACTTTTCTTTACAACCTGCATATTTCCCTTTTGAAGTTTCCAAGACAAGCTAGAGAGAGTGGCCCCAGGGGTTGGAGCCACGGAGTGTCAGCACAGGAAGCTGACGTAAGGAAAGCTCGGGAGTCCTTGAGTCTCAATAAGCAGTACAGTAGCACTGCCCATGGAACGGGGAGTGTATTGTAAAAAGTCACACTGACACAGAGATGCCAAGAGTCTGTAAAGTGGGGTATGCCCAAAGGGAAGTCCTTCAGTAGCGATGATACGGCAATGGTCCACAGAGCAGGGTACACCTGCGAGGGTTCCTCAGTAGAGATGATACGGCAATGATGGGAAAGCGTTGGCCTGGGCGTCACCACTGTGGGAGCAAACGGATCCGATCCTCCATGACCGGTTGGGCTTCCTCGCCCTATTTCACTCCGTATTTGACCACCCAGGCCGAAAGACCATCTCCGGGTCTACCCTCCTGCATCTGCAACAAGGTTCCAGATCTCTGACAGATTATGTCATCGAGTTTAGGACTCTCTCATCTGAATTGCACTGGGACCTGGGTTGTCTGCGTGCTATATTCCTCAAAGGTCTGAGTCCGCATATAAAGGACGAATTAGCAGCTTGAGAACTCTGAGGTCTTGGATTCTCTTATAGATCTCGCTGGTCGCATTGACCACTAGAGATGTGAATCGTGTGCCAGATCGTCTTCATGATCAGATTCGGCTGTGGGGGGGCTCAAATCTGATCGTTAAGATATGTGAATTGGAATCGTTTCCGATTCCAATTCACATTTTTTTAGGAGGCCCGCACCGCAAAAAAAAAAAAAAACCACATCCGACCCTTTAAATCGACCCCCCCCCTCCCGACCCGACCCATCGCTAATTATTTTTTTACGGAGGCCCGCGCCGCAAAAAAACCAAAAAAAAACATCTGACCCCTTAAATCGACCCCGCCCTCCCGACCCGACCCATCACGAATTATTTTTTTACGGAGGCCCGCACCGCAAAAAAAACAAAAAAACCCATCCGACCATTTAAATCAACCCCCCCTCCTGACCCCCCCAAAACCTTTTAAAGTTACCTGGTGGTCCAGGGGGGCCTCGGGAGACCTTGAGGAGAGATCCAGGGGGGCCTCGGGGAGAGGAGAGATCCAGGGGGGCCTTGGGGAAAGATTTCCCAGGCATCACCTGTTCTAAAAAAAAAAAAAAATGGCGCCGATGCCCCTTTGCCCTTACCATGTGACAGGGTATCCGTGCCATTGGCTGGCCCCTGTCACATGGTAGGAGCACTGGATGGCCGGCGCCATGTTTAAAGATGGCGCCGGCCATCTTTACTCATCAGCCCATAGTATAATATGGGCTGATGAGTAAAGATGGCCGGCGCCATCCTTAAACATGGCGCCGGCCATCAGCCCATAGTATAATATGGACTGATGAGTAAAGATGGCGCCGGACATCCAGTGCTCCTACCATGTGACAGGGGCCGGCCAATGGCACGGATACCCTGTCACATGGTAAGGGCAAAGGGGCATCGGCGCCATTTTTTTTTTTTTTTTAGAACAGCTGATGCCTGGGAAATCTTTCCCCGAGGCCCCCCTGGATCTCTCCTCTCCCCGAGGCCCCCCTGGCTCTCTCCCCGAGGCCCCCGAGGACCCCCTGGACCACCAGGTAACTTTAAAAGGTTTTGGGGGTCGGAGGGGGGGGGTCGATTTAAAGGGTCAGATGGGGTTTTTTTTTCTTGCGGCGCGGGCCTCCGTAAAAAAAAAATAGCGATGGGTCGGGTCGGGAGGGGGGGGGGGGGTCGATTTAAGGGGTCGGATGGGTTTTTTTGGGTTTTTTTTGCGGCGCGGGCCTCCGTAAAAAAAAATTAGCGATGGGTCGGGTCGGGAGGGGGGGAGTCGATTTAAAGGGTCAGATGGTTTTTTTTTTGCGGCGCGGGCCTCCGTAAAAAAAAAATAGCGATGGGTCGGGTCGATTTAAAGGGTCAGGGTGGGTTTAGGGGCTTTTTTGGTGTGCCCTATTTAACGATACAATACAAATGCCTCTGACGATAAATCGTGAGCATTTGTATTGTATCGTGCACTCTAACAATTTTGGACGATTTTAAAATTATCTGACGATAATTTTAATCGTTCAAAAACGATTCACATCCCTATTGACCACCGTCTGCGTGAGCGTTCTCACAAGGCCAGAGGGTCCAAGAGGGTGGTTTCAGGTGCTCCATGCATTCGCCCAATGACGTCCACTCAGATCGCTACTACACAAAGCACCGAGGAAGAGGAACCGATGCAAATGGGTCGTAGTCACCTATCCTCAAAGGAGAAGCGTCATCGTCAAAGATCTGGCCTTTGTATGTATTGTGGTCAATCGGGTCATGTGGTACCCTCCTGTCCACTCTGTCCAGTAAACTCCCAGGCCTAGGTTCTGCTGGAGGACTTCTCCTAGGCCTGACATCACCCTCTACTCTGCCTGTCTCAATTTACTCGAACGCTCAGGAATTTCACATCCTGGCATTGGTGAACTCCGGGGATGGAGGAAATTTTATCCTAAAACAACTTATGGAACAGCTTCGGATTCCCACCATCCGTATGTCAATGCCATTACTGCTCTCATCCATTCATGGCGAACCGTTACCAGACGAAATGACCTTCTCCACGGTCCCTATTCGACTCCGCACTGGATCTCTGCACATGGAGACCATTTACTTTCTGGTACTGGACAAGACTATCCACCTCATCCTTGGACTACCGTGGCTAAAACTACACACTCCGCAATTCGACTGGAGCACTCTATAATTGTCCCAATGGGGTATCTCCTGTCATAAAAGGTGCTTGGAGGTCGTGTCCCCGATACCTTGCCTAACTACTACGACATCTCTTCTGGGTCTCCTACCGCAGTACTCCTTTTCGGATGTGTTTTCAAAGAAAGCCGCGGACACCCTACCTCCTCACCGCTCGTTTGATTGTGCTAAAAACTTATTTCCTAACACTGAGCCTCCCCGAAGAAGGGTTTACCCACTTTCACTAACAGAGACAAAGGCCATGTCTGAATATATACAAGAGAATTTAGCAAAAGGCTTCATCCAGCCTTCCAAATCTTCCAAAATTGGAAGAAGGATCCAACAGAAGAAAATAGGACAATGCATAAGTGTTGGCAAGTTAAATGTAAGACATTGATATGACAGGCTAAGAGAGAATTTGAAAAGAAGTTGGCTGTACAGGCAAAAACTCACAGTAAAAACTTTTTAAAATATATCTGAAGCAGAAAGCCTATGAGGGAGTCAGCTGGACCGTTAGATGATTGAGGGGTTAAAGGGGCACTTAGAGAAGATACGGCCATCACGGAAAGATTAAATGATTTCTTTGCTTCGGTGTTTACTGAAGAGAATGTTGGGGAGGTACTCATACTGGAGAAGGTTTTCATGGGTAATGATTCAGACGGACTGGACCAAATCATGGTGAACCTAGAAGATGTGGTAGGCCTGCTTGACAAACTGAAGAGTAGTAAATCACCTGGATCGGATGGTATACACCCCAGAGTTCTGAAGGAACTAAAAAAATGAAATTTCAGACCTATTAGTAAAAATTTGTAACCTATCATTAAAATCATCCATTGTACCTGAAGAATGGAGGATAGCTAATGTAACCCCAATATTTAAAAAGGGCTACAGGGGCAATCCGGGAAACTACAGACTGGTTAGCCTGACTTCAGTGCCAGGAAAAATAGTGGAAAGTGTTCTAAACATCAAAATCACAGAACATATAGAAAGACATGGTTTAATGGAACAAAGTCAGCATGGCTTTACCCAAGGCAAGTCTTGCCTCACAAATCTGCTTCACGTTTTTGAAGGAGTTAATAAACATGTGGATAAAGGTGGGGGCGCTGTCGAGCGCGTGCTGGAGATGGACGTGTGAGCACTGGCTCCTGCGATTAGGATCCCTTAACCCTGTTTTAGTGCGCCCATGAAAGGGGGTGCTGTCGAGCGCGCACTGGAGATGGACATGTGAGCACTGGGCTCCCGCGATTAAGATCTCTTAACCCTGTTTTAGTGTGCCCACGAAAGATTTTTGGAACATCAGCACTATCCAAATAGCAGACAATTACACATGGCTGCAAAGCGAAAAACAGCGGATCTTAAGCAGTTTAGCTACCAGAAACAGCTTACGAAGCGACAGTCTGAGGGGGAGATGCAGGATTCCGGACTCCAAGATGGCGCTGCCCCCGGGGAAATTCAGGCTGTGCTGGGCCCGGCGCTTCAGATCGCTGACATTCCTAGCCGTGACGAGGTACGCGGCTGGTTTTTGGACATTCGCAATGACCTCAAGCAACATAAAGCGGAGCTTCTTGCCACCATGTCTGAATTGCGAGAGGATATGGCGGCGCTCGGCAATAGAGTGGAGGAGCTGGAGCTCCGGGTCGAGAGCCACGTGGACAAAATGGAGATGAGCAACACGCATTACCTACAGCTACAAAATGAAAACCAAGCTATCATGGATAAACTTGAGGATCTCGAAAATAGATCGCGAAGAAACAATTTAAGGATTCGTGGAGTCCCTGAATCAGATGGTTATAACGATGTCCCAGAGGTCGCACAGAAAATTTGCACTTTTTTTCTTACCGGAGGCACTTCAGAGCAACCAATGGCTCCTGATGCGAACACACCCGTAATCGAAATAGACAGAGCGCATAGAGCACTTGGGCGTAGGACTGATAACCAAGCCAGGGACATTATTCTGTGCCTCCGCAGCTACACCCAGAAGACTCAGATTTATGAAGCATCCCGAGCGCAACCAACTTGGCCATGGGACGGCAACAACATCGCAGTTTTTCAAGATCTGGCACCAACAACGCTGCGGAAGAGTTTTGAACTGCACGAGGCCACCAAAGTTATGCGGGGCTCCCAAATACGATACAGATGGACTTTCCCGTTCGGGCTGTCCTTTTCTCATCAAGGCACATCATAACAAGTAAAATCTCTCCTAGAGGCGGCAGAGGCTTTGAAGTCCACGGGCCTCTAGGTCCCCTTCACAGTGCTTCGCCCTGTAGCTGGCTCATCCTCCACAGAGGCATATCCTCGCTGGCAACGGGCCACTAACGGACTTAGACACCTTCGACGCCAATCCGAGAACCAGGGCCGTTCCATGGGCTGAGTCGGCTATAGACAGGACTGTAAGCAGTGTTTTTCCTCTGTGCTATTGTTTGTTAAGACATAATAGCTTACTTGGCTGACTGATACACTTCCTCCATTATTGGAAGCATTAGCTATGCTGCCTATATTACTGCAGAACCTTAATGTTGATTGTTTTTCCTGTTCATAAAGTATATCTATAGTATTTTCATTGTATGGCATATTAAGCGGGGGGGGGGGGGGGGGGGGAGAGAGGTCTTTCGGGGGTTCATGTTGGTTATATGTTGATCTCCAGGCACCCCATAGCCCCCAAGGGGAGGGAATTCTGTCAGAATGGTTTGGCAGAATATACAAATGTGGTGGGGAATTTTGGGGATAATTACCATGCTCAGCTAAAGGCAGTTTTGGGGAATTTTTGGGAATATTATTGTTTATTTTACTCATGTGAGATACCTAAGTTGTAATGCTTAAAATGTTAACACTGAATGTCAAGGGTTTACAGACTCACCGGAAGCGACAATTACTATTTCAAGAACTGACTACACTACGCATTGATTTCGCGTTAATACAAGAGACACATTTGAGACCGAGACATGTGAAGCTTCTCCGTCATAAACATTACTCTACTCAGTTTCATGCACCTAGCTCACTGGGCTCTAAGTATACAGGGGTGGCCCTACTATTAGCTAACACTGTAGTTCATGAAGTAATTCATAATTATACTGATCCTACCGGGCGTTATCTGATAACTACTATCCGGATTGGAAAACAATTATTTACTATTGTCAACGTATATGCACCTAATATAGCCCAGCAACAATTTTTCCCCAAGGCAGCCAGGTAAGAGCCCTTTAAATTCGGGCTCTCCCTTCCGGCGATCCTTTCAGCTGCCCACCTTCAGAGCTCCCACAGTGATCTCCAGCCCTCCGCAGCCGGCGCCGCCCCGATAGGGACCCAAGCCCCGCCGAGCCTGCAGAACCCGCCGAAGAGCACAACCTCCACTCCCGAGTGCTCCGATCACGTGACAGGCCTCCGGACCAATCGGATGCCAGAAGGCAGAGAGAGAAAAAAAAGAAGTAAACCGCGCCTAATTTAAAAACAAAAAGAGGGAAGTGACGAAACTCCCCAAGGCAGCCAGGTAAGAGCCCTTTAAATTCGGACTCTCCCTTCTGGCGATCCTTTCAGCTGCCCACCTTCAGAGCTCCCACAGCGATCTCCAGCCCTCCGCAGCCGGCACCGCCCTGATAGGGACCCAAGCCCCGCCGAGCCTGCAGAACCCGCCGAAGAGCACAACCTCCACTCCCGAGTGCTCCGATCACGTGACAGGCCTCCGGACCAATCGGATGCCAGAAGGCAGAGAGAGAAAAAAAGAAGTAAACCGCGCCTAATTTAAAAACAAAAAGAGGGAAATGACGAAACTCCCCAAGGCAGCCAGGTAAGAGCCCTTTAAATTCGGGCTCTCCCTCCTCGGCGTCGCGCACCGAAGGAGCGCGACAAAGGGGCCTGCCCCTTTGTACAGCCCCGAGACCCGACCCGACTCTGCAGGACTTCACAGATCTCTCTCCCTCTGAGTCTGATATCTTGCCTCCCCCACACTGACCAAACGCCGGACCATTTCAGCCTTAAAGATAATAAGCATGCTCATCTCAGCCATTCCCACCATACATTACCACAGGAGACTCACAACATCAAAACTTACCAACTCAACCGCCCAGCAACAGCAACAACAAAAAAGACTTATTCCCATCATGCTCTCACCTCTCAACCAACTCCTGGGTCTCACTCTTTTCTCCCTAACTCTACTGAATGCTCAATCAATCGTAAAAAAAAAAACCCACCTCTTATATGACTACCTCATGGATGAGCAACCAGACCTGTGCGCCATTACAGAAACATGGCTCAAACCCGAAGACACGGTCCTCATCAATCAACTCCCCATACAAACCTACGACATTTTCTCCCTCCCCAGATTGAAAAGAAGAGGAGGCGGCCTGCTACTCGCTGCCAATAAAAAACTTGGTTTGTCATTACACTCAACTATCTCCTCACTTTCCTTAGAATTCTCAATTTTCAAATCCTCTCAGTTAAAAATAGGCCTTATTTATGCCCCCCCTGGACGTCTTGATGCAGACACTTCACCTTTAATAGAATACATTGTAAAACACATTAACATTGACTCACCGACCATTCTGTTAGGAGACTTCAATCTCCACGTGGACACCACTCCTCGCTCCTCCAATTGCAAATCCTTCCTCAGCTCCCTCAGCTGCATGGGTTTCAAACAGCTAATCAACGAACCCACCCATAAAGCAGGTCACATGCTAGATCTCATCTTCATCAACCAGAGCTTTACTCTAGCGTCACATATCGATTGTCTGCCAATTCCTTGGTCGGACCACAAGCTTATCTCTACTTCCCTCCGATACCTACATTCAACTCCCTCGGTAACACAGAAATCCACAGTCCAATTCAGAAAGCTATGCAACCAGGAAACCCTCAGCTCTCACCTATCCTCCGAGTTATTCCACATCGACCCTTCGGATGCTGACACTGCGCTGACCTCTTGGATAAAAATCACTAACAAAGTGGCCGATGCAACCTGCCCGCTTACGACCAAAATCATCAGTGACAACAATGACAAAAAAAAACCATGGTTCACGCCACAATTAACAACTTTGAAACGTGAACTTAGAAAAAAGGAGCAGAATTGGCGAAAAAAAACCCCCTCATCTAACTTATCGGCCTTTAAATCACTCATGCACAAATACAGGATCGACATTCTTCAGACAAAAAGAGACTTCTACTCTCAAAAAATCAATCACTTCATCCACGACCCAAAAGCCATCTTTTCCCTGGTCTCATCGCTCACCAAACCACCTTCTTCAATGATCCCAGATGACAAAGCTGCCACTAAAGCTTCCGAACTTGCCACATACTTCAAAAATAAAATAACAAACCTACTCGCCTCCCATACAAGAAATAAAGTTCCTACCCAACATCATTCATGCTCTCCTAATCTACTACTCAGCCCAATATATCCTCAACTTTCCTCAGCCTCCTCGCCACAAACGGCCCGCTTAAAGGATTTCGAGCTTACATCTTCTTTAGAGATTGAAAACCTTTTAAAGAAACTCAAGCCATCCTCACACCCTCTTGATGGAATTCCAGCTAACCTTCTCATAACCTGCGCTAAAGACGTCGCTAAGCCTATCACCCAGATCATCAACGCCTCTCTATCACAGGGCCTGGTCCCTGACCCCCTCAAACTTGCCATCTTAAAACCCTTATTAAAAAAACCAAATCTCTCTACAGATAACCCAGCAAATTTCCGCCCGATTGCTAATCTTCCGATCATTGCCAAAATCCTGGAAAGAATAGTCAACAAACAGCTCTCTGAATTTCTTGAAAATAACAACATCCTCTCCCCGGCTCAATTAGGCTTTCGCAAATCCCGCAGTACCGAAACTCTTCTTTTATCTCTGTCAGACAACATTCTCATGAATCTAGAAAACAAACATCCCTGCTTGCCCATCCTCCTTGATCTTTCTGTTGCGGTCTCCACCGCTTTCCCCCTTGTTGCTGTACTCAGGGCTCACCTTCGATGCTGGGAACGCCGCTCCCGCGGCTCTGCTGGGCCTTTGGGGCGTCCGCCATTACTGGATCATCTTGCTGCTGCCACACGCGCATTATGGACGCACGGTCACCGGAAGTCTGGCCCCGCCTGGACTAACTACGCCACGCCCCAAGCCAGATTTAACCGGCGTTCATCTGCCTTCTCATTGCCTTGCAACGAGGGTCGCTACTGTTAGTAGTTCTTAGTTGCGCTTCTGCTGTTCTGCTTCCTGGTTGACCTCAGCTTGTTCCTGACTCCGCTTCTGCCTGCCGCCTGCCTTTGACCTCCGCTTGTTCCTGACTCCGCTTCTGCCTGCCGCCTGCCTTTGACCTCAGCTTGTTCCCGACTCCGCTTTTGCCTGCCGCCTGCCTCTGACCTCAGCGTGTTCCTGACTCCGCCTCTGCCTGCAGCCCGCCATTGACTTCAGCTTGTGCCTGACTCCGCTCCTGCTTGCCGCCAGCCTCCGACCTTTGCCTGCACCTGAGACTGCTTCAACTGGCTGCCAGCCTGACTTGGGTTTGTCTCCTCTCTACTCACTGCTCGGTCTGGCTCTTTTGCCGCTACTGACTCCGGTCCTGCCTTCAGCAGGTCACAGCCTACGATACGCTACAGACTCTGTTCCTGTTACCTGTCTGCTCCACTCCGCGGCATACTACAGACCCCGGGCCTGCTCTCTACTGCTTGTACAGCAGGCTACAGACTCTATCACTGCCCCGCTCTCGCCGGGCCTTCCTGTTCCCTGCTGCTGGACTCTGTGGATTACTCTTGCCCAGGCCTCTTCTATAGAGACTGTTACTGTGCTCCTAAGTCCCAAGGTTCTAGGACCCTACAGGCTCCTCCTGGGGGGTTCCTGGTTCCCGGGTGAAGACCTGTGCCTGTGGCTCTTAAGTCCTAAGGTTCTAGGACCCTACGGGCTCCTCCTGGGGGGTTCCTGGTTCCCGGGTGACAATCTGTGCCTCTGGCTCCGCCTCCCGAGCTACTCTACCCAGGGTAGTTCGGTTCAAGGGTTCACACCTGGATTGCAGCTTCCCAGACTGCAACATTTTGCAAGGCCATGGACTCGGCGGAGTCTCCCAGTCTGCAGGCTATCCCTGGGATGGCGCAGCGCCTTCAACAACAGCAACATTGTATTGATACTCTTGCTGCCACTGTGGACCAACTGGTCTCTCGTCTAGAAGCTTCCACCCGCCAAGGGTCTTCTGTATCAGTCGCTGTCCCCAATACACAGTTGCCAGCCCCTAGCAGGTACGCTGGGGACAGTAAGTCCTGCCATGGGTTCCTGAACCAATGTCAAGTACGGTTCACTTTGTTACCAACCCAGTTTCCCACTGAAGCTGCTAAAGTGGCCTATATTTTTTCTTTACTGGATGGCAAGGCGCTAGAATGGGCTTCACCCTTGTGGGAACGCTCTGATCCTCTGCTACAGAATCTTCAGGAATTCCTTCTTCAGTTTCGACTGGCCTTTGATGACCCTGCACACCAGTCCACGGCGGCGTCTGAACTCCTGCATCTCCGACAGGGCACACGTCCAGTAGCGGAGTACATTATCAACTTTCGGACCCTGGCCATGGAACTGGCTTGGCAGGATGATTGTTTAAAAGGGATCTTCCTTGAAGGCCTGGCTGGTCGGATTAAAGATGAACTGGCAGGACGGGAGATTCCTGAGGAGTTGAACGACTTAATGGACATTGCAGGCAAGGTTGACCGCCGTCTTCAACAGCGGGACAGGGAGACTCGGTCAGCTAATAGGAGTCAGCCACGCCTACACGTCTCCTCCAGGTCTCCTCTGCAAAGGACTTCTCCTGCTGCCAACCCTGCTTCTGAACCCATGCAGCTGGGCAGGTCACCACTTACTCCGGAAGAGAGGAGCCGTTGGCGCTCGCTAGGCCTTTGCCTTTATTGTGGAGGTAAAGGACATTTCCTGTCATCCTGCACTGTGCGTCCGGGAAACGCCCGTGCCTAGGTTATACCGAGGAGCTACACCTAGGCGCTACCGGATCCGCTCCTCTCTGCACTCTGCCTGTGACCCTCAAGTACCCCGGTGGGGAGATCCAGATTCGGGCCTTTGTCGATTCTGGGGCCGAGGGGAACTTTATTGTGGCCGAGCTGGTGAAACAACTCGGCCTGCCTACAGAACCAAGGAACCCTCCGCTACGCATCTCTTCAATCCGAGGGACCTTGTTGCCTGGAGTTATCTCACGCTCTACGAGACCAGTGACTTTGCAGACGGGTCTATTTCACTCCGAGGAGATTTCTCTACTCATCCTAGAATGAGCCGTGCATCCATTGGTGCTGGGACTTCCGTGGCTCCGTCAGCACTCCCCTGTCATCAGATGGGATGACTTCCAGCTGGTTAGCTGGGATTCTGCCTGCTTTGACCAATGTTTACGGCTTCCTCGTCTCCCAACGCTCTGCATCTCTGTTCCACACATCTCCTGCCAGAGGCTTACCAAAGTTTTCAAGATGTCTTCTCCAAAGAGATGGCGGAGATTCTCCCGGAACACAGACCCTTTGACTGTCCCATTGATCTGGTTCCCGGTACTACACCGCCTCGTGGCCGTGTATATCCTCTCTCACTGCCAGAGACTAAGGCGATGTCCCAGTACATCTCCGAGAACTTAGCCAAGGGATTTATTTGTCCATCCCACTCACCGGCAGGTGCTGGATTCTTTTTCGTGGGCAAAAAGGATGGTTCGCTACGACCGTGTATTGACTATCGTGGTCTCAACGCCATTACTAAACGAGACCGCTATCCTTTGCCACTCATCCCGGAACTACTGGACCGTCTCCAAGGAGCTCGCATCTTTACCAAGTTGGACCTGAGAGGGGCCTATAACCTCGTACGTATTCGCCCAGGAGACGAGTGAAAGACGGCATTCAACACACGTGATGGGCATTACGAGTACCTCGTGATGCCCTTTGGGCTTTGTAATGCCCCCGCCGTCTTCCAGCACCTCATGAACGAGGTCCTTCGAGAGATGCTCCATTCCCACGTAATAGTCTACTTGGATGATGTCCTCATATACTCCAAAGACATAGACTCTCACCGCCAGCACGTTTGCCAGGTCCTCCAGGCCCTCCGGGCCAATCATCTATATGCCAAGCTTGAGAAATGCGTGTTTGAAGCTGAATCTCTACCTTTCCTGGGATATATTATCTCAGCAGCGGGCTTTTGCATGGACCCAGAAAAGGTAGCCGCCATCACGAAATGGCCCCAGCCCATGGGTCTCAAAGCCCTCCAGCGCTTCCTGGGCTTTGCGAACTTTTATAGACATTTTATTCCGCGTTACTCTCACCGTGTGGCTCCTCTTACAGCCTTGACCCGGAAAGGAGCAGATGTCAAGCACTGGCCGGAGGCTGCTGTTGCGGCCTTTTCCGATCTAAAGGAGGCCTTCCTCTCGGATGTCTGTCTCCGACACCCGGACCCTTCACAACCATTCATCGTGGAGGTCGATGCTTCCAGCATCGCTGTGGGAGCGGTTCTCAGCCAGCACTCTGATACTGGACAACTCCTTCCTTGCTCGTACTTTCCCCGGAAGTTCTCAGCCGCTGAAATTAATTATTCCATTGGGGATAAGGAGTTGCTGGCGATAAAACTCGCCTTCGAGGAATGGAGACAGTGGCTCGAGGGCTTCTTGCACACTACCACCGTTTACACGGATCATAAGAATTTGGAATTTCTGACCCAGGCTCAACGACTGAACCCCCGCCAAGCCTGCTGGGCCTTGTTCTTCAGTCGTTTTGACTTTATTGTACAGTACCGTCCGGCTGCTAAAAATCTCCGGGCAGATGCCCTGTCTCGCACCTCTTGTGCAGAGGAGGACATTGACTCACCACAATTCATCTTGGACCCCTCTAAGATTCGGCTCTCTGCCATGCCCATCCTCTCGCAAGACCGCACAGTGCTCTCACGCCGGGACCGTTTGACGGCATTACGATGGGCCCAGGATTCCTTGATTGGAGGACATGCTGGACGAGAAAGGACCCTGGAACTTGTTAACCGGTATTACTGGTGGCCCAACATCCGGCGTGACGTCGCCTCGTATGTGGCTTCTTGCCCTACCTGTGCTCGCCAGAAACCCAATTCTGGCTCCCCATATGGTCTCCTGCACCCGCTTCCGGTTCCCACTGAACCATGGACCCATATAGCTACAGACTTCATAGTTGACCTGCCTCCATCCCAGGGACATACGGTCGTCTGGGTCACGGTTGACCGTTTCTCAAAAATGGTCCATCTGGTCCCCCTGCCTAAGCTTCCCTCTGCACCCGAGTTGGCCCACCTGTTCACCCAACATGTGTTCAGGCTTCACGGCCTGCCTCAAGATATCGTTTCGGACAGAGGTTCGCAGTTTGTGGCCCGCTACTGGAGAGCTCTCTGTAAATGCTTTCAGGTTAAGCTTAGTTTCTCCACAGCCTTTCATCCTCAAAGCAATGGACAGACCGAGAGAATGAACAGGACTCTAAAAGCCTACCTCCGGGCCTTCATTAATGAGAGGTAAGACAATTGGTCTGAGCTCTTACCCTGGGCCGAATTTGCCTATAACAACCAGGTCCATGCCGCTACGGGCAAATCTCCGTTCCATCTGGTATATGGTAAACCTTTACGACCACCACTCCCGCTAGAGGCTCCCAGTGCCTCACCCGCTGCTCAAGTAACAGCCCAGCAACTCCAGGCATTGTGGCACATGACACGAAAACAGATTCTCCGTGCGGCCGCGAAGGCTAAGCAGACGGCCGATAGCCATCGTCGGCCAGCTCCCACATTCCAGCCTGGGGATAGAGTCTGGCTAAGTACGAAGAATCTGCACCTTCGACTTCCCTCACGAAGATTCGCCCCAAAGCTCTGTGGTCCGTTTCGAGTGGCTGAACGAGTGGGACTGGTATCGTATCGGCTTCAACTACCCTCTTCCTTCAGAGTACACAACGTGTTTCACGCCTCACTGCTCAAGCCTGTAGTCCTCTCCTGGTATCACCATACACCTCCGGACCCTGCAACCACAACCATTGATGATGACCCTACATACCAAGTACGGGACGTCCTGGACATCCGATTTCACAATCGCAGATGGGAGTATTTACTGGCCTGGGAAGGGTGTGGTGACGAAGATAACACCTAGGAGCCCAGCCGTAATATTCTAGACAAAGATCTCCTGCACCAGTTCCACCGGGACCATCCAGAGGAACCCGGTCCGCTCAAAAGGGGCCGTAAAGGGGGGGGGTACTGTTGCGGTCTCCACCGCTTTCCCCCTTGTTGCTGTACTCAGGGCTCACCTTTGATGCCGGGAATGCCGCTCCCGCGGCTCTGCTGGGCCTTTGGGGCGTCTGCCATTACTGGATCATCTCGCTGCTGCCACACACGCATTATGGACGCACGGTCACCGGAAGTCTGGCCCCGCCTGGACTAACTACGCCACGCCCCAAGCCAGATTTAACCGGCGTTCATCTGCCTTCTCATTGCCTTGCAACGAGGGTCGCTACTGTTAGTAGTTCTTAGTTGCGCTTCTGCTGTTCTGCTTCCCGGTTGACCTCAGCTTGTTCCTGACTCCGCTTCTGCCTGCCGCCTGCCTTTGACCTCAGCTTGTTCCCGACTCCGCTTTTGCCTGCCGCCTGCCTCTGACCTCAGCGTGTTCCTGACTCCGCCTCTGCCTGCAGCCCACCATTGACTTCAGCTTGTGCCCGACTCCGCTCCTGCTTGCCACCAGCCTCCGACCTTTGCCTGCACCTGAGACTGCTTCAACTGGCTGCCAGCCTGACTTGGGTTTGTCTCCTTTCTACTCACTGCTCGGTCTGGCTCTTTTGCCGCTACTGACTCCGGTCCTGCCTTCAGCAGGTCACAGCCTACGATACGCTACAGACTCTGTTCCTGTTACCTGTCTGCTCCACTCTGCGGCATACTACAGACCCCGGGCCTGCTCTCTACTGCTTGTACAGCAGGCTACAGACTCTATCACTGCTCCGCTCTCGCCGGGCCTTCCTGTTCCCTGCTGCTGGACTCTGTGGATTACTCTTGCCCAGGCCTCTTCTATAGAGACTGTTACTGTGCTCCTAAGTCCCAAGGTTCTAGGACCCTACAGGCTCCTCCTGGGGGGTTCCTGGTTCCCGGGTGAAGACCTGTGCCTGTGGCTCTTAAGTCCCAAGGTTCTAGGACCCTACAGGCTCCTCCTGGGGGGTTCCTGGTTCCCGGGTGAAGATCTGTGCCTGTGGCTCCGCCTCCCGAGCTACTCTACCCAGAGTAGTTCGGTTCAAGGGTTCACACCTGGACTGCAGCTTCCCAGACTGCAACACTTTCGGCCGCCTTTGACACGGTCAACCATGATTATCTCATCGAAAGACTATCCGAGATCGGCATCAAAAACAAAGCTCTAAACTGGTTCAAATCTTTCCTCCAGAACAGATACTACAAAGTTAAGATCAATAGCAAAGAGTCACCACCGTTCAGTTCCACATTAGGGGTCCCTCAAGGCTCTTCGCTATCCCCTACGTTATTCAATATCTATCTTCTCCCGCTTTGTCATCTCATTTCTAATCTAAAGTTAACCCATTACTTATATGCAGATGACGTCCAAATCCTTATTCCTATCACCGAATCACTTCAAAAGACCGTACTTTTTTGGAACTCCTGCCTCCTCTCCATTAACAAACTCCTGTCTAACCTTAACCTGATACTCAACACTGACAAGACAGAATTCCTCCTGATCACTCAAGATGGCACCCTTCCATTGAATAGCTCTCACCTTCCATTGAATAGCTCTCACCTTACGCCACTCCCAGTTCTCTCCCCTCGGGTCAGAAACCTTGGGGTGGTCATGGATAACCATCTGAGCTTTTCTGATTTCATCAACACTACGGTTAAAGAGTGCAACTACAAACTCCAAGTTCTAAAAAGGCTTCAACCCCTCCTTCATTTTCATGATTTCAGGTCAGTGTTACAATCCATCATCTTCTCGAAAATGGACTACTGTAATTCACTGCTTCACGGTCTCCCAGTCTATACCCTAAAGCCTCTTCAACTGTTACAGAACGCTACAGCAAGGTGTCTCACTAAATCCAACAAAAGAGATCATATAACACCAATTCTAAAGAAGCTCCACTGGCTCCCAGTCAAATCTCGAATCCTGTTTAAACTTCTATCACCCACAAAGCCATATTCAACAACACTCCACTGGACCTCAGAATCCCTCTTCAGCTTCACACCTCTTCCCGACCGCTAAGATTAGCACAAAGAGGAAATCTACATGCACCTCCCATGAAAACATCTTTAAGTAAAAGAGCTCTATCCACAGCAGGCCCCAAACAGTGGAATCTGCTTCCTCCGGAGCTAAGGCTGATACATTGCCCCAACACGTTCAAAAAAAGACTCAAGACATGGCTATTCGGTCAAGCATTCCCTTAACTTACTTAGTCTTCCACAGCTCCCATAGACTGTTTTCATACTGTTGACGTCCAGAACCTATGCTCATATTTTTACTCATCAATAAGAAATTTCTCCCTCCTCCCCCCCTCCACGAACAACCTTCCTTCCCCCTCCCCCCCCATTAGCAAACCTCCCTCCCCATGCACTAGTTTCGCTCTAATAGTGCATACTGCTACTGTTCCTAGTTATGTTATGTTATATTATCCAAGTTGTTCACTCCCTTGTTCATTGTAAGACATATGTTGTCATTGTTTTCTACTTGTTATAATGTAAACCGGAGTGATAAGTAATTCTGTTACCTGAACTTCGATATAAAAAAAGTTATAAATAAATAAAGAAATAAATAAGACATCTTGATAGTAGGAGGTGATTTTAATCTGACCTTGAAACCTCACCTCGACAATTCTAGAGCAGACACAGCCTCTACAGGAATATCTAGGCGTACCCTTTTCCATCTTTTAGACACCTGGAATGTTGTGGACATGTGGAGACAGCGTTTTTCCCAATCCAGACAATATACATTTTATTCCCAGGCCCACTCCACCTACACGCGAATAGACTATCTTTTTGTTGATAAATGTCTGCAGAATAATGTGCGCAGAGTGGAGATAGAGCCGATCACGTGGAGCGATCACGCAACGGTGTGGTTGGATCTGGAGCTGGTAGATACGTCTCAAGGCACTCAGTATTGGGGCTTAAATGAATGCTTACTCGAGGATGGTCCTTATGCCAAGCGACTGGAAGGTTTATTGCATGATTTCTTTCATCACCAAAGCGAGGCAGACTCCTCTCCCATGGCGATTTGGGACTGCTCTAAGGCATACGTAGGGGTGAGCTTATTTCTAGAGCTTCGTACTGCAAAAGGATCCGAGATGAAAAGCGAACAAAACTGTTACATCAAAGTTTTGTCTCAACAACATATGTCATGTTCCTCGGCCCCCATATATAAAAAGTTAATGGCAGCTCGAGGCACATTGCAGCTTCTGGACTCAGCGCAAATTGCTCATGCTTTAAATATTACCAAACAAACATATTATGAGGGGGGTAATAAGGCGGGGCGCCTACTGGCGCGATGTCTCAAAGGCGCTCTGCTCCATAACAGTATTGCTAAAATTAAGAATGCCCAGGGGGTAATAATGACTAACACAGCGGATATTCAACAGTGCTTTGCAACTTTTTATACTGATCTTTACAAAGCGCGCTCTGACATTCCACTGCAAGCAATAGACGATTATCTGAATACCACGACCCTACCCACTCTAACTGCAACACAACAGGTACTTCTGGATAAACCAATTACCCTGTTGGAGGTCCAAATGGCGATCAAAACTCTGAAACCAGGCAAGGCTCCAGGCCTTGATGGCCTCTCTAGCAAGTATTATAAACTTTTCTCGGGCACTTTGGCACCTTCTTTGGTGAATGATTTTAATTTCCTGAGGTCTGGGGGAAGTCTAGGCCCACATTCCAATACTGCTGGTATTTCAGTCATAGCAAAACCCGGTAAAGATCCCTCCCTTTGTGGCTCTTACAGGCCCATTTCATTAATAAACCTAAATTTGAAACTACTAGCACGAATACTCGCTGAAAGACTCACTGCCCTGCTGCCGAACTTAGTACATCAAGATCAGGCTGGATTTATACCAGGAAGATCTGCCTCTGACAACATTCATCGAGCTATTGACCTCATTTGGTGGACGTGTAAAGAAAATGTGCCGAGTGTTCTGTTGGCCGTTGATGCCGAAAAAGCATTCGACATGTTGCACTGGCCATTTCTGTTTTGAACTCTTACCAGAATGGGATTTGGAGAATATTTTTTGCAGTGGATACAGCAATTGTATAATGCACCATCTGCCCAAGTGAAGGTCAATGGAGGATATGGGATCAGTTTTCCCATAGCACAGGGTACCAGGCAAGGATGCCCGTTATCGCCTTTACTTTTCACGCTCTTTTTAGAACCTTTCACCACTACCATACGGGCAACTTCAGCTATATCAGGGGTGCAATTGGGTTCGGGACAGTATAAAATGATGCTCTTTACTGATGATATTCTCTTCACTCTTACTCGTCCTCAGATCTCTCTGCCTACAGTTCTGACCGCCATTCACCACTTTAGTTCGGTCTCTGGTTTTAAAGTAAACCTAGAGAAATCGGAAATACTAAATCTAACTTTATCTGCCTCTGTTGTACTCCAGCTCCAGCCTTTTCGATGGACGACTAAACCTCTAAAATATTTAGGAGTATACCTAGGTGGCAGATACAACTCGACTATATCATCTTAATTATTCACCATTGATTAAGGCCATTGAGAGCGAACTACTTCGATGGTATAGGGACCCTCATTCATGGCTTGGCCACATAGCCATCATTAAAATGAACGTCCTGCCTAGACTTCTTTCTCTTTTCATTACGCTACCTATATATCTAACTAATAGTCTCTTGAAGAGCCTTCAGAGAAATATTTTTTACTTCATCTTGTTGCGGTCTGCACCACTTCCTCTCCCTTGTGCCTGACCAGTGCCTACCTTCGCGGCTGGAGACGCCACGCTCCGCGACCCCAGGATCGCAAGACGCCAATGGCTCCACATGGCGTCCGCCATTTCCTGCCTGTTTCGCCGTGGCCTCTCGCGCGCGCGAGTGCGCTCACTTTGTGTGTCCAGCACTCGGAAGTCGAGCCCCGCCTGCGATGATGACGTCATGCACCCAGGGCGATTTAACCGGCGCCCGGACACCGTCTCATCGCCTTGCAACGAGGTTCACTACTGCCTTGTAGTTCTGAGTTGCGTATCGTCTTCACTGAGTTCCTGTCGCTGACCTTGGATTGCCTTGACTACGCTTTGCCTGCTGCCTGCCTCTGACCCTGGTTTGTTCCTGACTACGCTTTGCCTGCCACCTGCCTCTGACCCTGGTTTGTTCCTGACTACGCTTTGCCTGCCGCCTGCCTCTGACCCTGGTTTGTTCCCGACTACGCTTGCCTGCCGCCTGCCCTGATCTTGGCCTGTTCCTGTTTGCCCAGCCTGCTGCCTGCCACTGATCTCGGCTTGTCTCTGGTCCTGCTTCAGTCTTCAGCTTGCTCCAGTTCCTGCTTGCTACGGAATCCATTCTAGGTTACAGCTTGCACCAGCTCCTGCTTGTCACAGACTTTGTTTCAGGCTATGCCTGCTCCTGTTCCCGCTTGCCACAGAGACTCTATTACTATCCTCCGCCTGCCTCAGTATCCGCCCTATCACGTATCTTTGGACTTCCTTGCTCTCATCCCGGCTTATCACCATCCCTGTCCCTGGATTCTCTCTATTGCCCAAGTCCCAAGGTGCCAGAACCCTACGGGCTCCTCCTGGGGGGTTCCTGGTTCCCGGGTGAACACCTCGAGCCTCTGGCTCCGCCTCCCGGCCTACCCTATCACTCTAGGTAGGCCGGCCCAAGGGTCCACTACTTCGCCTGCAGTATCAGACTGCAACACATCTGGAGGAAAAGACCGCTGAGGATTGCTCGCTCTGTACTTTATCGTTCCAAGGTTCACGGAGGACTGGGAGTTCCTAACTTGAACTGGTATTTTGCCTCTGCTCAACTGAAGGCGGTAATTCAAATACATGCCGGACACCTGGCTATTCCCCAGTGGCAGGCTATTGAACAACATCTGGTTGGTGAAATGGCCCTCAGTGCAATGTTCTGGCAACCTCGATCTACATGGCGCTCAGTTCTTTTGACTCCCCCTACTCTTAACACAACGCTAAAGGTTTGGAAGTGTTGGAAATCAAAGCTAGTAGAAGATATGCCGTATCATCTTTCTTCAGCTTTATTTCATAACATTCAATTTCCACCAGGTCTACACCACAGCGCGTTTACAATTTGGAAATCCCAGGGCTTAACTACCATTGGAACGCTGATGCAAGAACGACGGATTTTGTCCTACCCAGCCCTACAAGATAAATACCCCACGATGGTTATACCATTTCTGGAATACACGCAACTTGCACATTTCACTAGATCTATACTTCAAGCCTCTCGGTTAGAGCCCACCAAGACCATGTTTGAAACCTACTGTTTCTCACCCTACGGAACTAAGAAAACCATTTCGAAACTTTATACACTCTTACAAGGCACGCAATCGACTAAATTGGAATGTTTTTTGGTGTGGGAAAGAGAACTCAATTTGTCCTGGACCATCGAGGAGTGGGAGGATTTGTTTCTTTATGCTCGCTGAAGTTCTATTTCCGCTCTTCTCTAAGAGAATTGTTTTAAAATGCTGTATCGCTGGTACTATGTACCCACTAAGATGTATCCTACATCCTCAGCGGCAGGCTGGCGTCAGTGTGGACAAATTGGAACATACCTACATATATGGTGGACTTGCCCAGTCATTGTACCTTTCTGGACAGAGCTCACACACTGGTTGTCTCAGCTGGTGGGACAGACAGTCTCGCTGGATCCCACCTATGCTCTTCTTGGCAAACTGGTGGACGGCCTATCTCTACATCAGCAACGTCTATGCCAGCAACTTTATACAGTGGCACGTACAGCCTTGGCTCGCAACTGGCGAAGTACTCACTTACCACCTTTGAAAATTATTATCAATCATGCCCACAAAATACAGATCTTGGAGCATATTACTGCTGTTTGCCACCAATATCTGCCATTTTATAGAGCTGTCTGGGATCCCTTTATGTCATAGTATAAGACATATGATACAACCTAGATTATTCGTCTTGTAAACTCTTGTGACATTCAGGATACGGGGCATATGTTATCTGGTCTCCCATATCACTTTACATTCTTACGTTTCTCACATTCAGACATTTCTATCCTTTCGCTATGTTACTCAGTATCCCTTATAGAATTTTTATTCTTTGGCACTTCCGGGACTATCTTAATTGTTTAATTGCTTAATATTGTTTGGATCTTTTAAACAAAGTCGCGAGTATGGTAAAGGGGGGAGGGAGGGGAGTAGCAGAATTGTAATAGAAAATGTGTACTTTCTAAAGGTGTTGCTGATTGTACCCATTATATTTGTACACTGCATTCATGCTGTTTTCTCTGTTTGCTAATAAAAGCTTTAAATATAAACCCCCCCCCCCAAAAAAACATGTGGATAAAGGTGGGATGCCTCAGGGATCTGTATTGGAACCCTTACTTTTCAATATATTTATAAATGATCTGGAAGGAAATATGACGAGTGAGGTAATCAAATCTGCAAATGATACAAAATTGTTCAGAGTAGTTAAATCACAAGCAGATTGCGATAAATTGCAGGAAGACCTTGTGAGACTGGAAAATTGGGCATCGAAATGGCAGATGACCCTGTCTGCCTACGACTTGGCAACGAGTTCCCTCATTGCTGAATCCGCTTCGCTCACTTAGGACTTCCATTCCAGCTCCTGCTTTTTTGGCATGAGATGTACCGGGTACCCGTTCCTTGGGGGCCCTTCCCTCGTCTCCGGCTATCCGCTCCTCGGAGGGCCTTCTGCCTTGGACCGCTGCCTGCCCTGTTCCCTGGGGCTTCTGCTGGAACCTTCACCATCTCTCCAGTGAGTACTCCGTTTCGCAGACCTTTTGCCTTCTCTACTGAGGAATCCTCATTGGTGTACCCCACTCTATGGACCATTGCCGTATCATCTCTATTGAGGGACCTTCTTCAGTGTACCCCGCTTTGTGGACCATTGCCATATCATCGCTACTGAAGGACTTCTCTTTGGGTATACCCCACTTCACAGACTCTTGGCATCTCTGTGTCAGTGACTTTTTACGATACACTTTCCGCTCTGCGGGCAGTGCTACTCTACTGCTTATTGAGGCTCAAGGACTCCCGAGCTTTCCTTACATAAGCTTCCTGTGCTGACGCTCCGTGGCTCCACCCCCTAGGTGAGTGGGGCAGGTCTAGGTAAAGCTCCAGTCAGTCCCGCCATAGGACTCATCCACCAGCTGTTGGTGTGGGCTTAGCAGGCTTGGTTGCTAGGCTGTGCCTACCGTACCACAGCACCAAGGGTCTACCATTACTGAAGACGTTACAGATTGCTGAGGCCATGGATTCAGTGGATCTAGCTGCTTTACAAGCCATTCCAGGTATGGCTCATTGTATCCAGCAGCAGCAGCAGCAGGACATCTTGGATCAGGTGACAGGTGTCCTGGAGAGGTTTTCAGCACGGATGGATGCCCTGTCCTCCACACCTGTTCTGGCTGTAGTTCTGCAAACACCTGGATCAGCCCCATTTCCGAGGCCCATCCCACAGTTACCACTGCCACCTCGCTACGAACAGAATGTGAGAGCATGCAGGGGCTTTTTTTAACTAATGCTGCATGCATTTCGAGCTCCAGGCAGCCCTGTTCCCCACTGACAAGGCCAAAGTTACTTATATCCTTTCCTTGCTGGGAGGCTCTGCCTTAGCTTGGGCCTCCCCTCTCTGAGGCAAGATGACTCACTTCTAGCCAATTTGGACTGCTTCCTGAGGGAATTTCGTCTCATTTTTGATGAGCTTGGTTGTGCTTCCTCAGCTGCCATGGAGCTCCTTCAGTTATAGACGACGATAGACTACGATAGAACCATCTGGGAGCGGAGGTCACCGCACTTGTGGACACTGTGATATGTGTGCCCTCTCATTGACTGGTGAACAGTGGCGGGTCCCCTATTTGAATATGACAGTGGACTTAAGGTCTTTGACAACATGTGACTCTGAGTGAGTAATATATGTTATCCAATGCCCGTGTAGATTGTTTTATGTGGGTAGAACAAAGAGACGGATCAGAACCAGACTAATAGAGCACAGAAGCTACTTGAAGACATCTAAGATGGCTGCTCCGCTAGTACAGTATTGTATACAACATCAACATGTTTTTTCTGATTTATGGTGGTTGATTGTGGAAAAAGTACAGTTGAGCTGTAGGGGGGGGAGATATACAATATCGTTTGAACAGACATGAACATTATTGGATCTATAAGCTGAAATCGATGGACCCATATGGATTGAATGAAAAGATCAACTGGTACTCCCTGATTTGAATAGAGGAGTATGAAGGGTGATTGTGTGAATGATTTTGGGATGGACTTGATGTGAATATATAATGACAATTTTCCATTAGACCGTCAAAAATTGGCTGCATTGTGCCGGGTCGCAAGACGTTTTACAAGAGGACCTGATAGTAAACTAGAGAATCATGGGAGAACTGGATTATGACGACCTGGTTGGAAACTCCTTTTTGAAGTTGTGAGTGAGATAGATGGTTGACATCATTTCCGGACTTTCGTCGATGTGCGACCTGATAGAAGACTAGTACAATGAGGAAAATAATAAGTTAATACGACCTAGTTGGGAACAGGGTCCGACCTGATTGAGAACATCTACGCAGTAGGAACTTCCGGTTCGAGTACTTTAAAAGGATCCAGTTGGTTGCTGTGTTTTGAAAGAAAGGCGAGTCCAAATCCGGACCGCGTCTGCATTATTAGGTTAAAATAGCTGCCGGCGATTATGAATGTTTGCCTGATGAATGCCCTTTGGATGTCACGGAACAAGCGTGAAGGACTATTCCCCTGAAGCACGACCCCGATGGTGGGGGTCCGAAACGCAATCATGTTGGGCTGTGCAGATGAGTATCACTGCTGAATTAATTTGAGTTTACATTGGAAAAAGTGACATTGTTGTTATCTGATTCTGATTAGTTGCATCAGATTGTTTGAATCAAATTGAACTTTGGAGCCTTCATCAGTTTGTTGGAAGAAAATATTTATGATAAAAAGTGATAAAAAATTACAAAAAATATATATAAAGTAAAATGGACCTGAGACCATAAAGAGAGTCTGGTTGAATACCTTGACCCTATGAGTAGTGGTCCTACAAAATTTATATACTCCCTGAAGCGAGACAGCTTGAATAAGTTTACATAAAAGAGATACCAGATATACCATCATTTTTGATACGTTGTTTACATTTTGGTTACTGGAATACACATGTTGTGTTGGAGGGCCTTTTGGTGTGCTCCTTCAGTTATGCCAAGGTGCCAGGATGGGTGGGGATTTCTCAGTCCCCTTCTGGGTGCTGGCTTCGGAATTCCAATGGGGGAATGAAAGCTTGATGATCATCTTCCAGAAAGGTCTATCCGAACACATTAAGGATGAGCTGGCCAGATGGGATCTGCTGGCCACCCTAAAAGAACTCATTAGCCTGGCAATCTAGTTGGATTTGAGATTCTGGGAATGAGCCAGAGAAAGGGGCCAGACCCAATGTCCCATCCACTTGGTTCTCACATTCCAGAATCTTGTGACACCCATCAGAGTCCCAGAGCCAGTAGGGCCAGCAGAGGAGCCCATGCAGGTGGATTTCTTCTGATTTCTCTAGAGGAGAGGCAGAGATGGAGGCGACTCAACCTCTGTCTGTATTGCTCTGGTCCTAGATAGGATTTTAGACAGTGCTGGGGAGGAGCCGGCTGTCATGGTACATGTGGGCACCAATGACATAGGAAAATGTGGGAGGGAGGTTCTGGAAGCCAAATGTAGGCTCTTAGGTAGAAAGCTTAAATCCAGAACCTCCAGGGTAGCATTCTCTGAAATGCTCCCTGTTCCACGCGCAGGTCACCAGAGCAGGCAGAGCTCCGGAGTCTCAATGCGTGGATGAGACGATGGTGCAAGGAAGAGGGATTCAGTTTTGTTAGGAACTGGGGAACCTTTTGGGGAAGGGGGAGTCTCTTCTGAAGGGATGGGCTCCACCTTAACCAGGGTAGAACCAGACTACTGACGCAAACCTTTAAAAAGGAGATAGAATAGCTTTTAAACTAGAACAAAGGGGAAAGCCGACAGTCGCTCAGCAGCGCATGGTTCGGAGAGAGGTATCTTTAAAGGATACTAATGATGCATTAGAATTAGGGCATCCCGACAGTGAGGTTCCAATAATTAGAAAAGTAGTCCAAGTACCTGTAACTAAAAACTCACCTGAGCTAAAACATTCAAACTTATCCCTATCAATTAAAAAGCAGAATGAGGAGGCTATCCTACGCTTGCTATCACTGCGGTGAGACTTTGAACTGTTTCTACTGACTTGTTGTGCTGAGGGAGAACGGGACGCCGGCTTGGCTGACGTCAGAGGGCGGTGCCGGAAGACCCTTGAAAAGGCGCCTCCCGTGAGAGATCCCCTGAGGCTATCCTACGCTTGCTATCACTGCGGTGAGACTTTGAACTGTTTCTACTGACTTGTTGTGCTGAGGGAGAACGGGACGCCGGCTTGGCTGACGTCAGAGGGCGGCGCCGGAAGACCCTTGAAAAGGCACCTCCCTTTCGACGCGTCGTCGAATCGCCGCGTCATCGAAGCCGCGCGCGTCCAAGGGGCGCGCGCGACTTAGCCCGACTTCGCCCGACCTAGCCCAGGTCATATTCTTTTAAATTGTTGTCCTGAATATAGGATTTGAGGAAAGTGCTACATAGTCAATAATTGATATATATATTATTTACTGGTTTATTTGTTTAAACATAACGTTTGATAATGCCTGCGAAGAGGAAAGGGAAGGTTCGGATCTTCCCCCCAGATTCAGCCATACCCACCTCGACTCAGTTGGAAATCCATCAATTCCTGACCCAGCTGGGAAAGCAAGGAGCTGATGAAGCCGTTGGAGCTTCCCTAGGAGGAGAATTGGGGAACTCCCGTGAAGAGGCGTCCTTAAGCCCAGATACCAGACCATCACCGGTACAGCTTGCATTTGAGGAACAGGCTGTTCATTTGACCAACCTATTAGGGCAAAGAACTAATGAACAGGAGGGAGCCCACTCCTCAAATTTAGAACCATCGTTGCAGGAAATTGTAAGACCAGAGAAGGTGACTCTTGAAGCAATTTGGGATGTAGTCAAAAGCCTGAATGGAGCCATGAACCGCTTGGAAAAAAAGATGGACATAATAACTCTTGAAAGTCAGGGTAAGATTCTACAAATGTATACTAATTTAACAGAGGTTTCAAAAAAAGTACATAAAAATGAGGAAGATATGAAAATGCTACAAAAACTGAATGTTATGGTAGTAAAAGAACAAACAGCTATTTCACATCGTTTAGAATTGATAGAGAATAAAGCACGACACTTAAATGTGCGTATTACTAATTTTCCACAGGTATTAGGGGAATTACCTTACAATTCCTTAAAAAAATACATGAAAGAAGTACTAGGGTATTCTGAAAGTGATTTTCCTGCTATTAATACATGTTATTTTCTATCAGTAAAATCCCCAGTACCTTCTAATTTATCAAATTTTTTGGAGGATTCATCATTAGAAGTACTACATAGAAACACTCTGTTAGTTTCTTTCATTTTAGCAAAAGATATCAGTACCCTAATGAAGAAATATTTTCAAAAATTTCCAACCACGTTTCATGGACAAACTGTGAAAATTTACCCTGACTTGGCTCCTATCACAAGGATGAAACAGAAAGAATTTTTAAAATTGAGACAAAGGGTGACTAATTTAGGTTTCACCTTTTTTCTAAGATATCCCTGTCGATGCGAGCTAAAGAAAGGGGAATGTGAATATGTGTTTTTTCAATCAGAACAATTAATACAGTTTTTAGAAGCTCAACAACAACCTACTGCATCTACCCCGTTGCCCAATGTGACACCTAATGAGGTAATACAATTAAGTGAGTGAGAATGGGGCAATATATAAAAATATTCAGCTGGAACAAATGAATAGCTATCGATAATTGTTTTCAAATTAAATCTCCTTTTTATTTGAATTCCTCAATAGCCTCAATGTTTTTCTATATTTTTATATAGAAGTCATCATGATTTTTGTTACTTCCTTTTCATGTTTTAAATATGCAAACAAGTAAATAATTAAGTTACTTATGAAAACTGAAGTTTGTTTAAACTTTAGGTAGTTTCCATTACGTGAAAATTGTGTATTAAATGATAAAATGTGATTTCAAAGATGTAACTTACTTAGTCTTGGAAACATGATTATCGTGTATTTGAATATTTGAAAAATTGAAAATAAAGAAATTAAAAAAAAAAAAGCAGAATGAAAATACAAACAAAAAACAAACTTTGAAATGTTTGTATGCTAATGCCAGAAGTCTAAGAAGTAAGATGGGAGAATTAGAATGTATAGCAGTAAATGATGACATAGACTTAATTGGCATCTGAGAGACATGGTGGAAAGAGGATAACCAAAGGGACAGTGCTATACCGGGGTACAAATTATATCGCAATGACAGAGAGGAGCACTCGGGAGGAGGTGTGGCACTTTATGTCCGGGATGGCATAGAGTCCAACAGGATAAACATCCTGCATGAGACTAAATACAAAATTGAATCTTTATGGGTAGAAATCCCTTGTGTGTCAGGGAAGACTATAGTGATAGGGGTATACTACCATCCACCTGGTCAAGATGGTGAGACGGACAGTGAAATGCTAAGAGAAATTAGGGAAGCTAACCAAATTGGTAGTGCAGTAATAATGGGAGACTTCAATTACCCCAATATAGACTAGGTAAATGTATCGTCAGGTCATGCTAGAGAGGTAACATTCCTGGATGGAATAAATGAAAGCTTTATGGAGCAATTGGTTCAGGAACCGACGAGAGAGGGAGCAATTTTAGATCTAATTCTCAGTGGAGCACAGGACTTGGTGAAAGAGGTTACGGTGGTGGGGCCGCTTGGCAATAGTGATCATAATATGATCAAATTTGATTTAATGATTGGAAAAGGAACAGTGCGCAAATCCAAGGCTCTCGTGCTAAACTTTCAAAAGGGAAACTTTGATAAAATGAGAAAAATTGTTAGAAAAAAACTGAAAGGAGCAGCTACAAAAGTAAAAAATGTCCAAGAGGCGTGGTCATTGTTAAAAAATACCATTCTAGAAGCACAGTCCAAATGTATTCCACACATTAAGAAAGGTGGAAAGAAGGCAAAACGATTACCGGCATGGTTAAAAGGGGAGGTGAAAGAAGCTATTTTAGCCAAAAGATCTTCATTCAAAAATTGGAAGAAGGATCCAACAAAAGAAAATAGGATAAAGCATAAACATTGGAAAATTAAATGTAAGACATTGATAAGACAGACTAAGAGAGAATTTGAAAAGAAGTTGGCTGTAGAGGCAAAATCTCACAGTAAAAACTTTTTTAAATATATCCGAAGCAGAAAGCCTGTGAGGGAGTCAGTTGGACTGTTAGATGATCGAGGGGTTAAAGGGGCACTTAGAGAAGATAAGGCCATCGCGGAAAGATTAAATGATTTCTTTGCTTCGGTGTTTACTGAAGAGGATGTTGGAGAGGTACCCGTAATGGAGAAGATTTTCATGGGTAATGATTCAGATGGACTGAATCAAATCACGGTGAACCTAGAAGATGTGGTAGGCCTGATTGACAAACTGAAGAGTAGTAAATCAGCTGGACCGGATGGTATACACCCCAGAGTACTGAAGGAATTAAAAAATGAAATTTCAGACCTATTAGTAAAAATTTGTAACTTATCATTAAAATCATCCATTGTACCTGAAGACTGGAAGATAACAAATGTAACCTCAATATTTAAGAAGGGGTCCAGGGGCGATCCGGGAAACTACAGACCGGTTAGCCTGACTTCAGTGCCAGGAAAAATAGTGGAAAGTGTTCTAAACATTAAAATCACAGAACATATAGAAAGACATGGTTTAATGGAACAGTCAGCATGGCTTTACCCAGGGCAAGTCTTGCCTCACAAATCTGCTTCACTTTTTTGAAGGAGTTAATAAACATGTGGATAAAGGTGAACCGGTAGATATAATATACTTGGATTTTCAGAAGGCGTTTGACAAAGTTCCTCATGAGAGGCTTCTAGGAAAAGTAAAAAGTCATGGGATAGGTGGCGATGTCCTTTCCTGGATCGCAAACTGGCTAAAAGACAGGAAACAGAGAGTAGGATTAAATGGGCAATTTTCTCAGTGGGAGTGGACAGTGGAGTGCCTCAGGGATCTGTATTGGGACCCTTACTTTTCAATATATTTATAAATGATCTGGAAAGAAATACGACGAGTGAGATAATCAAATTTGCAGATGACACAAAATTGTTCAGAGTAGTTAAATCACAAGCAGATTGTGATAATTTGCAGGAAGACCTTGTGAGATTGGAAAATTGGGCATCCAAATGGCAGATGAAATTTAATGTGGATAAGTGCAAGGTGATGCATATAGGGAAAAATAACCCATGCTATAATTACACAATGTTGGGTTCCATATTAGGTGCTACAACCCAAGAAAGAGATCTAGGTGTCATAGTGGATAACACATTGAAATCGTCGGTACAGTGTGCTGCGGCAGTCAAAAAAGCAAACAGAATGTTGGGAATTATTAGAAAGGGAATGGTGAATAAAACGGAAAATGTCATAATGCCTCTGTATCGCTCCATGGTGAGACCGCACCTTGAATACTGTGTACAATTCTGGTCGCCGCATCTCAAAAAAGATATAATTGCGATGGAGAAGGTACAGAGAAGGGCTACCAAAATGATAAGGGGAATGGAACAGCTCCCCTATGAGGAAAGGCTAAAGAGGTTAGGACTTTTCAGCTTGGAGAAGAGACGACTGAGGGGGGATATGATAGAGGTGTTTAAAATCATGAGAGGTCTAGAACGGGTAGATGTGAATCGGTTATTTACTCTTTCGGATAGTAGAAAGACTAGGGGGCACTCCATGAAGTTAGCATGGGGCACATTTAAAACTAATCGGAGAAAGTTCTTTTTTACTCAACGCACAATTTAAACTCTGGAATTTGTTGCCAGAGGATGTGGTTAGTGCAGTTAGTATAGCTGTGTTTAAAAAAGGATTGGATAAGTTCTTGGAGGAGAAGTCCATTACCTGCTATTAAGTTCACTTAGAGAATAGCCACTGCCATTAGCAATGGTAACATGAAATAGACTTAGTTTTTGGGTACTTGCCAGGTTCTTATGGCCTGGATTGGCCACTGTTGGAAACAGGATGCTGGGCTTGATGGACCCTTGGTCTGACCCAGTATGGCATTTTCTTATGTTCTTATGGTCAGGGGCGCTTTGCAGCTTGGAGCCTGATCAAGATGGGAAACTCCAGAGCCTAGGACTGATATGAGAGGCCACCCTCTCATACCAGTTCCTCTCCCCAAACCTTAGTCCCAGTCTGCCTCTCCTTTAGGGACACTCAGATCCTCGTGCAGGCCTTCCTAATAATGGGCGCCATTGGGAACTTCATTGATGAAGCGTTAATACACCAACATGAAATCCTAATGGAGCAGATGAAGACCGCACTCACTGTATCATCAGTCTCTGGGGAACCCTTGCTTGGTCGAGTTACTAGGACCACCTCACCACACCACACCACATGCAAATCATCCTGCTGCATTGGGAGCAGATCAGCCTCTACATTCTGTTTAAGGTGGTCAATGAGGTCATTCTGGGCCTGCCTTGACTGGTGCAACACCACCCTCATATCAATATGCAGATTACCAGATGGAGCTCTTCTTGCCACGAACAATGTCTCTTCAGGATCCAACCAGCCATCCTCCTGATCCGAGTGGCTGTTCTGAACCTACCCGGGCTGCCTTTGCAATACCACACGTATGTGTATGTCTTTAGCAACACGAAAGCTGAGAATATTCTACCACATCACACCTATGATTGCCCCATCGACCTCCTGCCAGGAAAGATGCCCCCTAGAGGGAGGGTTTACTCTCTTTCTTCCACTGAGACCAAGGCTATGGCCCAGTTCATCTGCAAAAACTTGTAAAGGGGCTTCATTTGCCTATCATCGACCCCTGCGGGTGCTGAATTTTTCTTCATGGGAAAAAAGGATGGGTCATTCCGCCCTTGTATTAACTACTATGGGCTCAATGCCATTACAAAAAAGAATTACTACTCTTTGCTGCCCATCACAGAGATGTTTGACCGACTCAGGAGAGCCCAGATATTTACTAAACTTGACCTCTGGGGGGAGGGGGGGTATAACCTGATCAGGATCCGGGAAGGGGATGAGTGGAAGACTGCCATCAACACCAGAGATGGACACTACAAATATTTGGTACTGCCTTTCGGCATGAGCAATGCCCTCATGGTTCTCCAGTTGATGATTAATGAGATTTTCTGAGACCTTCTCCACTACCATGTGGTTGTGTACCTCAATGACTTTCTTGTTTTTTTCCAAGACCTTAGATCAACACCGAAAACATTTGAAGGAAGTTCTCCAACATGATTGGGAGCACCAGCTCTAAGCATTTATAGGGATGTGAATCGTGTGCCCGATCGTCTTAACGATCGAAATCGTGTGGCAGGAGAAGAAAATCGTGTTTGGCACGATTTTTTAGTAAAAAAATCGGTTTTTCCGATTGGTGCGCACTAATGGGAGTTAGCGCGCACTAACCATTGTGAGTGCGCACTAACAGAAAATGCTGAGATTACTTACCTGATAATCTCCTTTTCCTTAGTGTAGACAGATGGACTCAGAACAAGTGGGTATAGTGTGCTCGTGCTAGCAGTTGGAGACGGATCTGACGTCAGCACGGGTACATATACACCCACAGGAAGTGAAGCAACTCAGTAATCTTCCTTGCAAAAGCTGTTATGGATATATGTGTACTGACCAATCAATGAATTAGTGAAACAGGATTCCCCTGACCGATTGATAGTAGCTGGAGACCGCCAGCGCTTCCAACCGGAAGGCGTTGACACCTGGTAGAGTGGACGCTCTTATGTAAGAAACTGACATGGCTTACCTTGAATTGGTGAAACCCATGTACACCGGCAGCCGGGCAGGATGCTGAGTCCATCTGTCTACACTAAGGAAAAGGAGATTATCAGGTAAGTAATCTCAGCATTTCCTAGCGTGTGGCCAGATGGACTCAGAACAAGTGGGATGTACAAAAGCTTTACTCCCGGACTGGGCGGGAGGCTGCCTGAGGACCGCGTAGGACTGCCCTCGCAAATGCTGTGTCCTCCCTGGCCTGGACATCCAGACGGTAACATCTGGAAAAGGTATGGAGGGAGGACCATGTCACCGCCTTACATATTTCTGCGGGCGACAGCATCCTCGATTCTGCCCAAGATGCTGCTTGTGCTTTGGTAGAATGAGCCTTGACCTGTAAAGGTGGTGACTTTCCGGCCTCTACGTAGGCCGCTCTGATAACTTCTTTGATCCAATGGGCTATGGTAGGCCGAGAGGCCGCTTCCCTTGCTTCTTTCCGCTGTGAAGGACGAACAGATGGTCCGTCTTTCTTACTGCTTCTGTCTGCTCCAGATATCTGGGTAGCAATTTGCCGATGTCGAGATGGTGTAGCAAACGCCTTGTTCTGATTTCTTCAAGCCCGCCGTGGTTGGCAAAGATATGGTTTGGTTGAGGTGAAATTGTGAGACCACTTTAGGTAAAAAGGAGGGAACCGTCCGAAGATGGATAGCCTCAGAAGTGATTCTGAGAAAGGGATCACGGCAGGACAGCGCTTGTAGCTCAGAGATGCGGCGTGCGGAACACACTGCCAGTAAGAACACCATCTTCAAAGTTAGCGAACGGAGAGACAGGCCCCGAAGGGGTCTGAAGGTGGATCCCGCGAGGAAATCCAAAACTATGTTGAGGTTCCACAGGGGCACTGGCCACTTCAGTGGCGGACGAATGTGCTTGACTCCTTTCAGGAAGTGGGAAACATCTGGGTGTGTGGCAATGGTCTTGCCATCCCTCCTGGGACCGTAGCAAGACAGTGCAGCCACCTGAACATTGATGGAGCTTAGGGAGAGACCCTTCTGAAGCCCATCCTGTAGGAAATCCAGAATAATAGGGATTGTGGTCGCATGTGGATTGTGCCATAAGTGTCGCTCCAGGCTTCAAATACTCTCCAGATCCTTATGTAGGTGAGGGATGTGGAAAACCTGCGAGCTCGGAGGAGCGTATCTATCACCGGCTCCAAGTAACCTCTTTTCTTCAGTCTAGCCCTCTCAATGGCCAAACCGTAAGAGAGAATTGTGCCGGATCCTCGTGGAGGATGGGACCTTGACGAAGCAGGTCCCGGAGAGGAGGCAGGGGAAGGGGCTCCCCTGCCAGTAGTCTTCTCATGTCCGCGTACCAAGGTGTTCTGGGCCAGTCCGGTGCCACTAGAAGAATTAGGCCTCTGTGTCTCTGAATCTTGTGAAGCAGGGCGCCCAGCAGGGGCCACGGAGGACAGGCGTATAGCAGAGTCCCTGGAAGCCATGGCTGAACCAGGGCATCGATCCCGTGGGAGAACGGATCTCGCTTGCGGCTGAAGTATCTGGGTACTTGAGCATTGGACCTGTCCGCTAATAGGTCCATGTCCGGAATCCCCCACTGATCCACAATCATCTGGAAAGCTGTGGGGGACAGCTGCCACTCTCCCGGATTTAGGCTTTCCCTGCTGAGGAAGTCGGCCACGGTGTTTCTCTTCCGGCAATGTGGACGGTGGAGATGTCCTGGAGATTCACCTCTGCCCAAGCCATCAGCGGGGCTATCTCTAGGGATACCTGTTGGTTTCTGGTTCCGCCTTGTCGATTAATGTATGCCACCGTGGTGGCGTTGTCGGACATCACTCTGACTGCTCTGTTCCTCAGTCTGTGGGCAAATCGCAGGCATGCGAATCGGACTGCCCGTGCTTCTAGACGGTTGATGTTCCACCCCGACTCTTCCCTGTTCCACCGCCCTTGGGCGGTAAGCTCTTCGCAGTGTGCTCCCATCCGCTCAGGCTGGCATCTGTGGTGAGCAGAGTCCACGTGGGGGAGGACATCTTCGACCCCCTGCTCGTGTGGTCGGACTGCAACCACCACCGTAGCTGGGTCTGCAGTCTGGCTGGTAGAGGGAGATGCACAGAGTAATTCCGGAAGCGAGGGCTCCATCGAGAGAGGAGGGAGCGTTGTAGTGGTCTCATATGGGCCCTTGCCCAGGGTACCACTTCCAGGGTGGATGCCATGAGACCGAGAACCTGCAGATAGTCCCAAGCTATGGGCCGACTGGCTCCCATCAAGGACCGTAGACACGTCTGGAGTTTTAACCTCCTCTTGGTAGTGAGGCTGACTTTGTCTGCCTGGGTGTCAAACTGGACTCCCAGGTATTCCAGTGATTGGGAAGGCTGTAGGCAACTCTTGCTTAGGTTGACTACCCATCCCAGGCTTTCCAGAAGGGCGATCACTCTGTCGGTTGCCCGATGGCTCTCCTCTCGTGATTTCGCTCTGATCAGCCAATCGTCTAGGTAGGGATGGACAAGGATTCCTTCCCGTCTAAGCGCCGCTGCTACTGCTACGATCACCTTGATGAAGGTCCGCGGCGCCGTGGCTAACCCGAAGGGCAAAGCCCGGAATTGGAAGTGTTGTCCCAGAACCTTGAAGCGTAGGTAGCGCTGATGATCCTGATGGATCGGGATATGCAGGTAGGCTTCTGATAAGTCTAAGGCCGTGAGGAATTCTCCTGGCTGTACTGCGGTCTTGACTGAGCGCAGAGTTTCCATGCGAAACCTCGGGACCCTTAAGTACCAGTTGACTGACTTGAGGTCCAATACGGGCCGGAAAGTACCCTCTTTCTTGGGCACCATGAAATAAATGGAATAGTGCCCAGAATCCATTTCCCATGCAGGTACTGGGATTATGGCTTTCAAGGACAGGAGCCTTGCCAGGGTGGCTTCCAATGCTGCTTTCTTGTGGATTGGACATGGAGATTCCACAAACCTGTCCGGAGGGATGTGATGGAAGTCCAGATAATACCCCTCTCGGATGATGGCGAGGACCCACTGGTCTGACGTAATCTCGATCCACCTGGGGTAGAAGAGGGTTAACCTGCCCCCATTAGCTTCGACCCCCGGATGGATCGGCTGATTCTCATTGGGGGGTGCGGCCGGGACCCGAACCCGAGCCGGCTCCCCTCTTGCGCTGCTTGGTCCGAAAGGCCTGGTTCCTGGCCTGAGGACGAGGCGCCTGGTAGCGACTCCTATAGGGAGTGAAGCGTTGGGAGCTTCTACCTCTGGAGGGCCTTGGAAAGGTGTGCTGGTTCCTCTTGGACCTGTCTTCCGGTAGTCGAGGTACTGGAGAGGCACCCCATGTGCTGGCCAGTTTATCTAGGTCGCTGCCAAACAGAAGAGACCCCTTGAACGGCATTCCAGTGAGACGTGTCTTAGAAGGGGCGTCGGCTGACCAGTTTCGTATCCAGAGCTGCCTCCTGGCTGCTACTGAGGATGAGACCCCCTTGGCTGTCGTACGGACTAGGTCGGAGGCGGCATCCGTAAGGAACGAGAGAGCTGACGCCATGTCAGCTGCCGGGGCATTGTTCCTGACCTGTGACAAACAGGAACGCGTTACCATGGTGCAGCAGGTTGCGATTCGCAAAGACAGAGCTGCTACCTCAAAGGTGTGTTTCAGGATGGCGTCCAGGCGTCGGTCATGAGCGTCCTTGAGGGCCGCCCCCCCTCCACTGGAATGGTGGTGGGCTTGACCACAGCGCTAACCAAGGCGTCCACCTGAGGGCACGCCAGCATATCCTTGATTGCCGGGTCCAGGGGGTACATGCCGGACAGGGCCCGACCCCCTTTGAATAAGGCCTCCGGCGCATTCCACTCCAGATCGATCAGCTGTTGCGCCGCTTGCAGGAAGGGAAAATGGCGGGCTGTGGGACGAAGACCCTCCAGCAGGGGGTTTTGCGTAGATGCCTCCATGCTGCTGGAGCCTGGAATAGCCAACTCCTTCAGGCACTGAGAGACCAGGTCGGAGAGATCCTCCTTGGGAAAGAACCGCCTCATAGTTCGATATGGCTCTGAGAGACCAGGTCGGAGAGATCCTCCTTGGGAAAGAACCGCCTCATAGTTCGATATGGCTCTATGCTCGAGGGAAGTTCCCCCTCCTCGGGGGGTTCGGACTCGTCCTCCGAGGCATCAGGGTCCGCATGAGCGGGACAGCCCGGAGGCGGATGGCTGCAATAAGGGCGAGAAGGGCCAGGGGTAGGGTCAGCCGGAGCGGCAGCAGGGCCTGGACGGGACGCTGACTGCATCTGTACAAAGGCGTGGATCCCCTTAAATAAGTCAACCCAGGAAATGGAAGCGGTCTCTAGCCGTCGGGGTACTAGGTCCCCCGGAATTCCTGGCTGTTCAGGGCGCCCCGCTGGATCCGGGGTGGCCCCTGGGGAACTGTTGGTAAACCTCGGTTGAGACTGGTCCTGGCCCAAGGCTCCCACGGCCTCCTCAGATTGGGCACAAAGGGAGTCTGGCTCCTCGCTCTGCGTGGCTCTAAGCTGGCACGCTGAGCATAGGTCAAGAGCTTTCATGCCGGAAGCAGGGGGCACCTCCCCTGGAAATGCCGGGGCGTTTCAAGTGTTCCATCGCTGCGAATGCAGGGCGCCGGCTTATACCAATAATATGCGCTTAATAATATACAATATGCGCTCAAGCCTATGCGTTCAGCAGTATGCGGTGAATAATATTCAATATGCGCTCAAATAGAACATATGTGCTCCAGAATATGCGTTCAGCACTATGCGTGCAAAGAACGTACAATATGCGCTCAATATACAATATGCGCTCAAGCCTATGCGTTCAGCATTATGCAGTGAATAATATCCAATGTGCGCTCAAATATAACATATGCCCTCCAGAATATGCGTTCAGCACTATGCGTGCAAGAACGTACAATATGCGCTCAATATACAATATGCGCTCAAGCCTATGCGTTCAGCATTATGCGGTGAATAATATCCAATATGCGCTCAAATATACAATATGCACTCAAGAATATGCATTCAGCACTACACGCTCACGTTGTGCGCCTCTCCACAGGCGCCTATCCTGGGCGCTTAATACCTTAACAAGGCTAACAAAATGGTGACCTCCACGGCGTATCGTCCACCGGCAACGCCGCCGATCCTCGTACCTTGGAGACCAAAAGTAAGAGATGTACGCCTTACCTGATCTTCGGCGCTTCCCGGCTGTAACCTGGGCGGTCTCCGGCTGCGGGGGGGAGAGGGGAAATACCTTCACCACCGCGCTCGAGGAAATGCACCCGCTGCCTCTAAGCCGCTGAACTCGTCACGCTCGGGGCGAAGTCCACGCCGGGACCGAGGCGCCTCTCAGCCAGGCCCGAGCCCTTCTCGCTCAGAGGCTAGATCCCTGCCGCGATTCGGCCACCGGACCGAGGCCTAAACCTCCAAGGGATCGCGGAAATCACCTCGGGAAACTCAACTGGGGGAGGGACCCGAAGGTATTACCGCAGGAGTGCGGGGCTCGTTGTCTGTATCTTCGAAGTAATTTAGTAAGTCAAAGAAGAAAGTAGATTTGGAAAACACGCTCAGCGAGCGTGCAGGAGCTCGAAAATGCTTTGGAGACGGAAATTACTGAGTTGCTTCACTTCCTGTGGGGGTATATGTACCCGTGCTGACGTCAGATCCGTCTCCAACTGCTAGCACGAGCACACTATACCCACTTGTTCTGAGTCCATCTGGCTACACGCTAGGAAATGATACAACTTGAAACTTTTCAGGTCAGTTAAGGTCAGTTTAGGAATGAATATGTATTCCTATTGGTTGCCCTCTTATTTATTCATGTTACCAAGGTTCCCACTGACAATATATGGGGATGGGAAATGGAAACGGTTGGTAGCTTGACAAAAAAAGTAATGTGATCAGTCAATGTGACTAGAACTTGTGCCCTATCCCTGATACCGGGAGTGTTGTGATCTTCCTGCACACAGTGCCCTAACCCTGATACCGGGAGTGTTGTGATCTTCCTGCACACAGTGCCCTATCCCTGATACCAGGAGTGTTGTGATCTTCCTGCATGCAGTGCCCTATCCCTGATACCAGGGGTGTTGTGATCTTCCTGCACGCAGTGCCCTATCCCTGATACCGGGAGTGTTGTGATCTTCCTGCACACAGTGCCCTATCCCTGATACCGGGAGTGTTGTGATCTTCCTGCACGCAGTGCCCTATCCCTGATACCGGGGGTGTTGTGATCTTCCTGCATGCAGTGCTGTATCCCTGATACCGGGAGTGTTGTGATCTTCCTGCATGCAGTGCTGTATCCCTGATACCGGGAGTGTTGTGATCTTCCTGCACACAGTGCCCTATCTCTGATACCAGGGGTGTTGTGATCTTCCTGCACTCAGTGCCATATCCCTGATACTGGGAGTATTGTGATCTTCCTGCACACAGTGCCCTAACCCTGATACCGGGAGTGTTGTGATCTTCCTGCATGCAGTGCCCTATCCCTGATAGCGGGGTGTTGTGATCTTCCTGCACTCAGTGCCCTATCCCTGATACCGGGGGTGTTGTGATCTTCCTGCATGCAGTGCCATATCCCTGATACCGGGAGTGTTGTGATCTTCCTGCACGCAGTGCCCTATCCCGGTTACCGGGGGTGTTGTGATCTTCCTGCACACATCCCAGTATCAGGGATAGGGCACTGCGTGCAGGAAGATCACAATACTCCCGGGATCAGGGATAGGGCACTGCGTGCAGGAAGATCACAGCACTCCGGGTATCAGGGTTAGGGCACTGTGTGCAGGAAGATCACAACACTCCCGGTATCAGGGTTAGGGCACTGCGTGCAGGAAGATCACAACACTCCCGGTATCAGGGATAGGACACTGAGTTCAGGAAGATCACAACACCCCTGGTATCAGGGATAGGGCACTGCGTGCAGGAAGATCACAACACCCCCGGTATCAGGGATAGGGCACTGCGTGCAGGAAGATCACAATACTCCCGGGATCAGGGATAGGGCACTGCGTGCAGGAAGATCACAGCACTCCGGGTATCAGGGTTAGGGCACTGTGTGCAGGAAGATCACAACACTCCCGGTATCAGGGTTAGGGCACTGCGTGCAGGAAGATCACAACACTCCCGGTATCAGGGATAGGACACTGAGTTCAGGAAGATCACAACACCCCTGGTATCAGGGTTAGGGCACTGTGTGCAGGAAGATCACAACACTCCCGGTATCAGGGATATGGCACTGAGTGCAGGAAGATCACAACACCCCCGGTATCAGGGATAGGGCACTGCGTGCAGGAAGATCACAACACCCCCGCTATCAGAGATAGGGCACTGCGTGTAGGAAGATCACAACACTCCCGGTATCAGGGATATGGCACAAGTTCTAGTCACATTGACTGATCACATTATTTTTTTGTCTACCAACCGTTTCCATTTCCCATCCCCCCAACCATCACCTCAGTGGGAACCTTGGTAACATCAATAAATAAGAGGGTAGCCAGCCAATAGGAATACATATTCATTCCTAACTCACCTGAAAGTGTCAATTTGTATCATTTTTTGTTAGTGCGCACTAACGGGAGTTAGTGCGCACTAACCCGATTAACGATTTTTTTAACGATAAATCGTTAGAATTCCTATTGTATCGCGTTCTTTAACGATTTATGACGATTTTAAAATTATCGGACGATAATTTTAATCGTTGAAAAATGATTCACATCCCTACTAAGCAATATTTGGAAAATGCACTTTTGAACAGAAGGAGCTGTCACTCCTAGGATACATTATCTACCAAACTGTTCTCCAAATGGATTCAGATAAGCTAAAGATTATCTGGACTGGTCTTGGGCAATAGGCCTCAGGCTCTGCAGCGGTTCCTTAGATTCACGCTTTATTATCGACAGTTTATCCACAGCTATTCTCTGGCTGCACCGCTTACAGCCCTTACTAAAAAGTACACTAATATCTGGAACCGGGACAATGGGGCCGTCCAGGCATTCGAACAACTGAAACAGGAGTTTACTCGAAATCCTTGCTTATATCACCCGGATCCTGCCAAGCTTTTGTGTTGGTTGTAGATGCATCCACCACAATCACCGAGGAATTCTGGTAACTTGCTCCTATTTCACCAAGAAGGTTTCCCCAGCTGAAAGGAACTGCACTATCAGCTATCAAACTAGCGCTAGAAGAATGGCGGCACTTACAAGAAGGTGCCAGACATCCAGTGACCATCTACACTGATCATAAAAATCTAGAGTACCTGTCACAGGACAAGCTGATGAATCCTCGACAGGCTCGATGGTCCTTGTTTTTCAACAGATTTGACTTTGTTACGATACCGCCCAGCAGAGAAAAGCTGAGTCTGATGCTCTGTCCCACTCCTTCGACACTAAGGACTCTAAGGAACCACCAAGGCACATCACTGATCCAGCAAAGATTCTCGTAGCAGCCACAGTGCCAGTCCCACTGGGAAGAAGGTGGTGCCACAATGTCTCTGCGAGCGAGTGTTGCACTGGGCCCATGACTCTTGGCTAACGGGTCACCCAGGGGTTACCAGAACTTGGGAGATAGCTTTTTGTCATTACTGGTGGCCCCAGATTAAACAGGATGTGAAGCAGTATGAGGATTCGTGCCTGGTGTGTACGGAAAATAAGAGCGCTCAGGCTGATACTGAAAAGAATCTTGTCTTAGCAAACACAGCAGACACAGCAGAGAGCACAAGCAAGTTTATGCTTACATACTGAGTCCTTCAAAAAGAGGGTTCAGAAAGACAATATAGGTCAGGTATGTATGTGTAAGAACAAATCCAAACTTATCAGCAGGGCTCAGATCTGCCTGGAGACGGGACCCTCTATTCACAAAAAGGGGCCTCATCAGATAGGTCAGCCCCATCATAAAGTCTAGTCAGATCAGTAACAAGACCTGGTCAGTTCTCTGTCATGCGCTTGCCTGATGGTCAAGCTGGGAGGGGTCAAGAATTGGACTCATGTCACTAACCTCTGAATATGCATAAACTGGCTTTTAAAATGCATTGGGAAAAAGGGCCCGGGGGGGTCATCAGATTCAACACATCAGTGAGAAGACGTCTGAGACATTGCTCCCTGCCCCGCCCTGCAACTACGCTGACCAGAGAGATGAAGTGTCCTGAAGTGCGTATGGAAGAGCTGTCCAGCCCTACTATGGTATCCAGAGTCACACTTGCTGGGGTCTTCTCAAGGAACTAGGCAAATCCTCTGCCCTCATTCAGGGGCGAGACCCACAGCTTACTTCAGAGAGAGAGACCACATTCAGTACTGTCAGTTTCCCTCACAGTTCAGAGACCAGGGATCTTCAAAGTAATGAGAAGGGGTTAATTCCTGGCTTATTATCTATTGGCTGGTAAGTATGAACTGTTTTAAAGTATGAGCAAGTTGCAGCCAAGGTGATATGTTCTATTTCTTCTTATTTATTCATATCTGCTAAGCACCAGAAGTATAGTCTACACTGAGGATTTATTATAAATTTCTAAGGGGGTCATTTATCAAAGTGCTATATGGCGTTTTCGCATGCGTTGAGCACCTTTAACGCACGTGAAAGCACCATAAATCATGGTGTGATGCAAATGAGAAAAATAGGAGTAGTTTGGGGCCAAGCTCACAGTTTTGTGAAGCCATATCGCATGGCTTTAATGGGGGGATGGGGGGGGGAGAGCGAGCTAGGTTGAGAGAACTTGCACAAATCTCATCTTTGGGTGAGTTTCTTCACTCCAAAGGTCATCAAATCTTCACAAGAGAGCACTGTTTTGTTTCTACAACTCACTTTGAATGTCAAATTGGCCCCTAACCCCTACACGAATACCTAAACCTCACCTCGAGTTACTAGGTGGGCCTCCTATAGAGATATAAATACCTACCTAGGATGAGGGCATTATGGCTAGTCTCTCTCTCTCTCTCTCTCACTCTCTCTAAGTTGTTAGTATTATTTTGGCAACCTATATCTTACAATAAAAAGTTCCCTGTACGTACCAGGATCAGTCCAGACTGCTGGGTTATGCCTCCCCTCCAGCAGATGGAGTCAGAGAGAAAAACTGAAAGGCACCCCCTAGATATACCGGTGTGCCACTTGCGATCCCTCAGTATTTTCTCTGACTCCAGCAGATTGAGAGGCATAACCTGTGGTCCTGGTCTTTCTGCATTTCTTCTGGGATTTCTAGGTTTCTTTCGGTTAAAGTTTCACTTACTAGATCAACTAATTTGTTTCCTTTCCTTTTCTATTAAAAAAAAAAAAGTGGAATAGTGATTTCTGTTATGTTCCCCGCGCAGCATGAAGGCAAGGTTACAGGCAGGCCTTGTACGGCTATGCCCTCAGACCATTTTTCCCGGATCTAAACTGTCCCAGTAGGGCCAGGGGGAGAGATTACCGGTGGGCCGGTCACCCTCCCCCCACAGTAGTCTTATTCCAGAGGCTTGCCTCTGAAGGGGGCTTAGGAGTCGCAGTTACATTTTTTTGTCACAAAAAAAAAAAAGTTAAAAGTTAATAAAGAGCATAGATTCGGGAGCCACTTAAGACCTGTTGGGGACAGGCAGTGAGTTTGTTCTTACAGCCCCGGCCTGCTGCACTTCAGCCCTGGGACTCCGGAGGGGGTGGCTGGTTCACCCGGCGCGTCCTTTCTAGCTTACCTTTGGCATGCTTTTCTGCAGCTTCTCTCCCTGCTCCTTCCTGCCGAGGTCTTCGGCCTGCACGGCCTGCGGGAGGGCGGGGGCGCAACTCTCCCTAGAGGATCTCTGCTCCCGATGTCTTCCCGGGGGCGAGGGACCCTCTCGGGGGCCGAGCGCTGCCTGCAGCGTTTCTTCTTTCCCCTCTTCGGCGCGGCGACGGAGAGTGCTTGGTTCCCGGTTATCTGCCCCGCCTCCCACAGAAGGGGAGCCGGCGGCCATTTTGAGCACACGGCAGGCAGAGGAAACAGAGTAGGAGGAGGAAGACTCCCCTCCTGCTTCGCCGCCGGCCCTAAGCCCGCAGAGCCTGCCCGATTCGGAAGACCCTCTAGGCCCCCCCCTCCCGACCTGCGGGGGAAGCATTTAAAGGGCCAGTTCCTTTTTTCCTCAAAAAAAAAAAAAATAAAATAAAATTTTGTGCTATTAATACACAAAGCGTTTTTGGAGGCTGAGGCAGGTTGGGAGGTGGATGGTCCTACCCCCCCTAAGAGCCCTAGGGCAGCACCGGATCGGGGGACAGCGGGGGCTCGCTGCACTCGTTTGCAGGGGGAGCGGGAGTTCAGGTGGACCCGGATCCCACTCCGGACTTTCCGGAGGTGCCAGGTGCGGGCGATGTAGACGGTCAGGGGTCTGTTGAAGGGGATGACCCTCAAGTCCTTCATTTGTTTGGTAAGGACGAGCTAAGCTATTTAAGCTCTCATGTTGTGAAGGAGTTGGAAATCTAGGCCCCGCACCAGGAAGCGGACGCGTCCACGGGGGATGTGGCTCTGGCGGGGCTGCGCCCCCCCCCCCCAAACCTATCCCTTCCATCCCAAAGTGTTCCAGATGGTGTCTAAGGAATGGGATGTTCCAGAAGCTTCTTTGCGGGTTAGCCGAGCTATGGACAATTTGTATCCCCTGCCGTCTGAGTCTTTGGAGCTTCTCAAGTCTCCCTCTGTGGATTTGGCAGTCACGGCCGTGGTCAAGCATACTAGCATTGAAAGATCTCCAGGACCGGAAGATGGAGGTCGTATTGAAGCGCATCTTCGAGGTTGTGGCTTTAGGTGTCCGAGCGGCGGCTTGTAGCAGACTTGTGCAGAGGGCCACTCTTCGCTGGATTCAACAACTGCTTACAGCACAGGTCCTTCTGCCAGATGAAGCGGAGCAGGCCAACTGTGTGGAGGCTGTGGTCGCCTACGCAGTGGATGCCTTACATGATTTGCTGCGGATTTCGGCTTGCACTATGTCTTCTGCGGTAGCAGCCGGGAGGCTGTTTTGGCCCCGTCGATGGGCGGCGGCTGCCTCTTCTAAGTCATGTTTAGGTGCTTTTCCCTTCAAGGTTTATAAGTTGCCTGAGGATAAGCCCCGGCAGTTTCGATCCTTCGGGAATCCCAAGGGTCGGCTGCGGGGTCAGCGCCGTTTCCGTATGGGGAGGGCTGGCTCCTTCCCCTGGAGGCAGCAGGCGTTGAGGCCTCAATCTTGGGCTCCTTCCTTTCGGGGACAGCGGCCTCAGAGGTCGGGATCCTCACAGGGTTTTACCCCCAACAAGACTACTCAATGAAGATGCGCAGACCCATTCCTCCGTTCCGCGCGTTTTGGGAGGAATGGGTCAAGATAGCCTCGGACCAGTGGATTCTCGACGTGGTGCGTCACGGTTACGAGTTGGATTTTGCTCATCCGCTCCAGGATCTGTTTATGGCATCACCATGCGGTCCTCCGGCAAAACAGCTGGTTATCGCCCAAACCTTGGACCGGTTGTGGATGCTGGGGGCGGTAACTCCAATCCCACCGGCCGAGGTAGGACGGGCCGGTATTCCATATACTTCGTGGTTCCAAAGAAGGAAGGCATGTTCAGACCGCTCTTGGATTTGAAGCGGGTAAACAAGGCTTTGCGAGTTCCTCATTTTTGCATGGAGACGCTGCGGTCTGGTTTTGCGGCCATCCACAAGGGAGAATTTTTGGCTTCTTTGGATCTAACAGAGGCGTATCTCCATATCAGGATCCAGGGGCATCATCAGAGATACCTGCGGTTCATGGTGTTAGGGAACCATTTTCAGTTTTGTGCCCTCCCATTCGGGTTAGCAACTGCCCCCAGGGTGTTCACCAAGGTTCTGGTGGTCGTCGCAGCTTGTCTATGCCGTCGGGGAATACTGGTCCATCCCTATCTCGACGATTAGCTCATCCGGCCAAGGTCGGAAGCATTGTGCAAGCGGGCGGTTCGGTTGGTGGTGGAACGACTTCAGACACTAGGTTGGGTAGTCAACTTTGCGAAGAGCCAGCTGCAACCGAGCCAACAATTGGAGTTCTTGGGAGCCCGATTCGATACTTTGATAGGCAAGGTGTTCCTGCCACATCAGCGAATGATCAACCTGATGGCACAGGTACAGAACCTGTTGGATCTCCCGTTACCCACGGCCTGGGATTAGTTACAGGTCATTGGACATATGGTTTCTACTCTGGAGATGGTGCCGTGGGCTTTTGCGCATATGCGGCCTTTACAAAGAGCATTACGACATGGTGCTACCATTACTGAAACCAGCCAGGTCCAGCCTCGATTGGGGGCTGCCCCGGTCCATCTTGTGCAAGGAATAGGCCTAGAACGGATACCAGTCTATCCGGCTGAGAGGGGCTGTGTGTCAGTCCCGAGCGATGCAGGGGACACGGTCTCCTCGCCAGGCCATGTGGTCCATCAATCGTCTGGAGACCAGGGCGGTCCGTCTGGCCTTGCGTCAACTCCTCCTGATGGTGCGCGGTCGGGCGGTGCGAGTTCTGTCGGACAACGCGGCCACGGTGGCGTATATAGGTCGGCAAAGGGGCACAAGGAGTCGTCCGGTCGCGGCCGAAGCGTCATTGTGGATGGCCTGGGCGGAGCATCATTTATCCTGCATCGCGACCACCCATATTGCAGGAGTGCGTTCAGGCGGATTATCTCAGTCGGCAACACTTGGACCCAGGAGAGTGGGAGCTGTCGGCCGAGGCGATGTGTCTCATAACCCAACGTTGGGGGTTACCACACCTGGACTTGATGGTGACACGGGTAAATGCAAAGGCGGCACATTTCTTCAGCCGAAGGCGGGAGCACACATCGGAAGGGGTAGATGTGCTAGTGCTTCCGTGGCCTATTCACGTTCTGCTTGCGTGTTTACTCCGTGGCCCCTAGTGGGAAAGGTGTTAAGGCGTATAGGATCCCATCGGGGTCTGGTGATTCTCGTCGCTCCGGAGTGGCCAAGGCGCCTGCGGTTCGTGGATCTCGTCAATTTGGCGGTGGACGGGCAATTGTGTCTCGGTCATCTTCCACACCTCCTTCGCCAGGGTCAGCCATTTTTTCGATCGGGCGGATCGTTTTTGTCTGGCGGCTTGGCTTATAAGCGGAGGCAGTTGAGGAGGAAAGGTTATTCAGAAGCGGTTATTTCTACCCTCCAGGCGTGCGGATCCTCAACTATTCTTACTTATGCTAGAGTATGGAAGGTCTTTGACGCATGGTGCTGTGACTTAAAGATTTCGCCACGACAGACTTCGGTGGGCCCCATCCTTCTGTTTTTTGCAGGCTGGTTTGAAGAAAGATTTGGCCTACAGGTCTCTTAGGGTTCAAGTGGCGGCTCTAGGTTGCTTGAGGGATAAGATTGAAGGTTGATCTCTTGCATGTCACCCAGAGGTTGCGCGTTTTTTTGCGAGGAGTTAGGATCTTGCGTCCTCCTGTGAGGGTTTCCTGTCCTTCCTGGAGCTTGACCTTAGTTCTCCGTGGTCTCTGTATGGCCACTTTTGATCCTTTTTTAAGAGGGCCTCCGGGAAGGATTTACCTCTCAAGACGGTATTCCTAGTGGCCATTTCATCTGCGCATCGTGTTTTGGAGCTCCTAAGCTCTTTCGTGCAGGGAACCATTCTTGCGTATTTCTTGCGTATTTCTGAGTTGGGAGTGTCTTTGCGCACCGTACCTTCCTTCTTGCCGAAGGTGGTATTGGCCTTTCATGTTACTCAGACGGTGGAATTACCTTCTTTTCTGAGAAGGAACTCCAGTCTTCTCAAGGCCGGGACTTGAGGCGTTTGGATATCCGTCGGGTACTCCTACGGTATTTGGAGGTTACTAATGTCTGGTCGGATCACCTGTTGTACTGTGGCAGGGGCCCAAGGAGGGCCTTCAGGCATCCAAAGCAACTGTCGCCTGATGGTTGAAGAGCGCAATCACGTCCACATACATTGGTTGCGGTAAGTCTGTCCCCGATAGGCTTAAGGCTCATTCCCTGCGTTCTCAGGTGACTTCGTGGGCTGAAAGCCAGTTTGTTTTTAGCCAGGAGATTGGCAGGGCGGCCACTTGGAAATCCTTGCGTACTTTTGCTAGACACTATCGATTGGATGTGCGTGGTGCGTTGGATGGGTCCTTTGCGAGCAGCGTGATTCGAGCGGGACTCTCAGGGTCCCACCCCATGTAAGGTGGCTTGGGTACATCCCAGCAGTCTGGACTGATCCTGGTACGTACAGGGAAAGGAAAATTAGTTTCTTACCTGATAATTTTCGTTCCTGTAGTACCAAGGATCAGTCCAGACGCCCGCCCAAGTCGTTTTTCAGGAGAGTCCGCTCGTGCTTCTATCGGTTTGTTCTTTTGCAGTGATCTCCACCTACAGGTAAGTTGTTCTACATTTGTTTCTAGTTTAATATATAGGGTGACAGGTTTGTTTCTCTCTTTACTCTATGTTACTACTTGATCTAGTCAGTGGTTGCGCTAACATGGTTGATTCTCGGCGGAAGTGATTCTCGGCGGAAGTGATTATTTGGTTCCTTCTGCTTTTGATATTGAATATACTGAGGGATTGCAGGTGGCACACCGGTATATCTAGGGGGTGCCTTTCAGTTTTTCTCTCTGACTCCATCTGCTGGAGGGGAGGCATAACCCAGCAGTCTGGACTGATCCTTGGTACTACAAGAACGAAAATTATCAGGTAAGAAACTAATTTTCCTCTCTCTCTTCTGAGACAAATGAGGATGATGTCTGAAGTACTGCCAGTCTCTACAAGAGAGGGGGGAGGGAAGCAGGTACTATCGCACAGACTACAGTATACTCTAATTCCTTACAGTCTCCTTGACAACCTTGGTCTTTAGTGCATATTGCCTTGTCCTTGCCTTCATTCCTATGTTCTTGATCCTATTTTTGTGTTCCGGTCTTGCTGTGTTCCTGCCTCGCTCTTGTCTCCTTGTCTTGTTCCGCTGTTCCTCCTTGCCTAGCCTTGCCCTTGTCCTGCCTTGTCTTACCTGGTTCTCTCTTCCCTTGCCCTGCTGTATCCCCATCTGTATCGCTGTTTTTATCCTGTCTCCCCTTGACCTGATGTCCTGAACTCTGACCTCTGCTTTGGACCTTGACCATTCTGGATTGTTGCCTGGATCCAACCACTGCCTTACACCTGACCTCACCTTGCTACTGCCTGCCCCAACCTCTGACTGCTGCGGCCCCTGGCTTGCTTTTTTGTATACGCTATCTGCTGCCTGCCCTAACCTTCACCTGGCTTTGGACACTCATTCTTTGGATTGCCCTAGGGACCCACCTAAGTCCTGCTGGCTGCCAGAACCAAAGGGCTCAACCAGCAGGGGAAGCGGCTGGTATAGGCAAAACTTAAGTTGATCCTGCCACAGGGCTCATCTGCCAACTGTCAGTGTGGGCCTAGCAGGCTTATTTACTAGGCTGTGCCAACCACACCACAGCATCAAGGGGCCATCATTACTGAGGGCACTGCAATTGTTTTTCCCCTCGAATAACAGCTTTAACAGCTTCACAATATAGGATGGGCTCATCTTTATGTTGTGAAATCTGACTAGTATATATATATTCTAGTTGTTTTTAATATATTTTTGAGCTTTTCATTATTACTTAACAAGGATGCATTATTCACAGTTTACTGCCAGCAATAGAAAGACATGTTTCTTCCACATGCAACAGGGACATGATCTGAAATAATGCTACAATCATTGTTTGACAAACTTTGGAGAATAATCCTTCTGGGACCAAAATATAAACTATCCTTAATTATGTACCCTAGAGAGATAAGTAAAATCTTTACTCAGCTTCAGGTTCCACAGTCCCATCTCCAGGTGCCCCGAACTGGAGCTGGGGCTGTGGAGGCTCATCTGCATACCATTTCCAGCAGCCCCCAGGAGAGGATTCCAGAGGTTAGCATGAGCAATCAAGTCTTCTGGCTCCACAGCCCTGATACCAGAGGACCTGTATCCATTTGAGAAGATGACTGGAAGGCTTATATGCATACAGTTCCCAGCAGCTCCTAAGAGAGGATTCCAGAGGTCGCATTGAGTAAATCTAGGCTTCAGGCTCCACAGCCCTAGCTTCAAGCGACCCTGCACCCCTTGCAGCAGAAGAAGACTGGAAGGATCATCTGCATGCTGTTCCTATCAGCCCCCAAGAGAGGACTCTAGAGGTCTGATCTGAGAGCAATTCATTGGAAGCTTGTGAGGAATGGTCTGAGGATGCATCCTCTCATGGATCATAGGGATTTTCTCCTTCTCCCGCTGGGCTTCCTGAGGCAGGAAAAATGCCAAAGCCGAGAGGGTGGGAAGGCATCGATAGATGGTGAGGTGGCATTGATGGAGGTGACACCGGCCTCGAAGGAGGCGGTGCTGGCATCGAGGGCACCGAGGTAGATGAGGTGCATTTAGGCATCCATCAATGCCTTCCCACCCTCTTGGCTTTAGCATCCTTCCTCTCTTAGGAAGCCCAGCGGGAGGAGGAGAAAATCCCTATAATCCATGAGAGGCTACATCCTCGGACCATTCCTCACAAGCTTCCAATGAATTGCTGTCAGAGCCTTCACCCCCGGAAGAAAGGCATCATTCTCCTCCGAAAGACCTCTCCTTTGCCAGCTTTGCCGGCATCGGTGGGTCCCATGTAGGGATCGGGCCGGAAGTCACCTCTTCCTCCTCCGAGGAACCCGGAATGGGAATTGGGATCCGTGGAGGCCTCGATGGTCGACTTGGTGCCAGCGTGTCTGATGGCACAGGTTGAGTCGGCAGGGCACCAATAAGGGTGTCCAAGCGCTCGAAGAGCAGTGTGAACATCAAAGGCGCCGGTTCCGGTGCTGGAATGGGGGCCGGCGCTGGTGGTGACTGGAAGCCCTGAAGGGCATTCAGCATTGCCTGTTGGACCAGTCTGTCCAACTCCTCCGAAAAGGCTGGAATGGACAACACTGCGCCTGGGGTAGGAGGCAGGCTAGGCATTACTGGAGCCTCCACAGGAATCTGTGGAGGCTCAGTACCCAGCACCAATATCGGTGGGGAACGACTCAGGATCCTGGATCCAGAGGAAGATGGGGGATCCTCTCCCTGAGCCCTCTTCGCAGGCGGCTCGGTGGAAGTCGATGTCGCTGTGGTATCGGTGCCAGCACCGGGCAGGGATGCACGTTGGTGCCGGTGGTGGTGTCTCCTACGGTGCTCGGTCCGGTCCTTCTCTGGCACTGAGGACGATGACACAGATGTCTTTGAATGGGTCAGTGATGGACGGTCACCCACTCCACAGTCTTCCTGGTGGGGCATCTCTGAAGTAGATGGACCCTCTCCAGTCAGTACATCTTGTACTGGAGTCGAATGAGCAAAATGTTTTGAAGCAAATGTTTGCTCCATCTTTTCCAGCGAGTGCACTGGCCTTTGGGGGTCATTTGTGCGCAACTGAGACAGCAATGGACGTCGTGCGAAGGCCCTAGGCACAAAACAGACATTGTGCGGGCCCGTTATGGACATAGTCCTCAGACACTCAGGGCATTTTCTAAACCCGATCGCCATGCTGAAAAAAAGTGATGCGCGGTCAGTGACTGTCGGGCACCGAACGGTATGCCGCCGGAAACCGACCGCAAATCACAGGAAATACACTTACCGAGTGACGGAGGGAATGGACCGCGATGGGGGACCCTGGTGAGGGTGAAATAACAAAGATGGACTTCAAATTTTTCTGTGAGAAAAAATGTGAGGAAAATTTTCACAGAGCTCCTAAACCGCAAGGCAACTGCTGCGCGGAAAAAAAGAGACTGAAGGGGGACCCCATGTGGCCACAGGGTTAGTGGCATGCTGGGCAAGCTCAGTGTGCCAGTCAAAGTTCTAGAAACTTTGACAAAAGTATTCCGTAACAGGGCTCCATCTGATGATGTCACCCATCTGTGAGGACTACTATCCTGCTTGCCCTGGGAGAACTAATAAAACTAACCGGTTATATTCAAACATTGCCGGTTAGGATTTTTAGTTATCCATTGAAATGTAACAGGATAATGTTAGCTGAGTATATTCAGCGGGACGTTTATCCTGCTGAATATCTGGGACAAGTTATTCAGTTAACTAGCTGAATAACTTGTCACTAAACAGCTTACAGAATATGGATCTTTGTATGTGTTATGGGGAAAATTTTCACTAAGTCATTTAGTGGCAAGTTACAAGAGTATCATTCCCTCCTATCAGCAAAACTTTCTCCTATGATATTATTGGGGAGGGTGGATGTTTGAATTCTAAATACTTTGGGGTACAGATTCTTTCAAAATATCCTTATTATAGGAGGTTTTACCGTTAATATAAAGGACCATAAATTTAGTAAAGCACACAGAATTAATAGAAACATAGAAACATGACAGCAGAAAAAGACTATATGGCCAATATAGTCTGCCGATCGCCACCAACTATTTATCTTTACAATCCCTATCATTTCCTCAGAGATCCTCTATGTCTATTCCATGTTTTTTGAATTCAGATACTATCCTTGTCTCCACTACCTCTGCAGGAAGGCTGTTCCATTCATCCACTACCCTCTCTGTAAAGAAATATTTTCTTTAGATTACTCCTGAGTCTACCCCCCTTTTACCCTAATCCCATGACCCCCTTGCCCTAAAACCTGTAATGGTTTGTGGGTTTGTGGACCCTTGGCTCAAGGTAAAGCAAATGTTGCTTACCTGATGTAACAGGTGTTCTCACAGGACAGCAGGATGTTAGTCCTCACAAATGGGTGACATCGAGGATGGAGCCCACCACGGAAAACTTCTGTCAAAGTTTAAACAGAACTTTGACTGGCCCCTACTGGGCATGCCCAGCAAGGCACTGACCCTGCAGCCAGCAGGGGTCTCCCTTCAGTCTGATTTTCAAAGCTACAGGCAGTGCCTAGAAAGTAAAAATAAAACGAACCCAACACCGCGGGGAGGCGGGCGGGTTTCGTGAGGACTAACATCCTGCTGTCCTGTGAGAACACCTGTTACATCAGGTAAGCAACATTTGCTTTCTCACAGGACAAGCAGGATGGTTGTCCTCACAAATGGGTGAGTACCGAGCTGAGGATGTCCCGACTTGCACCAAATGTACCCAACGGTGTGCAGCAGGCACAACAACTGAGGAGAAATTTGGGAAAGGGCATCCGCACCCAACCGGGTAGGTGGAAGGGTGTTGGTACATCAGGTTGGAAAAAGGTTACGCAAGACAGACTGGCCGAAGATGGAGTCCTGTCTTCCAGCCTTGTCCAAACAATAATGGGCTGCAAAGGTATGGAGAGAACTCCAGGTTGCAGCTTTGCAGATGTCAGGAAGCGGCACCGATCGAAGGTGTGCCACTGACGTCGCCATGGCCCTCACAGAGTGTGCTTTAACACGGTCTTGAAAAGGAATGCCAGCTTGCTCATAGCAAAAAGAAATGCAGTCCGCCAACCAGGAAGCAAGAGCCTGCTTACCCACAGGTTGTCCCAACTTATTAGGATGGAAAGAGACGAATAATTGAGTGCTCTTCCTGTGGGAAATTGTACGGTCTAGGTAAAAAGCTAGAGCCCGTTTACAGTCTAGGGTATGCAGGGTCTGCTCTCCAGAGTTGGAGTGGGGCCTGGGAAAAAAGATAGGTAGTATGATGGATTGATTGATATGAAACTCAGAAACTACCTTAGGTAAAAATTTAGGGTGAGTGCGGAGTACCGCCCGGTCCTGCAGGAGCTTAGTGTAAGGCGGATAGGTAACTAGGGCCTGTAATTCACTAACCCTGCGAGCTGAAGTAATAGCCAAAAGGAATAACACTTTCCAAGTGAGATATTTAAAGTCACAGGAGTGCAGAGGTTCAAAAGGAGGTTTCATAAGACGACCAAGAACCAGGTTAAGGTCCCAGGATGGGGCCGGAGGACGCAAGGGTGGCTTTAGATGGAGCAAGCCCTTAAGAAAGCGTGTTACTAGGGGTTGTACTGAAATAGGATTACCCCCAATACCCTTATGGAAGGCGGCTACCGCACTGACATGCATTCTGATAGAAGAGGTTTTAAGACCTGATTCAGAGAGATGCCATAAATAGTCCAAGAATTTGGAGATTGGACAGGAAAGGGGATCAAGGGACTGAGAAGTGCACCATGATGTGTACCTTTTCCATTTGTATGAGTAAGACTTTCTTGTGGAAGGCTTTCGTGAAGCTATCAGGACCCGAGAAACGGAATCTGAAAGGTTGAAAGGCTGAAGGACTAACCTTTCAACATCCATGCCGTCAGGGACAAGGCTTGGAGGTTGGGATGGAGGAGGCATCCGTCGTTTTGAGTGAGCAGATGCGGGTCCTTTCCCAGAGGAATGTGCCTGCGGATGGAGAGATCCTGGAGTATTGGAAACCATACTTGGCGTGGCCAGTAAGGTGCTATCAGGATCATGGTTCCTCCGTCCTGGCGTAGCTTCACGAGAGTCTTTGACACAAGAGGGAGTGGAGGGAATGCATAGAGCAGACCGGTTGTCCACTTGAGGGAGAATGCATCCCTCGGCCGAGAGTGCTGGCTCCGAATGAGAGAGCAGTAAACGTCCACTTTGTGGTTCTGAGGGGACGCAAAGAGGTCTATGCGGGGAGAACCCCACTTGTGAAACAGAGAGGTCGCTACCAGAGGATCGAGTGACCACTCGTGTGGTTGGAAGACACGGCTCAGTTGGTCTGCCAATACATTGTCTACTCCCGGCAGGTAAGTGGCCCTGAGGTACATGGAGTGAGAGAGGGCTTCCGCCCAGATCTGCGCAGCTTCCTGACACAGAAGGAAGGAGCCTGTGCCTCCCTGCTTGTTTATGTACCACATGGCCACTTGGTTGTCCGTCTGGATTAAGATTATCTGATGAAAGAGATGATCTTTGAAAGTGCGGAGCGCATAGCGGATTGCTCGAAGTTCCAGGAAATTGATCTGGTGTTCGGCTTCCTGTTTGGACCATAACCCTTGGGTTTGAAAGTCGTCCACATGGGCTCCCCAACCGATGTGAGAAGCGTCGGTGGTTAGGATTACTTGCGGATCCGGTGGAAGAAAGGGTAAGCCCTGAAGGAGGTTGACCTGAGTCGTCCACCAGGTTAAGGATAGGCGCAGCGCTTGTGTGACTGTGACTATGGAGGACAGAGGCTGAAAAGCTTGAATCCATTGGTGTCGTAGAGTCCATTGTGTTACTCTCATGGCTAGTCGGGTCATGGGAGTGACTTGAACCGAGGATGCCATGTGCCCTAGGAGAATGAGGAACTGGCGAGCCGTGGCAGTGTTCTGAGACTGGAGCTGGCGAGCCAGGGACATTAGGGTGTGGACCCTCTGAAGAGGAAGGTAAGCCTTTGCCTGTAAGGTGTCCAAGTCTGCCCCAATGAAGGATAAGGTTTGAGACGGGACTAAGCAAGATTTCTCGTAATTGACGAGAAACCCTAAGGAAAGGAGTGTTTGAATAGTCAATTTTAGGGAGGATTGAGCTATCTGTTGGGTGGAGGCCCTGATTAGCCAATCGTCCAGGTATGGGTAGACGTGGACACCTTCCTTCCTTAGGAATGCTGCAACCACTACGAGACATTTGGTAAAGACTCGTGGGGCAGAAGCTAGACCGAAAGGTAGGACACGGTATTGATAATGGTCGTGGCCTACTAGAAACCGCAGATATTTGCGATGGGATTGTGTGATCGCAATGTGGGTATAAGCGTCCTTGAGGTCGAGAGAGCACAGCCAATCCCCTCTTTGTAGCAGAGGGAGCAGCGCGCCTAGGGTTACCATTTTGAACTTCTCTTTTTGAAGGTATTTGTTGAGGGCTCGAAGGTCCAAAATGGGACGTAGTCCCCCTGATTTCTTTGGTATTAGGAAGTATCTGGAATAGAATCCCTTGCCTCGTTGAGAGGGAGGAACGGGTTCTATAGCATTTGATTGCAGAAGAAGGGATACTTCCTGTTGTAATTGAGCCAAATGGGTGGATAGACTCCACGCTTGAAGAGGCGGGGAGTCTGCCGGAAGAGTTATGAAGTTGAGGTGGTAACCCTGTGCGATAATTGTTAGCACCCACTGATCTGAGGTGATCTGCAACCAAGGTGGTAGAAAATGGTACAGTCGACCTCCTACAGGGATGTCCGGAAGAGGGGTTTGGCATGTGTTCCCTACAGGGGAGTCAAAGGCCAGCCGCAGGCCCAGGAGGAGGGACTACAGTAGGCCTTTGTTTCCTAGGCTGACGCGGCTGAGGCCTAGTAGAGGATCGAGCTGGACGAGGCCTGGCCGATGGAGGGTAATAACGGCGTGGTCGAAAGAATGACTTCTTAGAGTCTTTCTTTTGCGGTTGCTTGGAGGTCAGCTCAGGTGGGACAGATGAGAGTTGTTTCAACGTCTCATGGTGGTCTTTTAACTCCGCCACAATCTGCTGAATTTGCTCTCCAAACAAATTGTCGCCTAAGCAGGGTAAATCAGCAAGACGATCTTGAACCTCTGGGCGAAGGTTGGATGATTTTAACCAAGCCCAACGTCTGGCTGAGATGGCTGTGGCTGAAACTTTTGTGGAAGCATCGAATATGTCGTAGGCAGTCCTAATCTCGTGCTTCCCTGCCTCAAATCCCTTGTGAAGAAGGGCTTGAAGCTGCGGTTGGTATTGGTCTGGCAACGTGTCAGCATAGTCTTGCATCTGCTTAAGGATGGCTCTGTTGTACTGAGTCATGTAAAGTTGATATGAAGCTATGCGTGAAATCAACATAGCTCCATGATAGACTTTCCGTCCAACACTATCTAGGAACTTGTTGTCCCTGGTAGGTGGGGTAGAAGAGTGTGGCTTAAGACGCTTGGCCTTCTTCTGCGCGGACTCAACCACAACAGAGCGATGATCCAGTTGAGGTTTTTGGAAACCTGGTGCTGACTGGACAAGGTAGGTGGAGTCAGCTTTTTTGTTAACTGGTGACACTGATGAAGGAGATTCCCAGTTTTTCTTGAGCAGATCCAAAAACACCTGGTGTATAGGGATGGAAGCGATGATTTTTGGAGCATCCAGAAATTGAAGGAGTTCCATCATCTGGTGTCTGTCATCAGCTTCAGATTGTAGTTGAAAAGGTACAACTTCTGACATCTCTTTCACAAAATTAATGAAAGATAGATCCTCAGGAGGAGATCTTTTTCTACTCTCTGTAGGAGATGGTGGCGAAGGCAAATCTGTGTCAGAAGATGTATCATCATCATCACCCCAGGTATCGTAGGGATCAAGTGGGGCTTGTAGCCCTGATGGACCTGGCTGAGGCTCTGAAGGCATCGATGGAAACCGAGGTGGAATCGGTGCCGTAGGTGGAACCAGAAATGGCATCGATGGCTTCGGTGCTGCCGATGGAATCGGTGCCTGGCGTGGAATGGATGGAACCGAAGGATATATCGGTGGAGATATACCAGAAGGCACCGATGGAACCACCCCGGAAGGGGGAATCCGGAACGGTGTTTCTCCTGCCGATGAAAATCCAGTCGGAGACGGTGGTGTTGTCGATGGTACTGGAATCACCGATGGAAGGGCCGTCATGAGCGCCTCCATGCGGCTCAGTAGCGGTGCTAGCGCTTGTATCAACGGCTCGGTGGTCGGTTCCCTCCTCGGTGGCGAAGCCGGTGCCGGTGTCGGTGTCGGGGGCGGCACTGGAACCGGTGCCGGAGACGGTGCCGATGGAGGTTGCAATTTCTTCATCGCTTTCTCGATGGCCTCCTGGACCAGCCGGTCCAGTTCTGCCCGGAGACCAGGGGTAACCATACCCGGCTCGACGGGAGAGGGAGGCTGAGGCAGGGCCGGAGGGACCACCGTAACCGGTGGGATCACGGCCCCCGCACCCGGGGAGGGTGAGGGTTTCCTCGATGCCGGCGAACGAGACGTGGAGGGTGTCCGGTCTGTTCGCGGCTTCTTTGTCGGTGGCTCGGCTTGAGCAGAGGTCGATGGCTGTGAATCCTCGACAGGCCGAGACTTGTGCCGTCGATGGTGGTGCTTTTCCTTCCGATCCCCTCGCCCATCCGGGGAAGGGACGGGAGTCGACGGCCGAGAAGCGATCGATGGCGGACAGTCACCGGAGGGTTGACAATGATGGTACAACTTCGACGGTGCCGGTTCCGATGACGTCGATGCTATCGATGGCGTTGGGGTGGGTGCATGGAAGAGGAGCCCCATCTTCTCCATCCTGGCTTTGCGACCCTTGGGTGTCATTAAGGCACATTTGGTGCAAGTCAGGACATCATGCTCACTACCCAAACACATTACACAAACCCTGTGGGGGTCTGTGATGGACATAGTCCGGGTACAATCCGGACAACGGCGGAACCCCGTTGCCATGGCCTGAAGCCAAAATTTAGGCTGGGGATCGGTAAGTGCCAACAGGCCTCAAGGGCCAAAATCGACGGTAGTCGATGGAAAAAGGCAAAAAACTTACCGGGTTCCGTAAGATGACTAAAAATTTGTCGAAGGGAGACCCCTGAGGGGCAAATTTTCTTAGGAAATTAATTTCCAAATTCCTGTCAGGAACGTGGTTAGAGAGCTCCTTTCACCGCGTGGCAACTGCTGCGCGGAAAAAAGAAGACTGAAGGGAGACCCCTGCTGGCTGCAGGGTCAGTGCCTTGCTGGGCATGCCCAGTAGGGGCCAGTCAAAGTTCTGTTTAAACTTTGACAGAAGTTTTCCGTGGTGGGCTCCATCCTCGATGTCACCCATTTGTGAGGACAACCATCCTGCTTGTCCTGTGAGAAACGTTGTTACCACCTGTGGGGAGGAGCCCCACAGGTACACACTGTTGGGAGGCGAGGTTAGGCACAGCAGGAAGCTCTGGGTGAAACTGTGGAGAGGTCCCAAGGAGCGGGGTAAGAGACAGAGCAAGGAGGGACCCCCACAGTGAATCAGCAGGCAGGGGATAAGTACCTGGGCAGAGACCTCCGAAGGGGGTGGCGCTAGGCAGGCCCATGGAGCAGGAAACGCAAGACCAGATGTACAGGAGGTATTCCGTAGATGCAACTCCGAGGGGCGGAGCTGCACAGCAAAGAAGGTACTGATGCGATGACGTAGGCTAACCCGCGGAGCGGGGAAGCCCGAGTCAGGTCTCCAGATGATGGCGTAGACCAGCCCGAGGAGCAGGAGGTGCCGGTAGTGACCGGTGGCTGAATCAAGGGTACCGCCCCGAGGAGCAGGGAGGCACAACGGTCCCTGGTATCAAATGTAGACACTGCCCCAAGGAGCGGGGAAGCACTGACAGTCTCTGTATAGAACGTAGGCACTGCCCCGAGGAGCGGGGAAGCACTGGGGTAGAACTCCCAAGTGATGAAGGCGTTAACAGAGGTGGCCCCGAGGAGTGGGGAACCAGCAAGGCAGGACCTCTGGAAGACGCAGGGCCAGCCCAAGGAGCGGGGGAGGCCAGGAGACCAAGTCTCAGAGGAGCGCGCACGCTGGCCTCCGAGGAGCGGGTACAAGGCAGGGCCCAGAGTCCAAGTAGGGTCCGTTAGTGTCACCACAGGTCCACTGGAGACAGAAACTCGTAGAATAGCGATGGAACTCGTTGCCAAGTCAGCTAGTTGGATGCGAAGGTGGAGCTTAAGAACCCTGAACCAATGACATCATCAATCAGGGTTGCCCCCGAGGTTCAAAAGCTTCAAAAGAGGGCCCAGTGGTGTGCGCATGCACCTACGAAGGCCCAGAGTCGGCGTGGGTGGCTGCAGCGTCCCAACCGCCATGAGAAACCATGGGGTATATGGCGGCCGAGACTGGTCCCTGCCACGAGCAGGCCCGGAGAGGGAAGCAGGATGGTGCAGGACATGAGTAGACATAGTCGCAGCCGTCTGCAACCGATGGTCATAACAGTACCCCCCTCGTAAGATACCCCCGGGGGGTTGGGTTTACGAGGATGCTTGGCATGGAACTGCCGAATGAGATCCTTGTCCAGGATACTGGCCGCAGGTTCCCAGCTGTTCTCCTCAGGCCGAAAGCCCTCCCATGAAACGAGATATTCCCACTTTCTTCCATGTTTTCTAAAGTCCAGGACATCTCGGACTTGATATCTGCCTCTGAGGACAGTGGATGAGGGTCCAGCGGTTTCTTAGAAAATCCTGAGAGCACCAAAGGCTTTAGTAAAGAAACATGGAAAGCACTGTGAATCTTGAGCGAGGAAGGCAGCTGAAGTCGGTAAGTAACTGGACCCAGATGGCGAAGTAAAGGAAAGGGCCCAATATATCTAGGGGCGAAGCGAGCTGAATAAATTTGGTACTGAGCCATACTTTATCTCCAGGTTGGAACTGAGGAGCTTCGCAGTGATGTGCGTCAAAAGCCTTCTTCAATCTCTGAGCAGCCTGTTTGAGCAGCTGCTGGGTCTTATGCTACAATTGGTGTAATTCTTTAGCAGTTGCTTGGGCTGCTGGTGATGCCATGGACAGCGGGAGAGGAAGTGGTGGCAAAGGCTGGCATCCATAGAGCACCTGGAAGGAAGATGAGCTGGTGGAAGTGGACTGGTGGGAGTTTAGTGCGAACTCCGCCATGGAAGGAGGTCGGCCTAATCATCCTGCCACAGGCTCATGTGGCTCGCAAGAATTGCTTAGTCCTCTCAGTTTGGCCATTGGCTTGAGGATGGTAAGCAGAGGTGAAATTTAATGAAATATTGAATTTTCTGCAGAGAGATTTCCAGAAGGATGCAGTGAATTGAACTCCACAGTCTGAGAGAATGTGCTTGGGGAGAACTTGGAGCTGGAACACATACCAAAAGAACAAATTGGCAAGTTGAGGTGCCAAAGGAAGGCCGGGTAGAGCCATGAAGTGGGCCATTTTAGAAAAACAGTCGACAGTGACCCAAGATGGTATTGTTACCATTGGAAACAGGCAAATCCACTATAAAGTCCATTGCGATGTGGGTCCAGGGCTCGCTTGGAATGGGGAGGGGTTGCAAGAGTCCCCAGAGCCTTCCTGCTGGAGGTTTATGACGGGCGCAAGCTTGTGTATCCTTCCGTATAGTAACCCACCAATAGTACCACGGAAGAGTGGATGTCCTGAGGTCAAAAAGTCATGAGCCCATTGCAGAATCCTCCGTTGAAGCTGGCGAGGGACCACCATCTTCCCCGGTGGTACTGGAAAGGTGATGGACAGAATGACCTTGGCAGGGTTTATTATGTGCGTACATCCTCTGCGATGAAGGATCTGGAGAGAGCATCATCGCACCCATTTTTATTGGCTGGATGGTAACGCAGAATGAAATTGAATCAGGTAAAGAAGAGGAACCAACGGGCCTGGCGATGGTTTAAACGCTGAGCATTATGTAAATACTCGAGATTTTTATGGTCCGTGTATACGGTGATCTGGTGTTGGGCTCCCTCGAGCCAAGGTCACCATTCCTCAAAAGCCAGTTTGATGGCCAGCAATTCTTTATCCCCAATGGTGTAATTACGTTCCACTGGAGAGATGTGCTGGGAAAAAATGAGCAAGGGTGTAGTGTATGAGTAGTAGAGTATTGGCTGAATACGGCTCCTACTCCAAAGTCGGAGGCATCGACCTCAACGATAAAAGGCCGTGTAGGGTCTAGATGGTGGCAACATGGTTCCTTGAAAAAGGCAGACTTGAGATCCTGATAGGCGGTCATGGCTTCGGGTGACCACTGGGAGGGGTTGGCTCCCTTGCGAGTCATGGCCGTGTGTGGTGCAATCAAGGTTAAATAATGGTGAATAAAGGAGCGATAGTAATTGGCGAAGCCAAGGAATCTCTGAAGTGCCTTGAGGCCCGTAGGTGGAGGACAATCATGGATGCTCTTCAATTTCTGAGGATCCATTCTATACCCCTAGCTGGACACCAATTACCCAAGGAAAGGAACGGACTCTTGCTCGAAGGAGCACTTCTCAAGCTTGGCGAAAAGTTGGTTATCTCACAGACGCTGGAGGATACGAGAGACATCCTGGCGATGGCTTTGAAGGTCTTACAAGAAGACTAGAATGTCATTGAGGTACACAACTACGCACTGGTAAAGCTTATCTCTGAAAACTTCATTCATCAGGTTTTGAAATACCGCGGGCGTGTTGCAAAGCCAGAATAGCATCCATCACGCGTGTTAAAGGTGGTATTACTCTCGTCACCCTCGTGGATCCGGACTAGATTGTAGGCCCCGCGGAGATCTGAGTCAGGTCTCCAAATAATGATGTAGACCAGCCCGAGGAGCGGGAGGTGCCGGTAGTGACCGGTGGCTGAATGAAGGGTACCGCCTCGAGGAGCAGGGGGGAACAATGGTCCCTGGTATTGAATGCAGGCACTACCCCGAGGAGCAGGGAAGCACTGACAGTCTCTGTATAGAATATAGACACTGCCCCAAGGAGTGGGGAAGCACTGACAGCCTCTGTATAGAACATAGGCACTGCCCCGAGGAGCGGGGAAGCACTGGGGTAGAACTCCCAAGTGATGAAGGTGTTACCAGAGGTGGCCCCAAAGAACGGGGAACCAGCAAGGCAGGACCTCTGGAAGGAACAGGGCCAGCCCAAGGAGCGGGGGAGGCCAGGAGACCAAGTCTCTGAGGAGCGCGCATGCTGGCCCCAGAGGAGCAGGTACAGAGGGTCCAGAGTCCAAGCAGGGTCCGGTAGCATCACCACAGGTCTATTGGAGACAGGAGCTCGTAGAGTAGTGATGGAACTCGTTGCCAAGTTGGCTAGCTGGGGGTGAAGGTGGAGTTTAAGAACCCTGAACCAATGACATCATCAATCAGGGACACCCCCAAGGTTCTTGCCTTAGAATCTTCAAAAGAGGGCCTGGTGGCATGCGCGCACACCTAGGAAGTGTTGCGATGTTGGTCTACGACGGCTTCGCCCCGTCTACCTTACTTTTCTTGCGGCTCCTCCTGCTCACCTTAGACTGCTGGCTGCCGCGGCGTCTGTCTGCCGACCTCTCCGGCGTCCCCGGACCGGCTTTGGTGCTGTTTCCCACCATGCTCCTGGAAATAAAGATGAGGGCGGCGTGCGCGCCGCCCTCATCTTTATTTCCTCACTAGCTATACCCGGCCATGCGTTGTTGTGGCTCAGTCTGGTTAAATGGAAAAGAAAGAAAAGAGAAAGCGCACGTTTTGAATATGGTTAATTTCTCAATGCTTGTGGGTATACAATATTTTTGGTTGTTCCATTGTAGGTGCAGATATAGAGATTGTCTGGTTTGCCGACTCTAGAACACGCAACATGTAATTGTCCATGTGAGAAGCAATCCGTGTCTAGATGTAAACCGCATAATTCTAGAATTGAAAAAGAATGAAAAAAAGAAAAAACAAACTATACTCACTAAATGAACGGTATGGTAAACGACACAGGTCAATTCCAACGCAGTGTCACACGAAATAATGAAATCAAAATGAAAATAAATCGAAATCTATGAAAATTCAATTTAACAATGCAATCGGAAACATTGAAATGGAATTGTAAAATATTTAGTCCAAGCCGTTAAGCCCGTTAAAACGGGGGATATTTTTGTCCCCTTTCCTCCTACGTCTTTGCTCTGCTCCGCTCCCCCGCCCCCCCCCCCAAGCACCACGAAGGGCCAGAGGCGGCGGCGGTGGTAGGAGCTGCAGCGGTGGCCGAGGGGGATCTCGCGAGGCGTAATGGTCCTGCCATTCCAACTCCCTCCCTCCTTCCCCGGTGGCGGAGGACAGGCTCAGACCCCTTTCACTCTATCCTTACAGGCCCCAACTCCTTTGCTCTCCCATTCCCCTCTACACTGAACCCCTTCCACTGTAACCTATAAGTGGAGAGCTGGAGGGGGGGGGTTAGAGAATCTCTCTCTCATACAGCCCCCTACATAGGCTTCCTCTCTCTCTCTCTTGCACATACACTCTCCCTCTGTCCCTCACACACGCATGCCCAATCCCTCTCACACACATACACAATCCCTCACGTAGTCTCCCTCTCTCTCTGGCACTCACACTCGCCTTCAGCGCACATTAAGAACATAAGAACATAAGAAAATGCCATACTGGGTCAGACCAAGGGTCCATCAAGCCCAGCATCCTGTTTCCAACAGTGGCCAATCCAGGCCATAAGAACTTGGCAAGTACCCAAAAACTAAGTCTATTCCATGTAACCATTGCTAATGGCAGTGGCTATTCTCTAAGTGAACTTAATAGCAGGTAATGGACTTCTCCTCCAAGAACTTATCCAATCCTTTTTTAAACACAGCTATACTAACTGCACGAACCACATTCTCTGGCAACAAATTCCAGAGTTTAATTGTGCGTTGAGTAAAAAAGAACTTTCTCCGATTAGTTTTAAATGTGCCCCATGCTAACTTCATGAAGTGCCCCCTAGTCTTTCTACTATCCGAAAGAGTAAATAACCGATTCACATCTACCCGTTCTAGACCTCTCATGATTTTAAACACCTCTATCATATCCCCCCTCAGTCGTCTCTTCTCCAAGCTAAAAAGTCCTAACCTCTTTAGTCTTTCCTCATAGGGGAGTTGTTCCATTCCCCTTATCATTTTGGTAGCCCTTCTCTGTACCTTCTCCATCGCAATTATATCTTTTTTGAGATGCGGCGACCAGAATTGTACACAGTATTCAAGGTGCGGTCTCACCATGGAGCGATACAGAGGCATTATGACATTTTCCGTTTTATTCATCATTCCTTTTCTAATAATTCCCAACATTCTGTTTGCTTTTTTGACTGCCGCAGCACACTGCACCGACGATTTCAATGTGTTATCCACTATGACACCTAGATCTCTTTCTTGGGTTGTAGCACCTAATATGGAACCCAACATTGTGTAATTATAGCATGGGTTATTTTTCCCTATATGCATCACCTTGTACTTATCTACATTAAATTTCATCTGCCATTTGGATGCCCAATTTTCCAGTCTCACAAGGTCTTCCTGCAATTTATCACAATCTGCTTGTGATTTAACTACTCTGAACAATTTTGTGTCATCTGCAAATTTGATTATCTCACTCGTCGTATTTCTTTCCAGATCATTTATAAATATATTGAACAGTAAGGGTCCCAATACAGATCCCTGAGGCACTCCACTGTCCACTCCCTTCCACTGAGAAAATTGCCCATTCAATCCTACTCTCTGTTTCCTGTCTCTCTCACACAGTTAAAACGGGCGGGATTTTTGTCCCCTCCCCTTCTAAGTCTTTGCTCTGCACTCGCAAGAGCTTGTAAAGTTCCCACGCCAGTTGTGTTTGGGAGAGAGAGGAAAACACTCCATCCCCCCTCCCTCGCAAAGGGCAGGCGGCAGGCACTGCAACAGATTTGGGACACGTTGCCTAGCTTACTTTGCTGTTTCTGACAGACCTGTGCCTTTAAGAAATCCGATCGGGGGCTTGAGAGGGAGGGGAGAGCAGGGCTCTGGCTTTCACTTTCGTTTACATGGTTCTGCTGGGAGTGGGGGTGGAGCGATGCCCATGTAAACTCTTCCCGTGGCGGCTGAGACCCACGGACGGGTTGACAGCACTGCCTTCCCCTCCCCCCCCTACTTGGCTTCTCCTTATCTGTGGGGCTCAAGGGGGTGGGGGAGGAGGGCGAGCTGTTCTCTGTTCAGCTCTTTGCGCTTTGACTGCTGCAGGCTGCAGCTGCTTGTGATCTCTTCACAGCCGCTTTCAACTGCATTTGCTCTGCTCCGGCCATCCCTCCCCCCTTGCCCGGCAGTGGATGGACTGGCTCGGTGACTCTTCTACCATTTCCTCCTCCTGTGTGTAACTGTCCAGCAGTCCCTACTCCCTCCCCCCTTCCCCAGCGGGGGAGGAACGGGCTGAGCTGTTTCTCGGAGCGGCGACTCGTCTGCCCTTTCCTCCTCCCCTCTGTGACACCCAGCATGTAGCGCAGAGCTCAATGGTCCGCACATGCGTGGTAGAGCTGCTCTCTACTGCGCATTTGCGGGCCGTGGGTCAGAGCCCATTTATATTGTATATAGCGTGTGTTGCTTGTACGTCCAACAGATGGCGCTGTTTTTCCAAAAAAGCATTTTTTTTACCTGTCACAGGTGTGACATCTATATAATATAGGTATATAAAAACACGCGCGTATTTGAATGCAACGTTGTGTCAAAATTTCAAAGCAATCGGTGAAGAACTTTCGGAGATTTAAGATTTTGAACAAACGAACATTTATATTTTTATTTATATAGATTGGCCCGAACCTCAGGGGCGTCCCCCTGAGATGATGTCACGCTGCCCGGATATTTAAGTCTACCTCTTTTGCTAGCTAATCGAGTTAGCAACAACTCGGATTATACGGATGGGATTCGCTCTCCGTACCGAAGCTACTCTGCCACTCCAGCGTTTTCTGGAACTCTTACTGCTAACGGGCTACCCACTCCTCGGGGGTCTCTTCTACTTCTTTCAGGTGCTATCAGGAAACCAGTACTCACTCCTCGAGGGCCCATGTTCCTTGAGTCGCTGCCTGCATCTATAATCCTTTCTACTTGAAAAACTTCACTAACAGTATCCATCTGTGAGTACAACTACCATCTATTCCACAGTACTGCTTCCCTGGAACCAGGTACTCACTCCTCGAGGGCCTACCCTCTGTTCCAGTGCCAGACCTCTTGTCTAGTGGTGTGAGTGCTGTGTGAATACAATTCCACTGAGTCTCCCTGCTCTAAGGGATCAGGTACTCGTTCCTCGAGGGCCTGCTCTCCCTGTCACAGAGTCACCCTACCTGGGACTCTATACATTTCTCACTGTGTACTCATAACTCTGTCTCTTTCCACTGCAGCACAGCCAAGCAGAGGATCCGCTGTTCCAGCATCCTGTGGGATACTTGCCCAGCCGGGCTCAACATCTACCACTCACTACTGCCACTTCTGGTGGTTTCCAAAACTGTTTAAATAAAGATTCAATCTGTGTTTGTGTGTCCAGAGTCTAGCCTGACACCGTGGTCCCTCACGGGACTGCCCCCCGTGGACGTGGTCAGCTGCCACAGTGTCCAAGGATCCACCCAAACACCAATAACCATAACAGGAAGGCCTGGAGTTGGCGTGGGTGGTGGCAGCATCCTGACTGCCAGGAGGAACCATGGGGGTACGCGGCAGCTGAGACTGGCCCTTGCTGCAAGCAGGCCCGGAGAGGGAAGCAGGACAGTGCAGGACGTGAGTAGATGTGGTCGCAGCCATCTGTGACTGACGATCATAACAAAACCTGCTTTCCATTGAAAGAAGTATGCCTCCTGTGCATGTAAACCTTGAAGGTATTTAAATGTCTCTATATCTCTCTTATTTTGCCTTTCCTCTAGGGTATGCATGTTTAGAACTTTAAGTCTATTCTAGAATGAAGACCACTGACTATTTTAGTTCTCTGGACTGACTCCAGTTTATACCCTTTTGAAAATGTGGTCTCCACACAGTATTCCAAATGAGGTATAGGAAAATTAGGTTATTACCTTTGCTAATTTTCGTTCCAGTAGTATCATGGATCAGTCCAGAAAGCTGGGTTATGCCTCCCCTCCAGCAGATGGAGTCAGAGAGAAAACTGAAAGCACCCCCTAGATATACTGGTGTGCCACCTGCGATCCTTCAGTATATTTTTATTTATTTATTTTTAATTTTTATATACCGGAATTCCTGTATGCAATACAAATCATTCCGGTTTACAAGTAACGAAAAGGTTGCCCTGGTCTGGGAGGTTAGACCGGGGTTTTGTACAGAAGTAATGAATTAACCACCATCAATACTGCCCCCAAGAATCCCGACTTCCTTCTTATGTGCTTAACAAGTGACCAGATCAAGTAGAAACATCCTTGAGAACAGATAAAACCGGACACAACAACAGGACACCAAGAGTGTACAGTAACACACAATAAACTGGTAGAAAGATAAACCGGAAACCTGTGGTAACTGTCTCCAAACAAACTGAAAAGGAAAAGATAGAGAATACGAGCGGACTTCCAGAAAACACCGTGGGCGGGTGTCTGGACTGATCCATGGTACTACTGGAACGAAAATTAGCAAAGGTAAGAACCTAATTTTCCTTTCCCAGTACGTACCAGGATCAGTCCAGACAGCTGGGATGTACCCGAGCCGCCATAACTGGGGTGGGACCCGGCAAGTCCCGCTCGAATCACACTGCTCCCAAAGCACTCTGCAGGCGGACCACGGACATCCAGGCGATAATGCCTGGCAAATGTATGCCAAGATTTCCACGTGGCCGCCCGACATATCTCTTGGCAGGAGACCAAGTGATGCTCTGCCCACGAAGTCGCCTGAGACCGCAGAGAATGAGCTTTAAGTCCAGGAGGAACAGGCTTACCGCAGGCCACATACGTGGACGCAATAGCACCCTTTAACCAGCGTGCAATAGTAGCCTTAGAAGCCTGAAGACCCTTCCTGGGTCCATTCCACAACACGAAAAGGTGATCCGACCGCCGAAAATCATTGGTAACCTCCAAATAGCGTAAAAGAATCCGACGGACGTCAAGACGCCGCAATTCCCTACCTTGAGAAGACTGGAGATCTTCTTCCGAAAAGGAAGGTAATTCCACCGTCTGGTTAACATGAAACGCGGAAACCACCTTAGGCAAGAAGGACGGAACCGTCCGCAGAGAAACTCCGGACGCGGAGATGCGCAGGAACGGTTTCCTGCAAGAGAGAGCCTGAAGCTCCGACACTCAACGAGCCGAGGAAATGGCCACAAGGAAAACCGCCTTGAGGGTCAGATCCTTCAATGAAGCAGTCTTGATAGGTTTAAACGGAGCTGCACACAAGCCACGGAGTACCAGATTTAAATTCCAAGACGGACAGGGAAGCCTGACAGGAGGACGCAAGTTTCTAACCCTTCGTAAAAAACGAGCCACATCTGGATGACTCGCGAGGGAAGACCCTTCGACCTTACCCCTCAAGCATCCCAAGGCCGCCACTTGAACACGAAGTGAATTATACGCCAGACCCTTCTTCAAGCCATCCTGCAGGAACAGAAGGATATCCGCCACGGACGAACGCCTGGTCGAGGTACCCGCCGTATCACACCAATCATGGAAAACTTTCCAAACCCGTGCATAGGCCAGCGTAGTGGAAGAACGACGCGCCCGAAGGAGGGTAGACAGCACCGCATCCGAATAACCTCTCTTTCTCAGTTGCCGCCTCTCATAAGCCAAGCCAAGCCGCCAGCTCGAAAAATACTGGACCCTGACAAAGGAGATTGGGCAGATGACCGAGACGCAGGGGACCGTCCACTGCTAGGTTGACGAGATCCGCAAACCACGGACGGCGCGGCCATTCCGGAGCTACGAGAATCACCGGGCCGCGATGGGACTCTATGCGTCTTAGCACCTTCCCGACTAGGGGCCACGGAGGAAACACATAAAGAAGGATGTGTCGAGGCCAAGGGAGTACCAGCGCGTCCACCCCTTCTGACGCGTGTTCGCGTCGGCGACTGAAAAACCTCACCGCCTTTGCGTTTTGGCAGGTCGCCATTAGATCCAAGCGTGGGATCCCCCAACGCTGAGTGATGAGAGAAGCTCCTGCGTGGTCAGCAGCTGTTGGACCCAGCGCAGGTTGGCCCTCTGCACTAGGCTGCTGCATGCAGCCGCCCGGACACCCAGGGCCGCCACATCGAAAATGCGCTTCAATAAGACCTCCAGCTTGCGATCCTGGAGATCTTTCAACGCTATACCCCCCGTCACGGGGATAGTCGTGTGCTTGACCACGGCCGTGACAGCCGAGTCTACCGCGGGCGTCTTCAAAAGCTCCAATGAGTCCTTAGGCAAGGGATACAGCTTTTCCATGGCTCGATTCACGCGCAGGGAAGCCTCTGGCAGCTCCCATTCCTTCGAGACGATCTGTAAGACCTTGTGGTGGAAGGGAAAGGTCTGCGGGGGGGCTCTAAGCCCTGCCATCGCGATATCCCCTGTGGACGTGTCCGCCTCCTGAGGCGGCGTCGTTAACTCCAACTCCTGCAACACGTGGACAATAAGGGAGCTTAATTCCTCTTTTCCAAACAAGCGTAGTACCTGGGGGTCATCCCCCTCTACGGTCTCCTGATCATCCGCAGTCAGCAAGTCCGGAGCCCCCGGGGATTCCGGAGCGGCCCCTGCGTCTCCTATGTCCTCAGCGCTCCCCACCCTCAGACGGGTAGCTTTGCCCCCGGAGGGCCCCACCACCGGTGGACTCCTCCGGGGCGAGGGAGTGGTCTTGGGGACCTTCGGGGGAGCAGGAGCCTCCGCCTCCCAGCCGGATTCCGCCTGCAAAAATGCTTTGTGCATTAAAAGCACAAAGTCAGAAGAAAATGGCACCGCCCGTTTTAAATTTTTCTTCGGCCCATCCGATGAGGGGGGGCCTCGGGGGGACTCCAAATCGGGCCGGGAGCGCGGACTCTGTGCCCCAGGAGAGGGAGGAGGGGAGATTTCCTCCTCCGAAGCTGAAAACTCAGTGTGCCGCGTGTCCAAGATGGCCGCCGCACTCCTCCCCGGTGGAGGAGGGGCCGGAGAATGGCTGCTGGAGACGCTGCTGTGCCGCGCCGAAGAGGGGAGAGAAGACTCGCTGCGGGCAGCGCTCGGCCCCCCCGAGGGTCCCTCGCCCCCGGGAACACATCGGGGGCAGAGACCCCCGCTGGAGAGTCGCGCCCCCGCCTCTCCACAGGTCAGGCAGACCAAAGACCTAGGCATCAGCGCAGAGTCAGGCAAGAAAAAATTGGCGCCAAAAATCAGGTGAGGCGATCCCCACAAACAAACGCGCGCTGGGTGAGCTAGCCACCCCCTCCGGGGTCCGAGCAGGCACTGGCAGGCCGGGGTCAAGAAAAAAAGGAGCTCACTGCCTGTCCCCAACAGGACTTAAGTGGCTCTGAAATAGAACGTATTCTTTTTTTTTTTTTTTTCCAAACCCCCTTCAGGACTGAACGCCTGGAATTGGGGGGGGAGGGTGACCGGCCCACCGGTAAGCTCTCCCCCAGCCTTGCGGACACACTAACCCGGGAATATCAGAAGGGTATAACCCTCCGAGCCTGCCTTAAACCGAACTATAACCGCGCAGCGCAAGAAAATCACACAGACCCTCACGCAGACAGACAGGCAGACAGAGGAAGAAAGGAAGCATCAACTGATCTTGTCCCCTGTCCTACCTCACTCTTTTTTTTTTTTTTTAAATTCCCAGTCCCGAAAACTGACCAGACCAGGACCGCAGGTTATGCCTCTCAATCTGCTGGAGTCAGAGAATATACTGAAGGATCGCAGGTGGCACACCAGTATATCTAGGGGGTGCTTTCAGTTTTCTCTCTGACTCCATCTGCTGGAGGGGAGGCATAACCCAGCTGTCTGGACTGATCCTGGTACGTACTGGGAACAGCAATATTATCTCTATTTTTCTGCTGACCTTTCCTGTCCCTATGTAGCCAAGCATCTTTCTGGCTTTGGCTGTCATCTTATCCACCTGTTTGGCCACCTTAAGATCAGCAGATACAATCATTCCAAGATCCTACTCATCTTTCATGCTTAGAAGATCTCACCCATAAACTGTACCCCTCCCTTGGATTTTTGCAGCCCAAACTCATCACTCTGCTACAATAGCTCAGATCTTTGTAAATGCATTGCATTAGAGATGAATTTCAGTATATACTTTTAGCCTTGTTGCTAAATTCAAGCATCACTGTATTTACTAACCTCTTTGGTGCCACAATCACATTCCTCCGTTCCTTCCACAATTTGATTACCACAGGTTGAAGCAGTGAGTTTTCCAGTTCTTGGAATATTTAGCAAACACCATGTGCTACCTGAAGCTTTAAAATCGGCCATGTCAATAATACTGCAGTTACTAAAGGTAAAACGTGATCTATGATGTAAAAACAAATATAATATTATTCAATATATCAGTGCCATAATATCCAATATTGGACATACAAAAAGCTTTACAAAATTTGAAACTTCAAATAAGCTAATATAATTCAGGGAATTTCAACATATCTGCTCCTTGGGAAGCCTATAGGTCTGATTCATCAAGGGCTTTTAATTGTGGCAGAAAACATAGCAAATTGTGATCTGTGGGAATGACTTATTATGCAGCTAAGGTGTGTATATTAATCATGCAAAAAAGACCAGTTGAATTAGTTTTAGAAAATACATATAGCAGATAAACATATTTATGAAATTTTGGCTTTTTCCACTGCATTTATTTTATTTAGCCTCTCATTGTACTGATTATGCAGAATTACTGAACATTCTCGATATGTTACTACTAGAAGTAGTACTTTTCTAATCTTAAAAATGTAAAGTTAAATTAAGACAAATGGTTTGTGATGTATTGCTCTCACTAGTCACTCCTTTTTCTCATGTCTTCTTCCTACTTCATTTATACATCTATTTTATTTCCTTATTCTTACTAATTCTGATAAAATCTATAATTTTAAATAAAAAATAACTTTACTTACATGGCATTAGGTGCCATGATACAGTTGTTATTTCCACAGTTACAACTGTTTGGATCATCATGATGCATTCCCAAACAATGGCCCAACTCATGAGCAAATAAGACTGCAGACTGTGCTAAATGATCACCTTTGAACTGAAAAATATGTATTTAAACAGGAACAGCATCACAACAACATTAAGAAAAGCAAAGTTGCTTACTTGTAACAAGTGTTCTCCAAGGACAGCAGGATTCCAGTCCCCACAAGTGGATGAGGTCATCAAAGGGGAATGGAACAAACTTGCCTTAAAAGATTCCAGAGTTTTATACATGTTCTTAGTGAGCATGTGAGGGACAACCCAAACTGCCATTGCTTGGGGCTATTTTCGGTCCTATATGAAAGTTTTTTGGTAGAAAACAGTAGCCAGAGAAGGTAAAGAGTTTGAGTGGAATGGTATCCTGTTGTCCTGGAGAAAGCAAACTTGCCTCCCTGTAACTGGTATTCTCCAACAGGATAAACATGGGGTGATGTCATGGAAACCGTATATGGATGAGGTCCAAGGATTGACTAGAAAAGACTACAAGGTTTTTCTGCACATTTGCACAGACAACCCTCAGCTAATAATCCAGGGGTAGATATTCATAACCTATGCTTCTAAGTATATTTGCGTAGAAGTTTCTACTTAGCTGGATAAGTTGTATCCATCTAAGTTTAGACCTGCTATTGAACAGGTCTAACTTTGATGGAAAACTTATCTGGCTAAGTTTTAATATTGCTACTTAGCCAGATAAGTTAGCTGGCTAACTTATCTGGCAAGTTAGCTGGCTAGCCTGCGTCTGAATATCGGGCCACCAGTGTAATGGAATTCCTAGGGTAGGAGGGAGTGTATATTGTTTATTCTGCTATCCATTGAGAACTCCAGTTAAAGGTAAGCAGAAAAGGGGAAGAAACATCACTTTATCTGTGGGGATATAGGGAAAGGAGGTGTGCTGTGGGCCATTTCGGAAAGAGGAGATAGCCTTTTCATCTATATCAGTATAGTGTACAAACCACTGACATAAATGGAGAAATTGGACAAGGATCTGGCTGAAGACATCCTAAAGGTGGGCATGAAAGAAAAGGTTATGCAGCTAGAAGATTTTAACTTACCGGCTGTGGATTGGAATATTCTATCTACAGAGTCAGTTAGAAAAGATCCTGGACTCTTATCAAGGGGCTCTCGTCAGACAAGTGGTGATGGAACCCATGAAGGAAAGCAGAGTTGCTTACCTGTAACAGGTGTTCTCCCAGGACAGCAGGATGCAGTCCTCACATATGGGTGACATCATCAGGTGGAGCCCAGCATGCCATGATCCCTGTGTCCACAGGGGTCTCCCTTCAGTCTCGTTTGTAGCAAAAAGCGCAAGCGAAAAAATAAAATAATAAATGTAAGCGGACCTAACTCCGCGGAATGGCAGGTGGGTTTCATAAGGACTGCATCCTGCTGTCCTGGGAGAACACCTGTTACAGGTAAGCAATTCTGCTTTCTCCCAGGACAAGCAAGATGGTAGTCCTCACATATGCGTGATTAGCCAGCTATAGGCTGACTCATATTACAACAGGCCATAGCAGACAACTTGTACAGCAGGCACAATAATTGGGGATGCTATTGGCAAAGATGAGGCAGCCTGAAATCAAAGCAGGTGGTTGTGGAAGGAGTTGGGGATTATACTGGAACAAAGTTTTTCAAGACAGATTGGCCTTGTCTAAGCAGTAGAGGGCTGCGAATGTATGAAGAGAGCTCCATGTCACAGCCTAGCAGATGTCGGCAATTGGTACTGAATGATAGTGTGCTACCGATGTTGCCATGGCCCTTACAAAATGTGCCTGCACTCACACCTGGAGAGGAAGACCTGCTTCCTCATAGCAGAATTTGATACAGTCTCCTAGCCAGTTGGATAGAGTTTGCTTGCCCACTGGAACTTTGTCAAAGAAGCAAAGAGTTGGGTAGATTTCCTTTGGAGTGTAGTGCAGTCTAGATAGAATGCAAATGCATGCTTACAATCCAAGGTGTGAAAACCCTTTCTCCCTGGTGAGAATGAGGCCTTGGGAAAGAGTAGGCAGACTATAGACTGAGTAAGGTGAGAGGCTGTGTCCACTTTAAGAAGAAATTTAGGGTGAGTACGGAGGACTACTCGGTCACGGAGAAACCTAGTGTCGGGTGAGTATGCAACAAGGGCTTGTAACTCACTGACCCTTTTAGCAGAGGTGATGGCTACGAGGAAAAGAACTTTCCATGTTAGAATTTTAATGATATAGGAATGCAAAGGCTTGAACGGGGAATGTATGAGCCTTGTAAGCACTACATTTAGGCCCCATTCCATAACCGGTGATCGTAGAGGAGTCTTAAGTTGTAGAAAACCCATGATAAGCCGACTCTTAAGGGGTTGAGATGTTAACAGGGCAACCCCTACTCCCTGGTGGTACACTGAGATGGAACTAAAGTGTACCCGTGCGGAGGATGTCTGGGGACCAGAATCTGAAAGGTATCCTAGATAGCCTATTAGAAGTGGAGTGGGGAAGGAAAAAGGGGCCATTACCTTTTTGTGCACGCCATTTGGTAAATCTTGCCCATTTTGAATGGTGAGATTTACGTGTGGAAGGTTTTCGTGAAGCTACAAGTACCTGAGAATATCAGTGAGTCTGTGTAATGAGGTTGACCTGTGGGCAGGCGAATTGGTTCCTGGAGTGATAGCTTGAGAAGTATGGGGAAGCATACTTGTCGAGGCCAGTACGGGGTTATGAGAATCATTGAAAACCTGTCCTGCTATAGCTTCATGACTGTTTTGGTTATGAGCGGTATCGGAAGAGACGCATATAGGAGGCCGTTGTTGCAGGGGCGAGCAAAGGCGTCCATGGCTTACGCATTTCGAAGCCTATGTAGGGAGCAGAAGCTGTCCACTCTGTGGTTCGACTCGGACGCAAGAGTTCTATGACTAGTTGACCTCAGTGCTATGTTACAATGCTGCTTGTAGCTAGGCCACAAGCAGCCTCTCACATTTCCTTCTGCCAGCCTCCCGAAACTGCCGAAGACACTGTGCGGCCTAGAGGCCGCTGACGCCTGCCTTCTCGCAGCCTGGAGGCCACCTCCAGTTTCACCGCTTCCTGCGGCAGGAGACCGCCGCCGAGTGCTGCTCTCGTTCCTCTTCACAGCCAGGAGACCACCACCGAAGTCATCTCTCCATGCGGCCTGGAGGCTGCTGTTGACGCTCTTCTCTTGTGACCTGATGCCGCCCCTGCTTCCTCTTCATGGCCTGGAGGCCGTCGCCGAAGCTGCTCCTCTTCTTGCGGCAGGAAGCCGCCGTCAATCCTCCTCCTCCTTCACAGCAGGATGTCACTCTCCAGGGTCCTGCCTCCTTAGGTGCGAGGCCATGCCTCCTCTCTGCTCTGAAAGGGCCAGCGGTGGGCAGTCCTTCTGGGCTCCTCCTGAGGTTCCAAGGCGTTTTCTCTTCAGTCCTACAAAAGAGCTCAGCCTTCAGTCAGTCTTCGCCTTCGCAAGCCAGTCATGGAGCTGCCTGCTCCTGGAGTCTCTGCTGCTTCAGCTCTTCATCCAGGAGGCTCCAATGACCATCCTCACTTCTTCAAGGCATTCTGTTCCTCGTTGTCTTTGTTCATAGTTCCTGAACCTTTGTCTTGATCTTCGTTCCATGTTCTGGTCTCTCAACGGATCCCATCCTCTCGTCTCCAGATGTCCACATCTCCAGATGTCCATGTCTTCAGATGTCCTGATGTCTCTGTGTCTCCATGTCCAGACATCTCCCTATCTCTGGATGACCCGATGTCCCTTTCTCTTTGGATGTCCAGATGTCTCAGCCCCTGATATCTTTGTCCATCATTTTCCAGTTGTCCCTGTGGTCCTCCTCTCTTGACGTCCCTTGATGTCCAGATGCCATAGATGTCCTGATGTCCCGAGGTTCCGGTATCCATTCGTATCCGATGTCCTACATTCAAACCCTGATGTTCCAAGTCTCGCTTCTGATGTCCTCTGTCAGGTTCCAATCCTGAAGCACTGTCAATCCTTAAGCTCCGGGTTCAGCTTGCTCGCCCCGGACCTCGTCTCCAGCTGACCATTTTTTGGGATTAAATCTGTTCCTATCTGGTGTTCGTTTCCTGGTAGATGGAGCCCTCTTGTCTTCGAGCACTGCCCGGATTCTTCCTAGTTCCTGAGCCTCTATCTTCGTCAGAGAATTCAGTCCTTATTCTTGTTTGAGCCTTTCCAAGTTCCAAGCCCTCGTCTGAGTCTTCCCCAGCTCCATCCTCTTCGGAGTATCCGGAATCCTCGCCTGACTCTCTAGAATCCACTTCTGATCTTCACCTATGTCTGAATGTCATTGTCTCATCTGAGTTTCCAAGTACCTAGTGTCCTTGTCTTGTCTGAACTCCCAAGTCTCCAAGCATCCTTGTCTTATCTGAGTGTTATGGCTGAATGGTGTTTGGGTGGATTCTTGGGTACTGTGGCAGATGACCACACCCATGGGGAGGAGCCCCATGGGGAACCACAGTACTGGGCTAGACTCAGGATGCACAAACACAGAATCAGATCTTTATTGTACAGCTTGAAGGATACCACCAGAGGTGGCAGTAGTGAGGTAGTCTGTAGATTGCAGTCTCGGGACCCTCGGCAGAGGGAGCCCTTCTCACCCCATTGGTATGAGGAGCTTCTGGTGTAGGTTTCCCAGAAAGGTAAGCTGTGCATCGAGACAGACTGAGAGTTTAGATTACTCACTAGATGGTAGCTGTAGATGGTACTGGTACCAAGGCAGGGAGAGCAGGCCCTTGAGGAGCGAGTACCTGATCCCTGAAAAGCACCTGAAATAAAGCATAGGGCCACCGAGGAGCGGGTACCCAAATTAGTCAGTACCCCGAAGGGCAGAGAGGAAGCTTCCAGCGGTAGCTTGGAAGCGGCAGAGTTGCATAGACCGGCCGAAACCAATCCATTGCTAACTCAGTGATCTAGCAAATGCAAACAGGCTATATACTAGGTTGGCGTGACATCACTGAAGGGGGCGCCCTCAAGGTTTGCGCCAAAGCTGGAATACAGATGTGGGAGGCGCGCGCACTCTAGTAGGTCCTTGGGAGGAACATGGCGAGAGGCAGCACCATAGCCGTTCTGGGGACGCCCTAGAAGGCAGCTTGTAGATGTAGCAGTAGCCATTTTCCCAAGGCAAGCGGGAGGAGCCGTGAACCAGGTGAGGCAAACGGGGCTAAGCCGTCTAGCACCGATGGACGCAACACTGAGTCCCAAGCTCCTCATGTCTTCGACTCATCTGAGCCTCCGAGCTTCCTCGTCTTATTCGAGTCTTCAGCCTAATCCAAGGCCGAGGTCCCATATTGTTCCAAGCTCCAGTACCATCGCCTGTCCTGGACCTCTGTTCTTCCTGCTGCATCTGCCGCTACCCAGTGGCAGGTCCGAAAGGCTATCAAGTGGCCGGAGGGCTACCCCAGAGACCAGCATTGCGTTGCTGGGTCTCTACCGGTGCGTGCAGGTTCGGCAGAGGTTAGGGCAGTGGTCAGCCTGCTCCTCCCATGCTGGGGCACATCTTGGCTGCCACAGTGCTTCCACGGAGCTCCTCTCTGCAGTCGCGTCGTGGTCCATAGGCACACATCCCACGGAATCGGGAGCGCTCCCTAGCAACACGCTAGAAGATTTTGCTCGCTACACATGGATTCAGAGACCACTTGTGGGAATGGAGACATCAGTTGAGATGGTCTCTTAGTATGTTCGGTATGCCTATTAGATAAGTGACCCGGAGATGCATGGAGTGTGCAAGGACCCAGGCCCAGAACTGCGTGGCTTCCTGGCAGAGCAGATAAGAGCCTGTGTGTCCCTGTTTGTTCAAGTACCACATTGCCACTATGTTGTCTGTCTGTATCCACAAAGTTTTTTGTGAGAGACAATGTTTGAAGGCATAAAGGGCATAACGCATAGCTCGAAGCTCCAGGAAATTGATCTGAGACTTTTCATGTAGCGAAGTCGACGCAATTTGGGTTTGGAGGGTGTTGATATGAGCTCTCCAACCCACGTTGGATGCGACCGTGGCCAAGATCATCTGAGGATTTGGTTACTAGATCGGTGATATGGATCAGGGATGAAAGCGGTTGAATGGCTTAGAGCCACTGAAATTTTAAAATCCAATGTTTTTCACATGGCTAGCCTGGCCATAGGAGTGACATGGATCATGGAAACCATGTGGCCCAGCAATGGAAGAACTGATGGGCTAAGGCTATGTTGCATGCGTGCAGAGATGTGGACAATTTGATAAGATGTTTGCGCGGTTGTTGGGCAGGAAGGCTGTTGTGACTGTAGTGCCCATATCTGCTCCATATGGGATTTATGGTAATTGATCAGAATTCCTAGCGAAATGTAGTAGATTTATACTGAGTCTTAGAGGATTTAGAGCTCCTTGTTTGGATTAACTCCTTATTAGGCAGTCGTCCAGGTAAGGAAACACGTGAATGCTGTTATTCTTTGTAGATGAGCGGCAGTCACTGATAGGCATTTGGTGAAATACACAAGTTGTCGAAGCTAGTTCGAATGGCAGAACTTGGTATTGAAAATGTTGTTGACTCACTATGAAGCATATAGAACGTCCAGAGAAGAGAGGCAACCCCCTTGTTGTAGTAAGGGAAGCATGGTGCCGAGAGACACCATTCTGAACTTTTCTTTCTGAAGAAATTTGTTGAGATTTCTGAGGTCCAGGATGGGCGGAGGTCACCTGTTTTCTTTGAAAGTAGGAAGTAGTGCGATTAAAATCCTCTGCCTTGTTGTGTCCAGGGAACGGTATCCCAAGCTCTGGTCCTCAGTGAGATGGACCGTTCTGTTCTCTGGCAAGGTTGAAAAATCCAGGAGCCTTCCTGACTGGCGGAGCTGGTGTGGTCTGGATATCAGTTGATCTCATGCGGGAGCGGGAGCGGTAAAAGGTCCTTCTAGCATATCTCTTTGCTGTGCAAGAAACGTAGAGAGCTGTCGCAGGGTCTTGTGGTGGTCTTGCAATTGAGTCACCGTCTGCTGGACTTTGTGCATGAAGAGATTATCTGTGGTGCATGGCAGATCAGCTAGTTTATCTTGTACTACGGGCCGTAAATCAGGGGCCGTAAGCCAGGTTCACCATCTAGCACGGAGTCCTGTTGCTGGCAACGGGAGGACATTTCAAAGCAATCACATGTTGCTCGAATATCATGTGGATGGCAGAGAGGTTCCCTTGGTGTTGTGTCAAATATAGCTTGGTAAATAGCAATATATAACACCAATATGTTTCTTGGAAGAAGTTACGACCTAGACCCTCCCGAAAATGTCTGGTGCCGAAGCAGGATTAGAGTGCCCATCGTCCTTCGAGGATCCCAGGATAGGTATAGGGGCCTGTGGAGGCTCAGACGGACGAGTCGACATCAATGACTTAGGCTGTTGTTGGTAGTTGCCACAACGAGGCGGTGCCACAACTGTGCGAATACCGATAGCTTCGGTGTTGTAGATTCCGGAAGGCATCGAGGACAGCCTGACAGACGAGGATGTCCAGCTCCTCCCTGGAAGCTGGTATAGGTAGAGAAGCTACAGGGGGAGTCAGGCTAGGCATTACTGGCACTTCCACATGAATCTGTGGTGGCTCAGTGCCCGCCACCGGTGTCGGTGGTGAACGCCTCGGTGCCTCGGGTGCAGAGGAGCATGGAGACTCTTGTACCCGGGCCCACTTTCCAACTGGCTCAATGGACATTTTATTTATTTAACAGATTTTATATACCGGTATTAGTGGGGACATCATACCGGTTCATAATTGAACAGCAAGTCTGAAATTACATGATAACAAGGGGGCATAACTGAGAGGGAGAAACTTGAGAACAGCATAGACGGATAGGTTAAAATAACAAGAGAAAACTCTGTGGTACCTTAGGATAAGGTACCTTGGAGAGGCAGAACCTGGAGGCGCAGGGAGTCCAGCTACTATTCTGGGTAGGCATGTTTAAATAACCAGGCTTTTAACTTCTTTTTAAATTTGATGGAGTATGTTTCGAGGTGCAGGATGGGGGGGAAGGGCATTCCATAGGGATGAACTGGCAATTGAGAAAGCGCGGTCTCGTGTGGACGAGAGGCGAGCTGTTTTAAGCGGGGGTACAGTTAGAGTGCCTTTCTTGGCTGTTCTGATGGGTCTAGAGGACTGGTATGGGTTAAAAGGCAGGTCAAGCCAGTTGGAGTTGTAGACATGGAGGGATTTGTGTACAATGGTCAGAGTTTTGTAGTGGATGCGGGAGAGGAAAGGGAGCCAGTGTAGCTCTTTGAGGATGGGGGTGATGTGGTCACCCTTGCAGGTATTTGAGAGTAATCGTGCTGTTGCATTTTGTAGCACCTGTAATGGCTTTATCGTGGAGTAAGGGAGCCCAAGGAAAAGTGCGTTACAGTAGTCTAATTTGGTAGCGATAGTGGCTTGGATTACTGTGCGGAAGTCTTGGGTGTATAAAAGAGGCTTCAGTTTCTTTAAAACACTGAGTTTAAAGAAGCTGTCTTTGAATATTGAGCTAACGAATCTCTTCATGTTTAATTGTTGATCGAGAATGACACCAAGATCCCTGACAGAGGATTGGGCTGTGGCGATGCAGAACTTGGGGTCATTAGAGAGTGGGTGGGAGGGAGGGGAGTGGGAAGAGATAAAGAGGAGTTCAGTTTTGTTGGTATTGAGAGCCAGTTGGAGATTGGTAAGCAGGGTGTTGATGGCTGTTAGGCAGCTTTCCCAGTGGTTTAGTGCATCAGAGATGGAGTTGTGGATCGGTATAATGATCTGAACATCATCAGCGTAAAGGAAGAACTTTAGTTTGAGATCAGTGAGGAGTTGGCATAGTGGAGAAAGGTAGAGGTTGAAGAGGGTGGAGGAGAGTGATGAGCCCTGTGGGACTCCCTGTTGCAAGGGGTGAGAGGAGGATATGGAGCTCCTATTTTGACAGAGAACTTTCTTTTTGATAAGAAGGACTTGAACCAGGTAAGAGCAAGGCCAGTAATGCCTATGCTTTCAAGGCGGGCAAGGAGGTGGTTGTGGTTGATGGTATCAAAGGCTGCGGATATGTCTAGGAGGGCAAGAAGGTAGTTGTGCCCAAGGCCCATGCCTCTGAGGAGGTGGTCTGATAGGGTGAGGAGTAGTGATTCTGTGTTGAGATGTTTACGGAAGCCGAACTGAGATGCATGGAGGATCTCATGATTTTCAAGATACTCCATGAGTTGTAAATTGACAACCCTTTCCATTAGCTTGGCTATGAGGGGGAGGTTAGAAATAGGGCAGAAGTTGGACGGATCTTTTGGGTCTAGGGAGGGCTTCTTTAAGAGGGGTTTGACTACTGCATGCTTGAGTGAGTTAGGGACGGTGCCGTGTGAGAGGGAACAGTTGATGATGTCCGCTAAAGCACTGGCAATGGAGTTGGGGATAGCCAGAAGGGCTTTGGGGGGATAGTGTCACTTGGATGGGAGGCAGGTTTGAGTTCCTGATGTGATACCAGAATTTAAATATATTTTTTTGTATGTCAGATTGTAATATGAACTGTTCTAGTTTAGTTCCGCATACGTTGAAAATCTTAAATTCTTATGATTATTATGATTATTGATATTTTATTGTAGTTGTGATATTTCTGCATTTTTGGAAAGAAGATTCCAAAAAATACAGTGGTATTTGTTTTATTATATAATTGACTGGATCTGATGTTTCTATTAGATATTCTTTCATTATAAATGATATTGTGTATTTATAAACTGCAATAAATATATCAGTTAATACAGATTAATAAGGCATTTTTTATGTTAATGCTTGAAATAACTGAATTAAAATATTTTAAAGCATCACTCATGATACATGATGGCTGATGCAGACTACTTAGAAATCCATTAACAGGTGCATTCTAAGGTACTATTTATCGATAAGAGTACAATTAGTAGGGCCTAGACTTGTATCCCTACTGCTGAGCCTCCCAAAAAATCAGTTCTGGCTACACTACTGCTCCCCACCCCACCAGTTAATCCACAACAATCTCAGGGCATCTGAATATCAAACGTTCCCAGGTATGGAGAACAGGTGATTTTTTTATCCTTGTTTTAACCATTGGGTGTTCTTTGATGTGTCTACTATTTTGCAATATTGTTATGGTGTTTGGAACATTTTTTTAAATATGAGATTTTAATTATTGTATGTTATTCTATTTGTCAGCTATTTTTTAAATTTATTTTTATTAGTATGGTTTTACTATTATTGATATATTATATTTCTTGATTTTTATTATTTGATATTTTATGAGGAATGGCCAGGGCTGGTGCAAGGGGATTTGGCACCCTAGGCGAGCCTTCTCCCTTGCGCCCCCCCCCCCCCCCAGGTCGCGCTGCCAACCCCGGTCTCAGCCCCGACTCCTACCTCATTCTCGATCACGCCCGCCGACTATGTGGTTTTCTGGGTCACGAGCAGTTTGGGCACTGCTCACGGCCCGCCAAATCTCCACTCCTCTTTGCCACCACTTGTGGCCCCATATGGCTCGCACCCAGTGGCGCACTAAGGGTCTCTGGTGCCCGGGGGCCAATGCATTTGTGTGCCTCTCCAGCATCCCCCCTTAATCCTTCTTGTACTAATGCTTAAGGTCACAGAAAATCAGTGGCATCTCTAGACAGAAGAATTGTTGGGGAAGGGGGGAGGAGCCAAAATGATATTTCTTCATCACACCTACCTCTATAGCATGGATCCTGCTTTCAAATTGGTTATAAAAAAAAAAAAGTTAATAAAAAAGTCCAAAGGGTCTTCTGCGTAATTTTAAAAAGCTGGCCAATTTCACACTATAAAATTACTTGATAGCCTCATTCAACTAATTCTATATGGCTATGAGAGTGAAGTCTGGAATATATAGGAAGGGACAGAAAGCCAATACAAATCCTGCACCTCCAGTTCTGTAACTCTGTGCATCCACTGAAATTCCCCCAAACAATGGAGCTTGGATGTTTCCCTTACAGCTCATCATACTAAAATATATTTTCAAATTCTGATGTCACCTCACAGTAACAGCAGCACAAACACCTTCCACTGCCAGCACATTGTGAACTAACACAAAACCCTGCAAAAAAGACACTAAAAATCTATACTGCAATCCCATCGTAACATAACAGTAATAACACCAAGGACTCAAACAACAATAACTCTACCTGTGAAAAAGCAAGGGTAAATATTACACTGGGTCCTAGAATACCAATACACTACCTACTGAGGAAACAAAACAAACCTGATTGCTATAGATCCCTATACAAACAGGGGTACATTTTCAAAAACAGCACGCGAACAAAAGTACGCTGGATTTTATAAGATACGCACATAGCCGCGCGTATCTTATAAAATCCGGGGTCGGCGCGAGCAAGGGGGTTCACATTTCTGCAACCTGTGCGCGCCGAGCTCGGCGCGTGCTGCCTGTTCCCTCCACCTCCCCTCAACTTCCCCTCCCTTCCCCACCCCCCCCCGGCCCTATCTAAAACCCCCCCTATCATTGTTGGCAGATTTACGCCTGTCAGAGGCAGGCGTAAATCTGCGCGTGCCAGGGGGCTGCTGGCGCGCCATCACCCGACCCGGGGGCTGGCCCGGAGGCCTTGACCACGCCCCCGGGCCGGCGTCACGCCGACACGCCTTCCACCCCGCCCCGAAATTTGCGCCGCCCACCCAACACGCCCCCGACACGCCCCCTTTGCAAAGCCTCGGGACTTACGAGCGTCCCGGGGCTTGTGCGCGCCGCCGAGCCTATGTAAAATAGGCTCAGCGCGCGCAGGGGTTTTTTTTTTAAGGGTTATGTGCTTAACTTAAGCGCGTAATCCTTTTAAAATCCAGCCCATACTATATGCTAGCAGAATCTCTCATCATGGTCACACACACAGATCAGAGACAGACCCTTACCAAATACAGAATAAAGCCACATAAAGTATAAATAGAAATGTGCAGACAAAAACTGAACTGTAAAATGCATCACGCCATACTCTATACAGTGTAACAATGGAAAAACAAAAATGTCACCATTCTTCGTGAAACAAATCAATAAAATCAAGATATATAAATCATTAATCATAATTATAAAACCATACAAATAAAATAATTTCAAAACAGCTGATGAATAGAATATCCAATAATTAAAGACTCATGCAAATTTTGAAAGCTTTACCAAACACCAATAAAATATTTCAAACAGCAGACACATTACATTCTACCCAATAATTAAAATTGTAGTCAATCAAGAAAAATGAACTTAAAAAGCCACCTTTACTTACCTTCTCCAGCAGTTCTCCTACTCCTTTCCCTTGTAGGCCACACCAGAAGCAGCAGTAGCTGCTGAAGCTGTCCTCACAGTTCTCTTCCTTAGGGACCACAACCAGTCTCTTCTCTCTCTCACACACACACGCACACACATACCAGTCATCTCCCTGATCAGTCTCTCTCACACATACACATGTCACCTCTCTGGCCAGTCTCTCTCAATCACACAATGCTCTCGCTCTCTCTTACTTACACACAAGCTTTCAATCACACACATGCTCTCTCTATTTCACTTACACACGAGCTCTCAATCACACACATGTTCTATCTCACTTACAAACAGGTTCAATCACAAACATGTCTTCTCTCACAGCCACAAGCCAGCCAAAAACATGCTCGATCTCTCTGACGCACACACATTGACACACACAAGCACCCTCCCTGACTCACATATACACCACACACATACAGAAGCACCTTCCCTGTCTCACATACACATTACACTCTCACAGAAGCACCTTGCTTTCAGACTTGCAGCATTTTTCACTTTTACTAAAAGTGAAAGTGATGCTCCCAACCATTAAATAAGAAAACCACATTCCTATCAGAAGGCAAAATGACACCCTTCCTTCAGGTTCTGTCCTCCCAAGGGACAGCCACCCACACCGTACAGCTTCTCTTGTTTTACGCTTTCAGGCAATAAAGCAAGTGTCTTTCTTCAAACTATCAGTCGTATGATTATTCATGTGGGAGATATGGAACAGAAAGACATCCTTAGTTAGCTTCCCTTTTAAATGGGAGGATTCCAGTCTTAGTCATTTAAAAATATACATTTTCTAAAGGCTTAAAAAAAAATGCAAAACTGTTTCAGATTGGAACTATTCTAGTCTTCATGCTTAAATTATGCTTAAAAAACAAAACAAAAAAAAAAAAAAACCCCACCTGGCATCAATATCTTAAATTTGTGATTTTGCTGAGATGAACATTTTAAATAGTTTTTTTTTACTTTAGTATTTGTCTCTACCCACTTTGCTAAATTTTATTCTCCAGAAGAGGGATGCTTAAAATTCAGTAATTTCATCTTTCATCCAACATTTCAACAAAAACCAGCACAAAAGGTGAGGTATATATGAGAGGAGGAATAGCCTAGTGGTTAGACAGTGGACTATGAACCAGGAGACCAGGGTTCGAGTCCTGCTGTTGCTCTTTGTGACCTTGGGCAAGTCACTTTACCCTCCATTGCCTCAGTTACAAAACTTAAATTGTAAGCCCTCTGGGGATAGAGAAATACCTACAGTACCTGAATTTAAACCAGTGTGATATCTCAATTGAGATCAAATGTCGGTATATAAAAATAATAAATAATGTATTATCACATTTCATTTTTTTAAACTGGCAGATTCTTTTCTCACATACATATCGCATATACACAGAAGCACCATTCCTTTCTCACATACACATCACATACACAGAAAGAAGATCGGCGCAGCCGGTCTAGCTGATCATGTGGTCGAAGAAAGGAAGATCGGCGCAGCCGGAGACCATGTGCCGAGACTTAAGGGGCGCCACGGCAGGCAGCCAGCCCCTGACTCGCCCTGCCTCCCCCCCAGTGCCACCCTCCTGACCGGCTACCGGTGCCATTGGTTGGCCCGTCACATGGTAGGGGCTAAAGGTCACCGGCGCCATTTTGCTTAGTGGCAGCCGAGGCCCCGGGAGCGGCAGATCGCTCCTGGGCCCTCCGCTGGACCACCAGGAGGGGGGGGGGCGTTGGGAGGGTGGCACTGAGGGGGAGGCAGGGCGAGTCAGGGGCTGGCAGAATTTTGAAAGGGCACTTTTTGCCCTTTCAAAATTCTGCTGCCTGCTGCGGCGCCCCCTAAGTCTCGGCGCCCTAGGCACAGGCCTAGGTCGCCTAGTGGTTCCTCCGGCCCTGGGAATGGCAATGCTTCTGTCTTTGTTAACATAAGTTTAACCTAGATTCATGGTCACCCCCCTCTTGGTGACCTTTTTATCTGTTCCATCAGTTTCTGTTTTTCCATTGTTATACTGCATACAGACTCTAGCTTGTTGTGGTTTCCAGTTCAGTTTTTGTCTGCATATTTTTATTTTTACTTTAGAGTCTCTATATTCTGTATTTGGTAAGGGTTTAGCTGTGCTCTGCATATGTGACTGAGGTGAGGTATTCTTCTAGGATGTAATTTCTGTTTAGGGACCTATAGCAGCCTGGCTAGCTCTGTTTTCCTAATAGGAGGTATATTGGTGTTTCAGAGCCTAGAGTAAAATTTACAGTGTTGCTTTTTCATAGGTATGGGTTTTACTGTTTGAGTGCTTGCAGTTAGTGCTCTTTTCGTATGGAAGTTTATTATATTGTAACTAATTCAGTTTACTATTAGCTTTCAGAATGTCAAGCCCATACACAATATGTGTCACATTAGGCCTAATACTATATGGGTTCCAAGCATCGTTTTTACATTTTAGCAGGGTTTTCTGGTTAGCATACAGCAGTGCATGTAAATATATATATAGTAAGTTAGATTTTTACCTCAGAAAACTGTACTTTGAATGTCACTTTTCATGTAAAATCTATTATAAATGGATAATTTTTAATTGTGTATGGCTTGGGCTTGGTGGGGAAGAGAAAAAGGTTGGCGGCGGGAGGGAAGGCACAAGACTGAAGGTTTGCCTGGGGTGCCTTGCATTGGTCCTGCTCAAATCAAAATATCGTCTCAAACCAGTAATAACAGGAATAGACTGACAAAAAGAGCAAAGCAATGTTATATAAAAAGCAAAGAAGAAAACCATAAAGCAAGCTATGGTAACAAACAGAAAGAAAAAGAAAAGAAACGTTACATTCGAAGAGGAGATTTCAGTGGGATCTCACAAAGGGATTCACTAAGGGGCAGGGTGAGCCCCTTATGCTTGCACCTCCAGAGCAGCCTTGGGATATAAAGAGTCCTCTGAAGCGGGAAGTGACATCAGGTCTGACGGTGGATGGAAACTCTGCCCCCTAGACCCACTAGAAAGGCAGCATGATGCAAGCAAACAGGTAGACAGTCAGTAAAGCAACAGATGGCAATGCTGATAGCAGAACAAAAACAATAAGTAGAAATGAAAGAAAACTGTTATGTTTTCCAAAGTGGTGCCTGAAAAACATAAAGGCAAAAAGATTTGCATTAAAAAAGTGCAAAGGATCTCCAAAAGAAACACAGAGAAGAATATCTAGTCAAGCTCAAAGAAGCTAGGAGAGAATTACTCCTTGTAATCTATATATGTTTCTCCTAAAATACAAACCATTCTACAATTAGAATTCAAGATTGACTCACCTTACTACTATTGTTAGAAAATACCTAGTTATTTATACTTACCTTTTATATAACTGCCCAAGTTAGGCTTGTTTAATATTGTATTAGGCTTGTTTAATCTGTATTATGTTTCTATCATACATTGAATTATTTGGATACATGTTTTGTTCTATGGTCTTTAGAATGTAAAGCCTGTTGCTGAATTATTGTTTATTGTAAACCGAGGTGATGTTCTAAATGTGCCGCGGTATATAAAAATTTCTAAAATAAATAAATAAATAAGTCAGGATGGCAAAAGGGCAAATGGAAGAAGGATAGATAGAGGTGAAGACAAGGTGGAAAACTGTTTTCAGGTACAGTTGTGTGCAAATGTTTAAGCACCCTGGTCAAATTGGAGATGTCACTGAATCTCTAAAGGGTAGATTTGTAAAAAATACGTGTGTGCTACCCGGCGCGCAGACATAGACGCACAATTTTATAATATGCGCGTGCATGTTATAAAATCCGGGCCGGTGTGCACTGGTGGGGGGCTGATTTGGCCAGATTATGCACGGCAATGAGATCGAGCCTCCACCAGTTCCCTCCCCCCCCTACTTACCCTCCCTTCCTATTCCCTTCTCATCTGCGACCATTTTGAATGCCCTCCCTTTAGTAGTTTTCTTTATTACTGAACTTAAGCCAGCTCCTGAGCTGTACCGGCAGCCTCCTGTTCCGCCCCACCCCTGGACTGTCCCTCCCTGCCCCCAAGACCACCCCTTGATAGAGGCCTGGCGCTTGTGCGTGTAAAAAACTGGGGGTACCGTGCATGGCTGGGCCTCTTCTAAAATGCGCACAGCGCGCGCAAGGCCTAGCTGCACGCATAACCCCCATTTTCTTTACATGCGGGGGGGGGGGGTGTGTGCTTAAAAATCAGGCCATAAGTGAACAGAAGCTGACATAACCTCTACATAGGTCAAAGATAAAAGTTTCTGCCAGTATAGAACCTAACATTGTGTAATTAGTGTGGGTTACTTTTCCCCATGTGTATCACTTTCTACTTGTCTATGCGTGGCCTTCAGCACCGTGCTGCTGCTGCCGCCGCCGTGAAACTCCGCCCTAATCAGCTACTGGGGAACAGCCTAGCACGGCTGCCCCAGCAACCAATCAGGAAGCGCGGAGAGGCCCTTTAAATCTCACAGACGCGCCGGCCATCCTTCTTTCCATCAACGCGGCGATCCTCTCTTCCAGCGGTGTTCGGCACGAGGAGGGCCTGCGCGATCGGCGCCACAGACCCATCGGGGTAAGGCCTTTAAAATCTCCTCTTACCCTCGGTGGGTCCGCGCCCAACCACGTGGCCTTCAGCGCCATCCTGCCACTGCCGCCGCCGTGAAACTCCACCCTAATCAGCTACTGGGGAACAGCCTAGCACGGCTGCCCCCAGCAACCAATCAGGAAGCGCGGAGAGGCCCTTTAAATCTCACAGACACTCCGGCGCCGCGCGCCGAAGGAGCGCAACAAAGGGGCCCGCCCCTTTGTGCGCCCCGTCGGGCAGCCCCTTCGGACAGCACCGGACTTCATCCACTACCCTGCTACGCTACTTCCCCCTTGTAAGACGTAGATACAACCAAAGAAACCCAAACTACCTGCAGCGGATCATATCTACTCCAACCTGCCGCGAAGCAACTACAACCGCGGCAATCATAGCAAGGCCTAACGCAAACGGCGCCTACTACCCACCAGGAATATACATTTTTTAAATACTCCAGTTCCAGCTCCAAATCTACAAGCAAACTCACGGTGAGTGACAAACACACACACTGTAAGGCATCCGGCCAAACAGAGGGCAGAGGGAAGCCCTTTTAAATTTTAGAGCTCGACTGCGTCGGGCAACCTAAGGAGCCAGCCCCTTAGGGCTCCCCTTGGTGACCCCAGGTCTCTCAACTCTACATGCACCTGGCCTCGCCAGTCCTCACATCTGTGCACTCCCTAGCTTTTTTGAGGACCTTCAGCGGAAACAGCAATCATCCTTCGCAGCATTCACCCCTCCAGCACTCAACCAGCGGAAGCAGCAATCATCCTTCGCAGCATTCATCCCTCCAGCACTCAACCAGAGGAAGCAGCAATCATCCTTTGCAGCATTCATCCCTCCAGCACTCAACCAGCGGAAGCAGCAATCATCCTTCTCAGCATTCATCCCTCCAGCACTCAACCAGCGGAAGCAACAATCAACTCACCCTAACAACAACTTACTATTCCTACATCATCAGCGGAATCAATCTACGGAGTCAATATGCTAACCTACCCCATCCCCATTATTCATCGTCACCTCTCTCATAACTTGAAACCTCTACTACGACCCTTGAACCACACTATGAGATCACTCATCCCTATCATGATTTCACCTCTCACCCAGCTATTAGGATTCACGTTATTTTCTCTGACACTTTTCAACGCCCAATCCCTCACCAAGAAAACCCACATCCTCAATGACTATCTGCTGGACTCCAAACCAGACGTCTGTGCCATCACAGAAACCTGGTTAAAAAGTTCCGACACTCCCCTGATAAACCAACCTCTACAACTTCTTCCTTATCCCAAGACTCAAAAAAAGAGGAGGAGGGCTTCTACTAGCTACCAAGAAAGAACTCCATCTCACACAGCAACCAGTCAAGTCTTCCTCAAAAAAAACTGGAACTAGGCTTATTCAAGTCAAAACACATCCAAATTCTCCTGGTCTACGCCCCCACCAGGAATATTGGACACTGAAGCCTCCCCACTCATAGAAACTATCGCCAAATACATGAATACAGACTTACCGGCTATGATATTGGGGGATTTCAATCTTCATGTTGACGCCTCGCCACTCTCTCCTATCTGCGAAACCTTCCTCTCCACTCTCAGAGCAATGGGTTTTGAACAAATCATCAATAAACCTACCCACAAAGCAGGACACACGCTTGATCTCATTTTCATTAACTCAAACCTGTCTCACAAGAATGCACCAGTCTGCACCCCTGTACCCTAGTCAGACCACTCCCTGATATCAACTACTCTCGCTACCAAGGTAAATCCTGCAAAAACTCAACCTCACTCTACCATTCACTTCTGGAAACTATGCCCCTCTGACACTCTTAGTGAACAGCTAACTAAAGATCTCCCTAATTTGGACATCTCCAACCCCAACGCTGCGCTACTCTCTTGGAGCAGTATCACGGAAACAATAGCCAATAAACTCTGCCCGAAAATGACAAAAACCATCAATAGGTCACAAAAAATGAAACAACCCTGGTTCTCCCCAGAACTTAAACGAATGAAGCTAGACCTCAGACATAAAGAAGGCACATGGCGTAAAAACCCCAACACCACAACTCTAACAGATTACAAACTCACCCTACATCTCTACAAGACCTCTCTGCTACAGACAAAAAAGGAATTCTACGCAAGCAGAATCCACGATATACAATATGATGCCAAGGCTCTGTTTTCCTTCGTATCCCAACTCACAAAACCCTCTGCCCCCACCATCCCTGATGAACAGGCTCAATCTAAAGCTAATGATCTTGCACGCTTCTTTCAGGATAAAATTGCAAACACATTGGCACTTCTCCCCACTAACACAATAACCTCAGCCTTCAGCTCTAATCCCAAATATCATCCTAGAGATACCCTTGACTCCTTCGAACCCACTACCACCATGGAGATAGAATCTGCCCTTAAGAAAATGAAACCCTCCATCCATCCGACAGACCACATCCCTACTAAACGTCTGCTTCTCATCCCCAGCACCATCTCCAGATCACTCACCAACATCATAAATTGTTCCCTAGCCCAAGGAATCTACCCTGATGAGCTAAAAACAGCATCTCTCAAACCCCTCTTGAAGAAACCCAATCTGGACACAAAAGAACTCTCCAATTTCAGACCCATATCTAACCTTCCGTTTCTAGCGAAGCTCACAGAGAAAGTTGTTAACACACAACTCTCTGACTACCTTTAGGAAAATAAAATACTTTACCCTTCACAGTATGGTTTCCGAAAATCCGCCTGCACAGAAACCCTTCTCATCTCCCTATCAGACCATATCCTCATGGGTCTTGACAAAGGGCTATCATACATACTGGTCCTCCTAGATATCTCAGCGGCCTTCGATACGGTAAACCATGCCATCCTGCTAAACCGTCTTTCAGAAATTGGAATCACGGGTCTCGCCCTCAGATGGTTCAACTCTCAGACCTCCCTACTATGATCATGGGTGACTTTAATCTCCATACAGACATTATACCTCGTTCCTCGAATTGTGAAGCCCTCCTCACCTCCCTCAGTGCAATGGGATTCACTCAGACCATCAACAGCCCTACTCATAAAGCGGGACACACGCTGGATTTAATATTCATCAATTCTACCTTCTCGGCAACAAAAGAACCCTCTTGTACCCCAATTCCCTGGTCAGATCATTTTCTGATAGAATCCTCCTTCTCCACATACAAACAGTCACACACCTCACCTCACCTTTCTAACATTCAATTCAGGAAATCATGCCCATCCGATATACTTAGTGATCAACTCTCCAAGGAACTCACTAACCTAGACCTATCCAATCCTGACTCAGCCCTTTCCTCTTGGCATAAGATCACGGAAGCAGTCGCAAACAAATTGTGCCCAATTGCCTCCAAAACAATCAATCCCTCAAAAAAAGGCAACCAACCCTGGTTCACACCTGAACTAAAACAAATGAAACAGGACCTACGTCATAAGGAAAATAGATGGCGCAAAACCCCCAACACAGCTACCCTTTCAGCTTACAAAGGATTTCTACATCACTACAGAATTTCTATTCTACTAACAAAAAAGGAATTCTACTCCAACAAAATACATCATCTCCAATATAATGCCCAAGCATTGTTCTCATACGTAACACAAATCACTAAATCAACCCCTCCACCCATTCCAGACGAACAAGCTCTATCCAAGGCTAATGAGCTTGCTACTTTCTTTCAACAAAAGATCTCAAATACGCTTGCCCTCCTACCTCCAACTACGACTCCTCTCACCTCAGGCAAGAATCCTCATTCCCCTTTGAGAGCCAAGCTTGACAATTTTGACTCAATCTCCACCAAAGAGATTGAATCCCTCCTAAAAAGACAGAAACCATCCAGCCATCCAGCAGATAATATCCCGTCGAAACTCTTGCTTCTCATCCCAGACACGATTTCAGGACCTCTGACAAGCATCATAAACTGCTTTCTAACTCAAGGGATATACCCAGACAGTCTAAAAACCGCTTCTCTCAAACCCCTCCTTAAGAAACACAATCTAGACCCTAATGTTCCAGCCAATTTCAGACCCATCTCTAATCTCCCTTTCTTAGCCAAACTAACGGAGAAACTGGTAAACACCCAGCTTGCAGAGTATCTAGAAGATCATAACATCCTATACCCTTCGCAATATGGTTTCCGCAAAGCACGTAACACGGAAACCCTCCTCATTTCTCTTACGGACCATATTATAATGGGTTTAGACAAAGGCTACTCCTTTTTATTAGTCCTGCTAGACATCTCGGCGGCATTTGACACCGTCAACCATTCCATCCTTCTGGATCGCCTAACAGATATCAGTATCTCTGGATCAGCCCACAATTGGTTCAAGTCCTTCCTCAACAATAGAACCTTTAAAGTCAAAATAAATAATAGAGTCACCTTTAACGAGTCCACTCTTGGTGTTCCACAAGGATCCTCCTTATCCCCAACCCTCTTTAACATCTACCTCCTCCCCCTTTGCCAATTACTAACCGATCTCAATCTAATTCATTATCTGTATGCAGACGACGTACAGATTCTAATTCCTATAACAGGCTCTATCTCAAAAGCTCTCTCTCATTGGAATAACTGCCTCCTATCTATCACCAGTCTCCTCAACAGCCTAAACCTGGTCCTCAATGCCTCAAAAACAGAGCTCCTCCTCATCTCTTCAAACGAAGAAAACCTCCTCTCTCCATCTCCACACAACGCCCACATCACCCATACTCATGTCAGAGACCTTGGGGTAATTCTAGATAATCGACTAAACCTAAAGAAAATGGTCAATACCACATCCAAAGACTGCTTCTACAGACTACAGGTTCTAAAACGTCTCAAACCACTCCTATTTTTCTATGACTTCAGGACTGTCCTCCAAGCGTTGCTATTCGCTAAGATCCACTACTGCAGTGCCCTCTTCTTAGGCCTCCCCAAATCTATCACCAAACCACTGCAGATGATACAAAATGCCGCAGCGAGATTGCTGACTAACACCAGCCGTGGCGAACACATCTCTCCCATTCTCAGAAACCTACATTGGTTACCAGTGAATTTTAGAATATTATACAAATCAATCATCTTAATTCACAAATTCATCCACCATCAACTTCAACTCGATCTTGAGTTCCCCTTCAATCTACACTCCTCCAACAGACCAACTAGAGATATTCACAAAGGAACTCTGAAATTTCCTCCGACTAAAGCCACACGCCTCTCCTCGACTAAAGATCGAGCGTTTTCGATCGCAGGACCATCTATCTGGAATAATATTCCTTCAGACCTCAGATTGGAACCCTGTCTTTTAACTTTCAGAAAAAAACTCAAGACGTGGCTCTTTCACCAAGCTTTCGGGGATTCCCCAGACAATCACTAGTTGCCCTTTCTCTTACTTGGACGATGGCCTTGATCTTCATGAACGATGACTAGAGCACCTCTAGGTTAAAGCACTCTTAAGCTTTAACCCATATCCTCCATTGTATATCTTAATTATTTCCACCTTTACTTCCTTCCAGCTATATAAGCTTCCAAGTTCCTTACCCTTGTTGAATGTAACTTGCCATATTCATTTCCTTTTGTTTAATTTTCTTCAGTTATGCTACAGTTATTCCCCTGTTAAATGTAAACCGATCCGATATGGTTATTACTATGAAGGTCGGTATAAAAAAGTGTTAAATAAATAAAATAAATAAATAACTCTTTCCTCAACAATAGAAGCTTCAAGTTTAGAGTCAACAACAAAGAATCACCAAGCTATAAATCGACGCTAGGCGTCCCACAAGGCTCTTCATTATCTCCAACCCTTTTCAATATCTACTTACTACCCCTCTGCCAACTGCTCACTAACCTAAAATTAACACACTACCTCTATGCAGATGATGTTCAAATATTGATCCCCATAAAAGAAACCCTGCCAAAAACACTTGACTACTGGGAAAATTGCCTAAAATCCATAAAAAGTCTCCTCTCCAGCCTGAACTTGGTTCTCAACGCATCCAAGACGGAAATCATGCTCATCTCCCCTGAACACTCGACCAACACCGCTTTTACAGCTCCTGACACACAGATTTCTCAAACAAGAGATTTAGGAGTCATACTAGACAATCATCTGAATTTAAAGAAATCAATCAATAATATCACCAAGGACTGCTTCTATAAGCTTCAAGTTTTAAAAAGAATTAAACCACTTCTCCACTTCCAGGACTTCAGAACAGTCCTTCAATCTACGCTATTTTCGAAAACGGACTACTGCAATGCTTTACTCCTGGGGCTCCCCATCTCAGCAACAAAACCTCTACAAATGCTCCAGAATGCAGCAGCCAGAATCTTAACCAACACTAACCGAAGTGCTCACATTACCCCCATCCTCCGTAACCTACACTGGCTGCCAATAAAATACAGAATTCTACATAAAGCACTCACCATAATCCACAAAACCATCCACAAACAGCTCACCCTAGACCTTCAGACCCCATTCAAACACCATGCCTCAGAAAGGCCCATCAGAGAGGCATATAAAGGAATGCTTCAAGTCCCACCTACCAAATCCACCCGTCTAACAACCACCAAAGAACGTTCCTTCTCCACAGCAGGCCCAGTCCTTTGGAACAAACTACCGACTGACCTAAGACTGGAACCCTGCCTCCTCACCTTTCGAAGGAAACTTAAGACGTGGCTTTTCCTCCAAGCCTTCCCCTAACTCAAATTAACTCGTCAGACTCAGATCAAGGAACTGAATGTTTACTAATTTCATAACCATCTTATATGATTTATATGTAGTTAATTCCTATCTCTCTTATTCCTAGCTACTCTAGCTCCCAAGTTTAATCCCCCTGTTATATTGTAACTTTGCTAGTTTCGACCTTCTTATTTTTGGTTACTTTGGTTTATCCCTTGTTCCATGTAAACCGGCCTGATATGAATCCCATTCATGAAGTCTGGTATAGAAATATTTTAAATAAATAAATTAATTAATTAAATTTCATCTGCTATTTGGATGCATAGTCTGACGAGGTCTTCCTGCAATTTTTCATAATACACTTGTGATTTTACAATTCACAATAATTTTGTGTCATTTGCAAATTTGATCACCTCACTCCTCATTCCCTTTTTCAAATCAGAGATATTATGACATTCTCTGTTTTATTGTCCATTCCTTTCCTAATAATTCCTAACATTATTTGTGTTTTGATTGCTGCTGCACAATGAGCCAAGGAATTCAATATATTGTCCATGATGACACCTAGATACTTTTCCTGGCTGGTAACCCTTAATATGGAACTAATATCATGTACTTATAGGTTGGAATACTTTTCCCTATGTGCATCACTTTGCCCTTGTCCACAATAAAATTCAACTGCCTTTTATTTATTTATTTGATTTATATTCCACTTTTCAGGCACTTTACACACTCACTATTTGCATACTCTGGTGTAGCACCAAGGAAATAATTGAACTGATGGGGACTATGATGACCTGGTAGTCCATGTGGACCATGACTGTCTTCCCTTGGAGTGCATGTTCGAAGGCTCGAAGAGCGTTCCGGATTGCATGAAGCTCCAGGAGGTTGATCTGTTGCGAGCGTTCCCAGGCGGACCACAGGCCTTGAGTCTGTAGATGGACTAGGTGAGTGCCCCAGCCCTTGGTGGAAGCGTCGGTGGTGAGGACAGTGTGATGTACTGGGGGCCGTAGGGGCACTCCCGTCATGAGTGCCGATGATGTGAGCCACCACTCCAAATTCTGTTTCATGCTGGACATGAGGGTGATGGGAGTGGAGAAAGGCTTGCAGAACTGGCTCCATTGGGACTTCAGACCCCACTGTAAACGACACATGTGAAGGCGAGTGTGGGGAACGACATATTGACACTGCCATGTGCCCGAGGATAGTCAGGATCTGGCGGGCAGGGGCAATGGTGGCCTCTTGCAGGTGGCCGGCTAGCAATGTGAGGGCAAGGGCCCAGGATTCTGGAAGGAAGGCTCTTTCCCAGATGGTGACGAAATGAACCCCAGTGAATTGTAAGACCTGAGAAGGTTGCAGATCTGATTTCTCATAGTTGACAAGCAGACCCAGGTTGTTGAGACAGCCTATGGTTAGAAGAAGATTGGTGTGTAGGAGGGACGGGTTGGGGACTACCAGCAGCCAGTCATCCAGGTAGGGGAATATTTGAATACCCTGTCATCGGAGGTGAGTCACTGCTACCGCAAGGTATTTCATAAAAACTCTGGGGGCTGAGGAAAGGCCAAAGGGGAGCACCTTGTATTGGAAGTGGCGGCCATTGGCCGTGAAGCATAGGTACTGCCAGGACGTGGTATGAATTGGTATGTGCGAATAGGCATCCTTGAGGTCGAGTGAACACATCCAATCATTCGGGCGAAGGAAAGGCAGGATGGATTTGAGTGACGTCATTTTAAATTTTTCCCTCATCAAGTATTTGTTGAAAGAGTGCAGATCTAGAATGGTTTGTAAACCTCCCGACTTCTTGGGTATGAGGAAGTATTGGGAGTAGAACTCCTGGTGGAACTGCATTTAGGGTAGTTCGCGAATGCACTTCTGGTGAAGTAATTTATTGATCTCCTGTTGTACGGGTCCGCACTGTACATTCAGGTGTCTTTGGCACACAAGGTGCGGAACAGATAGGATGGATGCAAAATTGAGGGAGTAGCCACACAGGATGATTTGTAAGAACCAATGGTCAGACGTGATCGCTTTCCATGCTGGAAGAAAGTATGAGAGTCTGCCCCCTACTGGTAGCGGTAGAGATAGGTTCACATTCCCTAAAAACCCTGAGGGGGTTTAGGGGGGTTGGTGTCTTGAGGCGGACGAGGCTGCTGAGGAAGGCATTGGCATTGACAAGACCCTTGCTGCTGAGAAGGCTGAGGGTGACTTGGCGCATATGGCTGAGGCCAGTAGGATGGGTAAGGCCTGTAGGGATGCCGTTGGTAATAAGGCTTCCTATAGGAAGCTGCATTGGAAGGACAGGTTAGCAACATGATGCCCACTTTCTGCTCCTTGAGCTGTGCTACAGTCTCTCTCAATTTGTCTCCAAAGAGATTATCCGTGAGACAAAGGAAGTCAGCAAGCTTTTCATGCATGACTTCGCAAATTGCACTCGCTCGAAGCCACGCTAAATGTCGGGCAGCGATGGCATTTGCCGTGGACCTGGCCGAGGTATCGAAGCCCTCACAGACTGTTCGAAGGAGGTGCCATAACCCTTCCTCCAAGTCGTGAAATTGTTCAGGAGGTCGGTGGTCTGGGGACGCCTCCTGGAGTAGGGGCTTTAGAGACTGGAGACACTCATACGGGTACTGTGTAATATAGAACTGGTGCTGCTGAATTTTTGCATTTAGCATCCCAGATTGAAAAGCCCATTTTCTGAAATCATCCAAGTATTTAGAATCCTTCCCGGGTGGAGTGTTTGAATGCAGACGTGATTTTTTGGCCTTCTGCATAGCTGACTCCACTACCACGGAGGCGTGAGGAAGCTGCACTGTGGAATAAAATTGCGATTGCCTCATGCAGAATTTTAAACCCACTTTGCGGGAGGTTGGTGGTCCCGCAAAGGGAGATTCTCAGACCCTAGTCATGAGTGCGTCTAGGACAGCATAAGAGGGCATGGCCATAGGGTCCGAATGTGATTCAAAGATTTTAAGGATACCCAGGACTTCTGCTCAGGTCAGGTATCTTCCGATTCTCAATGTTGATATGTTGCCCCACCTTTTCCACAAACGTGGAATACGATAGATCCTCCAGTGGAGATACAGGCTCTAGTTGTTCTTCTGCAGGGTCAGAAGGATACCCTGTGGAGGATCCTGGTGAAGCGGAAGGTTGGGGGGAAATATCCCCAGGAGGAGAAGACGGTGGAGGTGGGCCGGGAGAAGGACCCGGACTGAGGCTTTCCTGTGGCGAAGGAGGGGCCTCCAAGGATACCTCACAGGGCCATTTCCCTTGCTGCTCCACTGTAGTAAGAAATTGAGACAGAATGAGTGAGATCTGAGACATTGCCTGGGAAGCTAAGGTGTCCTGAGGGGTAGGCATAGGTTCCCTAGGAGCACCCCTGGGTGGTACTGAAGCGAGCAGGATATCTGAGTCTGGACCTTTTGGTCTGAGTGTGTCCTTGGTAGGCTGCTTGTCTTTCTTTTGTAAGGGTTCCTGAAGGCCTGATTTTGTCCTGTGTTGTGAGGCAGTGGACAGGCCCAAGTAAACCCTGGATGAGACCATGGAACTGTGAGAGGCAGCTGGAGAAGAAGGCACCACATCAGATTCCACCACCAAGAATGGGGAAGGTTCCCTGGGGCATTTGTGCCCTGATGATTCTTTGGTGTCTTAGCACTGTGCGTCGAGGGCATTGGCTTTGGCATCAACTTGCTTTGATGCATCATTGATGCTTTGTGTTTGTGTTTTGTTGTTGAATCGCGTGGTCGACTCCCCGATTCAGATGTGTTGGTGTGTCGGTGATGCGTCGGGGGCTTGATGCTGCTCGGCATAGATGGCGTCTTTGGTGCCATCGATGCATCCCTTGTGTCATGCATCAGGACTATGGGAGCTTGCTTCGGCACTGGCCCGGATGAACTGGGAAGCCCTACCGAGGAGGCTCGACGCTGTGTCGACACTTTGGAAGTCCAAAGGCATCCCAGAGAAGACTTAGTTGAGTTTTCGGAAGGGGCATACGATCCTAATGCTGCTTCCCTTAGTTTCATGATCCTGGAAGCCCTCTGTCACAGGGCTCGGGGGGACATGCGTCCGTATTCCCTGCAGGTCACCTGATCCGAGGCAGATGTAACATTTCGCGTGGTCGTCGGTCATCGACATGATTTTGCCGCACTGGCAAAATTTGAACCCCATGGCCGTGGCATCCCGGTGAAAAAGGTTTTCTATGGTTTTTTTTAAAGTTTCATCAGGAGAAAGGAGCTCTGTATGCAGCTAGGTACGCAGAAAAAAATGGACTGAGGGAAACCGAGCCTGCGTGGGAAGATCCAAGCAAGCGCACCACACTGAAAAGACTCAGTGTTCTAAGAGAGCTCCACCACCTAGCCACCCGGAGGATGTCCCAGACAGCATGGCTTATTCATGCTGCTTATCTATGGGAAAATCTATTACACAGTGGCAGAATTCTAAACTAGGGCAGGGAAAGGAGCAAGGGCAGGGGCCAGAAATGAAATGAAATGGAAAACACATGTTGGATTGAAACAACACAAAATGAAACCTGAAATGTTGTTGCATTTTCCTTATTTTACAGCAGCAGCATACCTCTATTTCACAATGATACTTTTAACATATGAATACAGAACAAATTCCTGATGAGTGCATTAGGAAAAGGACATTTTTAAATCAGGTGGTGAGGTCATAATAAAAAGTATGCACTTTTTAGTCCAAACAATGTACAAGTATAAAGGGCAATAACCAAACAGGGAGCTGAGCCTGCAAGTTAATTTTGAAAGGGAAGCTTCTGAGGTACAAGCAGATTCGAAGGCCTCATGAGGATTTTGAAGTGGAATCCACATGTACACTTTCCTCTGCCGACCTCTTCCATCCCGCCAGTGTTGCCCACTTCTTGGATGGATAAAGGTGTGCACATTCTTATCCAGCATGTATAATTTTAGCAATTTTCAAACCCCATTTTCATGTTGGTAAACACCTATTTACTTGCATATAATGTTGACTATTTCTTTCTTAAGAAACAATATATATCAGGATGTAATTATAAATCGATTTACAATGCTGAAAGAGAAAAAACAATTTTTTATCCTTGAGATAATAACTAATCGGTACGTACCACAACATAGAATGCTGATTTTTCAGGATGGCAGATTTGTGAATCAAATGCTAATCCAACTGTTGGTAGAATTATTTCTCTCCTTAGGTAAAAAAAGAATTACATTTTTAAAAATATCACAAATATATCAAAGGTAGTTAAGGCTTCCAAGTTTGGTATTTGTGTTTTTCACCAATACCAGTCTGCGCATATCCTATGTGCAGTCTTTATGCTGCTGAGTATGAGGTGACGTCATAATGGCTGTCATTGCCAATGGGGCAGGAGTGCTTTGGTATTGCTTCAGCCCCCAGAGTGCTGTGAACAATAGGGTTTGGAGGAGGGTGGGTCCACTGGGGGACAAAAGAGAATCATGATGCTGTGTGGAGGCTGAGAGAGGTGGGTACAAGGCAATTAGGACTCAGGGAGAGGGACAAAGTGAATAAAGTCATTCTCTGTTGTCATTTGTGACAGGCTTTAAAACTAATCATGAAAAACAAAGTTGCTTACCTGCAACAAGGTTTCTCTGTAGACAGAACAGACCAGCTAGACAAGTGGGTGACATCATCCCACTTGAGATGGAAAAGCTCTCAGAACTCAGAAAAACCAAGAAGCTTTTCTGAATGTACCAATCTTCTTGTGTGTCTCCTTAATCTCTGCAGCAGGTTAACCTTCAACTCTAAGAAGAAGTTGGGATTGTGTGGTTGATTTGTCCTGCTCTTGAGAGAGAACATCTGTTACAAGTAAGAAACTTTGATTTCTCTGTATACAAGTAGGACAATAATCTTATGTACAATTGGGGACACCCAAACTGAGGGTTCTATTAAAAGTTTGCTATGCCTTTAGCTCAGTAGTGAAAAATATGCAATCTGTAAGATGAATAGGTCAAAGGGAGAGTTTAAGGCAGGGCTTCCCATACTGTAAGTCGGGACCCCCAAATGGGGTCACAATACCTTCAATTGGGGTCACAAGTGCCTTAAAAAGCAATACTCTTCAGGTGCCAGCATCAGCATTAGTAGTGAAAGTCAGTGTAGGGCCTTTGAGCCAGCACACACAGGCCGAGCAGTGGCATTGCCCTTGCATGAGTTTCTGTGGTAACAGGAAGCCCTGCGTGAGGAGATATCAGAGCCACTACAGTGCCTGTTAGCTTGCAATGGCTCACAGACCCCATGATGATTTTCATTATGGATGCAACAGCGGCTTGTAGATCACCACTGGGCTAGGGACCAACCATGAGGGGAGGAGAGAAGAGGGCTCAGAAGGCATGGGCTTATGATGATTACCACTGCTCTTTTCTACTCACTCACCACTTAACCTATCCAAGAGAAAAATGTTGCCCCTATCAGCATGCCCTTTCTTCCCACCAGCTGTCATCACCTTTGGCCCAGGGCCCACAGAAAAATGTTGTCTCTGACTCTGGCCAGGGGGATGCTTTGAGGAGCTGTTTGAAGGGAATAATCAGATGGCGAGGGATTGGCTGTGGATGGTGAATGACAGATTGACTGAGAGATGTAAGAGAGGAGCTGGGGTTAGAGAAGGGTTGGAGGGAAGAAGATGAGGCTGGGATGGAGATGAAAGTGAGAGGGAGGAGGGTGGGGATGACAGAGGCTCCATTTGGAGTTATAAGAAGGGCTTGGGGTGACAAAGGATGTGTTAGTGAGGTGCAAAAACTGGGCTGGAGGAGGTGAGAGGAATTGAAGGAGGTAAAGGGATCAGCTGAAGGAGCAGAGATTTGAAGAGGGGATCTGTTGGAGGGAAGGAAGTTGAAAAAAGCAAGTTTGCTTACCGTAAACGGTGTTTCCGTAGATAGCAGGATGAATTAGCCATGCTGTCATGGCATTTGCCAATCAGGTCCGGGAGGCGGAGCTTGTCAAAGCAGAGATCAGAGCTTTGCTCTCTGCGGCTGCACGTGTGTTCCTGCGCAGGAAAGTAATGGAATCTCCTCAGTCTGTGATTAAGCCTTAGTGTAGTCGAAGACTTGGTGACTGCCAGGGAGGAGGGTGGGTCAGCATGGCTAATTCATCCTGCTATCTACGGAAACACCGTTTATGGTAAGTAAACTTGCTTTTTCCCGTCGATAGCAGGGCTGAATTAGCCATACTGTCATGGGAGTCCCAAGCTCCCGATCATGTTGTTTTGAATTATATGTTTGTACGTGATCTTTGACAGTGTGGCAGTCACCTTGGACAGGAGGATAGAGATTGCAGGATTTCTTGCCCTATCTTCGCATCCGTGGCTGCTTGTTGATCAAGGCAGTAGTGAGATGTGAAGGTATGGAGCGATGACCATGTAGCTGCCTTGCAAATGTCTATGGGTTGCACATTCCTTAGGTGTGCCAATGAGGCTGCCACTGCTCTGACTTTGTGAGCTTTCAGCTCTGAATGTAGTTGTAGTTTCTGTTTATCGTAACAGAATTTGATGCACTGCGCTATCCAGCTGGAGATGGTGCGTTTAGCCACTGGTAATCCAGGTGCCTTTGGGTCAAAGGAGACAAAGAGTTGAGAAACACGGGAGTCCGAGTTTGTCCTTTCTTTGTAGTATGCTAAAGCTCTTTTACAATCTAATGAATGCAGTAATTTTCCCTATCATTTACATGAGGTTTAGGGAAAAAGGGTAATTCCATTGTCTGATTGAGATGGAATTGAGAAACCACTTTTGGTAGGAAGGGTGGGTGAGTTCGGAGAACTACTTTTTGGTGATGAAATTGTAAATATGGAGAATAATGGACCAAGGCCTGCAATTCACAAACTCTTCGTGCTGATGTTACTGCAACCAAGAACACCACTTTCCATGTGAGGTATTTAATATGTGCCGAGTCCATAGGTTCAAATGGGGAAAGCATGAGCTGTTCAAGAACTATGTTGAGGTTCCATGGAACTGGAGGCTTAGAGATCGGAGGACAAATGTGAGTTAGTCCCTTAATGAAACGAGATAGTAAGGGGTGATTGGATATAGGAATATTGTTAACTGGTCTATGATATGCCCCTATGGCACTGAGATGAACTCTGATGGATGATGTTGCTAGACCAGCTGTATATAGTAGGGATGTGAATCGTTTTTTGACGATTTAAAAAAATCGTCAGATATTTTTTAAATCATCAAAAATCATTAAGAGTCGTGATACAATAAAAATTCCCCCGATTTATCGTGAAAAATTGTAAATCGGGGGAGGGGGGGGAAAACCGGCACACCAAAACAACCCCTAAACCCACCCCGACCCTATAAAACGAATCCCTTACCTTCCCCCACCCTCCCGAACCCCCCCAAAACTTTTTATGAGTACCTGGTGGTCCAGTGGGGGCGCGGGGACCAATCTCCCGCTCTCGATCCATCGGCGCCATTTTGGCTGCCACTCAAAAATGGCGCCAATGGCCCGATAAAAAAAAAAACCCCACCTGACCCTTTAAAAACTACCCCTTAGCTTCCCCTACCCTCCCGATCCCCCCCCCCAAAACATTTTAAAATTACCTGGTGGTCTAGTGGTGGCCACGGGAGCGATCTCCCGTTCTCAGGCCATTGGCTGCCACTCATAAAGATGGCGCCGATGGCCCTTTGCCCTTACCATATGACAGGGTATCCGTGCCATTGGCTGGCCCCTGTCACACGGTAGGAACACTGGCTGGCCACCGCCATCTTTAAAGATGGCCGGCGCCGTCGTAAAGATGGCGCCGGCCATCCAGTGCTCCTACCATGTGACAGGAGCCGGCCAATGGCACGGATACCCTGTCACATGGTAAGGGCAAAGGGCCACCTGCACCATGTTATATCTTTTCTCATTTCGGCGGTCAATGATAACTTCTGTGTCAATGGTTGTGAGTGCTGCTTCCATTGACGTTTCAAGCCCCATTGCAGGCGTCTCATGTGTAGCCTGGTGTTGGGAACCATGAAATTCATCGCTGCCATGTGGCCGAGGACTACTAAAACCTGTCTCGCTGAAGGTCTCTGAGTATGGTTTAAGGCATGTAACAGAAGACGGAATTGTGATATTCTGTCACTTGGTAGGTATGCCCTGTTGCACATAGTGTCCAGGCATGCTCCTATGAACTGTAACTGTTGTGTTGGTTGATACAATTCTTGCAAGCATTGTATCACTCAATGGAGGTGCTCGAGTAAGACGTTTGGAGTTGGGGCGATTATGAGCCAATCGTCCAGGTATGGAAAGATGGTTATACCTTGTTGTCTGAGATGAGCCACCACCACTACCATGCATTTGGTGAACACCCTGAGTGCCGCTGATAGTCCAAAGGGGAAAACTTTGTACTGGTAGTGTTGATGCCTGTAGCGAAAGCATAGGTAACGCCACAAGGATGGATGGATTGGAATGTGTGTGTAAGCATCCTTCAGGTCGATGGAACACATCCAATCGTTGGTTTGAATGAGAGGAAGGATTGATTTCAACAATATCATTTTGAATTTCTCTTTGGTGAGAAATTTGTTCAATTCCCTTAGGTCTAGAATGGGTATGAGGAAGTATGGGGAATAAAATCCTACTGATTGGGTTCCTGGGTAAATTTGTCAAATTGCTTGTTGTTTGCGAAGCAAAGCAATTTCCTCCCCCAGTTGTGGTTGGAAGTTGTGAATCTTGAAAGTGGAAAGATGAGGTAATATGGGTTTTGTGACAAATTGGAGTTGGTAGCCGTGACGTACTATCTCTAAAACCCATTGATCGGATGTTATCCTCTCCCAGGCTGTCAGGCAGGAATGAATCCTGCCGGGTGGTGCTTGATGTTGTGGTGGTGGCTGGGTAACTAAAAAGATGAAGTTGCTTTCACTGCAGTAGCCAGTTGTTTTGCCTGCTGTCTCTGGTTACGTGGTTTACCTCCACGGTTTGAGGTATTCTGTTATGGAGGAGGACGCTGGTAAGAAGGGTATGTCTATGTACGAAAGGACTGGTAAGATCTGTAGGGTCTCCTGGCATATGATTGCCGACTAGTAGATCCCACATAATGACGTGTGGTCGCATAGTTAGGATGGGATGTTAATGATTGTACTACTAGAGCTTCTTCCTTCAGTTTACCCACTGTATCCTGAAATCATTCTCCGAACAGGTTCTCTCTTGTACATGGAAGGTTCGTTAGTTTCTCGTGCAAATCTTCACGTATGGAACTCGAGCATAACATGCTAGTCTGCGGGCTGCAATGGCTGTTGCCGATGCCTTAGACGATGTTTCATATGCTTCATAGATTGAACTCAAAAGGTGTTGAGAACAATCTTCCATGTCATGAAGAGGTGGAGGAATTTGATCCGCAGTCGAGGAAAGCATACCTTTTATAGCTTGTATGCACTCATATAGGTATTGTACCATGTAGAACTGATGCTACATAATTCGGGCATTCAACATTGAGTTATGGTATATTTTCCTGCCAAACTCATCCAAATATTTGTTGTCTTTGCCTGGTGGGTATGAGGAAATTGACTTTGCTTTCTTAAATCTTTGCATCGCCTCTAGATGCAGTATTGTACCCAATTTTTCTAGAAATTTTGGGTATGTAAGGTCTTCCAGAGGGGAATATGGCTCCTGAGGTTGTTCCTGCGGATCCGATGGGAATCCCGTAGATAATGATTGGGATGTTTGCGGTGAAGGAGAATCAAATGATGTATCCTATTTATAATTTGGTGAAGCTGGTCGGTTTGCTAAGGGAGATGTCGGAGGCTCCACCGACTGTTCTCTATTAGTCTGCGTCTTATGTTCCGGAGAACTGTCAGTATCAATAGTAGTCATTTTTTTATTTTTTTATTTATAAATTTCCATTTACTAAGTAAATCCCTTATTTGATGATGAATACATTGAATACATTGAACTTTTTAGGCAGCCAGTCAAAAGTTTATAGAAACTTTGACAGAAGTTTTCCCGCGTTCGGGCTCCGTCAGTGACGTCACCCATATGTGAGGACTAGCATCTTGCTTGTCCTGGGATAAAGTATTGTATACTTTATGGTCTTTCTGTTTTTTGTTGCATATGATGTCCCTCGAATCCTCTGAAGCTGTAGAAGCAGTAGAGGAAGCAACTTGTATTACCTCTCTGTGAGAGAAGGTATTTGAAGTTGATATATGAGATGATTTAGAAGTCGAAGGGCTTACTTCCCATGTTGCGCTCCTCTTTGCTGACTTTTTGTGGTGGGAGTGTCATGAGTGCTTATGATGATAGTGGGACGACGAGTCTGGATGACTTCTCCGTGAAGAAAGTGATCATTTTTTACGTTTTATTGTAAACTGTCGAATTATCTCTCAAAGAAAGGGAAGTACCTGAATGAGATGAGGTTATTGATGGAGAGGCTGAAGAAGACCTGTGTGAGGGTCTACGTCTTCGTTTCAACTCATTTTGTAATACATGAGATGTGTGCTCATGTGTCTTATGGGCGGATTTGGATTTATGCGCGGATCTAGACTTATGCGCATATCTTTCTGTTTCCGTATGCGCAAGAGTGATCGGCGCCGATGTCTCCGGTGCCGTGCGCATAGATATGGTTGGCGCCGGGCGCACAGGTGGTGTCGGCGCCATATGCGCAGATGTCGATGGTGCTGTGTGCATAGATTTTCCTTTGGTTGTGCGCACGGCCTGCTTTAGCATCTTGTGCGCCAATGTCTTCGGCGCCCTGCGCGCAGAAATCTTCTACGCCGTGCGTGCAGGGTCCTTCGGCGTCATGCGCACAAGTGTCTTCGGCGCCATGCACATAGAAATGTTGTGCACTGATACTTCTTCAGGCGCCGAAGTGTTATGCGCCGACAGTTTTGTATGCGCATGAGGCGCCTTAAGCGCAGAAGTTTTCGGCGCCGAGATTTTTGGCACCAAGGTGTCCTGCGCCGGCGATTTTAGCTCTTTGGATTTTTGAAAATCTGATGGCCCTTGTTGGCTTGCCACCTCATTAACTCCAAGATTGGAGGACTGAGGATCCCACGATGATGCCCTCTTTTTTGAGGGAACCGATAAAATTGCAGGGCCAGGCGACGAATGAGCCTCCGATGACTCTGGTGAGGCAAAAAGTTCCTGAAGTCTATAGGCCCTTTGTTTCAGTGCCCTGGGTGACATCCTTGAGCAAAATTCACAATCTTCCCGATTGTGATCTGGTCCTAGGCATCGGTAACATCGGTCATGGTCATCTGTGACCAACATTATCTTGTCGCAATTATAGGGCTTAAATCCCGATTTCGACATGTTTTGTTTTAGTAATGCTGAGGAGAAGAATAGCTCCGTGTGCGATCCCGCACGCGGAAAGAACAGAATGAGGAGATTGTTACTTTCCTGCACGGGAACACATGCGCAGCCGCAGAGAGCAAAGCTCTGATCTCTGCTTTGACAAGTTCCGCCTCCCGGACCTGATTGACAGATCCCATGACAGCATGGCTAATTCAGCCCTGCTATCGACGGGAAAAGGAAGTCTTCTGGAGGGGGTGGAGGATGAGAGAAAAATAGACTGGAGATAGTGGAGGTTGAGAGGGGATCAGCAGGAGTGCAAGAAAGAAAAAGTGAACTTATTGTTGGAGGAGAACCACAATCCTGCAAATTTGTTTTGGACATTCTCTAGGATCATGTGAACTTTCAAGTGCTAAAATGGGGTCACATTGGATAAAGGTTTGGGAAGCCCTGATGTCTTGATATGAATCTTTTCTAGGGAGATGGTTTTCAGGGGGTGATGAGTCAGACGAACTGAACCAAATCACTGTGAACCTGGAAGATGTAGTAGGCCATATTGACAAACTAAAGAGTAGCAAATCACCTGGACCAGATGGTATGTATCCTAGGGTACTGAAGGAACTAAAAAATGAAATTTCTGATCTATTAGTTAAAATTTGTAAACTATCATTAAAATCATCCATTGTAGCTGAAGACTGTAGGGTGGCCAATTTAACCCCAATATTTAAAAAAGGCTCCAGGGGCAATCCGGGTAACTATAGACCAGTGAGCCTGACTTCAGTGCCAGGAAAAATAGTGGAAACTATTCTCAAGATCAAAATCGTAGAGCATATAGAAAGACATGATTTAATGGAACACAGTCAACATGGATTTACCCAAGGGAAGTGTTATGAACTGCTGCCCGCAGGTCTCCCCGTGAGCAGGCTCACTCACCATGCTGCCTTCTAAACCTGATGCGGCAGGGACGCCACCATAGGGCCTCTTAACGCGGCCGGAGCCGCAGACTTGTTTCCACCATGCGGCCTGGAGGCCGCCCCGGATCGTCCTCTTCACCGCGGCTGGAACCGCGGACTTCCTGCCTCTCTCTGCGGGGATGGGACCGCCCACGACGCTACTGCCATCTTCGCAGCACTAGGCCGCAAGCCCCGGTCCCATTCGGCGGCTGGAGCTGCCCCCGGGGCTCCCCACAGCGGCTGGAGCCGCTGCCGTCATCAGGGCCTGCTCCTCAGGCCCTGCCTGCGTCTGTACGCACAGATGCTGTGCAGGCCGCTGTCCACGGTCCTGCACAGCCCTGCTTCCTGCTCCTTAGGCACCGGCGCGCGCCTCTCAGTCTGTCGTTGCCTTGCATCAGAGTGTCATCCCCTCTGGAGGCTCCTGCCTGCCAGAGCCTTGTAAGGTCTTCTGTTCTTCGTGGAGCTCCTCGTCTTGTCTGCCTTCTACCATGTCTTCGTGTCTTGCCTGAGGTCCCGGTCCATGTTCTGATGTCTCGTCATGATCTTCTTCATCCTGATGTGCCTGCCTTTCCGGATGTTCTTCCCTGCATCTTTGTATGGTGCTCCAGAGCCTTCTGTTCCTGTAAAGCTGTGGTTCTCGGATGGTGTGTGCCTGAGAATGGAGCGGTCTGCAGGTGGGATTGGTCCCTGTGCTCTGGAGCCTCTGTTCCCGCCAGCCATAGATGGAGTTTCGGGTGACATCAATTCCATTATTGGAGTTCCTCCTTGCCTGGGTCTTCTCTGCACTTGTTCCACTCTCCTCGTGGTCCGTGACCAGCCTCCAAGGGCTGTGTAGGGTGCGCAGTGGGACAGGTTGGTCCGCGACTCAGGCCCGTGGGTGGCCTGAGTAGGGCGCCCTGAGAGACAGTGCAAATGTCCTTCCTCCCAGCTGTTAAGTTCCAAGTGTCTTAGTCCGTGATGCCGTTGCAGCAACCCAAGTGTCTTCGTCCGTGATGCCGCCGCATCAACCAAGGGTCTTCGTCACTGATGCCGTCACATCAACCAAGTGTCTTTGTCTGCGATGCCGTCGCAACGACCATAGTCCTGTCTACGTGTCAAGGCCTGTCTACCCTCAACCTCAGGCCAGGCCTGCTGCTCCATGCTGTTCCAAGCAGCAGGTCCGAAAGGGCTCAAAATGGTCGGAGGACCATTCAACTTCCAACATCCTTGGGTGTTGGCCTTGGGAGCTTGCAGGCCTGGCAGAGGGTCAGACAGTCAGCCATGCTGGGACACGCCGTCAACCCTCGGCTCAGTCCTGGACGCATCTGGGGTCGGGCTGAGGCCGAAGGGCACACTAAAATACCAGAGTGTAACAGAATGCAAGGCCTTTTGATGCCGCTAAACAACAGGAAGTCTTGCCTAACCAATCTGCTTCATTTTTTTGAAGGGGTTAATAAACGTGGATAAAAGTGAACCGGTAGATGTAGTGTATTTGGATTTTCAGAAGGCGTTTGACAAAGTCCCTCATGAGAGGCTTCTATGAAAACTAAAAAAAGTCATGGGATAGGAGGCGATGTCCTTTCTTGGATTACAAACTGGTTAAAAGACAGGAAACAGACAGTAGAATTAAATGGTCAGTTTTCTCAGTGGAAAAGTGTAAACAGTGGAGTGCCTCAGGGATCTGTACTTGGCCCGGTGCTTTTCAATATATATATAAATGATCTGGAAAGGAATACGACGAGTGAGGTTATCAAATTTGTGGATGATACAAAATTATTCAAAGTAGTTAAATCACAAGCGAAATGTAATACATTACAGGAGGACCTTGCAAGACTGGAAGATTGGGCATCCAAATGGCAGATGAAATTTAATGTGGATAAGTGCAAGGTGTTGCATATAGGGAAAAATAACCCTTGCTGTAGTTACACAATATTAGGTTCCATATTAGGAGCTACCACCCAGGAAAAAGATCTAAGCATCATAGTGGATAATACCTTAAAATCGTCGGCTCAGTGTGCTAAAGCAGTCAATAAAGCAAACAGAATGTTAGGAATTATTAGGAAGGGAATGGTTAATAGAACGGAAAATGTCATAATGCCTCTATATCACTCCATAGTGAGACCACACCTTGAATACTGTGTATAATTCTGGTAGCCGCATCTCAAAAAAGATATAGTTGTGATGGAGAAGGTACAGAGAAGGGCAACCAAAATGATAAAGGGGATGGAACAGCTTCCCTATGAGGAAAGGCTGAAGAGGTTAGGGCTGTTTAGCTTGGAGAAGAGACGGCTGAGGGGGGTTATGATAGAGATCTTTAAGATCATGAGAGGTCTTGAACAAGTAGATGTGACTGGGTATTTACACTTTTGAATAATAGAACGACTAGGGGGCATTCCATGAAGTTAGCAAGTAGCACATTTAAGTCTACTCATTGCACAATAAAGCTCTGGAATTTGTTGCCAGAGGATGTGGTTAGTGCAGTTAGTGTAGCTAGGTTCAAAAAAGGTTTGGATACGTTCTTGAAGAAGAAGTCCATTAACGGCTATTAATCAAGTTTACTTAGGGAATAGCTATTAATTGCATCAGTAGCATGGGATCTTCTTAGTGTTTGGGTAATTGCCAGGTTCTTGTGGCCTGGTTTGGCCTCTGTTGGAAACAGGATGCTGGGCTTGATGGACCCTTGGTCTGACCCAGCATGGCAATTTTAATGTTCTTATGACTAATACACAGTGAAGATGTGGACAGAAGACCAGATGGCAGCTCTGCAAATATCTTCTGTGGAAGCAGAGCGAAGAAAAGCTAAGGAAGACAAATTAGCATTGACTTGATAAGTTTACATTTTACTTTTAAGTTATTGTCCTCTGCAAGTGTATTAACAAGAGATGCAATCATAAATCCATATGGAAAGAAGTCTTTTTGTAACTGAAAATAACTGTTTGACTGGGTTGAAGGAGACTTTGGAGGTGGATGACTTTCTGTAGGAATTTGCTCTCTCCAAATAGAACAATAAAGCTCTTCTGCAATCTGGCATATGACAAGCCTGTTCATCTTGTTTGCATGTTGTCACAGGAAAACATTGCTAATACTATAGATATGTGGCACCCCTAAGGGTTGGCCACTAGATGTCATCCAGTCCGTTTAGATGATTCCAGCTAGAGAGAATACCATTTTGCAGCTCCTCTAGAGGCAGCTCCTCTAGAGGCAGCTGAAAGGGTGGACACTGTTTATAACGAGGGACTAAGGCTAGATCAGACATGGCATTTGAGTTGAGATTTTGAGGAGAAAGGACCTCTGTTGCAGTGGTTTCAGTTAATGAGGCCTACAGTCCTCACTAAGTATATTTTTGAGAGGCTAGTTCTTTCCTGTGCACCCCCTGCCAGCTTTGATCTGCTTATAGTTTGATAAAAAGACTATATTAGAATTTTTGACTACTTTAAGGATTATTTTGTTGGGTTGCAGCCTGAAGTTCCTGGTAAAGGTTAACCCCTGGATCCAGAGGCCAGGTCATTGGAGATCTGCTAGTACCCTTCTATAGCCAGAGAAGAGCTGCTGTGACAGTGATATCCCAGAAGTTATTTGGACATTTTGTAGAGCATTCTCTTTTGATTGAGAGGAGATCTTTTTATCACCCCTCCTCTCATTTGGAGATTGGGCACTGTGTCTGACCTTTGTCACGCAAGACCTTTCCTTCAGAGAGGCTCAGTAAAACAACTAAGGAGAAAGAGGAGCAGGACTGAAGACTCTTTACAGGTTCTTCCCCCTAAGACACAGGTGCAGGTTGGGTATTCGAAGACTACTGGAACTCAGGTAGGACTGAGTAAACCTCTAAGGGGATTCCCTCACATTGTTTGATCCCTCCAGAGTATGAGACCCTGAAGCTCTCATTCCAGGAGAGTAAAGAATCCCCCAGGAATCTAAGTCACCAACACTTACACAGAGAGATGGACACTCATCTGTAAAGTCACTTATTTCATCTTGAACTTGATTACATTTTTAAGAAATCAATACACTTTTAATGTTTGGACATCCAGACCTGCGTCCTGCATTCTATCTTCCAGCCAAGCATCAGCACAACACTATATAGCTGCACTCAAAAAAGGGATTCGTCTCAACGCCTGGGCCATAAGCACTAGCTTTCCCCCATAGAAAGGATTCACGCCGCAGTACTAAAATTGGCAGGGACAAGTGGCAGAGAAAGACAGTCCTGAAAGAATATATCACCTTCAAAAATAGGGTTACAGATAGATTTAAGTGAGAGTCCAATTTTGGAAGAAGTTTGGGATATGTTTTCATAACTATTCTGATGTGATAAAATTGGGTGTACAGAGAATATCAATAGGTGCTTGTAACTTGCTTACTCTTCAGGCAGATGTTAACAGTCACCAAAAACAAAACCTTCCAAGAATAGAATTTTAGATCTGTTTTAGGACAGTTCAAATCCAGTGCCATCTGGTAGTGGCACCAGATCATTATATTGGAACTTGGTTCCCCTAAGAAAGAAATTTTAGATCTGCTGTTACTAAAGGCTCAAAAAGCAATTTTATAAACTGCAATTTCATAAGCAAGAATTATGTTTAGTTCCCAAAAAGTGGATAGATCTTTAATTAGAGATTTTAAATGAGTAAGGCCATTCATGAATCTGGCATTCAGTGAGCAGACATAGGAATGTTCTATATTTATTGGTTGTTAAAACATTAAGCATTGGAGTTACTAAAAACAAATATGATGTGATCAAAAAGGGGCTATCAAAATCTTTAAACCTTTGTCTCTTCTTAACTTTTGACTTGTTTTTCTATAAATGGAATTGGGGAGGGGAATGTACAAAGAAGGCTTGGATTCCATTACATTGTAAAAGCATCCACTGCTAGACTGTTTCTTGCTGTCTTTTGAAGCAATAGGTAGAACTTTGTTGTTGAACGATGTGGCACAGAAATCTGCGAAGTGCCCAAAAGTTAAAACAGATCGAGTGCTACCTGATGGTCCAATGACTTTTTTTGTGGTTGCAGTTGATAACTTTACCAAGTCCACTATCTGGTTTTGGTTTCCAGGGAGACAACTATCAGATACATCTTTTGGGAAATTTCCCATTTCCATATCTTGCATATTTCTTGACAGAGATTAAAATAACCTGTTCCTCCTTGTTATAGAACCAGTTGATAGCAAAATTGCTTACCTTGTAATAGATGTTATCCCAGGACAGCAGGATGTAGTCCTCACATATGGGTGACATCATTGATGGAGTCCTATTGCGGAAAACTTTGTCAAAGTTTCTAGAAACCTTTGACTGGTACTCTAAGCCCACTAAGCATGCCCAGCATGCCATAATAATCTCTGCCACAGGGATCTCCCTTCAGTCTCGTATGTAGCGATAAGCTTTAGCAAAAATAAAATAATAAAACATATCGGACCCAACTCCACGGGGTGGCGGGTGGGTTTCGTGAGGACTACATCCTGCTGTCCTGGGATAACACCTATTACAAGGTAAGCAATTTTGCTTTATCCCAGGACAAGCAGGATGCTAGTCCTCACATATGGGTGATTAGCAAGCTAGAGGCTGAGTCATTTTGAATTGGATCAACAGTGAAGTATTGTTGGTGAAAATGAGTCAGCCGAAGATCAGAGCAGGTTGGATGTAGAAGGAGTTGGGGTTATACTGGAAACAAGTTCTTTAAGACAGATTGTCCATAAGCTGAATCTTGTCATCCTTCTTTGTCCAAACAGTAGTGAGCTGCAAAGGTGTGGAGAGAACTCCATATTGCTGCTTTATATATGTCAAGAATTGGCACTGAACGATAGCGTGCTACTGAGGTTGACATTGCTCTTACTGAATGTGCCTTTACTCGCCCTTGGAGAGGAAAGCCTGCTTTCTCATGGCAAAACTGTATGCAATCTGCTAGCCAATTGGAGACAGTATGTTTATCCAATGCTTTTCCCGGTTTGGATCATAAGATACAAAGAGTTGAGTGGATTTCCTGTGGATTGCAGTGCGGTCTAAGTAGAATGCTAGCGCCCGCTTACAGTCCAAGGTATGTATGGCCCATTCTCCTTGGTGAGAATGAGGTCTTGGAAAGAATGTGGGTAAAACTATGGATTGGTTCAAGTGGAATTCTGTAACTACCTTGGGGAGGAATTTTGGATGTGTACGGAGAACCACTCTGTCATGTAGGAATTTTGTATAGGGTGAGTAGTGATAAGTGCTTGTAACTCACTAACCCTTCTAGTCGATGTAATGGCTATAAGGAAGATAGTCTTCCATGTGAGAAATTTAAGATCACAGGAATTCATGGGTTCAAAAGGAGAACGCATGAGTCTTGTTAAGACCAAATTCAGGTCCCATTCTGAGACAGGTGGCCGAATTGGTTATTTAAGGTGAATTAAACCTCTCATAAATCTACTGACAAGAGGATGTAGAGATATTGGTGCATCTCCCATCTTGTTATGGTAAGCTGAGATTGCACTTAAATGTACTCTTACAGATGATGTCTGGAGACCAGAATCTGAAAGATGGTATAAGTAGTCTAGTAGAGAATTTGTGGGGCAGGAGAAAGGGTCAATGTTCTTTTGCGTGCACCACAAAGTAAACATTTTCCATTTTGAAGGATAATTCTTTCATGTTGAAGGTTTATGTGAAGCTATAAGCACTTGAGAGACATTGGTTGAAAGATTGAGTGGTTGTAAAATCAAGCTTTCAACATCCATGCTGTCAGGGATAGGGATTCAAGGTTGGGATGGCGCAACCGGCCCTGATCCTGAGTTATGAGTGTGGGAGCTACACCCAGGCGAATTGGTTCTCTGATCGAGAGGTCTAGAAGTATGGGAAATCATACTTGTCGAGGCCAATACGGGGCTATGAGTATCATGAACCCCTTGTCCTGTTGTAGCTTCATTAAAGTTTTGGTTATGAGCGGTATCGGAGGATACGCGTATAGAAGTCCTGAGTTCCAAGGGCGAGCAAAGGCATCCTTGGCTGGTTGGTATTTCTGTCTGTGGAGAGCACAGCTGTTTTCCACTTTGTGATTCAGGTGCGACGCAAAGAGATCTGTTGTTGGTTGCCCCCAACGTTGAAATATCCTGGTCGCTACTAAGGGATCCAGGGGCCACTCGTGTGGTTAGAACTGACAACTGAGTCAATCTGCCACTACGTTGTGAATGCCTGCTAGATAAGTGGCCCGGAAAAAATTGAGTGTATCAGGGCCCAGTTCCAAATCTGTGCGGCTTCTTGACAAAGGAGATACGAGCCCATACCCCCCTGTTTGTTGATGTACCACATGGCTACTGTATTGTCTGTTTGAATGAGAACAGTCTTGTATGAAAGGCAGTCCTTGAACGCATGCAGAGCATAACGTATAGCTCGACGTTCCAGGAAATTGATTTGAAACATAGCTTCAAGTTTTGTCCAAGTACCCTGGGTTTGGAGATTGTCTATGTGAGCTCCCCAACCCAAGGTGGATGCATCTGTAGTTAACTGGTTGCTGGAAGGGTAGGCCCTTGCGCAAATTGTCCTTGTTTGCCCACCAAAGTAGAGATGAACGTAGTTGGTGGGTGACTTGAATTGGAGAGGACAGTGGTTGAATGGCTTGGATCCATTGTGATCTTAAAGTCCATTGGGTTACCCTCATGGCTAGCCTTACCATAGGAGTGACATGAACTGTGGAGGCCATATGGCCTAGCAAGGTTAGAAAGTGATGAGCTGTTGCTTGTTTCCTTGAGTGAAGCGAGTTTGCCAACAGGGAAATTGTGTATGCCCGATCCTCGGGTAGAAAAGCTTTCAAAAGTATGGTGTTCAATTCTGCTCCTATGAATTGAAGCAGATGAGACAGAATGAGATGGGACTTTTGATAATTGAGAAATCCCATGGAGTGAAGTAGAGTAATTGTTCGACTGAGAGAAGCCAGAGCTCCTTGTTGAGATTGACTTCTGATGAGCCAGTCGTCTAGATAAGGGAAGACATGAACACTTTCCTTGTGTAAGTGTGCTGCTATTACTGCCAGGCATTTTGTGAATACTCTGGGAGCTGATGCAAGTCTGAATGGTAGGACTCTGTACTGGAAATGTTGATGACCCACCATGAAGTGCAGGTACTTGCGATGAGGAGGGAATATTGGAATGTGAGCATAAGCGTCTTGAAGATCCAGAGAACAAAGCCAATCTCCTGTTTGAAGAAGTGGAAGCGTGGTGCCTAGAGAAACCATCCTCAGAAATTTGTCTAGGATGGGGCGTAGGCCTCCGGTTTTCTTTGGAATGAGGAAATAATGGGAATTAGGGATGTGAATCGTTTTAGGACGATTAAAATTATCGTCCGATAATTTTAATATCGTCTTAAACCGTTATGGAACACAATACAATACAGATTCTAACGATTTATCGTTATAAATCGTTAGAATCGTGAGCCGGCACACTAAAACCCCCTAAAACCCACCCCCGACCCTTTAAATTAAATCCCCCACCCTCCCGAACCCCCCCCAAATAACTTAAATAACCTGCGGGTCCAGCGGCGGTCCGGAACGGCAGCGGTCCGGAACGGGCTCCTGCTCCTGCATCTTGTCGTCTTCGGCCGGCGCCATTTTCCAAAATGGCGCCGAAAAATGGCGGCGGCCATAGACGAAAAAGATTGGACGGCAGGAGGTCCTTCCGGACCCCCGCTGGACTTTTGGCAAGTCTCGTGGGGGTCAGGAGGCCCCCCACAAGCTGGCCAAAAGTTCCTGGAGGTCCAGCGGGGGTCAGGGAGCGATTTCCCGCCGCGAATCGTTTTCGTACGGAAAATGGCGCCGGCCATACGTGTATGGCCGGCGCCATTTTCCGTACGGAAAATGGCGCCGGCAGGAGATCGACTGCAGGAGGTCGTTCAGCGAGGCGCCGGAACCCTCGCTGAACGACCTCCTGCAGTCGATCTCCTGCCGGCGCCATTTTCCGTACGAAAACGATTCGCGGCGGGAAATCGCTCCCTGACCCCCGCTGGACCTCCAGGAACTTTTGGCCAGCTTGTGGGGGGCCTCCTGACCCCCACGAGACTTGCCAAAAGTCCAGCGGGGGTCCGGAAGGACCTCCTGCCGTCCAATCTTTTTCGTCTATGGCCGCCATTTTTCGGCGCCATTTTGGAAAATGGCGCCGGCCGAAGACGACAAGATGCAGGAGCAGGAGCCCGTTCCGGACCGCTGCCGTTCCGGACCGCCGCTGGACCCGCAGGTTATTTAAGTTATTTGGGGGTGGGGGATTTAATTTAAAGGGTCGGGGGTGGGTTTTAGGGGGTTTTAATGTGCCGGTTTTTCGATTTTTCGATTTTTTAACGATTTTCACGAATTTTTCACGATATTTTACCCCCCCAAACGGCAACAATACGATTCCCTCCCCCTCCCAGCCGAAATCGATCGTTAAGACGATCGAGGACACGATTCACATCCCTAATGGGAATAGAATCCTCTGCCCTGCTGAGTCCGGGGCACCAGCTCTACAGCCCTGGATCTCAGAAGGGTGGATAATTCTACTTGTAGATGGATTACTTATTTATTTATTTATTATTTTATATACCGACATTCATCTCAATTGAGATATCACACCGGTTTACATTCAGGTACTGTAGGTATTTCTCTATCCCCAGAGGTTCTTACAATCTAAGTTTTTGTACCTGAGGCAATGTAGGGTAAAGCGACTTGCCCAAGGTCACAAGGAGTGACAGCGGGACTTGAACCTTGGTCTCCTGGTTCATAGTCCACTGCTCTAACCACTAGGCTATTCCTCCTCCCTTCCACTGCTCTAACCACTAGGCTATTCCTCCTCCCTGTGATTTTCGCTTAATGGAAAATGTTTTGGAGGAGAATCTTTTGCAATTGAGACAAAATTGAGTTGGTATCCTCGATATACTATTGCAAGTACCCATTGGTCTGTTGTTATTTGTACCCAATGGTTGTAAAATGAGGATACTCGGGCTCCTACCGGTAGATCTGGTTGAGAGTTGTAGAGATGGCTTTGGTCTCTGGTGATAGCCTCAAAAGCCTGCAGCCGGGCCCGTCTGTAGCGGAGGTTGAGGCCTAGCAGCTCTAGGTTGCCTGGGCTGAGATCTTTGCTGCGGCATAGAAGATCTGCCTCTTGATACTGGAGGGTAGTAACGCCTCTGTCTATAGAAGGGTTGTCGAGATTCCTTCCTTGGAGGTCGGCGAGATGATGGTGTGGCAGAATCCTGTGGAACTGACGACAGTTGTCGCAGGGTTTCTGTGTGTTCTTTTAATTGTGCTACAGCATCCTGTACCTTAGAGCCAAAAATGTTGTTGCCCACACATGGTAAATCAACCAATTTTTCCTGGACCTCGGGTCTGAGGTCCGAGGCCATAAGCCATGCTCAGCGACGTGCACTTATACCAGAGGCCGCTACTCTGGAGGCCATTTCAAAATTATCATAAGTGGCCCAGACTTCGTGCTTGCCATCTTCAAGTCCTTTGTGTATGATTGCTTGGGCTGCTTCTTGATATTGCTGTGGTAACGAATTTGAAAAATCTTGCATCTGTTTCCACAGGTTTCTTTGATATTGCGTCATGTATAACTTATATGATGCAATTCTTGTGTTTAGCATGGCTCCTTGATAAATTTTCCTGCCCAGGGAATCCAAGAATCGATGATCCTTGCCTGGAGGAGTGGAGAAATGAGGCCTTATCCGTTTTGATTTCTTTTGTGCAGACTCCACAACAAATGATTGATGTGGCAGTTGTGCTTTCTGGTAGCCGGGGACAGATTGTACCAAATAAGTGCTGTCTACTCTTTTACTGATAGCTGGTACTGAGCATGGTTGCTCCCAGAGTCTGTGCTGTAAGTCTAGGAGGACTTCATGGACATGTATAGCCAAGACTTGTTTTGGAAGGTCCAGGAATTGGAGGATCTCCAGTGTTTGCTGTCTAGCATCCTCTTCAGCTACCAGAGTAAACGGTATGGTGTCCGCCATATCCTGAACAAAATTTGTGAAGGATAAATCTTCTAGTGGAGATTTCTTTTGTTCTTCTGGAGGGGAAGGATCAGACATAAATCCTTCAGAAGAAGTGTCTGTATGCCTGTCATCCCAGGTATCATATGGATTGAACTGATGTGGAGACGTTGGAGAAGACCTTGGTGGGCAAGAAAGTCCTGAAGGACCTGGTTGTGGATCATATAAAGGTATCCGTCCAGGGACTTCTTCTTGTGGCTTGGATGGAGTTGATGGAATAGCACAGACTATTTCATCAAATTTTTTCATTAGAAGCTGGTAGAGTATGGAGCCCCAGGTGACATCGGCATCAATGGTATCAGGTCGGGCATTGGCGAAGGAATCGGCATCGATGGTCGCCTCAGTATAGACTTTGGCTGTGGTACCGGCATCGGTGCAGGCACTGGCATCATCGCCGGCATCGGTGCAGGCACCGACATCGACGTCTGTTGATCCTTCAAGGCTTGGAGCACTGCTTGATGGATGAAAACCCACAATTCCTCCATCATAGCTGGTGAAGGCAGAGCAGCTACACGTGGTAGTGGTGGAGGTGTCGATGGTCCTTCCACAAGGCCCTGTGGAGGTTCGACAATTGGTGCTTCGACATGTAATGAAGGCCTCGGTGTCGAAGGTACCAGTGTTTCCTGGATTCTATGCCGTTTTGCGGTCGATTCCTCCGGAGAGAGAAGCGCCTCTGGTATCGATGGTTGTCGGTGCCAAAGGCGATACTTCGGACGGGCTTTGGTCGCTGACCTCGTCGATGCTATCGATGGTGTCTGCGATGAATGATCCCCCGACCCTTCTGGACGACGTTTTTTCAAAATTATACGTTTGAAGACTCCGGACGGAGACGATTGAGTCGATGTGGAAGGGGATGGCAGAAGCTGTAGATGGAATAAATGCTCCATCTTTTCTTGGCAGGCCTTTCTTCCCTTCACGGTCATTTCTGCACACTTGGGACAGGTTGTTACATCATGTGTTTCTCCTAAACAAAGGACACACTCGAGGTGTGGATCTGTAATGAACATTGTCCGATTACAGTTGGGATATTTTTTAAATCCCGTGGCCATATTTTTTCGTCAACAGCGTCGATGAAAATGGAGTGCCTCAGGGATCTGTACTGGGACCCTTACTTTTCAATATATTTATAAATGATCTGGAAAGAAATACGACGAGTGAGGTAATCAAATTTGCAGATGATAAAAAATTGTTCAGAATAGTTAAATCACAAGCAGATTGTGATAAATTGCAGTAAGACTTTGTGAGGCTGGAAAATTGGGCATCTAAATGGCAGATGAAATTTAATGTGGACAAGTGCAAGGTGATGCATATAGGGAAAAATAACCCATGCTATAGTTACATAATGTTGGGTTCCATATTAGGTGCTACAACCCAAGAAAGAGATCTAGGCATCATAATGGATAACACATTGAAATCATTGGTTCAGTGTGCTGCGACAGTCAAAAAAGCAAACAGAATGTTGGGAATTATTAGAAAGGGAATGGTGAATAAAACGGAAAATGTCATAATGGAGTGTGGAGGGTAGAGAATGAAAATACAAGGTAATGCAGATGAGAATGAATTTAATCAATCCTACTTTTAAGAAGTAATATTTCATAGCGATAGTAACTCAATAATATACCTGGACTTGACCAACATTACTCAAATAATGATTTTATTTATGAAATTGTAACCGAACTTTATTGGCACCTGTTAGAATGTAAGATATCCTACATTTACTTACCTTAGTCTATGTGCCTATTTGTAAACCATTGCGATGGTATATAACTTAGCGACGGTATAGAAAAGTTTTTAAATAAATAAAAAATAATGCCTCTGTATCGCTCCATGGTGAGACCGCACCTTGAATATTGTGTACAATTCAGGTTGCCGCATCTCAAAAAAGATATAATTGCGATGGAGAAGGTACAGAGAAGGGCTACCAAAATGATAAAGGGAATGGAATAGCTCCCCTATGAGGAAAGACTAAAGAGATTAGGACTTTTCAGCTTGGAGAAGAGACGGCTGAGGGGGGATATGATAGAGGTGTTTAAAATCATGAGAGGTCTAGAATGGGTAGCTGTGAATCGTTTTTTTACTCTTTCGGATAATAGAAAGACTAGGGGGCACTCCATGAAGTTAGCATATGGCACATTTAAAACTAATCGGAGAAAGTTCTTTTTTACTCAACGCACAATTAAACTCTGGAATTTGTTGCCAGAGGATGTGGTTAGTGCAGTTAGTATAGCTGTGTTTAAAAAAGGATTGGATAAGTTCTTGGACGAGAAGTCCATTACCTGCTATTAATTAAGTTGACTTAGATAATAACCACTGCTATTACTAGCAACGGTAACATGGAATAGACTTAGTTTTTGGGTACTTGCCAGGTTCTTGTGGCCTGGATTGGCCGCTGTTGGAAACAGGATGCTGGGCTTGATGGACCCTTGGTCTTACCCAGTAAGGCATATTCTTATGTTCTTAAAGAAAACGTGAGAGGAAAAAATTTTACTCAAAGAGTAAAAAAAGAGACTAAGATTTACTCACCAGCTGGTGGAAACTCGAGAGACCCCGATATGAGAGAATAAATGGTTTTTAAATCTGATTTTTAGTCAGACTAACTGTGAGAAAACTCACACAGGCTCCTGCTCCGCGATGCAAACAGCAGCGTGGAAAAACGAAGACTGAAGGGAGACCCCTTTGGCTGAGAATATCATGGCATACTGGGCATGTTCAGTGGGCTCAGAGTGCCAGTCAAAAGTTTCTAGAAACTTTGACAGAAAGTTTTCCGCATTAGGGCTCCATCAATGATGTCACCCATATGTGAGGACTAGCATCCTGCTTGTCCTGGGCTAATTACTATTTCAATCACACAACAAAACCCACTCACACCAACTGGTGTATTCTAGTCCACACCAATGTCAACAACCAAAAATAAACTGTGTACTAGTTAGAGAGCTAACATAACACCCAAAAACGCCAAACCAATTATAAACCAATTTTTGTAAGACCCTCTATTCACGAGAAGACATATTATGTGTTCAACTCGTTTCTCATAGGGGTCACTATTGCTTTTAATCATTCAAAAAATCAATTTTTGTTGTCTTTTTCAAAATTTTATTTATTTTTTTTTTTTTAAAGTTCCTCAACCAATTTTTGGCAATCAAAATGCAACGGGTACTTATCTGCACTGAAAAGGTCCCAGGTAACCCGACATGGCCATGTTTCGGACCGCTGTCCTGCTTCAGGGGAAGAAAAGGAAACCAATTCAGATCCTTGTAGCCTTGTAGAAACCTTCTTCTTGCGGCGTCTTTATTCTGTGCCGATCAATTTTTTCGCGCAGGCTGCATTTCAGCCCGCTGTATTTCAACAATGGCAACCCAACGGAAGCTGTTTATATGAATCACAGAGCTTGGTGCCACCCCTTCCGGTGACGGGTGGAAGTTCCCTCTCACGTCCTCGCATCCAAGCGCTGTCAGTCTAATTATAATTTCTCGATCTATAACGAAAACAAGTATTCTCGGCTCACATAATGCAAAAGACCAGGGAGGAAGGCTGCCCGAGGAAAGTTTCAACAACAGCAACCTCTGTCACATGCTATTATGCTCTTAACTAAACAGCATGATCCGTCCCAGGGAGGCAGGTCACTATCACAGTCACTCCCGGTGGATACTGGTCACTGTCTCGTGCTATCCCGGTGTGTGCTAATACATCAAAAGCGGCTGGGTTCTCTGTTGCATCTTTGCCGGCTATTAGGTTTAACCCTGCAAGGTGCATATAAGGGCGGCGATACTCTGCCACATCCTCTCCCGGGGGGCGGCGGTTCTCTGGCACGTCCTCTCCCGGGGGGCGCTGATACATCGTATACCATTGTATTCTCAATCACGTCTTCTTATTCATACTAGTTGCAAAAGGATAACAGCACCATATTTAACTGTAAATAGTAGCACCCAGATGTAGTTTTATACCCAACAAGTGACCAGAATATTTGAAAGGGAACAATCTGTCAATATGATAGAAGAACACAATTATTGTTAGAGGTAGTCAAATGAGAGAATACCAATTTATTCTCTCGTTTAATCCATTAGGGTCCACAGTATTCAGATGAAAAATCCAGAAATGTTCTCGTCGGTTCAGGGAGGACTGTATGTCTCCTCCCCTGGGGTTTTGATCCACTTGTTCCAAAATGGACCATCGCAAATCAGTGAATTGGTGGGCTTGATTAATACAGTGTTGCACTAAAGGAGCCGCAAGTTTCGATGTCCTAATGCAACTTCTGTGTTCAATCAACCGCGTACGGATTTTTCTCTTTGTGCGGCCAATATAAACCAGGTTGCAGGGACACTGTATAGCATATACAACACTCATTGAATCACACGAAGTCCATCTTTCATGCCGAACCACGACCCCTGAATGAGGCGCCCGCCATTGTTCTCCTGTAAGGGTTTGTGCACACATATCGCAAGTCCCACATGCTTGATGGCCTCCAGAGGGGAGTCGTTGTGTGGTGGATGAAAACCGGGAATGAACAATACGGTCCCTGATGTTCTGTCCTCTGAAATAGGCAAATCGCGGACTAGTTTGAAATACCGTATGTAACATTAGAACTTTCCAATGTTCCCGTACGATATTGACTACTTCATTCACGTAGCGTGAATACTTCAAAGTGCAAGTAAGCTCTTGGTTATAGGGACGTTGTTGGTAGAGTAACAACAGATCTCTATTGGCGAAGCGGGCTCTCTTATACGCCCTCCTTACTACTCCCCGCGGGTAACCTTTCTGTATAAATCTTGTAGAGAGAGCTGCAGCTTGGAACTTGAAATCCTCCAAAGAGGAACATATCCGGCGTAATCTGAGAAATTGAGAAATTGAGATATAGGCAGTCCATTCTTTAACCTTTGGGGATGAAAACTGGAATACCTTAAATAGTGATTCCGATCAGTAGGCTTCTTATAAAGGGAAGTAATAAAAGAATCTCCCTGTTTCTTTATCAATATATCCAAGAATGCTACTGCATGCGGGTCACAGTGAGCCGTAAATTGAAGATGGGAATCTTGCAAGTTTAACCAACCCAAAAACTGTTGTAGCTCGTCCCATGTTGATGTCCAAACGAAGAATATGTCGTCAATGTATCGCCGCCAGATAAGGACATTCTTGAACCATGCAGATTTGTACAAACCATGCAGATTTGTACAAAAATTTCTCCTCAAAGCAGGTTACATAAAGGTACCGACGAGAACATTTCTGGATTTTTCATCTGAATACTGTGGACCCTAATGGATTAAACGAGAGAATAAATTGGTATTCTCTCATTTGACTACCTCTAACAATAATTGTGTTCTTCTATCATATTGACAGATTGTTCCCTTTCAAATATTCTGGTCACTTGTTGGGTATAAAACTACATCGGGGTGCTACTATTTACAGTTAAATATGGTGCTGTTATCCGTTTGCAACTAGTATGAATAAGAAGACGTGATTGAGAATACAATGGTATACGATGTATCAGCGCCCCCCGGGAGAGGACGTGCCAGAGAACCGCCGCCCCCCGGGAGAGGATGTGGCAGAGTATCGCCGCCCTTATATGCACCTTGCAGGGTTAAACCTAATAGCCGGCAAAGATGCAACAGAGAACCCAGCCGCTTTTGATGTATTAGCACACACCGGGATAGCACGAGACAGTGACCAGTATCCACCGGGAGTGACCGTGATAGTGACCTGCCTCCCTGGGACGGATCATGCTGTTTAGTTAAGAGCATAATAGCATGTGACAGAGGTTGCCGTTGTTGAAACTTTCCTCGGGCAGCCTTCCTCCCTGGTCTTTTGCATTATGTGAGCCGAGAATACTTGTTTTCGTTATAGATCGAGAAATTATAATTAGACTGACAGCGCTTGGATGCGAGGACGTGAGAGGGAACTTCCACCTGTCACCGGAAGGGGTGGCACCAAGCTCTGTGATTCATATAAACAGCTTCCGTTGGGTTGCCATTGTTGAAATACAGCGGGCTGAAATGCAGCCTGCGCGAAAAAATTGATCGGCACAGAATAAAGACGCCGCAAGAAGAAGGTTTTCTACAAGGCTACAAGGATCTGAATTGGTTTCCTTTTCTTCCCCTGAAGCAGGACAGCGGTCCGAAACATGGCCATGTCGGGTTACCTGGGACCTTTTCAGTGCGGATAAGTACCCGTTGCATTTTGATTGCCAAAAATTGGTTGAGGAACTTTAAAAAAAAAATTTTGAAAAAGACAACAAAAATTGATTTTTTGAATGATTAAAAGCAATAGTGACCCCTATGAGAAACGAGTTGAACACATAATATGTCTTCTCGTGAATAGAGGGTCTTACAAAAATTGGTTTATAATTGGTTTGGCGTTTTTGGGTGTTATGTTAGCTCTCTAACTAGTACACAGTTTATTTTTGCTAATTACTATTTCAACATTCTGTGTGGGAGGGTATATCTTTAAGAGAGATGTTTAGCTATTGTTGCTGTTAAAGCCAAGGATTGGTATATAGTTGCTTCAGAGAGACAGGAAACGTAACTATTGGTTAAGGTATTGCTATGCAACTGGGGGTCCCAGAGTGATTTCTGGGAGCTTACTAGAATCTCTAGTTAATCTGGGGATTATTTTGCTCTTGCATGGTGTTCTTTTAGAAATTCTTCAGTTAGTGAAGTCACCAAGCCCTAGAGTCCAGCTTTCAAACCTATCCACGGTACAGTACCTGCATGCTTAAATGGACAATTGTAGATTGACACTAGTATTTTAAAAACTGTGTGGTGGGAGCAGTGTTTATAAAATACTTCATATTTCTGGACTGAAGAATGCGTGCACATTGCAGTATGTGCATATATTTTCAATGTAATAGAACGCATACCTTCTTTGCCCATTTTATAAACATACATGCATATATTTCAGGCGTGTATGCATGTGCTACACTGCAAAAACACCCAGGATTAAATGCAGAGGCAGGTACTTTATAAAGTATACTTAAGAACATAAGAACATAAGAAAATGCCATACTGGGTCAGACCAAGGGTCCATCAAGCCCAGCATCCTGTTTCCAACAGTGGCCAATCCAGGCCATAAGAACCTGGCAAGTACCCAAAAACTAAGTCTATTCCATGTAACCATTGCTAATGGCAGTGGCTATTCTCTAAGTGAACTTAATAGCAGGTAATGGACTTCTCCTCCAAGAACTTATCCAATCCTTTTTTAAACACAGCTATACTAACTGCACTAACCACATCCTCTGGCAACAAATTCCAGAGTTTAATTGTGCGTTGAGCAAAAAAGAACTTTCTCCGATTAGTTTTAAATGTGCCCCATGCTAACTTCATGGAGTGCCCCCTAGTCTTTCTACTATCCGAAAGAGTAAATAACCGATTCACATCTACCTGTTCTAGACCTCTCATGATTTTAAACACCTCTATCATATCCCCCCTCAGTCGTCTCTTCTCCAAGCTGAAAAGTCCTAACCTCTTTAGTCTTTCCTCGTAGGGAAGCTGTTCCATTCCCCTTATCATTTTGGTAGCCCTTCTCTGTACCTTCTCCATCGCAATTATATCTTTTTGAGATGCGGCGACCAGAACTGTACACAGTATTCAAGGTGCGGTCTCACCATGGAGCGATACAGAGGCATTATGACATTTTCCGTTTTATTCACCATTCCCTTTCTAATAATTCCCAACATTCTGTTTGCTTTTTTGACTGCCGCAGCACACTGAACCGACGATTTCAATGTGTTATCCACTATGACACCTAGATCTCTTTCTTGGGTTGTAGCACCTAATATGGAACCCAACATTGTGTAATTATAGCATGGGTTATTTTTCCCTATATGCATCACCTTGCACTTATCCACATTAAATTTCATCTGCCATTTGGATGCCCAATTTTCCAGTCTCACAAGGTCTTCCTGCAATTTATCACAATCTGCTTGTGATTTAACTACTCTGACCAATTTTGTGTCATCTGCAAATTTGATTATCTCACTCGTATTTCTTTCCAGATCATTTATAAATATATTGAAAAGTAAGGGTCCCAATACAGATCCCTGAGGCACTCCACTGTCCACTTCCTTCCACTGAGAAAATTGCCCATTTAATCCTACTCTCTGTTCCTGTCTTTTAGCCAGTTTGCAATCCACAAAAGGACATCGCCACCTATCCCATGACTTTTTACTTTTCCTAGAAGCCTCTCATGAGGAACTTTGTCAAATGCCTTCTGAAAATCCAAGTATACTATATCTACCGGTTCACCTTTATCCACATGTGCAAGTACACTGCAGACCCGTTATAATGTGTGTTTGATATAACACAAGATTGTTTATAATGTGGTCAAAGGCTGGCACCCAATTTCATGTTTTTCAAATTTGATATATATTCAGCTCCACATAGCTGGATAAGTTCGTACTTACAGTATCTGGTTATGTGGCACTGAATATTTTTCAAACCTTTGATAGATATTCAGCGCCACTTAGCTGGCTAAGTACAGACTTATCCAGCTAAATGGTGGCAGCGGAATATCTGGCCGTGTGTAGCAGCTGTCACTGATCCGGATATATACTTATAAATGCATATCTGGAAAAGTGGTGGCTGAATATAAACTCAATATAAGGCAGGCTCAATTATAATGTGGACCAAATTTTTGGACCCGATCACCTGTATTATATCAAGTCTACAGTATACTTGGAATCACCAGTTCGTTGATACCACCATCAGTTTACCCAGTCCTTCGCCAGTTCACTTAGATCCTTTACTACTTTACCAGGACCTCCCACCCAAAAACTGCAAACAATAGACAAGACTGATTTCATTTGCACAAGTTAATTAGCAGGTGTAAAAGTGTACAAACAAGTTTGCTAATATATACATGTTTATCTCTTACAAAATAGAAACTACCACACATTTCTGAACCCCATCCCAGAACCTCCTTGCTCTGCCCTTTAATTACCAGTAAAATATATGCATGAAACCAAAAATACGTGCGTGACCTTAAGGATTATAAAATAGCATATATGTGCAACTTTCCCGCATATATGCTATTTTTACACGCAAAACTCTTTGAAAATGTACTCCTAAAATTGTATATAGACTTTGTGTACATAATTTATATTTTTTATTTTGTTACTATTGACATAAAAGTACAAGTGTTTTAATTTTAGAAAAAGATAGGCCTTTTCTACTGTAAAAAGAAGCCAAAATCATAGTAAGAAATTGAGTAAATAATCCGGTTGGATACTTTCTGGTCTTCGGGATTCAGAACACTCCTTATTTATTGACACATAATATTGCTATTTCATTATCTGTTTGGATCAATACCATATTGCCCTTCAGCCAGGGACTGAATACTTTTAAAGCACTGAAGATTAATGTGGAGTAATTTTTCTTGTGGAGATCAAGTTCACAGAGAATATAGGCTGTTCACATGAGCTCCCCATCCTTGATTAAGACATTGGTAGTTATTGTAATAAGAAACTGAGGTTGTTGAAAAGACTGACCTCTCATTGGTTTTGAAGTATCCAGCCTCTATTCTAGAGATTCTTTTTCACTCATCGCACAATTAAACTCTGGAATTTGTTGCCAGAAGATGTGGTTAGTGCAGTTAGTATAGCTGTGTTTAAAAAAAAGGATTGGATAAGTTCTTGGAGGAGAAGTCCATTACCTGCTATTAATTACGTTGACTTAGATTGGATGAGAGTATTGGATATATGCACCATATGGGGACGGGGTTGTAGTTGGTTCTACTGAGACTTCAGGTGCCACTGAGCTAGTCGCATGCTGAGACGTACAAAATAAATAACACAGGCAGATGCCACTATGTGGCCCAACATTTTCATAAAGAAGCAGTCAGAAACCTATTTCTGATGTGAAAGGGTTAGAATTATCTTGGTCAGTTGGTCTGCCCTCTGCTGAGTGAGAAAGCAAAATTGCTTACCTTGTAATAGGTGTTATCCCAGGACAGCAGGATGTAGTCCTCACATATGGGTGACATCACTAGCGGAGCCCTAGTGCGGGAAAACTTTCTGTCAAAGTTTCTAGAAACTTTTGACTGGCCCAGTAAGGCCACTGAGCATGCCCAGCATGCTATGATATTCTCTGCCACAGGTGTCTCTCTTCAGTCTCGTATGTAGCAAAAAGCATTAGCAAAAATAAAATAATAAAGGTATGAGGCTCAACTCCGCGGGGTGGCGGGTGGGTTCTGTGAGGACTACATCCTGCTGTCCTGGGATAACACCTATTACAAGGTAAGCAATTTTGCTTTATCCCAGGACAAGCAGGATGCTAGTCCTCACATATGGGTGATTAGCAAGCTAGAGGCTGAGTCATTTTGTATTGAGGTAACACTGAAGTATTGTTGTTGAAATGAGTCAGCCGAAGATCACAGAACATTGGATGTAGAAGGAGTTGGGTTTAAACTGGAAACAAGTTCTTTAAGACAGATTGTCCATAGGTTGAATCTTGTCTTCCTTGCTTGTCCAAGCAGTAATGAGCTGCAAAAGTGTGAAGAGAACTCCATGTTGCTGCTTTACATATGTCAAGTATTGGCACTGAACGATAATGTGCTGCTGAAGTTGACATTGCTCTTACTGAGTGTGCTTTTACTCGCCCTTGGAGAGGAAGGCCTGCTTGTTCATAACAAAATTGTATGCAATCTGCTAGCCAGTTGGATAGAGTATGTTTACCCACTGCTTTACCTGGTTTGTTTGGGTCATAGGAAACAAAGAGTTGATTGGATTTCCTGTGGACTGCAGTGCGGTTTAAGTAGAAAGATAGAGCACGCTTGCAATCCAAGGTATGTAAGGCCCTTTCTCCTTGGTGAGAGTGAGGCCTTGGAAAGATTGGTTTAAGTGGAATTCCGTGACTATTTTGGGGAGGAATTTTGGATGAGTACGGAGAACCACTCTGTCATGCAAAAACTTTGTGTAAGGTTCATATGTGACAAGTGCCTGTAACTCACTAACTCGTCTAGCTGATGTAATGGCTATGAGGAAGATAGTCTTCCATGTAAGAAATTTTATATCACAGGAATCTATGGGTTCGAAAGGAGAACGCATGAGTCTTGATAGAACCAAATTTAGATCCCATTGTGTGACGGGATGTCTAATTGGTGGTTTGAGGTGAGTTAAACCTCTCATAAATCTGCTGACAAGAGGTTGTGTAGAGATAGGTGCATCTGCTACCTGATTATGGTAAGCGGAAATTACCCTTAAATGTACTTTATAGATGAAGTCTGGAGACCAGATTCTGAAAGATGGTATAAGTAGTTTAGTAAAGAATTTGTAGGGCAAGTGAAAGAATTGATGTTTTGCTTGCACCACAAATTGAACCTCTTCCATTTGGAAGCATAGTTCTTCCGTGTGGAAGGTTTACGTGAAGCTATAAGCACTTGAGATATATTGGATGAAAGATTGAGTGGTTGTAAGATTAAGCTTTCAACATCCATGCTGTCAGGGACAGAGATTGAAGGTTGGGATGGCGCAGTCGGCCCTGATCCTGAGTTATGAGAGTTGGAGCTGGTCCTAGACGAATTGGTTCCCTGACTGAGAGGTCTAGAAGTATGGGAAACCATACTTGTCGAGGCCAATGTGCGGCTATGAGTACCATGGTCCCCTTGTCCTGTTGTAGCTTCACTAGAGTTTTGGTTATGAGCGGTATTGGAGGATACGCGTATAGAAGGCCTGAGTTCCAAGGGCGAGCAAATGCGTCCTTGGGTGGCCTGTTGTTCAGGTTGTATAGGAAACAGTAGTTGTCCACTTTGTGATTCAGATGTGATGCAAAGAGGTCTACTGTTGGTTGTCCCCAACGTTGAAATATCCTGGTCGCTACTGCCGGATCCAAGGACCATTCGTGTGGTTGGAATTGACGACTGAGTCTGTCCGCCACTACATTGTGAATGCCTGGCAGATAAGTGGCCTTGAGAAACATGGAGTTGTTCAAGGCCCAACCCCATATCTGAGCTGCCTCTTGACAAAGGAGGTATGAGCCTGTCCCTCCTTGCTTGTTGATGTACCACATGGCTACTGTGTTGTCTGTTTGGATCAGAACAGACTTGTTTGTAAGGCAGTCCTTGAAGGCATGTAGAGCATAACGTATAGCTCGAAGTTCCAGGAAATTGATTTGAAATGTTGCTTCGAGCTTTGTCCAAGTTCCTTATGTTTGGAGATTGTCTATGTGAGCTCCCCAACCCAAGGTGGATGCATCTGTAGTTACAGTTATTTGTGGAACTGGTTGTTGAAAGGGTAGGCCCTTGCACAAATTGTCCTTGTTCACCCACCATAGTAGAGAAGAACGTAGTGGGTGGGTTACTTGAATTTGGGTATGCAGTGGTTGAATGGCTTGGATCCATTGTGTTTTTAAAGTCCATTGGGTTATCCTTATGGCTAGTCTTGCCATAGGAGTGACATGAACTGTGGAGGCCATGTGGCCTAGTAAGGTTAGAAACTGATGAGCTGTTGCTTGTTTCTTTGAGTGAATCGAGTTTCCCAGTAGGGAAAGTGTTTCTGCTCGATCCTCTGGTAGAAAAGCCTTTGAGAGGATGGTGTTCAATTCTGCTCCGATGAATTGAAGCAGGTGAGATGGAGTAAGATGAGACTTTGGATAATTGATGAGAAATCCCATGGAGTGAAGTAGAGCAATTGTTCAGTTGAGAGACTGTAGTGCTCCTTGTTGAGATTGGCTTCTGATGAACCAGTCGTCCAGATATGGGAAAACATGTACACCTTATTTGTGTAAGTGTGCTGCTATTACTGCTAGACATTTGGTGAACACTCTGGGAGCAGATGCCAGTCCGAATGGCAGCACTCTGTATTAGAAATGTTGAAGGCCCACCATGAAGCGCAGATACTTTCGATGAGGAGGGAATATTGGTATATGAGGGTAAGCATCTTGAAGATCCAGAGAACAGAGCCAATCTCCTGCTTGAAGAAGTGGGAGCATTGTGCCTAGAGAAACCATCCTGAAAGCAAATGTTGCTAACCTGATGTAACAGGTGTTCTCACAGGACAGCAGGATGTTAGTCCTCACAAATGGGTGACATCGAGGATGGAGCCCAACCACGGAAAACTTCTGTCAAAGTTTCAGGAACTTTGACTGGCCCCTACTGGGCATGCCCAGAACGGCACTAACCCTGCAGCCAGCAGGGGTCTCCCTTCAGTCTTGTTTCAAAGCTACAGGCAATGCCGAAAAATAACATAATAAAAAACGAACCCAACACCGCGGGGTGGTGGGCGGGTTTCATGAGGACTAACATCCTGCTGTCCTGTGAGAACACCTGTTAAATCAGGTAAGCAACATTTGCTTTCTCAAAGGACAAGCAGGATGGTTGTCCTCACAAATGGGTGAGTACCGAGCTGAGGATGTCCTATCGTGCACTAAATGTACCCAACGGCGTGCAACAGGCACAACAACTGGGGTGTAATTTGGTAGAGGGCATCCGCACCCTACCGGGAAGGTGGAAGGGTGTTGGTACCTTATGCTGGAAAAAGGTTACGCAAGACAGACTGGCCGAAGATGGAATCCTGTCTTCTGGCTTTGTCCAGGCAATAATGGGCTGCAAATGTATGGAGTGAACACCAGGTGGCAGCCTTGCAGATGTCAGGAAGCGGCACCGATCGAAGGTGTGCTACTGAAGTCGTCATGGCCCTCACAGAGTGTGCTTTAACACGGTCTTGGAAAGGAATGCCAGCTTGCTGATAGCAAAAGGAGATGCAATCCACCAACCAGGAGGAAAGAGCTTGCTTACCCACAGGTTGCCCTAACTTGTTAGGATGGAAAGAGACGAATAATTGAGTGCTCTTCCTGTGGGCTACTGTACGGTCTAGAGAGAATGCTAGAGCCCATTTACAGTCAAGGGTATACAGAGTCTGGTCCCCGGAGTTGGAGTGGGGCCTGGGAAAGAAGATAGGTAGTATGATGGATTGATTAATATGAAACTCCGAAACTACCTTAGGTAAGAATTTAGGGTAAGTGCGGAGTACCGCCCGGTCCTGCAGGAGTTTAGTGTAAGTCAGATAGGTAATTAAGGCCTGTAGTTCACTAACCCTGCGAGCCGAAGTAATAGCTAAAAGGAATAACACTTTCCATGTGAGATATTTTAGGTCACAGGAGTGAAGAGGTTCAAAAGGTGGTTTCATAAGGCGACAAAGAACCAAATTAAGGTCCAAAGATGGGGCCGGAAGACGTAAAGGTGGCTTCAAATGGAGCAAGCCTTTAAGAAAGCGTGTTACAAGGGGTTGCACTGAAATAGGGACACCCCCGATACCTTTATGGAAGGCGGCTACCGCACTGACATGCATTCTAATGGAAGAGGTCTTTAGACGTGATTCTGATAAATGCCAGAGATAGTCCAAGAATTTGGAAATTGGACAGGAAAGGGGATCAAGGGACTGAGAAGTGCACCATGATGTATACCTTTTCCATTTGTATGAATAAGATTTTCTTGTGGAAGGCTTTCGTGAAGCGATCAGGACACGAGAAACTGAATCCAAAAGGTTAAATGGTTGAAGGACTAACCTTTCAACATCCATGCCGTCAGGGACAAGGCTTGGAGGTTGGGATGGAGGAGGCATCCGTCGTTTTAAGTGACCAGATGCGGGTCCTGTCCCAGAGGAATGTGCCTGCGGATGGAGAGATCCTGGAGAATGGGAAACCACACTTGGCGTGGCCAGTGCGGTGCTATCAGGATCATGGTTCCCCTGTCCTGACGTAGCTTCACGAGAGTCTTCGACAGAAGAGGAAGTGGAGGGAATGCATAAAGCAGACCGGTTGTCCACGTGAGGGAGAATGCATCCCTGGGCCGAGAGTGCTGGCTCCGAATGAGAGAGTAGTAATTGTCCACTTTGTGGTTCTGAGGGGACACAAAGAGGTCTATGTGGGGATAACCCCATTGCTGGAAAAGAGTGGTTGCTACCAAGGGATTGAGGGACCATTCGTGTGGGTGGAAGACATGGCTCAGTTTGTCTGCCAAGACATTGTTCACTCCTGGCAAGTAGGTGGCTCTGAGGTACATGGAGCGGGAGAGGGCTTCTGCCCAAATCTGCGCAGCTTCCTGGCACAAAAGAAAGGAACCTGTGCCCCCCTGCTTGTTTATGTACCACATGGCCACCTGGTTGTCCGTATGAATCAAGATTACGTGGTTCGATAGGCAATCTTGAAAAGTCCTGAGAGCATGTCGTATTGCTCGAAGTTCCAGGAAGTTGATCTGGTGTTTGGCTTCCTCTGGAGACCAGAATCCTTGGGTTTGTAAATTGTTTACATGCGCTCCCCAACTGACGTTGGAAGCGTCGGTTGTGAGAATTATTTGAGGATCTGGTGGGTGAAAAGGCAAGCCCTGTAGCAGGTTGGATTGAGTTTTCCACCAGACAAGAGACAGACGGAGTGCATCGGTGATGCGAACAATGGAGGACAGAGGCTGAACAGCTTGGATCCATTGTGATCTCAGAGTCCATTGCATGACTCTCATGGCCAGGCGGGCCATGGGAGTCACATAAACTGAGGAGGCCATGTGTCCCAGGAGAATGAGGAAGTGTCGAGCTGTTGCTGTGCGTTGAGACTGCAACTGGCAAGCTAGGGACACAAAGATTTGGACTCGTTGATGAGGAAGGAAGGCTTTTGCCTGTAAGGTATCCAAGTCTGCCCCAATGAAGGATAAGGTCTGAGATGGGATTAAGTAGGATTTCTCGTAATTGACAAGAAACCCTAGAGAAAGTAGTGTTTGAATTGTCAGGGTCAGGGAGGACCAAGCGATTTGCTGGGTTGGGGCCCTGATTAACCAATCATCCAGATAGGGGTAGACGTGGACACCTTCCTTCCTGAGAAATGCTGCAACTACCATGAGGCATTTGGTGAAAACTCGTGGTGCAGATGCCAGGCCGAAAGGGAGCACGCGGTATTGATAGTGATTTCGGCCTACTAAAAAACGGAGGTATTTGCGATGAGGTTGAGTTATCGCAATGTGAGTATAGGCGTCTTTTAGGTCTAGAGAGCAGAGCCAGTCCCCTCTTTGCAGCAGAGGGAGAAGCGAGCCCAGGGTTACCATCTTGAACTTCTCTCTGTGAAGGTACTTGTTGAGGGCCCATAGGTCCAGGATTGGTCGAAGTCCTCCTGACTTTTTTGGGATCAGAAAGTACCTGGAGTAGAACCCTAGTCCTTGTTGTGAGGGAGGAACGGGTTCTATAGCGTTTGACTGGAGGAGAAGGGAAACTTCCTGCTCGAGAAGAACAGAGTGATCGGTGAGTCCCCACGTCTGCATGGGTGGGGAGTCCAAAGGGAGAGTCAGAAAGTTGAGGTGGTAACCGTGTGCAATTATCGCTATCACCCATTGATCTGTGGTGATATGATGCCATTTTTCTAGAAAGTGGCTTAACCGACCTCCTACTGGTATGGTTGGAAGAGGGATTTGGCAACTGCTCTCTAATTGAAAGTCAAAAACCCGATGCAGGGCCAGGTTGTGGAGCTGCTGCGGGCTTTTGTTTTCAAGACTGGCGAGGCTGAGATTTATGGTAAGGCCTCGCAGACCTAGACTTGGTTTGTGGGGGATAATACTTCCGTGGACGGAAGAAGGACTTTTTTGGGTCCTTCTTGAACGGCTGTTTAGAAGGTAAGTCAGAAGGAATGGATGAGAGCTGTTTAAGTGTCTCATGATGATACTTCAATTCAGCAACAATTTGCTGAATTTGCTCGCCAAACAAATCATCCCCTAGATGGGGCAGGTCAGAGAGCCTGTCCTGAACCTCCGGGCGAAGGTCAGATGACTTACGCCAAGCCCAGCGTCTTGCGGAGATGGCCGTAGCAGAAAGTCTGGTGGAAGCATCAAAGATGTCGTAAGCTGTTCTTATCTCATGCTTCCCAGCTTCAAACCCTTTATTTAGTAGGGATTGAAGTTGTGGTTGGAACTGCTCTGGTAAGGTATCTGAGTACTCCTGTATCTGTTTAAGAATGACCCTATTGTATTGGGTCATATATAGCTGATAAGAGGCTATTCTGGAAGTTAGCATGGCTCCTTGGTATACTTTACTACCTATACTATCTAGGAATTTATTTTCCTTAGTAGGAGGTATGGAAGAATGTGGCTTTATTCTTTTAGCTTTCTTTTCAGCTGATTCTACCACAACAGAGTGGTGGTCTAGCTGAGGTTTCTGAAAGCCAGGTGCTGACTGTACAAGATAGGTAGAGTCAGCTTTTTTGTTTACTGGAGCAACAGATCCAGGAGATTCCCAATTCTTTTTTTAGAAGGTCCAGAAAAACCTGATGAATTGGAATAGAAGTGATGACTTTAGGGGCATCCAAGAATTGGAGCAACTCCATCATCTGGTGCCTGTCATCTTGCTCTGATTGAAGCTGAAAAGGGACCAACTCCGACATTTCCTTCACGAAATTTATGAAAGAGAGGTCCTCAGGAGGAGAACGCTTTCTACTCCCCGCAGGAGAGGGTGGTGAAGGAAGGAACCGACGAGAGAGGGAGCAATTTTAGATCTAATTCTCAGTGGAGCACAGGACTTGGTGAGAGAGGTAACGGTGGTGGGGCCGCTTGGCAATAGTGATCATAATATGATCAAATTTGATTTAATGACTGGAAAAGGAACAGTGTGCAAATCCAAGGCTCTCGTGCTAAACTTTCAAAAGGGAAACTTTGATAAAATGAGAAAAATTGTTAGAAAAAAACTGAAAGGAGCAGCTACAAAAGTAAAAAATGTCCAAGAGGCGTGGTCATTGTTAAAAAATACCATTCTAGAAGCACAGTCCAGATGTATTCCACACATTAAGAAAGGTGGAAAGAAGGCAAAACGATTACCGGCATGGTTAAAAGGGGAGGTGAAAGAAGCTATTTTAACCAAAAGATCTTCATTCAAAAATTGGAAGAAGGATCCAACAGAAGAAAATAGGATAAAGCATAAACATTGGCAAGTTAAATGTAAGACATTGATAAGACAGGCTAAGAGAGAATTTGAAAAGAAGTTGGCTGTAGAGGCAAAAACTCACAGTAAAAACTTTTTTAAATATATCCGAAGCAGAAAGCCTGTGAGGGAGTCAGTTGGACCGTTAGATGATCGAGGGGTTAAAGGGGCACTTAGAGAAGATAAGGCCATCGCGGAAAGATTAAATGATTTCTTTGCTTCGGTGTTTACTGAAGAGGATGTTGGGGAGGTACCCGTAACGGAGAAGGTTTTCATGGGCAATGATTCAGATGGACTGAATCAAATCACGGTGAATCTAGAAGATGTGGTAGGCCTGATTGACAAACTGAAGAGTAGTAAATCACCTGGACCGGATGGTATACACCCCAGAGTTCTGAAGGAACGAAAAAATGAAATTTCAGACCTATTAGTAAAAATTTGTAACTTATCATTAAAATCATCCATTGTACCTGAAGACTGGAGGATAGCAAATGTAACCCCAATATTTAAAAAGGGCTCCAGGGGTGATCCGGGAAACTACAGACCGGTTAGCCTGACTTCAGTGCCAGGAAAAATAGTGGAAAGTGTTCTAAACATCAAAATCACAGAACATATAGAAAGACATGGTTTAATGGAACAAAGTCAGCATGGCTTTACCCAGGGCAAGTCTTGCCTCACAAATCTGCTTCACTTTTTTGAAGGAGTTAATAAACGTGGATAAAGGTGAACCGGTAGATATAGTATACTTGGATTTTCAGAAGGCGTTTGACAAAGTTCCTCATGAGAGGCTTCTAGGAAAAGTAAAAAGTCATGGGATAGGTGGCGATGTCCTTTCGTGGTTTGCAAACTGGCTAAAAGACAGGAAACAGAGAGTAGGATTGAATGGGCAATTTTCTCAGTGGAAGGGAGTGGACAGTGGAGTGCCTCAGGGATCTGTATTGGGACCCTTACTGTTCAATATATTTATAAATGATCTGGAAAGAAATACGACAAGTGAGATAATCAAATTTGCAGATGACACAAAATTGTTCAGAGTAGTTAAATCACAAGCAGATTGTGATAAATTGCAGGAAGACCTTGTGAGACTGGAAAATTGGGCATCCAAATGGCAGATGAAATTTAATGTGGATAAGTGCAAGGTGATGCATATAGGGAAAAATAACCCATGCTATAATTACACAATGTTGGGTTCCATATAAGGTGCTACAACCCAGAAAGAGATCTAGGTGTCATAGTGGATAACACATTGAAATCGTCGGTGCAGTGTGCTGCGGCAGTCAAAAAAGCAAACAGAATGTTGGGAATTATTAGAAAAGGAATGATGAATAAAACGGAAAATGTCATAATGCCTCTGTATCGCTCAATGGTGAGACCGCACCTTGAATGCTGTGTACAATTCTGGTCGCCGCATCTCAAAAAAGATATAATTGAGATGGAGAAGGTACAGAGAAGGGCTACCAAAATGATAAGGGGAATGGAACAACTCCCCTATGAGGAAAGACTGAAGAGGTTAGGACTTTTTAGCTTGGAGAAGAGACGACTGAGGGGGGATATGATAGAGGTGTTTAAAATCATGAGAGGTCTAGAACGGGTAGATGTGAATCGGTTATTTACTCTTTCGGATAGTAGAAAGACTAGGGGGCACTCCATGAAGTTAGCATGGGGCACATTTAAAACTAATCGGAGAAAGTTCTTTTTTACTCAACGCACAATTAAACTCTGGAATTTGTTGCCAGAGAATGTGGTTCGTGCAGTTAGTATAGCTGTGTTTAAAAAAGGATTGGATAAGTTCTTGGAGGAGAAGTCCATTACCTGCTATTAAGTTCACTTAGAGAATAGACACTGCCATTAGCAATGGTTACATGGAATAGACTTAGTTTTTGGGTACTTACCAGGTTCTTAAGGCCTGGATTGGCCACTGTTGGAAACAGGATGCTGGGCTTGATGGACCCTTGGTCTGACCCAGTATGGCATTTTCTTATGTTCTTATGTTCTTAAATCATCGGTGTCTGTGGAGGTATCATCACCCCAGGTGTCATAAGGATCAGGTTGCTGACCTGTAGGACCATGAGGGGGTTGGATACCTGAAGGCCCCGGCTGAGGCTCCGAGAAACTCGAAGGAATTGCCGGGGGAATTGAGAATGTCCCTCGATGGCATCGGTGCTGGTATCGGTTGCCGGTATCGAAGGAATCGGTGTTGGCATCGAAGGTATGGGTGCCGTCATCGAAATTCTCGATGGAGCCTGAATGTGCGTATCACCCACGTGGAATGTATCGGTGGCGAGGGATGATTATGGTACCGCATGGTACTTACCCCCGAAGGGGGAATTCGGTACGGTGTTTCTCCACTCGATGAGATAGCTGTCGGAGACTATCGGGTATCATCGGAGGAAGGGCAGTCATAAGCGCTTCCATCCGGGCAAGCAGCGGTGCCAGTGCTGCTGGAATCGGGTTCGGTGACCGGTTCCACTCTGCGGTGCCTGGAGGAGTCTGGAACCGTGGCATCGCCTTTTGATGGCCTCCTGGACCAGCCGGTCCCAGTTCTACCCGGAGACCTGGGGGGGTATAACAATACCCGGCTCCACGGGAGAGGGAGGCTAAGGCTGAGCCGGAGGGGACACACCATCCACGGTGGAGTCGTGGCTCCCAAACCCCGAAGGGGTGAGGGTTGTCCTCGGTTGTCTGCGAGCCAGGATTGTGACGGTTGCCACTTCTGGTCGAGACTTCTTCGGAGGAGGCTCGGACCAGTACTGAGGTTCGATGACTTTGATTCCTCGACGTCCGAGACCTGTGACGTCGATGGCGATGTTTTTCTCTCCAATCCCCGTGATCTTCGGGGGAAGGGACGGGAGTCGATGGCCGCGGAGACGTCGATGGCAAACGGGCACCGGGAAGCTGTCGACGATGGTGAAACTTCGACGGTGCCGGGTTCCGAGTGACGTCGATGCAATCGAGGCGTCGGAGTGTGAGCATGGAAAAGGAAGTCCCATTTTCTCCATTCTGGCTTTGCGACCTCCTTTTTAGTGTCATAGGGCACATTTGGTGCAAGTCAGGACATCATGCTCACCTCCCCTAAACAACAAAACACAGACTCTACTGTGGGTCTGTGATGAACATAGTACGTGTACAGTCTGGGCACCGACGGAACCCCCGACGCCATGGCCATAGGCCACGGGACGGTCGACTGCCACAGGCCTCGAGGGCCGAAGTACCGCGGACCAAAATTTGAAGAGGGGAGACCCTGAGGGGCAAATTTTTCTTCAAGAAATTAGTTGAAGTAATTCCTGTCAGGAATGTGGTAAGAACTCCTTAACCACGTGGCTACTGCTTGCGCGGAAAAAGAAGACTGAAGGGAGACCCCTGCTGGCTGCAGGGTTAGTGCCGTGCTGGGCATGCCCAGTAGGGGCCAGTCAAATTTCCTGAAAACTTTGACAGAAGTTTTCCCGTGGTTGGGCTCCATCCTCAATGTCACCCATTTGTGAGGACAACCATCCTGCTTGTCCCTGTGAGAACTTTCTTTCTTTAGAAATTTGTTGAGATTTTCTGAGGGTCTTGGATGGACGTAGGCCTCCGGTTTTCTTTGGAATGAGGAAATATCTGGAGTAGAATCCTCTGCCCTGCTGTGGACCTGGGCACTGGTTGAATGGCCCTGGCTCTCAGGAGGGTGGATAATTTTATTTGTAATTGAATTAGTTGAGAATTTTGCTGTGGGCAGGAAGTGGTGGAAAATCTGGAGGAATTGAGAGGAAATTTAGTTTGTAGCCTCGAGACACTATGGAGAGTACCCATTGGTCTGTTGTTATATTTGTCCAATTTGAGTGGAAATATAAAATTCTCTTCCTCCCACCTGGTGTGTCTTGTCTGGGGTTTAGAAGGAGGGCCTGTTCTCTGGCTGTTGTTCAAAAACCCTCGCTGGACCAGTTTGTGGAAGAGGTTGAGTGCGGGTTGTTCTGGGTGTCTAGATTGTTGAGCGTTGAGTAGGCCTAGAAGGCCTAGTTCTAGCAGGTTGATTGTAGTACCTTCTTGGTCTGTAGTATGATCGCCTAGGGTCTCTTCGAGGAAGACGCCTAGAGGCCTGAGTGTTGTTGCAGTCTTGTTGTAGTTGGGACAACTGTCTTAGGGTCTCTGTGTGATCCTTAAGTTGTTGGACAGCATCCGTACTTTTTCACCGAATAAATTGTCTCCAAGACATGGCAAAATCCACAAGCTTTTCTTCTACCACTCAGGCCTGAGGTCTGAGGGCTTTTAACCATGCCCATCTGCGTGCTGTTATTCCTGCTGCTGCTGCTGTTCTTGAGGCGGTATCAAAATTGTCATAATGCAGCCCTTACCTCATGCTTTCCTGCTTCCAGACCTTTGGTAACTATGGCCTGTGCTGATTCTTGAAATTGCACTGGTAGAGAATTTGTGAGTGCTTCCATTTGTTTTCAGAGATCTCTCTGATATTGTGTCATATACAGTTGATAGGCAGAGGTTCTGGAAGATAGGAGTGCACCTTGATAAATTTTTTCTGCCAAGGGAGTCGAGAAACGATGATCCTTCCCTGGAGGAGCTGAGGAGTGTGGACGTACACGCTTTGATTTTTTCTGGGCAGATTCCACTACCACAGACTAGGGATGTGAATCGTTTTTTGACGATTTAAAATATCGTTCGATATATTTTAAATCTTCAAAAATCGTTAGAGCCGTGATACAATAACAATTCCCCCGATTTATCGTCAAAAAATCGTAAATTGGGGGAAGGGGGAGGGGAAGGGGGAGGGCGGGAAAACCGGCACACTAAAACAACCCTAAAACCCACCCCGACCCTTTCAAATAAATCCCCCACCCTCCCGAACCCCCCCAAATGCCTTAAAGTACCTGGGGTCCAGAGGAAAGGTTCCCGGTGTGATCTTTTACTCTCGGACCTCGGACCTCCGTGCGTTGTAGAAACAATATGGCGCCGGCGCTACCTTTGACCTGTCATATGACAGGTCAAAGGTAACGCCGGCGCCATTTTGGTTTTTTGTCCCCCGATGTCAGGAGCGTAGGAGATCGCTCCCGGACCCCCGCTGGACCCCCAGGGACTTTTGGCCAGCTTGGGGGGCCTCCTGGCCCCCACAAGACTTGCCAAAAGTCCAGCGGGGGTCCGGGGAACGACTTCCTGCACGTGAATCGTTTTTTCCGTACGGAAAATGGCACCGGCCATACGACGTATGGCCGGCACCATTTTCCGTACGGCAACACGATTTATTTTAAAGGGTCGGGGTGGGTTTTAGGGATGTTTTAGTGTGCCGGTTTTCGATTTACATGATTTACACGATATTTAAAAAACTCAAACTGCGACGATCCGATTCCCTCCCCCTCCCAGCCGAAATCGATCGTTAAGACGATTGATCACACGATTCACATCTCTACCACAGACTGATGTGGTAGTTGTGTTTTTTGAAATCCTGGTGCTTGTTGCATTAGGTAGGTAGTGTCCACACGCTTGTTTACTGCAGGAACCGTGCATGGGTGCTCCCAAATACGGTGTTGCAGGTCTAAAAGCACATCATGAATGGGAATCGCCAGAACTTGTTTGGGGCGGGTCCACAAACTGGAGGACTTCTAGAGTGTGTTGTCTAGAATCTTGTTCTGAGGATAGTTTGAAAGGGATTGTGTCCGCCATTGTGCTTGCACAAAACTAGAAAAGGATAAATCCTCTGGTGGGGATCTTTTTCTTGATTCAGGAGGTGAGGGTTCTGACAAAGTCCTCAGAAGAGGTGTCTGTCCCTTGATCATCCCAAGAATCATCATCCGGATCTTGATAGGGAGTTCTTGGGATTGGTTTTGATTGTGGATGAATACCTGATGGTCCAGGTAACGGTTCATCGATAGAAAATGATGGAGGGATGTTATCCGTGGGTTTTCTGTGGAACTGTGTCGATGACATTATGATATTTCTGTAGAAGACGTTGGAAGAGTGCTAACTCTTGAGGGTCAGTGTCCTCTGCGATGGTTGCATCGATGAATTAATAGGTGGCATCGATGCAATTGTGGAAGAAACTGGTCTTCTCAGTGTCGATACTGTCGACGGCGGTATCATAGTCCATCGGCATCGATGTCATCGTATCGATGGAGCAGACGGAATCTGAGTGTATATGGAAGTCGATGCCGTAATAATTCTAGGCGTTGGTATCGATTCTCGTGCTGTCGGAGTCAAGAGTGACCCCGGCATCAGTGTTACCACCGGCATCGGCAAATTTGCCGGCATCGATGCTGCAAGCATCGGCATCGACAGAGAAGTCGGTCCTGAAAGCTGGTCTTCAAAGCCTGTGAAAACCGCTTGTCAGATTAAAATCGGACAATTCCGGCCGCACAAACCGATGGAACCAGAGCGGTTGAGGGCGGTGGCGTAGGCTGAGGTACGAGATCTTGCACAGTACCCTGTGGAGGATCTGGTGCAGGTAGTGGAATCGAGGTAGGCCAAGGCGTTGAGAACTCCGATGTTTCTTGGTGCTTAGGCCGCTTTGCTATCGATCCTTCCTGGGAAGCAGAGTCTGACATCGAGGGGCTTCGATGCCGGTGTCGATGTTTAGACTTAGTTTTTTCGGTGGATTTTGTCGACGTCGAGGATGATGAAAGGGACGAGTGATCCCCCGATGGTCCCGGGTGAGGTTTTTTAAGAATTATGCGCTTAGTCGCTCCAGCCAGAGACGACTTCGATGACTGAGACGGGGAAGGTATCAGTTGCAGGCTGAATAAATGCTCCATTTTTTCGAGCCTGGTCTTCCGACTTTTCGGTGTCATCTCCCGCGCATTGTGTGACAGTTATTTACGTCGTATTTGTCACCCAGACATACCACACATTCAGTGTGTGGGTCTGTGAGTGACATTTTTCTGGTACAAACAGAGCATTTTTTAAAACCTGTTGACATTTTGTCTCCTTTACTCGATCGACGGCCGTCGATATGACTATGAGGAGAAAATAAATTTCCAGTAATAAGAAAATTTGAGACTGGGTGACTTACCGGCCGGTAAGAAAAGGAACCCGAGAGATTTTTTGAGAGAGAGAATATCAAGCAATGACTTATAAGTCGAATTTAAGGGTTGAGAAATACTCAACGGCTCCAGAACCGTGATGCTGGTAGCAGCGTGGAAAAACGAAGACTGAAGAGAGACACCTGTGGCAGAGAATATCATAGCATGCTGGGCATGCTCAGTGGCCTTACTGGGCCAGTCAAAAGTTTCTAGAAACTTTGACAGAAAGTTTTCCTGCACTAGGGCTCCGCTAGTGATGTCACCCATATGTGAGGACTAGCATGCTGCTTGTCCTGGGATAAACACTTTTCCTTATGTGGCATAGAGGTAAGCCATTTTGAAGTCTAATCTTCTGAAGTCTATTGAATGAGTTCACTCCAAATTGGATTTTGGGAAATTGGTGATGAATCATAGCGATTGCAAGAAATTCATTATATGAAGTGTGGAGGAACAAGCTTCTTAAGTATTGATGGATATAAGCCAAATATCCAAATATGAATAAACAAATACATTGCTTTTCTTAGATGAGCATCAACCAGTACAAGACATTTTGAAAATACACAGAGAAGCCAAAAGCGAGAATTCAATATTGATAATGATTGTTGGCCATGGTGAAATACAGACATTTTCTGTGATCTTTGTGAATCAGGATATGTGTGTAGGTATCTTTGACGTCTAGAGTGGCTAGCTAATTTTTTATTTCCAATTGAGGGAGAACCAAGATGAGGCAGAAGCTACCTGCTTACTTTGGAGTAAGGGAATATTTGGAGTAGAATCCTCTGTTTTTTTTTTGTGGCATTAGGACTGTTTCTACTGTATTGGCAGTGAGGAGGGTTGACAGTTCTTTTTGGAGGAATTGGAGCTATTCTGCATTTATAGAGTGATATTTTAGTGCCTTATTTGGGATAGAGGAATTAAAATCCAAATGGTATCCCTGTTGTATGATTTTTAATATCCAACAGTCTATTATTATCGAAGAACATAATGGACTGAAGTGCTAAAGCCTTCCCCGCCAGTGGAAAAGCTGTTTAAATCTAACTGGAAGCCTTTTGATATTGTAGTCAAAAGGTAGGGTTAGATTTTTGTTGTGTTTGTTGGAGAGATTTGGGCTATGTTTTTTATGCAATACGCAGTGTACTGGGCAGCTGTTGCTATTGCAGGTGAAGTTACTGAAAAAAGAATAAGCTTGTATCTTCTTCTTGAATAGTAACGGCCTCCTGTAATGCTGAGGTTGATCTTTCCAGCTTGTAGATAATGTACCTGTTGACAGGGTGAGGAAAGTGGAACATAAGAACATAAGAAGGTGCTATACTGGATCAGACTGTGGATCCAACAAGCCCAGTATCCTGTTTCCAACATTGGCCAATCCAGGTTACAAGTATTGGGCAAGTACACAAACATTAAATAGATCCCATGCTACTAAACCTTGTAATAAGTAGTGGCTATTCCCTAATGGGCAGATTTTTAAACTTTTGCACGCGGGGTACATTTATGCGCGCTACCTGGCGCGCAAAAATGTACACCTGATTTTATAACATGCGCGCGCTAACACGCACATGTTATAAAATCCAGGGTCAGCGCGCGCAAGGTGGTGCACGCTTGTGCACCTTGCGCGCACCGAGCCCTAGGGGAGGCCCGATGGCTTTCCCCGTTCCCTCCGAGGCTGCTCCAAAATCGGAGCAGCCTCGGAGGGAACTTTACTTTCGCTCCCCCCCACTTTCCCCTCCCTTCCCCTATCTAACCCACCCCACTGCCCTATCTAAATTCCCCCCCTACCTTTATGGCAGGAGTAACTTGCGAGCACCAGCTGGCAGCTGGTGCGCCAACTCCCAGCACAGCCATTGTGCCGGAGGACTCGGGACCGCCCCCAGACCTCCCCGCCCCCTCCCCTGGACCGCCCCTTTTTCAAAGCCTCGGGACATATGCGCGTCCCGGGGCTTGCGCGCACCGCTGAGCTTATGCAAAATAGGCTCGGAGCGCGCAGCGATAGCTTTTAAAGGGTTACGCGTGTAAGTTACGCGCGTAACCCTTTGAAAATCTACCCCTAAGTTTACTTGATTAATAGCAGTTTATGGACTTCTCCTCCAGGAACTTATCCAAACCTTTTTAAACCAAGCTACACTAATTGTCTTAACCACATCCTCCAGGAATGAATTCTAGAGCTTAATTGTGTGTTGAATGAAAAAGAATTTTCTCCGATTTGTTTTAAATGTGCTACTTGCCAACTTCATGGAGTGCCCTCTAGTCCTTATATTTTATTTATTTATTTACACAGTTGTATATTCCCCAACCACCAAACGTGTTCAGGGGAATTACAAAATAACATTCATAAAATGCAATCAATATAAATAAAATAACTTAAAACATCATATTACAATTTAATTAAAAGCTAAGTTGAAAATAAATGTTTTTAGCTGTTTTCAAAATGCTTTCACATTGTATTTTCTAAAAGAGCAAATAACCAACTCACATTTACTCCTCCCATTCCTTCCATGATTTTATAGACTTCTATGATATCCCCCCCCCCCCCCCACCCTCTCTTTTCCAAGCTGAACAGCTGTAACCTCTTTAGCCTTTCCTCATTGGGGAGCCATTCCATACCCGTTATCAGTTTGGTCGCCCTTCTCTGTACCTTCTCCAACGCAACTTTATCTTTTTTGAGATATGGCGATCAGAATTGCATTATGACACTCTCCATTTATTCACCATTCCCTTCCTAATAATTCCTAGTATTCTGTTTTCTTTTTTGAATACACCGGCACACTGAGCTGATGATTTTTATGTATTATCCACTATGACGACTAGATCTTTTTCCTGGTTGTAACTCCTGATATGGAACCTGACATCGTGTAACTTCAGCATGTAACTTGCGAGCACCAGCCGGCAGCTGGTGCGCCAACCCCCAGCACAGCCATTGTGCCGGAGGACTCGGGACCGCCCCCAGACCTCCCCGCCCCCTCCCCTGGACCGCCCCTTTTTCAAAGCCTCGGGACATATGCGCGTCCCGGGGCTTGCGCGCACCGCTGAGCTTATGCAAAATAGGCTCGGAGGGCGCAGCGATAGCTTTTAAAGGGTTACGCGTGTAAGTTACGCGCGTAACCCTTTGAAAATCTACCCCTAAGTTTACTTGATTAATAGCAGTTTATGGACTTCTCCTCCAGGAACTTATCCAAACCTTTTTAAACCAAGCTACACTAATTGCCTTAACCACATCCTCCAGGAATGAATTCTAGAGCTTAATTGTATATTGAGTGAAAAAGAATTTTCTCCGATTTGTTTTAAATGTGCTACTTGCCAACTTCATGGAGTGCCCTCTAGTCCTTATATTTTATTTATTTATTTACACAGTTGTATATTCCCCAACCACCAAACGTGTTCAGGGGAATTACAAAATAACATTCATAAAATGCAACCAATATAAATAAAATAACTTAAAACATCATATTACAATTTAATTAAAAGCTAAGTTGAAAATAAATGTTTTTAGCTGTTTTCAAAATGCTTTCACATTGTATTTTCTAAAAGAGCAAATAACCAACTCACATTTACTCCTCCCATTCCTTCCATGATTTTATAGACTTCTATGATATCCCCCCCCCCCACCCTCTCTTTTCCAAGCTGAACAGCTGTAACCTCTTTAGCCTTTCCTCATTGGGGAGCCATTCCATACCCGTTATCAGTTTGGTCGCCCTTCTCTGTACCTTCTCCAACGCAACTTTATCTTTTTTGAGATGTGGCGATCAGAATTGCATTATGACACTCTCCATTTATTCACCATTCCCTTCCTAATAATTCCTAGTATTCTGTTTTCTTTTTTGAATACACCGGCACACTGAGCTGATGATTTTTATGTATTATCCACTATGACGACTAGATCTTTTTCCTGGTTGTAACTCCTGATATGGAACCTGACATCGTGTAACTTCAGCATGGGTTATTTTTCCTTATATGCATCCCATTGCATTTGCCCACATTAAATTTCATCTGCCATTTGGATGACCAGTCTTCTAATCTTACAAGGTCCTCTTGCAATTTATCAAAATCTGCTTGTGATTTAACTACTCTGAATAATGTTGGGTCTTCTGCAAATTTGATCTCCTCACTCGTCATACTCCTTTCCTGATCATTTATAAATATATTAAAAAGGAGTGGTCTAAGTACAGATCCCTGAGGTACTTCACTGTTTACATTTTTCCACTGAGAAAACTGATCATTTAATCCTACTCTGTTTCCTTTTGTTTCCTACAAAAGAACATCATCTCATATCCAATAACATTTTAATTTTTTTAGAAGCCTCTCATGAGGGACTTTGTCAAACATCTTCTGAAAATCCAAATACACTATATCTAACAATTCATCTTTATCTACATGTTTATTAACCCCTTACAACTGCTGCAAGGAGTTATATATGTATTATATGATATCTACTTGATAGGCAGCTATTCCAGATGTTAACATAGCTGACTAAAAAAAATTTTTGACAGTGTCCAGTAACTTTGCATATTTCCCCAGAGGAGTACTAGAATGCATGTTGGACCATTTTGAGTTTTTCAAGGCTGATTTCTTTACTATAGATTTAGGGGGGAGTTGTATCTTTTGATGCCCCAGACAAGGTTCAACTTTGTATATGAAATCCAGCTTTCTTGCTACTGGTAATAATAGACAAGTGTGTTTGTCACATTCTGCTTTGGAGCTTCTGTAGTACTCTGAACCTGAACAGGTACTACTTATTTTGGGGCTTGAACATATTTTAGTATACCAAATATATGTTATTTCTGTCCTGCTTCTTCCTGTAGAGTAAATGGAATGGTTTTCTTCATTGTTTGGACAAAAGCAGGATATGATATATCCTCTGGAAGAGATAAACTTCTGTGAGGCTGAGGAGAATGTATGAAGGAAGACTGGTGGACTCTTCATCATCAGAATGGTATGGCAGAGAATATTACAATTTTGATCCTTCTTGAGAGTCAGTCAATACTATAGGTATATAGTACTTCCTATATTTGATTGAAGGTGAACCTTGAGACCTAATATCCAACTCTGTTGGCAAAATTTCTTGCCTGGCTTGATATCGTGCAAGATTTGACTGAGTTTCAGATTTTGGAGCCATGGACTGCAAAATGGAAAGAATTAGCCCTAATTGGGATGGAGGAGGTGGAAAATCTGGCATATAGCAAGTGTTGCTTACCTGTAACAGGTGTTCTCACAGGACAGCAGGATGTTAGTCCTCACATATGGGTGACATCATCAAGATGGAGCCCAATCACGGTAAACTTCTATCAAAGTTTCCAGAACTTTGAGTGGCCCCTACTGGGCATGCCCAGCATGGCACTAACCCTGCAGCCAGCAGGGGTCACCCTTCAGTCTTATTTGATAGCTACAGGCAGTGCCGAAAAAATAAAACAACAAAATGTTATGAACCCAACACCGCGGGGCGGCGGGCGGGTTTCGTGAGGACTAACATCCTGCTGTCCTGTGAGAACACCTGTTACAGGTAAGCAACACTTGCTTTCTCACAGGACAAGCAGGATGGTAGTCCTCACATATGGGTGAGTACAGAGCTGAGGATGTCCAAACATGCACCAAATGTACCCAACGGCGTGCAACAGGCACAACAACTGGGGTGGAATTTGGTAGAGGGCATCCTGAACCCCACCGGGCAGGCGGAAGGGTGTTGGTACGTCACGTTGGAAATAGGTTCCACAGGACAGACTGGCCGAAGATGGAATCTTGTCTTCCGGCTTTGTCCAAGCAATAGTGGGCTGCGAAGGTATGGAGAGAGCTCCAGGTGGCAGCCCTGCAAATGTCAGGAAGCGGCACCAATCACAGTGTGCTACTGAAGTAGCCATGGCCCTCACAGAGTGTGCTTCAACACGGTCTTCGAAAGGAATGCCAGCTTGCTGATAGCAAAAAGATATGCAGTCCGCCAACCAGGAGGAGAGAGTCTGCTTACCCACAGGTTGCCCTAATTTGTTGGGATGGAAAGAGACGAATAACTGAGTGCTCTTCCTGTGGGCAAGTGTACGGTCTAGATAGAAAGCTAGAGCCCGTTTACAGTCAAGGGTATGCAGAGCCTGTTCCCCTGGATTGGAATGGGGCCTGGGAAAAAAGGTAGGTAGTATGATGGATTGATTAATGTGAAACTCCGAAACTACCTTGGGTAAAAACATAGGGTGAGTGCGGAGTACCGCCGGGTCCTGCAGGTGTATAGTGTAAGGCGGATAGGTAACTAGGGCCTGTAACTCACTAACCCTGCGAGCTGAAGTGATAGCTAATAGGAAAATCACTTTCCATGTGAGATATTTTAGGTCACAGGAATGAAGAGGCTCGAATGGTGGTTTCATGAGCCAACCAAGAACTAGGTTAAGGTCCCAAGAAGGGGCCGGAGGATGTAAAGGTGGCTTGATATGGAGGCAAGCCCTTTAAAAATCATGTTACGAGGGGTTGTGCTGATATAGGGACATCCCCGACACCTTTATGGAAGGTGGCTACCGCACTGACATGCATTCTGATGGAAGAGGTTTTTAGACCTGACTCTGACAAATGCCAGAGATAGTCCAAAAACCTTGGGATTGGACAGGAAAAGGGATCAAGGGACTGCGAAGTGCCCCATGATGTGTACCTTTTCCATTTATAGGAATAAGATTTTCTTGTGGAAGGCTTCCGTGAAGCAATCAGGACACGAGAAACCGAATCTGAAAGGTTAAGTGTTTGAAGGATTAACCTTTCAACATCCATGCCGTCAGGGACAAGGCTTGAAGATTGGGATGGCATAGGCATCCGTCGTTTTGAGTGATCAGATGCGGGTCCGTTCCCAAGGGTATGTGCCTGCAGATGGCGAGATCCTAGAGTATGGGAAACCACACTTGGCGCGGCCAGTGAGGTGCTATCGGGATCATGGTTCCCTTGCCCTGACATAGCTTCACAAGAGTCTTCGAGAGAAGAGGAAGTGGAGGGAATGCATAGAGAAGACCGGTTGCCCATGAGAGGGAGAATGCATCTCTGGGCTGAGAGCGCTCGCTCCGAATGAGGGAGCAGTAATTGTCCACTTTGTGGTTCTGAGGGGACGCAAAGAGATCTGTCTGGGGGTATCCCCATTGGCGAAAGATTGAGGTCGCTACCGAGGGGTTAAGAGCCCATAGTGTGGTTGGAAGACGCAACTCAGTTTGTCTGCCAAGACATTGTCCACTTCCGACAAGTAGGTGGCCCTGAGGTACATCGAGTGGGAGCGCGTTTCCGACCAAATCTGCGCAGCTTCCTGACACAGGAGGAAGGAGCCTGTGCCTCCCTGTTTGTTGATGTACCACATGGCCACCTGGTTGTCCGTCTGAATCAGGATGACGTGATTTGATAGGCGTTCCTGAAAAGCCCTGAGAGCATATCGCATTCCTCGAAGTTCTAGGAAGTTTATTTGATGTTTGGCTTCCAGTGGAGACCAAGATCCTTGTGTCTGTAGATTGTCCACGTGGGCTCCCCACCCGAGGTTGGAAGCGTCAGTGGTGAGAATGAGTTGAGGATCTGGCACTTGAAAAGGCAGTCCCTGGAGGAGATTGGTCTGATCTTTCCACCAGGCGAGAGATAGACGGAGTGAGTTGGTGATATGGATAATGGTCGACAGAGGCTGAACAGCTTGAATCCATTGTGACCTCAGAGTCCAATGCACGAATCTCATGGCCAGGCGGGCCATTGGAGTAACATGGATGGAGGACGCCATGTGTCCTAGCAGGACAAGGAATTGGCGAGCTGTTGCTGTATGTTGAGACTGCAACTGGTGAGCGAGGGCCACGAGTGTTAGCGCTCGTTGTCGAGATAGAAAGGCTTTTGCCTGTAAAGTGTCCAAGTCTGCCCCAATGAACGACAAGTTTTGAGATGGGGTTAAATAGTATTTCACGTAATTGACAAGAAATCCTAGAGAAATTAAAGTGTGTAGAGTGAAATCGAGGGATGACCGAGCGGCTTGCTGGGTTGGAGCCCTGATTAACCAGTCATCCAGATAAGGGTAGACATGCACACCTTCTTTCCTGAAGAAAGCTGCTACAACTACGAGACATTTGGTGAAGACTCGTGGTGCAGACGCTAGGCCGAAGGGAAGCACTCGATATTGATAGTGCTTTGGGCCTATTAAAAACCTGAGGTACTTGCGATGAGTTGGAGTGATCGCAATGTGTGTATATGCATCCTGGAGGTCCAGAGAGCAGAGCCAGTCTCCTCTTTGTAGAAGAGGTAGAAGCGAGCTCAAGGTTACCATCTTGAAATTTTCCCGCTGGAGGTACTTGAGAGCATGTAGGTCCAGAATTGGACGAAGCCCCTCGGATTTTTTGGGGATCAAAAAGTACCGGGAATAGAACCTAGGCCTTGCTGCAAGAGTGGGACTGCTTCTATTGCTCTTAACTGGAGAAGAAGGGAAACCTCCTGCTCCAGAAGGACAGAGTGGTCGGATACTCTCCACGCCTGCAGAGGTGGTGAGTCCGGTGGAAGAGTAAGAAAGTTTAGGTGGTAACCCTGAGCAATGATTGCTTGCACCCATTGTTCGGTTGTGATTGATTGCCACATGTTGTGAAAGTGGCACAATCGACCTCCCACTGGTATGCTTGGCAGAGGAATCAGACTGCTGCTCTCGAAGTGAAAGTCAAAAACCGGAAGCAGGCCCCGGCTGGGGAGCTGCTTGTGGCTTTTGCTTTCGGGCCTCGCGAGGCTGAGGCTTTTGATAAGGTCTCGTAGTTCGGGACCTTGCTGGTGGAGGATAGTACTTCCTTGGACGGAAGAATGACTTCTTAGAGTCCTTCCTGAAGGGCTGTCTTAAGGGGAAGTCGGAAGGTATCGATGAGAGCTGTTTAAGGGTCTCATGATGGTCCTTTAATTCAGCCACTATTTGCTGGATCTGCTCACCGAACAGATTGTCTCCTACACATGGTAGGTCAGAAAGCCTGTCTTGTACTTCTGGGTGAAGGTCAGAAGATTTGAGCCAGGCCCATCTTGCCGAAATATCAGCTGCAGACACTCTAGTAGAGGTGTCGAAGATATCATAAGCTGTTCTTATCTCATGCTTTCCTGCCTCAAACCTCTTGTTGACAAGGATTTGAAGCTGGTCTTGGAATTGTTCAGGCAGGGTTTCAGAGAAGTCCTGTATCTGTTTGAAGATGACCCTATTGTATTGGGTCATATACAGCTGGTAAGCAGCAATTCTGGAGATGAGCATGGCCCCATGGAACACTCGTCGACCAATATTGTCTAAGAACTTGTGTTCCTTAACAGGAGGTGTAGATGAGTGAGGCTTTGTCCTTTTTGCTTTCTTTTGAGCCGATTCTACCACAACTGAGTGGTGGTCGAGCTGAGATTTTTGAAAGCCGGGGGCTGACTGTACTAAATAGGTAGTGTCAGCTTTTCTATGGACTGGGGCATTTGATCCAGGGTTTTCCCAGTTCTTTTTGAGGAGGTCAGGAAGAACTTGATGAATGGGAATAGAAGTGATCACTTTAGGGGCATCCAGGAACTGGAGCAACTCCATCATCTGGTGCTTATCATCCTGCTCCGTCTGAAGCTGAAAAGAGACCAACTCAGACATTTCCTTCACAAAATTAATGAAATAAAGGTCCTCTGGAGGAGAACGCTTTCTACCTTCAGTAGGAGAGGGAGGTGAAGGTAAGTCATCGGTGTCTGTGGAAGTATCATCACCCCAGGTGTCATAAGGATCAGCAGACTGACCTGTAGGACGAGAAGGGGGTTGGATATCCGAAGGCCCCGGCCGAAGCTCCGAGAAAATCAAAGGAATCACCGGGGGCACCGTGGACGGCCTGGAGGGCATCGGTGCCGGTATCGAAGGCATCAATGGTGCCGATGTATGTATCGCCCCCGATGAATGAATCTGTGGTGAGGGACGAATTGGCATCGATGGCTGAGGCAAAACTCCCGAAGGAGGGATGCGGAACGGTATTTCTCCTCCCAATGAAGCTGTCAACGGGGAGCGCACCGGAGCCATCGGAGACCCGGGAATCACCAGTGGAAGGGCAGTTATGAGCGCCTCCATCCGAGATAGCAGTGGGGCCAGCGCTGCTGGAATCAGGTCGATGACCGGTTCCACAATCGTTGCCGATGTCGGTGCCGAAGGGACCTGGAGTCGTTGCATCGCCTTGTCGATGGCCTCCTGGACCAGCCGGTCCAGTTCTTCTTGGAGACCTGGAGCAAGCAGCCCCGGCTCCGGAACAGAAGAGGGAGGCAGAGGCATAGCCGGAGGGACCACCTTTACAGGCGGAATCGCGGCTCCCAAACCCCGGTCAGGTGAGGGTGGCCTCGATGACCCGGTCACAGGAATGGTTGGTGCTTTTCCTAGACAGGGCTTCTTAGACGGTGGCTCGGACGGTGGCTCGGTCGATGATTTTTCTCCCTCGACGGCCGGAGTCTTACGATGCCGATGTTTCTCCCTTCGATCCTGAGGGGGTGTTACGGGCGTCGATGGCCGTGAAGACGTCGATGGCGGACAGTCACCAGACGGTGGTCGATGCTGGTGTGACGTCGATGGTGCCAGTTCCGATGAAATCGATGCGATGGACGGCGTCGGGGTGTGAGCACGGAAGAGGAGTCCCATCTTCTCCATCCTTGCCTTGCGACCTTTGGGTGTCATGAGGGCACATTTGGCGCAAGTCAGGACATTGTGCTCCCGGCCTAAACACATTACACAGACGCCATGAGGGTCTGTAATAGACATGGTGCGAGTACAGTCCGGGCACTGGCGGAACCCAACGCCATGGCCATAGAAAAAAATTGAGCCGAGGGATAGATGACAGCCAGCAGGCCTCAAGGGCCAAACTCGACGGTAATCGACGGAAAACTGTCAAAAAACTTACCGGAGTACCGCGGCTAGAGAGAAGTTAGAAGAGGGACCCCTGTGGGGCAATTTAATGTTAATTAATGCCGTGAGGAAAATTCCTGTCAGCAATCCTCACAGAGCTCCTAAACTACGAGGCTACTGCACGGCGGAAAAAAGAAGACTGAAGGGGGCCCCCTGCTGGCTGCAGGGTTAGTGCCATGCTGGGCATGCCCAGTAGGGGCAACTCAAAGTTCTGGAAACTTTGATAGAAGTTTTCCGTGATTGGGCTCCATCCTGATGATGTCACCCATATGTGAGGACTACCATTCTGCTTGTCCTGTGAGAATGATAAAAATATTTTTGATAAAAGTGTTTGGAAGGAGGTATTCCAGTAGATGAACTAACCAGACCTAGCGCTTCTGGATATGCAAACCCTGCAATTGCATGGGGAGACACACCCAGTAGGGTGACTAAGAAAGTGAGAAGGGGCTCATGCAACCACCAGTGGATCCATCCAACTGGCAGCCAAAGAAGGAAGAAGCCCCCACCCATTACCCGACCGAACACCCAATCTGTTGTTCCTTCTCATGTGCCAGCACAGCATTATTCAAAACTCATGGGGCTGGCATTTTTTCTATGCTGATCTAATGATGCATGAAATCAGCACAGAAGATGTGCCAGCCCTGCACGTTTTGAATATAACAGGGCCCACACACAAGGAGAAGCAGCAGAATGGGCCCCCCAGCAGCAGCAATGGAGCAGGAAGTCCGGATCTGGCAGGGCTGCCAGCAAAAAGAGGGACTGGTTTGGGTTGTGTATGTATCGAATGAGAGCCTGCCTAGAGTGTTTGTATCAATGAGAGCCTGTCTGGGATGCAAGTGAGAATGAGAGCCAGCCTGGGCTGTGTGTGTATGCAAGTATTTTTGTGTGAATTAGAACCTGCCTGAGTTGTGTATGTATATGAATGAAAGACTCCCTCTGGTGTGTGTGCATGTGAATGAAAGTCTGTCTGGGCTTTTTATGTATGTGAATGAGAGCCACCCTCTGGTGTATGTCAATGAAATCCTACCTGGGTTCTGTGTGAGTGTGAATGTCAGCCTCTCTAGCTGTATGTGTGTGAATGAGTGTTACAGTTACTGTAGATACTGTGGACCCTTGGGCCGGACTGTAGGGGCTTCCTAAGCAGTCCGGGAGGCGGAGTCTATGGGTCTGGCAGGGCTTCACCCGGGACCCAGGATCCCCCCAGGAGGAGTCTGTAGGGACCTGGGCCCTTGGGAATTAGGCTGAAGGGGGGCCACAGATGGTGTAACGAAAACAGGCCCAGGTTAGGTAGAGATCAGCAAGCAAGTCCAGAAGCAGGCCTGGGGCAGACAGGCCGCTTGCCACTAGTGTACTGAGGCTGGGCCAGGTCAAGAGCGGTAACAGGCAAACAGAGTTCGGAAGCGGGCCAGGGACAGGCCTGGCAGCCAGTGGACAGAGTTCTGAACAAACCGAGGTCGTGGCCGGCGGCAACCTGGCAGAGTGCTGAAGCAGGCCGGGGTCGTGACTGGCGGGAAGCTGGCAAAGTGCTGAAGCAGACCGGGGTCGTGGCTGGCGGCAAGCTGGCAAAGTGCTGAAACAGACCAGGGTCGTGGCTGGCGGCAAGCTGGCAAAGTACTGAAGCAGGCCGGGGTCGAGAACCAGGAAGACAGTCGAGGAATCTCTGAAGCAGGAATGGGAACGGAACCAGGAATCAGCAGAGACGAGAAGGCAACTAGCATTCACAGAACCTCGTTGCAAGGCGTCTACTAGGAGTCTGGACGCTGGTTAAATGCAGGCCTGGGGGTGTGACGTCAGCTTGGGGGCTGTACCGTACTTCCGGGTGCTGGACGCACATAAGGGCCTTCCTCGCGCGCGAGGCAAAGAGAGGGGCGGAGCTTCTGGCGGCCAGGACGGCGTTCTCCACGTGGGGAAGCCGCGACCATGCGGCACACCGGACCGGGACCTTGGCGCGTCTTCTCGGGGACCGGAGTGGAGGTAAGCGGACCCGACCCCGAACATGGAGGCGGTCGGGACCGCAACAGTACCCCCCCCCCCTTTACACCCTCTCTTCAACGGACCAGTTTTCCCTGGATGATCGAGGTGGAACTGTCGGAGGAGGGATTTGTCCAAGATGTTGCGGGCAGGCTCCCAGGTATTGTCCTCATCTCCCATCTGCGATTGAAGAAGCGCACGTCCTCATCTCCCATCTGCGATTGAAGAAGCGCACGTCGACGACCTCTCTTACTTGGTACGTGGGATCTTCAGCCACGGATGTGGCAGTGGCGTCAGGAGGTTTGCGGTGGAAGCGGGAGAGGACCAGTGGTTTCAAGAGGGAGACGTGGAAGACGTCGTGGATCTGTAAGGAGGACGGCAACCGCAGCCTGTAGGAAACCAAACCTACCCTCTCAGCTATCCGAAAGGGACCGCAGAACTTGGGTGCAAATCTTCTTGAGGGCATCCTTAAATAGATGTTCCGAGTGCTGAGCCAGACGCGATCCCCGGGAAGGAATACTGGAGTGGGTCGGCGGTGTGTCGATCGGCGCACTGCTTGGCTGCCGTGGCGGAAGTGGCAAGTTTGTTCTGGGTAGCCTGCCACAGGCTCTGTAGCTGTTGCGCGGATAGCTGAGCAGCGGAAGAGGAACTGGGTGTAGCAATGGGCAACGGGGGCTTGAGTTGCTTCCCGTACACAATCTGAAAAGGAGAGCTTCCGGTGGCAGCATGGCTTTGGTTGTTATATGCGAACTCTGCCCAGGGTAGGAGCTCAGTCCAGTTATCCTGTCTCTCATTTATGAAGGCGCGCAGGAAGGTTTTCAAGGAGCGATTCATTCTCTCAGATTGGCCGTTGCTTTGCGGGTGGAAAGCGGTGGAGAAGCTGAGCTGGACCTTGAAGCACTTACAGAGGGCTCTCCAGTACCGGGCTGTGAACTGCGGTCCCCGGTCGGAGACGATGTCCTGGGGGAGCCCATGTATACGGAAGATATGCTGTGCAAACAAGAGTGCTAGTTCCGGGGCTGATGGGAGCTTGGGTAGTGGCACGAAGTGGGCCATTTTGGAAAAACGGTCCACGATAACCCAGATTACCGTTTTCCCTTGAGAAGGAGGCAAATCTACCATGACGTCCGTGGCAATGTGGGTCCATGGTTCTGTAGGAATCGGAAGTGGTTGAAGAAGGCCACAGGGGGATCCGAGGTTGGGTTTCTGTTGAGCGCAGGTAGGACAGGAGCTCACGTAGACCCGAACGTCTCGACGGAGGTTGGGCCACCAGTAGTATTGGTTCAGTAGCTCCAGGGTCCGCTCCTGCCCTGCATGACCTCCTGTCAGTGAGTCGTGGGCCCAGCGTAGGGCTTTTAACCGGGCGCGCTTGGGGACCACAGTTCTACCTTGGGATAGCACCGTCAGAGCCGCCAGGCAAACCTTGGATGGGTCAAGGATGTATCGTGGGGGTTCTTGATCCTCCTCGGACATCGAGGTCCGTGACAGCGCATCAGCTCGGACATTCTTGGAGGCAGGACGATACTGGAGTGTAAAATTGAATCGGTTGAAGAAGAGCGACCACCTGGCTTGTCAGGGGTTCAACCGCTGTGCTTGGGACAAAAATTCCAAGTTCTTATGGTCTGTGTAGACCATTACCGGGTGAGCTGCAGCCTCTAGCCATTGCCTCCATTCTTCGAAGGTGAGCTTGATGGCTAGGAGTTCTTTGTCACCAATGGAGTAGTTAGCCTCAGCAGGCGAGAATTTCTTGGAATAGTATGAGCAGGGTAGTAATTGCCCAGAAGGTGAGTGCTGGCTAAGGACCGCTCCCACTGCGACGCTGGAGGCATCTACCTCTACAACAAAGGGGCGTGATGGATCCGGGTGGTGCAGACAGGTGTCCGTCAAGAAGGCTTTTTTCAGGTCGGTGAAGGCTTCAGCATCGGAATCGGGCCAAGATTTGACGTCAGCTCCCTTACGAGTCAAGGTCGTGAGGGGAACCACTCTACGAGAGTAATGGGGAATAAAATGCCTATAGAAGTTGGCAAACCCCAGGAATCTCTGCAGAGCCTTCAATCCAGACGGGCGGGGCCAGTTGGTGATGGCGGATACCTTCTCGGGGTCCATCCGGAAGCCTGTAGAGGAGACTATGTAGCCTAAGAAGGGCAATGATTCACACTCGAACAGGCATTTCTCCAGTTTGGCGTATAGGTGGTTATCCTTTAAAACCTGCAGCATCTGCTTAACGTGCCATCTGTGGGACTCCAAATCCTTGGAGTATATCAGTACATCGTCCAGATACATGATGACATGGGAACGCAGCATCTCTCTCAGGACCTCATTCATGAGGTTTTGGAAGACTGCCGGGGCGTTGCAGAGGCCAAAGGGCATTACCAGGTACTCGTAATGCCCATCCCTGGTGTTGAAGGCAGTCTTCCACTCGTCTCCTGGGCGTATGCGGACAAGGTTGTAGGTTCCCCTAAGGTCGAGTTTGGTGAACAGCTTGGCTCCTTGGAGCTTATCCAAGAGCTCAGGGATCAGTGGGAGCAGGTAGCAATCCCTCTTGGTGATGGCATTCAAGCCCCGATAATCGATGCAGGGGCGATGCGATCCATCCTTTTTCCCCAAGAAAAAGAAGCCAGCCCCGGCAGGAGAAAGAGAGGGACGGATAAAACCCTTGGCGAGATTTTCTGTGATATACTTGGACATGGCGGTAGTCTCCGGCAGGGATAGGGGATATACCCGGCCTCGAGGCGGTGTGGTACCGGGTAGTAAGTCTATAGCACAATTGAAGGGCCGATGATGAGGGAGGATTTCAGCCATCTCCTTGGAGAACACCTCTGCGAAGGCTTGGTAGGGCGCTGGTAAGAGGTTCGATGCACTGAGCAGGACTGGTCGTGGAGGGCATGGTACTTGGAGGCAGTGCGAGAAACAGAAGGGACTCCACTGAGTCAATTGGAGAGTGTCCCACTGAATCACGAGGGAGTGGCGTCGCAGCCACGGTAGTCCTAGTACCAAAGGGTGCATGGCCCTTTCCAACACCAGAAAGGATATTTCTTCGGCGTGGAGCGCCCCTGTTTGGAGAGTCAAAGGCGCAGTGGAATGGGAGATGATCCCGGGGAGCAGGGTGCCACGGATGGAGGTGATGCATAACGGAGGTCGTCTGGGCAGCGTGGGCAAGCGTAATTGCTGAACCAGGTCCGCTACTATAAAGTTCCCCTCGGCCCCAGAGTCAATGAAGGCCAAGGTCTGGAGTTCGCCTCCGGGATATTTGAGAGTCATTGGAGCAGAGCATTGAGGAGCTGAGCCCGCATAGCCTAGGAGTAGCTCCTCCGAATGACCTAGGCTCGGTCGTTTCCCGGCCGCTCCGGGCAGTGGGCTAGGAAGTGCCCTTTCCCGCCACAGTACAGGCACAACCCCTGGGTCTCTTTCTCTCCTCGGCAGTTAGCGGGGCGCGGCCCAGCTGCATCGGCTCGCCTGGCGAGGAGGTAGCGGATGGTGGCTTGGGTACCAAGGGCCTGGCGGACACTTGGGTAGAAGTAGGAGACCTACGTGGGGGGCGACCCTCCCTGTCCCGTTACTGTAGCCGGCGATCCACCCGGCCCGCTACGTCAATGAGGTCATTGATATCATCAGGGAGGTCCCGACCGGCCAGCTCATCCTTGATAGGCCCGCCAAACCCTCCAGATAAATGCCCCTTAGGCAATCATCTCGCCAGCCTACTTCCATGGCGAGGGTACGGAATTCAATGGTATATTCCGCCACGGGCCGAGTTCCTTGTCTGAGATGCAATAGTTTGGATGCCACAGTGGTTTGGCGAGCTGGGTAATAGAAGGCTTGTCGGAAATTGAGCACAAATTCCTGGAGATTGTGCAATAGAGGGTCCTGTCACTCCCACATGGGAGAGGCCCAGTCGAGTGCCCTTCCATCCAGAAGGGAGAAGATGTAGGCTACCTTTACTGAGTCAGAGGCAAACTGTGCTGGCAGCAAGGAGAACCGGACATAGCACTGGTTCAAAAAACCCTGACACGCCTTGGTTTCTCCTGCGTAGCGAGTAGGCGCAGGCAGCTGGGTAACTGGTGCAGTACTGATAGCTGGGGCCAAAGGGGGCGCCGGGGGCGTGTCCGGGGGTGTTGCTTCTAGGCGGGTAACCAAGCACTCCACGGTGGCCGTGAGGGCATCGATGCAGTGCTGCTGCTGTTGGAGGCGCTGCGCCATTCCGGGAATGGCCTGTAGACTGGGGACCTCCGCCGGGTCCATGGCCTTGCAAACTGTTACAGTTACTGTAGATACTGTGGACCCTTGGGCCGGACTCTAGGGGCTTCCTAAGCAGTCCGGGAGGCGGAGTCTATGGGTCTGGCAGGGCTTCACCCGGGACCCAGGATCCCCCCAGGAGGAGTCTGTAGGGACCTGGGCCCTTGGGACTGAGGCTGAAGGGGGGCTGCAGACGGTGTAACGGAAACAGGCCCAGGTTAGGTAGAGATCAGCAAGCAAGTCCAGAAGCAGGCCTGGGGCAGACAGGCTGCTGACCACTAGTGTACTGAGGCCGGGCCAGGTCAAGAGCGGTAACAGGCAAACAGAGTTCGGAAGCGGGCCAGGGACATGCCTGGCAGCCAGTGGACAGAGTTCTGAACAAACCGAGGTTGTGGCCAGCGGCAACCTGGCAGAGTGCTGAAGCAAGCCGGGGTCGTGTCTGGCGGCAAGCAGGCAAAGTGCTGAAGCAGACCGGGGTCGTGGCTGGCGGCAAGCTGGCAAAGTGCTGAAGCAGACCGGGGTCGAGGTAGGCGGCAGGCAGACGAAGTACTGAAGCAGGCCGGGGTCGAGAACCAGGAAGACAGTCGAGGAATCTCTGAAGCAGGAACGGGAATGGAACCAGGAATCAGCAGAGACGAGAAGGCAACTAGCATTCATAGAACCTCGTTGCAAGGCGTCTATTAGGAGTCTGGACGCTGGTTAAATGCAGGCCCGGGGTGTGACGTCAGCTTGGAGGCTGTACCGTACTTCCGGGTGCTGGACGCACATAAGGGCCTTCCGCGCACGAGGCAAAGAGAGGGGCGGAGCTTCTGGCGGCCAGGATGGCGTTCTCCACGTAGGGAAGCCGCGACCTTGGCACGTCTTCTCGGGGACTGGAGTGGAGGTAAGCAGTCCCGACCCCGAACATGGAGGCGGCAGTCGGGACCGCAACAATGAGAGCCTGACTAGGGTGAGTGTGTGTGTTGTGTGTGAATGAGAACCTGTCTGGGTTGTGTATATGAATGAGAGCTTGCCTGGGTTGTATATATGAATGAAAGCTTGATTGGTGTGTCTATGTGAATGACAGCTTGCATAGTCTGGGTGTGTGTGTGAATAAACAGCCTACCTAAGGTATGTGTGTATGTGTGTGAATGAGAGCAAGCTTGGGGTGTGTGTAAATGAGAGCAAACCAAAGGGTGTGTATGTGTGTGAAGGAGAGCAAGCCTGAGGTATGTATATGTGAAGGAGAACCTGGTCTGAGGTGTTTGTGTATGCATGTGAATGAGAGTCTGCCTGGGGTGTGAGTATGAATGCAAGCCTGCTTGGGGCATTTGTATGATTGTGTGAATAAAAGCTTGACTGGGTTGTTTGTGTGAATGTGCGCCTGCTTGGGCTGTTTGCGTGCTTGAATGAGAGCTTACCCTACATTGTATGTTTGTTTGTGAATAGCTTCCCTGGGTTGTGGGAGTCTGTGAATGAGAGCTTGCCTGGGTTGTATGCATCTGTGAATGAGAGCCTGCTTGGGGTGTGTTTGTGTTTGAATAATAGCCTGCCTGGGTTGTATGTATGTATGTGTGTATGTGTGTGTGTGTCTGTGTGTATGAATTAAAGCTTGCCTGCATTATGTTTGTGTGTGTGAATGAGAGTCTACCTGGGTTGTGCGTGTGTGTGTATGTCTGTGAATGAGAGGATGCCTGGGTTATATGTGTGTGTGTGTGACTGAGAGCATCCCTAGGTATTTTGTGTATGAATGAGAGCCTCCCTGGGTAGTGTGTGTGTGAGGTTCAGATGATGTGTCAGTTTTGTAAGGCTGAATTGCTGGACAAAGTGCAAGACTGACAGTTCCTCTTGCATGTTGGTAACTGGAAAAACAAAAGTTCTGTGTTAAACAGAACAAGGAAGGGGACAGCCCAGTAATTGTTTGCACAGGGCAGCAAAAACACTAGAACTGGCCCTGGAACTATCTGATTCAAAACTAGAATGGTCATGGATTATTTAGCAGCGATGAATTTGGAACAAACTCATTTTTTTGTTGAGGTACTAATATTTGTATCTCTGCACCAAGAAATTGATGGCACCAATAAAGATATGGCACCTTTGCTTATCAATAGCACTGGTGAATAGAGATGTGAATCGTGTCCTCGATTGTCTTAACGATCGATTTCGGCTGGGAGGGGGAGGGAATCGTATTGTTGCCGTTTGGGTTTTAAAAATATCGTGAAAAATCGTTAAAATCGTGAGCCAACCCCCTAAAACCCACCCCCGACACTTTAAATTAAATCCCCCACCCTCACGAACCCCCCCCAAATGCTTCAGCCGGCGCCATTTTGGCACCGGCTGAAGACAAAAGGATTCAATTGAGGGGGCCGTTCCGGACCGCCGCCGTTCTGGACCACCGCTGGATCCCCAGGTAATTTAAAGCATTTGGGGGGGGTTCGGGAGGGTGGGGGATTTAATTTAAAGGGTCGGGGGTGGGTTTTAGGGGGTTTTAGTGTGCCGGTTTTCCTGCCCTCCCCCTTCCCCCGATTTACGATTTTTTAACGATAAATCGGGGGAATTGGTATTGTATCGTGGCCCTAACGATTTTTGACGATTTAAAATATATCGGACGATATTTTAAATTGTCAAAAAACGATTCACATCCCTACTGGTGAATATTCTGTGTTGATAAATGATGGCACCAAAAGTGCTTTTTAAAATGCTGACACATTGTTGACATCCCAGGGCCTATTTTGGCTTCTAAATGTTTCCGCAGTAAAGGCCACATTTTCTCTCCTTCCTTAGAAGAGAAAGTTTGGTAATTGTGCTGAGAATTATCTGACTCTTGGCATTTCGCATGAGGAGACTCTGCCTTTTTTAATGTACGCAATGATCCCACAGCTAATGATGACTTCCTCTTTGATGACCTGGAAGATTGGGGAGAAAATAAAAATTCTTTTAGAATATAGATTTGGATCTTCTGGCCCTGAGTGACATTCAGGTACTGACAGCACAGTTAGCATCATCATGCAATGGGCTTAAGCAGCAAATATAGAGCTCATGCTGGTCCCATGAGCACAACCTGTAGGAACACAGTGGAGACACCTTCTGAAGCCTGGTTTGTTGGTCACCATTGTGAAGAGAACTGAAGGCAGGACAAACTCGATTTTGGCAATCTCAAACAACAAAAACATTTTGGGGCAGATTTTTAATATTACGCGCGTGGGGTACATTTGTGCTCGCTACCCGGCGCGCACAAATATACACCTGATTTTATAACATGCATGCGCTACTGTGCGCATGTTATAAAATCCAGGGTCGGCGTGCGCAAGGGGGTGCACACTTGTGCACCTTGCGTGCGCCGAGCCCTCCACCTTTCCCTCGCGTCCCCTATCTAACCCACCCCCCAGCCCTACCTAAATCTCCCCCTACCTTATTTCGTTGAGTTACGCCTGCCTCTGGCGTAACTTGCGCGCGCCAGCTCGCCATCCCCCAGCACAGGGCGCTGTGCAGGAGGATTCTGCCCCGCCCTCGCCCCCGAACCACCGCCATGCCCCCGGACCAAAATAGGCTCGGCATGTGCAGGGGTAGGTTTTCGGGGGTTAAGCGCGTATCTTACACGCGTAACCCTTTGAAAATCTACCCCTTTATTCTTATTTATTTATTTTAGGGGGCTCGCAACAAGAAAAAAAGAATACTTCAAGAAAAGAAAATTGAAAATGTGAGAAAAATTAAGCAAGCAGCTGAAGGAGAAAGCAAAAAAGATATTCTTTCGAACAAGTGGAAGAAAAAATACTGAGCAGATTTGCATGGTAGTGGCTCTGTGGGAACACTCATGCATGCTCAGAAAAACTTGGATTTTATGAGTTTTGAGAGAACTTTTCTGTTTCTGCAGCATCAGATGATGTCACCCATTTGTGTAGATGACTGTCCTTCTTGCCCACAGAAAGCAAATGTTGCTTACCTGATGTAACAGGTGTTCTCACAGGACAGCAGGATGTTAGTCCTCACAAATGGGTGACATCGAGGATGGAGCCCAACCATGGAAAACTTCTGTCAAAGTTTCTGGAACTTTGACTGGCCCCTACTGGGCATGCCCAGCACGGCACTAACCCTGCAGCCAGCAGGGGTCCCCCTTCAGTCTTGTTTCAAAGCTACAGGCAGTGCCTAAAAATAAAATAATAAAAACGAACCCAACACCGCGGGGAGGCGGGCGAGTTTCGTGAGGACTAACATCCTGCTGTCCTGTGAGAACACCTGTTATATTAGGTAAGCAACATTTGCTTTCTCACAGGACAAGCAGGATGGTTGTCCTCACAAATGGGTGAGTACCGAGCTGAGGATGTCCGAACATGTACCAAAAGTACCCAACGGCGTGCAACAGGCACAACAACTGGGGTGGAATTTGGTAGAGGACATCCGCACCCCACTGGGTAGGCGGAAGGGTGTTGGTACGTCATGCTACAAAAAGGTTACGCAAGACAGATTGGCCGAAGATGGAATCCTGTCTTCCAGCTTTGTCCAAACAGTAGTGGGCTGCAAATGTATGGAGAGAACTCCAGGTAGCAGCCCTGCAGATGTCAGGAAGCGGCACCGATCGAAGGTGTGCTACTGAAGTCGTCATGGCCCTCACAGAGTGTGCCTTAACACGGTCTTGAAAGGGAATGCCAGCTTGCTGATAGCAGAAAGAGATGCAGTCCGCCAACCAGGAGGAAAGAGCCTGCTTACCCACAGGTTGCCCTAACTTGTTAGGGTGGAAAGAGACAAATAATTGAGTACTCTTTCTGTGGGCAACTGTACGGTCTAGATAGAAAGCTAGAGCACGTTTACAGTCGAGGGTATGTAGAGTCTCTTCCCCGGAGTTGGAGTGGGGCCTGGGAAAGAAAATAGGTAGTATGATGGATTGATTAATATGAAACTCCGAAACTACCTTAGGTAAGAATTTAGGGTGAGTGCAGAGTACCGCCCAGTCCTGCTGGAGTTTAGTGTAAGGCGGGTAGGTAACTAGGGCCTGTAACTCACTAACCCTGCGAGCCGAACTGATAGCTAAGAGGAAAAGCACTTTCCATGTGAGATATTTAAGGTCACAGGAGTGAAGAGGTTCGAAGGGTGGTTTCATAAGGCGACCAAGAACCAGATTAAGGTCCCAAAATGGGGCCGGAGGACGTAAAGGTGGCTTCAAATGGAGCAAGCATTTAAGAAAGCGTGTAACGAGGGGTTGCACTGAAATAGGGACACCCTCGATACCTTTGTGGAAGGCGGCTACCGCACTGACATGCATTCTAATGGAAGAGGTCTTTAGACCTGATTCTGAGAGATGCCACAGATAGTCCAAAAATTTAGGAATTGGACAGGAAAGAGGATCAAGGGACTGAGAAGTGCACCATGATGTGTACCTTTTCCATTTATAGGAGTAAGATTTTCTTGTGGAAGGCTTTCGTGAAGCGATGAGGACACGAGAAACTGAATCCGATAGGTTAAGTGGTTGAAGGACTAACCTTTCAACATCCATGCCGTCAGGGACAAGGCTTGGAGATTGGGATGGAGGAGGCATCCGTCGTTTTGAGTGATCAGATGTGGGTCCTTTCCCAAGGGAATGTCCTGCGGATCGAGAGATCCTGTAGTATAGGAAACCACACTTGGCATGGCCAGTGAGGTGCTATCAGGCTCATGATTCCCTTGTCCTGACGTAGCTTCACAAGAGTCTTCGATAGGAGAGGAAGTAGAGGGAATGCATAAAGCAGACCGGTTGACCACGGGAGGGAGAATGCATCCCTGGGCCGAGAGTGCTGAGTCCGAATGAGAGAGCAGTAATTGGCCACCTTGTAGTTCTGAGGGGACGCAAAGAGGTCTATGTGGGGATAACCCCATTTCTGGAAGAGAGAGGTCGCTACCAAGGGATTGAGGGACCACTCGTGTGGGTGGAAGACACGGCTCAGTTTGTCTGCCAAGACATTGTTCACTCCCGGCAAGTAGGTGGCCCTGAGGTACATCGAATGGGAGAGGGCTTCTGCCCAAATCTGCGCAGTTTCCTGACAGAGAAGGAAGGAGCCTGTGCCTCCCTGCTTGTTGATATACCACATGGCCACCTGACTGTCCATCTGAATCAAGATTATGTGATTTGATAAGCAATCTTGAAAAGCCCGGAGAGCGTATCGGATTGCCCGAAGTTCCAGGAAATTTATCTGGTGTCTGGCTTCCTCTAGAGACCAGAATCCTTGAGTTTGTAAATTGTTTACGTGAGCCCCCCAGCCAACATTGGAGGCGTCGGTGGTGAGGATTATTTGAGGATCTGGTGGATGAAAGGGCAAGCCTTGGAGGAGGTTGGATTGATTTGTCCACCAGGCAAGAGACAGACGGAGAGCATTGGTGATGTAAACAATGGTCGACAGAGGCTGAGTTGCTTGGATCCATTGTGATTTGAGAGTCCACTGCATGACTCTCATGGCTAGACGGCCCTTTGGAGTCACATAAACTGAAGAGGCCATGTGTCCCAGTAGAATGAGGAATTGGCGAGCTGTTGCTGTGGGTTGAGACTGCAACTGGCAAGCTAGGGACACTAGAGTTTGTACACATTGATGAGGAAGGAAGGCTTTTGCCTGTAAGGTGTCCAAGTCTGCTCCAATGAAGGATAAGGTTTGAGATGGGAGTAAGTAGGATTTTTCGTAGTTGACAAGAAAACCCAGAGAAATGAGAGTTTGAATTGTCAGGGTCAGGGAGGACCGAGCGGTTTGCTGGGTTGGGGCCCTGATCAACCAATCGTCCAAGTAGGGGTAGACATGGACTCCTTCCTTCCTGAGGAACGCTGCAACCACTACGAGACATTTGGTGAAAACTCACGGTGCGGATGCTAGACCAAATGGGAGCACTCGGTATTGATAGTGGTTTTGGCCTACTAAAAATCGGAGGTATTTGCGATGAGATTGAGTTATCGCAATGTGGGTATAAGCGTCCTTGAGGTCTAGAGAGCAGAGCCAGTCCTGTCTTTGTAGCAGAGGGAGAAGCGAGCCCAGGGTTACCATCTTGAACTTCTCTCTGTGAAGGTACTTGTTGAGGGCCCGCAGGTCCAGGATTGGTCGAAGTCCTCCTGACTTTTTTGGGATCAGAAAGTACCTGGAATAGAACCCTAGTCCTTGTTGGGACAGAGGTACGGGTTCTATAGCGTTGGACTGGAGGAGAAGAGAAACTTCCTGCTCTAGAAGAACGGAGTGGTCGGTAAGTCTCCACGCTTGGAGCGGTGGAGAGTCCGCAGGAAGAGTTAGAAAGTTTAGATGGTAACCCTGTGCAATTATGGCTAGCACCCAATGATCTGTGGTGATGCAATGCCATTTTTCTGTAAAGCGGCTTAGACGACCTCCTACTGGTATGTTTGGAAGAGGGATTAGGCATCTGCTCTCTAATTGAAAGTCAAAACCCCGACGCAGGGCCTGGTTGCGGAGCTGGTGTGGGTTTTTGCTTTCGAGGTTGACGAGACTGAGGCTTTTGATAAGGTTTCGTTGACCTGGACTTGATATGTGGGGGATAATACTTCCATGGACGGAAGAATGACTTTTTAGGTTCCTTCTTAAACGGTTGTTTAGAAGGGAAGTCAGAAGGAATTGATGAGAGCTGTTTAAGGGTCTCATGATGATCCTTTAATTCAGCAACTATTTGTTGAATTTGCTCACCAAACAAATTATCCCCTAAACAGGGCAGGTCAGGGAGCCTGTCCTGAACCTCCGGGCGAAGTTCAGAAGACTTTAGCCAAGCCCAACGTCTTGCCGAGATGGCTGTAGCAGACAGTCTAGTGGAAGCATCGAAGATGTCATAAGATGTTCTTATCTCATGTTTTCCAGCTTCAAAACCTTTAAGCACGAGGGTTTGAAGGTGTTGTTGGAATTGTTCTGGTAAGGTACCTGAAAATTCTTTATCTGCTTAAAAACAACCCTGTTGTATTGGGTCATATATAGCTGATAAGAAGCTATTTTAGAAATAAGCATGGCTCCTTGGTAAACTTTTCTGCCTATACTATCTAGGAACTTGTTCTCCTTAGTAGGAGGTATAGATGAGTATGCTTCATTCTTTTAGCTTTCTTTTGTGCTGACTCTACCACAACAGAATGGTGGTCTAGCTGCGGTTTTTGAAAGCCAGGTGCTGACTGTACTAGGTAAGTAGAGTCCGCTTTTTTGTTTACTGGAGCAACAGATCCAGGAGTTTCCCAATTCTTTTTGAGAAGGTCCAGAAAAACCTGATGAATTGGAAGTGATGACTTTTGGGGCATCCATAAATTGGAGTAACTCCATCATTTGGTGCCTGTCATCTTGCTCTGATTGAAGCTGAAAAGGGACCAGGTCTGACATTTCCTTCACAAAATTGGTGAAAGAGAGGTCCTCAGGAGGAGAACGCTTTCTGCTTTCAGCATGAGAGGGTGGTGAAGGTAAATCATCGGTATTCGTAGAAGAATCATTGCCCCATGTGTCATAAGGATCAGGTTGCTGACCTGTAGGACCTCGAGGACGTTGGATACCAGAAGGCCCCGGCTGAGGCTCCGAGAAACCCGAAGGAATCACCAGGGGCATCGAAAATACCCTTGGAGGCATCGGTGCCGGCATCGAAGGCATCGATGGAGACGATGTGCGTATCGCCCTGGAAGAGTGTATCGGTGGTGAGGGACGACACGGCACTGATGGAACTACTCCCGAAGGAGGAATTCGATACGGTGTTTCTGCACCCGATGAAGTTGGCATCGGGGAGCGCACCGGTGCTGTCGGTGACCCAGGTATCACCGGTGGAAAGGCGGTCATGAGCGCTTCCATCCGGGCAAGCAGCGGTGCCAGCGCTGCTGGTATCGGGTCGATGACTGGTTCCACTCTCGGTGGCAGGATCGGTGCCGAAGGAGTCTGGAACCGTTGCATCGCCTTGTCGATGGCCTCCTGGACCAGCCGGTCCAGTTCTTCCCGGAGACCTGGGGTAACAATACCCGGCTCCGCGGAAGAGGGAGGCTGAGGCTGAGCTGGAGGGACCACAGTCACCAGTGGAATCGCGGCTCCCAAACCCCGATGGGGTGAGGGTTGCCTCAATGTCTCAGAAACAGAAGTGAACGGTGCAGCTTCTGATCGAGACTTCTTTGGTGGAGGCTCTGACGGTACCGAGGTCGATGACGTCGATTCCTCGACAGTCCGAGACTTGCGATGTCGATGACGATGTTTCTCCCTCCGATCCCCACGATCGTCGGGGGAAGGGACGAAAGTCGATGGCCGTGGAGACGTCGATGGCAGACGGTCACTGGGAGGTTGCCGACGATGCAAGGACTTCGACGGTGCCGGTTCCGAGGACGTCGATGCAATGGACGGCGTCGGAGTGTGAGCATGGAAAAGGAGTCCCATCTTCTCCATTCTGGCTTTGCGACCTTTTGGTATCATAAGGGCACATTTGGTGCAAGTCAGGACATCATGCTCACTTCCTAAGCACAATACACAGACTCTGTGAGGGTCTGTGATAGACATGGTGCGCGTACAATCTGGGCACCGACGGAACCCCGACGCCATGGCCATTGACCAAAAAATTTAGCCGCGGAACGGTTGAAGGCCGCGGGACGGTTGAAGGCCGCGAAGGCGAAACTCGGCGGCAATCGACTAAAAACGGCAAAAAACTTACCGAAACACCGCGGACTAAATTTAGATAGAAAGAGGACCCCTGTGGGGCGTATTTTTACTTCAAAGAAGTTCAGAAGAATTTCCTGTCAGGAATGTGGTAAGAGCTCCTTAACCGCGTGGCTACTGCTGCGCAGAAAAAAGAAGACTGAAGGGGGACCCCTGCTGGCTGCAGGGTAATGCCGTGCTGGGCATGCCCAGTAGGGGCCAGTCAAAGTTCCAGAAACTTTGACAGAAGTTTTCCGTGGTTGGGCTCCATCCTCGATGTCACCCATTTGTGAGGACTAACATCCTGCTTGTCCTGTGAGAAAAATAAAGACTAACAAAAAAATAATATAAGGAAATACCTTACATGATTTTTATATTATGCTTTACGACTTTATCATTTTTTTATTTGTTAACCTTTACTTCTGTGCATTCAAGTAGATAAACATGGCAATCACATTACTTTAAAATATCATAGAACATAATTTTCAGGTGTTTTAAGAATCTTGAGACTGTAACAAATTTATGATTTTACATAAAACTTCCTTTTTAAAAATAAGAAGCTTACAAAACCAAAGCAGCAATGTCAAATGTCAGACGTGGATCAAGGGATACCATCTTCCAATGAGCAAAATCATTAAGAATATCCTCAGCACTGTGAGTAGACATCGATATTAAGTTGTTAGTTGTCCAGATCTCTATTCCAACTAGGATGAGATGTACATTTAATGTCTCATATATCTGGAAATAAAAAATGGTGAGAAATCAAAATATAAAAAATGGACCCGAGAAATCACACATCCTGACCATCAGAGGCTTGGCCATGTCTTCTTTTTAATATACTAATCAGAATAGTATAAAGAACATAGATGAAAATTTAGTAATATTAAGGCCAATATTCAGTAAACCGGTGCGTTCCAAATTTATCTGGGGAAAGATAAACATAACTTTTCATGGATATGCAGTGGAAATTATGCACACAAGTCTCCTGCTGTGGATAAATACATACGTAATTTTATTTGGGAAAAGTAAGCACTGCTATTTTTCTGACTGGACATCTGCACATAACTTTAGCCAGAAATCACTTAAAATATATGCCCACAGGCTAAAGTTTAGTCCTACCCCAAAACACTTGAATTGATGCCCCTTGTTTGAATAATTATGTGCATAAAAAGTTGTACGCACAAAAAGGGTAATTTTTCCAAGTCCACACAAACACACATAAGCTGGTGAAGTTTTTTAGACAGTGATGGGGAGGAGCTAGCTGTCGTGGTACATGTGGGCACCAACGACAGGAAAATGTGGGAGGGAGGTTCTGGATCTTAGGTAGAAAGCTTGAATCCAGAAGCTCCAGGGTAGCATTCTCTGAAATGCTCACTGTTCCATGCGCAGGTCCTCAGAGGCAGGCAGAACACTGGAGTCTCAATGCGTGAATGAGGTGATGGTGCAAGGAAGAGGGATTCAGTTTTGTTAGGAACTGGGGAACCTTTTGGGGAAGGGAGAGTCTCTTCCGAAGGCATGGGCTCCACCTTAACCATGGTGGAACCAGACTGCTTGCGCTAACCTTTAAAAAGGAGATACAGCAGCTTTGAACCTAGAACAAAGGGGAAAGCCGACAGTCGCAAAGCAGCGCATGGATCAGAAGGAGGATTCGGCAAAGGATACTAATGATGTATTAGAATTAGGGCACCCCAACAGTGAGGTTCCAATAATAAAAAAAAGTATTTCAAGTGCCTGTAACTAAAAACTTACCTGAGCTAAAAAATTCTAACTTATCCATATCAATTAAAAAGCGGAATGAAAATACAAATAAAAAATAAACTTTGAAATGTTTGTATGCTAATGCCAGAAGTCTAAGAAATAAAATGGGAGAATTTGAATGTATAGCAGTGAATGATGACAGACTTAATTGGCATCTCAGAGACATGGTGGAAGGAGGATAACCAATGGAACAATGTTATACCGGGGTATAAATTATATCGCAATGACAGAGATGAGCACCCGGGAGGAAGTATAGCACTTTATGTCCGGGATGGCATAGAGTCCAACAGGATAAACATCCTGCATGAGACTAAATGCACAATTGAATCGTTATAGGTAGAAATCCCTTGAGTGTTGGGGAAGACTATAGTGATAGGAGTACACTACCATCCACCTGGCCAAGATGGTGACATGGACAGTGAAATGCTAAGAGACATTAGGGAAGCTAACCAAATTGGTAGTACAGTAATAATGGGAGATTTTAATTTCCAAATTATAATCAAAGAGAGTCAATACAGTAACCCGTTTGGTAAACTGTAAACAATGAGGGAAACCAATTGTATTTTAAATATAGCCTAAGTGACGGTGTCAGCAAACCTGATGTTGTGATTTCTCAACAAGAACCCAACCTGTCTTCTAATCATTCACCATCACAATCAAAAATCTTTATTAGTAAATCAAAAATAGTTTTTTGTCTTGATTTTTATCATTTTCATTAAAAGTCACAATGGACCTTGAATTCCAATACAAATCCATGAAGAAGGTTTAGGCAGCAATCTCTTTGTTGTAAATAATCAACACAGCCCTACATGGCCAGTGTTTCGCGGTAATGCTTCCTCAGGGGTATATGAGAAGTACTGATGCAAGAGTATTTGCCTAAAAGTATCAACAAAACATAGTCTCAGTAAAATATTTTTAATAATGAAGGAAAGAACAAGTACTTATCTTGGCACTGCAGGCTACCATTTCAAGATGGACTCTGAGTCTCTACTGCCTTCTTCATCGGAAAAGAGGAAACGAGGCTGACGTAAACGTCTCATTAAATACCAAACAGACGTGATGTCAGACAATGACGTCCTTGAAAATGCAAATCAAGTAGAGAGAGTTCATAAATCAATAGAATATCAGAGCTCATAGAAAATAATATATTATTTCAAAAAACAGGAAAAATTATCTGTATTAAGACATATCAAAAATTATGAAAATAAAAGATCTGTTATCCCAAAAACATGTGTAGGTCAAGATCTGTATTAAGACCCATTGGACTAACAGTGCCAAGCCTATATATCCATCGCTGTTCAGATTTCAGGAGTTGTAATTCTCGATCACCTCCGCGCCAATGTTCAGGTACATGGTCAATCGCACAGAATGAGAGATCAGCAAACTGACGATGAAATGCAATACAATGTGAGACAAGAGGTTCGTCAACATGAGAATGCTTGATGTTCGACCGATGCTCGATCATCCGAGTCTTTAAAAGACGCTTGGTCTTTCCTATGTATAGCAAGTCACAAGGACAACGGATCAAATAAATGACCATTGTAGACACACAGGAAGTTATATATTTCAAAAAAATTGTATAGCCAGTCTTGAGAAAGCAAGTGTTGCTTACCTGTAACAGGTGTTCTCACAGGACAGCAGGATGTTAGTCCTCACATATGGGTGACATCACAGGATGGAGCCCTGTATGGAAACCTTTTCTGTCAAAGTTTCTACAAAGCTTTGATTGACACTGGCACACTCAGTGCACTGAGCATGCTCAGCCTGCAATTATCCCTGTGAAACACAGGTGTCTCCCTCAGTCTCATTTTATAGCTAAATGCGCAAGCAAAAACTAAAATAAAGCAAAATTGCTTACCTTGTAATCGCTGTTATCCCAGGACAGCAGGATGTAGTCCTCACATATGGGTGACATCATCAGATGGAGCCCTGGTACGGAAAACTTCTGTCAAAAGTTTCTAGAAACTTTTGGCTGGCACTCTGAGCCTACTGAGCATGCCCAGCATCCCATGATATTCTCAGCCACAGGGGTCTCCCTTCAGTCTCGTTTGTAGCAATATGCGTGAGCTAAAAAAATAAAACATTAAAACGTATCGGACCCAACTCCGCGGGGAGGTGGGTGGGTTCTGTGAGGACTACATCCTGCTGTCTTGGGATAAAGGAAAATTAGGTTCTTACCTTTGCTAATTTTCGTTCCTGTAGTACCAAGGATCAGTCCAGACAGCTGGGTTATGCCTCCTCTCCAGCAGATGGAGTCAGAGAGAAAACTGAAAGCACCCCCTAGATATACTGGTGTGCCACCTGCGATCCCTCAGTATATGTGATATCAAAGCAGAAAAAAGGTAAATAATCACCTCCTCAAAAATTTCCTGTACCCCCTGGTAAGTATGTAATAATGCAAAAACACATAGACTAGATCAAACAGCAACTTCCTGGAGAACACAGAAAACCAGATAGAACTAGCACAACACCAAATAGTGTAAAAGACAACATAAGGGAGTACAAACTTACCCTTAAAAAACTGGTCCAAACATAGCGAACATAATCTGCCAATGAAGAATATTAGAAGACGAGCGGACTCCCAGAACCGTGGGCGGGCGTCTGGACTGATCCTTGGTACTACAGGAACGAAAATTAGCAAAGGTAAGAACCTAATTTTCCTTTCCCTGTACGTACCAGGATCAGTCCAGACAGCTGGGATGTACCCGAGCCGCCTTAACTGGGGTGGGACCCTGCGAGTCCCGCTCGAATCACACTGCTCCCAAAGGACTGAGCGGATGGACCACGGACATCCAGCCGGTAGTGCCGGGAAAACGTATGCCACGATTTTCAAGTGGCCGCCCTGCAGATCTCTTGACTAGAGACCAAGTGATGCTCAGCCCACGAAGTCGCCTGAGATCGCAAAGAATGAGCCTTAAGCCCCTCTGGAACAGGTTTACCGCAACCAATATACGTGGACGCAATAGCGCCCTTCAACCAGCGGGCGATAGTAGACTTGGACGCCTGAAGCCCCTTCTTGGGCCCACTCCACAAGACAAACAGGTGGTCTGACCTCCGAAAGTCGTTGGTAACTTCCAAGTAACGCAGAAGGACCCGACGGACGTCCAAACGCCTCAGGTCTTTGCCTTGAGCCGACCGGAGCTCCTCTTCCGAGAAAGGAGGCAACTCAACCGTCTGGTTAACATGGAACGAAGAAACCACCTTAGGTAAGAAAGAGGGTACTGTCCGTAAGGAGACTCCCGACGGAGAAATACGCAAGAATGGTTCTCTGCAGGAAAGAGCTTGAAGCTCGGAAACACGACGGGCCGAGGAGATGGCCACTAGAAAAACCGTTTTGAGAGTCAGATCCTTTAAAGAGGCCGTCTTGATAGGCTCAAAGGGTGCCGCGCAAAGGCCACGAAGAACCAAGTTCAAGTTCCAGGAAGGACAAGAGACCCGCACCGGAGGTCGCAGATTCCGAACACCTCGCAAAAAACGAGCAACATCAGGGTGACTCGCAAGAGATACCCCTTCGACCTTGCCTCTCAAACAGCCCAACGCCGCAACCTGAACTCGGAGCGAATTGTACGCCAACCCCTTCTTCAGGCCATCTTGCAAGAACGAAAGGATGTGACCTACAGAGGAATGACGGGGCGCAACACTTAGCGCAGCGCACCAGATGTGGAAAACCTTCCAGACCCTGGCATAAGCAAGCGTCGTGGACCACCTACGCGCCCGAAGGAGAGTGGAAACAACAGCGTCTGAATATCCTCTCTTCCTCAACTGTTTCCGCTTATAAGCCAGGCCGCCAGACAAAAGTGATCCGCCAGATCGAAGAACACTGGACCCTGACAGAGAAGATTGGGAAGATGACCCAGGCGTAGGGGACCGTCGACCGCCAGATTGACGAGATCCGCAAACCACGGACGGCGCGGCCATTCTGGAGCTACAAGAATCACCAGACCTTGGTGACCCTCTATGCGGCGCAACACCTTGCCGATCAGGGGCCACGGGGGAAACACGTAAAGAAGGATTCGACGAGGCCACGGAAGCACCAGCGCGTCCACGCCTTCTGACCCGTGTTCCCGTCGGCGGCTGAAGAAGCGTGCCGCTTTTGCATTGTGCCGGGTCGCCATCAGATCTAAGCGCGGAGTCCCCCAATGCTGGGTGATGAGAAGCATCGCCTCCGCCGACAGTTCCCATCTCCTGGATCTAGATACTGACGACTGAGGTAATCCGCCTGCACATTGTCGACGCCGGCTATGTGGGTAGCTGCTATGCGCGACAAGTGTCGTTCCGCCCAGCTCATCAGCAATGCCGCCTCCGTCGCCACCGTCCGACTCTTTGTGCCTCCTTGTCGATTTATGTATGCCACTGTAGTCGCATTGTCCGACAGAATCCGGACCGCTCGGCCGTGGACGATCAGAAGGAGGCGGTGTAAAGCTAGACGCACCGCCCTGGTCTCCAGGCGATTGATGGACCAAGTTGACTGGAGCGCTGTCCAGGAGCCCTGGACTGCTCGGGACTGACAGACTGCTCCCCATCCAGATAGGCTGGCATCCGTCGTCACCACTATCCAAGACGGCGGCTCCAGGTCCACCCCCTGCAGGAGATGACCAGGAGTTAGCCACCAGGAGAGACTGGAGCGGGCCGGGTCCATCAAGGGCAGTTCCAGGCCGTAATCCTCGGACATGGGATCCCAGCGCGAAAGCAGCGCTGTTTGCAATGGCCGCATATGCGCAAAAGCCCACGGCACCATCTCTGCAGTAGACTCCATATGACCAATGATTTGTAAATAATCCCAAGCCGTAGGAATGGGAAGGTCCATCAGGCGCCGCACTTGTGCCATGAGATTGAGCATGCGTTGATGTGGGAGAAAAACCTTGCCCTCTAGGGTATTGAAGCAAGCGCCCAAAAATTCCAACTGTTGGGTCGGCTCTAGTCGACTCTTCGCGAAGTTGACTACCCAACCCAACAACTGGAGTTGCCGCACCACCAACGAAACCGCCCGTTTGCAAGATTCCCGCGACTTCGCTCGGATGAGCCAATCGTCGAGATAGGGATGCACAAGGACTCCCTGACGACGGAGAAAAGCCGCAACCACTACGAGCACCTTGGTGAATACCCAAGGAGCGGTCGCCAGCCCGAATGGCAGGGCACAAAATTGGTAATGACGTCCCAACACCATGAACCTCAAGAACCTCTGATGCCGCTCTCGGATACCGATGTGAAGATACGCCTCGGCCAGGTCCAAAGAAGCCAAAAACTCTCCCTTGTGGACGGCCGCAATAACAGACCGAAGCGTTTCCATCCGAAAACGAGGCACGCGTAAAACTTTGTTCACACCCTTGAGATCCAAGATCGGCCTGAAGGTGCCCTCCTTCTTGGGAACCAGAAAGTATATGGAATACTGACCTTGCCTGATCTCGTCCGGTGGGACCGGAACCACCGCTCCCATGGCTTGTAAGTGCTCGACGGTGTGAAGAATAGCTTGCTGTTTCTCCGGAGGACCGCACGGCGATATCATAAAAAGATCCCGGAGGGAACGTGCAAAATCCAACTCGTAACCGTGTCGAACCATGTCAAGTACCCATTGATCCGAAGTGATTTTGACCCATTCCTCCCAGAACCGGGATAGCCGACCTCCGATTAGAGGAACGGAGGAATGGGCCTGCGCACCTTCATTGTGCGGGCTTGCCGGTAGCAAATCCTTGTGAGGCCCCACCCCTCGGGGGCCGCCTACCACGAAAGGAAGAAGACCAGGACTGGGACCTTGTGGGTTGCTGCCTCTGGGGAAAGGAACCACCTCTACCCGCACGGAAACGCCGTTGACCCCGAAAACGAGCCCTGGAATTCCCGAAGGGTCGAGATGGACGGGGCTTGTCCTCAGGCAATTTGTATACCTTGTTATCTCCCAGGTCCTTAATGAGCTGATCCAACTCCTCACCGAATAGCAACTTGCCCTTGAAGGGAAAGGAGCACGACGGAGCCACAATAACCGCCTTGCTGAAACAGCCGAAGACATAATTCGCGCCGAGGTGCGCAGCAAATCATATAAAGCATCCGCTGTATATGCGACCGCCGCTTCAACACGATTGGCCTGCTCCGCCTCAGCCGGAGGGAGTTCCTGCGTGGTCAAGAGTTGTTGTACCCAGCGCAGGTTGGCCCTCTGGACGAGGCTGCTGCACGCTGCTGCTCGGACCCCCAAGGCCGCCACGTCAAAAATGCGCTTCAATAAGACCTCCAACTTACGGTCTTGGAGATCCTTCAGGGCGACACCCCCCGTAACCGGGATAGTCGTGTGCTTAACCACGGCCGTGACCGCTGAATCCACCGCGGGCATCTTAAAAAGATCCAAAGAGTCCGCGGGCAACGGATATAATTTTTCCATGGCCCTGTTCACCCTCAAGGAAGCCTCCGGCAATTCCCATTCCCTAGAAATAATTTGTAAAACTTTAGGATGCAAAGGGAAAGTCTGAGGGGGGGCCCTAAGGCCGGCCATAGCAATATCCCCCGTGGAGGTATCTGCATTGGGAGGTGGCGCTGGCAGCTCCAGCTCTCGCAGGACATGGAGGATGAGGAAACTTAACTCATCCTTCCCAAATAAGCGGAGCACCAGGGGGTCGTCCCCTTCCACGGCCCCCAGGTCATCCGCTGCCTGCAATTCTGGTGTCCCCGGAGCATCCGGGACGGCTACTGGGTCCCCCGAACCCCCGGTGCCCTCCCTCGGGCAGGTGACTGGTGTCCCCAGGGATCCTCGCCCCGACGGGACCTCCTGCAGTAAGGAAATCTTAGGGACCTTCGGGGGAGAGGGACCCTCTGCCTCCCAACCCGACTCTGCCTGCAAGAAAGCTTTGTGCATAAGGAGCACAAAGTCAGATGAAAACGGTACCGACCTTTTAAAAAGCTGCTTAGGTGAGCCGGGACGAAGGGGGGCTCCAAAGTCTTCCAAACCGCCCCGTGGGTTCGGGCTGAGGTCGGGAGGGGAGGGGGGAGGAGAGGGTTCCTCCTCCGAAGCCGAGCGATCGGCCTGCCTCGTGGCCAAGATGGCCGCCGCTCTCCTCCCCGAAGGAGGAGGGGCTGAAGGACGGCTGCTCGAAACGGAGCAATGCCGTGACGCCGGCGGCAGGGAAGAATCGCTGAGGGCAGCGCTCGGCCCCCGGGAGGGTCCCTCGCCCCTGGGGAGGCATCGGGAGCAGAGACCCTCCCGGGAGAGTCGCGCCCCCGCCCCCCCACAGGCCGTGCAGGCCGAAGAATGCGGCATCGCGGCGAAGGAGGAGCACAGAGAAAAAAGCGCGCCAAAAGAAAAGGTAAGGGAGCCTTCGCAGAGCAACGCGCCGGGTGACACAGCCACCCCCTCCGGCGTCCTCAGAGGCACTGGCAGGCCGGGGCTAAGCGAAGAACGAGCTCACTGCCTGTCACCAACAGGTCTGAAGTGGCTCCAAGTAAAAAACTTTTTTTTTTTTTTTGTTTTTTGTTTTTTTTTAAACTTCGCTCTCTTAGGAAAACCCCCTTCAGGGATATAACCCTGGAAGATGGGGGGAGGGTGACCGGCCCACCGGTAAACTTTCCCCCAGCCTCTTGGACACTGTAACCGGGGAAGTGAAGAGAGCAAAGCCCTCTGAGCCTGCCTCACTGTAAGCTCCTGCGCCGCCACAGAGAGAAATAGAAATAGAAAAAGACAGGTTGACAACACAATCAAAGAAGAAACTAGTTGATCCGGTCCCACAAGTAATCTGAATATATATATAGTTATCTATTAATTAATTTTTATTTTTTTTTTCCCAGTACCGACCAGGCCAGGACCGCAGGTTATGCCTCTCGATCTGCTGGAGTCAGAGATAATACTGAGGGATCGCAGGTGGCACACCAGTATATCTAGGGGGTGCTTTCAGTTTTCTCTCTGACTCCATCTGCTGAAGAGGAGGCATAACCCAGCTGTCTGGACTGATCCTGGTACGTACAGGGAACACCTATTACAAGGTAAGCAATTTTGCTTTATCCCAGGACAAGCAGGATGATAGTCCTCACATATGGGTGATTAGCAAGCTACAGGCTGAGTCATTCTTACAGTATACCAACAGCATACAACTTGTGCAACAAGCACAACAACTGGTGCACTGTTGGAAAAAATGAGGCAGCCTGAAAATCACATTAGGATGTATGTAGAGGGAGTTGGAGTTATACTGGAAATAAGTTATTTAAGACAGATTGTCCAAAGGCTGAATCTTGTTGTCCTTCTTTGTCCAGACAATAATGAGCTGCAAAGGTGTGAAGGGAACTCCATGTTGCAGCTTTACATATGTCAAGAATGGGCACTGAACGATAGTGTGCTACTAATGTGGACATAGCCCTTATAGAATGTGCTTTTACTCGCCCCTGGAGAGGAATGTTTGCTTTTTCATAACAGAATTCAATACAGTCTGCTGGCCAGTTGGAGAGAGTCTGTTTTCCTACCGCAACTCCTGGTTTATTTTTGTCGAAAGAAACAAAGAATTGGGTGGATTTCCTATGGACCGCCGTGCGGTTCAGGTAAAAAGCTAGTGCACGTTTACAGTCCAAGGTTTGTAAGACTCTCTCTCCCTGGGGAGAGTGAGGTCTTGGAAAGCATGTAGGCAAGACTATTGACTGATCAATATGAAAGTCTGTTACCACTTTTGTTAAGAATTTGGGGTGAGTGCGAAGGACTACTCTGTCATGCAGGAACCTTGTGTAAGGTGAGTATGTGACGAGAGCTTGCAACTCACTGACCCTTCTAGCCGATGTAATGGCTACTAAGAAAAGCACTTTCCATGTAAGGAATTTTTCTGCACAAGAGTGTAGAGGCTCGAACAGTGAGCGAATGAGCCTGGTTAGTACTAAATTCAGGTCCCATTCAGTGACCGGTGGTTGAATGGGAGGCTTTAGGTGAAGTAAGCCTCTCAGGAACCTACTTACTAGGGGTTGTGCTATTATTGGCACATCCCCTATTCCCTTGTGGTATGCCGCTATGGCGCTTAGGTGTACCCTTACAGAGGATGTCTGGAGACCAGAATCCGACAGGTGGTATAGGTAATCTAGTAAAGAAGTGGGGCAGTAGAAAGGATCTATACCTTTTTGCGTGCACCATTTTGTAAATCTATTCCACTTAAAGTGGTAGGATTTATGTGTGGAAGGCTTTCGTGAAGCTACAAAACCTTTAGAGACTTGTTTTGAAAGATTAAGAGGTTGCAGAATTAAGCTTTCAACATCCAAGCTGTTAGGGCAAGAGTTGTCAGGTTGGGATGACGCTGTACGGCTATGGCTGCTATGCATCCGCCTCACCACCAGGGGTCCTTCTAGAGCAGGCTCTCCTGGCTGGACCAATCCACCTGCTCTATGTCCTGGAGGTTCCCTTACAGCCCTGCCTACCCTAAACTCGAGTGCTTCGGCATCGAGCTCTCTTGGGCTTCCTGCCCTAGCCTTGCTGTGCGTGTGGCCTTCAGGCCTTCTGCCTTGCCTTGCTGTGTGTGTGGCCTTCGGGCCTTCTGTCTTGCCTTGCCTTGCTGTGCGTGTGGCCTTCGGGCCTTCTGCCCTGCCTTGCCTTGCTGTGCGTGTGGTCTTCGGGCCTTTCAGCCTTGTCTCTGCCTTGCTGTGAGTGTGTGGCCTTCGGGCCCTCTGGCCTGCTGGGTGTGTGTGTGTGTGTGTGTGGCCTTCGGGCCCTCTGGCCTGCCGGGTGTGTGTGTGGCCTTCGGGCCCTCTGGCCTGCCGGGTGTGTGTGTGTGGCCTTCGGGCCCTCTGGCCTGCCGGGTGTGTGTGTGTGTGGCCTTCGGGCCCTCTGGCCTGCCGGGTGTGTGTGTGTGGCCTTCGGGCCCTCTGCCCTGCCGGGTGTGTGTGTGTGGCCTTCGGGCCCTCTGCCTTGCCGGGTGTGTGTGTGTGGCCTTCGGGCCCTCTGCCTTGCTAGTAGGTGCCTTGACCCTGCCTGGACTCTGACTCTGCTTGCCTGCCGCCTGCCCTGACCCAGCCTGGACTTGGACTTTGTCCCAGCAAGTATTCTGCTCCATTTACCAGCCATCACCCAGCTCCATACACTCCTGCCGCAACACTTTTCTCCCAGCCATCATCAGAGACCTTCCAGTTATCCCTGTCTCTTTCCACCTGGAGTCACTCTTGAAGGTGGTGTTCACTACACCGGATCACTGCCCAAGTGTAACAAACACAACTTGCCCTGAGTCTGAGTTGTGAGATCGAGAGGTTGAGGAGTATGGGAAACCATACTTGTCGAGGCCAGTACGGGGCTATGAGGATCATTGTCCCTCTGTCCTGTTGTAGCTTCACGATAGTTTTTGCTATGAGCGGAATTGGAGGATACACATATAGAAGACCTGTGTTCCAGGGGCGAGCAAATGCGTTCCTGGGGACTGTTTGCCAACGTCCATGGAGGGAGCAGAACCTTTCCACTTTGTGGTTCAATTTGGACGCAAAGAGGTCTATGGTTGTTGCTCGCTACATGGGGGTCCAGAGACCATTCATGGGGATGGAAATGTCGACTGAGATCGTCCGCTAGGATGTTTTTGATGCCTGCCAGATAAGTTGCTCAGAGAAGTATGGAATGCTCTAGAGCCCAAGCCCAAAACTGTATTGCTTCCTGGCATAGCAGATAAGAGCCTGTGCCTCCTTGTTTGTTTATGTACCACATTGCTACTGTGTTGTCTGTTTGTATCAGCACAGTCTTGTTTGAGAGGCAGTCTTTGAAGGCATAAAAGGCATATCTCATCGCTCGAAGTTCCAAGACGTTTATTTGATACTGCTTTTCGAGCGTAGTTCATGTCCCTTGTGTTTGAAGGTTGTTGATGTGAGCTCCCCATCCAAGGTTGGAGGTATCTTTTGTCAGGATGACTTGCGGATTTGCCTGTTGGAATGGGAGACCAGATTTCAATGCTGTTTGATTTGTCCACCAGTGGAGCGATAGGTGCAGCTGGTGGGTGATTTGAATTGTGTACGACAGTGGTTGGAAAGCTTGTAGCTATTGAGATTTCAAAGTCCTTTGGGTTCTTCTCATGGCTAACTTTGCCATAGGAGTGACATGTACTGTCGAGGCCATGTGTCCTAGCAGCACCAGAATTTGATGGGCGGATGCGAACTGGTGAAGAATTATAATGTTCGTCAAGCGTGCCAGATTGTCGGCACGGTCGCTTGGAAGAGAAGCTTTCACCACTGTGATGTCGAGGTCTGCTCCGATGAATGAGAGGAGTTGAGACGGCTCTATGTGGGATTTTGGATAATTTATGAGAAATCCCAGGAGGTGCAATAGTGTTATTGTGGTTTCCAAGGCAGAGAGAGCTCCCTGTCTGGATGGACTTCTGATTAACTAATCGTCTAGGTATGGAAAAACATGAATGTTTGGATTACTTACCTGGTAATCCCCTTTTCCTTAGTGTAGACAGATGGACTCAGTACGAATGGGATAGTATCCGCGTGCCAGCAGTTGGAGACGGATCTGACGTCAGCACGGGGTATATAGCCCCACAGGAAGCGCAGCGATTCAGTAATCTTCCTTGCAAAAGCTGTTATGGATGTGTGTACTGACGCTCAGTGAAAAGTGAAAAAGTGAAAACAGGAGTCCCCTAACCGATTGACAGTGGCTGGAGACCGCCAGCAGTCCCAACCGGAAGGCGCTGACACCTGGTAGAGTGTATGCTCTCATGTAGAACAAATGCCATGGCTTACCTGGAATTGGTGAAACCCACGTACACAGGCAGCTGGGCGGGATGTTGAGTCCATCTGTCTACACTAAGGAAAAGGGGATTACCAGGTAAGTAATCCAAACATTTCCTGGCGTGTAGCCAGATGGACTCAGTACGAATGGGATGTACAAAAGCTTTTACTCCCGGACTGGGCGGGAGGCTGCCTGAGGACCATGTAGTACCGCCCTCGCAAAAGCTGAGTCCTCCCTGGCCTGGACATCCAGACGGTAGAACCTGGAAAAGGTATGGAGGGAGGACCACGTCGCCGCCCTACAGATTTCCGCCGGCGACAGCATCCTAGATTCAGCCCAAGATGCCGCTTGGGCTCTGGTAGAATGAGCCTTGACCTGGAGAGGCGGAGTCTTCCCGGCCTCCACGTAGGCGGCTCTGACCACGTCTTTGATCCAGCGGGCAATGGTGGGCCGAGAGGCCACTGCACCCTGCTTCTTCCCGCTGTGCAGGACGAACAGACGGTCCGTCTTTCGTAGGTCTTGCGTAAGCTCCAAATATCTGGGCAGCAATCTGCCAATATCGAGATGGCGCAACAAACGCCCTTCTTCGGATTTCTTCAGCCCCGCCGTGGTAGGCAGGGAGATAGTCTGATTAAGATGGAACTGTGAAACCACTTTAGGGAGAAAGGAGGGAACTGTTCGGAGATGGATAGCCTCTGGAGTAATTCGGAGAAAGGGATCCCGGCAGGACAGTGCCTGTACCTCTGAGATGCGGCGTGCCGAACACACCGCCAGCAAGAATACCATCTTCAGGGTTAGAGAACGGAGGGACAGGCCCCGAAGGGGTCTGAAGGTGGATCCCGCGAGGAAATCCAAAACAAGGTTGAGGTTACACAACGGCACAGGCCACTTCAGTGGCGGACGAATATGCTTGACTCCCTGCAGGAAGCGAGAAACATCTGGGTGCTTGGCGATGGTCTTGCCGTCCCTCCTGGGACCATAGCAAGACAGCGCAGCCACCTGAACTTTGATGGAACTAAGGGACAGACCCTTCTGAAGTCCATCCTGCAGGAAATCCAATACAATAGGGATTGTGGTGGCATGTGGATTGGTGCCGTGAGCGTCGCACCATGCTTCAAAAACACGCCAGATCCGGATGTATGTGAGGGATGTGGAGAACTTGCGAGCCCGGAGGAGGGTAGAAATCACGGGCTCCGAGTAACTCTTCTTCTTTAATCTAGCCCTCTCAAGGGCCATACCGTAAGAGAGAATTGAGCCGGATCCTCGTGAAGAATGGGACCTTGACGTAGAAGTCCCGGCGAGGAGGCAGGGGAAGAGGCTCCCCCGCCAGCAGTCTTCTCATGTCCGCATACCAGGGTCTTCTTGGCCAGTCTGGTGCCACTAGAAGAACTAGGCCCCGGTGCCTCTGGATCTTGCGGATGACAGCGCCTAGCAGAGGCCACGGAGGAAAGGCATACAGCAGAGTCCCTGGAGGCCATGTCTGCACCAGGGCGTCGATTCCGCGTGAGAACGGGTCGCGCTTGCGGCTGAAGTATCTGGGTACTTGGGCGTTGGACTTGTCTGCCAGTAAATCCATGTCCGGCATCCCCCAATGATCCACGATCATCTGGAAGGCAGTGGGCGAGAGCTGCCACTCTCCCGGATTCAAGCTTTCCCTGCTGAGGAAATCTGCTGTGATATTGTCCTTCCCGGCAATGTGGACGGCGGAGATGTCCAGCAGAGTCGCCTCTGCCCAGGCCATCAGTGGGGCGATTTCCAGAGATACTTGTCGGCTCCTGGTTCCGCCCTGCCGGTTGATGTAGGCCACCGTGGTGGCGTTGTCGGACATCACTCTGACAGCCCTGTGCTGCAGTCTGAGAGCGAATCGAAGGCATGCCAAACGAACCGCTCGGGCCTCCAGGCGATTGATGTTCCACGTGGACTCCTCTGTGGACCATCGCCCTTGCGCGGTGAGCTCTTCGCAATGTGCTCCCCAGCCGCTCAGGCTGGCATCCGTGGTGAGCAAGGTCCACGTGGGCGAGGACATCCTCGACCCCTAGTTCAGGTGGTCAGACCGCAACCACCACCGCAGCTGGGTCCGAACACCGGCCGGTAGAGGAAGGTGCGTGGAATAGGCCCGTCGACGGGGGCTCCAGCGAGAGAGCAGAGAATGCTGTAGAGGTCTCATATGGGCCCGCGCCCAAGGCACCACTTCCAGGGTGGATGCCATGAGACCCAGAACCTGTAGATAATCCCAGGCTATGGGCCGACTGGCTCCCATCAGATACTGGATACGCTGCCGAAGTTTCAACTGTCTCTTGGTCGTAAGACTGACCATGTCTGCCCGGGTGTCGAACTGCACCCCCAGATATTCTATCGACTGGGAAGGTTGTAGTCAGCTCTTGCTGAGGTTGATTACCCAGCCCAAGCTTTCCAGAAGGGCGATCACCCTGTCGGTTGTCCGAAGGCTCTCTTCTCGAGATTTTGCCCTGATCAGCCAGTCGTCCAGATAGGGATCGACCAAAATCCCTTCCCGTCTGAGTGCCGCTGCCACCACCACTACCACTTTGGTGAATGTCCGTGGAGACGTGGCCAACCCGAAGGGTAGTGCCCGAAACTGGAAGTGGCGGCCCAGAACCTTGAAGCGCAGATAACGCTGATGATCTGGATGGATCGGAATATGAAGATATGCTTCTGACAGGTCTAATGCCGTGAGGAATTCTCCGGGCTGGACTGCGGCCTTGACGGAGCGCAGAGTTTCCATGCGAAACCTCGGTACCCGTAAGTATCGATTGACTAACTTGAGGTCCAGAACAGGCCGAAAGGTGCCCCCTTTCTTGGGTACCATGAAATAAATGGAATAGTGTCCAGAACGACAAGAAAAGAGAAAAAAAATTAAAGTAGTCTTGGAAAGCACGCTGAACAGCGTGCAGGCACTCCAAACTGCTTTGGAGACGGAAATTACTGAATCGCTGCGCTTCCTGTGGGGCTATATACCCCGTGCTGACGTCAGATCCGTCTCCAACTGCTAGCACGCGGATACTATCCCATTCATACTGAGTCCATCTGGCTACACGCCAGGAAATGCTGTTTTCTCTTAGATGTGCAGCAACCACTGCTAGACATTTTGTGAATACTCGAGGGGCAGAGGCTAGTCCAAATGGTAGGACTTGATACTGGTATTGATTCTTTCCCACTACGAATCGTAAGTACTTGCAATGTTGTGTGGAAATTGGTATGTGTGCATAAGCGTCTTGAAGATCCAGAGAACAGAGCCAATCTCCCTTTTGAAGCAATGGAAGGATGGTTCCCAGGGATACCATTCGAAATTCTTTGTGAAGAAATTTGTTGAGATTGCAGAGGTCTAATATAGGACGAAGGCTGCCTGTTTTCTTTGGAATGAGGAAATAGCGGGAGTAGAACCCTTTTCCTTGTTGAGACCGGGGAACTGGTTCGATGGCCCTGGCGGTCAGCAAAGTAGAGAGTTCTACTTGGAGTTGAGGTGTGATGACTATGTTTGTCCATAGTGTAATGGGAGGAGAATGTGGGGTATTGTTTTGAATTTTAGGCGATATCCCCGATTTAGTATGACTAATATCCATTGGTCTTTTGTGTTGAGACTCCATTGGTGTTGGAAATAATGAAGTCGACCTCCGACTGGTAGGGAGGGCAAGGGGTTTAGAAAGAGGCTGCTGTTTTCTTGACTCGGTTCAAAAACCCGCTGCTGGTCAAGTTTGGGGTGGTGGCTGGGTCTTTTGTTGCTTCGGCTGACGTGGACATCCTCTTTGTGAGGGACGGTACTGACGTGCTGAAGAGGCAGGTGGGTAATACCTTCTAGGTCTATAGAAGGGTCGTCGCGTGTCCCTGCGAGTTGGCCATCTTATGGCGAATGGCTGATCTGCTGGCAATTTTGAGAGCTGTCGGAGTGTTTCATGATGGCCTTTCAACTGAGATACCGTAGCTTGGATCTTTTCTCCGAAAAGGTTGTCTCCAACACAAGGGAGATCTTCTAGCCTTTCCTGGACTTCCTGTCTGAGGTCCGAGGCCTTGAGCCAGGCCCATCTTCTCACATTTATTGCAGAGGCTGATAGACGAGTTGATGTTTCGAACACGTCATAAGCTGCTCTCACCTCGTGTTTGCCAGATTTCAATCCTTTTTCAACCAATGTAGCCAAAGGTAATTGATGTTGTGGAAGGTTATCTACAATACCCTGTACTTGTTTCAATGCTGGTATGCTGCAATGCATGCTACCAGCATGGAACCTTGATAGACCTTCTTCCCTAAAGTATCTAAGAAGCGTTGCTCCTTCCCTGGTGGATCAGATGAATGAGGTTTTTGCTTCTGGGCTTTATTCTGAGCCGATTCTACAACTACCGAATGGTGAGGCAGTTGGGGTTTCTGGTACCCTGGAGCATCCTGCACTAAGTAAGTGGCATCTATTCTCCAATTTACTGCTGGGACTGAGCAGGGATGTTCCCACATTCGTTGTTGCAGTTCCAAAAGGACTTCATGGATTGGGATAGCCATTATTTCCTTTGGTGCATCCACGAACTCCAGGACTTCTAGGGCCTTATGTCTGGTATCCTCCTCTGTGATCAATTCAAAGGGAATTGTATCTGCCATTTCTTTAATAAAATTTGTGAATGACAAATCTTCAGGAGGGGATTTCTCTCTCGTCTCTGGTGGAGAGGGCTCTGATTGCAGTTCCTCTGACTCTGTATCCGAATCAACATCCTTCCAAGGAGTATATTGAGGATGATAAGAGGAGACAGGGTCCTCTGGTTGTATATGATGCTTTGATTTAAACACAGCTTTTGTTGGTATGTGTTTTGGCATTGTTGGGGAATTGATGGGCCTCGATGGACTTGAATGTATTGGCATTGATGGATCCTTGAAAGGCATCAAGGGTTTCTTCGGAACTCGATGCCCATGAAGCCCTGATGGTCCTGGGGCAGAATCGGCGTCCCCACTGTCCTCATCCGATGATCCGGGATGGCTGGTGGCAGTATCGGGATCGATGGCGTCGATGGTTGTATCGATGGAATCGGTGCCATCGGTGTCGGAGGAAAAGCTCCTATCAAGGCATCGAGTCTATTCAGCAAAGGCTGAAAAATTGACTGGTCCAATGCCGATGCCGGTGTTCAGTGCCAGTACAGATGGTACTGTCAGAGGCTGTAGATTCCTTAAAGCCTCGACGACGGCTTGTTGGACTTAATTAGTCACTTCTTCCCTTGAAACCGGGGCAGTGTCCACTGTCACTGGGGAAGGTACTGCTGGTGCTATGGGCACTTCCACAATGATTCGTGGTGGCAAATCCTCTGATACCGAGCCCAGTGGAGAGCGCCACGGTTCCTCATGTACAGCCGGTGGAGTTAGCTCTAGTACACGGACTTTCTTTGGCATCTGTTCGATGGATTTCGATACTTTGCTATCCGATGGGTCGATGGATCGGTGTCGATGCTGCTTCTTTTCTCGGTGTTCTGTATGTGTTCTGTGCCTGATCCCAAGCACAGAACACATACATAATGTGGGTCAGTAATGGAACTGACCCACAGTCTGGTTACATTCTGGCCATTTTTTAAAACCGGAGGCCATTATAAAGTTGTGACCTAATAACGGCCGATGACCGGTGAGAATCGATAGTGAGGTGTCCGGAATCGACCAAAAACTAACCAAAATATGTACTCACCAAGACTATGTCGAAGGGAGACCCAATTATGAAGAAAAGTGACTGAAAAGGTTCTCTTCCCTTAAGAAATATGAGGGAATTTTTTTCCAGAGCTCCTGATCTGCTTTCCTACAGCAAGGTGGAAAAAAAGAGACTGAAGGGAGACCCCTGTGGCTGAGAATATCATGGCATGCTGGGCATGCTCAGTAGGCTCAGAGTGCCAGCCAAAAGTTTCTAGAAACTTTTGACAGAAGTTTTCCGTACCAGGGCTCCATCTGATGTCACCCATATGTGAGGACTATCACCCTGCTTGTCCTGGGATAAAAGTAAAAATGTATACAAACCCAACTCCGTGGGGTGGCAGGTGAGGACTAAAATCCTGCTGTCCTATGAGAACATCTGTAACAGGTAAGCAATACTTGCGTTCTCACAGGACAAGCAGGATGGTAGTCCTCACATATGGGTGAGTACCGAGTTGAGGATGCCCGAGAGTGCACCAAATGCACCCAAGATGCGCAAAAGGAGCAATGACGGGGGTAGAATTTGGAACGGAGGGCATCCTGAAACCCGTAACGATTTGGTGGAAGGATGTTGGGTAGTTAACCTGAAAGGAATAAGAGTAGATGGACTGGCCAAACATGCAGCATGCCGGCTAGTCGTATCTAAGCAATAATGGGCTGCGAAGGTATGGAGAGAGCTCCAGGTTGCAGTCTGATAAATATGTACGAGCAGCAGCAGCCAAGGGGAAGTTACTGAGGCTAGGATGGACACAACAGAGTGTGGTTACACACAGTGTTGTAGTGAAATGCCTGCTTGTTGGTAGGAAAAGAGAAACAGACCATCAATTAGGAGGAATAGGTCTGTTTGCCCATTGGAACTCGCACCTTGACTCTTGCCACAGAAGGAAAGAGTTAGGTGGAATTCCTATGGAGTGTAGTGCGATCTAGATAGAATGCAAGAGCACTATTACTGTCCAAGGACTGGAAAAACCCTCTCGCTTTGGTGAGAGAGAGGTATTAGGAAAAATGGGCAGAGTATATTCTGGTAAGCTGGCTCAGAAGGGGTTTACCGTTAATCGGGTATCCCCACTCCTAAACGATACACCAATTGGAACAGAGGTGTACCTATGTAGAGGATGTCTTGGGAGCAGAATCCGAGGGAGCAAGAGAAAAGAGTGGTGTAGAAAAAAGAAAAAGGGTAATACCCTTTTGTATGCATCATGTGGTAAATCATGCCATTTGAATGGTAGGATTTATGTGTGGAAGGTTTTGTGACGCTACCAGTACCTGAGAACATCAGTGAGCTACAATTTGTGACTGGTGAGAAGGCGAATTGGTTACTGGTGTGATAGATTGAGAAGTATGGGAAGCATACTGGTCTCGGCCAGGACGTGGGTCTGAGGAACAGTGAATCCCGTCCCGGTTCAGCATTAGAAGAGTGCTGGCTATGAGAGGCAGTGGAAGAGACACAATTAAGAGGCCCTTGATGGAAGAAAGGCGTCTATGGGAACGCATTGGAAACATGTGTAGGGAGTAGAATCTGTGCACCATATGGTTCGATTCTGACACAGAGGGCAAGTTCAGTTGACCTCAACACTAGAAGATTTTTCTCGCCACACATGTAGTCCGAGACCATTCGAGAGGATGGGACCTATATGGAGAAGGTCTGTTAGTGCATTCAATATGTCTCTTAGATAAGTGGCCCGAAGATGCATAGAGTGAGCAAGGGCCAAGAGTAGAGCTGCGCAGCTTCCTTGCAGAGCAGCTAAGAGGTTGTGCGTGCTTGTGTTGGAAAGCACATTGTCCCTATGCTGTCTGTATGCACAAAGATTTGTTGCAGAGGCAGTATTGGAAGGCATAAGGGTATAAGTCATGGCTACAAGCTCCAGGAAGTTTATGTAAACTGTGCCTGGAGTGGAACAGACGCATATTGGGTTGAGAAGATTTTAAGTCAAACTTACAACCCTGAGTAAATGCGAGCATGGGCAGGATCAGACTAGGTTTTGGTTCTAGATCTGCAATATAGATGATGGACGAAAGCGGTTGAACAGCTTAGACCCATTGATAACGGAATATAACCCATAGCAGTTTTGGATCTATGAGGAAAGTGCATAATGAAAAAACCCCATAGCCCAACAATGACGAATTGAGGGGCTGACGTTATGGAATATGCACGCAGAGACATGTAGGAATTTATTAGAATGTCTGTGCGGTTGCTGGACAGGAAGGTCATTGTGACTGTGGTGTCCAGAAGTGTTGTGTAAGGGATTTATGGCAGTGACAGTAATCCCAGGCAGTAAATTTATAGTGAGTCATGAAGAAGTTAGAGCTCCTTGCGTGGACTGACTGTGGTTATGCAGCTGTCCATGCAAGGAAAAGCATGAATGATGTTGCACTCCGTAGAGAAACAGCAGTCACTGATAGTGATTCAATGAAATACCCAGTTGCCAAAGCTGGAGCAACCAGCAGAGCTTGGGATGTAATATTGTTGACTCACCATGAAGCACATAGAAAGATTAGAGGCAATGTACTTGCTGCGATATGGAAGCATTGGGACGAGAGATACCATTTTACCTGTGCCTTCTGAAGAAAGTTGGTATTTCTGAGGTGCGGGATGGGCAGAGAATAACTACTTTCTGTTGAAAGAAAGAATAGTGTAATTAAAACTCCCCAACCCCCCTCCCCTCCTGCGTTTTGTAGCGTCTGGGGGAGTGTACCGGGAACCTTGGTACAATGTGGGGTAGCCGCTCTGATATCTGGCCAGTTGGGAGACCAGGAGGTGTCCAACTGGAGGGGCTGATGTAATCTGGATATCATGTATTCTCCCACGGGAGCGTGAGCAGTAAAGTCTTACCCGAATTTCTGTGTGCTGTACAAGAAGACATCGAGACCTGTCAGGCTTCGAGGTGGACTTGCACTTGAGGTAGTATTTGCTGGATCTCATGTTTAGCAGATCAGCGAATGCATCTGGAACTTTGGTTCTGAATTAGGAACCAGAAGCCAGAGTATTAATCAGTACAGAGCCCCGTTGCTGAAAATGGGAGGATGTCCTGATGCAATCCCAAAGAAATGATAGAGAGGTTCTCTTGGTATTGTGGCTGACATAGCTGGCATAGCGATATGTGACACTAATACGGTTCTTGGAAGGTACATGACTTAGAACATTTCGAAACATGTGGCCCGAATTAGAGAACACATCTCAATGGGAATGCCGCAGAAACGGGTACTTACCATCCGATGTGGATCACCGAAGGACCAGCCGGTGAAGACTGCTGGCTCCGTGGATTTCAGGAGTCATCGAGGGGTAGCCTGTCGGACATAGACGCCCATCTCAACTCTGATGCCTGGTATGGTGGCACAGGTATAAAGGAGACAAGCTGAGAGTGGCTGGCGCTACCACAGTAATTTTGTGGAGGGCCACAATCCCTCATCAATGTCGGTGGGGCACGCCTCGGGAACAGGGGAGCCATCTTTGGCTCGTGAACCCGGCCCTCGTCACAGCGGCTCGTTGTCTCATGATGCCAGTGCAGAATTCTTCTGAACTCGTTCCGGTGTTTCTGGAGCCCCAAGGACTGCCAGCACTGTGCAGACAGTGGTGATGTTGCTCGGCCCGGCCCTTCTCCAGCACCGAGAAGGATAGCACCGATGTGCTGGATGGCGTCGGTGGCGGACGGTCACCATGTGTGTGACTATGCGTGTCATGGTGCTCAGCCCGGTGTTTCCCCAGCGCCGAGATGGATGCCCTCGCTTTCTTGAATGGTGACTGATGACGGACTGTCAGCATGCCTGCACTGCTCCTGGCACTATGTAGTGTCGTAGGTTAATACGGGGCTTTAATAAGAACCCAAAGCATGGAGCACTGTGTTTAGGCGAGGGCATTACGTGGAGGTGCTATGTCGGTATTGATGGTGTCGATGGCGGCCAAAGTGGCCTCGAGGGTATCGTCAAAAATATATATGAAAAAACGTCGATGACCAGGGCAGAGCATGATGACAGTGACTGAAGCACTGACTGCATTGGCGTAGGTATCTATGGAAAAGATGTGGCATTGAATAATCGAAAAAACAGCGTTGGCATCGGAAAAATGATACCGGCATCGACGAAGTCGATGACTGCATCGATAGGAACTTTGAAGACACGGATGAAAATGACATGGGCATCGATGTATGGAGGTCAGCACCGAAGGCATGGCCATCGACGGTATCGATTGGATCAACTCGGGCAGCAATGGTGTCGATGCCACCACATGCAAAAAACAACAAAGGGACTACCTTACACCGTGGAAGATTTTATTAGAGGTGCCCAAATTTGTGATTCGCCTGGTTAGAGTGTTCAACCATCGGTTTCCCCTCAATTTTTCTGTTTATCGCACTTCTGTGCTCAATCAATCGCTTATTTAGGGACCGAACAGTTTTGTCAATATAGAATTTCAAGCATGGGCAGTAGGCTACATACACTACACCCTCGCTCTGACAATTTGTAAACTGTGTCAATTTGTACAGTGCTAATTGGTTATTAAACAGAATCTCTTTTGTTTTAGGGTTTACTGGGCACACTGTACAGTGGCCACATGGGTAATGTCCCTGGGGTCTCACATCTTTAGTCTGTTTTTGTGGGAGTGCAGAGGGAACAAGAAAATCTTTCAGATTACGTTCTCGTCTATTTGCAATAATTAGTCTCCTCAAAACACTCTAGATTCCGCATAATCTCCCAATTTTTCTTAATAACTCTAACAATCTTATGGGTCATATGGTTATATGTTAGACGAAAAGCCACCACATCCTTTGGTACTTTCTGTTTGGGTTTCAATAATGTTTGTCTCTCTTGAGCTCGAGCTCTCATATATCCTGCCTCTATGTGTGACTTTGGATAGTTCTTCTGTGTGAATCTCACTTCGAGTTCCTTTGCCCTCTTTTCAAACACATCCTCTTCAGTGCATAGTCTTCGTATCCTAAGAAACTGAGAAAGCAAATGTTGCTTACCTGATGTAACAGGTGTTCTCACAGGACAGCAGGATGTTAGTCCTCACAAATGGGTGACATCGAGGATGGAGCCCACCACGGAAAACTTCTGTCAAAGTTTAAACAGAACTTTGACTGGCCCCTACTGGGCATGCCCAGCAAGGCACTGACCCTGCAGCCAGCAGGGGTCTTCCTTCAGTCTGATTTTCAAAGCTACAGGCAGTGCCTAGAAAGTAAGAATAAAACGAACCCAACACCGCGGGGAGGCGGGCGGGTTTCGTGAGGACTAACATCCTGCTGTCCTGTGAGAACACCTGTTACATCAGGTAAGCAACATTTGCTTTCTCACAGGACAAGCAGGATGGTTGTCCTCACAAATGGGTGAGTACCGAGCTGAGGATGTCCCGACTTGCACCAAATGTACCCAACGGTGTGCAGCAGGCACAATAAGTGAGGAGAAATTTGGGAAAGGGCATCCGCACCCAACCGGGTAGGTGGAAGGGTGTTGGTACATCAGGTTGGAAAAAGGTTACGCAAGACAGACTGGCCGAAGATGGAGTCCTGTCTTCCAGCCTTGTCCAAACAATAATGGGCTGCAAAGGTATGGAGAGAACTCCAGGTTGCAGCTTTGCAGATGTCAGGAAGCGGCACCGATCGAAGGTGTGCCACTGACGTCGCCATGGCCCTCACAGAGTGTGCTTTAACACGGTCTTGAAAAGGAATGCCAGCTTGCTCATAGCAAAAAGAAATGCAGTCCGCCAACCAGGAAGAAAGAGCCTGCTTACCCACAGGTTGTCCCAACTTATTAGGATGGAAAGAGACGAATAATTCAGTGCTCTTCCTATGGGAAACTGTACGGTCTAGGTAAAAAGCTAGAGCTCGTTTACAGTCTAGGGTATGCAGAGTCTGCTCTCCAGAGTTGGAGTGGGGCCTGGGAAAAAAGATAGGTAGTATGATGGATTGATTGATATGAAACTCAGAAACTACCTTAGGTAAAAATTTAGGGTGAGTGCGGAGTACCGCGCGGTCCTGCAGGAGCTTAGTGTAAGGCGGATAGGTAACTAGGGCCTGTAATTCACTAACCCTGCGAGCTGAAGTAATAGCCAAAAGGAATAACACTTTCCAAGTGAGATATTTAAAGTCACAGGAGTGCAGAGGTTCGAAAGGAGGTTTCATAAGACGACCAAGAACCAGGTTAAGGTCCCAGGATGGGGCCGGAGGACGCAAGGGCGGCTTTAGATGGAGCAAGCCCTTAAGAAAGCGTGTTACTAGGGGTTGTACTGAAATAGGATTACCCCCAATACCCTTATGGAAGGCGGCTACCGCACTGACATGCATTCTGATAGAAGAGGTTTTAAGACCTGATTCAGAGAGATGCCATAAATAGTCCAAGAATTTGGAGATTGGACAGGAAAGGGGATCAAGGGACTGAGAAGTGCACCATGATGTGTACCTTTTCCATTTGTATGAGTAAGACTTTCTTGTGGAAGGCTTTCGTGAAGCTATCAGGACCCGAGAAACGGAATCTGAAAGGTTGAAAGGCTGAAGGACTAACCTTTCAACATCCATGCCGTCAGGGACAAGGCTTGGAGGTTGGGATGGAGGAGGCATCCGTCGTTTTGAGTGAGCAGATGCGGGTCCTTTCCCAGAGGAATGTGCCTGCGGATGGAGAGATCCTGGAGTATTGGAAACCATACTTGGCGTGGCCAGTAAGGTGCTATCAGGATCATGGTTCCTCCGTCCTGGCGTAGCTTCACGAGAGTCTTTGACACAAGAGGGAGTGGAGGGAATGCATAGAGCAGACCGGTTGTCCACTTGAGGGAGAATGCATCCCTCGGCCGAGAGTGCTGGCTCCGAATGAGAGAGCAGAAATCGTCCACTTTGTGGTTCTGAGGGGACGCAAAGAGGTCTATGCGGGGATAACCCCACTTGTGAAACAGAGAGGTCGCTACCAGAGGATCGAGTGACCACTCGTGTGGTTGGAAGACACGGCTCAGCTGGTCTGCCAATACATTGTCTACTCCCGGCAGGTAAGTGGCCCTGAGGTACATGGAGTGGGAGAGGGCTTCCGCCCAGATCTGCACAGCTTCCTGACACAGAAGGAAGGAGCCTGTGCCTCCCTGCTTGTTTATGTACCACATGGCCACTTGGTTGTCCGTCTGGATTAAGATTATCTGATGAAAGAGATGATCTTTGAAAGTGCGGAGCGCATAGCGGATTGCTCGAAGTTCCAGGAAATTGATCTGGTGTTCGGCTTCCTCTTTGGACCATAACCCTTGGGTTTGAAAGTCGTCCACATGGGCTCCCCAACCGATGTGAGAAGCGTCGGTGGTTAGGATTACTTGCGGATCTGGTGGAAGAAAGGGTACGCCCTGAAGGAGGTTGACCTGAGTCGTCCACCAGGTTAAGGATAGGCGCAGCGCTTGTGTGACTGTGACTATGGAGGACAGAGGCTGAAAAGCTTGAATCCATTGGTGTCGTAGAGTCCATTGTGTTACTCTCATGGCTAGTCGGGTCATGGGAGTGACTTGAACCGAGGATGCCATGTGCCCTAGGAGAATGAGGAACTGGCGAGCCGTGGCAGTGTTCTGAGACTGGAGCTGGCGAGCCAGGGACATTAGGGTGTGGACCCTCTGAAGAGGAAGGTAAGCCTTTGCCTGTAAGGTGTCCAAGTCTGCCCCAATGAAGGATAAGGTTTGAGAAGGGACTAAGCAAGATTTCTCGTAATTGACGAGAAACCCTAAGGAAAGGAGTGTTTGAATTGTCAATTTTAGGGAGGATTGAGCTATCTGTTGGGTGGAGGCCCTGATTAGCCAATCGTCCAGGTATGGGTAGACGTGGACACCTTGCTTCCTTAGGAATGCTGCTACCACTACGAGACATTTGGTAAAGACTCGTGGGGCAGAAGCTAGACCGAAAGGGAGGACACGGTATTGATAATGGTCGTGGCCTACTAGAAACCGCAGATATTTGCGATGGGATTGTGTGATCGCAATGTGGGTATAAGCGTCCTTGAGGTCGAGAGAGCACAGCCAATCCCCTCTTTGTAGCAGAGGGAGCAGCGCGCTTAGGGTTACCATTTTGAACTTCTCTTTTTGAAGGTATTTGTTGATTTCTTTGGTATTAGGAAGTATCTGGAATAGAATCCCTTGCCTCGTTGAGAGGGAGGAACGGGTTCTATAGCATTTGATTGCAGAAGAAGGGATACTTCCTGTTGTAATTGAGCCAAATGGGTGGATAGACTCCACGCTGGAAGAGGCGGGGAGTCTGCCGGAAGAGTTATGAAGTTGAGGTGGTAACCCTGTGCGATAATTGTTAGCACCCACTGATCTGAGGTGATCTGCAACCAAGGTTGTAGAAAATGGTACAGTCGACCTCCTACAGGGATGTCCGGAAGAGGGGTTTGGCATGTGTTCCCTACAGGGGAGTCAAAGGCCAGCCGCAGGCCCAGGAGGAGGGGCTACAGTAGGCCTTTGCTTCCTAGGCTGACGCGGCTGAGGCCTAGTAGAGGATCGAGCTGGACGAGGCCTGGCCGATGGAGGGTAATAACGGCGTGGTCGAAAGAATGACTTCTTAGAGTCTTTCTTTTGCGGTTGCTTGGAGGTCAGCTCAGGTGGGACAGATGAGAGTTGTTTCAACGTCTCATGGTGGTCTTTTAACTCCGCCACAATCTGCTGAATTTGCTCTCCAAACAAATTATCGCCTAAGCAGGGTAAATCAGCAAGACGATCCTGAACCTCTGGGCGAAGGTTGGATGATTTTAACCAAGCCCAACGTCTGGCTGAGATGGCTGTGGCTGAAACTTTTGTGGAAGCATCGAATATGTCGTAGGCAGTCCTAATCTCGTGCTTCCCTGCCTCAAATCCCTTGTGAAGAAGGGCTTGAAGCTGCGGTTGGTATTGGTCTGGCAACGTGTCAGCATAGTCTTGCATCTGCTTAAGGATGGCTCTGTTGTACTGAGTCATGTAAAGTTGATATGAAGCTATGCGTGAAATCAACATAGCTCCATGATAGACTTTCCGTCCAACACTATCTAGGTACTTGTTGTCCCTGGTAGGTGGGGTAGAAGAGTGTGGCTTAAGACGCTTGGCCTTCTTCTGCGCGGACTCAACCACAACAGAGCGATGATCCAGTTGAGGTTTTTGGAAACCTGGTGCTGACTGGACAAGGTAGGTGGAGTCAGCTTTTTTGTTAACTGGGGACACTGATGAAGGAGATTCCCAGTTTTTCTTGAGCAGATCCAAAAACACCTGGTGTATAGGGATGGAAGCGATGATTTTTGGAGCATCCAGAAATTGAAGGAGTTCCATCATCTGGTGTCTGTCATCAGCTTCAGATTGTAGTTGAAAAGGTACAACTTCTGACATCTCTTTCACAAAATTAATGAAAGATAGATCCTCAGGAGGAGATCTTTTTCTACTCTCTGTAGGAGATGGTGGCGAAGGCAAATCTGTGTCAGAAGATGTATCATCATCATCACCCCAGGTATCGTAGGGATCAAGTGGGGCTTGTAGCCCTGATGGACCTGGCTGAGGCTCTGAAGGCATCGATGGAAACCGAGGTGGAATCGGTGCCGTAGGTGGAACCAGAAATGGCATCGATGGCTTCGGTGCTGCCGATGGAATCGGTGCCTGGCGTGGAATGGATGGAACCGAAGGATATATCGGTGGAGATATACCAGAAGGCACCGATGGAACCACCCCGGAAGGGGGAATCCGGAACGGTGTTTCTCCTGCCGATGAAAATCCAGTCGGAGACAGTGGTGTTGTCGATGGTACTGGAATCACCGATGGAAGGGCCGTTATGAGCGCCTCCATGCGGCTCAGTAGCGGTGCTAGCGCTTGTATCAACGGCTCGGTGGTCGGTTCCCTCCTCGGTGGCGAAGCTGGTGCCGGTGTCGGTGTCGGGGGCGGCACTGGTACCGGTGCCGGAGACGGTGCCGATGGAGGTTGCAAATTCTTCATCGCTTTCTCGATGGCCTCCTGGACCAGCCGGTCCAGTTCTGCCCGGAGACCAGGGGTAACCATACCCGGCTCGACGGGAGAAGGAGGCTGAGGCAGGGCCGGAGGGACCACCGTAACCGGTGGGATCACGGCCCCCGCACCCCGGGAGGGTGAGGGTTTCCTCGATGCCGACGAACGAGACGTGGAGGGTATCCGGTCTGTTCGCGGCTTCTTAGTCGGTGGCTCGGCTTGAGCAGAGGTCGATGGCTGTGGATCCTCGACAGGCCGAGACTTATGCCGTCGATAGCGGTGCTTTTCCTTCCGATCCCCTCGCCCATCCGGGGAAGGGACTGGAGTCGACGGCCTAGAAGCGATCGATGGCGGACGGTCACCGGAAGGTTGACGATGATGGTACAACTTCGACGGTGCCGGTTCCGATGACGTCGATGCTATCGATGGCGTTGGGGTGGGTGCATGGAAGAGGAGCCCCATCTTCTCCATCCTGGCTTTGCGACCCTTGGGTGTCATTAAGGCACATTTGGTGCAAGTCAGGACATCATGCTCACTACCCAAACACATTACACAAACCCTGTGGGGGTCTGTGATGGACATAGTCCGAGTACAATCCGGACAACGGCGGAACCCCGTTGCCATGGCCTGAAGCCAAAATTTAGGCTGGGGATCGGTAAGTGCCAACAGGCCTCAAGGGCCAAAATCGACGGTAGTCGATGGAAAAAGGCAAAAAACTTACCGGGTTCCGTAAGATGACTAAAAATTTGTCGAAGGGAGACCCCTGAGGGGCAAATTTTCTTAGGAAATTAACTTCCAAATTCCTGTCAGGAACGTGGTTAGAGAGCTCCTTTCACCGCGTGGCAACTGCTGCGCGGAAAAAAGAAGACTGAAGAGAGACCCCTGCTGGCTGCAGGGTCAGTGCCTTGCTGGGCATGCCCAGTAGGGGCCAGTCAAAGTTCTGTTTAAACTTTGACAGAAGTTTTCCGTGGTGGGCTCCATCCTCGATGTCACCCATTTGTGAGGACAACCATCCTGCTTGTCCTGTGAGAATAGGGTAGACTATTTTTCATTGATTTATTATGACAGCTAGTGTAATCTAAAAATGTGTTAGTGTCGGTAGGTTTTTTGTAGAGATCCATAACCAACTTGCCATCCCGCACTGTAATCTGAATGTCCAAGTATGAGATCGTTTCTTTTGAAAATGTCATGGTGAATTTTAAATTGTTATCTATACTATTCAACCTTTAAGACTAATGTTTGGAAGGTGGAAATCAATGGATTTGTTGGTCCAGTAGGTAACCACTTACTGGATTTCTTAACAATTGATTGATCGACATAACCTGATTTGTTTGAAAAGAATTCCATTATCTTCAATTTCCGTACAAATTTAAACACATCAATGCGTGTTTGAAAAGCATTATACTTAGGCGTAGGTACAAAAGAAAGACCTTTTTCCAGTACAGACAATTCATACTGGTTTAACCTATACTCTGATATATTCATAACAATGCTATCCTTCACTGCCATAGGTTCTGATGTTGTTGATTGTAAAAGGTCTTGCCTCGCCTTCTCCCCCTGAACCAACCTCTTCCTCTCCCTCTGTGGTTCCCCCTGTAATTCTGATAATCCCATTTGTCTACTTCCTGTTCCTGCGCCCAAGAGTCCCTCCTCCAAATCTTTCCTAAATGACAAAGTTGTTCGTTTTTTGAAGCCGTACGAGGTTCTTGGTTTGCATGTAACGGTTGTGTCTGTGAAACATGTGTTGGAGAAAAAAGAGGTAAAGATGGTTCAGGGGTAAGTCCTGAGATTTTCCTCATCCTCTTAGTGTTTCTTTCTAAAACTGGACTCCGGTCTCTTGACTGATCCTTATCTTCTTGTGCTTCTCTCTGTCTAGATTTAATTGTAGCTGGAAATCCTTTATTATATTACATACCTGGTTTAGGTTGACGTGACCACATATATACATTGTTCTTTTTATAATCTAATTCATCTCTTCTAAATTTCTCTAATTTAGTCTTTTTCAAATCATTTGAAAATTTCTCTAAATTATCTTTATAGTCTGCATATATCATTTCAAAACATAAATCATTCTGTTTCAGAAACTCCAAATCCTTGTCTAACTTAACCTTGATCTGTTCCTCGTGTTGTTTAGAAGTCTTGATGATAAGGATCATGAGGTCCAATGAACATTTGTTCAGAATAGCTTCCCACGATCTCATAAAGGCTTGATCTTCAGTGTACATAGTAGGTGCTTTGGTGATACGTAGTCCTCTAGGGATCCTCTTATAGCGGCAGTATTCCAACAAAGTGGATGCATGAAGATGACTCCTCACATACCCTTTACTTCGATTGATGGTATCCTCCCATTTCTTTAAAAAATCTTCAAACACTTCATTTTCTTTGAAGAATGGTTCAGGCCTGAACTTGAATATAATGGAATTCTTTTCAAACAAATCAGGTTATGTCGATCAATCAATTGTTAAGAAATCCAGTAAGTGGTTACCTACTGGACCAACGAATCCATTGATTTCCACCTTCCAAACATTAGTCTTAAAGGACATTGAAAAATTAGAGGGGAAACACAATTATGTGACACACAACATTGCAAAGGAAGAAAGGACGGCTATCGAAAGTTTACAAAAGAACGATAAGATTGTCATAAAACCTGCTGACAAAGGAGGAAAAATTGTGATAATGGATAGGGAGAAATATATTACAGAAATAAACAGACAGCTTTCGGATACAACTTTTTACAGTAAATTAAAGAATAACCCAACAGATTCAATTAAGAAAGAGATAGATGACATTTTGGATATAGCAAAGAAGACCAATATTCTCACTAAGAAAGAAATAGAGTTTCTTACAGTATCCAATCCAATCATGCCAACTATATACATACTCCCTAAGATACATAAATCTGTGACAGCACCTCCAGGTAGACCTATTGTTTCTGCTATGGGTTCCCTGCTGGAACCCATCTCAAAGTTTATAGACAAATTTTTGAGACCACATGTTCCTAAGATTACCTCATATGTAAAAGACTCGATTGATATCATTAACACCTTAGAAGCTTTTAACGTGGAAGATAATGATATCACTTTGGTTTGCTTGGATATCGAATCCCTGTACACCAATATATCACAATTAGAAGCACTTACCATCATAGAAGGAGTCTTGCATAGACGTGAAGAGTACAAACGTATACCTACATGGGTAATTTTAGAATTGGCAAGGATAGCCCTCACAAAAAATTTCTTTAGGTTTGGTAATGACTATTACCTTCAGTGCAAAGGTGTGGCCATGGGTGCCACCATGGCACCGTCCATTGCCAACCTGTACGTCAATGAATTTGAAGTAAAAATGAGATTAGATCAACAACATATGCAGAATATCATTCTATGGCGTAGATACATTGACAATGTCCTTATGATTTGGAAAGGGGATACAAATGGTTTGGCTCCTTTTCTAAGCTGGTTGAATAGTATAGATAACAGTTTAAAATTCACCATGACATTTTCAAAAGAAAAGATCTCATACTTGGACATTCAGATTACAGTGCGGGATGGCAAGTTGGTTATGGATCTCTACAAAAAATCTACCGACACTAACAAATTTTTAGATTACACTAGCTGTCTTAATAAATCAATAAAAAATAATCCACCCTATTCTCAGTTTCTTAGGATACGAAGACTATGCACTGAAGAGGATGTGTTTGAAAAGAGGGCAAAGGAACTCGAAATGAGATTCACACAGAAGAACTATCCAAAGTCACACATAGAGGCAGGATATATGAGAGCTCGAGCTCAAGAGAGACAAACATTATTGAAACCCAAACAGAAAGTACCAAAGGATGTGGTGGCTTTTCCTCTAACATACAACCATATGACCCATAAGATTGTTAGAGTTATTAAGAAAAATTGGGAGATTATGCGGAATCTAGAGTGTTTTGAGAACAGGAGACTAATTATTGCAAATAGACGAGAACGTAATCTGAAAGATTTTCTTGTTCCCTCTGCACTCCCACAAAAACAGACTAAAGATGTGAGACCCCAGGGACATTACCCATGTGGCCACTGTACAGTGTGCCCAGTAAACCCTAAAACAAAAGAGATTCTGTTTAATAACCAATTAGCACCGTACAAATTGACACAGTTTACAAATTGTCAGAGCGAGGGTGTAGTGTATGTAGCCTACTGCCCATGCTTGAAATTCTATATTGGCAAAACTGTTCGGTCCCTAAATAAGCGATTGATTGAGCACAGAAGTACGATAAACAGAAAAATTGAGGGGAAACTGATGGTTGAACACTCTAACCAGGCGAATCACAAATTTGGGCACCTCTAATAAAATCTTCCACGGTGTAAGGTAGTCCCTTTGTTGTTTTTTGCGTTGGCTACGTGGGACCGCCTTCCGATTTGTTTTATTGATGTCACCACATGGGAACCGACGGAATCTATGTTGGCATGAATGCCATCGATGGAATTGACATTGGCATCGATGCCACCAGTGGAATCGACCCAGAATTCGATGCCACTGACCTGGGCATCGAATCCAGCAATGGAATCGATCCTGGCATCAATGCCATGGACAATGGCATTGATGGAAATGAAGCTGGCATTGATGGAAGTGCCCTGGGCGATGGTGGCATTGACCTGGGCATGGATGGCATCCATCTGGGCAATGATGGCACTGATGAAACCCAAGGAAAAATCAGTGCCATGGATGGAAAACATGGATGGCACTGATAGAAACGATGCAGGGACCGATGGCATCAATGTACCGTGGGGGGAGGGCTACCGATGGCATCAAAGAATCCAGGATAGTCTAAAGGGGGTACTGACAGTAGCAATTGGGGCATCGACTGCATAAGGGTACCGAGAAAATCGAAGGACCTGATATCGACAGGGGCCCTGTCGGCAACGGAAACCGTGGAAGTCCCTGTCCCACTAGCGCTAATAACCAGGCAGAATGTCACAGAGGAACACCCACAGGCTATGTTTGACTAACTGAAAACATAGGGAGAGGGAAGGCCGCAGTTGATTGGCAGGGCAGGCAAGTGACAGGAATCGACCGAAAAAACAGGGAATAGTTCTCAGCGTGCGTCGAATAAACGTATGCAAAGGGAGACCCGTGCAGGGAAAAGTGTTTGTGAAGTGAAAGTTTAAGTGTTTCCGTGTGGAAAAAGTGTTAGAATTTCTCACAGAGCTCCTAACCGCTATGCTTCCTGCAGAGCGGAAAAAAGAAGACTGAGGGAGACACCTGTGGTTCACAGGGATAATTGCAGGCTGAGCATGCTCAGTGCACTCAGTGTGCCAGTGTCAGTCAAAGCTTTGTAGAAACTTTGACAGAAAACTTTTCTGTACAGGGCTCCATCTTGTGATGTCACCCATATGTGAGGACTACTATCCTGCTTGTCCTGTGAGAATAATTTTATTCGTGACTGACATTGAAGCTGGACAAACAGAGCAGTTATTGCAAGGTTGATGAGATCCACTGAAAATAATACCTTCTCCTTAAGAGCTGGAAAAATCGGAATGAATCAGCATATTTCTCAAATTGGGAGCTCTAGAGAATGTAATCCGAGGAAGAGACTGAAAAACCTCTTCCATCTGTAGAACATGCCAATAGTTTAAGATGGATTGCCGGACTGCATAAGCTTGTGAAGAAAATAGTAAAATGCATGTGTAAGGAGAGGAAGAATCATCAGTTGAGCGAGGGAAAAAAATCCACTCCCGGTGAGCAAATTTTGCTCGTAGATAGGCTTTACGGACACATGAGCATGGGTATCCACAATGTAAAAAACGCTCAAAAAGACTTTTGGCTTGCATTTCAAAATCAGCAATTGTAGTGCAGAGGTGTCTTAAGCAGATGAATTGGTTTACTGGGAGGTTGGCTTTGAAAGTCCGAGGGTGAGCACTCTGAAATTGTAGGTATATGTTGGAACATACTGATTTACGAAAGATAGAAGTAATAAAACCATCCCCAGTCATAGTAATCTGAATGTCTAAAAAAAGATATTAAGGAGCAATGAATTTCTGCCGTAAATTTTAAATAGAGATTAAAGGTATTTAACCAATTGAGGAACAATCCAAAACTTTGTGTACCTCTCCAGAGGATGAAAACATCATCAATGTAATGTTTCCACACAACTACTTGATTTTGTAACGGATTGTGAGTGAGCCAACGTTCTTCAAAGATATCCATATACAAATTGGCCAGATCAGGGGCCATGGTGGCCTCCATAGCTGTTCCTCAAATTTGTTGGTAGAACTAGCGGTTAAATGCAAAAAGCTCATTTTTTGGCACCTTTTATTCTGCAAATGTCTACTTTTATCAGAGACTCCTCAGATATGGTTCTGTTTTTGGAACAATTAACGATTTACACCACTGACCTTAAATTGGTTACTTTAGATGTTGAGGCTCTTTATACCTCCATCCCCCAAGATAAAACGCTTGAAATTGCAGAGACATATTTTGAACACCGATCTCTTCCTCATCGTATTCCGAGTGATTTTTTAATACTTCTTCTTGAGATTGCATTAAAAGAAAACTTTTTTGCATTTAACAGTCAGTTCTACCAACAAATTCGAGGAACAGCTATGGGGGCCACCATGGCCCCTGATCTGGACAATTTGTATATGGATATCTTTGAAGAATGTTGGCTCACTCACAATCCGTTACAAAATCAAGTAGTTGTGTGGAAACATTACATTGATGATGTTTTCATCCTCTGGAGAGGTACACAAGAAAGTTTTGGATTGTTCCTCAATTGGTTAAATACCTGTAATCTCTTTTTGAAATTTAAGGCAGAAATTCATTGCTCCTCAATATCTTTTTTAGACATTCAGATTACTTTGACTGGGGATGGTTTCATTACCTCTATCTTTCATAAATCAGTATGTTCCAACACATACCTACATTTTCATAGTGCTCACCCTCGGACTTTCAAAGCCAACCTCCCAGTAAGCCAATTCATCCGTTTAAGATACCTCTGCACTACAGTAGCTGATTTTGAAATGCAAGCCAAAAGTCTTTTACATCATGGATACCCACACTCATGTGTCCGTAAAGCCTATCTATGAGCAAAATTTGCCCACCAGGAGTGGCTGTTTCTCCCTCGCTCAACTGATGATTCTTCCTCTCCTTACACATGCATTTTACCATTTTCTTCACAAGCTTATGCAGTCCGGCAATCCATCTTAAACTATTGGAATGTTCTACAGATGCAAGAGGTTTTTCAGTCTCTTCCTCGGATTACATTCTCTAGAGCTCCCAATTTGAGAAATATGCTGGTTCATTCCGATTTTTCCAGCTCTTCAGGAGAAGGTATTATTTTCAGTGGATCTCATCAACCTTGCAATAACTGCTCTGTATGTCCAGCTTCAATGTCAGTCACGAATAAAATTATTCTCAAGACTGGCTATATGATTTTTTTGAAATATATAACTTCCTGTGTGTCTACAATGGTCATTTATTTGATCCGTTGTCCTTGTGACTTGCTATACATAGGAAAGACCAAGCGTCTTTTAAAGACTTGGATGTTCGAGCATCGGTTGAACATCAAGCATACTCGTGTTGACGAACCTCTTGTCTCACATTGTATTGCACTTCATCGTCAATTTGCTGCTCTCATTCTGTGCGATAGACCATGTACCTGAACATTGGTGTGGCAGTGATCGAGAATTACAACTACTGAAATCTGAACAGCGATGGATATATAGGCTTAGCACTGTTAGTCCAATGGGTCTTAATACAGATCTTGACCTACTCATGTTTTTGGGATAACAGATCTTTTATTTTCATAATTTTTGATATGTCTTAATACAGATCATTTTTCCGTTTTTTTTGAAATAATGCACTATTTTCTATGAGCTCTGATATTCTATTTGAGTTATGAACTGTCTCTACTTTATTTGCATTTTCAAGGACGTCATTGTCTGACATCACGTCTGTTTGGTATTTAATAAGACGTTTATGTCAGCCTCGTTTCCTCTTTTCCGATGAAGAAGACAGTAGAGACGCCGAGTCCATCTTGAAATGGTAGCCTGCGGTGCCAAGATAAGTACTTGTTCTTTCTTTATTAAAAATATTTTACTGAGACTATGTTTTGTTGATACTTTTAGGCAAATACTCCTGCATCAATACTTCTCACATGCCCCTGAGGAAGCATTACCGCGAAAAACCGGCCGTGTAGGGCTGTGTTGATTTACAACAAAGAGATTGCTGCCTAAACCTTCTTCACGGATTTGTATTGAAATTCAAGGTCCATTGTGACTTTTACTAATAAAAAGATTTGATGGTGAATGATTCGAAGACCAGTTCGGTTCTTGTTGAGAAATTACAATGTCAGGCTTGCTGACACCGTCACTTAGGCTATATTTAAAATACAAATGGTTTCCCTCATTGCTTACAGATTTTAATTACCCCATAATTGACTGGGTAAATGTATCATCGGGACATGCTAAAGGGATAACGTTCCTGGATGAACTAAATGACAGTTTTATGGAGCAATTGGTTCAGGAACTGACGAGAGAGGGAGCAATTTTAGATCTAATTCTCAGTTGAGCACAGGATTTGGTGAGAGAGGTAACGGTGGTGGGGCCGTTTGGCAATAATGATCATAATATGATCAAATTAGAATTAATGACAGGAAGGGGGACAGTAAGCAAATCCATGGTTCTCATGCTAAACTTCCAAAAGGAAAACTTTGATAAAATGAGAAAAATAGTTAGAAAAAAACTGAAAGGAGCAGCTACAAAGGGGAAAAGTGTGCAAGAGGAGAGGTCATTGTTAAAAAATACCATCCTAGAAGTACAGTCCAGATCAGTGGTTCTCACCCTTTTTTCTGTCGAGACACACCTGACAGATAGGGGTGTGAATTGTGTGATCGGTCGTCTTAACGATCGATTTTGGCTGGGGGGGGGAGGGAAATCTGATCGTCGGGTTTTTTTTTTTTTTTTTTTAAATCGTTAAAAATCGTAAATCGGGGGAGGGCGGGAAAACTGGCACACCAAAAAAACCCTAAAACCCACCCCGAACCTTTAAAACAAATCCCCCACCCTCCCGAACCCCCCAAAATGTTTTAAATTACCTGGGGTCCAGTGGGGGGGTCCCGACGCGATCTCCAGCTCTCTGGCCACGGCTGCGTTGAGAAATGGCGCCGGTGGCCCTTTGCCCTTATCATGTGACAGGGCAAAGGTAGCACCGGCGCCATTTTGGTTCCTGGCTCCCGATGTCACGCGTGCAAGAGATCGCCCCCGGACCCCAGCTGGACCCCCAGGGACTTTTGGCCAGCTTGGGGGGGCCTCCTGACCCCCACAAGACTTGCCAAAAGTCCAGCGAGGGTCCGGGAGCGACCTCCTGCATGGGGGCCATATTGCCAATCTTCAAAATGGCGCCGGCGCTACCTTTGCCCTCACTATGTCATACAGGCGACCGTCGCCCGTATGACATAGTGATGATAAATCGGGGACATCTGTATTGTATCGTGCACTCTAACGATTTTGGACGATTTTAAAATTATCTGACTATAATTTTAATCGTTAAAAAACGATTCACATCCCTACTGACAGATGGTTCTCACATGCATAGCACACTGAACTCATGACAATCATAGGGCTAAATGTAAAAGTACAGTTTGCATCCAAAGGAATCCATCTGACCCACAATTATGGATGTAAAGCAGAATTATGACATTCCCTATACAACTCAGTAACAGCAACACAAACTCCTACTACCTATGCTCAATAGCTCTAATTATGAAAAGAAAGCAGTTTATCACCAATGCATGTCCCCTTGAGAAAAATAAGACTGAAACAAATGCTTACATGTTAGTAAAATACCTCACCTCAGACACATACACAGAACCAACCTAACATACTCCCAGGATCTGCGGTAATGCATATCGACTAATCTGCACACAGTTACACCTGTATTATGGAATGCACTCAAACAGTAACAACCCTACCTACGAAAAGGAAACACTACAAATATTAAATCAGGCCCTAAACACCAATACACCTCCTATTAGGAAAACAGAACTAGCCAAGCAGCTATAGATCCCAACACAGAAATAATAAGTAGAATAAATGTTTCACAACAACTATGAACAGAATAATACCAAACAATTAAAAACTCATAAAAATTCTCCAAACACCAATAAAATATTTCAAAATAGCAGACACATTACATAATATTCAGTAATTCAAATGGCAGTGAATCAAGAAAAATAAACTTAAAAAGCCACCTTTACTAACCCCCTCCAGCAGCTCTCCTACTCCTCTTCCATGCAGGCCAGTAGCACACACCAGAAGCAGTAGTGGCTGAAGTTCTGTACTCATGGTCCTCTTCCTGTTTTGTTAATAGGTACTATTGTGTATTTGTGAATAGGTGCTATTCTTTGTTAATCAGCACAGCAGTGAGTCACTCAGGAAATCTAACTGAAAGGTCACTCAGGAAATCTAACTGAAGTGTACATCTCCTAAGGGATTATTTTGCACTAATTTACTTTAGAAGCACATTATAAATTAGAAGGAAAGAGCTCAGTAACCCACATTCCAGTGGAAACACTGAGAGGAGAGGATCACCTTGCTGGTGGCTGAAAGGAATCAGTAAGTTTTTGCTTGGGACATTGACATTGACTTTTTTAAAAGTATTGGGGCAAAGTTAACTATTTGGGAATATTATTTAGTGTGTTTGTGCCTTTAATAGTCAGTCAGTGAATAAAACAAGTTAGACTGTTTGCATTTTTAAATAGTCAGTCAATAAGGTAGCAGTAGGTAGGCAGTGAATACACAAGTTAGACTGTTTGTATTTTTAGTCAGTCAATAAGGTAGCAGTAGGTTGGCAGTGAATAAATAAACAAGTTAGACTGTTTGTATTTAGTCAGTCAATAAGGTAGCAGTAGGTAGTATGTTTATTTTTTTAAAAGTCTGCCTGACTATTAAAGTGTCCTCCAGACTTTTAAAGAGCTAAGTGTTTTATTTAATAATAACTGAGTGCATTGTATTGAAAAACAAACAAAAAAAAAAAACCACAAAAAAAAAAAAAAACAACCCACAAAAAAGTAGCCAGAAGCTAGAAATAAGCTAGGAGCAGTATATACCAAAGTAAAAAAGTTGAATAGTTCAGCTCAGTTACTCACCTTGGAAAGGTGTTGAGGTAGTGTGATTAGGTTTGAATAGGGAACAACATTTGTTAATCAAGGGAGCTGTGAGTCACTCAGGCTGACTAACTAAAGTTAGACTGTTTGTAATTCCCAACCCACCCACCCCAAGCTCATCCCTTAATTTATAGGCAGGTGCCACTTGCACAAAAAAAAAACAAAAAAAAAACCCCATCAACAAAAACTTTATTGAGAATTCGATCAGACCCCAGTAGGCCACTACCAGACATATAGTGAATTCACTAATACATTTAAAGGAACTTAGACACATTCCTACTCCCATAGCAACCTAAAACTTAACTAGGAACTGATCAAAATTGAGATGAAGGCAGCAGTCTAGCAGCAAGAGGGGGGCTTCCCAGTCTTTTGCATCGAGTGTCACATGTATGATTTTTTACCCACCGGTGAGAAGTTGTACATGTGCATGCGATGCAAAGAGCTCCTGGCTCTCAGAGAACGAGTCCGATCTCTGGAGGCTAGAGTGGCAGACCTGGAGGAGCTGAGGGAGACAGAGAGGTATATAGATGAGACCTTCAGGGACATAGTAGTCCAGTCCCAACTTCAGACTGGCAGCCCTGGTGCTGCCTTGGAGGAAGAAGGTCTCATAATGGGAGAGCACCAACCAGATGTAGCAGGAAAGGATCCTGTAGCAAGGACCTGCTCTCTAGGTGATGCATTGTCCTTTCGCACTGAGGATATCTCCCCAAGGCCTACTGCCCAGGAGGGAAGGGTTAGGTCGGCCGTCATAGTTGGTGATTCGATTATTAGGAATGTAGATAGCTGGGTGGCGGGTGGGCGTGAGGATCGCCTGGTAACATGCCTACCTGGTGCGAAGGTGGCGGACCTCACGCGTCACCTAGATAGGATTTTAGACAGTGCTGGGGAGGAGCCGGCTGTCGTGGTACACGTGGGCACCAACGACATAGGAAAATGTGGGAGGGAGGTTCTGGAAGCCAAATTTAGGCTCTTAGGTAGAAAGATTAATTCCAGAACCTCCAGGGTAGCATTCTCTGAAATGCTCCCTGTTCCACGCGCAGGTCACCAGAGGCAGGCAGAGCTCCGGAGTCTCAATGCGTGGATGAGACGATGGTGCAAGGAAGAGGGATTCAGTTTTGTTAGGAACTGGGGAACCTTTTGGGGAAGGGGGAATCTCTTCCGAAGGGATGGGCTCCACCTTAACCAGGGTGGAACCAGACTGCTGGCGCTAACCTTTAAAAAGGAGATAGAGCAGCTTTTAAACTAGAACAAAGGGGAAAGCCGACAGTCGCTCAGCAGCGCATGGTTCGGAGAGATGTATCTTTAAAGGATACTAATGATGCATTAGAATTAGGGCATCCCGACAGTGAGGTTCCAATAATTAGAAAAGTAGTCCAAGTGCCTGTAACTAAAAACTCACCTGAGCTAAAAAATTCTAACTTATCCCTATCAATTAAAAAGCAGAATAAAAATACAATCAAAAAACAAACTTTGAAATGTTTGTATGCTAATGCCAGAAGTCTAAGAAGTAAGATGGGAGAATTAGAATGTATAGCAGTAAATGATGACATAGACTTAATTGGCATCTCAGAGACATGGTGGAAAGAGGATAACCAATGGGACAGTGCTATACCGGGGTACAAATTATATCGCAATGACAGAGAGGAGCACTCGGGAGGAGGTGTGGCGCTTTATGTCCGGGATGGCATAGAGTCCAACAGGATAAACATCCTGCATGAGACTAAATACAAAATTGAATCTTTATGGGTAGAAATCCCTTGTGTATCAGGGAAGACTACAGTGATAGGGGTATACTACCGTCCACCTGGTCAAGATGGTGAGATGGACAGTGAAATGCTAAGAGAAATTAGGGAAGCTAACCAAATTGGTAGTGCAGTAATAATGGGAGACTTCAATTACCCCAATATAGACTGAGTAAATGTATCATCGGGTCACGGTAGAGAGATAACGTTCCTGGATGGAATAAATGATAGCTTTATGGAGCAATTGGTTCAGGAACCGACGAGAGAGGGAGCAATTTTAGATCTAATTCTCAGTGGAGCACAGGACTTGGTGAGAGAGGTAACGGTGGTGGGGCCACTTGGCAATAGTGATCATAATATGATCAAATTTGATTTAATGACTGGAAAAGGAACAGTGTGCAAATCCAAGGCTCTCGTGCTAAACTTTCAAAAGGGAAACTTTGATAAAATGAGAAAAATTGTTAGAAAAAAACTGAAAGGAGCAGCTACAAAAGTAAAAAATGTCCAAGAGGCGTGGTCATTGTTAAAAAATACCATTCTAGAAGCACAGTCCAGATGTATTCCACACATTAAGAAAGGTGGAAAGAAGGCAAAACGATTACCGGCATGGTTAAAAGGGGAGGTGAAAGAAGCTATTTTAGCCAAAAGATCTTCATTCAAAAATTGGAAGAAGGATCCAACAGAAGAAAATAGGATAAAGCATAAACATTGGCAAGTTAAATGTAAGACATTGATAAGACAGGCTAAGAGAGAATTTGAAAAGAAGTTGGCTGTAGAGGCAAAAACTCACAGTAAAAACTTTTTAAAATATATCCGAAGCAGAAAGCCTGTGAGGGAGTCAGTTGGACCGTTAGATGATCGAGGGGTTAAAGGGGCACTTAGAGAAGATAAGGCCATCGTGGAAAGATTAAATGATTTCTTTGCTTCGGTGTTTACTGAAGAGGATGTTGGGGAGGTACCCGTAATGGAGAAGGTTTTCATGGGTAATGATTCAGATGGACTGAATCAAATCACGGTGAACCTAGAAGATGTGGTAGGCCTGATTGACAAACTGAAGAGTAGTAAATCACCTGGACCGGATGGTATACACCCCAGAGTTCTGAAGGAACTAAAAAATGAAATTTCAGACCTATTAGTAAAAATTTGTAACTTATCATTAAAATCATCCATTGTACCTGAAGACTGGAGGATAGCAAATGTAACCCCAATATTTAAAAAGGGCTCCAGGGGCGATCCGGGAAACTACAGACCGGTTAGCCTGACTTCAGTGCCAGGAAAAATAGTGGAAAGTGTTCTAAACATCAAAATCACAGAACATATAGAAAGACATGGTTTAATGGAACAAAGTCAGCATGGCTTTACCCAGGGCAAGTCTTGCCTCACAAATCTGCTTCACTTTTTTGAAGGAGTTAATAAACATGTGGATAAAGGTGAACCGGTAGATATAGTATACTTGGATTTTCAGAAGGCGTTTGACAAAGTTCCTCATGAGAGGCTTCTAGGAAAAGTAAAAAGTCATGGGATAGGTGGCGATGTCCTTTCGTGGATTGCAAACTGGCTAAAGGACAGGAAACAGAGAGTAGGATTAAATGGGCAATTTTCTCAGTGGAAGGGAGTGGACAGTGGAGTGCCTCAGGGATCTGTATTGGGACCCTTACTGTTCAATATATTTATAAATGATCTGGAAAGAAATACGACGAGTGAGATAATCAAATTTGCAGATGACACAAAATTGTGCAGAGTAGTTAAATCACAAGCAGATTGTGATAAATTGCAGGAAGACCTTGTGAGACTGGAAAATTGGGCATCCAAATGGCAGATGAAATTTAATGTGGATAAGTGCAAGGTGATGCATATAGGGAAAAATAACCCATGCTATAATTACACGATGTTGGGTTCCATATTAGGTGCTACAACCCAAGAAAGAGATCTAGGTGTCATAGTGGATAACACATTGAAATCGTCGGTTCAGTGTGCTGCGGCAGTCAAAAAAGCAAACAGAATGTTGGGAATTATTAGAAAAGGAATGATGAATAAAACGGAAAATGTCATAATGCCTCTGTATCGCTCCATGGTGAGACCGCACCTTGAATACTGTGTACAATTCTGGTCGCCGCATCTCAAAAAAGATATAATTGCGATGGAGAAGGTACAGAGAAGGGCTACCAAAATGATAAGGGGAATGGAACAACTCCCCTATGAGGAAAGACTAAAGAGGTTAGGACTTTTCAGCTTGGAGAAGAGACGACTGAGGGGGGATATGATAGAGGTGTTTAAAATCATGAGAGGTCTAGAACGGGTAGATGTGAATCGGTTATTTACTCTTTCGGATAGTAGAAGGACTAGGGGACACTCCATGAAGTTAGCATGGGGCACATTTAAAACTAATCGGAGAAAGTTCTTTTTTACTCAACGCACAATTAAACTCTGGAATTTGTTGCCAGAGAATGTGGTTCGTGCAGTTAGTATAGCTGTGTTTAAAAAAGGATTGGATAAGTTCTTGGAGGAGAAGTCCATTACCTGCTATTAAGTTCACTTAGAGAATAGCCACTGCCATTAGCAATGGTTACATGGAATAGACTTAGTTTTTGGGTACTTGCCAGGTTCTTATGGCCTGGATTGGCCACTGTTGGAAACAGGATGCTGGGCTTGATGGACCCTTGGTCTGACCCAGTATGGCATTTTCTTATGTTCTTATGTTCCTTAGGGCCCACGACCAGTCTCTCTGTCTCTCACACACACACAAACCAATCACACCCCCATGACCAGTTTCTGTCTTTCACATACCAATCATCTCCCGACCAGTCTAACACACACACCAATCACCTTCCCAGTCTCTCTCATGCACACACACACACTTCCCACTTCCATGTTCCATCTCACATATACAAGCTTCTCACTCCCATGCTGTGTCACACACACACCCACACACTCAGGTTTCTCACTCCTATGCTAGCTCTCTCCACATGCACAGGCTTCTCATTCCCATAATCACTTTCTCTCACACACACACACACACTCCAGCCATCTCCCTGACCAGTCACTTCCATTGTCTCTCCTACACACACACACACACCATCTCTCTGACCAGTTTCTCACAATTACACACATGCTCTCTCACACACTTACATAGATTATCTCAATCAAAAGCTCTCACGTACACACACGGGCTCTCAATCACAGTTACACATACACTCTCAATCACACATACATTCTCTCACTTACTGGCTGGCTAGCTGGCTGGCTCTCTCTCACATCCTGCCCCCCCCCCCCCCAAACGAGCAAAAATGGTAGCTGCAGCAGCCTCCTCCTCTAGCCCCTGCAAGCCAAGAAAGAAGAATCCCATCAGCCACAGCAGGCTAATTCTGCTGGCTCCTATGCCGATTTCTGGTTGCTTCTGATTTGGCTCCGGGCCCACGCCACTGCTCGGGGCCAATGCTGCTGCCGCTACTTTTTCGTGCAGCATGGCTCTTTCTTCTTCCCGCGTACCCCACTGTACATCACTTCCTGTTCTGGGCCAGGGGGGCAGATGAGGGAAGAAGAAAAGGCCCAGCCGCAGTTGCCAGCTTCCAATGACACTGCTGCCGTTCCCATTCGGGCTTGAACATGTTGATAGCCCGAGTGACAACGGCAGCAGTGGAAGACTGTCCGTCTTTCGCTCAGTGAGGGAAGAGCAGCGGGAGACCGGTAGCACACGACACACCTGTTGGTGCTTGGTGACACACTGGTTGAGAATCGCTGGTCCAGATGAATTCCACACATTAAGAAAGGTGGAAAGAAGGCAAAACGATTACCAGCATGGTTAAAAGGGAAGGTGAAAGAAGCTATTTTAGCCAAAAGATCTTCATTCAAAAACTGGAAGAAGGATCCAAAAGAAGAAAATAGGATAATGCATAAGCGTTGGCAAGTTAAATGTAAGACAGGCTAAAAAAGAATGTGAAAAGAAGTTGGCCGTAGAGGCAAAATCTCACAGTAAAAACTTTTAAAAATATATATGAAGCAGAAAGCTTGTGAGGGAGTCAGTTGGACCATTAGATGATTGAGAGGTTAAAGGGGCACTTAAAGATGATAAGGCCATCGCGGAAAAATTAAATGATTGCTTTGGTGATTACTGAAGAGGATTTTTCGGAGATACCCGTTCCGGAGAAGGTTTTCATGGGTAATGATTCAAATGGACTGAACCAAATCATGCTGAACCTAGACGTTTTGGTAGGCCTGATTGACAAACTGAAGAGTAGGAAATCACCTGAACTGGATGGTATACATCCCAGAGTTCTGAAAGAACTAAAAAATGAAATTTCAGATGTATTAGTAAAACTTTGTAACCTATCATTAAAATCATCCATTGTACCTGAAGACTGGAGGGTGGCCTATGTAACTCCAAAATAAAAAAAGGGCTCCAGGGGAGATCTGGGAAACTACAGACCAGTTATCCTGACTTCAGTGCCAGGAAAAATACTGGAAAGTGTCTAAATATCAAAATCACAGAACATATACAGAGACATGGTTTAATGGAACAAAGTCAGCATGGCTTTACCCAAGGCAAGTCTTGCCTCACAAATCTGCTTCACTTTTTTGAAGGGATTAATAAACATGTAGATAAAGGTGAACCGGTAGATGTAGTGTATTTGGATTTTCTGAAGGCGGTTGACAAAGTTCCTCATGAGAGGCTTCTAGGAAAAGTAAAAAGTCATGGGATAGGTGGCAATATCCTTTCATGAATTACAAACAGTCTAAGACAGGAAACAGAGAGTAGAATTAAATGGACAATTTTCTCAGTGGAAGGGAGTTTTTCAGGGTTCTGTATTGGGACCCGTTCTTTTCAATATATTTAAAAATGACCTGGAAAGGAATATGACAAGTGAGGTAATCAAATTTGCAGATGATACAAATTATTAGTTAAATCACAAGCAGATTGTGATAAATTGCAGGAAATACTTGAGACTGGAAAATTGGGTATCCAAATGGCAGATGAAATTTAATGTGAATAAGTGCAAGGTGATGCATATAGGGAAAAACAACCCATGCTATAGTTACACAATGTTAGGTTCCGTATTAGCAGCTACCACCCAAGAAAGAGATCTAGGCGACATAGTGGATAACACATTGAAATCGGTCAGTGTGCTGTGGCAATCAAAAAAGCAAACAAAATGTTGGGAATTATTAGAAAGAGAATGTTGAACAAAATGGAAAATGTCATAATGCCTCTGTAACGCTCCATGATGAGACCACACCTTGAATACTATGTACAATTCTGGTCACTGCATCTCAAAAAAGATATAGTTGTGATGGAGAAGGTACCGAGAAGGGCGACCAAAATGATAAAGGGGATGGAACAGCTCCCCTATGAGGAAAGGCTAAAGAGGTTAGGGTTGGTCAGCTTTGAGGGGGGATATTATAGAGGTGTTTAAGTAAGGTGTATGTGAGATATATAAGGAAGGTAAAGCAAAATTGCTTACCTTGTAATAGGTGTTATCCCAGGACAGCAGGATGTAGTCCTCACATATGGGTGACGTCACTGACGGAGCCCTATTGCAGGAAAACTTTCTGTCAAAGTTTCTAGAAACTTTGGACTGGCACTCTGAGCCCACTGAGTATGCCCAGCATGCCATGATATTCTCTGCCACAAGGGTCTCTCTCTAGTCTCATATGTAGCAATTTGCTTTAGCAAAAATAAAATAAAAGGTATGAGACCCAACTCCGCGGGGTGGCAGGTGGGTTTCGTGAGGACTACATCCTGCTGTCCTGGGATAACACCTATTACAAGCTAAGCAATTTTGCTTTATCTCAGGACAAGCAGGATGCTAGTCCTCACATATGGGTGATTAGCAAGCTAGAGGCTGAGTCATGTGGTAGTGAAGCAACATTGAATTATTGTTGTTGAAAATGAGTCAGCCGAAAATCACAGCAGGTTGGATATAGGAGGAGTTGGGATTAAACTGGGAATAAGTTCTTTAAGACAGATTGTCCATAGGCTGAATCTTGTCGTCCTTCTTTGTCCAAACAGTAATGAGCTGCAAAGGTGTGACGAGAACTCCATGTTGCTGCTTTACATATGTCAAGAACTGGCACTGAACGATAGTGTGCTACTGAGGTTGACATTGCCCTTACTGAATGTGCCTTTACTCGCCCTTGGAGAGGAAGGCCTGCTTATTCATAGCAAAACTATAGGCAATCTGCTAACCAATTGGATATAATATGTTTACCCACTGCCTTACCCGGTTTGTTTGGATCATTATATACAAAGAGTTGAGTGGATTTCCTGTGGACTGCAGTGCGGTCTAAGTAGAATGCTAACGCACGCTTTCAGTCCAAGGTACGTAAGGCCCGTTCTCCCTGGTGAGAATGAGGCCTTGGAAAGAATGTGGGTAAAACTATGGATTGGTTCAAGTGGAATTACGTAACTACTTTGGGAAGGAATTTTGGATGTGTACGAAGAACCACTCTGTCATGTAGGAATTTCGTGTAAGGTGAATACGTGACAAGTGCTTGTAACTCACTTACCCTTCTTGCTGATGTAATGGCTATGAGGAAGATAGTCTTCCATGTGAGAAATTTAAAATCACAGGAATTCATGGGTTCGAAAGGAGAACGCATGAGTCTTGTTAAGACCAGATTCAGGTCCCATTCTGTGACTGGGGGCCGAATTGGTGGTTGAAGTTGAGTTAAACCTCTCAAACCTACTGATAAGAGGTTGTGTGGATATTGGTGCATCTCCCATCTTGTTATGGTAAGCTGAGATTGCACTTAAGTGTACTCTTACAGATGAAGTCTGGAGACCAGATTCTGAAAGATGGTATAGTAGAGAAGTAGTGGGGCAGGTGAAAGGATCAATATTCTTTTGCCAGCACCACAAAGCAAATCGTTTCCATTTGGAAGAATAGTTCTTTCGTGTGGAAGGTTTACGTGAAGCTATAAGCACTTGGGATACATTGGTTGAAAGATTGAGTGGTTGTAAGATCAAGCTTTCAACATCCATGCTGTCTGGGATAGAGATTGAAGGTTGCGATGGCACAACCGACCCTGATCCTGAGTTATGAGAGTGGGAGTTACTCCCAGGCGAATTGGATCCCTGACTGAGAGGTCTAGAAGTGTGGGAAACCATACTTGTCGAGGCCAATATGGGGCTATGAGGATCATGGACCCCTTGACCTGTTGTAGCTTCACTAGAGTTTTGGTTATGAGTGGTATCAGAGGATATGCGTATAGAAGGCCTGAGTTCCAAGGGCGAGCAAATGTGTCCTTGGCTGGCTGGTTTTTCTGTTTGTGAAGAGAACAGAATCTGTCCACTTTGTGATTCAGATGTGATGCAAAGAGGTCTATTGTTGGTTGTCCCCAACGTTGAAATATCCTGGTCCCTACTGCGGGATCCAGGGACCATTTGTGTGGTTGGAAGTGACGACTGAGTCGATCTGACACTACGTTGTGAATGCCTGCCAGATAAGTGGCCCGGAGAAACATTGAGTGGTTCAGGGCCCAGCCCCAAATCTGTGCAGCTTCCTGATAAAGGAGATACGAGCCCGTACCTCCCTGTTTGTTGATGTACCCCATCGCAACGGTGTTGTCCGTTTGGATGAGAACAGTCTTGTGTGAAAGGCAGTACTTGAACGCATGAAGCGCATAACGTATAGCTCGAAGCTTCAGAAAATTGATTTGAAATGTTGCTTCGAGTTTTGTCCAAGTACCCTGGGTTTGGAGGTTGTTTATGTGAGCTCCCCATCCCAAGGTGGATGCATCTGTAGTTAGCGTTATCTGTGGGACTGGTTGTTGGAAGGGTAGGCCCTTGCGCAAATTGTCCTTGTTCATCCACCAAAGTAGAGATGATTGCAGCTCGTTTGTTACTTGGAGAATGCAGCGGTTGAATGGCTTGGATCCATTGTGATCTTAAAGTCCATTGAGTTACCCTCATGGCTAGCCTTGCCATAGGAGTGACATGAACTGTGGAGGCCATGTGGCCTAGTAAGGTTAGAAACTGATGAACCGTGCTTGTTTCTTTGAGTGAATCGAGTTTTCCAACAGGATCAGTGTTTCTGCTCGATCCTCGGGTAGAAAGGCCTTTGAAAAGATGGTGTTCAATTCTGCTCCTATGAATTGAAGCAGGTGAGATGGAGTAAGATGGGACTTTTGATAATTGATGAGAAAGCCCATGGAGTGAAGTACAGAAATTGTTTGACTGAGAGAAGCCAGAGCTCCTTGTTGAGATTGACTTCTGATGAGCCAGTGATCTAAGTAGGGAAAGACATGGATACTTTCCTTGTGCAAGTGTGCTGCAATTACTGCTAGACATTTGGTGAATACTCTGGGAGCAGAGGCAAGTCTGAATGGTAGTACTCTGTACTGGAAATGTTGATGCCCCACCATGAAGTGCAGATATTTGCGATGAGGAGGGTATATTGGAATGTGAGCTTAAGCGTCTTGAAGATCCAGAGAACAAAGCCAATCTCCTGTTTGAAGAAGTGGAAGCATGGTGCCTAGAGAGACCATCCTAAACTTTTCTTTCTTTAGAAATTTGTTGAGATTTCTGAGGTCTAGGATGGGACTTAGGCCTCCGGTTTTCTTTGGAATGAGGAAATACTGGGAATAGAATCCTCTGCCCTGCTGAGCCCAGGGCACTGGCTCTACAGCCCTGGCTTTCAGAAGGGTGGATAATTCTACTTGCAACTGGAGTATGTGATTGTCGCTGAGATAGAGATGTCTCGGAGGAGAATCTGTTGGAATTGAGAAGAAATTGAGTTGGTAACCTCGAGATACTATTGCAAGTACCCATTGGTCTGTTATTATTGGTATCCAATTGCTGTAAAATTTGAATACTCTGCCTCCTACAGGAAGTTCCGGCTGAGGATTGGAGATGTAGCTGTGTTCTCTAGAAATGGTTTCAAAACCCAGTAGCAGGGCCTGTCTGTGGTGGAGGTTGAGGCCTTTGCTGTGTTCTAGAAGGTCTGGCCCTAGATGTAGGAGGGTAGTACCTTCTTTGTCTATAAAAAGGCCTTCTAGATTCTTTCCTTTGAAGCCTACGCCCAGAGTGCATAGGGGGATCCTGTGGAATTGATGAAAGCTGTCTGAGGGTTTCAGTATGTTCTTTCAACTTTATGACTGCCTCCCGGACTTTGGATCCAAAAAGTTTATCTCCTAAGCCGGGGAAATCTACTAATTTATCCTGGACCTCAGGCCTGAGGTCCGAGGCCTTAAGCCATGCCCATCTTCTGGCACTGATCCCCGAAGCAGTCATCCTGGAAGCCATCTCAAAGCCGTCATAGGCTGCTTGGACTTCATGTTTACCTGTCTCCAGTCCTTTATGATGTCTTTTGCTACCTCTTGTTGTTGAGATGAAAGAGATGGTAGAAACACCTGCATTTGTTTCCACAAGTCCCTTTGATATTGGGTCATATAGAGTTGGTATGAAGAGTTTCTCGAATTTAACATGGCCCCTTGATAGACCTTGTGACCCAGGGAATCCAAAAATCTGTGGTCTTTGCCTGGGGGATTTGATGAATATGGTCTAATTCGTTTGGTTTTTTTCTGAGCAGATTCCACCACAACTGATTGGTGAGGGAGCTGCAACTTCTGGTAGCCAGGAACAGACTGCACCAAATATGTACTGTCCATACGTTTATTGACAGCTGGCACTGAGCAAGGATGTTCCCAAATACAGTGTTGCAATTCTAGGAGAACATCATGTACTGGTATAGCCACCACTTGCTTTGGAGGGTCTACAAATTGAAGTACCTCCAGGGTTTGTTGTCGGTATCTTGCTCTGTTACTAATTTGAAGGGAATGGTGTCAGCCATTTCCTGGACAAAAGTTGTAAAGGAAAAATCTTCTGGAGGAGATTTTTTCCATGGATCAGGTGGAGATGGCTCAGACATAAAGACTTCAGATGAAGTTTCTGATAGTGTGTCACTCCAAGTGTCACATTTTTGGACTTGTGGAGAAGTTGTTGGTGGAGGAATTCCAGAAGGTCCTGGTAATGGATCTTCAGTAGATGATTCCCTCAGGATGCTCTTCCCGTGGATTAGAGGGAAGAGAATCAAGCAGATCCTGATACCTTTTCATTACTATCTGGTGTAGTGCTGACTCTGAGTGTCCTGGAGCCCCTGGAGTGAGTGGCACCGATGGTATCTGCTTCGGGACCGAAGATGGGACTATTATCTTCTGTGGCAGTCTTGAAGTCATCGTAGCTTTAGTACCTGGCATCGGTGCAGTTGTGAAAATCGGCATGGTGATCGGTGTTGCTATCAGCATCGGTGACGTCACTGGTATCGGTAAAACTGCTCCTTTAGGGCCTAGGCTACCGCTTCTTATTAAAATTGCAATTCCTGCGATACAGCTGGGAGAGATGGAGTAGCTGTATGCGGTGGCAGTGTGGGAGTTGATAATACATCACCTGATGCTTGTATATGCTCTTTCGGCGATGTGGGCCCTGACTGTGGCGGCGGAGTTTCCTTAGTCTTCTGCCATTTTGCGGTCGGTTCTCCCGGGGAGAGGGTTACCTCTGACGATGTGTGTCGGTGCCTATGTTTGGGCCTATGCTTGACTACCGAACTTATCGATGCCGTCAATGGCGATGGTGATGCTTGATGGCCCGATCCCTCCAGGCGATGTTTCTTCAGCAAAACCTTTTTAGAAACTCCTGCTGGGGACGATTTCTTCGATGTTGAGGGAGAAGGAATCAGCTGAAGGTGGAAAAGGTGTTCCATTTTTTCCTGTCTCAGTTTCCTTCCTTTGGGAGTCATCTCTGCACATTGAGGGCAGGATGAAACATCGTGCTTGTCCCCTAAACAGAGAACACAGTCAAAGTGTGGGTCTGTTATAGACATATTCAGATTACAAATCAGACATATTTTAAACCCTGAAGCTATCTTTTCAGCAAACAGCCGTCGATGACAAGAGGGAGGAAAAAATTCAGAGAGAAAACGTTTTTACTTTAAGTAAAAATGAGACTAGTTTTTCACTGGCCGGTGAAAGAGAGAAAAAAATCCCTTTGTGGTAGAAATCTTTTGAAATCAATGACTTTTCAGTCAGAAAAATGTATGAAAAAAACTCACAGGACTCCTATCTCCGTGATGCTTACAGCAGCACAGAAAAACGAAGACTAGAGAGAGACCCCTGTGGCAGAGAATATCATGGCATGCTGGGCATGCTCAGTGGGCTCAGAGTGCCAGTCAAAAGTTTCTAGAAACTTTGACAGAAAGTTTTCCCGCAACAGGGTTCCGTCAGTGATGTCACCCATATGTGAGGACTACATCCTGCTGTCCTGGGATAAATGGCTTTGAGGCTCTCTTGTCCCTTTTCTTTGCATATTATGGGGCAGATTTTAAAAGATTTACGCGTGTAGGGGGGGGTTGTGCGCACCGGGCCTATTTTCAAAAGGTCCAGCGGGACGCGTTTAAGAGGCCTCTGCAGCGCTGCTGGTAAGGGGTTTGTGTCCTGGCAGTCGGCCGGCAGGCGTAACTTCTACAACAAAGGTACTGGGGCGGGGGGGGGGGGGGGGGGGGGGGGGGGGAGAAGAGAGCAGGGAAAGCCAGCTGGTCTCCGAGGGCTTGGTGTGTGCAAGTTGCACTAGTGTGCACCCCCTTGTGTGCGCCGACCCCTGATTTTATAACATGCGCATGGCTGTGTCCACGTTATAAAATTGGGCGTACATTTGTGCGCGCCAGGTAGCGCACACAAATGTAGGCCACGTGCGTAGGTTTTAAAATCTGCCCCTATATATGTTTGGGTCCTGAATCAGACTGGAATGCCCATTAGATATCTGTGTGTGATGAAATACTATAGATACTGTATATTTAGGGAAGGAACCTGTATGGCAGAATGAGTTGACACATGCAGTTAGTTTCTGAGTGCCTTGCTCTTTGAATAAAGCAGATATTGTAATTGTTTAAACAAAGATCTGTTAGAGATGAGAGAAGCTTCCTTTTTTATTTTTCTGCTTTTGGCTTTCTTTGTTTAAATGATTTAAAAAATCATGTGGTTAGAACAGAATAAGATTTCTTTCTTTTCAAGTTAGGTAAAATATTCACAGTAGTTTCCTACTTTAGTTAGAAATGAAATGGTATCTGGTAGCTGTCTTTGTCTTCCCATGTGATTAGATTTAAAAGATGAATCAGCCTCATATGTTATCTCTGTTTTACCAAGCATTAAGTAAAACATTACCTAAAGGGTACAGCAAAGGATAGATAATGTAGCAGGGCTGGAAAGTAAACTGGTCAGAAATGTTTCTCAATATTTGTCATTATAGTGATCTGTATGATAGAGACACGAATAAAGGAGCTGAGAATTTAACTAAACTCCAAACTAAACTATGTTCTCTGCAGATGGAGGAGATAGTAAGTGAAAAGAGGAAGAGAAATGTAGTTTCTCTAGATAAAAGAGCTGCTGAGAAAGTATCTGGGATAACAGGGTTACAGTGGTTTCAGAAGATGTTGAATATGGAAACAGTGAGTGTGATGCTTGGTATCCCCAGAATCAATTAATAGGTGCAGTAACTTTATCTAGAGGGGTCAGGAGCCCCCTCCTGACCCCCCCAAGGCTTGCCAATAATCCCTGGGGGTCCAGCAAGGGTCCGAAAGCGATTTCGTTTTCGGCTGCCAGTAACCAAAATGGCGCCGATAGCCTTTGCCCATACTATGTCACAGAGGCTTTCGGCGCCATTGGTCAGCTCCTGTCACATGATAGGAGCACAAGATGGCACCGATGGCCATGTGACAGGGGCTGACCAATAGCGCCGAAAGCCCCTGTGACATGGTCGTTCGGGCTATTCGGCACCATTTTGGCGCGCGGCTTGCACTGGCACGAACTAGGGCACGGAGGGCATGGCAAATGGAAGCCGGGACTCCGCTGGACCACCAGGGATCTTCGTAAGTCTTGGGGAGGGATCGGGATGGGGGGGGGTTGTTATATATGTACGAAAATGCTTAAAATTGTTTTTAAATGCTTGGGGTGGTTTTTTTTTTTTCGCTTCGTTACCGATTCGTTTTTCGGTCCGGTTTCGGGTTTCTCGTTTCGTTTTCGGGCAAACGACCCGAAAACGAAACGAGAAGACCCGAATTATACCACGAAGTATTCGAACCGAAAAACGACCCGGTAGAAAAAAACGAAGCACATCTCTAGTATAGAATGCTGGTATTGTGGGAAATTTGGACATTTTGCAAATGAATGTAGAGCAAATCCTGATAGAAATTCCTCATATAATAGATCGATTGGGAGAGGCAGACAATGAGATTCAGAGATATAGAGCAGGGAATGGTTATACACAAAGACTTCTAGGAGTGGTGCAAATTAGGGCAGGAGCAGAAGTACCCATGTTGACAGTATATATCAATAAGCAACCTTACACTTTTTTTTATTAGACTCTGGGGCAACTACTTCAGTGCTAACTACACTTCCAAAAGGAGTTCAATTGTCAGATGAAACCATACAAACTATAGGGTTTGAAGGACAGAATAAGCTGGTACAGAACAGCTAAAAGTAGTATACAGTTACAAGAAAAAGAAGTGATAAGTCAGTTTTTGTATGCCCCAGAATGCCCAGAAAATTTGTTAGGCAGGGATTTGTTACGAGCCCTGGAAATAGAGCTTTCTTTTGCACCAATCTCCACAGTAGTGCATTCAGTCTGACAGTTTGTTAATTTAACACACAGACAGGAACAGTTTCCAAAGGTGCCTGTTTCAGTATGGGCAACTGAACATGACCCTTAAGGTAAGGTACAGAGTATAGATCCAGTGGAAATTCAATTAAAACCAGGATATACTGGTCCTATGCGACGTCAATATCCCTTAGCCAGAGAAGCTCAGGAAGGTATTAAACCAGAAAATGCATCACTTCTTAAACATGGTATAGTACAGTCTAGTGGTTTACCTTATAATACTCCCTTGTTCCCAGTTTTGAAACCTTCAGAGAAGTAGCGATTAGTGCAAGACTTACATGCACTAAATGAACTGGGGCTAGCAGAATACCCTAATGTTACAAATCCAGCCACTACTCTCCATGCAGAAACACTGGGTAGGTGGCATACAGTCAAATTTGGCTAATGCATACTACTGTGTGCCTATGGCTGTGCAAAGTAGGGAATTAACAGCATTCCAATATAACAAACACAGTTATCAATTTGTAGAAAGCCATTCTATCTTTTCTAAAATCTTGTCCCAAGACCTTCAGACAGTTCACACCCTACTCCCAGCTGGTATGTAGATAATCTGTTAATCACAGCAACAACATGATCTGTTTGCATGCATGATACAGAGTTACTTTTATAAACATTAGCACAGGGAGGATACAAAGTAAATTCCAACAAAGCACAAATTTGTCAGTCACAGGTTTCATTTATAGGAATTAAGTTGGGGATAGATGGTAAAAGTATTGGGATTGCTTAACTTTTGCAGGCTGTTTTCAGATTGTGAATTACAAAGCACTAATATAATCCATTCCTCTGACATCTTAATAGACTCATTCAAGGTTTAAGGATTTAAAAAATGAACTAACGAGTTCTCCTTTTGTAAAAGTGGATGGAGTGAGTTATGATTTGGCAATGTGTAAGAGAAGAAAACTGACTAAGAATATGAGTTAATTAAACAGATACCAGAAAAAAAATGATATACATATACACAATGCTAAAGAAAATATTTTGTCATATTCTAATGATAACAAATATCTTAAATTCAGAAATATAGGACTCCATGCTATGGGTTACTGATGGGTATAGCAGTAACTTGCAGCATAATTCAACCATATATGCTAATATAGATTATGTTTTCTCTCTTATACATTATCACCTCAGGAAATGGAACAAAAGGGGTTTTAGATCTGCAGATGGAAAGCAGTTCTCATACCACAACTTATGGTAGTGCCTCCTAGAGGCATAACAATAGAAGAAGGTAGCTTCATGACTGCTATTTGCTGAATTAAGGCATATCAGAATGTTGAGTCTCAATGAAGCTGTAAATTCACTTTAATCATTACTTTAATTTTGTCGTATGCCAGATTTTATATCGTTCCAGGTTGAAAACACAAAGCCTTCTCTGCCATGTGACCTGTAATGCTTGAAGATTACATTTTCCCAGTTTCATTTTTAAACAGATCTATTTTAATTTTGACTTTTGTTTTATTTTGGATCAATCCACACACTATTTGATCTAATTTTTGAGCTCAAATATATATTAATTGTCTTTTTGTGTTATTTGTGTGCCATGACACCTTAAGAATGCAATGAATGAATTTGTGTCAGATCAGTGAAAAGCAAATGTTGCTTATCTATAACAGGTGTTCTCACAGCACAGCAGGATGCTAGTCCTCACATATGGGTGACATCACAAGATGGAGCCCTGTAAGGAAAACTTTTCTGTCAAAGTTTCTATAAAGCTTTGACTGACACTGGCACACTGAGTGCACTGAGCATGCTCAGCCTGCAATTATCCCTGTGAGCACAGATGTCTCCCTCAGTCTCATCTTATAGCTAAAAGCGCAAGCGAAACTAAAATAAACGTAAAAAGTATACAGACCCAACTCCACGGGGTGGCGGGTGGCTTTCGTGAGGACTAACATCCTGCTGTCCTGTGAGAACACCTGTAACAGGTAAGCAACATTTGCTTTCTCACAGGACAAGCAGAAAGGTAGTCTTCACATATGGGTGAATACCGAGCTGAGGATGCCCGAGAGTGCACCAAATGCACCCAAGACACGCAAAAGGCGCAATGACGGGGGTGGAATTTGGAACGGAGGGCATCCTGAAACCCTTAAAGGGTTGGTGGAAGGATGCTAGGTAGTTAACCCAAAAGGAATAGCAAGAGAAAAGAGTGGTGAAGAAAAAAGAAAAAGGGTAATACCCTTTTGTGTGCATCATGTGGTAAATCATGCCATTCTGAATGGTAGGATTTATGTGTGGAAGGTTTTGTGACGCTACCAGTACCTGAGAATATTAGTGAGTCTACGATATGAGACTGACTTGTGAGAAGGCGAATTAGTTACTGGTGTGATAGATTGAGAAGTATGGGAAGCATACTAGTCTCGGCCAGGACATGGGTGTGAGGAACAGTGAAGCCCGTCCTGGTTCAGCATTAGAAGAGTGCTGGCTATGAGAGGCAGCAGAAGAGACATTTAAGAGGCCCTTGATGGAAGAAAGGCATCTATGGGAACGCATTGGAAACATGTGTAGGGAGTAGAATCTGTGCACCGTATGGTTCGATTCAGACACAGAGGGCAAGTTCGGTTGACCTCAGCGCTAGACGATTTCTCGCTACACATATAGTTCGAGACCATTTGAGAGGATGGAAACCTATATGGAGAAGATCTGCTAGTGCGTTTGGTAAGTCTCTTAGATAAGTGGCCCAAGGATGCATAGACAGGTCGATACAGTTATGTCGCGTTAGAAAGAGTGCGGCAGTGCAGGGCGCACCCTCGTTCCCCGCACGCACAGTTCTCTTCACATATCACTCGATACTCTATTCAAATTGCTTGCAAATGCAAGCCGCGTCTGCGAAGCGTTAGGCGAAGCGTTAGGCCTGCGCAACCCATTTTACTGTATAGGCGCTTAATACAACTTTAGCATTTTATGAGAACTGTAATTTTTTTTGTAAGCCGCTGTCAGCTCCCATACGGAACATGCGGGATGAAATAATTTTTTTAAGCAAATAACTAATGCAATCGTAGTTCCGTGCAGCATCGTTCATGCAAAAAGACGGGCTGAATGCAGTTTGAAAGCGGGTTAGTATATATGGAGGTCGTCCATGGTGCAGGACTAACACCAGGTAGAGGGTAGGCGGTAAACTAACAGGTTAAGGACGCGGCAAAATAGCGGGTTACAAAGGAGATAATCGGAGCGCGCGTCACAGTATCGGAGGGAATAGCTAATTCCTTCATTAAATAGCTAATTCGTTCATTTACGTATGATATACATGCTGGGTGCGGAAAGGGTTATGCGTCGGTTTCAAGAAGCGCTAAGGATGCGTGAAACTGGAGACTGTATCGCAGGATCGCTTTACGAGTCCCAATTGTGCGCCCACAGCGAGTTGCAGATGGGGAATCTCCAACCGCACTTTACAGTATAGACCTGAGAGTGAGCAAGGGCCAAGGGTAGAGCTGTGCAGCTTCCTTGCAGAGCAGCTAAGAGGTTGCACGTGCTTGTGTGTTGGAAAACACATTGTCCCTATGCTGTCTGTCTATATGCACAAAGATTTGTTGCAGAGGAAGTATTGGAAGGCATAAGGGTATAACTCATGGCTACAAGCTCCAGGAAGTTCATGGGAAACTGTGCCTGGAGCGGAATAGATGCATATTGGGTTAAGATTTTAGGTTAAACTTTACAAACCTGAGTAAATGTGAGCATGAGCAGACTAGGTTTTGGTTCTAGATCTGCAATATGGGTGAGGGACGAAAGCAGTTGAACAGCTTAGACCCACTGATAATGGAATTTCACTGAATCTAACCCATAGCCATTTTGGATCTTTAAGGAAAGTGCATAGTGAAAAAAACCCCATGGGCCGACAATGAAGAATTGAGGGGCTGAGGTTATGGAATATGCGCGCAGTGACATGTAGGAATTTATTACAATGTCTGCGCAGTTGCTGGACAGAAAGGTCATTGTGACTGTGGTGTCCAGAAGTGTTGTGTAAGGGATTTATGGCAGTGACAGTAATCCCAGGCAGTAAATTTATAGTGAGTCATGAAGAAAGAGCTCCTTGCGTGGACTGACTGTAGTTATGCAGCTGTCCATGCAAGGAAAAGCGTGAATGATGTTGCACTCCGTAGAGAAACAGCAGTAACTGATAGTGATTTAATGAAATACCCCAGTTGCTGAAGCTGGTGCAATGGCAGAGCTTGGGATTGTAATATTGTTGATTCACCATGAAGCACATAGAAAGATTACAGGTAATGTACTTTCTGCGATATGGAAGCATGGTGACGAGAGATACCATTTTACCTGTGCCTTCTGAAGAAAGTTGGTATTTCTGAGGTCCAGGATGGGCGGAGAGTAACTACTTTCTGTTGAAAGAAAGAATAGTGTAATTAAAACTCCCCAACCCCCTTCCCTCCTGCGCTTTGTAGCGTCTGGGGGAGTGTACCAGTAACCTTGGTACAAAGTGGGGTGGCCGCTCTGATATCGGCCAGTTGGGAGACCAGGAGGTGTCCAACTGGCGGAGCTGATGTAATCTGGATATCATGTAACCTCCCATGGGAACGTGAGCGGTAAAGTCTTACCCACATTTCTGTGTGCTGTACAAGGAGACATCGAGACCTGTCGTCAGGCTTCGAGGTGGACTTGTTCTTGAGGCAGTATTTTCTGGATCTCGTGTTTATCAGATCAGCGAATGCATCTGGAACTTTGGTTCTGAATTAGGAACCAGAAGCCAGAGTATTAATCAGTACAGAGCCCCGTTGCTGAAAATGGGAGGATGCCTGATGTAATCCCAAAGAAATGATTTATTTATTTTATTTATTTATTTATTTAAGGTTTTTATATACCGGCAATCATGAGGACATATCTTGCTGGTTTACATGAAACGGGGTGCATTAAATACATCAAACTAAAACTGTGGCGATCGAAGGAAACAGTTACAATTAACAAGGGTCACAGAACTTGGAGAAGAAGGAAGAGATAGGAAAGAATAACTGGTTAGACAAAATACAAATTAAATTAATTAAATACTATGTACAAATGGTATTGTTAATGGTTGAATGTTTTGGGGAGTCCTTGGATTGAGTCCTTGGATTGTGTCATTAGATTGTGTCTGGGAAAGCTTGCTTGAATAACCAAGTCTTAAGTCCTTTCCTAAAAGTTAGGAGGCATGGTTCTAGTCTGAGATCTGTAGGAATGGAATTCCATAGAGAAGGGCCAGCTGTGGAGGTGGCCCAATCTCTGAGGGTAATGTGTCTGGTCGTTTTCGTGGGAGGAACTTGGAGGGCGCCTCTGTAAACTTCTCTGGTAGGTCTTGTCGAATTGTATGCTTGGAGGGGGATTTGAAGATCGAGGGAGATGCGTTGATGTATAGTTTTGAAGATGACACACATGGCTTTATACATGATACGGAAGTATACGGGTAGCCAATGTAGCTCTTTCAGGATGGGAGTTATGTGGTCTCTCTTTTTTGCGCCTGTTAGTAGTCGGGCTGCTGAATTTTGAACCATCTGTAATGGTTTGGAATAGGATGAGGGCAGACCTAGCAATAGGGAATTGCAATAGTCTAATTTTGAGAAGATGACTGCTTGGATGATCGTTCTGAAGTCTTGAGCATGGAAGAGAGGTCTTATCCTTTCAGGACATGGAGTTTATAGAAACAGTCTTTGGTTGTTTTGTTGATATGTGCTTTGAAGTTTAGCCGGTTGTCTATTATCACTCCTAAGTCTCTAACTTGTGAGGTAGGTAGGTTGGTAGGAAGAGAAGAGTTAGAGCTATTGTTCTCAGGAGAGATGAGTAGGATTTCTGTCTTGGAGGAGTTTAAGATGAGGTGAAGGCTGTTGAGTAGTTGTTTGATTTTCAGGTGGCATGATTCCCAGAAGTCAAGAGTTTTAGAGTATGTGTCTTTGATGGGGATGATGATTTGAATATCATCTGCGTATAGGAAATACTTTAGATTGAGGTCGGTGATAGAGAGGTTCTCTTGGTATTGTGGCTGACATAGCTGGCAATAGCGATATGTGACACTAATACGGTTCTTGGAAGGTACATGACTTAGAACATTTCGAAACATGTGGCCCGAATTAGAGAACACATCTCAATGGGAATGCTGCAGAAGCGGGTACTTACAATCCGACGTGGATCGCCGAAGGACCAGCCGGTGAAGATTGCTGGCTCTGTGGATTTCAGGAGTCATCAAGGGGTAGCCTGTTGGATGTAGACATCCGTCTCAACTCTGATGCTTGGTATGGTGGCGCAGGTATAGAGGAGACAGGCTGGGCATGGCTGGTGCTACCACAGTAATTTGTGGAGGGCCAGAATCCTGCACCGATGTCAGTGGGGCATACCTCGGGAACAGGGAAGCCATCTTTGGCTCGTGAACCTGGCCCTCGTCGCAGTGGCTCGATGTCTCGTGATGCCAGTGCAGAATTTTTCGGAACTTGTTCCGGTGTTTCTGGAGCACCAAGGACTGCCAGCACTGTGCGGAACAGTGGCAATGGCAGTGGTGATGGTGCTCTGCCAAGGCATTCTCCAGCACTGAGAAGGATAGCACCGATGTGCTGGATGGTGTTGGTGGCGGACGGTCACCGTGTCGGTGACGTGAGTGCCATGGTGCTCGGCCCGGTCTTTCCCCAGCACCGAGGTGAATGCCCTCGCTGTCTTGGATGGTGACTGATGACGGACTGTCAGCATGCCTGCACTGCTCCTGGCACTATGTAGTGTTGTAGGCTAATATGGGGCTTTAATAAGAACACAAAGCATGGAGCACTGTGTTTAGGCGAGGGCATTATGTAGAGGTGCTATGTTGGTATTGACGGTGTCGATGGCGGCCGAAGCGGCCTCGAGGGAATCGTCAAAAATATATATGAAAAAACGTCGATGACCCGGGCAGAGCAACGATGACAGTGGCGGAAGCACTGACGGCATTGGCATAGGTATCTATGGAAACAATGTGGCATCGAATAATCGAAAAACATCGTTGGCATCGGAAAAAGGATACCGGCATCGACGGAGTCTATGACCGCATCGATAGGAACGTCGAAGACACCGATGGAAATGACGTGGGCATCGACGGCATTGATGTATGGAGGCGGGCACTGACGGCATCAGTGGCATGGCCACGGGCATAGACGGCAACGACTGGATCGACTCTGACACCAATGGCGTCGATGCTACCGACATGGGCATCGATGGTACCAACAATGGCATCGACCCGGGCATGGATGGCACTGACGACACAAAGGTGTGCGTCGATGGCATCCATCCAGGCAATGATGGCACCGATGAAACCCAAGGAAAAATCAGTGCCATGGATGAAAAACATGGATGGCATGGATAGAAATGATGCAGGGACCGATAGCATCAGAGTACCACGGGGGTAGGGGTACCGACGGCATCTAAGAATCCAGGACGATCTGAAGGGGGCACCGACGGTAGCAATGGGGGCATCAACTGCGCAAGGGTACCGAGGAAATCGAAGAACCTGAAATCGACAGGGGCCCTGGCAGCAACGGAAACCATGGAAGTCCCTGTCCCACTAGCGCTAATAACCAGGCAGAGTGTCACAGAGGGACACTCGAAGGCTATGTGTGGCTAACTGAAAACATAGGGAGAGGGAAGGCCGCAGTCGGTTGGCAGACCAGGGAGGTGAAAGGAACTGACCAAAAAAACAGGGCATAGCACTCACCGAGCGTCAAATAAACATACGCGAAGGGAGACCCATGCAGGGAAAAGTGTTTGTGAAGTAAAAGTTTAAGTGTTTCCATTAGGGAAAAGTGTTAGAATTTCTCACAGAGCTACTAACCGCTATGCTTACTGCAGAGCAGAAAAAAGAAGACTGAGGGAGACACCTGTGCCTCACAGGGATAATTGCAGGCTGCGCAAGCTCAGTGCACTCAGTGTGCCAGTGTCAGTTAAAGCTTTATAGAAACTTTGACAGAAATGTTTTCCCTACTGGGCTCCATCCTGTGACATCACCCATATGTGAGGACTACCATCCTGCTTGTCCTGTGAGAATACATGTTTCTATGTAATGTCTGAGCATTTAAGTTGTTTGTGGTTCTGACTATTGCATGTTACCTAATAATAAAGTGGAAATATTATGCAAACGTAGAGATTACTAGATGCAGGGAGTTATGAACACGATGGAATTTTCTCATTGATTAATTTGAATTTGTTTTACTCTTATATTAGGTTTTAATCCGTAACATATGCCTCTAATAATGAGTTAAGAGGCTATGCTCTGATGTCAGAAATCGACCATACTGGAAGAACTGCACATGCCATGTGTCATTGATTTCATAAATCATGGCATCGTTTGTACAGAAGTCATCTTGCAGCCTTCATTATATTGCCTGAACTGCTCACACTTTACACCTGATCTTTATAACTTTTCTTTATGTTTTTCTTGTTCTATGGGGGGGTGGCCTTACTTAGATGTTGTTTCCTTTGTTTTATGTGACATGTAATAACTGTCATAACAAAAATATTTTTATGATATACCTAGTCAATATTTAGTTATGTACCCCTTTGCAGATGCCACTATTTAGGTTTTCAAGTTAATGATACACTCTGAATTAATACAGTTTTTATTAGTACCTACAGTCCAAGCATTTTGTAGCATTTTCCAGTCCTATACCTTATAATGCATATATGCATTTACTTGCTGAGTTAGCTAGATGCTTATTTGATATGTTCGCTTTTACTTTTATCTATGAAAGCTAGTCCAATCACACTAACCAAGCACCCTGTTCCACTGCTTGCCACTTTACAGTGTGATATGTCTTGGTGTAAATCAGATATTCCCATGAGTTAAATTCTGCCCTACTGCTGCCTCTGAACAAGTATTTTCCTTTATTTCTTCTCCTGAAGCCTGCATTTATGGTACTCACATTGCTGATCATTCATATTCTATCTTTCTTGCTCCTAACCTTACCCAATATACCAAATTTAGTTATTCCCCTTCTACTATGAGTTCCCTGTATACCTTTTTAGGTAGTGTTACAGGAAGAAATACCCATCAGGTTATTTACTTAGTTTGTTTACAACCTCTCTCAGATGTTTTCTGGTAGTGTGACATTTATGTTTACCTATAGACCCACTTCCACCTATGACCAGAACATGTCTTATGTTTTGCAACTTGTCCCACATTATGTATGCACAATACAGTGTGAATCCTTCTGCTAACTCTTGGTTTTTATCTTTATTTTCCTGGCTTCCTTCACTCTCCTGGTTATGTGCATTGCTTAAATCCCTTTTGCCATTTTAGTGAATATTATCCTGGGTTGTTGTTGTTTTCAATGCTCTTTTTCTAAATATTCACACTATGTCCTCTTCTGTTTTATACCTTTCCACTCCTGTCTCTGCCTCTCATTATGAGACTGTAGTCCTTGCAGAGACTCCCCCAGTATAAATAGTAGCATATGAGTAAAATAATACTTTCATACTAGTCTCTCTTTGTTTTTCCTCTCTTTATACTTGTTACAACATATTATGTAATTACTTGACTCTGAAAGATAACAAGTCTTGCTATTATAGGTTGTCTTCTTTATAATGCAGCCATCCTTACAGCTCAACTATAGAGCTAACGAATATCTAGTGAAACTTAGTCATACTGCTATTATTTGTTAATTACAGAATGTGTGTCTATTTATGAGTCTCATTTACTTTAGGGGGGATCTAGAGGGATCACAATGTACACAAAAAGTTAGTTGGTAGCCTATACATTTTAGCCCATTTGCCATAATCACTTCTTACGGTTCTGTCCTCCCCTCTGTACTTGGCTGTGCCACTCTTGCCATTTGGGAGTGGAACAAGAGGGAAATGATGTGTGCCTGGAGAAGGCGACTGACCCAGAATCCTCTGTTATATTAGCCTATGTGAACTCCAAATGCCTTACTGAGCCTGACCTGCAGGAATTCCAAAGACATCTGGACAGCAGTTGAAGCTGGTGCCACACTGTGATGCCTAATTATAGGGTCACAAAAGGAGGAGGCAACAATTGGAAACTTCAGGCTATACTGTCACAATAAGAGGCACCATTTCCAGGGGCATCTGTAAATACAGCCTAAAATATGATAATTGCCCTGACCAACAAGATTCTAACAGAACAAAGGAGTATCTAAAGAGTGATGGTAAATGGGCCCCACCTTGGAGAAGTAATCAGGGTAGTTTAGGAATAATCAAATCATGCTGTTGACATGACAACTAATGTAAATTATTCTCTGGGTAGTCACACACTCTTAGAACTTCTAACTTAATATTGTATTGTATTTTACCTATAAAAGAAGGATCAGTTCAGATACAAGAGGAGATGCTGGTAGTCAGTTTGCCAGAGAAATGGCATCAGCATCTCCCAAGAATTCTTATATTGTTCAATAAAAAATTATACTTTCTACAAAATCTAAGTGTTCTTGTGTTGCGGTCTCTACCGCTTCCCTCCGGTTAGGGCCCAAGCCCGCCTACCTCCGCTTCAGGGATCACCGCATTCCGCCCGCTCCGAACCCTGGGGGCTTCTCTCACTCCACGTGGCGGCCGCCATTACGTGCCTGCTTCCCTTCAGTCTCGCGCGCGAGGACATCCATCTTGAGCGCTCAGCTCCCGGAAGCCTGGCCCCACCCGTGCTGCTGACGTCACGCCCAAGTCCCAATATAACCGGCGCTCAAACTCTCTCTCATCGCCTTGCAACGAGGTTCACAACTCCATAGTTGTTCTTAGTTGCGTTCCTGGTGGTCTCCACGTTGCCTGCTTCCGACTCCGGTTTGCTTCCGACTCCGCTTCTGCCTGCTGCCTGCCTCCGACTCCGGTTTGCCTCTGACTCCGCTTCTCCCTGCTGCCTGCCTCTGACTCCGGTTTGCCTTTGACTCCGCTTCAGCCTGCAGCCTGCTTCAGCCTCCGGTTTGCTACCGACTCCGCTTCAGCCTACAGCCCACTTCAGCATCCGGTTTGCTACCAACTCCGCTACAGCCTGCTTCAGCCTCCGGTTTGCTACAGACTCTGCAGCCGCCCGCTGCCCTGCCTTCAGCCGGCCCCCGGACCTATACAGCCGGTCCCCTGCCTTCCGGGTAGCTTGGACTTCCTATCCTTCTTGCTTGCTCTGGTCCCGGTCTAAGCCTATCTCAGCCCCTGGACTTTCTGTCTCAATTCCGAGTCCCGAGGACCCGGTGCCCTACGGGCTCCTCCCGGGGGTCCCTGGTTCTTGGGTGAACACCTCCTGCTTGTGGCTCCGCCCCCCGGCCTACCCTGTCTCCTTAGGTAGGCCGGCCCAAGGGTCCACTATCTCTCCAGCAGTGTCCAACTGCAACATTCTTGTATCCCTGGATATAAGCATAAGATGGCGCTTAACAAATCATGAGAGTTCTAGAATGGGTAAATGTAAATCGGTTATTTACTCATTCAGATAATAGCACTCCATGAAGTTAGCATGTGACATTTACAACTAATCGGAAAAAGTTCTTTTTCACTCAACACACAATTAAACTCTGGAATTTGTTGCCAGAGGATGTGGTTAGTGCAGTTAGTGTAGCTGGGTTTAAAAAAAGGATTGGATAAGTTCTTGGAGGAGAAGTCCATTACCATGACTATGGGCCATTACCATGACTATGGGCTGATGGCCGGCGCCATGTTTAAAGATGGCGCCGGCCATCTTTACTCATCAGCCCATATTATACTATGGGCTGATAAGTAAAGATGGCCAGCGCCATGTTGAAAGATGGCGCCGGCCATCCAGTGCTCCTACCATGTGACAGGGGCCGGCCAATGGCACGGATACCCTGTCACATGGTAAGGGCAAAGGGGCATCGGCGCCATTTTTTTTTTTTTTTTTTTTAGAACAGGTGATGCCTGGGAAATCTTTCCCTGAGGCCCCCCTGGATCTCTCCTCTCCCCGAGGCCCCCCTGGATCTCTCCTCTCCCCGAGGCCCCCCTGGATCTCTCCCCGAGGTCTCCCGAGGCCCCCCTGGACCACCAGGTAACTTAAAAGGTTTTGGGGGGGGTCGGGAGGGGGGGGGTCGATTTAAAGGGTCGGATGGGTTTTTTGGTTTTTTTTGCGGCGCGGGCCTCCATAAAAAAAAAAAATAGCGATGGGTCGGGTCGGGTCGGGAGGGGGGGGGTTGATTTAAATGGTCGGATGGGTTTTTTTTGTTTTTTTTGCAGCGCGGGCCTCCGTAAAAAAATAATTAGCGATGGGTCGGGTCGGGGGGGGGGGGGGTCGATTTAAGGGGTCGGATGGTTTTTTTTGGTTTTTTTGCGGCGCGGGCCTCCGTAAAAAAATAATTAGCGATGGGTCGGGAGGGGGGGGGGGGGGTCGATTTAAAGGGTCGGATGTGGGTTTTTTTTTTTTTTGCGGCTCGGGCCTCCGTAAAAAAATAATTAGCGATGGGTCAGATCGGGAGGTCGATTTAAAGGGTCGGATGTGTTTTTGTTTTTTTTTGCTGTGCGGGCCTCCTAAAAAAATGTGAATTGGAATTGGAAACGATTCCAATTCACATATCTTAACGATCAGATTCGAGCCCCCCCGCAGCCGAATCTGATCGTTAAGACAATCTGGCACACGATTCACATCTCTAATAGCCATATGGCCCAGAAGGTGAAGCGGGTGGAGACCTGCTGGCTTTGATGCACCAGACTCACAAGAGATACCAGAGCAAGGGCTTGATTGTGGAGTAGTTATCCTCTGGCCTGAGCAGTGTCCAGCTGGGCACCGATGAAACTCAACTGAGGTGATGTGCTGAGATGGGACTTCGGGTAGTTGATGACAAACTCGAGACTGCAGCATTTAAATGGTCAACCATAGACAGCGAAGCGCCCTCTCCTGGGTAGCGCTCTTGACCAGCCAGTTGTCCAAGTAGGGAAACACATGCACACCCTCCCCCCAATTGGTGGTGGTTCGCCCCCACTACTGCCAGACATTTGGTGAAGATTCATGGGGCCGAACGGCTACACCCTGTACTGGAAGTGCCTCTCACCCACAAGAAACTGAAGATACTTCCTGTGACCTGGGAAGATCTCGATGTGGGTGTAGGTATCTTTTAGATTGAGGGAGCAAAGCCAATTCCCTCTTTGCAGGACTGGGATTAGGGTGTCGAAAGAGTCCATCTTGAACTTTTCCCTTTGAAGAAATCTGTTCAAGACTCAGGTCCAGAATAGGGCGCAGCGCCCCTGTTCTCTTTGGAATCAGGAAAAACAAGAATAGAACTCTCGCCCCTGCTGCCGCAGTGGAATGGGTTCGACCACTCCAGCCACTACTAGGGTGGAGAGCTCCATCAAGAGTATTTCCTGATGCGAGGACAGGTCCCAAGATGGGCATGGGGAAGAGTCCGCGGGGACACCCAGGAAGTTTAACCAGTACCTTTGATGAATGATGGGCAGGATCCACTAGTCCGAGGTAACCTGGGGCCAGTGGTCTGCAAAAAGCCACAGCAGGTCTCCAACAGGAGGGCATGGCGTTGAAAGTATGGTGGTAAGGCTTATGCTCCCTTGAAACCAGTCCATAGTGGGGCTCTGCTGGGGGGCCGGCTTAGGCCTAGGGATCAATTGCTGCTGAGAACAGCCCCGGGAACTCACTCGTGGAGTTCGTGTATGTGAGGCAGGAGGATAGTATTTTCTCTGGAGATAGAAGGGACTCCAAGAGCCCTGGCATGAGGATTTTCTGGCTGAGGACGGTGGGTCAGATGTATTGGCCGATAGGTGCTGGAGGCTCTCATGGTGATCCTTTCAAGAGTCGTTTGCCCCTGAAGTAGGACCTGTCATGGTCGTGTCGGGACTTGGTTTGAAATAGACCTTTTTGCCTTCAAAGATACAGATGAGTATTTCCCTAATTATTTGGCGATTTGATGTGTCCATATGATGTGTTTATGGGACTCTTTTCTAAGTGTACAGAGGTCAGACCATCTTTGTGAGCATTTGCTCTAGAGACATATGACTTATTTGGAATTTTGTGCGGCAGTTTCAATTCATTTGACATAGAATTTTATTCAAAATAACTCAGTGGAATTTAACAAAACTAAAACAAAAATACAAGAATTTAGTGATTAAAATAAAGTAAATGGACCTTCTACATGGAGAATGAGCTTGTACGTCTGTTAAACTCATTAAGTCATAGGTCCTACAAATATATATAACAAGCACTGCATACGTGGTTATTCTGAGTGTGTATTATTTGAGACCAGTGATACCCCCCTTTTTTCGATGTGTGATTCTTCAACTGAGCCACAGCATCCCTGACCCTGTTTCCAAAAAGCTTCTTACCAGTACAAGGCAGGTCCTCAAGCTTCTCTTGGACCTCCAGCCAGAGGCTCAGAGCCATGTCATCCTGCAGGCCCCAATGTCTGCTGCTGCCACTCTAGCCGCCATTTCAAACACATCATAGGTGGACCGCACCTTGTGTTTGTAGGCCCTGTTGAACCACCTGCTGGGGCAGGTGCTTGGATAGCTCCTGAACCTGCTTCCACAGGTTCTGATTGTACTGGGTCATGTACAGCGGTAGGAAGCAACACAGGTAATCAACATCTTGATATACCTTTCTCCCTAAGGCATCCAATGCCCTAGGGAAGCAGAAGCATGGGTGCGGGAATGCTTGGCCTTCTTGAGGGCAGATTTCACCACAACTGATTGATGTGGCAGCTGATGCCTCTCAAAACCCAAGGCCTGATGTACCAAATAGACCGCATCTGCCTTCCAACTGACTGGAGGAACAGAGTTGGGTTGCTCCCAGAATCTAAGGAGTAACTCCTTAAAAATATCATGAACAAGAGCAGCCACCACCTCCTTTGGGGCATCAACAAATTGTTCCATCAGGAGTTGAAACGGTATGGCTTCCACTATGGCCCGAACAACTCAAATTCGTCAGTCTTGGGATGAGACCTTTGAACTCTGCAACAGTTGTTTCTCCAGCCTTCAGAAATGACTGTTTCATAACAAATTATCTTTAAACATGACTAAGACTGAGTTTCTCGCAGTTCACAGCCCATACTCATCTTTTGATGAGAGTTCTCTCTCATTAAATTGTTGTGTTTGTGGCATTGTAGACCCTTGGTCTACTGCTGTAGATGATGGTATGCAGGAAGAAAAGGCACAGATCAAAGAGGTGCCAAAACGCTCAACAGGCTCAGTAGTGTAGTCTCATCCAGATGATCACGATAGGCAAGAGCCCGCAGTGCGGGAGGTGCCGCAGCTGGTGAATGGAGTTGGAGCACCAGCTTGTAGAGGTACTCAAGGAATGGAGGCATCTTCCTGTAGGTGGTTAGTTGGGACCGGAGGTCCATGGTGCAAGATATAGAAGAGAAGATCCCTCGAGGAGCGAGTACCCAGTAATCCTGATATCCTGAAAGAGATAAAGAGAGAGACCCCTGAGGAGAGGTTGTCTGTTTTAGCGAGGACCCCGAAGGGAGACAGAAGCGAAAGACCCCCGAGGAGTGTGTGTCTGGAGCTTCAGAGGATCGAGGCCCTGGAGAATAGCATGTAAGCCGCAGCTTAGAGTAGCGAAGCGAAGACTTTGCTAACTCGCTGGTATAGTGGAAGTGGAGGCTTGATGTACCTGGAGATACTGACGTCATGTGGTGGGGCCACCCCCAAGGTTCCCGCCATGACGTGTATTTGAGTATCTGATGTATGCGCATTCGCACCCTAGGAGACCACGGGAGTGAGCATGGCAGATGGGGATGCCCATGCTTGTCGGAGAACGCTGAGGTCCGCAGCACTCGGCACGAGAGAGAGAGAGAGAGAGGGGAAGAGGTAAGGCAGAGAGGTCGTAGCCATCTGTGAGCGACGGACGCAACATAAATAATAACATCTCTTTTTCAATCAGTAGCAATATTAAAAGTCTTGGAATCATTTTGGATTCTACTTTCTCTTTCTGCCCACAGATCTGACAAATTTTAACACAGGGCTTTTATAGACTCCGTGTTTTGGCTGATTTAAAAAAAATTACTTTATGTCTCTGATTTTTGCACAGTCCTTCAGGCTTCCATCTTTGATTACTGTAACAGTCTCTATCTTGGTTTGCCATACACCACTTTACGCCCCTTACAATTGTTACTCAACTCTGCTGCCCGTTTGCTTTCTGGACTTAAAAGATCAGAATATATCACTCCAGTCTTCATTGAATTACATTTGCTTTCTATTCTGGAAAGAGCCAAGTATAAAATCACCATATTAATATTTAAACACCTAAATTACGATACCTCACATTGGGCCAACTCGATGCTCAAGTTTTACCAACCAACGAGAATGTTAAGATTTATTCATGGAGATCTCCTTAATATTCCCTCCCCATATGTAGCTTCATATCACTCGAGTGCGCGCGTTCTCAGTCGCTGGGCCTATATTTTGGAACTCTCTCCCTTTAGAACTGAAGCAATCCACCTCCTTGAGAGTTTAGAAAGCTAATGAAAACATTTGTTTAAATGATGTTACTTTTAATTATGATATTATTTTTGTGGATTTTATATTCTTTTTATTTTTAAAGACTGAGTTTTATTTGTCAGAATTTTAGTTTTGCGAGAATTTTATACTTTAATTGATTTGGTAAAATATTTTCTTTGCTAAACTAAGCATGGTCATATGTATTTTATTTGTATCTCTATTTTTGCTAAATTGATTATGTATGTGTTTTTGTTCATCACTCAGGCCTTTATTGTGTTGAGCGTTTACGAAATTTTAATAAATGTAAATGTAAAGCCTGCAAAAGTTAGGTCCTCCGGTGGGGACCTCCGTCTCTTCTCTAGAGGAGATGGGACCGAAGGAAGATCCCCTAAGTCATCCAAAGAAGAATCTGAGGTAGCGTTCCCCCCAGGTCACCATCTTCACTAAGGCCCTCTGGGGCCGTTATGGAGAGCACCTGCCCAGGCCTCTTGGTTTGGGCATCGAGAACCCGAGGGACCAGGAACTGGTCTGGGCAACACTAGATGCAGTACCAATGGCCCCGACGGTGCTGAGGGCCACAGTGACACATCCTCCACAGAGGAACCCACTGGGGTTCCTGGATGGGAGGAGGTATCGGTGGATGCTGGGGTATTGATGGACCCCCAGGCACTGGCAACTGCAGCGTAGGCAATACGTCCATTGAAGGCGCAGGCTCCAACACTGGAGAAAACTGAAGAAAAGACCACAACAATAGTTGCGATGGAGAAGGTACAGAGAAGGGCAACCAAATTGATAAAGGGGATGGAACAGCTTCCCTATGAGGAAAGGCTGAAGAGGTTAGGACTGTTCAGCTTGGAGAAGAGACAGCTGAGGGGGGATATGATAGAGGTCTTTAAGATCATGAGAGGTCTTTAACAAGTAGATGTGACTCGGTTATTTTCACTTTCGAATAATAGAAGGACTAGGGGGCATTCCATGAAGTTAGCAAGTAGCACATTTAAGACTAATCGGAGAAAATTCTTTTTCACTCAACGCACAATAAAGCTCTGGAATTTGTTGCCAGAGGATGTGATTAGTGCAGTTAGTGTAGCTGGGTTTAAAAAAGGCTTGGATAAGTTCTTGGAGGAGAAGTCCATTAATGGCTATTAATAAATTTTACTTAGGGAATAGCCACTGCTATTGATTGCATTAGTGGCATGGGATCTTCTTAGTATTTGGGTAATTGCCAGGTTCTTGTGGCCTGGTTTTGGCCTCTGTTGGAAACAGGATGCTGGGCTTGATGGACCCTTGGTCTGACCCAGCATGGCAATTTCTTATGTTCTTAACCGGAAGGCAAATGCTCCAAGGAAAAGTAGAGACTGAAGAGGGACCCCGTGTGGATGCATGGATAATGGCATACTAGGCATGCTCAGTGTGCCAGTCAAAGTTTCAAGAAAAGGTTTCCATGCCAGGCTTCATCTGATGATGTCACCCATATGTGAGGATTATCATCCTGCCTGTCCTAGGAGAAAGCAGAGTTGCTTACCTGTAAACAGGTGTTCTCCCAGGACAGCAGAATGTAGTCCTCATATGAGTGACGTCACTGGACAGAGCCCTATCATGGAAAACTTTTCTGTCAAAGTTTCTAGAAAGCTTTGACTGGCACACTGAGCATGCCCAGCATGCCATGATCCCTGTGTCCACAGGGGTCTCCCTTCAGTCTTTTTTTCTGCGATGCAGTTTGCCTCGTGTTCAGGAGCTCTGTGAGATTTCTCACAACTTTTCCTCATTAAAACACTTGAAGTTTTACTTCACAAATAATTTTTCCCTACACGAGTCTCCCTTTGCATACATTTTAATCGATGCTCGGTGAGTACTATGCCCTATTTTTTGGTCAGTTCCTGTCACCTCACTAATGGTTTCCCCGGGTTACCAACCGAATTGCGGCCTTCTTTCTCCCTATGTTTATCATCCTCGGTCAGCCCCACAATGTCTGCGAGTGTCCTTCCTGTGATCCTTCACCGGGTTATCGTAGATAGAGGGATAATGACGTCCACCATTACCGTGGCCGCCATTGATGCTCTCATTGATTCCATCGGTGCCCTCATCCATGCTGTCATCGATTCCATCGATGCCATTGGTGCTCCGCCTGTGCCATCGAAGCTTCCATCGATGCCGCCTTCAATACCGTCGATATTACCACAGCACCTAAAATCAATGCCCTTGGCTAAACAAAACGCTGCATACTTTGGGTTCTTAACCAAAGCCCATTGTAATCCTTAGGCGATAATCCATGCCAGGAGCAGTGAAGGTATGGTGACAGTCCATCACCAATCGCCATCCGAAACAGCGAGGGCATCTACCTCGGTGCTGGGGAATGACCGGGCCGAGCACCGTGGAAATCATCGTCACCGGCACGGTGACCGTCCACCACCAATGCAATCCAGGACATCGGTGGCATCTTACTCGGTACTGGAGAATGACCGGGCCGAGCACCAAGGGAAACATCGCTACTGTCACCGACACTGTTCTGGTCATCTGTGGCAGTTCCTTGGTACTGGAGAATGACCGGGCCGAGCTCAGAGGGATACAGCCAGCACCGACATGGTGCTGGCTGTATCCCTCCATGGAAACGCATTTCGATACATGTGTAGGGAGTAGAATCTGTCAACTGTGTGGTTCGATTTGGATGCAGAGGTCAAAGGTTGGTTGACCTCAGCGCTAGAAGATTTTGCTCGCTACACATGGATTCAGAGACCATTTGTGAAGATGTAGGCATCTATGGAGAAGGTCTGCTAGTGCGTTCAGTATGCCTATTAGATAAGTGGCCTGTAGATGCATGGAGTGTGCAAGGGCCCAGGACTAGAGCTGCGCGGCCTCCTGGCAGAGCGGATAAGGGCCTGTGCGTCACTGTTTGTTCGAGTACCACATTGCCACTATGTTGTCTGTCTGTATCCACAAAGTTTTGTGTGAGAGGCAGTGTTTGAAGGCATAAAGGGCATAACGCATGGCTCGAAGCTCCAGGAAGTTGATCTGAGACTTTTCATGGAGCGAAGTAGATTCGAGCTCTTCATCCCAAGTTGGATGCGATCGTGGCCAAGATCATCTGAGGATTTGGTACTGGATCGGTGATATGGATCAGGGGCGAAAGCAGTTGAATGGCTTAGACCCACTGAATTTTTCTCATGGCTAGTCTGGCCATAGGAGTGACGTGGATAGTGGAAACCATGAGGCCCAGCAATGAAAGAATTGATGGACTGAGGCTATGTTACATGCGTGCAGAGATGTGGACAATTTGATAGGATGTCTGTGCAGTTGTTGGGCAGGAAGGCCATTGAGACTGTAGTGCCCATATCTGCACTATATGGGATTTATAGTAGTTAATCAGAAATCCCAGCCAAATGTAGTAGATTTATAGTGAGTCTTAGAGAATTTAGAGCTCCTTGCTTGAATTGACTCCTTATAAGGCAGTTGTCCAGGTAAGAAAAGGCGTGAATGCTGTTGTTCTTTGTAGATAAGCGGCAGTCCCTGCTAGGCATTTGGTGAAATACACAAGTTGTCGAATGGCAGAACTTTGTATTGAAAATATTGTTGACTCACTATGAAACATATAGAAAGTCCAGAGGATAGAGGCAACCCACTTGTTGTAGTAAGGGAAGCATGGTGCCGAGAGACACCATTCTGAACTTTTCTTTCTGAAGAAATTTGTTGACATTTCTGAGGTCCAGGATGGACGGAGGTCGCCTGCTTTCTATTGAAAGAAGGAAATAGCGGGATTAAAATCTTCCGCCTTGAGACCACGTGACCTGATGAGCAGGTAGGCAGCAGGCATACCATGCTCCCAGCTCCCCCGCTATACTGACACGGTTTTTGAGCACAAATCGCACAATGTGGTGACCCAAAACAAACCGGGGCCAACTCAAAAGAAACTAGAATTACTTTTTTCAAGTGGCGACATAGGGATGGTGGCTAAGCCGCAAAGAAAAGAAAAAGTGTTGGGTCAGCAAGCCAACAACAAAATGGCCACCGGACCTCTGAGCCCCAGCGAGCCAGCAGAAAAGCAAGTCTTAGTCGGGGAAGTCTCACAAGCGGTTGTGCACGCATTGGAATGTGGAGATTACTTACCTGAATCTCGTTTTCCTTAGTGTAGACAGATGGACTCAGAACAAGTGGGTATAGTGTGCTCGTGCTAGCAGTTGGAGACGGATCTGACGTCAGCACAGGTACATATACCCCCACAGGAAGTGAGGCAATTGAGTAATCTTCCTTGCAAAAGCTGTTATGGATATATGTGTACTGACGATCAATGAAATAGGGAAACACGATTCCCCTGACCGATTGATAGGAGCTGGAGACCGCCAGCATTCCCAACCGGAAGGCGTCGACACCTGGCAAAGGGGACGCTCTTATGTAAGAAAAATGCCATGGCTTACCTTGAATCGGTGAAACTCATGTATACTGGCAGCCAGGTGAGATGCTGAGTCCATCTGTCTACACTAAGGAAAACGAGATTATCAGGCAAGTAATCTCCACATTTCCTAGCATGTAGCCAGATGGACTCAGAACAAGTGGGATGTACAAAAGCTTTACTCCCGGACTGGGCGGGAGGCTGCCTGAGGACTGCGTAAGACTGCCCTCGCAAATGCTGTGTCCTCCCTGGCCTGGACATCCAGACGGTAAAACCTGGAGAAGGTATGGAGGGAGGACCACGTCGCCGCTTTACATATTTCTGCAGGCGACAGAATCCTAGATTCCGCCCAAGATGCTGCTTGGGCTCTGGTAGAATGAGCCTTGACTTGTAGAGGTGGTGACTTCCCGGCCTCTACGTAGGCTGCTCTGATAACTTCTTTAATCCAGCGGGCGATGGTGGGCCGAGAGGCCGCTTCTCCTTGTTTCTTCCCGCTGTGAAGGACGAACAGATGGTCCATCTTTCGTACTGTTTCTGTCATTTCCAGATATCTGGGCAGCAATCTGCCGATGTCAAGATGGCGTAGCAAACGCCCTTCTTCTGATTTCTTCAAACCCGCCATGGTTGGCAGGGTTATGGTTTGGTTGAGGTGAAACTGTGAGACTACCTTAGGCAAGAAGGATGGAACCGTGCGAAGATTGATAGCCTCTGGGGTGAGTCTAAGAAAGGGATAACGGCAGGATAGTGCTTGTAGTTCCGAAATGCGGCGTGCTGAACACACAGCCAGCAAGAACACCATCTTCAAGGTTAGAGAACGGAGAGACAGGCCCCGGAGGGGTCTGAAGGTGGATCCCGCTAGGAAATCCAAAACTATGTTGAGGTTCCACAGAGGCACTGGCCACTTCAGTGGCGGATGGATGTGCTTGACTCCTTTCAGGAAGCGGGAAACATCTGGGTGCGTGGCAATAGTCTTGCCATCCCTGCGGGGACCGTAGCAAGACAGCGCAGCCACCTGGACCTTGATGGAGCTGAGGGAGAGACCCTTCTGAAGCCCATCCTGCAGGAAATCCAAAACAATAGGGATTGTGGTCGCATGTGGATTGGCGCCATGAGTGTCGCACCAGGCTTCAAATACTCTCCAGATCCTTACGTAGGTGAGGGATGTGGAGAACTTGCGAGCTCCGAGTAACCTCTTTTCTTCAGCCTAGCTCTCTCAATGGCCAGACCGTAAGAGAGAATTGAGCCGGATCCTCGTGGAGGATGGGACCCTGACGTAGCAGGTCCCTGAGATGAGGCAGGGGAAGGGGCTCCCCTGCCAGCAGTCTTCTCATGTCCGCGTACCAGGATCTTCTTGGCCAGTCTGGTGCCACTAGGAGAACTAGGCCCCGGTGCTTCTGAATCTTGTGGATAAGGGTGCCCAGCAGGGGCCACGGAGGAAAGGCGTATAGCAGGGTCCCTGAAGGCCATGGCTGAACCAGGGCGTCGATCCCGTGAGAGAACGGATCTCGCTTGCGGCTGAAGTATCTGGGTACTTGAGCATTGGACCTGTCCGCTAGTAAGTCCATGTCCGGAATCCCCCAGTGATCCACAATCATCTGGAAGGCTGTGGGCGACAGCTGCCATTCCCCCAGATTTAGGCTTTCTCTGCTGAGGAAGTCTGCCGCGGTGTTGTCCCTTCCGGCAATGTGGACGGCGGAGATGTCCTGGAGATTCGCCTCTGCCCAAGCTTACAACGGGGCTATCTCTAGGGACACCTGTCGGCTTCTGGTTCCGCCCTGACGGTTGATATATGCCACTGTGGTGGCGTTGTCGGACATCACTCTGACTTCCCGGTTCCGCAGTCTGTGAGCAAATCGCAGGCAGGCTAACCAGACTGCCCGTGCCTCTAGGCGGTTGATGTTCCACCCCGACTCTGCCCTGTTCCACCACTCTTGTGTGGTGAGTTCTTCGCAGTGTGCTCCCCATCCGCTCAGGCTGGCATCTGTGGTGAGCAGAATCCACGTGGGGGAGGACATCTTCGACCCCCTGCTCGTGTGGTTGGACTGCAACCACGATCGTAGCTGGGTCCGCACTCTGGCTGGTAGAGGGAGATGCACGGAGTAATTCCGGAAGCGGGGGCTCCAGCGAGAGAGCAGGGAGCATTGTAGAGGTCTCATATGGGCCCTTGCCCAGGGTACCACTTCCAGGGTGGATGCCATGAGGCCGAGAACCTGCAGATAATCCCAAGCTATGGGCCGGCTGGCTCCCATCACGGACCGGAGACGCCTCTGAAGTTTTAACCTTCTCTTGGTAGTGAGACTGACTTTGTCTGCGTGGGTGTCGAACTGGACTCCCAGGTATTCCAATGATTGGGAAGGCTGTAGGCAACTCTTGTTGAGGTTGACTACCCACCCCAGGCTTTCCAGAAGGGCGATCACTCTGTTAGTTGCCCGATGGCTCTCCTCTCATGATTTCGCCCTGATCAGCCAATCGTCTAGGTAGGGATGGACAAGGATTCCTTCCCGTCTGAGCACCGCTGCTACTACTATGATCACCTTGGTGAAGGTCCGCGGCGCCGTGGCTAGCCCGAAAGGCAAAGCCCGGAATTGGAAGTGGCATCCCAGAACCTTGAAGCGTAGGTAGCGCTGATGATCTGGATGGATCGGGATATGCAGGTAGGCTTCCGACAAGTCTAAGGCCGTGAGGAATTCTCCTGGCTGTACTGCGGTCTTGACTGAGCGCAGAGTTTCCATGTGAAACCTCGGGACCCTTAAGTATCGGTTGACTGACTTGAGGTCCAGCACGGGCCGGAAAGTGCCCTCTTTCTTGGGTACCATGAAATAAATGGAATAATGCCCAGAATCCATTTCCCATGCAGGTACTGGGATTATGGCTTTCAAGGACAGGAGCCTCGCCAGGGTAGCTTCCAATGCTGCCTTCTTGTGGATTGGACACAGAGATTCCACAAACCTGTCCGGAGGGAGATTACGAAAGTCCAGAAAATACCCCTCTCGGATGATGGCGAGGACCCACTGATCCAACGTAATCTCGACCCATCTGGGGTAGAATAGGGTTAACCTGCCCCCTATGGCTCCGTCCCCCGGATGGATCGGCTGATTCTCATTGGGAGGCGCAGCCGGGCCCTGAACCCGAGCCGGCTCCCCTCTTGTGCTGCTTGGTCCGAAAAGACTGGTTCCTGGCCTGAGGACAGGGTGCCTGGTAGCGACTCCTATAGGGAGTGAAGCGTTGAGAGCTTCTGCCTCTGGAAGGCCTCGGAAAGGCGCGCTGGTTCCTCTTCAACCTATCTTCCGGCAGGCGAGGTATTGGAGAGGCACCCCATGTGCTGGCCAGTTTATCAAGGTCGCTGCCGAACAGGAGGGAACCCCTAAAGGGCATCCTGGTGAAGCGTGTCTTCGAAGGAGCATCGGCTGACCAATTCCGTATCCAGAGCTGCCTCCTGCCAGCAACAGAGGATGAGACCCCCTTGGCTGTTGTACGGACTAGGTCGGATGCGGCATCCGTGAGGAACGAGAGAGCAGACTCCATGTCCGCTGCCGGAGCATTGTTACGAACCTGTGACAAACAGGAACGCGTCACCACTGTGCAGCCAGTTGCGATCCGCAAAGCTAGAGCAGCCACCTCAAAAGTCTGTTTCAGGATGGCGTCCAGTCGCCGGTCATGAGGCTCCTTGAGGGCCGCCCCCCCCTCAACTGGAATGGTAGTGCGCTTGACCACAGCGCTCACCAAGGCGTCCACCTGAGGGCACGCCAGCATCTCCTTGATTGCCGGGTCCAGGGGGTACATGCCCATCAGGGCCCGACCCCCTTTGAATGAGGCCGCTGGGGCAGCCCATTCCAAATCAATCAGTTGCTGTGCTGCTTGCAAGAAGGCAAAATGGTGAGCTGTAGGGCGAAGACCTTCCAGCAGAGGGTTCTGCGTAGATGGCACCGTAGTGCTGGGGCCTGTAATAGCCAACTCCGCCAGGCACCGAGATACCAGGTCGGAGAGATCTTCCTTGGGAAAGAACCGCCTCATGGTACGATATGGTTCAATCCGAGGGAAGTTCCCCCTCCTCGGGGGGTTCGGACTCATCCTCCGAGACATCAGGGTCCGTCTGAGCCGGACTGCCTGGAGGCGGGTGCCCATGATAAGGGCGCGAAGGTCCAGGGGGAACCTAAGAATGGGGTTTGCTGCTTATTAATAAAGGTGGGGTTGAAATTCATTTATGTATCAGAAAATGTTCTAAATGTGCTGGATCTAAAAACACAAAATTGTTATTTTTAAAAGAGACCAAATATTTGCAAGGATATTTAAGAAAAAAGATGAAAAGGTAGCTCCATTATTGAGTACCTTTTGTCTGAAATTAAGAAATTGTTTCTTCCACATTTGAGTTGCCCGTGCAACATTGGGAAAGATCTGAATTCTTTGCCCAATGACTATATAAAACAAAGAGAGATTTTTTCTCTAAAAAAATACATCATTTCATCTTTGATTCGAAAGCACTCTTCTCCTACGTTTCTGCCCTCACTAAACCATCCCCACCTACCATTCCAGATGATCAAGCTCTCAACAAAGCCTCCGAACTAGCTGATTACTTCAAGGAAAAAATTGATAAATTGACTGTCTCTTTCTCTTCATCTAGTTCTTCTACTCCATCTCCACCCAATACTCCACCCAACTAAATACGACTCTAGAAACTTTCGAAACCACATCAGCTCTTGAGATTGAAAATATTCTCAAGAAAATGAAACCATCCTCTCATCCCTTAGACACAATTCCAAACAACCTCCTCATCGCTATAAGGAATACCATTTCAAAGCCAATTGCCAATATCATTAATTGCTCTCTTTCCCAAGGTCTAGTTCCTGACCAACTTAAACTAGCAATTCTTAAACCTCTTCTTAAAAAACCTAATCTTCCGGCCACAGATCCAGCTAACTTCCGCCCAATAGCCAATTTGCCAATGATCGCCAAAATTATGGAAAAGATAGTCAATAGACAACTATCAGAGTACCTTGAAGAAAACTACATTCTCGCACCTTCCCAGTACGGTTTTCGTAAATCGTTAAGCACTGAATCCCTACTTATCTCTCTCACCGACAATATTCTAACTAATATGGATAAAAAACAACCTCACCTCCTTATTCTTTTAGATCTCTCTGCGGCCTTTGACACTGTCAACCATTCATCCTTATTACAAGGTCTGATAGACATAGGCATTAAGGGAACAGTACTCAGCTGGTTCAAGTCCTTCCTGGTTAATAGACAATTCAAGGTAAAGATAAACAACAAAGAATCACACCCGGTCCCAGCAAATCAAGGAGTCCCTCAAGGTTCCTCCCTCTCTCCAACCCTTTTCAACATTTACCTTCTCCCTCTCTGTCGACTTCTTAAAAATCTAAACCTAACACACTACATTTACGCGGATGACATCCAAATAATCATCCCAATCTCAGAATCCCTTCACAAAACCTTGATTCACTGGAATAATTGCTTGCAACTAATCAATCATCTTCTATCCAGTCTCAGCCTCATTCTCAACAACAACAAAACAGAGATCTTAATTATCAATCATGACGTTAATAACAATCTAATATACCCAGCTGTCCCACTCAATTCTACCACTCCTATAATTAATCATTCACCATATGTACGTGATTTAGGCGTCATGATAGATAATCAGCTTAACTTCAAAAAATTTATAAGCACCACCACTAAAGACTGTTTCTATAAACTTCTTGTCCTGAGAAAATTGAAACCACTTCTCCACTTCAATGATTTTCGGATGGTTCTACAAGCCATTATACTAACAAAAATTGACTATTGCAACTCACTCCTTTTTGGCCTACCAACCTCATCCATCAAACCCCTCCAGATGATTCAAAACTCTGCAGCTAGAATCCTTACCAATACGAATAAAAGAGACCACATAACCCCCATACTAAAACTCCTCCACTGGCTGCCTATTAAGCAAAGGATTCTCTATAAAGTATACACAGCAATTCATAAATCTATTTACAATATATCCCCACTCCACTTAAGCACCCAACTACGTTTTCACTCTTCAACTAGACCTATCAGAGGAGCTTATAAAGGCACACTCTATGTTCCTTCAACAATATCCTTACATCAGAAACGTACCATTTCTTTAGCAGGACCTGTCCAATGGAACATGCTCCCACCAGACATCCGCCTTGAGATCTGCTTTGCTTCCTTCAAAAAGAAAATTAAAACCTGGCTCTTTAGCCAAGCTTTCCAGAACTTTGATTATTTTTACCTCCAGCTATCAAGATTTTCTCACCATCGCAATCCCTTTTGCAGATCACATTTATCTTAGACAATTACGCCTTATTTTATGATTTGATTTCTCAGAGACTTTGCAAGTTTATCAGTGTTATTATTCGAATCTGTTTTCCATGTTTTCCAAGTTCTATAACCTTGTTATATGTACCGCCTCTTGGCATAATTTTTATGTTTCAATGTAAACCGATGTGATCTGTATTTTAATACAGGAACACCGGTATATAAAAATCTAAAAATAAATAAATAAATATATCTTTACAGTAAAAATACTTCTTATAGATTAAATCTTAATGTTGTTCTGCAGAAAAAGAAACAATTAGAGTAGCTCTAGTAAGTATGTAATCAATAGAAGCATCAAGGAATGTAGAAAGCCCAGGACTACCAATCTACCAATCCCACCTTCTTCCTCTGCACTAACTTTTTCCTTGATAAATAATAGATAAAACAGCAGCAGCAGCAGGGCCTGGACGGGAAGCTGATTGCATCTGTACAAAGGCATGGATCCCCTTAAAGAGATCCACCCAGGAAATGGAAGCGGTCTCTAGTCGTCGGGGTACCAGGTCCCCCGGGATCCCAGGTTGTTCGAGACTGCCCTCTAGATCCGGGGTGGCCCCTGGGGAACTGTCAGCAAACCTCGGTTGAGACTGGTCCTGGCCCAAGGCTCCCACTGCCTCCTCACATTGGGCACAAAGGGAGTCTGGCTCCTCGCTGTGCGTGGCTCTAAGCTGGCATGCTGAGCAGAGGCCGAGAGCTTTCACGCCGGAATCAGAAGGCGCTGCCGCAGGAGACGCCGGGGCGTTCAAATGTTCCATCGCGCTTAATATAATATTCGCTCAATAATATACGACAGCAATATACGCGGAATACAAATATGAGCTCAATAACATGCGCTCAATGATATGCGGCAGCAATATACGCGGAATACAAATATGCGCTCAATAATATGCGGCAGCAATATACGCTTAATACAATAATATGCGGCAGCAATATACGCTCAAAGGATATACAATATATGCACAAGAATATGCGATCAGTAATATACGCTCAAAGGATATACAATATACGCACAATAATATGTGGCCAGCAATATACGCTCAATAGTATACAGGCGCCTATCATGGGCGCTCAATACCTGTACAAGGCCGACAAAATGGCGACCTCCACAGCGTGCCGCATACAGGCAACGCCGCCGATCCTTGGACCTCAGAGACCAAATATAAGAGATGTACGCCTTACCTGAACCTTGGCGCTTCCCGGCTGGAACCCGGGAGGTCTCCGGCTGCGGGGGGAGAGGGGAAATACCTTCACCGCCGCTTCTGAGGAAATGCACCCGCTGCCTCTAGGTCCACGCCGGGACCGAGGCGCCTCTTAGCCTGACCCAAGCCCTTCACGCTCGGGGGCTAGATCCCTGCCGCGATTCAGCCACCGGACCGAGGCCTAGACCTCCGAGGGATCACGGAAATCACCCCGGGAAACTCAACTGGGGAAGGGGCCCGAGGGTATCAACCGCAGGAGTGCGGGGCTCGATGTTCCTGTAGAAATTTAGTAAGTAGAATATAGAAAGTAGAAAATAGAAAAGTAGTATTGGAAAACACGCTCAGCGAGCGTGCAGGCTCTCCAAACTGCTTTGGAGACGGAAATTACTGAATTGCCTCACTTCCTGTGGGGGTATATGTACCTGTGCTGACGTCAGATCCGTCTCCAACTGCTAGCACGAGCACACTATACCCACTTGTTCTGAGTCCATCTGGCTACACGCTAAGAAACCGCGATTTTTGGACTTAGCCCAAAAAAGTAATGCAGCAATGAAACGCTGCAGGAAATAAAAACCCAAGTAGCAGACACCCAGCAAAGAGTCGCAGACGTGGCAACAGAGACACAGCACTTGCTCCAGAAACAAGAAAAACTGATTAAAAAGGTTACAAACCTCGAAGACAAAGTAAGACTTAGAGAATAGATCAAGAAGGAATAACTTGAGGTTTGTGGGTATCCCCGAGACTGTACTGGAAAGGGAATTGACTAAAGCTCTGGAAATATGGCTGATAACAGCACTGGGCCTGACAGAGCTGGAAGGCAGTGTGATTGTAGAAAGAGCACACAGATTGGGGGCAAGAAAGCCGGAAGCCACAAAGCCCAGGGTGGTGATAGCCCACTTCTTAAATTTCTTTCATAAAACAGCCATAATGCAAGCATATTGGAGGGGTGCTACACTAGGGTAGCAGAATGTTATTTCGAGACTACTCAGCAGCGGTGTCATCCATACGTAGAGAATTCTCTCGTATTCAACAGGAAACTGAAAGTCACCCTTCAGTATCCAACCCGGCTCCGTATAGAGTACAAAGGGGCCTGGCAGAGTTTTGATTCAGTGGAGGCGATGAAACAGTTTATAACTGAAACAGTGGACTTAAGGTGAAAACAGGACTGAGGTACACCCAGGAAAATATTCAATATGGATGCAAGTGACCAATCCATTTTGCACTCTGCAAATGATTGTTTATCAGGTTGCACAATATGGTTAATATACTATTAAAGTTGATTAGTTAAGATTTTGTAAGCCATAAGTGCTGGTGGGGGAGCCGGTAGGGGAAAAATCAGGTGGTTTCACACCTCCTTTTTATGGAGGATATACGTGTTGAAGACGGGAAGTGTTGGGGGGGCGGGGGGAGATGGGCAAAGGGTTAGCGCTGTAACATTTCTTGGGCGAAGATATACAGTAATAAGTGTGTACAAAATCATGTTTACCGAACAAAAGATACAACAAAGGATAAAAAACAGTAAGGGTAACACCCCTAGGCTGGGAGGAGTGGCCCCACAGTTAATAAGTGACAGAAATGTCCATAGGACATAACTCACCCAGGCCAAGGGGTATGGCTGAAATCTTAAGATGCATATTATGGAATGTGACTGGCCTTGGCTTCCCAGTAAAAAGGGCTAAAATGCTGCAATCGCTAAGATAACATAAAGCAAAAAAATAGCATTTCTACTAGAGACGCATTTAACAGCCGTCGAAAGCCAAAAATTAGCAAGAGACTGGGTGGACAAAGTGTTTTACTCACCGGCATTACATAGGAAAGAGGGGGTAGCCATATTGATAGGGAAAAACACTGACTTTGAAGAGGCCCACGCTATAACAGATGAGGAAGGGAGATATGTTTTGGTGACAGGGAAATTATTTGGCACTGATGTCACCCTGTGTAGTGTTTATGCACCAAATGCTTACCATCATAGCTTCATTACTACATTGATACAAACGGGGACTACTAATCATGGCAAGGGATTTTAGTCAGGTGATGGATCCCGAGCTAGATAAATCAAACCCGGGACCCCATCTGAAATTTAACGTGCACAAGGGCCTACCTTATATATGTCAGCAAATTCCAACTAGTAGACCCATGGGGGATTTTGCATCTGGAATTAAGGGATTATATATATAAGAGTACCTGGAAAACTATGACTACAAATGCTCATAGTTTGGGAAATAAAATCCCAGATCTGCAGGCCCTAATGACGGAGGCAGAATTGGACATTGTTGCTATCACAGATACATGGTTCACAGAATCTCATGATTGGGATACGGCAATACCAGGCTATAACTTGTTAAGGAAGGATAGAGTGGATAGAAAAGGGGGAGGTGTGGCTCTTTATGTCAGAAATAATATCCAAGCATCTGAGCTGCAAGGAAGAAGCACTATGGGTCGACCTAAAAAAAGATGATGGAGCATCCATTTATATTGGAGTGGTTTACAGGCCTCCAAACCAAAAGGAAGAGCCCGCTCTCCCGGTGCGCGCACCGGCGAGGGGCCGGTGCGCGCGATCCAGTATTTAAATTAGGCAACGCGGTGCAAACGAGGAAAAGGAGGCGCTAGGGACACTACCGCGTCCCTAGCGCCTCCTTTTGGCCTGGAGCGGCGGCTGTCAGCGGGTTTGACAGCCGACGCTCAATTTTGCCGGCGTCGGTTCTCGAGCCCGCTGACAGCCACGGGCTCGGAAACCGGACGCCGGCAAAATTGAGCGTCCGGTTTTCGGCCCAACAGCCGCGGGCCGAATTCAAAATTTTTTTTTTTTTTTTTTACTTTTTTTTTACTTTTGGGGACCTCCGACTTAATATCGCTATGATATTAAGTCGGAGGGTGCACAGAAAAGCAGTTTTTACTGCTTTTCTGTGCACTTCCCTGGCGCCGGAAGAAATTAGCGCCGACCTTTGGGCGGCGCTAATTTCTTAGAGTAAAATGTGCGGCTTGGCTGCACATTTTACTTACTGGATCGCTCGGGAATACCTAATAGGGCCATCAACATGCATTTGCATGTTGAGGGCGCTATTAGGTGCCTCGGGTGGGCCGCGTGTTTTCCTCCCCTTACTGAATAAGGGGTAAGGGAAAACACGCGTCCAGAGCAGGGTGACAGTGCGCTCCGACGGAGCACACTTTACTGGATCGACCTGTATGTTAGAAATGTAAAGAAAAGAAAAAGAAAAATAAAACCTATCTGGTTCTCAAAGGAGGTGGCTGACAAAATTAAAGCTAAAAGAACAGCATACAAGAAATATAAAAGATCCCAAAGGGAGGAGCACAAAGAAGAATATCTGATTCAACTGAGGGAGACGAAGAAATTAATCAAGTTGGCAAAAAGTCAAGCGGAAGAGAGGATTGCCAAGGAGATAAAATATGGTGACAAAACATTTTTCAGATACATCAGCGAAAAGAGAAAAGTCCAAAGTGGTATAGTGAAATTGAAAGGTGGAAATGATCAATGTGTGGAGAGAGACGAAGAAATGGCAGAAATATTAAACAAATACTTCAGCTCTGTGTTCACTAAAGAAGACCCTGGAGAAGGACCATCTCTACACAACAAGAAACTGGAGGGAAGTGGAACAGATGAAAATCCATTTACAGTAGATAATGTATGGGAAGAGCTAAAGAATCTGAAAGTGGACAAAGCCATGGGGCCTGATGGGATTCATCCAAGGATACTGAGGGAGCTCAGAGATGTGCTGGCGGGACCGCTGTGCGACCTGTTCAATAGATCCCTAGAAACGGGAGTGGTGCCGAGTGATTGGAGAAGAGCGGTGGTGGTCCCGCATCACAAGAGTGGGAACAGAGAGGAGGCTGGTGACTACAGACCGGTTAGCCTCACTTCGGTGGTGGGAAAAGTAATGGAGTCACTGTTGAAAGAGAGAATAGTGAACTATCTACAGTCCGGAGAATTGATGGACCAGAGGCAGCATGGATTCACCAGAGGAAGATCCTGTCAGACAAATCTGATTGACTTTTTTGACTGGGTAACCAAGGAATTGGATCGAGGAAGAGCGCTCGATGTCATCTACTTGGATTTCAGCAAAGCTTTTGATACGGTTCCGCACAGGAGACTGGTGAATAAAACGAGAAGCTTAGGAGTGAGTGCTGAGGTGGTGACCTGGATTGAAAACTGGTTGACGGACAGAAAACAATGCGTGATGGTAAATGGAACTTTCTCTGAAGAGAGAGAGGTTTTAAGTGGTGTACCGCAAGGATCGGTGTTGGGACCGGTCCTGTTCAATATCTTTGTTAGCGACATTGCGGACGGGATAGAAGGTAAGGTTTGTCTTTTTGCGGATGACACTAAGATCTGCAACAGAGTGGACACGCCGGAAGGAGTGGAGAGAATGAGACGGGATTTAAGGAAACTGGAAGAGTGGTCGAAGATATGGCAGCTGAGATTCAATGCCAAGAAGTGCAAAGTCATGCATATGGGGAGTGGAAATCCGAATGAACTGTATTCGATGGGGGGGGGGGGAAAGGCTGATGTGCACGGAGCAGGAGAGGGACCTTGGGGTGATAGTGTCTAATGATATGAAGTCTGCGAAACAATGCGACAAGGCGATAGCAAAAGCCAGAAGAATGCTGGGATGCATAAAGAGAGGAATATCGAGTAAGAAAAGGGAAGTGATTATCCCCTTGTACAGATCCTTGGTGCGGCCACACCTGGAGTACTGTGTTCAGTTCTGGAGACCGTATCTACAAAGAGACAAGGACAAGATGGAAGCGGTACAGAGAAGGGTGACCAGGAAGGTGGAGGATCTTCATAGGATGACATACGAGGAGAGATTGAAGAATCTAAATATGTACTCCCTGGAGGAAAAAAGGAGCAGGGGTGATATGATTCAGACTTTCAGATACTTGAAAAACTTTAATGATCCAAAGACAACGACAAACCTTTTCCGTCAGAAAAAAATCAGCAGAACCAGAGGTCACGAGCTGAGGCTCCAGGGAGGAAGACTAAGAACCAATGTCAGGAAGTATTTCTTCATGGAAAGGGTGGTGGATGCCTGGAATGCCCTTCCGGAGGAGGTGGTGAAGTCTAAAACTGTGAACGACTTCAAAGGGGCGTGGGATAAACACTGTGGATCCATCAAGTCTAGAGGGCATGAATAAAATGGAGGCATTCAAACACTGCACGGAGCGGCAGTAGCCACAGCGGCATTCAAACACTGCACGGAGCGGCAGTAGCCACAGAGGCATTCACGGAGCGGGATGCCAGTGGCCAGTAGTTGGTGTTCCACCTTCACGGAGCGGAAGGATGGAGGGCTGCTATTTCCAAAAAAAATAAATAAATAAAAACAGGGGTGGGTAAAAGTATGGGGCAAGGGGGTGGCCTGCTTGTTACAGCAGTTGCTACCCCCAATTGAGCTGGATGTCACTTGGATGCAGATTCAAAGCTGCTCTCTAAATTGGGTGGAGGGGAATTAGGGCTGGAGGGTACTGGAAGCCAATAGTAACAGGTGGGAGAGAGAAAAAGGGGAAAAAAAATGGATAAAGTGCGTAGCTTGCTGGGCAGACTTGATGGGCCATTTGGTCTTCTTCTGCCGTCATTTCTATGTTTCTATGTTTCTATATACAAGTAGCTAGGGCTCATATTTCAGTGTCCCAAATTGATTATATACTAGTCTCCCCACACTGCTTTAATAAGAATGGGACAGTGGAGATAGGAGCAATGGAGTTTCCAGACCATGCCATGCATGCAAGGCCCCGGACCGACGACTGCCGCGACCATCGCCACCAGAGCTCTTCAAGGCAAGGCTGACCTCTTCTCGGCGCCCGTGACCCACCTAGCTCTGCTGCTCCGCATGATAGACGTTAACCCATCGGGGTCAGGAGCAAGGCCCCGGACCGACGACCACCACAACTGCCACTACCTGGAGCTTCTCCAGGCAAGGCTGACCCGCCCTGAGTGCTGGGACCGCCCCCCCAATGCCACTCTGGTCGGCCCCCTCGCAAGCGAAAGCAGGCCGTGACTGCAGGAGTCGAGGCGCCTAAGGAGCGCGACCAAAGGAGCCTGCCCCTTTGTGCGCCCCTTAGTGACGCCACTTACAAGCCAACTCCCTTAGCCCCCAGCCTGCACATCCAGCCTCTACCCCACTGCCTCCCCACGTTCTTCCCCTCGTCTCCAAAAGATCTCCAGCTACAGCCTCCCCAACAGCAAATCCCAACAATCCAGATACCCACAAAACCTCCTGTTAATCACCACCGGAGGTACTACTGAGTACACCCCCCCAGAAAGTACTACCTCTCTCCGCCTTTCTTGCAACCCCCTCCCCCCCCCCCCTCAAAACTGATCTTTCATAACTCCTGTCATTTCACATCTTTGCCCACTACAACTCCCTCGCTACCTTTGCCCTCACTATGTCATACGGGCGACTGGACCCCTATTTAACGATACAATACAAATGCCCCTGACGATAAATCGGGGGCATTTGTATTGTATCGTGCACTCTAACGATTTTGGACGATTTTAAAATTATCTGACGATAATTTTAATCGTTCAAAAACGATTCACATCTCTATTAAATATACCCCACGCAATCTCAGTAAACCCTCCACTATCACCCCACCCAATTATACAAGATCTCTGATCCCCTTCATGACATCCCCCTTCACACAATTTATGGGCCTTGCACTGTTCCCCTTAATACTGTTCAATGCACAATCCCTTGTGAAAAAGACGCACATTCTAAATGACATCCTATCAGACTCCAAACCAGACCTTTGTGCCATCACAGAAACATGGCTCAAACATACTGAGATCACACTCTTAAACCAACTACCCACCCACACATGACATTTTCTCCCCGACCCAAAAAAAAAAAAAAGAGGTGGCATACTCCTCGCTGCCAAAAGAGACCTTAGACTAAGCTCCCAAATGGTCAATATTGCCCCTAAATATGAAATTGGATTTTTTAAATTCTCCCAGCTCCAAGTATGCCTTATCTACACACCATCCAGACTCCTCGAAAGCAACGCTTCCCCCGTCATTGAATTTTTCGCAGAAAACAAAGACTTCGATTTACCTACCATCATACCGGGAGATTTCAATCTCCACGTATGTTATAGTAGTGGACCCTTGAACCGGAGCAAGCGATGACACCCACCAGCAGTACTCAGGCGAACTGGTCTCCGGAAGGTGGAGGTTCCTCAATACGGCCTTGTCACGGCATCCTCAGAAAGGCGACTGGTATGCAGTCCGGGTCCCAGGCTAGGATCAAGGCAGGCGGTAGCAGGCTCAGCCAGAATCCAGGCAAGGGTCAAGGCAGGCGGCAAGCAACACGGTCCAGATACCAGGCAAGGGTCAAGGCAGGTGGCAAGCAACACGGTCCAGATACCAGGCAAGGGTCAAGGCAGGCGGCAAGCAACACGGTCCAGAATCCAGGCAAGGGTCAAGGCAGGCGGCAAGCAACATGGTCCAGATATCAGGCAAGGGTCAAGGCAGGTGGCAAGCAAAATGGTTCAGATACCAGGCAAGGGTCAAGCAGGCAGCAAACGGGCACAGTCCTAGTTCCAAGCAGGGGTCGGGGCAGGCGGCAAGCAGCAAAGTCCAAGGCAATCCGAAGTCAAACCAGGAAACACAGAGAAGCAAAGAAACACAGCCAAACCACAGGAACCTGTTGCGAAGGCGTCCTGCCTTTCACTGAGGGAGTTTAAATCTCCCTCGCAGATGACGTCATCTTCCGGTGCCGCCCCTTAAGGGGCGGAGCCAGCCGCGGCTTCCCCGACGCTGCTCCCCAAAGTCACACTGTCGTCACGCCGCGGCCCGTGCGCTGCTGACCGCCGTGACGGGCTGTGTGGAGGAGGTAGGGAGGTCTGGCCGCGAGTGAGCGTGGCCGGGCCTCACAACAACGTAGACGCCCAGCCACTCTCACCCTCATATGAAGCCTTTATCTCCTGCCTCGATGCAATGGGCTTTAAACAAATTATAAACTTTCCCACCCATAAAGCAGGCCACATGCTAGATCTGATTTTCATGAACTCTAAAATAATCACCATTCAAACTCCCACCAGTTCCCCAGTCTGACCACTCTCATAAACACCACCCTCACTATTAAGAAAAAGCAAATGTTGCTTACCTGATGTAACAGGTGTTCTCACAGGACAGCAGGATGTTAGTCCTCACAAATGGGTGACATCGAGGATGGAGCCCAACCACGGAAAACTTCTGTCAAAGTTTCTGGAACTTTGACTGGCCCCTACTGGGCATGCCCAGCACGGCACCAACCCTGCAGCCAGCAGGGGTCTCCCTTCAGTCTTGTTTCAAAGCTACAGGCAGTGCCAAAAAAATAAAATAAGAAAAAACGAGCCCAACACTGCGGGGCGGCGGGCGGGTTTCGTGAGGACTAACATCCTGCTGTCCTGTGAGAACACCTGTTACATCAGGTATGCAACATTTGCTTTCTCACAGGACAAGCAGGATGGTTGTCCTCACAAATGGGTGAGTACCGAGCTGAGGATGTCCGAACGTGCACCAAAAGTACCCAACGGCGTGCAACAGGCACAACAACTGGGGCGGAATTTGGTAGAGGACATCCGCACCCCACTGGTAGGCGGTAGGGTGTTGGTACGTCATGCTAGAAAAAGGTTACGCAAGACAGATTGGCCAAAGATGGAATCTTGCCTTCCAGCTTTATCCAAACAGTAGTGGGCTGCAAATGTATGGAGAGAACTCCAGGTGGCAGCCTTGCAGATGTCAGGAAGCGGCACCGATCGAAGGTGAGCTACTGAAGTCGCCATGGCCCTCACAGAGTGTGCCTTAACACGGTCTTGAAAGGGAATGCCAGCTTGCTGATAGCAGAAAGAGATGCAGTCCGCCAACCAGGAGGAAAGAGCCTGCTTACCCACAAGTTGCCCTAACTTGTTAGGGTGGAAAGAGACAAATAATTGAGTACTCTTTCTGTGGGCAACTGTACGGTCTAGATAGAAAGCTAGAGCACGTTTACAGTCGAGGGTATGCAGAGTCTGTTCCCCGGAGTTGGAGTAGGGCCTGGGAAAGAAAATAGGTAGTATGATGGATTGATTAATATGAAGCTCCGAAACTACCTTAGGTAAGAATTTAGGGTGAGTGCGGAGTACTGCCCGGTCCTGCAGGAGTTTAGTGTAAGACGGGTAGGTAACTAGGGCCTGTAACTCACTAACCCTGCGAGCTGAAGTGATAGCCAAAAGGAAAAGCACTTTCCATGTGAGATATTTAAGGTCACAGGAGTGAAGAGGTTCGAAGGGTGGTTTCATGAGGCGACCAAGAACCAGATTAAGGTCCCAAGATGGGGCCGGAGGACGTAAAGGTGGCTTCAAATGGAGCAAGCCTTAAAGAAAGCGTGTAACGAGGGGTTGCACTGAAATAGGGACACCCTCGATACATTTGTGGAAGGCGGCTACCGCACTGACATGCATTCTAATGGAAGAGGTCTTTAGACCTGATTCTGAGAGATGCCACAGATAGTCCAAAAATTTAGGAATTGGACAGGAAAGAGGATCAAGGGACTGAGAAGTGCACCATGATGTGTACCTTTTCCATTTATAGGAGTAAGATTTTCTTGTGGAAGGCTTTCGTGAAGCGATGAGGACACGAGAAACTGAATCCGATAGGTTAAGTGGTTGAAGGACTAGCCTTTCAACATCCATGCCGTCAGGGACAAGGCTTGGAGATTGGGATGGAGGAGGCATCCGTCGTTTTGAGTGATCAGATGCGGGTCCTTTCCCAAGGGAATGTGGCTGCGGATGGAGAGATCCTGGAGTATAGGAAACCACACTTGGCGTGGCCAGTGAGGTGCTATCAGGATCATGATTCCCTTGTCCTGACGTAGCTTCACAAGAGTCTTCGATAGGAGAGGAAGTGGAGGGAATGCATAAAGCAGACCGGTTGACCACGGGAGGGAGAATGCATCCCTGGGCCGAGAGTGCTGAGTGCGAATGAGAGAGCAGTAATTGGCCACTTTGTGGTTCTAAGGGGGACGCAAAGAGGTCTATGTGGGGATAACCCCATTTCTGGAAGAGAGAGGTCGTTACCAAGGGATTGAGTGACCACTCGTGTGGTTGGAAGACACGGCTCAGCCGGTCTGCCAAGACATTTTCTACTCCCGGCAAGTAGGTGGCCCTGAGGTACATCGAACGGGAGAGGGCTTCTGCCCAAATCTGCGCAGTTTCCTGACAGAGAAGGAAGGAGCCTGCGACTCCCTGCTTGTTGATGTACCACATGGCCACCTGACTGTCCGTCTGAATCAAGATTATGTGATTTGATAAGCAATCTTGAAAAGCCCGGAGAGCGTATCGGATTGCCCGAAGCTCCAGGAAATTTATCTGGTGTCTGGCTTCCTCTAGAGACCAGAATCCGTGAGTTTGTAAATTGTTTACGTGAGCTCCCCAGCCGACATTGGAGGCGTCGGTGGTGAGGATTATTTGAGGATCTGGTGGATGAAAGGGCAAGCCTTGGAGGAGGTTGGATTGATTTGTCCACCAGGCAAGAGACAGACGGAGAGCATTGGTGATGTGAACAATGGTCGACAGAGGCTGAGTTGCTTGGATCCATTGTGATTTGAGAGTCCACTGCATGACTCTCATGGCTAGATGGCCCTTTGGAGTCACATAAACTGAAGAGGCCATGTGTCCCAGTAGAATGAGGAATTGGCGAGCTGTTCCTGTGGGTTGAGACTGCAACTGGCAAGCTAGGGACACTAGAGTTTGTACACATTGATGAGGAAGGAAGGCTTTTGCCTGTAAGGTGTCCAAGTCTGCTCCAATGAAGGATAAGGTTTGAGATGGGAGTAAGTAGGATTTTTCGTAGTTGACAAGAAAACCCAGAGAAATGAGAGTTCGAATTGTCAGGGTCAGGGAAGACCAAGCGATTTGCTGGGTTGGGGCCTTGATCAACCAATCGTCCAAGTAGGGGTAGACATGGACTCCTTCCTTCCTGAGGAACGCTGCAACCACTACGAGACATTTGGTGAAAACTCGCGGTGCGGATGCTAGACCAAATGGGAGCACTCGGTATTGATAATGGTTTTGGCCTACCAGAAATCGGAGGTATTTGCGATGAGATTGAGTTATCGCAATGTGGGTATAAGTGTCCTTGAGGTCTAGAGAGCAGAGCCAGTCCTCTCTTTGCAGCAGAGGGAGAAGCGAGCCCAGGGTTACCATCTTGAACTTCTCTCTGTGAAGGTACTTGTTGAGGGCCCGCAGGTCCAGGATTGGTCGAAGTCCTCCTGACTTTTTTGGGATCAGAAAGTACCTGGAATAGAACCCCAGTCCTTGTTGGGACAGAGGTACGGGTTCTATAGCGTTGGACTGGAGGAGAAGAGAAACTTCCTGCTCTAGAAGAACAGAGTGGTCGGTAAGTCTCCACGCTTGGAGCGGTGGAGAGTCCGCAGGAAGAGTTAGAAAGTTTAGATGGTAACCCTGTGCAATTATTGCTAGCACTCAATGATCTGTGGTGATGCAATGCCATTTTTCTGTAAAGTGGCTTAGACGACCTCCTACTGGTATGTTTGGTAGAGGGATTAGGCATCTGCTCTCTAATTGAAAGTCAAAACCCCGACGCTGGGCCTGGTTGTGGAGCTGGTGTGGGTTTTTGCTTTCGAGGTTGACGAGACAGGCTTTTGATAAGGCTTCGTTGACCTGGACTTGATATGTGGGGGATAATACTTCCATGGACGGAAGAATGACTTTTTAGGTTCCTTCTTAAACGGTTGTTTAGAAGGGAAGTCAGAAGGAATTGATGAGAGCTGTTTAAGGGTCTCATGATGATCCTTTAATTCAGCAACTATTTGTTGAATTTGCTCACCAAACAAATTATCCCCTAAACAGGGCAGGTCAGAGAGCCTGTCCTGAACCTCCGGGCGAAGGTCAGAAGACTTTAGCCAAGCCCAACGTCTTGCCGAGATGGCTGTAGCAGACAGTCTAGTGGAAGCATCGAAGATGTCATAAGATGTTCGTATCTCATGCTTTCCAGCTTCAAAACCTTTAAGTACAAGAGTTTGAAGGTGTTGTTGGAATTGTTCTGGTAAGGTATCTGAAAATTCTTGTATCTGCTTAAAAATGACCCTGTTGTATTGGGTCATATACAGCTGATAAGAAGCTATTTTAGAAATAAGCATGGCTCCTTGGTAAACTTTTCTGCCTATACTATCTAGGAACTTGTTCTCCTTGGTAGGAGGTATAGATGAGTATGGCTTCATTCTTTTAGCTTTCTTTTGTGCTGACTCTACCACAACAGAATGGTGGTCTAGCTGCGGTTTTTGAAAGCCAGGTGCTGACTGTACGAGGTAAGTAGAGTCCGCTTTTTTGTTTACTGGAGCAACAGATCCAGGATTTTCCCAATTCTTTTTGAGAAGGTCCAGAAAAACCTGATGAATTGGAATGGAAGTGATTACTTTTGGGGCATCCATAAATTGGAGTAACTCCATCATTTGGTGCCTGTCATCTTGCTCTGATTGAAGCTGAAAAGGGACCAGGTCTGACATTTCCTTCACAAAATTGGTGAAAGAGAGGTCCTCAGGAGGAGAACTCTTTCTGCTTTGAGCAGGAGAGGGTGGTGAAGGTAAATCATCGGTATCCGTAGAAGAATCATCGCCCCATGTGTCATAAGGATCAGGTTGCTGACCTGTAGGACCTCGAGGGGGTTGGATACCAGAAGGCCCCGGCTGAGGCTCCGAGAAACCCGAAGGTATCACCGGGGGCATCGAAAACACCCTTGGAGGCATCAGTGCCGGCATCATAGAAACATAGAAACATAGAAATGACGGCAGAAGAAGACCAACCGGTCCATCCAGTCTGCCCAGCAAGCCTTACACTTATTTTTTCTCATACTTAACTGTTTCTCTTGGCTCTTAGTAACCTTATGTTCTAATTCCCTTTTCACCCCCACTATTAATGTAGAGAGCAGTGATGGAGCTGCTTCCAAGTGAAATATTAAGTTTGATTAGTTGGGTAAGCGGCAGCATAGCTCTCTGCCATGAAGCAGAGGGCAATGCTGGAAATGTGTGAAGTATCAGTTTTTCTTTTCCCCTGTCATTGAAGCAGGGAGTCATGCCGGACATGCACCGAAAGTGAAGCATGCCTTGAAAGTCACATTAACTATCATCAAATATTGAAAAGCCTAATAATTGGTAATACCTATAGCCCATGAACCCATCCCTGTTTTTTTCTTTTTTTTCTTTTTTTTTTTAATTGGGAGATGTATGCCCTTCATCCTTCTACTCTGTGAAGGTGGACACCTACCACCGGCCACTGGCATCCCGCTCCGTTAATGCCTCTGTGGCTACTGCCGCTCCATGCAGTGTTTTACTACCTGCTCTTTATATGCGTCCTCTAGAACTGATGGATCCCATCCCTGGTTTTTTTTTTATTATTTATTTAATTGGGAGATGACAGCCCTCCATCCTTCCGCTCCGTGAAGGTGGACACCTACCACTGGCCACTGGCATCCCGCTCCGTGAATGCCTCTGTGGCTACTGCCGCTCTGTGCAGTATTTTACTACCTGCTCTTTATATGGACACCTACCACTGGCCACTGGCATCCCGCTCCGTGAATGCCTCTGTGGCTACTGCCGCTCCGTGCAGTATTTTACTACCTGCTCTTTATATGTGTCCTCTAGACCTGATGGATCCCATCCCTGTTTTGTTTTTTGTTTTGTTTTTATTTAATTGGGAGATGACAGCCCTACATCCTTCCGCTCCATGAAGGTGGACACCTACCACTGGCCACTGGCATCCCGCTCTGTGAATGCCTCTGTGGCTACTGCCGCTCCGTGCAGTATTTTACTATCTGCTCTTTATATGTGTCCTCTAGACCTGATGGATCCCATCCCTGTTTTGTTTTTTGTTTTGTTTTTATTTAATTGGGAGATGACAGCCCTCCATCCTTCCGCTCCGTGAAGGTGGAACACCTACCACTGGCCACTGGCATCCCGCTCCATGAATGCCTCTGTGGCTACTGCCGCTCCGTGCAGTGTTTTGCTACCTGCTCTTTTATACGTGTCCTCTGGACCTGATGGATCCACAATGTTTATCCCATGCCCCTTTGAAGTGCTTCACAGTTTTGGACTTCACCACTTCCTCCGGAAGGGCATTCCAGGCATCCACCACTCTCTCCGTGAAGAAATTCTTCCTGACATTGGTTCTTAGTCTTCCTCCTTGGAGCCTCAGCTCGTGACCTCTGGTTCTGCTGATTTTTTTCTCTTGGAAAAGGTTTGTCGTTGTCTTTGGATCGTTAAAGTTTTTCAAGTATCTGAAAGTTTGAATCATATCACCCCTGCTCCTCCTTTCCTCCAGGGTGTACATATTTAGATTCTTCAATCTCTCCTCGTATGTCAACCGATGAAGACCCTCCACCTTCCTGGTCGCCCTTCTCTGTACCGCTTCCAACTTGTCCTTGTCTCTTTGTAGATATGGTCTCCAGAATTGAACACAGTACTCCAGGTGAGGCCTCACCAAGGACCTGTACAAGGGGATTATCACTTCCCTTTTCTTACTCCATCGAAGGCATCGATGGAGCCGATGTGCGTATCGCCCCGGAGGAGTGTATCGGTGGCGAGGGACGACACGGCACCGATGGAACTACTCCCGAAGGAGGAATTCGATACGCTGTTTCTGCACCCAATGAAGTTGGCATCGGGGAGCGCACCGGTGCTGTCGGTGACCCAGGTATCACCGGTGGAAGGGCGGTCATGAGCGCTTCCATCCGGGCAAGCAGCGGTGCCAGCGCTGCTGGTATCGGGTCGATGACTGGTTCCACTCTCGGTGGCAGGATCGGTGCCGAAGGAGTCTGGAACAGTTGCATCGCCTTGTTGATGGCCTCCTGGATCAGCCGGTCCAGTTCTTCCCGGAGACCTGGGGTAACAATACCCAGCTCCGCGGAAGAGGGAGGCTGAGGCTGAGCCGGAGGGACCACCGTCACCGGTGGAATCGCGGCTCCCAAACCCCGATGGGGAGAGGGTTGCCTCAATGTCTCAGAAACAGAAGTGAACGGTGCAGCTTCTGATCGAGACTTCTTCGGTGGAGGCTCGGACGGTACCGAGGTCGATGACTTCGATTCCTCGACAGTCCGAGACTTGCGATGTCGATGACGATGTTTCTCCCTCCGATCCCCACGATCCTCGGGGGAAGGGACGGGAGTCGATGTCCGTGGAGACGTCGATGGCAGACGGTCACCGGGAGGTTGCCGACGATGGAAGGACTTTGACAGTGCCGGTTCCGAGGACATCGATGCGATGGACGGCGTCGGAGTGTGAGCATGGAAAAGGAGTCCCATCTTCTCCATTCTGGCTTTGCGACCTTTTGGTGTCATAAGGGCACATTTGGTGCAAGTCAGGACATCATGCTCACTTCCTAAGCACAATACACAGACTCTATGAGGGTCTGTGATAGACATGGTGCGCGTACAATCTGGGCACCGACGGAACCCCGACGCCATGGCCATTGACCAAAAAATTTAGCCGCGGGACGGTTGAAGGCCAGCAGGCCGCGAAGGCGAAACTCGACGGCAATCGACTAAAAATGGCAAAAAACTTACCGAAACACCGCGGGCTAAATTTAGATAGATGGGGGACTCCTGTGGGGCTTATTTTTACTTCAAAGAAGTTCAGAAGAATTTCCTGTCAGGAATGTGATAAGAGCTCCTTAACCGCGTGGCTACTGCTGCGCGGAAAAAAGAAGATTGAAGGAAGACCCTTGCTGGCTGCAGGGTTGGTGCCGTGCTGGGCATGTCCAGTAGGGGCCAGTCAAAGTTCCAGAAACTTTGACAGAAGTTTTCCGTGGTTGGGCTCCATCCTCGATGTCACCTATTTGTGAGGACAACCATCCTGCTTGTCCTGTGAGAACATCTACTACCCCACCACCGCACAGCCACTCATTCCAGTACCGAAAAACCTGCACCAGAGAGGACTTAATCGTTTCATGCACCGACATCCCCAATAAAATTGACTTATCAAACTCAGGCTCTGCTCTGTCATCCTGGTACAACATCACCAATGACATTGCCAATAAAATCTGCCCCCTCACTACTAAAACAATAAACCCCTCCCGTAACAACAAGAAGTCATGGTACTCACCGGAATTTAAAAAACTGAAAAATGACCTAAGAAACAAAGAAAGGCAATGGCGAAAGCACCCCTCACTACTTGCCTCCTACAAAGCTTCCATGCACTCCTACAGGATTTCCATCCTAAAAACAAAACGTGACTTCTATGCCCTGAAAATCCATGACTTCCAATACAATGCCCAAGCCCTCTTCTCCATTATCTCCGACCTCACGAAAACCACCTCAACACATTTCCCAGACATCGAAAACAAAAGCAAATGTAACGCCCTTGCCCTTTTCTTCCATAACAAAATGTCCAAGCTTACAGCAAATTTTCCCCACTGACACCTTCAACTCCAACCTCCTCCCTTAGAAAACTCTACTGCCAACCTGGACTCCCTTGAAACCACCTCTTCCTCCGAAATAGAATCCCTGTTAAAGAAAATCAAACCCTCCTCTCACCTATCTGACACCATTCCTACCAAACTCCTTCTAACCATTCCCAATATAATAGCGAAACCCATATTTGAAATCAACTGCTCCCTCACACAAGGCCACGTTCCCCCCACCCTAAAACAAGCAGTTGTCAAACCCATACTAAAGAAACCCACCCTCGACCCCACAGATCTCGCCAATTTTCGACCAATCTCTAACCTCCCTCTTCTAGCCAAAATCACAGAAAAATAGTCAACACCCATTTTTCAGAACACCTGGATAACCACAAAATCATATCTTCATCTCAATTTGGCTTCCGTAAATTCTTCAGCATAAAAAAAAACTCTCCTACTAACACACACTGTCACCATACTCAAGGGTATTGACAAAGGGCAATCCTTCCTCCTAGCAATGCTCGCCATCTCATCTGTGTTTGACACCATCAGCCATAAAATCCTGTCAAACCATCTCTCTGACATCGGCATAACAGGATCAGCGCTACTCTGGTTTAAATCCTACCTTGAAAATAGACAATTCAAGTTCAAGCTGGGTAGCAATGAATCTGATCCTATTAACCTTTCCTGAGGCGTTCCCCAAGGCTCCGCACTTTCATCTACCCTCTTCAATATCTACATGTTACCCTTCTGCAAACTCCTATCTGAACTAGGTATCCCCACCATCAAGCATCACTATCGCAACCTGAGTAAACCCCCACCCCCCCCCCCCCCTCCTGCTCCGCCAGAGCAAATCCCTGATACACATCATGACCACCCCCCTCACCCAACTCCTAGGACTCTAACTCCTTTCTATTACACTCTTTAATGCTCAATCTCTTACTAAAAAAACCCATATCCTTGACGACTACTTACATGATGCGAAACCAGACATCTGTGCTATCACAGAAACCTGGCTTAAACACACAGATATTCCTCTAACCAACCAACTACCCTTACAGATCTATGACGTATTTTCTCTTCCTAGACCAAGAAAAAAAGAGGAGGCAGCTTACTATTAGCCGCCAAAATAGAGCTAAGACTGACTCCCCCAGACGATCAAGACCATTACCAAACTTGAAATTGGACTATTTAAATCTAACCAAATACGAATCTGTCTAATTTACACCCCCCCCCCCAGGGCTCCTAGAATCTGATGCCTCCCTGCTCATTGAAATCATAGCCAAACACATTGACACAGACTCTCCCACTAGGGGATTTCAACCTACATGTAGATAACACTCCCCTATCCCCCAATTGTGAAACAATTCTGACTTCCTGTCATGGTTCCTCCGGTTCGTGCACTCCCAACTGTGTCATTTCCAAGGTCCAACCCCATGAGAGAGCTTTCCTGGTCCCTTGAACACTCAAATAGAAGTTCTTTGTAATTTATCCTCACAACTCCCCAGGTGGGGTTTGAACCCTCCCGGCCTGGCTGGAAGGCCGATGCCCTCCCCAGTGAGCCAGCAACTCACCCTGCAAAGGCTGGTCTCAAAAGTTCATCTTAAGTCTCTAACCTTTGTTTTCTTTCCTCTAGGTCATTCACAGGTAACCAAACAACATCAAGTCCAAAGTTCAAAAGTCTGGCCCAATGGGCCTAACTACCATCTCCCACAGTATCTCTCGGGATATTTTCCTTGTCCCTTCAGATACAACTACCCGCTGGCAGTCCCTCAAACAATATCCTTAAGTAGGTACATCCGGATAGTAAAACAATCTTTAGCTCCCGGCTCACCTTCCTGGAAGTCACACCAGCCATCCGTCTTCCATCTAAGCAGGAGCACCAAAGGTCCAGTCTTGCAGGGCAGCATGGTCCTTCTCCTTCAGTCCCTGGCAGGAGACTGAAACTGCTGGGTTAGGGAGTCTCTTTTATACTCTGTAACTCCTCCTCCTCTGCCAGCTGATTGGCTCCAGGGAAGTCCCACCCTTAACCTCCCACACCTGTGAGTTTGTCTCTATGGTTACAGGGGAAGCCACCAGTGTATATCCTTGACTCTGTGTCACCTGGGTTTTCTTCCCTCTCCTTCTAGGACTTTGGTTCCAGGGAGTTTTTTTGTTCCTGGCTTTATTCTACCTACCCGCTCTAGCATAGTGACCCCGTCACACTTCCTTTAAGGCCATGGGGTTTACACAAATCTTTAACAGCCCTACCCTGGATCTTATTTTCACTAACTCATACATCTCCCACACGATTCCACCCAGCTGTACACCAGTCTCCTGGTTGGACCACTCTTTGATCACTACCAATTTTAGAATCAAAAGAAAACTGACTCCCCTGCTCCCAAAAACCACCATCCACTATAGGAAACCATGCTCTATGGATGACCTCGCATCACACCTCACTGAGGAATTACCCAACCTAGACCTCTCAAACCCAGACGCGGCCATCTCATCTTGGCTCTACATATCTAACTCAGTAGCCAATAAAGTCTGCCCACTTACTTCTAAAGAAATTGACCCAGACCTCAAGAACAAACAACCCTGGTTCACGCCCAAACTAAAAGAACTCAAACAAGAGCTCAGACACAAGGAGCACAGATGGCGCAAAGACCCCTCCCCCAGTTCACAGTCCGCTTATAGATCCGCCATGCACAGCTATAGATCCACCATACTCTGGACAAAAAGAGACTACTACGCCAAAAAAATCCACAACTTCTTCTATGATGCCATAGCTTTGTTCTCTTATGTCTCCGCACATACCAAAACCACCCCTCCCCCATCCCTGACGACCTGGCACAAATAAACTCAAATGAACTGGCGATCTATTTCCAGAAAAAAAAATCACTAACCTCCTAGCCCCCTTCATCTCCTCCAACCTCCCATCACCCACGCCTCACTACACCTCTATCCATCCAAAGACCAAGTTCGAGTCCTTCGAACTCACCTCTTCCCTTGAAATTGAATCTATCCTCAAAAAAATGAAACCCTCATCCCACCACTCCGACCCCATCCCCTCCAAACTGCTACTCACCATCCCTACCTCCATCTCCAAAGCCCTAGCAGAAATTATCAACTGCTCCTTATCCCAAGGAATTGTACCAGACACATTAAAACTAGCCTCACTTAAACCGCTGTTGAAGAAACCCAACCTTGACCCAGAAGACCCGAACTTCTGCCCCATCTCCAATCTGCCATTCATCTCCAAACTCATGGAGAGAATAGTGAACACACAACTCTCCGAATTTCTAGAAAATCACAAGATACTCTTTCTCTCCCAATTCGGATTCCACAAAGCACTTAACACAGAATCACTCCTGATTTCTCTCATAGACAACCTTCTCATAGATATAGATAAGGGACAACCTTACCTACTGGCTCTACTCGATATCTCCTCGGCGTTTGACACTGTAAACCACGCCATCCTCCTCAACCGCCTTGCAGACATAGGTATCACGGGTACAGTCCACAGATGGTTCGAATCCTTCCTTAGTAACAGACACTACCAGGTCCAAATAAATAATAAAGAATTCCCCCCCCCCATTAGCTCTAACCTGGGAGTACCCCAAGGCTCATCCCTTTCTCCCACCCTCTTCAATATATATCTTCTACCCCTCTGCCAGCTACTATCAAACCTCAAACTATCCCACTTCATCTACGCTGATGATCTGCATATACTCATACCCATAACTGAATCCATCTCAAAAACCCTCAAGTTCTGGGACAGCTGCCTACACTCCATCAACCTCCTACTTACTAGCCTCAACCTAGTCCCTAACACCTCCAATACAGAACTCCTGTTAATTTCCCCCAACCCCAATAATCCTCCCCCCACCAGCCCTGTCAAGGCGACAGTTGACCACATGAGAGACCTAGGAGTCACTCTGGATAACCACTTAAACCTAAAGAAATTCATCAACAACACTACCAAAGAATGCTTCTATAAACTTCAAATACTGAAAAAGTTTAGACCTCTCCTACATTTCTGGGACTTCCGGACGGTCCTCCAAGCCACCGTGTTCTCAAAAATAGACTATTGCAACTCCCTCCTCCTGGGCCTCCTTGCAAGCACCACTAAACCCTTACAGATAGTCCAGAACGCAGCCACTAGAATCTTAAACTCCAAAAGAGGCGACCACATCACACCCATACTTAAGAACTTACATTGGCTCCCCATAAGCTCCAGAATCATTTATAAGTCCCTTACAATCATACACAGAACCATCCACAATCAACTCCCACTCACACTAAAAATCCCGCTACATTTCCACATTTCAAATAGACCTAATAGAGAGGCCTATAAACAAACCCTCCACACCCCCCCCCCCCCCACCATCAAATCCACCATGCACTCCCTCACCAAAAAACGGGCCATCTCCTTAGCGGGTACTTCCCTCAGGAACGACATGCCCCATGACCTCCGCCAGGAAAGCTGCCCACTAACCTTCAGAAAAAAAATTAAGACCTGGCTGTTCACCCGAGCCTTCCCCTAACTCCACAAAACAGCTATTGAGCCTCAATCCTTTCATAGCCAATCAGATTCCCCTGAAAAAGTCAATGGTTACCTTACCATGCTATGCCATGCTACCCGGCAGACACTACTGTGTCTAATGTAGATTGTTGATTTGCCAGATATCAGACACTACCTTACCCTGCCATGCTATACTATACAGCAGACATTACAGTGTACAATGTATAATGTATATTATTGTTGATATGTTTCCAAGTTCTGCACTACTAATTCCTAGTTAGAACCTCTTCCATTCTTCATTGTTCTTGATTAATCCATGGCTAATCCTATGCTGTTCAATGTAATCCATCTAAATATCGTTCGATGTAAACCTTTCCTTTTGTTCTACCTTTCGTTCTATGTAAACCGACGCGATATGACTTGTGCCATGAACTTTGGTATAAAAGAGAATTTAAATAAATAAATAAATAAATAATGCGCTGCGAAGGTATGGAGAGAACCCCGGGTAGCTGCCTTACAAATATCAGTAAGTGGCACCAAACAGAGGTGCGCTACTGATGTCGCCATGGCCCTGATACGGTGTGCTTTCACACGGTCTTGCATCGGAATGCCTGCTTGCATTCCGGATGCAAGGAAATACAGTCCGCTAACCAGGAGGAAAGGGTCTGCTTTCCCACAGGATTTCCTAATTTGATGGTTTCAAAATAAACAAACAATTGAGTGGATTTCCTGTGGGCGACGTGCAATCTAGATAGAAGGCTAGGGGACGTCTACGATCCAAGGAATGCAGAGCCTGTTCTCCTGAGTTTGAATGGGGAATGGGAAAAAAGGTAGGTAGGATGATGGATAGATTAATATGAAATTCCGAAACCACCTTTGGTAAAAACGTAGGGTGAGTGCGGAGCACTACCCTGTCATGTAGAATCTTAGTGTAAGGCGGGTAGGTAACTAAAGCCTGCAACTCACTAACTCTGCGAGTGGGTGATAGCGAGAAGGAAGACTACCTTCCAGGTGAGATAGCGGAGATCACAAGAGTGGAGAGGCTCAAACAGAGATTTCATGAGCCATCCCAGAACAACATTAAGGTCCCAAGCAGGGGCTGGAGGGCGCCGTGGAGGTTTTAAGTGAAGCAAGCCTCTCATGGAGCGTGTTATTAAGGGTTGAGTTCAAATAGCGATATCCCCCACGCCCTTATGAAACGCGGCTAGCGCGCTGACATGCACCCTGATAGAGGAAATTTTCAGGCCTGACTCTGACAGGTGCCAGAGATAGTCCAGAAATTTTGCCGTGGAACAAGTGAAAGGGTCTATGGACATGGAAGTGCATCAGACTATAAACCTCTTCCATTTGGAACAATAAGATTTTCTCGTGGAAGGCTTTCGTGAAGCCACCAGGACTTGGGACACCAACTCTGAAAGGTTAAGAGGTTGGAGTACTAATCGTTCAACATCCAGGCAGTCAGAGATAGGGCCTGGAGGTTGGGGTGGCGCAGGTATCCATCGTTCTGAGTTATCAGAAGTGGATCCTTCCCCAGAGGAATGTGTCGGCGTATTGATAGGTCCTGGAGGATTGGGCACCACACCTGGCGTGGCCAGTGAGGGGCTATCAGAATCATTACACCTTTGTCCCTTCGTAACTTCACGAGAATCTTCGATATGAGTGGAAGTGGAGGGTACGCATAGAGGAGACCACTGGCCCATGAGAGGGTGAAAGCGTCCCTCGGTTGAGAGTGGTGGCTGCGAGTTAGAGAGCAGAAGTTTTCTACTTTGCAGTTGTGGACTGACACAAAGAGGTCTATGTGAGGGTAACCCCAACATTGGAATATGGTGTCTGCTACCGTGGGGTTGAGAGACCACTCGTGCGGAAGAAACATGCGACTCAATTTGTCCGCCAACACATTGTCCATGCCTGACAAATAGGTGGCTGTAAGGTTCATCAAGTGCGAAAGGGCCCACGCCCATATCTGTGCAGCTTCCTGACACAGTAGGTAAGAGCCCATTCCCCCTTGCATGTTGATGTACCACATCGCCACCTGATTGTCGGTTTGAATCAGGATGGCCTTGTTTGAAAGGCAATCCTGAAAAACCTTGAAAGCATATCCGATCGCCCGAAGCTCCAGGAATTTTATCTGATGTTTCGCTTCTCTGGAGACCAGGTTCCCTGAGTCTGCAAGTCACCGACATGAGCACCCCACCCTACGTTGGAAGCATCTGTTGTCAAGGTAATTTGAGGTTCTGGAGTCTGAAAGGGAAGACCTTGAAGTAGACTGGATTGTTGTATCCACCAGGCGAGCATCAGGCATAGCTGTGTGGTAACGTGAACAATGCTGGACATTGGTAGAAAAGCTTCAACCCACTGGGATTTTAGGGTCCACTGCATTACTCTCATGGCTAGGCGGGCCATCGGAGTGACATGCACCGCAGACACCATGTGACCAGCAGTATGAGGAAAAGACGAGCAGTTGAGGATACTCGAGTCTGTAGATGATGTGCTAGAGAGGCTAGGGTGAAAGCCCGATCCTGAGGGAGGAAGGCTTTCACCTGTATAGTGTTTAGGTCGGCCCCTATAAAGGATAGCATTTGGGAAGGAATTATCTTGGATTTGGGATAGTTGATTAGAAACTCTAGGGAGATCAGGGTATGTAGAGTGAGGTGCAGGGACGTCAATGCGGCTTGCTGAGTCGGAGCCCTTATCAACCAATCGTCGAGATAAGGGTAGACATGAATCCCCTGACTCCTGAGGAAGGCTGCGACCACTATGAGACACTTGGTGAAGACTCATGGAGCAGACGCTAGGCCAAATGATAATACACGTTACTGGAAGTGACGAGGGCCGACCAGGAATCGCAAGAATTTGCGATGAGATGGAATAATTGAGATGTGTGTGTATGTGTCTTCAAGATCCAGAAAGCACAATCAATTTCCTCTTTGCAGAAGAGGAAATAGAGAGCCCAGGTTACTATCTTGAATTTTTCTCTTTGCAGATACTTGTTTAGGGTGCGAAGGTCCAGGATTGGACGAACACCACCTGACTTTTTTGGGATGAGGAAATACCGGGAATAGAATCCCTGCCCCTGTTGGGAGAGAGGCACTGGTTCTATTGCCCGGGAGTGGAGGAGGGTTGACACCTCCTGTTCTAGAAGGGGAGAGTGGTTGGACGATACCCACGTCAGCCTGTTGGCACAGTCAGGAAGTTGAGGTGGTAACCTTGAGTGACTACTGCCAGCACCCACTGATCTGTGATGACTATGTGCCAAATGTTGGTGAAGTGGCACAATCGACCGCCGACCGGTACCGATGGAAGAGGAGGTTGGCATATGCTCCTCAGGGAGGAGTCAAAACCCTGACGCTGGTCCCGCTGAGGAACTGGTTGGGTCTTCTGAGGCCGGGATTGCCTAGACTGACCTTTTTGATAAGGCTTGGAAGGGTGACCTCGGGAAGCCGGAGGATAATACCTTCTTGGTTTGTAGGCCGGCCGCTTAGAGTCTCGCTTGAATGTCCTCTTGGAGGTGGACGAGAACTCAGTAGGCACTGAAGAGAGTTAACACAGATTTCATGGTGGTCCTTTAGCTGCACTACTGTCTCCTGGATTTTGTCTCCGAAGAGATTATCTCCAGCACAGGGCAGGTCAGCCAACCTGTCCTGCACTTCTGGTCTTAGGTCGGAGGATTTCATCCAGGCCCACCTTCTTGCACTAATCCCCGCTGCGGACACTCTAGAGACAGTGTCAAATATGTCGTATGCAGCACAGACCTCATGTTTGCCTGCATCGAGGCCTTTTTGAGCCAAAGCATTAAGGTCATCTCGGAACTGGTCAGGCAAAGATTCAGAGAAATCTTAGATCCTCTTAAAAAGGTTTCTGTTATACTGGGTCATGTATAACTGGTAGGAAGTAATGCGAAATATAAGCATTGAACCATGAAAGACCCGTCTGCCAAAAGCATCCATGGATTTCTGTTCCTTCCCTGGAGGTATGGAGGAATGAGGTTTGGAACGCCGTGCCTTTTTCTGGGCTGATTCCACAACCACAGAGTGATGGATCCAGTTGTGATCTCTGAAACCCAGGAGCTGAATGTACAAGATAGGTGGCACCTGTCTTACGGTTAACAGGCAGACCTGAACCTCTTTAGTAGATCTATCAGGATTTCATGAATAGGAATAGACATGATTTCCTTAGGAGCATCAAGAAATTGGAGTACCTCCAGCATCTTATGCCTTGAATCCTCTTCTGTCTGTAGTTGAAAAGGAACTGCATCAGACATTTCTTTAATGAAGTTAATAAAGGAGAGATCCTCTGGAGGAGAACGCCTTCTCTCTTCAGGAGATGTTCTGAAGGCAGATCATCTGTATCCTGTGAAGAATCATCAGTCCAAGGATCATAAGGTTGTTCACCAGTTCCCTGAGGATCTTCAGAGGGTAGAAATGGCGCCATTCCCGAAGGGCCAGGCCTAGTCATTGACGGCATCGATAGAGGCACCAATGGCATTGATGGCGGCACCGATGGAACTGGCGACATTGATGGATGAGTCGGTGGCAGAATTACAGACAGTGGTATAGGTATCGGTGTTTCTTCGTCTTCCGATGACAAGGGTATTGGCGTCGAAGGAAGAGGAAATACCGGTGTCTTCGGATCCAGCGGCAGAAGAGCACCGATCATCCATCTAGTCTACCCAGTAGTGGTGCGATCGCCATGGGAATTGGATCGGTAACCGGTTCGGGCACCGGTACCAGCATCCATGGAGCTCTTCAGTGCCTTACCGATGGCCTCTTGGATCATCCGATCCAATTCCTCACAGAAGCCTGGAGCGTGGAGCCCCGATTCCTGAGTAGGAGGCAGTATTGGCGCACCCGGAGGGTCCACTGGTGAAAGTGGAATCGCGGCTCCCTGCACCGATGAAGGTAGGGAACGCCTCGGTGACCCGGTCGCAGAGGAGGATGGGGCCATCTCTGCACGGGATTTCTTTGTCGGTGGCTCTGTCAATGCCGAGGGCTTGCCTGAATCAGCGGACTGAGCCTTCCGATGCCGGTGTCGACTCTTTTCACAATGTTCTCCTCGGTCCTTCTCCTGAGGCAATAAGGAAGACGTCGACACCTTCGGAGTAGTAGAAGCTGGTCGGACAGCATCGGTGTCCTGCTGCTGGCGAGAGGTCGATGGCACTGGCTCAGATGAAGTCGAAGCAGTCGATGAAGTCGGGGGTTTTGAATGAAAAAGAAACTCCATATTTTCTAAGCAGGTTTTACGGCCCTTTGGCGTCAATTGGGCACATTTGGTGCAAGTTAGGGTATCATGGGCGGGTCCCAAGCATAATACACAAACTCTATGCGGGTCTGTGATGGACATTGTCCGAGGACAATTGGGGCACCGACGAAAACCCGACGCCATGGCTTCGACAAAAATTTAGTTGCGGTGCGGTCGATGGCCGGTAGGTCCCGAAGGGAAAACTTGATGGGAACTGACCGCAAACAAGGGTAAAGCTTACCTTTTGACCGTGGAGTACAGATTTTTTAAAGAAGTTCCCTGAGGGAAATTCCTGTCAGGAATCTCTACAGAGCTCCTTAACCCACGTGGCTACTGCTGCGTGGAAACAAAGAGACTGAAGGGGGACCCCTGCTGGATGCAGGGTTAGTGTCATGCTGGGCATGCCCAGTAGGTGCCAGTCAAAGTTTTAGAAACTTTGACAAAAGTGTTCTGTGATTGGGCTCCATCCTGTGATGTCACCCATATGTGAGGACTACCATCCTGCTTGTCCTGTGAGAAAACGCTCTCTCACAGCTGGATCCAGGGAGTACAGGCCTTCTAATGTCTGACCCCCTTTAAAATATGTCTCTGGAGCATTCCATTCCAGATCAATTAATTCCTGAATGGCACTGGAACTTGCAATACAAATTTAAGAGACAAGGAGGTGGCCAAATGCCCATCCGCAGAGAGATTAATAACACTAGATCCATCAAGTAACCAGTCCCTAATCACCCGAAGATTACTAGCTAGATTATACAGGCTTAAGTCAGAGACTCCCAACCCTCCCCTACCCCAGTGCTCCCTCAGCCAGGCCAGGGGAATGGGGAATGCGGGATTCCCCCCCCCCGCTCTCCAATAAAATTCACGCTGAGCCTTATCTAGCTGTCTAAGCTCCACGGAGCGTAATTGTAAGGGCAGATTCTGAAATAAATATAGCCATTTCGGCAGGATATTCATTTTGAAAAGGTGAACTCGACCCCCTAAAGCAGAACTTTCCAAAGTGTGTGTCGCGACACTTTAGTGTGTCGCTTGAGGTGTGCCGGTGTGTCGCGCAAGCCCGGGGCACGTGACACACCGGCAAGTGGGAGCCAATGCGGCCGCCGGTGGAGCTCATCCCACTGGCGGCTGAGCAGTGAAATATCGCTGTGCTGTGTGCCGGAGACACACAGCAGTAAGATCGGCATGGCCGTGGTGGAGCTCACCTCACCACGGCCGGAAGAAGAAAAAGGTCACGTCGAAACGTGCAGGTGCTCCTCCTCCTTCCTGCCCATGCGGCCCGGGAAGAAAAATGTTGCCGGAGCCGCACGGGCAGAAAGGGGGAGGAGCATCAGCCGCGTGCAGAAGAGGAGCAGCAGCGGGGAGAGAAGAGGAGGAGCAGGGTCCCCACCGTGAATCGGCCCGAGAAGATCAGGGCCGCTGCCGTCGCCGCCGCGATCGGCCCGAGAAGATCAGAGCCGCTGCAGAGCCCATCCTGCAGCAACCCGTGAAGAGGAGGCCCAGAGGTAAGAGAGAGGCTGAGGGCCCGTAGAGTGCGTGTGTGAGGTGAGTTGAGCGATTGTGTGCGTCTGTGAGCTGAGTTGAGCGATTGTGTGCGTGTATGAGGTGAGTTGAGCGATTGTGTGCATCTGTGAGCTGATTTGAGAGATTGTGTGCGTCTGTGAGCTGAGTTGAGAGATTGTGTGCGTGAATGAGGTGAGTTGAGCGATTGTGTGTGTGTATGAGGTGAGTTGAGAGATTGTGTGTGGGAGTGAGGACCTGAATGTTTGCAGAGACAGCATGTGAGAGAGCCTGTGTGTGTGTGTGTGTGTGAGAGAGACAGCATGTGACAGTGAGAGCCTGTGTGTATGAATGATTGTATGAGAGCATGTGACAGTGAGAGTATGTGCTTGAGCAAGACAGCATGTGGGAGTGAGAGAGAGCCTGGGTGTGTGAGAGTCAGACAGCATGTGCAAGAGAGAGACTGTGTATGAATGATTGTATGAGAGAGAGCCTGTGAGTGTGTGTGAGAGAGAGAAAGCATGTGAGAATGAGAACCTGACTGAATGTATGAGGGAAGAAGATAGATGGAGAGAAAAGAAATAGAAAAAAAAGACAATATGAAAGGAATTGGCAAAAAAATAAGAAAGGGGAGGTGGAACAAAAAAGCCTGTGACCAACTGATTAGAAAACTAAGATCAGATAGCAAAGGTAAAAAAAAAGAAATAAATTACTTTTTACTGATTGGCACATGTAATCTTTGGTAATGTGCAAGAGTAGCACTTTCTCTATGCTGATTTCATAATGTACGAGATCAACTGGAGGAAGTGGAAGCCCACGGGGCCTGCACAGAGGAGGCAGCAGAATGGGCTTCAGTGCCAATAGCAGCAATCAGCGCCTCCTCAATAGCCATGCGGCAGCAGTGACAGTGGCAGCAGAGGAATGAGAGAGGCTCCGAGGTTGCTGGCAAAAGAAAGAGAGGGGGTTTGCCTTTAGTGTGTGCCTGCCTGAGGGTGTGTCTGTGTATGAGAATGTATGGGTGTCTTCCTGGGGTTTGTATGTGTGAGAATAGGTGCTGGCCTGTGTGTGGTGTATGTGTGTGTGAGTATGAATTGGTGCCTGCCTGGGGGTCTGTGTGTGTGAGAATGAATGTGTGCATGCCTGAGAGAGTGGTGTGAAAATGAATGGAAGCCTGCCTGGGGGTCAGTTTCAGTGTGTGAGAATGACTGGGAGCTTGCCTGGGTGTGTGTGTTTGTGTGTATGTGAGGGAGCCAGAGAGAGTATGTATGAGAAAATCCAGGGGAGTAAGAGTTTGTGTGGGGGTGTGTGTGTGTGGAGGGAGAGAGAGTGTCTTAGAGCTTGAGAGTGTGTCAGTGTCTGTGAGAGCGAGAGGTTATGGTGGGTATAAGAGCATGAATGTGTATGTATGTGACAGTATATGTGTGAGAGAGAATGGAAATGTGAGTATGTGTGAGAGAGAGAGGATAACCTCCTAATCCTTGACAATATCAGGGTGACTGGAAATCAAGAGCTCCCACGTATGGAGCTCTTGATTTCCAGGCTTTTTAAAATCCTTATTAGTTTTAATTATTGGGTGTTATTTGATATATGTGCTGTTTTGAAATATTTTATTGGTGTTTAGGAAATTGTAAAAAATGTATATGATTTTAATGAATAGAAATTCTATTTATCAGTAGTTTTAAAATATTCTTTTATTAGTATGGTTTTACTATTATAACTGATGCTTTATGTTTCTTGATTTTATTTGTTTTATGAGGAATGGTGGTTCTGTTTTTCCATTATTAATACACAGAATCTGGCTTCTTGGGGTTTCCATTTCAGTTTTTGTCTAATTTGTGCTCCTTTATTTTGTATTCTGTATTTGGTGAGGGTCTGTCTCTGCTCTGTGTGTGTGACCATGATGAGAGATTCTGCTAGCATAGGGATCTATAGCAATCGGGTTTGTTTTGTTTCCTCAGTAGGTGGTGTATTGGTATTCTAGGACCCAGTATAATATTTACCCTTGCTTTTTCACAGGTAGGGTTATTGTTGTTAGAGTCCTTGGTGTTATTACTGTTATGTTATGATGGGATTGCAGTATAGATTTTGAGTGTCTTTTTTTTTTTGCGAGGTTTTATTTTTGTTCACAATGTGCCTGGCAGTGGAAGGTGTTTGCGCTGCTGTTACTGTGAGGTGACACCAGAATTTGAAAACATCTTTTAGTATGACGAGCTGTAAGGGAAACATTCAAGCTCCATTGTTTGGGGGAATTTCAGTGTATGCACAGAGTTACAGAACTGGAGGTGCAGGATTTATATTGACATTCTGTCCCTTCCTATAAATTCCAGTCTTCACTCTCATAGCCATATGGAATTAGTTGAATGAGGCTATCAAATAATTTTATAGTGTGAAACTGGCCAGCTTTTTAAAATTACGCAGAAGACCCTTTGGACTTTCTTATTAACACCAAATATTCAAAAGCTGTGTTCATCCCATCAAGCTCATATATCTCATTAAAGAGGTAAATTGAATAACACAATAACTTTGTTTTATTATTGTTACTCATAAATTATAACAATAACATTAATCTTGGAATATTATATATTTTTAATATAAATGAAAGGTTTTCACAAGATAGGTTGTGTCGTGAAACATTTTATTATGTATATAGTTAAGGAAACACATAAATTGTCGAAATACATTTTGTTCGTTTAACCTTTAACCTCTGGTTTGCTAGTAGACTGAATTACTGTGTCCCGAAATTATGTTTGTCTAAAAAGTGTGTCACCAACATGAAAAGTTTGGAAAGCTCTGCCCTAAAGAGAGAGGTAAATGTGCCCAAGTATGCAGTTTGTCCTGGGTATGTTGTAACAAAGGGAGCACATTCAATTTGTATAGGCGGGAAAGCATACAGGGTATAATAATTCCAAGGTATGTGAAGGAAGGTCCCGCCCACTGGAGGGGAAAGTCCTCACCCCACGTATCCTGCAAAGAGCTCGGAAACGCCAAGGCCACCGATTTACTGAGATTTAAACGAAGGCCTGAGAAAATCCCAAAATCCCAAAAAATACGAAGTAAGGGTTGAAGGGAGTTTCGGGGATCTGTAATAAAGACTAAAATATCATCTGCGAAAGCGGCATATTTAAATGTTGCATATTGAAATCGCATACCTTTAATTGCTTTTGCCATTTGTATTGCCTGCAATAAGGGCTCTAGCTGGAGAACAAATAGAAGGGGAGAGAGAGGGCAACCATGCCTTGTACCCCGCATCACTGAGAAGGTCTCAGAGGTGGAGCCATTCACTATGACAGTAGCTTCTGGAGCCTGATAGAGGAGTCGGACCACATTTAAAAACAAACCTTCAAATCCCATTCGCTGCAGAACCTAAAAGAGATATTCCCATTCCACCCTATCGAACACTTTTTCAGCATCAAAACTGATAGCGAGAAAGGGTGCACTCATCTGCTGACATATCGTCATAGCGGCCAGCACCTTTCTGATGTTAGTCAAGGCATATCTCCTTCAGACAAAGCCAACCTGATCTTGACCCACGAAGGAAGTAAGTATATCAGATAAGCGGTCCGCCATAATTTTGGCCATCAGCTTTTGATCAAAATTTAACAAGGAAATGGGTCGGTAAGACTCAGGGGCTAAGGGATCTTTCCCCTGTTTATGAATGAGGGTAATATTGGCTAAATTAATGTGGCCTGGAAAGGCTCCGGTAGTAGACAGAGCCGTAATAACATTCATTAAATAAAAGGGAAAGCGCCAATGAAATGTGGCATGGGGGCAGCCTCCTAACTGGAAGTCCAGACGTACCGGAGCATGGTCTGAAACTATAATTTCTCCAATGGTCACAGCCTCCACCTTAACAAGACTACTGGCACTAATAAAGTAGTTGGTACGAGATAACATACCATGGGCCCCAGAAACATGTGTAAAATCTTTCTCGCCTGGGTGAAGGAGACGCCACACATCCACCAAATGTAGGGATTGCTCCAAAAAAGTGGGACCCTTCCCATATCCTGTCCGGGCTCCGGCAGGGGAGGATCTATCCAGCTGATCATCCCAAATGGTATTAAAATCCCCTCCCACCAGCACACAATCCCCTACATATGGTAAAAGCCATTTATGGATTTCCCGGTAAAAATCGAGACTGTAATTATTGGGGGCATAAACATTACACAGAATGACTCTAAGATAATATAGTGCCCTAAAGGATCTTTGATCGTATTATGAACCTGGAGGGGAACATGTTTATTAACCCAAATGACCACACCCGCGGACTTAGAAGTACCAGACGCATAAAAAACCTCCCCACCCCAGCATCTACTTAATTTATCATGTTCGGCATCAGTAAGTTGGGTCTCTTGCAGAAATGCAATATTCACTCGCTTGCGCTTAAGGAGAGAGTGTATCTTGGACCGTTTAATAGGTGAATTGATCCCACATACATTTCACGTAATTAAACTAGTGATATGACTAGAGTGATATCCGAGAAACGTTTTCCATGAAAAAACCAAACAAGTTCATTGGCAACAGGGGTCCTCCCAGCCCGAACCCCCAGTTACCTAGCACTGGATGACTGTGAAATTCATAAAAGAGAAGTGAATACAACTGGTAAAATTGCCCCAAGTGGACCTGAACCAATCCCCCCAAATATCTCAACTTCCCCCCAACCCTACCCCCCTTCTGCTTCGCAACCCCATTTGCGATAGCAACCCCCATGAGGTACTTTGAGACCACTACCATGCTGGCATAGCCCACCCCCCACCCCATCAGCATCTGAACAATCAAGGAGAACAAACAAGGACGTATGAAACAGAGCAACATATAAGTAGTAGACCTGCAATATGACCAGAATAACTAAGGAACAACCTGTGGAAAAAAAAAACAAGTCAGCCATTACCCACTGGGGAGATATGATCAATCATAACCTCTCATACACTTGGGAATATAAACAATTATAACCCCACATATACTCTGAACTGTAGGCATCTCAGGAGACTTCCATCAACCAGCTGAGAGAGAAAAAAAACATAGTAGAGGCAGGATTATAGCCCAATACAATACAGAAATGAAGAAGGTGCATTATGCCGGAGGGTGTCCTCCTCAGCAAATAGGGAAGCAGAAAAAGAGAAAATATACATAAATGCGCCCCAAGTAGGGCCAGGAATCTCATGGTAAAGAGCAAAAAGCACCAACGAGTCAGGGCATTGTTATAATTAAATTATAACTCAGTCCAAATGAGAAGAAAAAATAAAAAAACCCACAGAGCCCCTGTGGGCAGGTCTGACGAGAAAAAGAAAGAAAAAAAAACAAGTCTCTGCTGGGAATTCAAAAAATTGGCTACAGGTCACTCACCCAAAGAGAGAAAGACTCCAGGGAAAAAGCACGGGTAACCAGTCCTCAAAGCTACAAGAGCCAAGGAATATACACCACGGGGACCCACGTCCGATCGAGGAACTAAGCAGGCTGAGATCCAGCTGCAGCAGACTCTGTCTCCTTCAATAAGGATTTGGCTTCATGGGGTGACGTGTACCATGTCACTCCGGCATCCGTTGTCACCCGGAGACGTGCTGGATAAAGTAGGGAGGCACGGAATCCCTGCGCCAACAACTGCGAACATATTGGAGCCATGGCCTTCCTCTAAGCTGAAACAGCAGCTGAGAAATCCTGAAAAATGAGGACTTTATGATTTTCATAATGCAGAGCATGGCCCTTTCTCATAATGGTCATAATCTCCTGTTTTGCGCAAAGTTGAGGATCTTAGCCACCACTACACATGGCTTAAGGGCTTCAGGCCTCCGGATTCCCAGCCTATGCGCCCGCTCAATGCGCAAGTGGCCCAGTGCTGGAGAGAGAGAGTTCCTTGGTCAGCCAAGATTACCAAAAAGCAGGAAGGGAGCGATCCTCCAGTGATTCGGGCAAGCCCACAAATCTTAAATTTGACCTCCTGGATCTATTCTCTAGGTCCTCGAGCTTTGCAGAGTGTTTTTCCAGCTCTGCCTTCAGGGCAGTGATATCTCTCTGTGCCGTGTGGAGGCCATCTTGTGCCTCTGACACGCGGCTCTCTAACTCCCCAAAATGATTTTCAAACCTGTTGAGGTTGGCGGAGATGTCAGCTACCGCCACCGAGATCGTCTTTAAATCCGGCTCTAATGCCTCCAAAACTGCGGCTTTAATTTCGGCGAGCGCCGGCATGGGGCTGGGTTCGGCTGAGGCTGCCATGACAGGGTATGAAGAAGGCAGCGCTACTTCCCTCCCCTTTTCTTTCGCCGGTTTCATGGGTCGAGCCGGCATGCCACATAAGAAAAAAACAGCGAAATAAGGAGCAGTGCCCCGAGGTTAATTAGATCACTTAGGGCCTCATTTTCTAAAGTATCGCAGGCCTGCGATACTTTAGAAGATGAGGGGCGGGGGGCCGAAACGGGGGCAGACCTGTGCTAGCCGGCAGCGATCGCACTGTCGCGGTGCGATCGCTGCTGGTTTCGCACCCAATAGCGCCACCATATTAGGTGTCAGGGCCGGTGCAAGGGTATTAGGCGCCCTAGGCGAAACATCAGCTATGCCGCCCCCCCCGCCTCCACACACAATTAACTTACATTGTGCATTAATGAAAATAACGAAGTCTGTATTTATAACAGAACACTTATTTGACATTTTTATGCCATGTAAACCATTGAGATGATTTGTCTTATCGACGGTATAGAAACTCTTTTATAAATAAATAAATAAAAATATATAAAATAAACATAAACCAAAGCTATACTTGTTGCTCAAACAAAAAAAGCAGACACATCACATAATATTAAATAATTAAAATGGCAGTCAATCAAGAAAAATGAACTTAAAAAAGCCATCTTTACTTACCCCCCTCCAGCAGCTCTCTTACTCTTCTTCCATGCAGGCTGTAGTACACACCAGAAGCAGCAGTAGTGGCTAAGCTCTATACCAGGGGTCAGGAACCTTTTTGGCTGAGAGAGCCATAAACGCCACATATTTTAAAATGTAATTCCATGAGAGCCATACAATATGTTTAAAACTAAATACAAGTAAATGTGTGCATTTTATGTAAGATCACACTTTTAAAGTACAATAAGTCTCTGAAAATATTACACCAGGCCTTAAGACACCAATACATCTCCTATTAGGAAAACGGACCAAGTCAGGCTGCTATAGAGTCCTACACAGAAACAACACACCAGCAGAAAACCTCACCTGAATCACGTGCTGTCCCTCACCTAACATAGAATAAAGAGACCAAAACGGATAAGAAGAAGCATGCAGAAAAATCTGAATTGGAAACTGCAACAAGCCAGAGTCTCTGTATGCAGTGTAACAAAGGAAAAAAGAAACATCACCCATCCTTATAAAACAAATCAAGAAATATAAAATCATCAGCAGTAAAACTGTACTAACAAAAGAACATATTTCGAAACAGCTGATGAGTGGAATATCCAATAATTAAAAACATTTCCAGATACCAACAAAATATTTAAAAATAGCAGACACAAAGACCCAGTAATGAAAAATAATAAGGATACAAAAATTTTTTTGCTCTGCATACCTGGGAACATTTGATATCCAGGTGTCCTGAGATTGTTCTGAATTAGCAGGAGGTGGGGTGGTTTGCTTGGAACTTTCTCCTCTCTCAGTCACATACCAGCGCTCTCTCTCACACTGGCTCTCAATGACACACCTATACACACATGCTCTCAGTACTCACATATACACATGTTTTTTCTCTCTCATATAGGCTCTTAATTACACATTTACACACATGCTGTCTATCTTTTCACGCTTACACACACACACAGGCTTGCAATCACATAAATACATGCTGTCTTTTTCTCTCACACACAGACTCTCATTCACATGCTTACAAACATGTCCTCTCTTTCTCTCATTTACACACAGGCTCTCAATCACATACTCACATGCTCCGTCACCTAAATCAGCTTTCAATCACACACAGACACACATGATCTCTCGCTCTCATTTAAACACATGCTCTCAATCACATACTCACATGCTCCATCACCTAAACCAGCTGTCAATCAGACACAGACACACATGATCTCTCTCTTACTTATACACACAGGCTCTTAATCATACATACACATGATTTCTCTCACACACAAAGGATCTCAATCATACACACATACTCTTTCACACAAACTTACACATACAGGTTCCCAATGGTAAACTTACATTCATGCTCTCTCTCTCACAGGCAGGCTCTCAATCACAGACATACTCTCTTTCACATACACAGGCTCTCAATCATTCACATACATGCAATCTCTCACTCACACACACAGGATCTCAAACACACATGCTTGCTCGTTCATTCACTCTCTCTCTCCCCCACCCCGGGAACTCGCGGCAGCAGCAGCCTCCTCCCAACGCTAACCTCTTCATTTTCAGCCCTCGCGGAGGCGGAGTCCCATCGGCCGCGGTTGAAACTCCATTTTCCTCCGAGCCGCGCTGCAGTCTTCTTCCCGTCGGACACTAGCATGGCCTCTTCTTCCCGCGCAGGCACCTGATGCTCTCCACTTCCTCTTCCGGGCCGCGGGAAGAAGAGAGCACGCCGCGGCAACCGGCGTGCTCTCTTCTTCCCGCGGCCCGGAAGAGGAAGTGGAGAGCATCGGGTGCCTGCGCGGGAAGACTCCCGCGCAGGCACCCGATGACTCCAGCGCTGGCACCCCGGCTGACTCCAGTCGTGCCCGGCGTGCTCTCTTCTCCTCCCCCCCCCCCCCGCGGCCCGGAAGAGGAAGTGGAGAGCATCGGGTGCCTGCGCGGAAGAAGAGACCACACTAGCGTGGTCTCTTCTTCCCGCGCAGGCACCCGATGCTCTCCACTTCCTCTTCCGGACCGCGGGGGGGCGGGAAGAAGAGAGCACGCCCGGTGCCGCTGACTCCAGCTGTCCTGCCGCGTTCCGCCCGGGCTGACAGCAAAGGACTCACATGCTTGAAAGCGCGGCTCTCTTAATTTTACCGGGGCAGTGCCGCCCCCGGGAGCTGGCGCCCTAGGCGACCGCCTAGTTCGCCTAGTGCTTCCGCCGGCCCTGTTAGGTGTAGCTAATGGGAGCGAAATAGGCAGCAAAAAGGCACCTACCTTTTCGCTGTCCGCGGCATCGGCCCCGGTGATGCCCTGACTCCTCCTCTTCCAGGGCCAACTCCGCCCCCATCCTGGTATCGCACACGATAAGGGGCTTTTCGCGTGCGAAAGGTCCCTTATCGCGTGCGAGCGGCTTGGAAAATGAGGCCCTTAGCTGGATGATTAGGATGCGGATGGGGTGCGATGTCAAAGGCCAGGCACTGAGAGAGAAGGAATTACATCCTCCTCCCTCAGTGCATCATGTGATCTCCCCACCATTCTGTTTTTTGTACACCATTATGTATGTCACACATGACATGGTTCACATTTTTAAGAATGTACACGTCTTTATGTTTTTTTGTTGATTTATGTTAATTTTATAAGTCCTTGTATGTGTTTTTAATTGTAATATATTTGTTTCTAGTTGCCCCTGAGGCAGCTCTCGACCAAAGAGCGAAACTCGGCCAGAGTCGGGCAAATTTCAAATAAAGGGCATTTTATATACCGTTTCTTCACTGCTGTACAGCCAACTGGATCGACTTCCGATTTGTTTTCTTGGTACTATACTATTTATAATGGGAAGACCTTATATTGATTTGTGCACCGCGGTAGAAGTGATTTTAAGTTCAAGCCGATGCTATTGTTGTGATGAGTGTATTTAAGTGGGCTCAAATCACAATTAAAAACCAATGCTCAACCAGCCTATTAATTATTTTATGCATCCCATAATGCCTGATTTACCTAAGTTAGTATCATTGGAGTTTGCTGACATTTTTTCAAAGTATTTTTAGTTTGTTAATCTTTTATTGTGTATTAAAATTGACATTAGGCATGAATGTTCCTGTTATTAAATTTGTGTCATGGCAGTATCTTGAATGACCCTATTTTAACTATTTATCTAAAGATTTCCCTTGCCATTAAAAGACTGATGCTATAATATATCTTATTGTCCATGTTATATGTTGAATTCTAACAGCTCTAAAATTTTCCCGACACTTCCCTTTATATACAATTTAAGGGGGTTATTTTTCAAGCTGCGATAGCCCATTATCGAGTGCGTTAGGCTGTTATTCATGTGATAATGCCCTAATGTATGCGATAATGGGCTTATTGCAGCGGTAAAATTAAAATTAGGGGAAGGAGTGGAGTTTGGGAGGAGTTAGGGAGGGGTTTAGGGAAATGGGGTGGTGGCACCGTTGCCGGTGATAATGTTTTGGACATTATCACCGGCAGTAGCACGGGAAATAGCACCACCTTTTAGTGTGGCGCTATGGGGGTGACAGTGTGCAGCATGGCCGCACCACCGTAGGCAAAACTGTACCGCCATGATGCAGTCGGCTGCACACTAGCACCCTCTTACCTCCTTTATCACCGCAGCTCATCATTCCACACGGAATGATGAATCTAGCCCTAAGTGTGTGCTGCTGATCCTTCATACATGTGTGAACAAATATTTGTAGGCATTGGGTGGAAACATCAATGTGTGACTTTTAACTAATTGGAAAGTATGTAATTCATAAATTACTAAATTATATTCTAGTAATCATATGGAATATAACCCCCGCTTTTTTTTTCTCCTCTCTCTCTTTCTTGCTTCCTCACTTTGTTCCTCAATGGATCGCATTATAAAAAAACTTCACTGTATTAATTTTCATTATCTAGGTAAAAGTAATTATATTTGTCTAATTGTTTGACTAGTTTATTGAGTTTATTGAGTTTATCATTTGACTGTCTTTACTATAATACTCCTGTGTTTATAAATTGTGCAATGTCTTTTTCTGTATGTTTTAAGTATCGCTTTATTTATAATTTATATTGGTTTTAGTCTTGTTTTTAGAAATTTTTTATATATATTAGATTATTTGATAATTTTATGCATATTTTGCAGTCCCTGCTACAGCCCCGCTAAAGGGTGAAACTCGGCCTGAGTCAGGCATTATCGAGGGGGATTTTTAACTTTTTACATCTGAATTGACTGTCTAATAAAAGAGTCCTGACATCTAAGGAGATTGATCTCTTCCTTTTCTGTTTGCCCCCTGGTTCTACTTGACCGACTACTGTCTTGTTTTCTCTGAGTTCCTTGTTCCCAGCCTTCTTCCTTATTCCTTGGATTGCCTTGGCTTTGGTTTCAGACTGGATACTGACCACAAGATATGCCACCTGCCTCAACCCTTACCTGGATACTGACCTCGAGATACAATGCCTGCCTTGACCCTTGCCTGTTACCTGATCACAACATATGCCACCTGCCTTGACTGCTGTCTGGAACTTGATCTCTTACTGAGCTGCCTGCTCCTGAACTTGAATAAATCTCAAAAACACCCACCACTGGGGGGTGACATGGGAGCACTACTCAATTATCGAGAAGCATTTTGGATTTTCACGTTAACATCTTCAGCTCCGAGGGGTATGAATGAAGAATTAAATTTCAACATCTTATTGTAATCCAATCATCGACATCACTGGGCACCCATAGACGCCCAGGAGTACGTGCAGTGTGCATTGTGCATCGTTTATTATCATTTTGAGATCGCGGTTTTGCGAATTTTTAAAGTATTCAGCTATCAGAGTGGCGCAGTACAGTTTAGGAGGACGTTCAGAGCCCTGACGGGTTCCATCAGGTCCGCAGCCCCAATACAGCAAGCCGGAGAACAGTTCTCTGTCAAGTCGGTTCCTGATGTCATCAGGGACCAGCCTTCAATTTGTGAAACACATCAAACATTGGGTGGTTGAAAAGGGCCGCCCCTCAATGGTTAAAACTGCTGATAGGTTCTTGACAATTTTGTCTCCTTGGATTGGCTCTATAGGTATTTTTCACTTGTATATTTAAACAGGGACCAGTGAGTTTCAGGGCATTCATCCGGTGGCTCAGAGCGGAGCATAGCCAGCATGACGCGGCACACAGAAAGGTATTGACATTAAGAACAGCCCTCGGCGAGGTCAGAATCCTATGAGGTTGGTTACTTTTGACATCATATTCCCCTGAAGAAAGATTATCGTCTGAAACACGAACTGTTTGTGTCGGGATTGGATTTCAACGTTTGAACACTACCAACAAAACAGGGAAGTCTCTTTATGTACCCGCTGTAAATTAAAGGGTAGTTTAGAAGACCACACCAGTTTCTTCCACGAGGAAGGTTAATATCAGCATTGCCACGGATGCCATTGAATTATTTGGGACTATACTTTCAACACAAAAATTTTTTTTTTTTTAATTTTTTGCTTTTTTGGAGGTGGTGGCAGGTTGATGATTATAACCATTCATACATTGGTGCGGAGTCACCTACACTATATATGAAACCTTCCACTCCCTCCATAAATATATTTTCAGTCTTTTTTGCAAAGTCTTTTTGAAAATTAAACAGGTCCACAGAGTGTAGGCTGATAAGGAATTTTTTGAGTTTATACAACACTTGACATTAAATACATCTACAGTAAAATACAGTTCGACAGCGATAGAGCAGCTTCGTGTTGCCCTTGATTTATTTCTTGTTCCTGAACTTGGCCTTATCTCCAATGCCTCCTCTTCTACTAGACTTCCATTGCTGCAGAGACCCCACGTAAGTCCTGCCGGCCCCAGTACCTGAGGGCTCAACCTAAGGGGAACGTGGACTGGTTGTGGTAAAGCTCCAGTGGGGTCTCTGCTCTTCATCAGCCTCGCCTACCGACGGTGTGGACCTGTGGGGCTCCTCCCCACAGGTATTGTCAACTCCCCCTCGGTCCAAGGGTCCACCAGCATAACACTCTCCCTGGCATCACTTACCTTCTCTTCTCTTTCTCTCCACTCTTTTGGCATTATCAGCTTCTTTTCTCTGGCACCATTACCACCTTCCCTCTCCCCCAACCCCTCTCCCTCCATCCCCTGGCATCATTACCACCTTCTCCCTCCACCAGCTTGACACCACCACTTTCTTCTCTTCCCTGGCATCATCTTCTTCTTCTCTTCTTTCTACCCCCTGGAATCATCATCACTTTCTCTTCCCTTCCCTCCAGCCCTCTAGCACCATCATCATCTTTATCTTCCGTTCCCTCACCTTCTACCCCTCTAGTATATCATCACCTTCCTTGTCCAGCCAACTCAGCCCCAGTCTAGCCCTAGTCGTCATCATCTTCCCTCTTTCTCATCCCCTGCCATCATTATTTTTATTTATTTATTTTATTTAACATGTTTTGTATACCGTCATTCGGTTTCGCCATCATAATGGTTTACAGAACATAAGAACATAAGAAAATGCCATACTGGGTCAGACCAAGGGTCCATCAAGTCCAGCATCCTGTTTCCAACAGTGGCCAATCCAGGTCATAAGAACCTGGCAAGTACCCCAAAACTAAGTCTATTCCATGTTACCATTGCTAATGGCAGTGGCTATTCTCTAAGTGAACTTAATAGCACGTAATGGACTTCTCCTCCAAGAACTTATCCAATCCTTTTTTAAACACAGCTATACTAACTGCACGAACCACATCCTCTGGCAACAAATTCCAGAGTTTAATTGTGCGTTGAGTAAAAAAGAACTTTCTCAGATTAGTTTTAAATGTGCCCCATGCTAACTTCATGGAGTGCCCCCTAGTCTTTCTACTATCTGAAAGAGTAAATAACCGATTCACATCTACCCGTTCTAGACCTCTCATGATTTTAAACACCTCTATCATATCCCCCCTCTGTCGTCTCTTCTCCAAGCTGAAAAGTCCTAACCTCTTTAGCCTTTCCTCATAGGGGAGCTGTTCCATTCCCTTTATCATTTTGGTCGCCCTTCTCTGTATCTTCTCCATCGCAATTATATCTTTTTTGAGATGTGGCGACCAGAATTGTACACAGTATTCAAGGTGTGGTCTCACCATGGAGCAATACAGAGGCATTATGACATTTTCCATTTTATTCACCATTCCCTTTCTAATAATTCCCAACATTCTGCTTGCTTTTTGGACTGCTGCAGCACACTGCACCGACGATTTCAATGTGTTATCCACTATGACACCTAGATCTAGCATGGGTTATTTTTACCTATATGCATCACCTTGCACTTATCCACATTAAATTTCATCTGCCATTTGGATGCCCAATTTTCCAGTCTCAAAAGGTCTTCCTGCAATTTATCACAATCTGCTTGTGATTTAACTACTCTGAACAATTTTGTGTCATCTGCAAATTTGATTATCTCACTCGTCGTATTTCTTTCCAGATCATTTATAAATATATTGAAAAGAAGGGGTCCCAATCCAGATCCCTGAGGCACTCCACTGTCCACTCCCTCCCACTGAGAAAATTGCCCATTTAATCCTACTCTCTGTTTCCTGTCTTTTAGCCAGTTTGCAATCCACAAAAGGACATCGCCACCTATCCCATGACTTCTTACTTTTCCTAGAAGCCTCTCATGAGGAACTTTGTCAAACGCCTTCTGAAAATCCAAGTATACTATATCTACCGGTTCACCTTTATCCACATGTTTATTAACTCCTTCAAAAAAGTGAAGCAGATTTGTGAGGCAAGACTTGCCCTGGGTAAAGCCATGCTGACTTTGTTCCATTAAACCATGTCTTTCTATATGTTCTGTGATTTTGATGTTTAGAACACTTTCCACTATTTTTCCTAGCACTGAAGTCAGGCTAACTGGTCTGTAGTTTCCCAGATCGTCCCTCGAGCCCTTTTTAAATATTGGGGTTACATTTGCTATCCTCCAGTCTTCAGGTACAATGGATGATTTTAATGATAAGTTACAAATTTTTACTAATAGGTCTGAAATTTCATTTTTTAGTTCCTTCAGAACTCTGGGGTGTATACCATCCGGTCCAGGTGATTTACTACTCTTCAGTTTGTCAATCAGGCCTACCACATCTTCTAGGTTCACCGTGATTTGATTCAGTCCATCTGAATCATTACCCATGAAAACCTTCTCCATTACAGGTACCTCCCCAACATCCTCTTCAGTAAACACCGAAGCAAATAAATCATTTAATCTTTCCGTGATGGCCTTATCTTCTCTAAGTGCCCCTTTAACCCCTCGATCATCTAACGGTCCAACTGACTCCCTCACAGGCTTTCTGCTTCGGATATATTTTAAAAAGTTTTTACTGTGAGATTTTGCCTCTACAGCCAACTTCTTTTCAAATTCTCTCTTAGCCTGTCTTATCAATGTCTTACATTTAACTTGTCAATGTTTATGCTTTATCCTATTTTCTTCTGCTGGATCCTTCTTCCAATTTTTGAATGAAGATCTTTTGGCTAAAATAGCTTCTTTCACCTCCCCTTTTAACCATGCCGGTAATCGTTTTGCCTTCTTTCCACCTTTCTTAATGTGTGGAATACATGTGGACTGTGCTTCTAGAATGGTATTTTTTAACAATGACCACGCCTCTTGGACATTTTTTACTTTTGTAGCTGCTCCTTTCAGTTTGTTTCTATCAATTTTCTCATTTTATCAAAGTTTCCCTTTTGAAAGTTTAGCACGAGAGCCTTGGATTTGCACACTGTTCCTTTTCCAGTCATTAAATCAAATTTGATCATATTATGATCACTATTGCCAAGCGTCCCTACCACCGTTACCTCTCTCACAAAGTCCTGTGCTCCACTGAAAATTAGATCTAAAATTGCTCCCTCTCTCGTCGGTTCCTGAACCAATTGCTCCATAAAGCTATCATTTATTCCATCCAGGAACGTTATCTCTCTAGCGTGACCCGATGATACATTTACCCAGTCTATATTGGGGTAATTGAAGTCTCCCATTATTACTGCACTACCAATTTGGTTAGCTTCCCTAATTTCTCTTAGCATTTCACTGTCCATCTCACCATCTTGACCAGGTGGATGGTAGTATACCCCTATCACTATAGTCTTCCCCGACACACAAGGGATTTCTACCCATAAAGATTCAATTTTGTATTTAGTCTCATGCAGGATGTTTATCCTGTTGGACTCTATGCCATCCCAGACATAAAGTGCCACACTTCCTCCAGAGTGCTCCTCTCTGTCATTGCGATATAATTTGTACCCCGGTATAGCACTGTCCCATTGGTTATCCTCTTTCCACCATGTCTCTGAGATGCCAATTAAGTCTATGTCATCATTTACTGCTATACATTCTAATTCTCCCATCTTACTTCTTAGACTTCTGGCATTAGCATACAAACATTTCAAAGTTTGTTTTTTGTTTGTATTTTCATTCTGCTTTTTAATTGATAGGGATGTTAGAATTTTTTAGCTCAGCTGAGTTTTTAGTTACAAGCACTTGGACTACTTTTCTTATAATTGGAACCTCACTGTCGGGATGCCCTAATTCTAATGCATCATTAGTATCCTTTAAAGATACCTCTCTCCGAACCATGCGCTGCTGAGCGACTGTCGGCTTTCCCCTTTGTTCTAGTTTAAAAGCTGCTCTATCTCCTTTTTAAAGGTTAGCGTCAGCAGTCTGGTTCCACCCTGGTTAAGGTGGAGCCCATCCCTTCGGAAGAGACTCCCCCTTCCCCAAAAGATTCCCCAGTTCCTAACAAAACTGAATCCCTCTTCCTTGCACCATCGTCTCATCCATGCATTGAGACTCCGGAGCTCTGCCTGCCTCTGGTGACCTGCGCGTGGAAAAGGGAGCATTTCAGAGAATGCTACCCTGGAGGTTCTGGATTTAAGCTTTCTACCTAAGAGCCTAAATTTGACTTCCAGAACCTCCCTCCCACATTTTCCTATGTCGTTGGTGCCCACATGTACCACGACAGCCGGCTTCTCCCCAGCACTGTCTAAAATCCTGTCTAGGTGACGCGTGAGGTCCGTCACCTTCGCACCAGGTAGGCATGTTACCAGGCGATCCTGGTAATCAGTACAGTAATCATAATGGTTGGACAGAGTAACATCAGGGTTTCTACAGAGATTATTATAGTTGAAATGAGTTTGGTAACAATGGAAGAAATAACAGGGAGGGTGTTAGTTATTGTATAATGGGAAAGTTTTTGAGAGGTGTATCGTGGGTTTCGTGGTTGTGCTGAGATTTCATGGGTGGACCAGATGATATCTCTGATTTCTTGCTGTTGTATTGGGTGGGAGTCTGCTGGTGTTGATGATTGAGAGCGTCTGAGTAGGGTCTGGTAAACAGCCAGGTTTTTAACTCTTTTTTAAAGGTTTTGGTGTCTGATTGAATTCTAAGATTGAAAGGTAAAGAATTCCATAGAGAGGGGTTGGCGATGGATATAGCTCTCTCATGGGTTGTTAATAGATGCATGGTTTTTGCATGAGGGATTTTGAGGAGGCTTTTATTCATTGGCACGTTTAGCTGTTTCTCCCCCTCCCCTGGAAGCCAGCACAAGTCTGAGCAGCTGCTGATGCTTTCTCCTCTGCCAGCTTGCTTCTGCAATAATAACAGCTTGAGGCCAGCATGTCTTACACAGAGAGAGAGAGAGAGGCAGCAGCAGATAGGCTGGCAAGAGGACATCCTGCAAGCTAGGAAGGGAGAAAAATGGAAGACCATCAGCGCCTCCTCTTTTCATATCCAGCTCTTCTCGGCACATCTGCATGTCAGTCATAGCACCCTAGTGTGCCGCAGCACACTAGTTGGGAAACACTGTTCTAATGTGCTCCAAAACAAAACTCAGAAGTGAACTGTGATTCCTTCAGTTGCAAGCTCCCCACCTCCATTGTCCCAGAAAAGACAAAACAATCTGTCTTGCCTTGATGGAGGTAGTGAGCCTGCCTCCAAAAGAGAACCAACAGTTAGCAGCACCTGTGAGGGCTGGGAAGGGGTAGAGAGAGGGTGGGGGAGGGGAGCCAAAGCACTGGAGTGAGCCTGCTGGAGGTGGTGTCTGTAGGGTGGAGGAGATGAAAAAGAAACAGAGCAGTCCTTTCTTCTCAGTTCAAAAAAAAGCTAGCCAGATGCCTCCATCACACTGCTGGCTCTCTCCTTAACAAACTGCAGGAAGCAGCCTGAGTCCTGGAATCTCCCAGCAGTCTTTGCAAAGCCAGCTCTTGCAGCTGTCTGTATGTTGTATATAGATGCTATCAGCACATTATGGTGCAGGGAATTATCTGAAATAGCATTCTCTGAGCTAGAGCTCCCAGCAAAGGAAGAAAACAGCAGATGCCAGTCCAACTGTGGCACCCTTGCTGTGCTCTTAAATCATGCCAGAACTCAGAAAAAGTTCAAGGTTAACCACCAATTTAGCTTCAGGTAAGCTCCAAAGGCTTGGGACATCTATCCATGGTGAACCTATCTCAAATGGTAGTCCCTGTCCAACCAGCTTTTAACACAATACTTGCTGTACACTCTTGGACGTGATGAACCCCACCATGGCCTATGGCAGCGAAATCTCACTTGCCGAGGGCTCTCCCAACATTTAGCTGGAACCATATCCTAAACTCAGCAATGTTGTGTATAGCTGTAAACACATCTATGCTCATGGTTAAGCAAAATTGCTTACCTTGTAATAGGTGTTATCCCAGGACAGCAGGATGTAGACCTCACACATGGGTGACATCATCAGATGGAGCCCTGGTATGGAAAACTTCTGTCAAAAGTTTATAGAATCTTTTGGCTGGCACTCTGAGCATACTGAGCACACCCAGCATGCCATGATATTCTCAGCTACAGGGGTCTCCCTTCAGTCTCGTTTTTAGCAGTATGCGTAAGCTAAAAAAATAAAATAATAAAACGTATCGGACCCAACTCCGTGGGGTGGCGGGTGGGTTCTGTGAGGACTACATCCTGCTGTCCTGGGATAACACCTATTACAAGGTAAGCTATTTTGCTTTATCCCAGGACAAGCAGGATGATAGTCCTCTCATATGGGTGATTAGCAAGCTACAGGCTGAGTCATTCTTACATTATACCAACAGCATACAACTTTTGCAACGGGCATAACAACTGGTGGACTGCTGGAAAAAATGAGACAGCCTGAAAATCACAATAGGATGGATGTAGTAGGAGTTGGTGTTAAACTGGAAATAAGTTCTTTAAGACAGATTGTCCAAAGGCTGAATCTTGTCGTTGTTCTTTGTCCAGACAATAATGAGCTGCAAAGGTGTGAAGGGAACTCCATGTTGCAGCTTTACATATGTCTAGAATGGGCACTGAACGATAGTGTATTACTGATGTAGACACAGCCCTTACTGAGTGTGCTTTTACTCACCTCTGGAGAGGAATGTTTGCTTTTTCATAACAGAATTCAATACAGTCTGCTAGCCAGTTGGAGAGAGTCTGTTTTCCTACCGCAACTCCTGGTTTATTTTTGTCAAAAGAAACAAAGAGTTGGGTAGATTTCCTATGGACCGCCGTGCGGTTCAGGTAAAAGGCTAGTGCACGTTTACAGTCTAAGGTGTGTAAGACTCTCTTCTCTCCCTGGTGAGAATGAGGTCTTGGAAAGAAAGTAGGCAAGACTATTGACTGATTGATGTGAAAATCCGTTACTACTTTTGGTAGGCATTTGGGGTGAGTGCGAAGGACTACTCTGTCATGCAGGAACCTTGTGTAGGGTGAGTATGTGACGAGAGCTTGCAACTCAGTGACCCTCCTAGCCAATGTAATAGCCACTAAGAAAAATACTTTCCATGTAAGAAATTTCTCATCACAGGAGTGCAGAGGCTCAAACGGCTACCGCATGAGTCTCGTCACTACTAAATTTAAGTCCCATTCAGCGGCCGGCGTTCGAATGGGAGGCTTAAGGTGAAGTAAGCCTCTCATAAACCGACTTACTAGGGGTTGTGCTGTTATTGGCGCATCCCCTATGCCCTTGTGATATGCCGCTATGGCACTTAGGTGTACCCTTACCGAGGATGTCTGGAACCAGAATCCGAAAGGTGGCATAGGTAATCTAGCAAAGAAGAAGTGGGGCATGAGAAAGGGTCAAAACCTTTTTGTGTGCACCACTTGGTAAATCGAGTCCACTTAAAGTGGTAAGATTTACGTGTGGAAGGCTTTCGTGAAGCTACGAGAACTTTAGAGACTTGTGTTGAAAGATTAAGTGGTTGCAGAATTAAGCTTTCAACATCCAAGCTGTTAGGGCAAGAGTTGTCAGGTTGGGATGCCGCAACTTGCCCTGATTCTGAGTTATGAGAGTGGGTTCTGTACCCAGGCGGATTGGTTGTGAGATTGAGAGGTCGAGGAGTATGGGAAACCATACTTTGTCGAGGCCAGTACGGGGCTATGAGGATCATTGTCCCTCTGTCCTGTTGTAACTTCACGAGAGTTTTGGCTATGAGCGAGATTGGAGGATACGCATATAGAAGTCCTGTGTTCCAGGGGTGAGCAAAGGCGTCCCTGGGGAATGCTTGTCGACATCTGTGGAGGGAGCAGAACTTTCCACTTTATGGTTCAGTTTGGACGCAAAGAGGTCTATGGTTGGGCAACCCCAGCGTTGAAAGAATTTGCTCGCTACACTTGGGTCCAGCGACCATTCGTGGGGATTGAAATGTCGACTGAGATCGTCCGCTAGGATGTTTTGAATGCCTGCTAGATAAGTTGCTCTGAGAAGTATTGAATGCTCTAGAGCCCAAGCCCAAATCTGCACCGCTTCCTGGCAGAGCAGATAAGAGCCTGTGCCTCCCTGTTTGTTTATGTACCACATTGCTACTGTGTTGTCCGTTTATATCAGCACAGTCTTGTTGGAGAGGCAGTCTTTGAAGACATAAAGGGCACATTTCATCGCTCGAAGTTCCAAGATGTTTATCTGACACTGCTTCTCAAGAGTAGTCCATGTCCCTTGTGTTTGAAGGTTGTTGACGTGAGCTCCCCTCCCAAGGTTGGAGACATCTATGATTTGTCCACCAGTGGAGCGATAGGCATAGCTGGTGGGTGATTTGAACTGTGTACGACAGTGGTTGGAAAGCTTGTAACCATTGAGATTTCAAAGTCCATTGAGTCCTTCTCATGGCTAACTTTGCCATAGGAGTGACATGTACTGTCGAGACCATGTGTCCTAGTAGCACCAGAAGTTGATGGGCAGATGCGAACTGGTGATGAATTATGTTGTTGGCCAAGCATGCTAGATTGTTGGCACGGTCGCTTGGAAGGGAAGCTTTCACCACTGTGGTGTCGAGGTCAGCTCCGATAAATGTGAGGAGTTGAGATGGCTTGATGTGGGATTTTGGATAGTTGATGAGAAATCCCAGGGAATGTAATAGTGTTATTGTGGTGTTCAAGGCAGAGAGAACTCCCTGCCTGGATGGACTTCTGATTAGCCAATCGTCTAGGTATGGGAAAACTTGAATGCTGTTTTCCCTAGATGTGCGGCAAACACTGCTAGACATTTTGTGAATACTCGAGGAGCAGAGACCAGTCCGAATGGTAGAACTCGATACTGGTAATGGTTTTTTTCCCACTACAAATCGTAGATATTTGCGATGTTGTGCGGAGATTGGTATGTATGCATAAGCGTCTTGAAGATCTAGAGAACAGAGCCAATCTCCCCGTTGAAGCAAAGGCAGGATGGTCCCCAGAGACACCATCCAGAATTTTTCTTTTTGCAGAAATGTGTTGAGACTGTGTAAGTCTAAGATAGGGCGAAGGCCGCCTGTTTTCTTTGGAATTAGGAAATAGTGGGCATAGAACCCCATGCCTTTTTGATACCAGGGCACTGGTTCGATAGCCCTGGCAATCAGCAAAGTAGAGAGTTCTACTTGTAGTTGAGGTGTGATGACCATGCTTGTCCAAAGTGGAATGAGTGGAAAATGCGGGGGTATTGATTTGAATTTTAGGTGATATCCCCGACTTAGTATGGCTAATACCCATTGGTCTTTTGTGGTGAGACTCCATTGGTGTTTGAAATGATGAAGTCAACCTCCTACTGGCAAGTGTGGCATAGGGTTGATGGAAAGGCTTCTGTTCTCTTGATTTGTCTCAAAAACCTGCTGCCGGACCAGTTTATGATAGTGGTTGGGGTTTTTTGTTGTTTTGGCTGACGTGGACGTCCGCTTTGTGGTGGACGATATGGACGCGCTGAAGAAGCAGGTGGGTAATATCTTCTAGGTCTATGGAAGGGTCTTCTGGTGTCCCTTCAAGTTGATTTTCTTAGGGAGGATGGCTGATCTGCTGGCAGTTTGGAGAGCTGGCAGAGTGTCTCATGGTGATCTTTTAACTGAGAGACTGTAGCCTGAATCTTTTCCCCAAAAAGATTGTCTCCAGTACAAGGGAGATCTGCCAATCTTTCCTGGACTTCTTGCCTGAGGTCCGAGGCCTTAAGTCAAGCTCACCTTGATGTTTCAAAAGCATCATAAGCTGCCCGTACCTCGTGTTTGCCAGATTCCAGTGTATTCAAAGCCAGTTGTTGTTGCTGAGGAAGATCATCGGCAATACCTTGAACTTGTTTCCACAAGTTTCTTTGGTACTGTGTCAAACAAAGCTGGTACGCCGCAATACGAGATACCAGTATGGATCCCTGAAAAACCTTTCTTCCTAAGGTATCTAAGAACCATTGCTCCTTTCCTGGTGGAACAGAAGAATGAGGTTTCTGCTTTCAGGCTTTTTTTCTGAGCCGATTCCACGACTATCGAATGAGGTGGCAGTTGGGGCTTCTGGAAACCTGGAGCATGTTGCACTAAGTAAGTGGCAACTGTTCTACAATTCACCACTTGTACTGAGCAGGGATGCTCCCACATTCTTTGTTGAAGTTCTAAAAAGACTTCATGGATTGGGATTGCCATTATTTCCTTTGGTGTGTCCACAAATTGAAGGACTTCTAGGGCCTTATGTCTGGTATCCTCCTCCATCATCATTTCAAAGGGAATTGTGTCCGCCATTTCTTTAATAAAATTTGTAAGGGACAAATCTTCGGAGGGGATTTTCTCCTCTCCTCTGGTGGAGAGGGCTCAGATTGCAATTCCTCTGACTCTGTATCAGTATCTACATCCTTCCAGGGAGTATACTGAGGATGATAAGGCGAATCGGGATCGTCTGGCTGTATATGATGCTTTGTTTTAAAAGCAGATTTGGATGGAATCTGCTTTGGCTTCATTGGTAATGAAGGCATCGATGGAGAATCGATGGGCCTCGATGGCATCGATGGGAATCGATGCCGGGTGTCACTGGATGGACCTGGACGCCTTGGCATCGAGGGATCTTTGAGTAGCATCGAGGGTTTTTCCGGTACTCGATGCCGATGAAGGCCCGATGGCCCTGGGATGGAATCAGAGTCCCTATCGTCTTCATCCGATGACCCAGGAATCGGGATGGCAGGAGACACCGGTGGATGCATCGGCATCGATGGAGTTGATGGTTGCATCGGTGGAACCGGTGTCGTCGGTGCCGGAGGAAAGATTCCTATCAAGGCTGAAATATCGACTGGTCAATGCCTGAGTCGGTGTCGGTACCAATGGTACTGTCGGAGGCTGGAAGTTTCGCAAAGCCTCGAAGATGGCCTGCTGGACCATATTTGTTACCTCTTCCCTGGAAACTGGGACTGTGTCCACTGTCATTGGGGAAGGTATAGCTGGCGCTACTGGCACTTCCACGACTAAGCGTGGTGGCACATTCTCTAACACCGAGCCCGGTGGAGAGCGCCGCGGTTCCTCGTGTACAGTCAGTCGAGTTGACTCAAGTACCCGGACTCTCTTTGGCATCGGTTCGATGTCCTTCGAAGACGATGCCTGTGTCTTTCCATCCGATGGATCGATGTTGATGGCATCTTTTCTCCCGATGTTCTTTCGATGCCGAGGAAGACGCTATCGAGGATACCGATGGTGACGGACGGTCATCGGTCCTTTTTTCTCCTTGATGTTTTGCCACCGAGGGAGGTGTCATTCTTGGAGATGATGTCGACAATGACGATGGGATTTTCTTAAATAATTCTTCCATCTTGTCCAAACGGGCACGCCTGCCCTTCGGTGTCATCTGAGCACAGGTTGTACAAGCCCGGACATCGTGGCCTCATCCCAGGCACAGAATGCAGACAGTATGGGGGTTGGTAATCGACATAGTCCGGTTACAATCCGGACATTTTTTGAACCCGGAGGCCATAATGAAAAACTAGGCCGAATAACGGTCGATGACCGGTGGGAACCGTTAGTGAAGTGACCGGAATCGACCGAAAGCTATTCAAAAAATGTACTCACCGAAACTATGTCGAAGGGAGACCCGATGACAATGAAAATGTGACTGAAAACGTTTTCTTCCCTAAGGAAAAAAGTGAGGGAAATTTTCCCAGAGCTCTTAATCTGCTTTGCTTGCAGCAAGGTGGAAAAAAAGAGTGAAGGGAGACCCCTGTGGCTGAGAATATCATGGCATGCTGGGCATGCTCAGTAGGCTCAGAGTGCCAGCCAAAAGTTTCTAGAAACTTTTGACAGAAGTTTTCCGTACCAGGGCTCCATCTGATGATGTCACCCATATGTGAGGACTATCATCCTGCTTATCCTGGGATAAAGCAGTATACTGCTATAAAATGTACTACATATTCTTGTGTTCATATCAAGGTCCATATCTGTCATTTGGTAAGCCTATTGCACCATGCAACAAGACTCTGGTCCAGTAAGCACTGATGTTGTCATGTAAGTTGCTCTCTTATGTGGAGAAAGAGGCTTGAAATTGATAAGCATTCCCAGGAGTTGTGAGACAGGATGTGCTGCCTGCAAAGAATCAGAAGGTGTTACATTTGTCAGCTCATAGGCTGTCCCATAAGCCAATTCACTTACCTTTCACTGGCTGGCCCCAAAGTTTTGCCGCGCCGAGTGGCCTGAAGATGCTGCCGGCCTACATGACCTAAGATGCCACCACCAGTGACTGCTGGGACTTCCTCTAGGTGTGCGCGCACAGCATGTGCCAACATTTAAAGACCCCATGGCAGGAATAGTGTAGGCTGGTGCCTTATAATGACATCACATGGCTGGGATTTAAACGCCAGACGTGCAACCCTCCAGTATCTCCGCAATGGGTCTACTCTATTGAGGGTGTGAGTTGCTGCTCCTGCAGTTCCAGCCTTGTCCTCATCTTCAACCTACCTGCCCTCAGACTGATTCTCAGTACTGACCTTAGCCTGTGACCTGACCATCTTTGCTCAACACCTGCCTCGACTTCAGCCTGACTACTGACCATCCTTGCTCGCCGGCTGTCTCAATCACAATCTGACCACGACCATACTTGTTTGCTGCCTACCTCTACCACAGCCTGACATCTGATCCTTTCTTTTGCATCCACTTAAGAGACTGCCTCCTAAGACCTGCCGGCCCCAAAAGCTCAACCTGAGGGGAAAGGGGCTGGTAAAGATGAAGCTCTAGTGCAGTCTTTGCACCGTCCACTCTGCAGGCTGGTGGTGAGGACCTACAGGGCCTTCATAGTAGGTTGTGTCAACCTCACCCCAACACAAGGGTCCACAATCTAACAAAAGGGAACCAGCTATCAATGTACATTCATGAACAGCAAAGCACTTGGTGTTACCTATCATCCACTTGGTAATGATCCATATCGCTGTTATCATACAGCATGCAGTTGTAACTTAAAGGGCCCGTACCTCAAAATTGGTAATGCATGCTGTATGTTATATATAAAAATAGCCCCACTCTGACTAAAGCCCACATCTAGGCCAGTGCCTCTCTCTTCCCAGAGGAAACCCCTCTAGTGTGTTCAATATGAAGTAATTTCCTTAAGTGGTGTAAAGCCATGGGCTGGAATGCTCCATTCCGCATGGACTAGTGCCATACCGAGGACTTGCCCCCGAGACAGTAGGTGAAACTAAGGCAGTGGTAACAAAGAATATAGGGTGGAGCACAAGAACAGAAAAACGCTGTAGGGTAACCAGCATTACACTACTGAAGTGGATACTCCAGTGCAGGGGTGGCCAACCGGCATCTCGCAAGCCTTATGAGGCTCTTTGGAGAAGGCTCTGCGGTTCTTGGAGCTGGCCCCGTAATTGGCAAGCATAGCAAGAGTGGCAAAAATGGCAATGGCATGGCATGGTACAGCTCAGATACCAGCAGGGGAACAGTGCGGCTCGCAGTCTAGTGGCGGCATGAATCTCTCCTTTCATTACCTTCTGCTCCACCAGTCCTGAACCTATGTCATCCTATGTCATCCACCAAAGCCCATCTAAGGGTGGTGGATGACAATCCTGCTTTTAAGACAGAAGAACCCAAAACAGCATCTTGTCTAGCGAGAAAATTCAACCTATAGTGCTTTGCAAATGTTCCCAAAGAAGGCCATGTTGCAGCTTTACATATTTCCAATGGACTTAAAAATGAAAACTTGGTTTAGCCTTATCCTCAGGTAATCTCACAACCTTTTGGTCTCCCACAGTCTTTATTATACAATCCAAATCTTCCCCAAAAAGATATTTACCCTTTAAAGGAAGACGAGACAGCCTGGATTTTGTTAAACAATCAGCAGACCAATTTCTTAACCAAAGGAGTCATCTAGCTCCCGAAAAAAAAAGCCAAAGACCTAGTAGAAACTCTGATTATATCATATAAAGAATCAGATATATAGGACGCAACAGACGCCAACCTTGCTGAGTTAGGTAACTCAGATAAGTGCTGACTCCAACGAAGCATAGATCTAGCAACATAACTAGAACAAACCGCTCCCTGTAAAACCAAAGAGCAAGCAGAAAAAAGATTTTTAAGGGCCGCCTCTAACTTCCTATCCCGAGCATCTCGAAGAAAAGTACCTCCTTCTACAGGAATAGTTGTTTTCCTAGCAACGGCAGCGACTGAAGCATCCACCTTAGGCTGCTGAAAAAGATGATCCAAACCCTATAAGGTAATGGATACAATCTATTAAAAATCCTCTGACGCTTATAACCAGCTTCAGAGAATTCCCACTCAGCCAGGATCATAGCTTCAATCTCTTGATGAAGAAATGTAGAAGCCACTTTACGTGAACCTCTCAGAATAGGATCCCAATCAGGAACAGGTTCATCTTTCTCCTCAAATCGTAAGGCTGCCGAAATTTGTAAAATTAGTGCAGCCAATTCCTCCTTATGGAACAATCTAATCTGTTCCTCCTCATTCTCTAATGACTGAATCTCACCTTCCTCTAGAGATTCAAGAAAGCTTCCACCTCTATCATTCTACATATCTAAATAAGGAGGACAATTTAAATCCAGAGATAGAGATTCTGCATCCGTTGTATCCAATCTCTTTCTCTTCTGAAATCTGACTGACTCGGCTATACAAACATCAGGCTGCAAGTGATCCACATCATCATGTAAAGCATTAAATGCCTGATGCAAAAAACTAAACAATTCTGACGAAAAAGATTCTGAGCCACTAGTAGTCGCATCCTGCTTTGACTCAGTTGAAAAATCAAGCCCCAGAAGCAACCTGGGCGGTCCCTGAACCTCACTGGGACCTCCCTTTAATGACGACGCTCCCAGTATGTCATCCAAAATGGCCACCAAATCAAAATCAGCCATTAAAATGGCTACTATCAACAGTTCCCCTGCAAGAGAAGCTGCCCTTGATTGCGGTTTCTACATGCCAGCAACAGGTTCATGCGACAGTACCTTTTTGGAGGACTGAAACCTTCCGGTCTGACGCCATGATACCGGAATAGATCACACTTCCAGTCTGATACCATGATACCACATTAAAAAATCTAATGAGGTCGCACCTTGAGGAAAGAACCTTCGGTTCGAAACACGTACCCATGACAGGGCTTGAGGAAGACAGGCATTCAGTGTACAAACTTGGCATTTTGTCATCATAACTGGATTTATATGAGATAAGCATTGCCTTTACTTTCTTTTGAGTAATGAGAATCATTTTAAATGCATAAGTTAAAAAAATGTAAAAAGGAAGAAGATTGCTACTGGGACACTGATAAATTTGGACATTTGTGTTAGACTGATGATTAGACATAAGGCAGAAATTTGTGTGCATGTTTAAATATATCACCTTGATGACGCCTAGTATGATGGTCTAAAATACTTAAAAAGATTATATTTCTTTACTATTTTGGGTTGTGGTGGATTAAGTTTTTATGCCAAACATGCAAAAAGACAGTCCCTACTCAATATAGAGCATATAATCTATTAAGACAAACATACAGGACAAGAGACTTGGGGTATTTCATAAAGCAATACAATAGTTAAAAAGAAAAGAAAAAGTTAAGACTAAAAGCAGACAATAAGGCATAAGATTTGAAAGCAGTTTCAAAAAGATGGGTCTTTAGATGGGATGTAATATCTTTCCAGATGTCTGAAAAGAAATAAATTCTGACACTCCTCTCCCACTCCCCCCACTAGTAGAGTTGGGTTGGGAGAATTGGTTATGCCCAAAGATTCTTCAAAAAGTCAGGCTTGCCGTTGGTTGCGTTGAAGGCTGTGTTTTTGTTTGCCTTCTGTCTCTGTGATACAGGTGCTACTGCTGTTGTTGAGGTCTTTGTCTTTAATATGGTTGATACTATCTCATCTTGTAAAACTACTGGTATTTACAGGTGAAGAAAGATTACCTTGGAGGGGATGATTGTTCCCCTGTGACCAAGGAAAATGTTTGGAGGCAGGAATAATGATTGTTTATCAGATCTATTGTTTCTTTGACTTTCTTCCCTGTGAAAGATGATGTTCTAGGAGGTCACTCGCTTCTAACCATATCATTCTTCTGGCTCCAATAGCCACCGCAGATCTTCTAGAAGCAGTGTCGAAAGCTTCTTAAGTGTATTAGTTGTTTTAAATATTTTTCTGCCTCCACCAGTTGGTAGAATACTGACTTTTTTTCTTCTTAGGGAAGGTTTTCTGAGAAGAGTTTAAGATTTTGTATGCACTAATGCATATACTACACCATGTATAACTGATACACCACCATCCTAAAGCTAATTGCACAGGAAGGAATCCCCAGCTAGCCCTATTCATTTTAGGTGGGTGATATAGGGAGGGAGGAGTTGAGCTTGTGATGTTTTTTTAAGATAATAGAGAGGTAGAATGAATCCCACTGCTGGCAGGGTTTTTAAGTTTTTACAGAGTTGGAGGGGAGGAAGAGGAAGCGGCTACTAAGAGAGGGGTGTTTTCTTAGTTTTGCAAATCAAACCAGCAGGGAGGAAGAGGGCATCATCCCTCTCCCCTTCCCAAGACAGTCTTTATTTGAAGATCAGGTTTGCAAGGAGGGAAGAGGAAGGGGTGTCACCCTCCCCACCTATAGACATTATGGGCCAGATTTTCAAAGGGTTACGCTCGTAAATCCTAAGGATTTACACGCGTAAACGCTCCTGCCCGCGCCGAGCCTATTTTGCATAGGCCCGGCGACACGCACAAGCCCCGGGATGCGCGTATGTACCTGGGCTTTGTGAAAGGGGCTGGGGCGGGGTGGGACCGAGGCCTCCGGCACAGCGGCTGTGCCAGGGGATCGCACACCGGCACTTGGCCGGCGTGTGCAACCTATGCCTGCCCAGAGGCAGGCACAACTTATTAAACAAAGGTCGGAAGGGGTTTAGATAGGGCTGGGGAGCGGGTTAGGTAGGGGAAGGGAGAGGAAGGTGGGGGCGGGAGGGAACAGGAAAGCCATCGGGGCTCCCCTAGTGCTTGGTGCGCACAAGGTGCACAAGTGTGCACACCCTTGCGTGCGCCGTCCCTGGGTTTTATTAACATGCGCGTGACTGCGCGCGCATGTTATAAAATCGAGCATAGATTTGTGCGCACTGGGTTGCGCGCACAAATCTACGCTCATGCATTGGTATTAAAATCTGCCCCTATTTGCGTTCAGGCCAGCAGAGAAGAAAGGAGGAAAGAAGAAATGGACCACCCGTTCTTTTTTTTTTTTTTTTTTTACAAATCAGTGGGGAAGGTTCACTTTAGGCCTGCTATTTGGCTGACCAGAGTTAACTAGGTAACACTGGATGTCAGCGCTGAATATCAGCACTGAGCAGTCAAGGTTTTATTCCACCCCAGGAATGCCCCCCAGGGCCACCTCCTTTTGTCCAGCTAAATTTTGTACAAACTATGATTTGCCCAGACAAAATTTATCTGAGCAGGAGAGAGGAACTGAAACAAGATGTTTTGTCAGTTAACTCCTGAAGTTAGTCAAACAAACCTTTTGAATATCAACGTAATTCCTATTTTAAAGAATACAGCACAACACAAATGTAATAGTGGGAGTAACTCCTAGAATCAGCATATCTAAAATACCTTCACAAAGATAGATGATTAGAAAAAAGGCTATAAATGTTTCCCTTACGCTTAAACCAATAAATAAATACCAACTCACAGTATCAGCTTGATTGATGACATTGATTATTTCTTCAATTACTGCAGTTTCATTTTTTTTCAGATAATCAAACTACAGAAAGAAAACAAATATTACAGTCTGACAAACATACTAGCACTTTAGATAGTGAGTAAGGTATGCTGAGGTCCATATTCAGAAGCATATAGCTGGATAACTCACTAGTTATCCGGCTAAATAAAAATTTAGGAACTTAGCCGGCTAAATGTTAGCCAGATAACTTAGGGGAATTCTGAGGATGTTTCGGGAAGGAGTTACAATATTCAGTTAGCCGGATAACTTATCCGGTTAGGTCTGGTCGGGCCAAAGAGCTGTCCTAAAGTTAAGCGGATAAAGTTATCAGTCTAACCTTAAGATAACTGGCTATAGTCAATAATGCAACTGCACTACTGAATATACTTCTAAAGTTAGCCGGATAAATTTATCCAGTTTATTCTGCTGCTCAGTCTGTGACTGACTATGGACCTCAATGAAAATAAGCATTTCTGTCAAGTCTTGGGTTTTGTTTTGTTTTTTTGTAATTTATATTCCGCTTTGTGGCACTTCAAAGCGGATTACATTCAGGTACCGTTCTTGTATATGGTGAAATGTTCAGCAGCTTAACATTAGTAACAATGTGCACCAGCCAAGATAGGACTTCAAATGGAAGATGATGCATTTTTGCTGTTCCTCAATCGAAAGCAAACAGGTTACAGTGGGTCATTATTTCAGGGATTCCCAAACTTTTATCCAGTATGACTTCATTTTAGCATTTGTAAATTCACATGACTCCAGAGGATGACCAAAACCAATTTGAAGGGGTATGGTTTCTCTCCATAAGAACATAAGAAATTGCCATGCTGGGTCAGACCAAGGGTCCATCAAGCTCAGCATCCTGCTTCCAACAGTGGACAATCCAGGCCATAAGAACCTGGCAAGTACCCAAAAACTAAGTCTATTCCATGTTACCGTTGCTAGTAAAAGCAGTGGCTATTCCCTAAGTCAACTTGATTAATAACAGTTAATGGACTTCTCCAAGAACTTATCCAAACCTTTATTGAACTCAGCTACACTAACTGCACTAACCACATCCTCTGGCAACAAATTCCAGAGTTTAATTGTGTGTTGAGTGAAAAAGAATTTTCTCTGATTAGTCTTAAATGTGCTACTTGCTAAATTCAAGGAATGCCCCCTAGTCCTTCTATTATCCGAAAGTATAAATAACCGATTCACATCTACTCATTCAAGACCTCTCATGATTTTAAAGACCTCTATCATATCGCCCCTCAGCCGCCTCTTCTCGAAGCTGATCAGACCTAACCTCTTCAGTCTTTCCTCATAGAGGAGTTGTTCCATCCCCTTTATCATTTTGGTTGCCCTTCTCTGTACCCTTTCCATCGCAACTATATATTTCCTGAGATGCAATGACCAGAACCGCACACAGTAAGGTGCAGTCTCATCATGGAGCAATACAGAGGCATTATGACATTTTCTGTTTTATTAACCATTCCCTTCTGTTAGGATTTAGTTAGTTTGTGGGCCCTGGGCCAAGGTTAGAGATGGTACCGCCCATAGGGAGGAGCCCTGTGAGCCTCACCGTCGGAAGGCGAGGTCTCAGTGACATCAGAAACAGTATCTGTCTAGATACTCTCAGTTTCCTTGCATGCCAGCTGATCCCCTCTCTCAACCTCACCCCCTCCATGAGGACCTCCTCTCTTAATTTCCTCCCCTCCAGCATACCTCCTCTCTCAATCTCCACATACCCAGCTGATCCCCTCTTACATCCCCCAGCAACTCTCACCTCACAACTCATCCCCTCTCTCATTCTCTCCAGTCCTTTTAGCACCGCCCACTGATCTTCACAAATCCACAAGCCCTTCTTATAACCCCCAACAGATTCTTTGTCATTTCCTACCTCTCACACTATTCCTTCTTCACGTCTATCCCCATCTCCTCTCTCTCAATTCCTTGCCTCCAACCCTTTTCTCACACACCTCCAGCTAATCCCTTATCAGCCCCAGCTCCTCTCTTACATTCCCCAATCTTTTGTCAGTCCAATTCTCTCACTCTCTATATCCATTCCCTCTCTATCTAATCCCTCCCTTCAAACAGTCCCCCCTCTTCCAAATATCGCCTTCTCTGGATCATCATCAACATTTTTCTTTGCATCCTGACAACTGGTGGGAAGAGAGGGCAGGTTGCTGATAGGGGCAACAATTTCTCTGGGATAAGTTCAGTGGTGGGACAGGAGAAAGGATCAGTGACACTTGCCACCTTTGCATGCACTCTCAGCTCTCCCCTTCCCTCATGGTTGGTGCCAAGCCAGACAGTGAAGTGCAAATTGCAACAGTATTAGTAATGAAAGTCAACTCACAGGCCCTGCAGCAGCCCCAATCCCTCCTCATGCAGGGTTTCCTGTTACCATAAAAGGGCAGTGCACCTACAAGGCTTGTGAATGCATGCTGGCTCACAGACTCATGCTAACTTTCACTAGTAATGATGCTGCTGCTGATGCCTGAAAAGCGCAGCCATTGGAGGAACTTGTGACCCCAACTGAAGGTTTTGTAACTCCATATGGAGTCCTGACCCACAGTTAGGGAAGCTCTGCAGTATATAATTCAGAGTTTAGTTGTATGGCACCAATGACATAGGAAAATGAGGGAGGGAGGTTTTGGAAGCCAAAATTTAGGCTCTTAGGTAGAAAGCTTAAATCCAGAACCTCCAGGGTAGCAGTCACTGAAATGCTCCCTGTTCCACGCACAGGTCACCAGAGGCAGGCAGAGCTCTGGAGTCTCAATGCGTGGATGAGACGATGGTGCAAAGAAGAGGGATTCAGTTTTGTTAGGAACTGGGGAACCTTTTGGGGAAGGGGGAGTCTCTTCTGAAGGGATGGGCTCCACCTTAACCAGGGTGGAACCAGACTGCTGGAGCTAGCCTTTAAAAAGGAGATAGAGCAGCTTTTAAACTAGAACCAAGGGGAAAGCAGACAGTTGCTCAGTAGCACATGGTTCAGAGAGAGGTATCTCCAAAGGATACTTATGATGCATTGAGCTTTTTCCTGCACCCAGCCCTCCATTGGACCCGCTCCTCCTCCTCCACCTCGTGGCTGTTGACCCCTCCCCCAGCTGGAAGACTGCCCTGCTTCTAACGAATGTGCTTTTAAATCTCCGTACAGGTACTTGCTTTTCTTTTCTCTGCTCTGCAAGCCAGGATCCAGGGCTTGGATTGAGCTTTTTCCTGCACCCAGCCCTCCATTGGACCCTCTCCTCCTCCTCCACCTCGTGGCTGTTGACCCCTCCCCCAGCTGGAAGACTGCCCTGCTTCTAATGAATGTGCTTTTAAATCTCCGTACAGGTACTTGCTTTTCTTTTCTCTGCTCTGCAAGCCAGGATCCAGGGCTTGGATTGAGCTTTTTCCTGCACCCAGCCCTCCATTGGACCCTCTCCTCCTCCTCCTCCTCCTCGTGTCTGTTGACCCCTCCCCCAGCTGGAAGACTGCCCTGCTTCTAACGACTCCGCCTTTAAATCTCTGTGCTGGATGCTAAGACTCATATTGATGACATCACTGTTGAGCGACACAGAAAAGAGTCATCTATAAAAATCTAACCAGGCCAGGCGTCACGCGCCTAGCGTCACGCGCCGAAGGAGCGCGACAAAGGGGCCTGCCCCTTTGAGCGCCCCTTCGGACTGCCCTGAAGGACCCTGGAAGACCCTAAAGTACTACACGGACCTCCTTCTCACCCAGCAGTCCCTTTTGACCCTGAGGTATCGCTGCTCACTTGCCAGCCTCTCAGCCAAGACCCATCCGGCTCCAGGACCATCCTGCTCCAGGACCTCGGAGTGAGTGGGCACCTCCCCAAAGTGCCTATCTCACCTCTCACAGGTGTTCATGAGCCTGCCTCCCAGCCACTGGACTACTCCCTCTAACACCTTAAATTGCTCTATTCTGTTTTATGTGCATGTTATCTACATGTTATCTAAGCTGTATAACCTGCATTGTCTGACCTGCATGGTACACTACTTACACCTCTTACTCTACCTAATCAGCTTTGTGCCCTTCCCTCAGTTTTAACTCCTTGATACCTTAATCCCCGCCTTGTACTACCCTATATCCTCTGTTTCCTTTTTTACCTACCCCCTCTCCCTCCCTCCTCCTTTTGCCTACTCACCCACCATGACAACACAACACATCAACCACATCCACCTCCCCCACAACAGACGCCCCCATTCCCATCCCCCCCGTCCCACCCCCCCCTACAAATCCCTCCTCCCTATCCTCACTACCCCCCTCAACCAATTCCTTGGACTCACTACCCTCTCCATCATTCTGTTCAACGCCCAATCACTCTCCAAAAAAAACCCCCATCTTAAATGACCTCCTCACTGACACCAAGCCAGACATCTGTGCGATCACGGAAACCTGGCTCAAAGAAACAGACATTGTCCTCCTGAACCAGCTACCTACACAATCCTACGAATTCCTATCCATTCCAAGACCCAAGAAAAGAGGAGGTGGCATCCTCCTAGCCTTCAAGAAACACCTCAATCTCAAACTCTCCCACACCACATCACCCTCCAAGCTAGAAATTGGCCTCTTCAAAGCCCCCTCACTGCAAATTTGTCTCATTTATGCCCCTCCTGGATCCATCGAACGGGACCCCTCCCCCTTAATTGAATTCTTATCTGCCAACATAAACATTGAAATCCCTTCCATCATACTAGGAGACTTCAACCTCCATGTCGATGCCACCCCCCTTACCCCTTCTTGTGAGGCATTCCTTACTGCACTCCAAGCTCTAGGCCTTAGACAAATTGTTGCCTCCCCCACCCATCAAGCTGGTCACTCCCTTGACCTTATATTCATCAACCACTGCTTCCTACCATCCCACCCCCCCACCTGCTCCCCTGTACCTTGGTCCGACCACTTCCTCATAAAAGCCCTCCTCCCCCTTAACTTCCCCACTACCCCCCACTCCCTCAAACAACACCACCTTCACCTTCAGGAAACCCTGCTCTGGAGATGAACTGGCTCTTGCCATTTCCAACACATCCACTAGCCTTGACTGCTCCAGTCCAGAGACTGCCATCAAATCCTGGCTCAGCATGACTCTTGAAATTGCTGACAAACTATGCCCCATCTCCAGACGTAACATTACCCAACCCACAAAAAAATCATCAACCCTGGTACACGACTGAACTAAGATCCCTAAAAAATACCCTCAGGCAGCGAGAGAGAAGCTGGCGTAAAGCCCCCTCACCCCAACTCGCCTCAAGTTTCAAAACTACCCTTCACCAATATAGAATAACCACCCTCAAAACAAAAAGAGACTACTTTTCAGCTAAGATCCACCAATACATGTACAACCCGAAAGCCCTTTTCAATTATGTTGCCAACCTCACCAAATCCTCTCAGCCCACTATCCCTGAGAATGATGCCTCCACTAAGAGCGAAGAAATCGCCCAGTATTTCCTCACAAAAATCACCAACATCCTCCTCAGATTTCAATACCCTTCTCCATCTACCTCCCCTTCCCCCTCCCTCCAACCTTCCCCCACTTCACCCACCCTCCAAACCCTTGACCTGACTTCCGCTAAAGAAGTAGAATCTATTCTCAGAAAACTCAAACCAGCTTCCCACCCTTCAGACACCATTCCCACAAAATCCCTCCTCTCCATCCCGAATACTATATCCAAACCCATCGCAGACATCATAAACTCCTCCCTCTCTTCAGGCTCTGTCCCAGATGCTCTCAAACAAGCTATTGTCAAGCCCCTCCTAAAAAAACCAACACTAGACCCTAAAGACCCCGCTAACTTCCGCCCTATCTCTAACCTGTCCTTCCTATCCAAAATTATGGAAAAGATTGTAAACATCCAACTTACAGAATATCTAGAAAGCAACAACATTCTGCATCCAGCCCAATACTGCTTCCGTAAATACCTCAATACAGAAACCCTCCTGCTCTCCCTCACGGACCACTTACTCATAGGCATGGACCGAGGCAACTGTTACCTCCTCGCCCTACTCGACATCTCAGCTGCCTTTGATACCATCAACCACAACCTCCTCATCAACCGGCTATCCGAAATAGGCATCTCAGGCCTAGCCCTACTATGGTTTAAATCCTACTTATCTAACAGAAAGTTCTCCGTCAAGATAGGAAACGCCAACTCCACACTCTACCCCTTGTCTCAAGGTGTCCCACAAGGCTCCTCCCTCTCCTCCACCCTTTTCAACATTTATCTCACACCTCTATGTCAGCTCCTCACAGACCTCGGCCTCAAATTCTACCTCTATGCAGATGACGTTCAAATCGTCATTCCCATTCACAACTCTCTCTCAGATGCCCTTGCCTTCTGGAACACATGTCTTGCCAACATAAATGACTTCCTCACCAACATCCACCTCGCTCTAAACTCCTCCAAAACAGAGCAGCTCCTTATCTCTCCTCACCTCCCTCCCAAACCACCGATCTCCAACGATCCAGCTTTCAACATCATAACACCCCAACCCACAGTAAGAGACCTTGGGGTTATCATAGATCAACAACTCAATCTCAAAAAACAGATCAACTCCATCCTCAAAGAAGGTTTCTTCAAGCTTCACATCCTGAAGAAACTCAGACCCCTCCTCCACTATCATGACTTCCGCACCGTCGTCCAAGCCACCCTTTCCTCAAAGCTGGACTACTGTAATGCCCTCTTCCTCAGCCTACCCTCCTCCACCACCAAACCCTTACAAATGCTCCAGAATGCCATCGCCAGGGTCATCACCAACTCAAGGAAAGCTGATCACATTACCCCTATACTCAAAGAACTCCACTGGCTCCCCATCGCATCCCGAATTCTCTTCAAAATTCTAACCATAGTGCACAAGTCCATCCACTCGCACAATTCCAATTGGTTGGATGAACCCTTTTGTCCTATACGCACTGAACGACCCACTCGCACTGTCAACAAAGGCACCCTCTCCATTCCCCCTTTGAAAAAAGCCCACCTCTCCTCTACTAGGGACCGTGCACTATCCATTGCAGGCCCTAAACAATGGAACGCCCTCCCTACCACTCTCAGGCTAGAGCCATGTTACGCCAAGTTCAGAAAAAAACTTAAAACATGGCTCTTCCGACAAGCCTACCCTGATTAAGTACACCGACTTCCGCAAGTATCTTGCCTACACCTTGTATATTCCTGTAAATAGTCCATTGCAGTTTTATTTATTGCTTTAATTCCTCCACCTCCTACTCTTTGTATACTCCTCCTTGTTCGCCCTCCCTGTTCATTGTAATTTCTGCCTTTAAAGTTACATTGTAAACCGGTATGATGTATGCATACTAATACCGGTATATAAAAGTTTTTAAATAAATAAATAAATAAATTAGGGCATCCCAACAGTGAGGTTCCAATTATAAGAAAAGTAGTCCAAGTGCTTGTAACTAAAAACTCAGCTGAGCTAAAAAATTCTAACATCCCTATCAATTAAAAAGCAGAATGAAAATACAAACAAAAAACAAACTTTGAAATGTTTGTATGCTAATGCCAGAAGTCTAAGAAGTAAGACAGGAGAATTAGAATGTATAGAAGTGAATGAGGACAAAGACTTAATTGGCATCTCAGAGACATGGTGGAAGGAGGACAACAAATGGGACAGTGCAATACCAGGATACAAATTATATTGCAATGATAGAGAGGAGCACCCGGGAGGTGGTGTGGCGCTTTATGTCCGGGATGGCATAGAGTCCAATAGAATAAACATCCTGCATGAGATTAAATGCACAATTGAATCTTTATGGGTAGAAATCCCTTGTGTGTCAGGGAAGACTATAGTGATAGGAGTATACTACTGTTCACCTGGTCAAGATGGTGAGACTGATAGTGAAATTCTACGAGAAATTAGGGAAGCTAACCAAATTGGTAGTGCGGTAATAATGGGAGACTTCAATTACCCCAATATTGACAGGGTAAAAGTATCATCGGTACATGCTAGAGTTATAAAGTTCCTGGAAGGAATAAATGACATTTTTATGGAGCAATTGGTTCAGGAACCGACAAGAGAGGGAGCAATTTTAGATCTAATTCTCAGAGGACCACAGGATTTGGTGAGAGAGGTAACGGTGATGGAGTCGCTTGGCAATAGTGATCATAATATGATCAAATTTGAATTAATAACTGGAAGAGAAATAGTAAGCAAATCCACGGCTCTCGCTAAACTTTCAAAAGGGAAACTTTGATAAAATGAGAAAAATTGTACGAAAAAAACCTGAAAGGAGCAGCTACAAAGGTAAAAAGTGTGCAAGAGGCGTGGTCATTGTTAAAAAATACCATCCTAGAAGTACAGTCCAGATGTATTCCACACATTAAAAAAGGTGGATAGAAGGCAAAACGATTACCAGCATGGTTAAAAGGGGAGGTGAAAGAAGCTATTTTAGCCAAAAGATCTTCATTCAAAAATTGACGAAGGATCCAACAGAAGAAAATATGATAATGCATAAGCGTTGGCAAGTTAAATGTAAGACATTGATAAGACAGGCTAAGAGAGAATTTGAAAAGAAGTTGGCCGTAGAGGCAAAAACTCACAGTAAAAACTTTAAAAAATATATCTGAAGCAGAAAGCCTGTGAGGGAGTCATTTGGACCGTTAGATGATCGAGGGGTTAAAGGGGAACTTAGAGAAGATAAGGCCATTGCGAAAAGATTAAATTATTTCTTTGCTTCGGTGTTTACTAAAGAGTATGTTGGGGAGAACCCCGTTCCGGAGAAGGCTTTCATGGGTAATGATTCAGATGGACTGAACCAAATCACGGTGAACCTAGAAGATGTGGTAGGCCTGATTGATAAACTGAAGAATAGTAAATCACCTGGACCGGATAGTATACACCCTATAGTAAAAATTTGTAACCTATCATTAAAATCATCCATTGTACCTGAAGACTGGAGGATAACAAGTGTTGCTTACCCGTAACAGGTGTTCTCACAGGACAGGACGTTAGTTCTCGCATATGGGTGACATCACAGGATGGAGCCCTGTACGGAAAACTTTTCTGTCAAAGTTTCTACAAAGCTTTGACTGACACTGGCACACTGAGTGCACTGAGCAAGCTCAGCCAGCAATTATCCCTGTGAGCCACAGGTGTCTCCCTCAGTCTCGTCTTATAGCTCAAAGCGCAAGCGAAACTAAAATAAAAGTAAAAACGTATACAGACCCAACTCTGCGGGGTGGCGGGTGGGTTTCGTGAGGACTAACATCCTGCTGTCCTGTGAGAACACCTGTTACAGGTAAGCAACACTTGCTTTCTCACAGGACAAGCAGGATTTTAGTCCTCACATATGGGTGAGTACCGAACTGAGGATGCCCGAGAGTACACCAAATGCACCCAAGACGCGCAAAAGGAGCAATGACTGGGGTGGAATTTGGAACGGAGGGCATCCTGAAACCCGTAACAAGTTGGTGGAAGGGTGTTGGGTAGTTAAACCGAAAACAATAAGAGTAGACGGACTGGCCAAACATGGAGCATGCCAGCTAGTCGTATCTAAGCAATAATGGGCTGCGAAGGTATGGAGAGAGCTCCAGGTTGCAGCCTGATAAATATGTACAAGCAGCAGCGGCCGAGGGGAAGCTATTGAGGCTGGGACGGACGCACAGAGTGTGGTTACACATAGTGTTGAGGTGAAATGCCTGCTTGTTGGTAGGAAAAGAGATACAGACTGTCAATTAGGAGGAATAGGTCTGTTTGCCCACTGGAACTTGCAGCTTAACTCTTGCCACAGAAGGAAAGAGTTAGGTGGAATTCCTATGGCGCGTAGTGCGATCTAGATAGAATGCAAGTGCACTATTACTATCCAAGGAGTGGAAAAAACCCTCTTGCTTTGGTGAGAGAGAGGTGTTGGGAAAAATGGGCAGAGTATATTCTGAGTAAGGTGAGATGCAACATCTACCTTAAGAAGGATATGAAGTTGAATACGTAAAACCACTCGGTCACCGAGGAACGCAGGGTCGGATGAGTATGTAACAAGGTGTGTAACTCACTGACCCTGTTGGCAGAAATGACATTTATGAGGGAAAGAATTTCCCATGCCAAACTGTGAAATGAGAGGAATGGAAAGGCTCGAACGGAGAACGTATGAGACTTATAAGCACAAAATATAGGTTCCATTCCGTAACTAGTGAAAATAGAGGCGGCTTGATCAGTGGATAATCCATGGTAAGCTGACTATGGGAACGCATCGGAAACGTGTGTAGGGAGGAGACTCTGTGCACCGTATCGTTCAATTCGGATGCAGAGGGCAAGTTCGGTTGACCTCAGCGCTAGATTTTTCTCGCCACACATGTAGCCCGAGACCATTTGAGAGGATGGAAACTATATGGAGAAGGTCTGTTAGTGCGTTCAGTAAGTCTCTAAATCTCTTAGATAAGTGGCCCAAGGATGCATAGAGTGAGCAAGGGCCAAGGGCAGAGCTGCGCAGCTTCCTTGCAGAGCAGCTAAGAGGTTGTGCGTGCTTGGGTGTTGGAAAGCACATTGTCCCTATGCTGTCTGTCTGTATGCACAAAGATTTGTTGCAGAGGCAGTATTGGAAGGATAAGGGTATAACTCATGGCTACAAGCTCCAGGAAGTTTATGTGAAACTGCGCATGGAGTGGAATAGACGCATTTGGGTTGAGAAGATTTTAGGTGAAACTTACAACCCTGAGTAAATGCGAGCAATGGCGGGATCAGACTAGGTTTTCGTTCTAGATCTGCAATATAGATGAGGGACGAAAGCGGTTGAACAGCTTGGACCCACTGTTAATGGAATTTCACTGAATCTAACCCATAGCAGTTTTGGATCTATGAGGAAAGTGCATAGTGAAAAAACCCCATAGCCCGACAATGAAGAATTGAGGGGCTGAGGTTATGGAATATGCGACAGGGACTTGTAGGAATTTATTACAATGTCTGCGCGGTTGCTGGACAGTAAGGTCATTGTGACTGTGGTATCCAGAAGTGTTGTATAAGGGATTTATGGCAGTGACAGTAATCCCAAATAGTAAATTTATAGTGAGTCATGAAGAAGTTAGAACTCGTTGCGTGGACTGACTGTGGTTATGCAGCTGTCCATGCAAGGAAAGCGGGAATGATGTTGCACTCCGTAGAGAAACAGCAGTCACCGATAGTGATTCAATGAAATACCCCAGTTGCCGAAGCTGGTGCAACAGCAGAGCTTGGGATTGTAATATTGTTGACTCACCATGAAGCACATAGAAAGATTAGAGGTAATGTACTTTCTGCGATATGGAAGCATGGTGACGAGAGATACCATTTTACCTGTGCCTTCTGAAGAAAGTTGGTGTTTCTGAGGTCCAGGATGGGCGGGGAGTAACTACTTTCTGTTGAAAGAAAGAATAGTGCAATTAAAACTCCCCAAACCCCCCCCCCTCCTGTGCTTTGTAGCATCTGGGGGAGTGTACTGGGAGCCTTGGTAGAAAGTGGGGTGCCGCTCTGATATCCGGCCAGTTGGGAGACTAGGAGGTGTCCAACTGGAGGGGCTGATGTAATCTGGATATCATGTAATCTCCCACGGGAGCGTGAGCGGTAAAGTCTTACCTGCATTTCTGCGTGCTGTACAAGGAGACATCGAGACCTGTCGTTAGGCTTCGAGGTGGACTTGCAGTTGAGGTAGTATTTGCTGGATCTTGTGTTTAGCAGATCAGCGAATGCATCTGGAACTTTGGTTCTGAATTAGGAACCAGAAGCCAGAGTATTAATTAGTACAGAGCCCCGTTGCTGAAAATGGGAAGATGTCCTGATGCAATCCCAAAGAAATTATAGAGAGGTTCTCTTGGTATTGTGGCTGACATAGCTGGCATAGCGATATGTGACACTAATACGGTTCTTGAAATGTACATGACCTGGAACTTTTCGAACCTTGTGGCCCGAATTAGAGAACACATCTCAATGGGAATGCTGCAGAAGCGGGTACTTACCATCCGACGTGGATCGCCGAAGGACGAGCCGGTGAAGATTGCTGGTTCCGTGGAATTCAGGAGTCATCGAGGGGTAGCCTGTCGGACGTAGACGCCCGTCTGATGCCTGGTATGGTGGCGCAGATATAGAGGAGACAGGCTGAGCATGGTTGGCGCTACCACAGTAATTTTGTGGAGGGCCACAATCCCACACCTATGTCGGTGGCGCACGCCTCGGGAACAGGGGAGCCATCTTTGGCTCGTGAACACGGCCCTCGTCACAGCGGCTCGATGTCTCGTGACGCCAGTGCAGAATTCTTCGGAACTCATTCCGGTGTTTTTTGAGCACCAAAGATTGCAAGCACTGTGCGGAACAGTGGCGATGGCAGTGGTGATGTTGCTCAGCCCGGGCGTTCTCCAGCACCAAGAAGGATAGCACCGATGTGCTGGATGGCGTCGGTGGCAGACGGTCACTGTGTCGATGACTATGCGTGCCGCAGTGCTCGGCCCGGTCTTTCCCCAGCACTGAGATGGATGCCCTCGCTGTCTTGGATGGCGACTAATGACGGACAGTCAGCATGCCTGCACTGCTCCTGGCACGATGTAGTGTCGTAGACTAATACGGGGCTTTAATAATGCAAAATTGCTTACCTTGTAATAGGTGTTATCCCAGGATAGCAGGATGTAGTCCTCACATATGGGTGACATCAGTAATGGAGCTCTAAACGGAAAAACATCTGTCAAAGTTTCTAGAAAGTTTTGACTGGCACAGAGTGCCCACTGAGCATGCTCGGTATGTCATGATATTCTCAGCCACAGGGGTCTCCCTTCAGTCTCGTTTGTAGCAATGAGCGTTAGCCAAAAATGAAATAATAATAAAACGTATCAGACCCAACTCCGCGGAGTGGCGAGTGGGTTTCGTGAGGACTACATCCTGCTATCTTGGGATAAAACCTATTACAAGGTAAGCAATTTTGCTTTATCCCAGGACAAGCAGGATGCTAGTCCTCACATATGGGTGATGAGCAAGCTACAGGCTGAGTCATCTTTGTATTGGACCAGCAGAATATAACTTGTGCAATAGGCACAACAACTGGTGTACTGTTGGGAAAAATGAGGCAGCCTGAAATCACGAAAAGTTGGATGTAGAAGGAGTTGGGATTATACTGGAAACAAGTTATTTAAGACAGTTTGTCCAAAAGCTGAATCTTGTCGTCCTTCCTTGTCAAGACAGTAGTGAGCCGCAAAGGTGTGAAGGGAACTCCATGTTGCGGCTTTACATAAGTCAGCTATTGGTACTGAACGATAGTGTGCTACTGAGGTTGACATTGCTCTTACTGAGTGCGCCTTTACTCACCCCTGGAGAGGAAGGCCTGTTTTCTCATAGCAAAACTGTATGCAATCTGCAAGCCAACTGGACAAAGTTTGCTTGCCTACTGCTTTTCCAGGTTTGTTTGGATCAAAAGAAACAAAGAGCTGGTTGGATTTCCTGTGGGCTGTAGTAAGCAAGTACACGCTTACAGTGCAAAGTGTGTAAAGCCCTCTCTCTTTGGTGAGAGTGTGGTTTTGGGAAGAAAGTAGGCAAGATGATGGATTGATTCAAATGAAATTCTGTAACAACTTTAGGAAGAAATTTTGGGTGTGTACGGAGTACCATTCGATCATGTAGGAATTTTGCGTAGGGTGAGATTGTGACAAGTGCTTGTAACTCACTAACCCTTCTTGCTGATGTGATGGCTATTAAGAAAATAGTCTTCCAAGTGAGAAATTTAACATCACAGGAATCCATGGGTTCAAAAGGAGAAAGCATGAGCCTCGTTAAGACCACATTAAGGTCCCATTGTGTGACCGGTGGTTGGTGTGGGGGTTTAAGTTGAATTAAACCTCTCATAAACCTACTAACGAGGGGTTGTACTGATATCGGTGCATCCCCAACAGTATTGTAATAAGCTGAGATTGCACTTAAATGTACCCTTACAGATGATGTCTGTAGACCAGAGTCTGAGAGGGGCCATAGGTAGTCTAATAAAGATGATGTAGTGCATGAAAAAGGATCGAAACTGTTTTGTGTGCACCACGTGGTAAACCGTTTCCATTTAGCACGATAGTTCTTTCGTGTGGAAGGTTTACGTGAAGCTACAATCACTTGCAAAACATTAGTTGAAAGATTGAGAGGTTGTAGAATCAAGCTTTCAACATCCATGCTGTGAGGGATAGGGGTTGCAGGTTGGGATGATGCAATCTGCCCTGATCCTGAGTTATGAGAGTGGGTGCTGTGCCCAGACGAATTGGGTCTCTGATTGAGAGGTCGAGGAGTATAGGAAACCATACCTGTCGAGGCCAATACGGGGCTATGAGTATCATGGACCCTTTGTCCTGTTGTAGCTTCACTAGAGTTTTGGTTATTAGCGGTATCAGGGGATATGCGTATAGAAGGCCTGAGTTCCAGTGGCGAGCAAAGGCGTCCCTGGGTAGGCGGTTGCTCTGCTTGTGCAGGGAGCAATAATTGTCCACTTTGTAATTCAGTTGTGATGCAAAGAGGTCTACTGTTGGGTGGCCCCAACTGTGAAAGATCTTGGTCGCCACTTCTGGATCCAGAGACCACTCGTGAGGTTGGAACTGACGACTGAGGCGATCCGCCACTACGTTGTGAATGCCTGCTAGATAAGTGGCCCGTAAAAGCATTGCGTGTGTCAGGGCCCAGTCCCAAATCTGTGCTGCTTCTTGACAAAGGAGATACGAGCCCGTACCTCCATGTTTGTTGATGTACCACATGGTTACTGTGTTGTCTGTTTGTATCAGAACAGTCTTGTGGGAGAGGCAGTCCTTGAACGCATTTAGCGCATAACATATAGCTCGAAGCTCTAGGAAATTTATCTGAAATGTAGCTTCAAGTTTTGTCCAAGTACCTTGGGTTTGCAGATGACCAATGTGTGCTCCCCAGCCTAAGGTGGATGCATCTGTAGTTAACGTCACTTGCGTAATCAGTTGTTGGAAAGGTAGACCTTTGAGCAAGTTGTCCATGTTTGTCCACCATAGGAGCGAGGTTCATAGTTGCTGAGTTTCTTGAATTGGATAAGAAAGTGGTTGAATAGCCTGTGTCCATTGTCTTTTGAGTGTCCATTGCGTGAGCCTCATGGCTAATCTGGCCATAGGAGTGACGTGAACTGTGGAGGCCATGTGACAAGAGAGTGAGACATTGATGAGCTGTTATTTGCGCATTTGTGCAGAGAGAACCTTCTAACAAGGCTAGTGTTTGTGCACGATCTTTCGGAAGGAAAGTTTTTGCTGTTATGGTGTTTAATTCTGCTCCCATGAATTGTAACAGGTGAGATGGTGTGAAGTGGGATTTCTGGTAATTGATGAGGAATCCCAAGGAATGGAGTAGAGTTATCGTGAGCTTGAGAGAATTGAGAGCTCCTTGCCTTGTTTGGCTTCTGATGAGCCAATCGCCCAGATAAGGAAACATGTGCACGCCTTCCTTGTGTAAGGGGCAGCTGCTACTGCTGGGCACTTTGTGAACACTCGCGGTGCTGAGGCAAGACTGAATGGTAGCACCCTGTACTGGAAATGTTGAGTTCCTAGTAGGAATCGTAGATACTTGCGATGAGGAGGGAATATCGGAATGTGAGCGTAAGCATTTGAAGATCCAGGGAACAGAGCCAATCTCCCTTTTGAAGTAGAGGTAACATGGTTCCCAATGATACCATCCTGAATTTTTCTTTTTTTAGGAATTTGTTGAGATTCCGGAGGTCCAATATAGGACGTAGGCCTCCTGTTTTCTTTGGAATGAGGAAATAATTGGAGTAGAATCCTCTTCCCTGCTGAGGCTGGGGAACTGGTTCCACGGCCCTGGCTCTCAGAAGGGTGGATAATTTATTTATTTATTTAAAAACTTTTCTATACCGTCGCTAAGTTATATACCATCGCAACGGTTTACAAATAGGCACATAGACTAAGGTAAGTAAATGTAGGATATCTTACATTCTAACAGGTGCCAATAAAATTCGGTTACAATTTCATAAATAAAATCATTATTTGAGTAATGTTGGTCAAGTCCAGGTATATTATTGAGTTACTATCGCTTTGAAATATTACTTCTTAAAAGTAGGATTGATTAAAATCATTCTCATCTGCATTACCTTGTACTTTCATTCTCTACCCTCCACAGTCTTTAGTGAAGGCTTTTTTAAAGAGCCGTGTTTTTAGATTTTTCTTAAAAGTTTTGAGATTATTCTGTAATCTGAGTTCGGGTGGCATCGTGTTCCATAGTATGGGCCCAGCCAATGATAAAGCCCTTTCTCTCACTTGGGTTAATTTTGCTGACTTTACTGAAGGGATTGTTAGTAGTGCTTTGTTTGCTGAGCGGAGGTTTCTTTGTGGAACGTGTACTCGTAAGGCTGTGTTTAGCCAGTCTGCTTCTTTATCATATATTAGTTTGTGTATGGTGCATAAGGCTTTGTATTTTATCCTGTATTCGATGGGTAACCAATGTAAGTCTGCTAGAGTTTCGGTTATATGGTCCCTCCTCTTTTTTCCTGTTAGTATTCTGGCTGCAGTATTTTGAAGTATCTGGAGTAGTCTTATCGATGTGCTTGGGAGTCCTAGTAAGAGTGCGTTGCAGTAGTCAGTGCTAGAAAAGATAAGTGTTTGCAATACTGTTCTGAAGTGGGCAGGTGTGAGTAATGGTTTTAATCTTCTGAGGACCATAAGTTTTGCATAGCCTTCTCTTACTTTTATAGATATGTGTTGCTTCAGGTTGATTTCTGGGTCCATTATTACTCCCAGATTCCTTACTTTTTCGGCTAGCTCAATTTTTTGGTTATTTCTTAGGGTTATTGGTGTTTGAATGATTTTAGTATGTTTTCTCTCAAGGTGAAGGAATTCAGTTTTGTCAATGTTGATAACCAGTTCATCTGGTTTAGTAGTTGTTTAATTATGTCTAGGTACATGCTAGCTAGACTTAATGTTTTTTCAATTGTGTCGTCCATTGGTAGAATTAATTGAATGTCGTCTGCGTAAATGTAATGTATTATCCCTAGGCCTGCCAGCAGATGACATAAGGGTAGCATATATATGTTAAAGAGGGTAGCAGACAGCGCTAAACCCTGAGGTACCCCTGTTTCAAGTTTAAATTTTTCTGATAATGTGTTTTTTATCTGGACTTGAAAGAACCTGTTGTTTAGGTAGGATCTGAACCAGTTTATTGTTTTGTCACATAATCCAATTTCTTCAAGTCTTTTTAGTAGTATTTTGTGGTTTACTGTATCAAAGGCTGCAGATAAGTCGAGCATTATAAGGATATAATGTTTACTGTTATCAAAACCTCTTAGTATGTTGTCTGTTAGTGAGAGAAGTAATGTCTCAGTGCTGTAGTGTTTTCGGAAGCCGTGTTGTGAAGGGTACAGCATGTTATTATTGTCTAGATGTTCAGCTAGCTGTTTCTGTACTGTTTTCTCTATTAATTTAGCTAATAATGGAAGGTTTGAGACTGGGCGGTAGTTAATGAGGATTAATGGGTCACTGTTTTTCTTTTTGATGATTGGCTTAATGATTGCCCCTTTTAGTGTATCTGGCATTAATCCTTCAGTTAGGGATAGGTTTATGATATTGGTTAGTGTTGGGGTTACTACATTGGTAATCTTTTTTATCTCAGTTGTTGGTATTGTATCGATTTTATGTGGAGCAGGGTTTATATTTTTTATCATTGATTCAACTTCTTGTTCAGATATTTCTATAAATGAGGACCATATGTTAACATCTCTTTTTTGCATTATGATTGCTTGTTTGCTGTTTTTGGGGAGTTTGTTTCTTAGGTTTAATATTTTGTCACTAAAAAATTTAGCTAATTCATTGCATTTTGATTCAGGAAGACTTTGAGGTGATTCTTGTTTGTCATTTGTGAGCTTCGTTACTATGGAGAATAAGGTTCTTGGGTTATTGGCAAACTTTTCTATTTTATTGGAATAGTATTCTTTTTTAGTATTAAGGATCAGTTGTTTGTAGAAAGCTAAATGTTTCCTGAATTTGGTTAGGTTTTCAGTTGTTTTGTGTTTTCTACAGATTTTTTCAAATTTTCTGAGCTTTCTTTTTGCATCTTTTATTTTTGCATTATGCCAATGGTTATTTTGTTTTGTTTCTTTGTTTGTAAAAGTGTGAACTGGTTGTTTACTGTCCAAAACGAGGTGGGTGGAGTATCTTTTGGTACAGTGAGAAAGTCCAAGTGGTACCCCTGAGATGTGATGGAAAGTACCCATTGGTCTGTGGTAATGTGTGACCAATTGTGTTGGAAGAAAGTAATCCGACCTCCTACTGGCAAATTTGGGGTCGGATTGGTAGAGAGACTGCTGTTCCTTGGTAGTATTTCAAAACCCCAATGTTGCTCCTGTTTGAGGAAGGGGTTGAGCTCTGGGCGCACTTGGTTGTCTAGACTGTGCTCTTTGAGTTGGTCTGGATGAGCGTCCACGGGCAAGAGGTGGATAATAATGTCTCGGCCTATAATATAGGCGCTTGGACTCTTTCCTTGGGAGTCTTCTTGATTGTGTTTGAGACTCCTGAGGTACAGAAGATAGTTGTCTTAGAGTTTCTGAGTGCTCCTTTAGGAGGGAAATGGCTTCCTTAACCTTATCTCCGAAGAGATTGTCTCCTACACAAGGGACAAAAGCCAGTTTCTCCTGTATTTCTGGTCTCAGGTCTGAGGCCTTGAGTCAGGCCCATATTCGAGCACTTATACCGGTGGCAGACATTCTGGATGCAGTCTCAAAACAGTCGTACGCTGCACAAACTTCATGTTTGCCCACCTCCAGGCCTTTATGAATTACAGAAGAGAAAGAATCCTGAACTTGCTGAGGGAGAGTTTCAGAGAGTTCTTACATCTGTTTCCATAAGTTACGCTGGTATTGCGTCGTATATAATTGGTAGGACGCAATCCTGGAAACTAGCATAGATCCCTGATACATCTTCCTACCTATGTTGTCTAGGAACCTATTGTCTTTGCCTGGTGGAGTTGAAGAATGAGTCTTTATTCTTTTTTATTTCTTTTGTGCTGACTCAACTACTACTGACTGGTGAGGTAGTTGAGTCTTCTGGAAGCCTGGGATGTGTTGGACCAGGTATGTCGCATCGGTCCTCTTGCTTACTGGAGGTATGGAGCAGGGTTGCTCCCATAATCTCTGTAACAATTCCACAAGGACTTCGTGAATCGGTATTGCTAACACCTCTTAGGTGGGTCCACGAACTGCAACACTTCCAGAGTCTTTTGCCCGGTGTCTTCCTCAGATTGTAACTGAAAAGGAATGGTATCAGCCATATCCTTGATAAAATTGGAGAAGGATAGGTCCTCAGGAGGGGATTTTCTCCTTTCCTCTGGAGAAGATGGTTCCGAGAGGACTTCCTCTGAGGAGGTATCAGTGCCAGTATCTTCCCATGTATCAGGTGTCTGTGGTCGAAGAGGTGTAAAAGGCATAGGCACCTTTGGCATCAATGGTTGTTCCCTGGGTTTCGATGGGAACAATGGGGATATTGGTGGGAATGGGTGTGGAACCCCCGATGGACATGGTATTGGATCTGGAATCGACGATTCTCCTATAATATCTTCTCCCCTCGGTGGTGGTATCGGTACTTCCTGAGGTTTCACCGGTATGGCACTGAGAAGTGTATCTAGTTTTGCCAAAATCGGCGCAAAAAGAGAAAAATCTGGCATCAGCATTGATGGAATCGGAGTCGGCACTGGCATCGGTAGTGGTATTGATGGAGCCGGCGATGGAACTGGTAATGGCATCGGTACTGGCGATGGTGCTGGCCTCGATGGTGGAGTCGGTGTTGGCATCGGAGGCATATCGAGGAGCACATCCCTGACTGTCTGGCGGATATAGCCGTCCAGTTCCGCCCGCATAGCTGGTAAGACCAGAGCAGCTATGGGGGAAGGCTGTGAAGGCGATACCGGTACCTCCACAGGGCCCTGAGGAGGTACGGTTCCCGGCACTGATATCGGTGGAGATCGCCTCGGGGTGGAAGGTGTCGTCATTGCATCATCTCTCTGAGGCTTTTTTGGTGCTGATTCAGGATCCGTCGATGGACCACCGGATATCGGGTCGGTCTCGGGATCGTGAGGCCTCCGATGTCAATGCCGATGCTTCTGCTTGTGCTCGGTGTTCTTTTCGATGACCAACGTTGATTTTATCGAGGATTTAGACGGGGTTGGCGACGGCTGATCCCCGGCTTCATCCGGTCTTCGTTTCTTGAGGACGACCTTACGGATCGCTGTAGCCAGAGACGACTCCGTGGACGTCAATCTTGATGGCATTAGCTGTAAATGGAACAAGTGCTCCATTTTCTCCATCTGGAGTCTTCTACCCTTCGGCGTCATCTCGGCGCACTTCGGGCACGTTAGGACATCATGACTCTGACCAAGACAGAGTACACACTCTAAGTATGGGTCCGTAATGGACATGGTACGGCAACAAATCGGGCATTTTTTAAAACCAGTAGCCATTGTGAAGTCGGACAGCCATCGACGACTTTCAGGCTAATAGATACGGTATGGAACCGACGGAAAAAACAGAAAAACTTACCGCGATGGTAAAAACAGGAGACCCCTGCGGTGTTCAGGATTTTCGAGTTTTTTACAACTTTTTTATATGGTGAAAAATCACCACACAGGCCTCCAATTAACTGAGAGGCTAACGGCTTCGCAGAAAAGAGAAGACTGAAGGGAGACCCCTGTGGCTGAGAATATCATGGCATGCCAAGCATGCTCAGTGGGCACTCTGTGCCAGTCAAAAGTTTCTAGAAACTTTGACAGAAGTTTTTCCGTATAGGGCTCCATTACTGATGTCACCCATATGTGAGGACTAGCATCCTGCTTGTCCAGGGATAAGAACCCGAAGCATGGAGCACTGTGTTTAGGCGAGGGCATTATGTGGAGGTGCTCTGTCGGTATTGACTGTGTCAATGGCAGCCGAAGCGGCCTCGAGGGTATTATCAAAAATATATATATGAAAAAACGTCGATGACCTGGGCAGAGCAATGACAACAGTGACGGAAGCACAGACGGCATCAGTGTAGGTATCTATGGAAACAATGTGGCATCGAATAATCAAAAAAACATCGTTGGCATCAGAAAAATATTACCGGCATCGATGGAGTCGATGACCGCATCAATAGGAACGTTGAAGACACCAATGGAAATGACGTGGGCGGAGGGCATCGATGTATGGAGGCGGGCGCTGATGGCATTGGTGGCATGGCCACGGGCGTCGACGGTATCGATTGGATCGACTTGGGCACTAATGGCGTCGAAGGCATAGATGCCACTGACATGAGCATCAATGGCACCTTCATGGGCACCGATGGAATTGATGTTGGCATGGGTGCCATCGATGTAATTAACATTGGCATCGATGGAATCCACTTTGGCATCGATGGCATCGATTGAATCGAGATTCACATCGATGGCATCGATGCCTGGAATCAACCCAGACATCGATGCCACTGACCTGGGCATTGAATCCATCAATGGAATCAACCCTGGCATCGATGCCATCGGTGGAATTGATCCTGGCATGGATGCCATCAATGGAATTGACCTGGGCATCGATGCAATGGACAATGGCATTGATGGAAATGTCCTGGGCATCGATGACATCGATAAAATAAAGGATGGCATCAATGGAAATGACCCTGGCATCGATGGAAGTGCCCTGGGTGACAGTGGCATCGACCCAGGCATGGATGGCACTGACGAGACAAAGGTGTGCATCGATGGCATCCATCAGGGCAATGATGGCACCAATGAAACCCAAGGAAAAAGCAGTGCCATGGATGAAAAACATGGATGGCACTGATAGAAATGACAAAAAATATTTAAAACAAATTACAAAGTAAACAAAATTAAAAAAGGTAATTTCTTCTCCATAATTTGCCCAAGAAGTGGGCAAATTATGGAGAAGAAATTATGGAGAAGAGATTCATTTAGAGAAGACCCACCTCAATATAAATCGGATGCACCTTTTTTAAGAGGAAGAGGAACATGGAGAGGAAGGGGGAGGGGGAGAGGGAGAGGATACAACCACTTGTACAATTATCCACACAATAACCGATATCAGAACAACCAATAGGTGTCATAGGAGCAGATATATCACAATGCAAGACCAATAATACAATAGTTAACCTTTCCAAACATAACTTCACAGAACATGAAGTTACTGTACTTCAAAAAGGTTTTTCTTTTGTCCCTACTCCTACATATAACGCATTCAAAACACGCACAGAATTGTTTAAGTTCACTAGGAGACTTAAAATTATGGATATTTTTTCAGATAAACAGAGCACCACAAAAGATGTTTCTATTGTTAAAAAATCGAGCAAATGGTTACCGGACAGCATCACTAATCCTGTCATTCAGACTTTTGAATACTTGATTTTAAGAGATCTAGAAGAGCTAGAAACTAAAACAGATCCTAAAAAGAAATTTCATAACATGAATCGCCAAGAAAGAGATGCATTAACCACCTTGGGTAAAGATCAAGATATTATTATTAAAGCAGCCAACAAAGGTGGAAGCATGGTCATCATGGATAAGAGTAGTTATATCCAAGAAATTGACTGCCAGTTATCAGATTTGAAGTTCTATAAAAAATGAGATAAAGATCCAACAAATTATTTGAAACGTGATATAGACAATTTACTTTTAATAGCAAAAGATCAAGGTTTTTTAACTAACAAAGAGCTCGACTTTTTAACAGTACAGCATCCGGTATTACCCACAATCTATGTGCTACCAAAGATCCATAAATCCCTCATTAATCCCCCAGGCAGACCGATCATTTCTGCTAATGGTTCTCTTCTGGAACCACTTTCAATTTTACTTGATACTTTTTTAAAATCTGAAGTTAAGAATATCCCATCATACATCAGAGATTCGGCTCATTTTATTACGATTTTAAATGATTTTAAAGGTACCACTGAAGATATTATTTTAGTCACACTTGATACTGAATCTTTGTATACCAACATTCCTCAAGATGCAGCCTTAGACATAATTACACAACAACTTATAGAGCATAATGCACATCAAAGAATACCAAACCAGTTTTTATTAGAGTTGGCAGGAATTACTGTGAAAAAACATGTTTTTGCATTTAACAAAAAATATTTCCTACAAACAAAAGGGGTAGCCATGGGGTCCCCAATGGCACCTTCTGTCGCCAATTTATATGTTGCCAAATTTGAAAAATTGTATTTATCAGAACATCAGTACAAAGAAAATATTTTATTATGGAAACGATATATAAATGATGTTTTTATTATCTGGAAAGGACATGCAGACACCCTTCAAGATTTTTACAAATGGTTGAATATGTTGGTGACTAATTTGAAGTTCGCTATGAATTTTAATTTTTTAAGTATTCCGTTCTTAGATATTTTAGTCATTTTTAATAATGGTCATTTCATAACTGACATACAGAAAACCAACTGATACCAACAAATAGCTTCATTATTCCAGTTTCCATAATAAGTCACTTCAAAGAAATTTACCATATTCACAGTTACTTAGGTTAAAAAGATTATGCAGTAATGATAAATTATTTTGTTTACGGTCTGAAGAAATGAAAAGTAGGTTTTTAGAGAAGCCTTACCCACATAGATATATAGAAGCAGGGTACAAAAAAGCATCCACAATGGACAGGAACACTTTACTTAGCAGAAAAGACAAAAAACTGAACGATCGAATAGTGTGTCCATTAACTTATACACCCATGTCTTCCCAAATTACTAACATTATTAGAAAACATTGGTCTGTTCTGCAACTGTTAGCAAATTTCAAAGACAAAAATGTCATGATAGCAAATAAAAGAGAAAAAAATATCAAAGAACTAGTTTCTCCATCAGCTTTACCTATTGATAAACCCATTCATAAGCGATCCCCTGGCCATCGCCCTTGCGGGAATTGCTCTGTTTGCCCTGTCAATATAAAACTACTTTCCTACAGATCCCAGACATGAGTAGAGAATTTAAATTGAAATCATTTACGAATTGTAAAACAGCTGGCGTAGTGTATTTGGCATTATGCACCTGTAATAAGGCTTATGTGGAAAAACAATCAGACAATTTAACAAAGGTATCATAGAACACAAGAGTAGTATTAAAAGGAAAATAGAGTCCAAACCACTTGTTCAACATGCAATTTTAATGAATCACAATTTTAATGATGTTAAATTTTGTGTGATCCAAAAGATTACTCTCAATAGGCGAGGTGGAGATTTAGACAGAATGTTGTTACAATTTGAGCAGAAATATATTTTTGAAATTAAAACATTGGAACCCAACGGACTCAATTTAGAAATTGATTACTCTGTCTTTTTATGAACTCTTTTATTATTATTTCTATGATAGTTTTAGGTTTCCTTATGTTTTCACAGTACCACCTTTTATTGTTGTCTGGTCTTTTATATGTATTTATAGTTTGCTTAGTGTCATATAACTATGTTTTTATCTGTTAACTTTTAATGTACAGCGATTACTTTCCATGATTGTTCTTCTAATTTATTATTTTTGGTTTAGCATAAATGTTGTTTTTAATGGCCAGACTTTGTTGTTTCAAACATTTTATTAAGTAATTCACATATAGTGATATGATTTCATATTGTAAATAGATATCATTTATACATAGTGTTGTATTTATAAAAAAAAAATTTTCAAATATGAATCACAATATTTTTGGTACATATTTTTTCTGTGAGTCATCCTATACTTACACACTAAGGGGCGGATTTTCAGAGCCCTGCTCGCCTAAATCCGCCCAAAACCGGGCGGATTTAGGCGAGCAGGGCCCTGCGCGCCGGTAAGCCTATTTTACATAGGCCTACCGGCGCGCGCAGAGCCCCGGGACTCGCGTAAGTGCCGGGGTTTTCAGAGGGGGCGTGTCGGGGGGCGGGCCCGAACCGCGCGGCATTTTCGGGGCGTGTCGGGAGCGTTCCGGGGGCGGGCCCGGGGGCGTGGCTACGGCCCGGGGCAAACCGGGGGCGTGGCCACGCCCTCCGGACCCGCCCCCAGGTCGCGTCCCGGCGCGCAGGAGGCCAGCTGACGCGCGGGGATTTACGCCTCCCTCTGGGAGGCGTAAATCCCCCGACAAAGATAAGGGGGGGGCTTAGACAGGGCCGGGTGGGTGGGTTAGGTAGGGGAAGGGAGGGGAAGGGGAGGGCAAAAGGAAGTTCCCTCCGAGGCCGCTTCGATTTCGGAGCGGCCTCGGAGGGAACGGGGGTAGGCTGCGCGGCCCGGCGCGCACCGGCTATACAAAATCGATAGCCTTGCGCGCGCCGATCCAGGATTTTAGCGGATACGCGCGGCTCCGCGCGTATCTACTAAAATCCAGCGTACTTTTGCTTGCGCCTGATGCGCCAGCAAAAATAGGCCTATTCACATAGTTTGAAAATCTACCCCTAAGGGGCGGATTTTCATACTCCGCGAATAGGCCTACTTTTGTTTAAGTATGAGTTGTTCAACAATTTTATTTGTGAAGTATAATTATACCATGTAGCGTGTATTTAAATCTAGGAAGATCACGTTTGTTTATTAGATTGTATGCAAAGTATCCCATACTTTGCCAGTTTAACTTGATTCGCTATCCGCGTTTTTTTCCAACATAGGGGTACCTAGCAAGCCACTCCCAATCGTCATGATTGATAAGCTTTTTGGCGCGATTTCTAAATCTATTTAAAAAGACTAAACCGCGTCGGCAGCGTTTTTCCAAATGTCCTTGCGGTATTGGAGTGGAGACCACTTGCGATTGTGTCAACAATAATGTAAGTTACACCACATCAATATACTTTTTAACATTCACTGCTTTCGGAATTTGGCATAGAAGTTGATTTCGTTTCTGGGATTAATTAACTATGAGATCCTTCACTATGCAATTTAAATGGTTTAAAGTTTTCTATCGAATGGCTAAATTTTTTTTTAAAAACCACGGGATTCTGTAATAGTTGTCTGGTTTGTTTCATTCTTTATTCTACATTCAACAGAATAGATATTTAAAATACCGGGCACTATTTAGTACATATATGTTGATCTTTATAATACACTTCAATTATGTGTCATTTCAGCAGCGTTTTCCATAAGTCCCTAGCAGCAATAGAACGGGCATTACTTGTTACTGCATTAATAACAATGTAAGTAACATAATTTTTATGATTCTTGTACCACAATTTCATTTATAGTCACTGGTTTTATTTTATATGAGACACTCACATTTTGTGTAGTCAAGTTTATTTTATTTTTGGATGTTAGTTAATTAGGAGATACTTTATCACTGGCTCACAGCTTAAAATCGAATGGCTGAGTTGTCATTACATAGTTGTTTATGAATTGTAAGGTTTATGGCATTTAGTAATTATTTGTTAGCAATCAGTCGCATAGATATTCACAACACTGGGCACTGTATAGTTCGTATACACTCACTTTCACTAATCATGTCATTTTTAGCAATTCCATATACAATTGATCTTAATTTTTTGTTTTTGTCACTATATGTGTTGGTCCATTTATTTACAGATCACCAGACTTTTAAAGTATATGGTGTGTTTATTCCAAGACATCTTTTTGATAGATAAGAGATTAATTTCACACAGGTACAAACATAGGGGTAGATTTTTAAAAAATGCACGTTCGCGTACTTTTGTTGGCGCACCAGGCGCAAACAAAAGTACACTGGATTTTATAAGATACGCGCGTAGCCGCGCGTATCCTATAAAATCCTGGATCGGCGCGCGCAAGGCTGCCGATTTTGGGCAGCCGGCGTGCGCCGAGCCGCGCAGTCTGCCTCCGTTCCCTCCGAGGCCGCTCCGAAATCGGAGCGGCCTCGGAGGAAACTCTCTGTCGCCCTCCCCTCACCTTCCCCTCCCTTCCTCTACCTAACCCACCCCCCCGGCCCTATCTAAACCCCCCCTACCTTTGTCCACGGATTTACGCCTCCCGGAGGGAGACGTAAATCCACGCGCGCCAGCGGCCCACTGGCGCGCCGAGACGCGACCCGGGGGCGGTTCCGGAGGGCGCGGCCACGCCCCAGGACCGCCCTGGCTGAAACCACGCCCCCGGGCCCGCCCCCGAAACGCCGCGTCGATCGGCCCCGCCCCCCGACACGCCCCCGACAAAAAACCCCGGGACGTACGCGAGTCCCGGGGCTCTGCGCGCGCCGGCAGGCCTATGGAAAATAGGCGCGCCGGCGCGCAAGGCCCTGCTCGCGTAAATCCCGGCGGATTTACGCAAGCAGGGCTTTTAAAATCCGCCCCATAGTTTTGACACTATTTTCTTCTTAAATTCTATTAACACTTTTTTATCAGTGTGCTTATTTTAAATATATGTTTTTTACAGTGGTACCTTTTTTAATTTTTAACTTTGTTTACTTTGTAATTTGTTTTAAATATTTTTTTACTTATTTATGTATGTCCTAATGTTTTTATGTTCATTTTTATATTTATTGATATTATATATTTATTCATTGTTTCTAGCCCCTGAGGAAGCCCCATTTGGGGTGAAACACAGCCAGAGTCGGGCATTTGTATGAATATATGTCTCCATCCAAATAAAGTTTACACTGGGACTATCTTTGATGTCTAACTGCATTGTTGCCCAAACGGCTTTTTTTTAGACAACCTACCCTCTTGCTTTATTAGACTGATAGAAATGATGCACGGACCGATGGCATCAGTGTACCACGGGGGGAGGGGTACCGATGGCATTGAAGAATCCAGGACGGTCTAAAGGGGGTACCAATGGTAGCGATGGGGGCATTGATGGTGCGAGGAAATCGAAGGAACTGAAATGGACAGGGGCCCTGGCGGCAACGGAAACCGTGGAAGTCCCTGTCCCACTAGCGCTGATAACCAGGCAGAGTGTCACAGAGGGACACTCGCAGGCTATGTGTGGCTAACTGAAAACATAGGGAGAGGAAAGCCCGCACTCGGTTGGCAGGCCAGGGAGGTGACAGGAACCGACCGAAAAAACAGGGCATAGTACTCATCGAGCGTCGAATAAACATAAGCGAAGGGAGACCCGTGCAGGGAAAAGTGTTTGTGAAGTAAAAGGTTAAGTGTTTTCATGTGGAAAAAGTATTAGAATTTCTCACAGAGCACTTAACCACTATGTTTACTGCAGAGCGGAAAAAAGAAGACTGAGGAAGACACCTGTGGTTCACAGGGATAATTGCAGGCTGAGCATGCTCAGTGCACTCAGTGTGCCAGTGTCAGTCAAAGCTTTGTAGAAACTTTGACAGAAAAGTTTTCCGTACAGGGCTCTATCCTGTGATGTCACCCATATGTGAGGACTACTAGCCTGCCTGTCCTGTGAGAAAGCTAATGTAACCCCAATATTTAAAAAGGGATCCAGGGGCAATCCGGGAAACTACAGACCGGTTAGCCTGACTTCAGTGCCAGGAAAAATAATGGAAAGTGTTCTAAGCATCAAAATCACAGAACATATAGAAAGACATGGTTTAATGGACCAAGGTCAGCATGGCTTTACCCAAGGCAAGTCTTGCCTCACAAATCTGCTTCACTTTTTTGAAGGAGTTAATAAACATATGGATAAAGGTGAACCGGTAGATGTAGTGTACTTGGATTTTCAGAAGGCGTTTGATAAAATTCCTCATGAGAGGCTTCTAGGAAAAGTAAAAAGTCATGGGATAGGTGGCGATGTCTTTCATGGATTACAAACTGGCTAAAAGACAGAAAACAGAGAGAAGGATTAACAATTTTCTCAGTGGAAGGGAGTGGGCAGTGCAGTCCCTCAGGGATCCGTATTGGGACCCTTACTTTTCAATATATTTATAAATGATCTGGAAAGAAATATGACGAGTGAGGTAATCAAATTTGTAGATGATACAAAATTGTTCAGAGTAGTTAAATCACAAGCAGATTGTGATAAATTGCAGGAAGACTTTGGGAGACTGGAAAATTGGACATCGAAACAGCAGATGAGATTTAATGTAGATAAGTGCAAGGTGATGCATATAGGGAAAAATAACCCATGCTATAGTTACACAATGTTAGGTTCCATATAGCAAATGTTGCTTACCTGGTGTAACAGGTGTTCTCACAGGACAGCAGGATGTTAGTCCTCACAAATGGGTGACATCATCAGGATGGAGCCCTGTACGGAAAACTTTTCTGTCAAAGTTTCAACAAGCTTTGACTGACACTGGCACACTGGGTGCACTGAGCATGCCCAGCCTGCAATTATCCCTGTGAGCCACAGGTGTCTCCCTCAGTCTCGTCTTATAGCTAAAAAGCGCAAGCGAAACTAAAATAAAAGTATATAGACCCAACTCCGCGGGGTGGCGGGCGGGTTTCGTGAGGACTAACATCCTGCTGTCCTGTGAGAACACCTGTTACACCAGGTAAGCAACATTTGCTTTCTCACAGGACAAGCAGGATGGTAGTCCTCACAAATGGGTGAGTACCGAGCTGAGGATGCCCGAGAATGCACCAGATACACCGCAGACACGCGAAAGCGTAATGACGGAGGTGGAAATGGGAACGGAGGGCATCCGCAACACCATAATGGGTTCGTGGAAGGATGTTGGGTAGTGAATTGAAAAAGGTAAGAGTAGTCGTACTGGCCAAACATGGAGCATGCCGGCTAGTCAATGTAAGCAATAATAGGCTGCAAAGGTATGGAGAGGACTCCAGGCTGCAGCCTGATAAAAAAGTACAAGCAGCAGTAACCAAAGGGAAGCTGTTAAGGCTAGGACAGAAACAACAGTATGTGGATACCCACAGTGTTGTAGTGAAGTGTCTGCTTGTTGGTAGCAAAGGAAATACAGACCACTTAGTCAGAAGGATTAGATCTGTGTGGCCACTGGAAGTCGCAGCTTGAGTCTTGCATGGAGGAAAGAGTCAAGTGGAATTCACATGGAATGCAGTACAATGTAGATAGAATGTAAGCGCAGCATTACTGTCCAGGAATGTGGAAAACCCACTCTCTCCCTAGGGCGAGAGAGAGAGGCTAGGAAAAATTGGCAGAGTATGTCCTGAGTAAAGAGAGATGCAACATCTACCTGAAAAGGATAGAAAGATGAATGCATAGAACCACTCAGTGACGGAGGAACGAGTCAGGTGAGTATGGAAAGAGTGCATAACTCACGGACCCTGCTGGCAGGAATGACATTAAGAGGGAAAGAAGTTCCCTTGCCAAACTGTGGAAGAGAGGAATGGAAAGGCTCAAACGTAGAATGTATGAGACTTATAAGGAAAATATATATGTTCATTCCGTGATTAGAGAAATAGAGGCGGCTTGATCAGTGGATAATCCATGGTAAGCCGACTCAGAGAGGTTTACCGTAAACGGGAACCCAACTCCCAAAACGATACACCTACTGAGAGAAAGGTGTAACTATGTGGAGGATGTCTGGAGAACAGAATCCGAGGGAGTAAGAAAAAATGGTGGAAAAGTAAAAGGAGTAATACCTCTCTTTTTTTTTTTTTTTTTTTAGCGTCAGGAGGTAAAGCCTGCCATATTAAACGGCAAGATTTATGTTTAGAAGGTTTTGTGACGCTACCAGAACCTAAGAACATCAGTAAGTCTATGATTTGGGACTGACTGGTGAGAGAATAAAAGGTTACTGATATGATGGATTGAGAAGTATGGGAAAGCATACTGATCTCAGTCAGGGAGTGGGGAAAAGAATACTGAACCCCATCCCAGTTCAACATTAGAAAAAATGCTGGCTACGAGAGGCAGCAGAAGAGATATATTGAAGAGGCCTTTGATGGAAGAAAAGGCATCTAAGGGAACGCATAGGAAACATGTGTAGGGAGCAGAACCTGTGCATCGTATGGAATGATGCAGACGCAGAGGAAAGTTTAATTAACTCAGCGTGAAAAGATTTTCCCTGTACACATGTAATTGAGACCATTCGAGAGGATAGAACCTACGTGGAGAAGGTCTGATAGAGCGTTCATTAAATCTCTTAGATATGTGGCCCAAGGAGGCATGAAGTGAACAAGGGCCAAGGTAGAGCTGCGCAGCTGTCTAGCAGAGCAGCTAAGAGGTAATGCGTGCTTATGAGTTGGAAAGCACATTGTCCCTATGCTGTCTGTCTGTATGCACAAAGAATTGTTGCAAAAGCAGTATTGGAAGGCATAAGGGCATAACTCATGGGTGCAACGTCCAGGACGTTTATGAGAAACTATGCTGGAGTGCAATAGACGCATAATGGGTTGAAAGCTTTCAGGAGAAACTTTATAACCCTAAGGAATTGCGAGCATGAGTCGAAGGAGACTAGGTCCTAGTTCGAACTGGGATAAGAATCAGGGACGAAAGCAATGAAACCACTTAGGTCCATTGAGTATAGAATGTCACTGAATATAACCCATAGCAGTTTTGAATTATGAGAAAAATGCATAGTGGGAAGAAACCCCATAGCCCAACCATGAAAAGTTGAAGGGCTGAGGTTATGGAAAATATGCACAGGGACATATACGAATGTATCAGAATGTCTGTGCGCATGCTGGACAAGAGGGTCTTAAGACTGTGGTGTCCAGAAGTGTTACAGAAGGGATTTATGGCAGTGACAGTAATCCCAGTTAGTAAATGTATAGTGAGTCATGAAAAAAGTGAGAGCTCATTGCATGTACTGAAAGTGGTTAGCAGTAGTCTATGCAAGGAAAGTGAATGATGTTACACTCCGCAGAGAAAACAGCATTCACCATGATGCAAGAGACAGTTCACTTACCGAAGCTGGTGCCAACGGCAGAGCTTGGGGTTGTAATGTTGACTCATCATAAAGCACATAGAAACATTAAAATAATGTACTTACTGCAATATGGAGTGATGGTAACCAAAGATACCATTGTATCTGTGACTTCTAAAGAAAGTTGGAGTTTCTTAGGTCCAGGATGTGCGGAGAGTAACTATTTTCTGTTAAAAGAAAAAATAGTGCAATTAAAACTCCCCAACCCCCCTCCCTTCTCCCCTCTGCACTTCGTAGCGCCTGGGGGAGTGTACCGGGACTTTGGTACAAGGTGGGGTGGCCGCTCTGATATCTGACCAGATGGGAGACCAGGAGGTGTCCCAATGGAGGATATCATGTAGGCTCCCGCAGGAGTGTGAGCGGTAAGTGGTACCCGCATTTCTGTATGCTGTACAAGGAGACACTGAGACCTGTGGCCAGGCTTCAAGGTGGACTTGTACATGGGGCAATGGTTGCTGAATCTCATGTTTAGCATATCAGCCAATGCAGCTGGAACTTTGGTTGGGAGGGAACCAAGAGTCAGAGCATTGGTCGGCACAGGGACTTGTTACTGACAAGAGAAGAAGCCCTGCTGCAATCCCAAGAAGATAGAGGGGTTCTCCTGGTATTGTGGCTAACATAGCTAACATAGCGATATGTGACACTAATACAGCTCCTAAGGCACATGACCCAGAACTTTTCGAACCACGGTCCGAATGGGAGAACACAACTCTATGGGAATGCCGCCGAAGCGGGTACTTACCATCCGACGTGGATCGCCGCAAGACGAGCCGGTGAAGACTGTTGACTCCGTCGGTCTCTGGAGTCCTCGAGGGTAAGGCCGGGGACGTAAACGTCCATCTCACACTGAAACCCGGTATGGTGGCACAGGTACAGAGGAGACAGGCCAGGCGTGATTGGCGCTTAGACTGCTAAGTGTAACAGATGGCCACAGTCCCACACCACTTGACGGTGGGGCACGCCAGGAACAGGGGAGCCCTAACGGAACTCATGTTCCCTTCCCTCGTCGCAGCGGCTCGATGTGTCATGACGCCAATGCAGAAGCCGTCGGACCTGGATCCGGAAGTTCTGGATCACCAAGGACTGCCAAAACTGTAGGAACAGTGCTGATGGCAGTGGTGATGTTGCTCTGCCCGAGCGTTGTCCAGCCTGGAGAAGGATGGCACCGACGTGCTGGATGGCGTCAGCGACGGACGATCACGATGTCGGCGATGATGGGTGCCACGGTGCTCGGCCCGGTCTTTCCCCAGCGCCGAGATGGAAGCCCTCGTCGTCCTGGAAGGCGATCGATGACGAACTGTCCGCACGCCTGCTCTGCTCCTGACACAATGGAGTGTCTTAAGCTAATACGGAGCTTAAAAAAGAACCCAAAGCGTGGAGCAATGTGAGGAGGCGAGGGTATAATGTGGCGGTGCTATGTCGGTATTGACGATATTGAAGGCAACCTAAGGGGCTTCGAGGATATCATCAAAATGGGTATGAAAATCGTCGATGACTGGCCAGGAAAATGATGACAGTGACGGGCACTGACAGCACTGGTATAGGTATCTTTGAAACGATGTGGAATCGAAGAATCGAAAAACATTGCCGTTATTGAAAAAGATACCGGCATCGACTGAGTCGAAGTCGAATCGATAGGGCGTCAAGGACACCGAAGGAAAACGTAGGTGTCGAGGGCATCTATGCATGGAGGCGGGCATTTATGCCTTTTGTGGCATGGCCACGGGCATCAACTATAGGGCCACAGACGTTGACGGTATCGATTTGGACAGACTCAGATTTCTAAGTGTACATGGTATCGGTGCCCCAGACATGTGTGTCGGTGGCATCGATATGGGCACGTATGGAATCGATGGCATGGATCTCCCAGTCAATGAATTCCATCCCGGCATCAACGCCAGTCCTGGAATCGACATGGGCATCGATGCCAGCCATAAGGCTGGCAGTGGCATCAACGCCCATCCGCGGAATCGAGCCGGCATGGATACCCATCGATGGAACCCACCTGGGCATCGAATTTCACTGATGGGAGCAGCCTGGCATCGACTGCCCTCGATGGATGCATTCTAACATAGATGCCCATGGATGAAACACCTGGGCATCGGTGTCCATCGATGCAAAAGGACCTGGCACCGATGCCATCGACGGACGGCCATCCGGCACCAATGCCATCGACGGACAAGCCATCCGGCACCGATGTCCATCGATGGGGACCATCCGGCACAGATGTCCACCGATGGGGACCATCCGGCATCGATGCCCACCGACGAATCGATGTGGCACCGATGCCCACCGATGGAAAAGGGCTGGACATCGGTAGGGAGGATGGGGCATCGATGGCATCCCCAAAAGGGGGGGTGGCATCGATGAAGTGACCCTGGGATCGTTAAAAAGTGTCTCGGGCAGCGGTGGCGGCGACCCGAGTATGCATGGCAGTGACTAACAGCGTGTGCGTCAATGGCATGCATCCGGGTAGGGACGGCACCGAGGAAGCCCAAGGAAAAAAACAGTGCGTAGGAGGAAAAAGCCTGGTAGCACTGAAAAGCAAAAAACATGGATAAAGGCATCAGGGCACCGTGGGGGGAGGGGCGCTGATGACATATAAAAGCCCAGGGCGGTTTAGGAGGGTACCGGTGTAGCGATAGGGTATCGACTGCGTGAGGGTACCAGGGAACGAAGGACTTGAAGCTACAGAGGTCCTAAAGTTAAGGAAAAAATCCCTACCCCACTAGCATAAGCAAGCAGAGTGTCACAGAGATACTCGCAAGCTGTTTAAAGCTAACTGAAAAATGGGGGAAGGGAAGGCTTCAGTCAGTTAACAGCCTTAAGATAGTGACAGGAACCGACCGAAAAATAAGAATTAGTACTCACCGAGCGTCGTAAAAACGTACGCGGAGGGAGACCTGTGCAGGGAAAAGTGTTTTTTGAAGTGAAAGTTAAGTGTTTCCATGAGGTAATTAGTTAAAAAATCCTCACAGAGCTCCAACCGCTATGCTGACTGCAGAGCGGAAAAAAGAAGACTGAGGGAGACACCTGTGGCTCACAGGGATAATTGCAGGCTGGGCATGCTCAGTGCACCCAGTGTGCCAGTGTCAGTCAAAGCTTGTTGAAACTTTGACAGAAAAGTTTTCCGTACAGGGCTCCATCCTGATGATGTCACCCATTTGTGAGGACTACCATCCTGCTTGTCCTGTGAGAATAGGTGCTACCACCCAAGAAAGAGATCTAGGAGTCATAGTGGATAACACATTGAAACCGTCGGTTCAGTGTGCTGTGGCAGTCAAAAAAGCAAACAGAATGTTGGGAATTATTAGGAAGGGAATGGTGAATAAAACGGAAAATGTCATAATGCCTCTGTATCGCTCCATGGTGAGACCCCATCTTGAATACTGTGTACAATTCTGGTCGCCGCATCTAAAAAAAGATATAATTGCGATGGAGAAGGTACAGAAAAGGGTGACCAAAATGATAAGGGGAATGGAACAGCTCCCCTATGAGGGAAGACTAAAGAGGTTAGGACTTTTCAACTTGGAGATGAGACGGCTGAGGGGGGATATGATAGAGGTCTAGAACGTGTAGATGTGAATTGGTTATTTAGTCTTTCAGATAATAGAAAGACTTGGGGGCACTTCATGAAGTTACCATGTGGCACATTTAAAACTAATCGGAGAAAGTTCTTCTTCGCTGAACGCACAATTAAACTCTGGAATTTGTTGCCAGAGGATGTGGTTAGTGCAGTTAGTATAGCTGTGTTTAAAAAAGGATTGGATAAGTTCTTGGAAGAGAAGTCCATTACCTGCTATTAATTAAGTTGACTTAGAAAACAGCCACTGCTATTACTAGCAACGGTAACATGAAATAGACTTCGTTTTTGGGTACTTGCCAGGTTCTTATGGCCTGGATTGGCCACTGTTGGAAACAGGATGCTGGGCTTGATGGACCCTTGGTCTGACCAAGTATGGCATGTTCTTATGTTCTTATGGAATAATAAATAAATTCCTCACCTGGCATAGTATCTAATGAATAGACATTTGGGTAATTTCCAAAAGGATTTACACGCATAAAAGTAATATATCGTAGCAATTTTTGAAAAGTTCATTTATATGATTAAAGTGTACTTATGCACATAAAACCTATTAACAATACAATAATTTATATATCGTAGCACAATAAGGATGTAATTTTCAAAAAAGTTACGTGTAAATGATAACATATTATCGCAGCATTTTTCAAAAGCCCGATTTTAAATGGCCGGTGCGTGTAAAAAATAAGGGTTACACGCGTGGCTGGGCCTTGCACATGCCGCGCACATTTTAAAAGGGCCCAGCCGTTCACGTAACCCTCATTATACGTGTTATGATCCGCGCTGCCCGCGGGTTCCCCGCGAGCAGGCTCTGCTGACTCACCATGCTGTTCTTTTCTTCGCCGACGTGGCAGGACGCCGCTGTCGGCCTGCCCACGTGGCCTGGAGGCCGCCTGCGTCTCTCCTCTGCTCCATGGTCGGAGCCGCGGACTTCCTGCTTCTCCCACGGGGCCCTGGAACGCCGCCAATGTCATCTTCCTCTTCACGGCGCTAAGGCCGCATCCCCGGGCTGGCCCGGCGGCTGGAGCCGCCCCCGGGGCTCCCCGCAGCGGCTGGAGCCGCTGCTGACATCAGGGCCTGCTCCTCAGGCCCTGCCCTGCTTCCTACGCGTTTACGTCGGTGCAGGCCACTGTCCGCGGTCCTGCACAGCTCCTGTTCTCTCCCTAGGTGCGCGGCCGCACCTTCCTTCAAGATTTAAAGGGCCAGACACAGGAAGTGTCTTGGCCCCACCTTGGTGACTGTTTCCTGCCTCAGCCCTATAAAGGGCTGCTCCGTCAGTTGTTCCTGGCCTTGCATCGTGGTGACTGCGCTCTGGAGGCTCCTGCCTGCCAGAGCCTGTGTAAGGTCTTCCAGTCTTCAAGGAGCTCCTTGTCTCGTCCAGTTGTTCCATGTCCAGTCTTTGTGCCTGAGGTCCTCGTCCAGGTGTTCTGATCTTCATATCCTGGTGTCTCGTCCTGATGTCCTGTTCCTGTGTCTCATCTTCGCTCCCGAGCCTTCTGGTCCGGTAGGCCGAGGGTCCCTCGGATGTTGTGTGCCTGAGTGGACTAGTCTGCTGGTGGACGTCTGTTCTGTGCTCCTAAGCCGTCATGCCCCGCCAGCCATTGCGGAGCTCCGGGCGACTTATGGCTCCGTCGTCGTGGCTCCGCCGTGACTGGACTCTTTCCTGCATCTGTCCCGTTCCTCTCGTGGTCCGTGACCAGCCTCTTGGGGCTGTGTAGGGCGCATAGCGGACAGGGAGGTCCGTGACCAGCCCACTGGGTGCCCCCGTGAAGGTGGGCTGAGTAGGGCACCCTGAGAGACTATGCAAATGTCTTCCCAGCCTTAGTCAAGTCCCAAATGTCTCGTCTGCGATGCCGTCCGCATCGATCCCAAGTGTCTCGTCTGCGATGCCGTCCGCATCGATCCCAAGTGTCTCGTCTGCGATGTCGTCCGCATCGATCCCAAGTGTCTCGTCTGCGATGCCGTCTGCATCGATCCTGGTGTCAAGTATTCATAGTCCTGGTGTCATGTCTTCAGCCCAAGTGTCTTCGTGTCATGTGATGCCGCTGCATCATCCTCAGTGTCTTCGTGTCAAGGCCCGTCTGCCCTCAACCTCAGGCCAGGACTGCTACTCCATGCTGCTTGCAGCAGGTCCGAAAGGGCTCGGAATGGTCGGAGGACCAATCAACTCCCAACATCCTGGGATGTTGGCCTAGGGAGCTTGCCGGCCTGTCCGAGGGCAAGATTGTTCAGCCATGCGGAGCCACCATCAACCCTTGGCTCGGCCCGGAAGGTCTGGGTCAGGCTGAAGCCCATGGGCACACGAAAAACTCCGTACTACAACAATAGACACAAGAGCTGGACTGAAGAAAAGTGGTTGTCCAGGGGGCAGGGCTGGAAGCAGCCGGTACAGCGGAGCTGGCATAAGTTCTAAAAAAAAAAAAAAAAGTAGGGACTTTTAAAGGGTCGGGGAGGACAAGGGAAGAAGGAGGGGGTAAGGCAGGGGGGGTAGGGAAGTTTCCTCCCAGTCCGCTCCTTAATTGGAGCGGACTGATTAATCAAGACTCCTGTTTAACACTTACGTTGTTAATTTGGTTTATTTGCTCTTACAAGAAATGATTTAATAGTTCTATTAAGGAATATCGTATTCATATAAAATTTCGATTAGAATGTTAAATAAGGTTCTAAGTTAACTGTATGTTTTATGTTGTTATCATGTAAACTGGAGTGAAGGCAGAACGCTATACTTCGGTATATAAAAAAATCCAATTGGAGCGGACTGGAAGGGAACTGGGGAAGGCCACGATACGTCGCCACACGAAAATTGCATTTTTCAACCCCCCCCTTGTGCACGCTGCCCCAGATTTTATAACATGCGCGTGCCTGCACACACATGTTATAAAATTGCGAGGCCATGTGCACACAACGGGTAGCGCGCACACATGGACGCACACACATAGGGGCGGATTTTAAGAGCTCTGCTCGCCTAAATCCGCCTAAATCCGGGCGGATTTAGGCGAGCAGGCCCTGCGCGCCGGTGGGCCTATTTTACATAGGCCTACCAGCGCGCGCAGAGCCCCGGGACTCGCGTAAGTCCCGGGGTTTTCTGAGGGGGGCGTGTCGGGGGCCGGGCCCGATCCGTGCGGCGTTTTCGGGGCGTGTCGGGAGCATTTCGGGGGCGGGCCCGGGGGCGTGGTTATGGCCCGGGGCGGTCCGGGGGCGTGGCTGCGCCCTCCGGACCCGCCCCCAGGTCGCGTCCCGATACGCTAGCGGCGTAAATCCCCCGACAAAGGTAAGGGGGGGGTTTAGACAGGGCCGGGCGGGTGGGTTAGGTAGGGGAAGGGAGGGGAAGGTGAGGGGAGGGCAAAAGAAAGTTCCCTCCGAGGCCGCTCCGATTTCGGAGCGGCCTCGGAGGGAACGGAGGTAGGCTGCGCGGCTCGGCGCACGCCGGCTATACAGAATCGATAGCCTTGCGCGCGCCGATCCCGGATTTTAGCGGATACGCGCGGCTCCGCGCGTATCTACTAAAATCCAGCATACTTTTGCTGGCGCCTGATGCGCCAGCAAAAGTACGCCAAATCGCTCGGTTTGAAAATCTACCCCATATGTTTTTAAAATCTACTCCATAAAGTGCATTTACACATATAATTTATTTATTTATTTATTTGGATTTTTTTATATACCGAAGTATAGCGTTCTGCCTTCACTCCGGTTTACATGATAACAACATAATACATACAGTTAACTTAGAACCTTATTTAACATTCTAATTGAAATTTTATATTAATATGATATTCCTTAATAGAACTATTAAATCATTTCTTGTAAGAGCAAATAAACCAAATTAACAACGTAAGTGTTAAACAGGAGTCTTGATTAATCAGCGATAGGGGTCTGAAAAGGAGATCGGAGCATGTAGGGTGAGGCAGGTCATGTCTTGGGATGGGTTGGATGAGGGAAGAGGGAAAGGGGATATAGGGGGGGGGGGTTGGTGGTGGGAGGCGGGAAGGGGAGCGGGGAAGGAGTGTCAAAGGAGAGGGATCGTCGACGTGTAATGGTTCAAGATGTGAGTGTATTACTTAGCCCACGCCGTCTCTGAACGTTTGGCTGAATAACCAAGTCTTTAGCTCTTTTTTGAAGGATTTGATGTCGCGAATTGAACTTAAGTGTTGTGGTATGGTGTTCCATAAATTTGGGCCTGCTATGGAGAACGCTCTGTTTCTGGTGTTGGTGAGTAATACCCAGTTTTAAGCATGCAAATACTTTTGAAAATTACCCCCTTTATGTTTTCCCTCCTAACCTTTGCAAATCATTCCAAAAGTTCCACTGCTAGGAACTTTATCCCCAAGAAATTTCTGCTTACTTTGCTTAAAAATATTTTCAACCGGTTCCAATGATTTTGTTTCAAAACTAATCCACTGTTCACCAAAACATTTGTAATTTAATGCACCATTAACTAGAAATTTCACATTTAAATTGGGTAAATACATACCTGTCCTTTTGAAATGACAACAAAAGATTCCACATACTGGGTTTGAGGTGAAATATATATTTCCTGTTTCAACAACAAAAAATGCTACATTAAATATAAAAATCTTCACCACCAGTCAAAGTCTGCATAATATAACTGTACAGGACTATTGGAAGGTTTTCTTAACTGTGATACTACTGTATTTGATGCTGTATCAAATGTTTACATGGTCAGAATGACTATTCCTTTTAGCCTTTTAAGGTGTGCATGCACAGCTGTTCACCCACACAGCTAAGAGCATCAGAACAAAGGTGCCTGATCAGTCAAGGGGCAGCAGTAGAAAGATGCTGAAACAGCCAGAACAATTGGAAGAAGTAACAGGTGAGATACCAGTTAAAGATAAGGATACAGCACAGTGTTAGACAGACCAAGTAGCAAAATGAAGAGGATAAAAGCAGTGTAAGATAGGCCAAGTAAAGAGGGAAGCAGTGTAAGATAGCCAAGCAGCCGAGTGAAGAGGAAAGCAAATCATTCCAAAAGTTCCCACTGCTAGGAGCAGAGTGAAGAGGAAAGGAACCAGGAGACTGAAGGGCAGTTGGTTGAGCTCCTGGCTGTTGTGGAAAAAGTTATGCTGGGATCAAGGACAGGAAAAGACTACCTGTTAAAAGGTAAGGGGGATAATTTCCTAAAGGAATTACATGCTTAAAGCTGGGTTTTAAACATATAAATGAACTTTAAGCAGGAAAATGGCAAATTGTTATAACTGTGTGTTACATTTACATGCGTAACTCATTTGAATATTTCCTCCTTAGTAAGATTAACAAGGCCATAATTCATATTAAGACACCATCTATTGATATCATGGGCATAAATGAAATACAATATAGTACAACAAAAATAACTTTGAGAGGGTACTACCAAAAATGACATAAGGCCAGAAGAACAGGAGAAAGATAATGACTCTTCCAAGGAAAAACTTACATGGTACAGGCTGTTTTAAAACTGTTTTGCTTGGTTTGAAATGTATATATATTTTAGCTAGCTAGTGTTTTTAGAATCTTAGCCAGTGTGTATTTAAATAACTGTTGATTAATTTAAAAAATGACCTGATAGCCTCTGGGTCTGGTGACTCACAGGGCACTGCAGGGTTCATCAAGCCCTACTTAACAGAAGAAAAATATATTGTACAGGTACCTCTCCAGAGACACAGATACTTAAGCTTGTGGCCAGATGAGCTGAACTTTAATTTGTTATATAGAATTTTAATTTGTTATATAGAATTTGTTATATAGAACTTTAATTTGTTATATAGATTGATTTCTTGCTGACATTATTCTATATTCTTTGCATTTCATCTGTTTTGCATGGTTTAAAATCTATATATTTTATCTAGCTAGCATTTTTAGAATCTTTGCTAGTGTGTATTCAAGTAAATCTGTTTGTTAATTTAAAGAACAAAGAGCTAGTATCTACATGAATTTCAATTCCTGGCTCAAAACCTGGTATAAAGAAAGTGGTTTTGGATACATTGGAAGCTGGGCCATGTATGTAGCAATAAAAGATTAATGGTAAGGATGACCTACATTTGTCTGTGGCAGGAAAGAGGATGCTAAGTGAAAAATTTGGATCATACATTATCAGGCATTTAAACTAGGGAGCGGGGATGGCAGGTGGTGGCCAATAAAATTGGTATGACCCCCCCAAGCAATACAGGAAGTGGGAAGAGAAAATAACAAAATCAATCAGTTGAAAAAAACAGACAAGTTAACTAGGAAGAGCAGCTTGAAAGCTATGATCTCAAATACTTGTAGTCTGACCAATAAAATCCCATAAAGAAAATAGTGGACTGTTGCGCAGAAAAAACACCAAAAGGAGAAAAAAAAACAATTGTATGCTGCAATCTCACTTAAACTGTTGTGATAATAAAATGTATTGTAGGCACCTATTTAATGGAAACTTATCAGGAAGGCTCCAGGAAGCAATGCTCTGTCTTGAGACTGTCTCTGAAACTATCTCACACTTAGACAGCAGAAAAGACAGATGTACCTCTTTGAAGATACAATGAAGAGTTATAAAATCAAGGGTAATTGGAGTTCTCAGGATGTTTAGAAGTGTCAGTAAATGTTTTTTCATCTTGTGATCTTAAACCAAAAGGAGGGTTGTACTAACTTCCTGGGCAAAAGTGTATTTAAGTACATTCAATTGGATATCTAATCAAGTCAGTCTCTCAGGCTTAGGAGCTGACTTCCTTATGCGCATAAGAAATAAAGATTTTTGATTATGAGAAATACACTACTCTGTTGTCCTGTCCTTTGGTAAACCTTTTTCATTACAGATGGTGCTTTGTTCCGGGAATCAAAGAAGAGAGGGCTGGGCTGACCTGAAGCAGGACAGTACAGCCCGAGAAGCCCTTCTCTCGATTCGAACGGAATACAGGACACAAGATCCCTGAAGGTATTTTTAATCTTTTTCTCTTTGATTTTGTGCTGTACCATTTGTATTGCACTAACATTGAGACCTTTAAGGGAAATGTGCTTACTCATTGCTTTTGCACTATTATAAAGAGACTTGAATGTTCCTATGAATAACAAAGCGTTCAGCATTACAAGGTACCTGACATAGCCGGCAGCTTAAATACAGGGCACTAGGCTCCTGGGAAATATACCGGGCCCAGTGAAATACAGGGAGGTGAAATCCCTGGATATACAGCCTAAGGTAAATAGGCTGGGACAGTCTAGGTGGACCAAAATCAGGGAGACAAATTCTCTGGGAATGTCTAGGACTGGGATACAGGGAGACGAATTCCCTGGGAATATAGCCTAGGAAAAGCAAAATTGCTTACCTTGTAATAGGTGTTATCCCAGGACAGCAGGATGTAGTCCTCACATATGGGTGACATCACTGACGGAGCCCTATTGCGGCAAAAATGTATGTCAAAGTTCATAGAAACTTTTGACTGGCCCTGTGAGGCCACTGAGCATGCCATGATATTCTCTGCCACAGGGGTCTCTCTTCAGTCTCGTATGTAGCAATATGCTTTAGTAAAAATAAAATAATAAAAGGTAACATGCCCAACTCCGCGGTGTGGCGGGTGGGTTTCATGAGGACTACATCCTGCTGTCCTGGGATAACACCTATTACAAGGTAAGCAATTTTGCTTTATCCCAGGACAAGCAGGATGCTAGTCCTCACATATGGGTGATTAGCAAGCTAGAGGCTGAGTCACTGTGTATTGAAACAACGGTGAAGTATTAATGGTGAAAATGAGTCAGCCGAAGATCACAGCAGGTTGGATGTAGAAGGAGTTGGGATTAAACTGGAAACAAGTTCTTTAAGACAGTTTGTCCACAGGCTGAATCTTGTCGTCCTTGCTTGTCCAAACAGTAATGAGCTGCAAAGGTGTGAAGAGAACTCCATGTTGCTGCTTTACATATGTCAAGGATTGGCACTGAACGATAGTGTGCTACCGAGGTTGACATTGCTCTTACTGAATGTGCCTTTACTCGCCCTTGGAGAGGAAGGCCTGCTTTTTCATAGCAAAACTGTATGCAATATGCTAACCAGTTGGATAGAATATGTTTACCCACTGCTTTTCCCAGTTTGTTTGGATCATAAGAAACAAACAGTTGAGTGTATTTCCTGTGGACTGCAGTGCGGTTTAAGTAAAAAGCCAGCGCACGTTTACAGTCCAAGGTGTGTAAGGCTCTTTCTCCTGGATGGGAATGAGGCCTTGGAAAGAATGCGGGTAAAACTATGGATTGGTTCAAGTGGAATTCCGTGACTACTTTGGGAAGGAATTTTGGATGTGTACGGAGAACCACTCTGTCATGTAGGAATTTTGTATAGGGTGAGTACGTGACCAGTGCTTGTAACTCACTAACCCTTCTAACTGATGTAATGGCTATGAGGAAGATAGTCTTCCATTTGAGAAATGTAACTTCACAGGAATCTATGGGTTCAAAAGGAGAACGCATGTCTTGTTAAAACCAAATTCAGGTTCCATTCTGTGACTGGTGGTTGAATTGGTGGTTTAAGGTGCGTTAAACCTCTCATAAATCTACTTACAAGAGGTTGCATTGAAATAGGTGCATCTCCCATCTTGTTATGGTAAGCTGAGATTGCACTTAAATGTACTCTTACAGATGAAGTCTGGAGACCAGAGTCTGAAAGATGGTACAAGTAGTCTAGTAGAGAAGCTGTGGAGCAGGAGAAAGGATCAATACTCTTTTGCCTGCACCACAGACTAAACCTTTTCCATTTCGAGGAATAGTTTTTTTGTGTTGAAGGTCTACGTGAAGCTAGAAACACTTGAGAGACATTGGATGAAAGGTTGAGTAGTTGTAAGATCAAGTTTTCAACATCCGTGCTGTCAGCGATAGGGATTGAAGGTTGAGATGGCGCAACCGCCCCTGTTCCTGAGTTATCAGATTGGGAGCTACACCCAAACGGATTGGATCCCTGACTGAGAGTTCTAGAAGTGTGGGAAACCATACTTGTTGAGGCCAATATGGGGCTATGAATATCATGGACCCTTTGTCCTGTTGTAGCTTCACTAGAGTTTTGGTTATGAGCGGTATCGGAGGATATGCTTATAGTAGGCCTGAGTTCCAAGGGCGAGCAAAGGTGTCCTTGGCTGGCTGGTTTTTCTGTTTGTGTAGGGAACAGAATTTGTCCACTTTATGATTCAGGTGTGACACAAAGAGGTCTACTGTAGGTTGACCCCACCGTTGAAAAATCCTGGTCACTATTGAGGGATCCACGTACCATTCGTGTGGGTGGAATTGACGACTGAGTCGATCCGCTAGTACATTTTGAATTCCTGCCAGATAAGTGGCCTGGAGAGACACTGAGTGTGTTAGGGCCTAGGTCCAAATCTGTGCAGCCTCTTGACAAAGGAGATACGAGCCCATACCTCCCTGTTTGTTGATGTACCACATGGCTACTGTGTTGTCCGTTTGGATCAGAACAGTCTTGTGTGAAAGGCAGTCTTTGAACGCATGCAGAGCATAATATATAGCTCGAAGCTCTAGGAAATTGATTTGAAAAGTTGCTTTCAGCTTTGTCCAAGTACCCTGGGTTTGGAGATTGTCTGTGTGAGCTCCCCAACCCAAGGTGGATGCATCTGTAGTTAAAGTTATCTGTGGGACTGGTTGCTGAAAAGGTAGGCCTTTGCGCAAGTTGTCCATGTTTGCCCACCAAAGTAGAGATAATCTTAGTTGGTGGGTCACTTGAATTGGGTATTGTAATGGTTGAATGGCTTGGATCCATTGTGATCTTAGAGTCCATTGGGTAACCCTCATGGCAAGCCGTGCCATAGGAGTGACATGAACTGTGGAGGCCATGTGGCTTAGTAAGGTTAGAAACTGATGAGCTGTCGCTTGTTTCTGTGAGTAAATGGATGTCGCCAGGAGTGAAAGTGTCTTTGCCCGATCCACGGGTAGAAAGGCTCTCAAAAGGATAGTGTTCAAGTCTGCACCTATGAATTGAAGTAGGTGAGACAGTGTGAGATGGGATTTTTGATAGTTGATGAGAAAACCCATGGAGTGAAGTAGAGTAATTGTTCGACTGAGAGAAGTGAGAGCTCCTTGTTGAGATTGACTTCTGATGAGCCAGTCGTCTAGATATGGAAAAATATGGACATGCTGTATGTGTAAGTGTACTGATATTACTGCCAGACATTTGGTGAATACTCTGGGAGCAGAGGCCTGTCCGAATGGCAGAACTCTGTACTGGAAATGTTGATGGCCCACCATGAAGCGCAGGTACTTGCACTGAGGAGGGAATATTGGAATGTGAGCGTAAGCGTTTTGAAGATCCAGAGAAAAAAGTCAATCTCCTGTTTAAAGAAGAGGAAGCATGGTGCCTAGAGAAACCATCCTGAACTTTTCCTTTTTTCAGCAATTTGTTGAGATTTCTGAGGTCTAGGATGGGACATAGGCCTCCGGTTTTCTTTGGAATGAGGAAATAACGGGAATACAATCCTCTGCCCTGCTGTGTCCGGGGCACTAGCTGTACAGCCCTGGCTCTCAGAAGGATGGATAATTCTGCTTGTAGATGAATTAGCTGAGAATCTTGTTGTGGAAAGAAAGTCGGCGGAGATTCTGGTATAATTGAGAGAAAATTGAGTTTGTAACCTCAAGAGACTATGGAGAGTACCCATTGGTCTGAGGTTATGCTTAGCCAATTTTTGTGAAAATAGGATACTCTACCTCCTTCTGGTAGATCTGGATGAGGATTTAGGATATGGATTTGTTCTCTGGTTTGTATTTCAAAAGCCCGCGGCTGGTCCTTTCTGTGGAGGAGGTTGCGGGCGAGTAGTTCTCGGTTGTCTGGCCTGGGAACGCTGTTGCGGCCTGGTGGACCTGCCTCTGGATGCTTGGGGGTAGTACCGTCTTTGCCGGTAGTATGGTTATCTGGGTTCTCGCTGAGGTCGACGAGGAGGTTGAGTAGTGGGTTCTTGTGGGATCTGTGACAACTGACGTAAAGTCTCGGTATGTTATTTAAGTTGTGTCACAGCATCCTGAACCTTTGAGCCAAAGAAGTTATCCCCCACACATGGCAAGTCAACAAGTTTATCCTGGACCTCAGGCCTGAGGTCCGAAGTCTTAAGCTATGCCCATCGACGAGCGGTGAACCCAGCAGCTGCTGTTCTGGAAGCCATCTCAAAATTGTTGTAGGCCGTCCTCACTTCATGTTTCCCGGCTTCTAGGCCTTTATGAACTATAGCCTGTGCTGCTTCCTGAAATTGTGAAGGCAGAGATGTGGTGAATTCTTCCATCTGCTTCCAGAGATTCCTCTGATACTGTGTCATGTACAGTTGGTAAGAGGAGATTCTGGCATTCAGGATAGCACCTTGATGCACCTTTCTACCAAGGGAATCTAGAAACCGGTGATCTTTACCTGGTGGGATTGAGGAGTGTGGGCGAATACGTTTGGATATTTTCTGGGCAGATTCCACTACCACGGATTGGTTTGGTAGCTGAGGTTTTTGGTATCCTGGAGCTGCCTATACCAAATATGTGGTGTCTACACGTTTGTTTACTGCTGAGACAGAACATGGGTGCTCCCAGATACGGTGTTGGAGATCCAAAAGTACCTCATGTATTGGAATAGCCAATACTTGTTTTGGCGGGTCAACAAACTGAAGGACTTCTAAAGTTTGTTGACTTGTATCTTCTTCTGTAGTCAGCTGAAAAGGAATGGTGTCCGCCACCTCCTGTATGAAGGTGGAAAAAGACAAATCTGGTGGGGACTTTTTTCTTTAGTCTGGAGGTGAAGGCTCCGACATGAAGTCCTCAGAAGATGTGTCAGTATGCTGATCATCCCAAGAGCCATCTTGATCGTCCCTATATGGAGATCATGGGGGAGACCTGGGTGGGTGATGAAGGCCTGAAGGTCCTGGCTGTGGATCATCAGAGGGTATTGCTGGAGAAGTACTCTCTAATGTTTTTGGTGGAAGTTTATTGATGACATCTTGATATCTCTGTAAGAGTCGTTGAAAAAATGCCAGATCATGGTGCTCTGGATCTTCAGATGGTGGTTGCATCAATGGAATGGTGGTTGGTATCGATGCAGGTGTTATTGGAAGTGCCCGCAAAGGTGTCGAAGATGGCAATGGTGCTGGCATCGAGATCAGCCTCGAAGCGGTCGATGGTATCTGTGCATAAATTGATGTCGATGTCGTGATGAATCTCGGTGAAGGCATCGATCCCATGCTTGTCATCAGTGTCAAGATCGACACCGGCATTGGTAAATTTACCGGCATCGATGCTGTGTGCATCAGCATCGGCGGGAGCACCGGAGTTGTTTGCTGTTCCTTTAAAGCCTGTAAAACCGCTTGTCTGATGAGGTCAGACAATTCCGGCATTACAACTGTTGGATTCAGAGCAGTTGTAAGCGGTGGCGGAGGCTGTAGTGTCAGATCCCGTACAGAGCCCTGTGGAAGATCTGGTATTGATGGTTCTTGCAGAAGAGGCCCAGGCGCTGAAGGAACCGGTGTTTCCTGGTTCCGTGGCCGCTTCACAGTCGATTCTTCCTGGGGAAGGGAGGATTGGGACGTCGATGTCGATGTTTCGTTTTGTGAGCGACGGACTTCATCGATGCCGTGGACGACGCTGGGGACGGATGATCTCCTGATCCTTCCGGACGATGTTTTTTAAGTAAGACGCGTTTAGTAGCTCCGGCCAGAGACGACTTCAATGACGTCGAGGGAGATGGAAGAAGCTGAAGGTGGAACAAATGTTCCATTTTCTCTTGACGAGCCTTCCTTCCCTTCACCGTCATCTCTGCGCATTTTGGACAATTATTAACATCATGTTTTTCACCGAGACACATTACACATTCTAGGTGCAGATCGGTGATAGACATTGTCCTGTTACATACAGGGCATTTTTTGAAGCCCGTAGCCATTTTTGGGTCGACAGCCATCGATGAGAGAATGGGAATTCGTGAGAGAAAAAATATATTACTCAAAAAGCAAAATATGAGACCGAGGTACTCACCAGCTGGTGGAAAACCCCGAGAGACTCCAATAAGAGAGAATATTATCGAAAATATGGTGACTTTTCAGTCAGAAATTGTTGTGAGAGACTCGCAACAGCTCCTGCAATGCGATGCCTACAGCAGCGTGGAAAAATGAAGACTGAAGAGAGAACCCTGTGGCAGAGAATATCATGGCATGCTGGGCAGGCTCAGTGGCCTCACAGGGCCAGTCAAAAGTTTCTAGAAACTTTGACATAAAGTTTTCCCGCAATAGGGCTCCATCACTGACGTCACCCATATGTGAGGACTAGCATCCTGCTTGTTCTGGGATAAAGGCTAGGATAAGTATGGGAAGTGCACCCCTGCTTATGGTATAAAAAAAAGAAAAAAGAGAAAATGAAAAAAAGAGAAAAAGGGGGACAAAAATACAATAAAAGTAGACCATAAAAATGTAAATGGGATATCAGGGGATAGCAAAGGGAATCTTGATTTCTTGGGAAATCTTGAATACATGGAGTATTTGTGATACAAAAGGAGAGCGTCTGTAATCCGACAAAGGATTGCTACTTGAGAAAAAAAAATGGGAGATTTACCCAGCAAACAAATACCAGAACCACCATTAGAAACCCCTGCCCATTATAAGTGGAAAAATTATGGACCAGAATCAGTCCGATATACGTTTGAATGGCATCATGCCACTAAGGGGGTATTTCCAGCTGAAGGTACCTTTAGAAAAGTTACGGCAGTTAACAGAATTCCTGCTATGGTAGATTCATTTGAAAGATTTCTTTTTGGCCAAATGCACTATTTCTTTTGATCTACTTTGGGGGCGCCCATTGTAGACTATTCTACTTAAGGAGAACTTATTAAAAGTGATTTTGAATTATTTGTCTGTATATCTGTTAATAACTGTGTACTGGGAAAAACTATACAAGGAGATTTAACAACAGTGCCAGTTAGCCTATGATTTAAAGTCCTTGCCCTGCTTGCGAGGCTAAGGGATTATTAGAGGAACATAAAAAAGGGAAAGTGTTGGGAAAGTGTAGCTTGCAATCTGGTTTTTTATTTATGTCTGATTTCTGCTGTAGTATAATGCATTACAATTGTTATGGCAGTTTCAGCACTTGAAAGGGCACTGGGAGCTGGAGAGTTAACTGGGTTGGCAGGTAAAGAGAAGGTGGAAGAGTAAAGCTCCAGGCAATTCCTATGCACAGTAGGACACAGTGGGGGAGAACTGGTTTACTTGTCTTGCTATTGGTTGAAAGATATAAGTAGACTGCTGAGGAATTAAAGTTGTGGGGAAAGGTTACAGTAAGTGATTTAATTTAGTAGATTCTTTCAGAAAGTTTGGTTTCGTCAGCTTTCTCTGGCTGGCTAACATTGAATTTGGTTAGAAGTTAATAAGCTATTTAGTTTGTAAACAATAAACTTAAGACTTTGCAGCAGACATAGGAGATATATTGCATTTTGTATTGAATGCACCTAGTTTGGCTCTTGTTGATTTAAGTTATGAGATTGATTTATGGGTCTGAAGGATGGGCAGTGGCTGATTCTCAGCATGACAATTTATTTATTTATTTATTTATTTTTAGATTTTTATATACCGGTGTTCCTATATGAAATAAAGATCACATCGGTTTACATTGAAACAGAACATGAAAATTGCCAAAAGGCATTACATAGAACAAGGTTATGAAACTTGGAACAGTGTACATAAGTTCAAAATTTAACAATAACGTTGTAACATTGATGACCAAAAGATAAAGGAGAAAAAAAAAAAAAAAAAGACTTAAACAATTAAGTTGACAGGTCTTATTGAGCATAAAAATTATAACGTATAAGTGAGAAAGTCTCAAGTGTCTTGCAGCAAGAGATTAGATACCGAAGTAGGTAGTGGTATGGAAAATGGGGGTTTGTGAAGAAGATATGTTCTTGCTGGTTGGAGGGGAAAAAATGATGATCATGGTCCTGGAAAAGCTTGGCTAAAGAGCCAGGTTTTAAGTTTTTTTTTGAATGAAGAGTGGCAGAACTCAAGCCGAATGTCTGGTGGGAGCGCATTCCATTGAATGGGGCCTGCTGTAGATATGGCAACGTTTATGATGCGAGGATTTTGTTGAAGGTACATAGAGTGTGCCTTTATATGCTCCTCTGATGGGTCTAGAGGAGGAGTGAGGGGCGTAGTTGGTTACATAATTGAAGAGGAGAGATATTGTGAATGGATTTATGAATTACGGTGAGTACTTTATATAGGATCCTTTGCTTTATAGGCAGCCAGTGGAGGAGCTTGAGAATGGGGGTGATGTGATCTCTTTTATTCGTATTGGTAAGGATTCTGGCTGCAGAGTTCTGTAGCATTTGGAGGGGTTTGATGGATGAATATGGAAGGCCAAAGAGAAGCGAATTGCAATAGTCGACTTTTGATAGAATAATGGCTTGTAGGACCATCCGAAAATCGTTGAAATAAAGAAGAGGCTTCAATTTTTTTAAGACTTGTAACTTATAAAAACAGTCTTTGGTGGTTGTGCTTATGAATTTTTTAAAATTGAGCTGATTGTCTAGCATGATACCTAGATCTCGATATAACCCCCATAACTTATTTCTCTGGTACGTTTAGGTTTTCAAATTGTGAATTAAGGATTGTGGCATGTGCAGAAGCTATCTGTAAATTGCAAGCGCATGTACCAGGGATTTTAATTGTTTTACATACTTCCCATGAAGTTAGAATACTTTTAGGGGATGCCCACATCTCCTTTACCACTACGAGACTTGGTATATATTCGGCCATATTATTGACTTCTATAGTATCCCATTAGACAATTACAATTAATTCCACATTTAATTTTCTTCAGGTCCTTCTAGAGGGAGCATACCCAATTCCCCATATGGAATAACTGGGCTGCCCCTACCTGATAAGGTTGTTGTATCTAAGGAACCCTAACAGAAAGAGATTTTTAGTTTGCAGATGGGTCCTGTACAAAATCAAACCCAGGATCTGCAGCTGTTCAATATAATTCTGCAGACCAAGTGCTTAGATGTAAACAGTTCTCACTACCATCAGAAATGACTGCACAGGCAGTAGAATTCATGAATTGTGCTCTAGTTCCCCTGACAGTTTTCACTGCTTCACATTATATAGCAAATGTTGCTTACCTGTAACAGGTGTTCTCACAGGACAGCAGGATGTTAGTCCTCACATATGGGTGACATCATCAGGATGGAGCCTGATCACGGAAAACTTCTGACAAAGTTTCCAGAACTTTGACTGGCCCCTACTGGGCATGCCCAGCATGGCACTAACCCTGCAGCCAGCAGGGGCCTCCCTTCAGTCTTTTTTGAAAGCTACAGGCAGTGTCGAGAAATAAAACAATACGAACCCAACACCGCGGGGCGGCAGGCAGGTTTCGTGAGGACTAACATCCTGCTGTCCTGTGAGAACACCTGTTACAGATAAGCAACATTTGCTTTCTCACAGGACAAGCAGGATGGAAGTCCTCACATATGGGTGAGTACCGAGCTGAGGATGTCCGAACATGCACCAAAGGTACCCAACGGCGTTCAACAGGCACAACAACTGGGGTGGAATTTGGTAGAGGGCATCCTGAACCCCACCGGGCAGGTGGAAGGGTGTTGGTACGTCACGTTGGAAACATGTTATGCAGGACAGACTGGCCGAAGATGGAATCTTGTCTTCTGGCTTTGTCCAAGCAATAGTGGGCTGCGAAAGTATGGAGGGAACTCCAGGTGGCAGCCCTGCAAATGTCAGGAGGCAGCACCGATCGAAGGTGTGCTACTGAAGTCGCCATGGCCCTCACAGAGTGTACTTTAAGACGGTCTTGAAAAGGAATGCCTGCTTGCTGATAGCAAAAAGATATGCAGTCCGCTAACCAGGAGGAGAGAGTCTGCTTACTCACAGGTTGCCCTAATTTGAATAGGGTAGAACGAGACGAATAACTGAGTGCTCGTTCTGTGGGCAGCTGTACGGTCTAGATAAAAAGCTAGAGCCCATGTGCAGTCAAGAGTATGCAGAGCCTGTTCCCCTGGATTGGAATGGGGCCTGGGAAAGAAGATAGGTAGTATGATGGATTGATTAATGTGAAACTCCGAAACTACCTTAGGTAAAAATTTAGGGTGAGTGCAGAGTACCGCCTGGTCCTGCAGGAGTTTAGTGTAAGGCAGATAGGTAACTAAGGCCTGTAACTCACTAACTCTGCGAGCTGAAGTGATAGCCAAAAGGAAAATCACTTTCCATGTGAGATGTTTTAGGTCACAGGAGTGAAGAGGCTCGAATGGTGGTTTCATGAGCCGACCGAGAACCAGATTAAGGTCCCAAGAAGGGGCCGGAGGATGTAAAGGTGGCTTGATGTGGAGCAAGCCCTTCAAAAAGCGTGTAACTAGGGGTTGTACCGAAATAAGGACATCCCAGACACCTTTATGGAAGGCGGCTACCACACTGACATGCATTCTGATGGAAGATGCCTTAAGACCTGACTCTGACAAATGCCAGACATAGTCCAAAAACCTTGGGATTGGACAGAAAAAGGGATCAAGGGACTGAGAGGTGCACCTTGATGTGTACCTTTTCCATTTATAGGAGTAAGATTTTCTCATGGAAGGCTTCCGTGAAGCAATCAAGACTCAGGAAACTGGATCTGAAAGGTTAAGTGGCTGAAGTATTAACCTTTCAACATCCATGCCATCAGAGACAAGGCCTGAAGATTGGGATGGCGCACGCACCTATGGTTCCGAGTTATCAGAGGCGGGTCCTTTCCCAAGGGAATGTGCCTGCAGATGGAGAGATCCTGGAGTATTGGAAACCACACTTGGCGTGGCCAATGAGGTGCTATCAGGATCATGGTTTCCTTGTCCTGACGTAGCTTCACTAGGGTCTACGAGAGAAGAGTAAGTGGAGGGAATGCATAGAGTAGACCGGTTGCCCACGAGAGGAAGAATGCATCTCTGGGCTGAGAGCCTCTGCTGCGAATGAGAGAGCAGTAGTTGTCCACTTTGTGGTTCTGAGGGGACGCAAAGAGATCTGTCTGAGGATATCCCCAGACAGAAGATTGAGGCCGCTACCGGGGGGGTTGAGAGACCACTCGTGTGGTTGGAAGTTGCGACAACTTGTCTGCCAGTACATTGTTCACTCATGGCATCGAGTGGAAGAGAGCTTCCTCCCAAATCTGCACAGCTTCCTGACACAGAAGGAAGGAGCTTGGGCCTCCTTGCTTGTTGATGTACCACATGACCACCTGGTTGTCCGTCTGAATCAGGATGACCTGATTTGATAGGCGATCCTGAAAAGCCCTGAGAGCATATCGCATTGCTCGAAGCTCCAGGAAATTTATTTGGTGTTTGACTTTCTCTGGAGACCAAGACCCTTGTGTCTGCAAATCGTCCACGTAGGCTCCCCACCCGAGGTTGGAAGCATCGCTGGTGAGAACGACTTGAGCATCTGGTAATTGAAAGGGCAGTCCCCGGAGGAGATTGAACTGATCTTGCCACCAGGCCAGAGACAGACGGAGTGGGTTGGTGATGTGGACAATGGCCAACAGAGGCTGAACAGCTTGAATCCATTATGATCTCAGAGTCCAATGTATGAGTGTCATGGCCAGGCGGGCCATTGGAATAACATGTATTGAGGATGCCATGTGTCCCAGAAGGACAAGGAATTGGCGAGCAGTTGCTGTCTGCTGAGACTGCAACTGGTAAGCTAGAGATACGAGTGTCAGCGCTCGTTGTCGCAGCAGAAAGGCTTTGGCTTGCAAGGTGTCCAAGTCTGCCCCAATGAATGACAAGGTTTGAGATGTGACTAAAAAGGATTTTTCGTAATTGACGAGAAATCCTAGAGAAATTAGAGTGCAAAGAGTCAAATTGAGGGACGACCGAGCAGCTTGCTGGGTTGGAGCCCTGATTAACCAGTCGTCTAGATAGGGGTAGACGTGAATACCTTCTTTCCTGAGGAAAGCTGCAACAACCACGAGACATTTGGTAAATATTCGTGGTGCAGACACTAGGCCAAACGGGAGCACCTACTAAAAACCTCAGGTACTTGGGATGAGATGGAGTTATCGCAATGTGCGTGTATGCGTCCTGGAGGTCCAGAAAGCAGAACCAGTCTCCTCTTTGTAGAAGAGGTAGAAGCGATCCCAAGGTTACCATCTTGAACTTTTCCCGCTGGAGGTACTTGTTGAGAGCACGTAGATCCAAAATTGGATGTACTCCTCCTGATTTTTTGGGGATCAGAAAGTACTGGGAATAGAACCCTAGGTCTTGCTGCGAATGTGGAACGGGTTCTATTGCTCTTGACTGGAGAAGGAGGGAGACCTCTTGTTCCAGAAGGATGGAGTGGTCGGACGTTCTCCACGTCTGCAGAGGTGGGGAGTCTGGTGGCAGGGCGAGAAAGTTCAGGTGGTAACCCTGAGCAATGATTGCTAGTACCCATTGGTTGGGTGTGACTGACTGCCATATGTTGTGAAAGTGGCACAGTCGACCTCCCACTGGTATGCTTGGCAGAGGAATCTAGCTGCTGCTCTCCAAGCAGAAGTCAAAAACCGGAAGCAGTTCCTGGTTGGGGAGCTGCTTGTGGCTTTTGCTTTCGAGCTTGGTGAGGCTGAGGCTTTTGATAAGGTCTCATAGTACGGGACCTTGTTGGTGGTGGATAGGCCTTCCTTGGACAGTAGAACAACATCTTAGAGTCCTTCCTGAAGGGCTGTCTTAAGGAGAAGTCTGAAGGCATTGAGGAGAGCTGTTTAAGGGCTCATGATGGTCCTTTAATTCAGCCACCATTTGTTGGATCTGTTCTCCAAACAGATTGTCTCCTACACATGGTAGGTTAGACAGCCGGTCTTGTACTTCTGGGCGAAGGTCGGAAGATTTGAGCCAGGCCCACCGTCTTGCCGAAATGGCAGCTGCAGACACTCTGGTAGAGGTGTCAAATATATCATAAGATGTTCGAATCTCATGTTTTCCCGCCTCAAATCCTTTGTTGACAAGGGTTTGTAGCTGGTCTTGGAATTGTTCAGGGAAGTACTCAGAAAGGTCCTGTATTTACTTGAAGATGACCTTATTATATTGGGTCATATAAAGCTGGTAAGCAGCAATTCGGGAGATCAGCATGGCCCCTTGGAACACTCTTTGACCAGTGTTGTCTAGGAACTTTTGTTTCTTAGCAGGTGGGGCAGATGAGTGAGGTTTCGACCTTTTTGCCCTCTTTTGGGCAGACTCTACCACAACTGAGTGGTGGTTGAGCTGGGATTTTTGAAAACCTGGGGCTGATTGCTCTAAGTAAGTAGTGTCAGCCTTTCTGTGTACTGGAGCAATTGATCCAGGATTTTCCTTCTTTTTTAGGAGATCCAGAAGAACTTGGTGAATGGGTATAGAGGTAATCACCTTGGGGGCATCCAGGAATTGGAGTAACTCCATCATCTGGTGCCTGTCATCCTGTTCCGTTTGAAGTTGAAAGGGAACCAACTCAGACATTTCCTTCACAAAATTTAAGAAAGAGAGGTCCTCTGGAGGAGAACGCTTCCCACTTTCAGTGGGAGAAGGTGGTAAAGGTAAGTCATCAGTGTCTGTTGAAGTATTATCACCCCAAGTGTTATAAGGGTTAGCAGACTGACCTGTAGGATGAGAAGGAGGTTGGATACCTGAAGGCCCCGGGCAAGGCTCTGAGAAAATCGAAGGAATCCCCGGGGGCACCGATGATGGCATGGAAGGCATCGATGGCGCCGATGGACATATTGGCACTGATGGATGAATCGGTGGTGAGGGACAAATTGGAATCGATGGCTGAGGCAAAACTCCCGATGGAGGAATGTGGAACGGTGTTTCTCCATCTGATGAAGCTGTCAATGGGGAGGGCACCGGAGCCATCGGAGACCCGGGATCCATCGGTGGAAGGGCGGCCATCAGCGCCTCCATCCGGGATAGCAGCGGTGCCAGCGCTGCGGGAATCGGGTCGATGATTGGTTCCACAGTCTGTGCCTGCCGGAGGAACCTGGAGACATTGCATCGCCTTGTCGATGGTCTCCTGAACCAGCCGGTCCAGTTCTTCTCGGAGACCTGGAGCAAGCAGCCCCAGCTCCAGAACAGAAGAAGGAGGCAGAGGCACAGTCGGAGGGACCACCTTTACAGGCAGAATCACGACCCCCAAACCCAGAACGGGTGAGGGTGGCCTCGATGACCCGGTCGCAGGAAGGGTCGGTGCCGTTTCTGGACGGGGCTTCTTCGACCGTGGCTCGGATGGTGGCTCGGTCGATGATTTTGCTCCCTCGACGGTCCGAGTCTTATGATGTCGATGGCGATGTTTTTCCCTACAATCCCCTCGATCTTGAGGGGGAATAGAGGGTGTCGACAGCCGTGAAGACATCGATGGCGGTTGGTCACCGGTCAGCGGATGATGCTGGCGCCGATGTCGACGGTGCTAGTTCCAAAGACATCGATGCGATGGACGGTGTCGGGGTCTGAGCACGGAAGAGGAGTTCCATTTTTCTCCATTCTGGCCATGCGACCCTTAGGTGTCATGAGGGCATATTTGGTGCAAGTCAGGACATCATACTCACGGCCTAAACACCTTACACAGACTCCATGGGGGTCAGTGATAAATATGGTGCAAGTACATTCCAGGCACCAACGAAACCCCGACGCCATGGCCATAGAAAAAATTGAGCCGCGGGACGGTCAACGGCCAGTAGGCTGCTAGGGCCAAACTCGACGGTAATCGACGGAATATGCCGGAGTACCGCGGCTAGAGAAAAGTTAGAGGAGGGACCCCTGTGGGGCAATTTAACTGTAGATAATTCCGTGAGGAAAATTCCTGTCAGGAATCTTTTCAGAGCTCCTAAACCGCGAGGCTACTGCTGACCGGAAAAAAGAAGACTGAAGGGGGACCCCTGCTAACTGCAGGGTTAGTGCCATGCTGGGCATGCCAAGTAAGGGCCAGTCAAAGTTCTGGAAACTTTGACAGAAGTTTTCCGTGATTGGGCTCCATCCTGATGATGTCACCCACATGTGAGGACTACCATCCTGCTTGTCCTGTAATAAATATAAACACTTAAGAAAATGGAATACTAAAGGCTTTGTTTCAGCTACTGGAGAACCTCTCTTACATTTGCAGACTATGCAGTACAAGAAATTACTAAACAAGCTTGTCAATTAGCAACTAAGGAATGTATACAAACTAGAGCACAAAGGAAAAGCAGGATTACAAACAGTGCAGCAGCTGCATGAGTTTATAGGGAACTGGAAAGCTGCACGCTGTACCTTTAGCAAGAAGGCAGGCTGGGTAAACCCAACTGGTACTCTCAGTTATGCTTTAAAAGTTTTGGATTTGATTTTATATGAGTTTCACTGGTCTATGCACGGCAGTGCACAGCCCGTGTACTGGCATGTGGGTTCCAAAATTACAGACACCTTTTTCTTTGTGACCAGGGCTAGAAAATAAACTATGGTTAGAAATGTTTCTTAATATTTGTCATTATAGTGATTTGTATATGAAAGAAAAGAGTAAGGAGCTGAAGATTTAATAAACTCCCAACTAAGTTAGCTTTAGAAGAATAAACTATGGCATGGTAATGTAGCATCTGTAATTATAGTTAATCACACAAAAATAAGGATTCAGAATTAACCATGACTTACAACATTTATAGTCCCATGCATTCTACCTCACCTGACAGTTATCCCAGAAAGTTAAGACACTTTAGTTTGTTAATGTTCTTTTTCTATTGTCCCACCCAGATTTGCCTAGGCCATATTGAAGTAGAGATGTGTTTCCTGCATTCATTAGGTCTTAAAGTATTAAAAGGTAAACTTCAAATGTGTCAATTATAAATAAAATGTTAAGCTTTGTTCACAGTTGTAAACAATGCAAAGATTCAGGTAATCACCTTGGAACGCATGACAAAGTATGAACTCCTTTTACAATCAGGGAATATTATCTTTCATCACTGTCCTGCTCTCACCCCTGCTACTTTGTTACCTGAAATAATTGATTTAGATATTCCAGACCATGATTATGCAGTACTTGTTACGGCTAGACTGCTGTGAGGGTAGATGGTGGACCCTTAGGCCGGCCTACCGGTAATCACAGGGCAGGCCGGGAGGCGGAGGCACAATCTGGCAAGGTTTCACCCGGAGCCTGGGATCCCCCCGGGAGGAGCCCGTAGGGACCCAGGCCCTTGGGACTTGGGCATTGCTGAGAATGTCCTGAAGAGCTAGTGTGTAGGGAGGGCAGGAGGCCCACTAGGAGCTGAGCCGGCCAGAGGTTTGCCAGAGAGTCAGAGAGACAGGCCGGGTCCGGAAGCTGACCCAGAGGGTAACACTCGGGGCCAGAGCAGGCGGGCAGTGGTAATGGAGTCCGTGACAGACCGGGACCGAGGCAGACGGCAAGCGGCAGAGAAGTCTGTGGCAACCCGGGTCAGGGAGGGTGGCAGGCTGTAGCGAAGTCAGAAGCAAACCGGAGTCAAGGCAGGCGGCAGGCTGTAGCGAAGTCAGAAGCAAACCGGAGTCAAGGCAGGCGGCAGGCTGTAGCGAAGTCAGAAGCAAACCGGAGTCAACAGGAAACGCAAACGGGAAGCAACTAGACAGCTAGGAACCTCGTTGCAAGGCGTTTAGTGAACGACTGAACGCCGGTTATATCGGGGGCAGAGTGTGACGTCAGCCGAGGAGGCGGAGCCGGGCTTCCGGGAGCTGGACGCACAAGAGGAGCCTCTTCGCGCGCGCGAGGCCGGAGGAGAACAGGCCTGCAATGGCGTCCGCCACGTGGGAACTGCGCGGACAGAGGACCTCCCGGGACCTGGGCTGGGCGGAATCCCGCGGCTGCCGGAGCGGAGGTAGGCGGGCCTGAGCCCGATCAGGAGAGGGGCGGTCGGGACCGCAACAGTACCCCCCCTTTACGGCCCCTCTTCAGAGGACCGGGTTTCTCAGTGTGGTCAAGATGAAACTGCTGAAGGAGGGACTTGTCCAGGATGTTACGGCTTGGCTCCCAGGTGTTGTCCTCGTCGCCGCAACCCTCCCAGGCGAGGAGGTACTCCCATCTTCGGTTGTAGAATCGTACGTCTAGTACTTCGCGTACCTGGTACGTGGGATCATCAGCTATGGGAGTAGCCGAAGAGTCCGGAGGCTTGCGGTGGTAGCGGGAGAGGACCAAAGGTTTTAGCAGAGAGACATGGAAGACGTCGTGGATCCATAGCGAGGATGGCAACCTCAATCGGTAGGAAACGAGCCCCACCCTTTCGGCAACCTGGAAGGGTCCACAGAACTTGGGCGCAAATCTCCTAGAGGGAAGCCTCAGATGGATGTTCTTCGTACTGAGCCAGACCCGGTCTCCAGGCTGATACATGGGTGCCAGGCGTCGGTGGTGATCAACTGCTCGCTTGGCGGAGGAGGCAGACAGCCAACTTGTCCTGGGTTGTCTGCCAATGAGTCTGCAGTTGCTGAGCCATCAGCTGAGCGGCCGGGGAAACACTGGGCGTGGAAATGGGGAGCGGAGGTTTAAGCTGTTTCCCATATACCAGCTGGAAGGGTGAGCGTCCGGTGGCAGCATGACACTGGTTATTATAGGCAAACTCGGCCCAGGGTAGGAGCTCAGTCCAGTTGTCCTGCCTTTCATTGATGAAGGCACGCAGGAAGGTCTTTAGGGAGTGGTTCATCCTTTCGGATTGACCATTGCTCTGAGGGTGGAAAGCGGTGGAGAAGCTGAGCTGAACCCTTGAAGCATTTGCAGAGAGCCCTCCAGTACCGCGCGGTGAACTGCGGCCCTCAGTCAGAAACGATATCCTGGTGAAGCCCATGAATCCGGAATATGTGTTGGGCGAAAAGAAGGGCCAGTTCGGGTGTGGATGGCAGCTTGGGCAGCGGCACAAAGTGCGCCATTTTGGAGAAACGGTCGATGGTGACCAAGATTACCGTCTTCCCGTGTGACGGCGGTAGGTCGACCATAAAGTCTGTAGCGAGATGTGCCCAATGTTCTTTGGGAACCGGGAGAGGCTGCAGAAGTCCACACGGAGGACCAGAACTGGGTTTTTGTCGGGCACAGGTGGGACAACAGCTTACGTAGGTGCGGACGTCCTGCTGAATGTTGGGCTACCAGTAGAACCGGTTGAGGAGTTCCAGTGTTCGCTCCCACCCGGCGTGGCCCCCAGTAAGGGAGTCGTGGGCCCAGCACAGGGTCTTTAGTCGGTCTCGTCGGGGGACCACGGTTCTACCTTGAGAAAGGACCGTCAGGGCTGATAGACGGACCTTGCTGGGGTCCAGAATGTATTGAGGAGGCTTGAGGTCCTCTTCAGACATGGAGGTCCGTGACAGGGCATCGGCCCGAAGGTTCTTTGCTGCAGGGCGGTATTGCAGTGTGAAATCAAAGCAGCTGAAGAACATAGACCACCGGGCCTGACGGGGGTTTAACCGCTGGGCTTGGGACAGAAACTCCAAGTTCTTGTGGTCAGTGTGTATACGGTGACCGGGTGTTTAGCTCCCTCGAGCCACTGCTTCCATTCCTCGAAGGCGAGTTTGATTGCTAAAAGTTCCTTATCTCCAATGGAGTAATTCGCTTCGGCTGGGGAGAATTTCTTGGAGAAATACGAGCAGGGTAGTAATTGGCCTGAAGCGGAGTGTTGGCTGAGAACCGCCCCAACGGCCACGCTGGAGGCGTCGACTTCGACGATGAAGGGTCTTGCCGGGTCCGGGTGGCGGAGACAGGTGTTGGCCAAGAATGCCTCTTTGAAATCGGAGAATGCCTTGACGGCGGCGTCGGGCCAGGTCTTGGCGACGGCTCCCTTTCTGGTTAGGGCAGTGAGGGGAGCGACCCGATGGGAGTAGCGAGGAATGAAATGTCTGTAGAAGTTAGCAAATCCCAGGAATCTTTGAAGAGCCTTGAGACCCAGGGGCTGGGGCCATTTGGTTATGGCCGAGACTTTCTCGGGGTCCATCCGGAAGCCAGTGGACGAGATGATGTACCCCAGAAAGGGCAAGGACTCCGCCTCAAAGACGCACTTTTCTAACTTGGCATAGAGGCGGTTATCCCTTAAAGCCTGTAGGACTTGCCTGACGTGCTGGCGGTGAGATTCCAGGTCTTTTGAAAAGATTAGCACGTCATCAAGGTACACAATGACGTGAGAGTGTAGCATCTTGCGTAAAACCTCGTTCATGAGGTTCTGGAAGATGGCCGGGGCGTTGCAGAGTCCGAAGGGCATTACCAAGTACTCGTAATGCCCGTCCCTGGTATTGAAGGCCATCTTCCATTCATCTCCAGGACGTATACGGACGAGGTTGTAGGCCCCCCGAAGGTCTAGCTTAGTAAATACTTGGGACCCCTGGAGGCGGTCCAAAAGTTCAGGGATCAGCGGAAGAGGGTAGCGGTCCCTCTTGGTAATGGTGTTCAAGCCTCGATAGTCTATACAGGGACGGAGTGAGCCGTCCTTCTTTGCCACAAAAAAGAAGCCGGCTCCAGCGGGGGAACGAGAAGGGCGGATGAAGCCGTTGGCAAGGTTCTCTGTAACGTACTGGGACATGGCAGCAGTCTCTGGCAGGGACAGCGGATAAACCCGGCCTCGAGGGGGTGTGGTACCAGGCAATAAGTCAATAGGTCAGTCGAATGGCCGGTGTTGAGGAAGAATCTCTGCCATCTCCTTGGAGAACACGTCGGCGAAGGCTTGATACGGCTCCGGTAAGAGAAGAGATGAGCAAAGCTGGAGCGGCGGCGGAGGACGCAGGACCTGCAGGCAGTGTGCGAAGCAGAAGGGACTCCACTGGGTCAGCTGGAGGGTGTCCCATTGAATTACCGGGGAGTGACGCTGCAGCCATGGCAGTCCGAGGACCAGAGGATGCACTGCCCGCTCCAGAATCAGCAGGGAGATCTCTTCAGAGTGGAGCAGTCCGGTCTGAAGGGTCAAGGGACCCGTGCAGCAGGAGATGGTCCCAGGGAGCAACGTACCTCGGATGGAAGAGATACGCAGTGGAGGAACCTTGGGCCGCGTGGGGAGCGATAGCTGGTTTACCAGGTCCGCTACTATGAAGTTGCCCTTGGCCCCAGAATCGATGAAGGCACGAGTCTGGAGTTCCCCTCCGGGGTATTTAAGAGTCACTGGTATGGTGCATTGAGGAGCTGAGCCCGCAAAGCCTAGGAGTAGCTCCTCAGGGTAACCTAGGCACGGTCGTTTCCCGGACGCTCCGAGCAGTTGGCGAGGAAGTGCCCCTTGCCACCACAGTAGAGGCAAAGGCCCTGCGAACGGCGTCTCCTCCTTTCTTCTGTGGTCAGTGGGGATCTGCCCAAGTGCATAGGCTCTCCGGGGGTGGCAGAAGCGGGTGGAGTCTTGGGTGCTGAGGGCCAGGTGGTACCCTGGGGAACCGGTGGAGCCCTTCGATAGGAGCGTGTCTCCTTGTCTCGTTGCTGTAGACGTCGGTCCACCCTTCCGGCGATATCAATTAAGTCATTGAGGTCATCCGGGAGATCTCGACCCACTAGCTCATCCTTGATACGGCTAGCTAGACCTTCCAGGAAGATCCCCCTAAGGCAGTCGTCCCACCAACCGACCTCCATGGCGAGGGTGCGAAAGTCTATAGTATAGTCCGCCACTGAGCGTACCCCTTGCCTGAGGTGCAAAAGTTCAGAAGTGGCCGTAGTTTGGTGTGCAGGGTCGTCGAAAGCTAAGCGGAAGTTGAGAACGAACTCCTGAAGGTTCTGTAACAAGGGATCTTGACGCTCCCACATGGGAGAAGCCCAGTCGAGTGCTTTGCCATCCAGCAGCGAGAATATGTAAGCTACTTTGACTGCGTCTGAGGGGAACTGTGCTGGCAAGAGAGTGAAGCGGACATAGCACTGGTTCAAGAAGCCTCGGCATGTCTTGATATCCCCGGCATAGCGAGTCGGTGCAGGCAACTGGGTTACCGACGCGGAGCTGGGGATGGAGGCAAGGGGCGGAGCTGGAGGCGGATCCGGTGGGGAAGCCTCCAGGCGGCTGACCAGCTGTTCCACGGTGGCAGCAAGGGTGTCAATGCAATGCTGTTGTTGTTGGAGGCATTGTGCCATCCCAGGGATGGCCTGTAGACCGGGAGCCTCCGCCGAGTCCATGGCCTTGCAAACTGTTACGGCTAGACTGCTGTGAGGGTAGATGGTGGACCCTTGGGCCGGCCTACCGGTGATCACAGGGCAGGCCGGGAGGCGGAGGCACAATCTGGCAAGGTTTCACCCGGAGCCTGGGATCCCCCCGGGAGGAGCCCGTAGGGACCCCGGCCCTTGGGACTTGGGCACTGCTGAGAATGTCCTGAAGAGCTAGTGCGTAGGGAGGGCAGGAGGCCCACTAGGAGCTGAGCCGGCCAGAGGTTTGCCAGAGAGACAGGCCGGGTCCGGAAGCTGACCCAGAGGGTAATACTCGGGGCCAGAGCAGGCGGGCAGTGGTAATGGAGTCCGTGACAGACCGGGACCGAGGCAGACGGCAAGCGGCAGAGAAGTCTGTGGCAACCCGGGTCAGGGCAGGCGGCAGGCTGTAGCGAAGTCAGAAGCAAACCGGAGTCAAGGCAGGTAGCAGGCTGTAGCAAAGTCAGAAGCAAACCGGAGTCAAGGCAGGCAGCAGGCTGTAGCAAAGTCAGAAGCAAACCGGAGTCAACAGGAAACGCAAACGGGAAGCAACTAGTCAGCTAGGAACCTCGTTGCAAGGCGTTTAGTGAACGACTGAACGCCGGTTATATCGGGGGCAGAGCGTGACGTCAGCCGAGGAGGCGGAGCCGGGCTTCCGGGAGCTGGACGCACAAGAGGAGCCTCTTCGCGTGTGCGCAAGGCCTGCAATGGCGTCCGCCACGTGGGAACTGTGCGGACGGAGGACCTCCCAGGACCTGGGCTGGGCGGAATCCCGCAGCTGCCGGAGCGGAGGTAGGCGGGCCTGAGCCCGATCAGGAGAGGGGCGGTCGGGACCGCAACAGTACTGATGGAGTATGAATTACAGCCCTGGGAAGGCTTGGAGGATATCCCTCTTTCTAGTGCTGACACAGTTTATTTTGTAGATGGCTCTGCTCTCCATGATGATACAGGAGGTTGAGTATGCTGTATGTACCCAGTGGGAAGTGTTGGAGGCTGGACCTCTCACTCATGCACGATCAGCACAGACAGCAGAATTGGTAGCCCTCACTTGGGCTTGTTTTAGAGGAAAGGGTTTATGTCTCACTTATGGGGCATTATGGAAAATGCGAGGATTTTTAACAGCAAATGGAGAAAAGATTAAGAATAGGTCCTTTGTTAAAGTTTTGATAGAAGCTATCTTGTTGCCTCTTGAGCTGGCAGTAGTTAAATGTGCAGGGCATAGCAAGGAAGATTCAACTGTATCCAAAGGGAATAACTTGGCAGATCAGACAGCCAAGCATGCAGCTCTGACCATCAATACTGTGGGAATTGCAGGATGCCCTTTACTAAAACACATAGAGAAAACAAAGACTTTAATATTAAAAACATTTTGATATGGTGGCAGGCGCAAGATAAGGATTGTTGGAAGTTGTGGGCAAAAGGAGGGGCCACTATCCAAAATCAGGGACAAGATCAAATATGGTCCGGCACAAATGACGAAGTAGTGGCCCCGACATGTATTGCCCCATATTTTACTTTCTCTTCATCAGGCATCTCATGAAGCTCCTGCAGCATTAGTGGTCATGTTCTTTCACCACTGGTGGGGGCAGTCAGGACTCTGGCTATTACCATATGTTCTCAGTGTATGCAATGTAATTTGTACAAAGCCTCCAAAGGCTTGATCATTACTCCTGCACACCTAAGGCGCCCCCTGGGCCCTTTCTTGCAAATCCACGTTGATTTTATCGAATTGCCCTTATGTCAAAATTACAAGTACGCACTAACACTGATTTGCAGCTTCCCTCAGTCATGTTCCCTTGCCCCAGCTTCCCCTCCAGCCACCAGCAGTCACACTTCTCAGTCCCCTCTCCCCACCCAGACCCTACAGACCCCAGCAGTCATGTTCCCGAGTGTCCTCTCCTTACCCAGCCTCCCCATTCCCCAGTAGCCTTGTTCCACAGTCCCTCCCCAGTCATGCTCCCCATCCCCTCACCTCCCAAGCCACCAGGAGTCATGCTCTTCAGTCCCCTCTCCCCACCCAGAACCTACAGAAGTCATGCTCCCCAGTCCTCTCCTTACCCAGCCCATCTCCAGCAATCTTGTTCCACAGCCCATCCCTTCCAAGACCCCCACAGTTATGCTCCCCAGTCCCTTCTCTCCATCCCCCAGTAGTCATGCTTCCCAGTCCCTTCTTACCCAGCCCCCAGCAGTCTTTTTCTGCAGCCCCTCTCCTCCAAGCCCCCCGTCATGCTCCCCAGTCTCATCGCCCCCTCATATACCCCAACATTCATGTTCCTTAACCTCTGTTCCCCACCTAGACCCCTCCCCAGTCTCAAGCAGTCTTGTTCTCCAGCGCCCTCTCCCCTAGTCCCCAATAGTCTTACTTTTCCTCCCCTCCTCTCTTACTGTCACTTACTGAACATTTTCTCAGCTCAAATACCAGCACTGAGATCCTAGAAGAAATAGCTTCACAGTATTTACTTATCCTCCTACCGTTTGCTCTTTGATGCACATGGGCGTAGAAGCTAGCTCCGAGTTTGAAGACAACCCATCCCACACTCTCTGTTGTCCTCTTTTTCATGTGGGGTAGAAGGCGGGACCTTCTTTCAGCCAAAGCAAAATCCTGCCTTCTACTCATGTTGTGTTGCTGCTTCAATCAGTGCCTGAGCTGCCACTTGCCTGCATCCAGACCTCACAATTGGTCCCACCCATGAGGTCCTCTACCTCTAACATTCTTTTTAATGGCTCCTTCTGTGGTGCAGCCTGCAGGCAGCTACAGGCTGCTGTTTCTTTTGGATGCACAGACATGCAGCTGAAAAAAAAAAATTCTCCCCCCCCCCCCCCCAAAAAAAAGGTCCAGGGCTGGGGATTCACTGAATCCCTTGAAGGACCTGACTGCATGTCACTGACAGGCCTCCAACTCAAACAGAAAACTGGACAGAGATCTGATTGTGGACATTCAAAACATGGGAAAGAAGGGAGAAATGTTACTCATTGGAGATTTTAATCTGCTGGATGTGGCTTGGAGCATCTCTTCTGTGGAATCTACAAAAAAATATTATTATTACTCCTTCTTACAAACACTACATTGGCTTCCAATTTCTTATCAAATTCAGTATAAACTGGCCATCATTATCCAATATTTCATCCCCATGGACTGCAGCCATATTGAAAATTTACACTCCCACTAGAATGTTTAGAACTTCGAGCCAAGGACTTTTGGATGTTTCCTCAATGACAGTGGTCCACTCAGAAGAAACTAGAGAGCATGCCTTTTCAACTACTGGCCTCCTCCTCTGAAACTTCCTTCTAAAGGTGATAATATTAATTGCAGAATCTATATTTTCTTTAAAAGACCCTAAACTTACTTGTGTCAAATGGCATATTCCTCCTAATGATCTGAGTACTTCCATCCTGCAGAAATATTTCCTTGTAATGTTTTTTGATGCAATTGTGTTGCAGTGATTGTTTTGAAGTTGTATTTTAATTACTTGTTATTTTGTTTACTATGTATGTTTTTTTGTACCCTAAAGATAGGAAGGGCGGGTAATAAATATTAAAATAATAATAAAAGTAGAGAAATAGTGGATGCTTTTCCAGGGGCTCTGCTCAAATAAATGGTAATGGAACCCACAAGGGACAGTGTGATCCTCGATCTAGTGCTCACTAATGGGGATAATGTCTCTGATGATCGGATAGGGGCTCATCTGAGCACCAGTGATCATCAGGCAGTATGGTTTGAAATTGCAAATAGGATACAAAGAAGTTACACAAAGACCCGAGTTTTGAATTTCCCAAATACGGACTTTGTCAAAATGGGAATGCACTTGGAGGAAGAACTGGAAGACTGGGAGAAAATGGGTGAGGTGGAACAATAGTAGACCAAATTAAAAAGAACTTTTGCAAAAGCAACAAAGCTATGTGTTAGAAAAATAAGCAAGAGTAAGAGGAAAAAGTAACCAATCTGGTTCTCTAAAGAGGTGGCTGAAAAAATAAATGCAAAAAGAACAGCGTTCAAGAAGTATAAACGCTCCCAAAAAAAGGAACACAAATAAGAATATCTGTTAAAATTGAGGGAGATAGGGGTCTTCTTGGAACAGGGAGATAATCAATCGGACATGCCTCAGAGTATTGAGTTACATATCAAAATTGAAAGGGCCTATACAACCTTAGGCCCCCAGTGTGATAATACACCCAGGGATATCGTGGAGAATTTGCATAGCTTCTCCCACAAAGCCATAATGGCAAAGGCCATGAAGAAACCTGAATGGAACTGGAGACCTAAGATGGCACCTGATCGCTATCCTCCTCACCCACCAGACACGATAAAGTCTGTGGTAACGCTTCAAACTGCGTGTCTCTGAATCACACTGGGATTTAATAACCCCTGTTTCTTGCTGCATCGCTCAGATAGCCACTTGAAAGCGCACTGCAGATCTCAAACAGTTTTCTTTCAGCAAATCTTCCCCACAGCTCCAGCACAAAGATGGCAACCAGGGGGCCTGTGAAGATGGTGAAAGTGTGCCTAAGTGAGTTGAGGCCTTGAGTTTGGGGTCGCAAATAAAAGCTGGCGTTTCATCTGAAGCAGGGGACTTCCCAACGAAATCAGAAATTAGAGAATGGTTCCTGGAACTAAGGGCAGACATGAAGCAGCAAAGAGCTGAACTTCTTAAGTCCATCACGGAGGTTCAAGAGAACTTGATGGCCTTGGGGCTTAGAATCGATGATATAGACTCTTGAACGGAAAGCCAGAGCGCGACCATGAATTCTGTAATAGAATGTAATAAATCCCTATCTGATGAGCTACAGGGCCTTGAAGAGAAAATAGAGGATTTAGAAAACTGCTCTAGACGCGGCAACATAAGAATCAAAGGTATACCCGAAATGGATGGCTACAGTAACTGTCATCAAATCGCATCTGAAATCTTTCCGGTCTTCTTGGAACAGGAAGATAATCAATTGGACATGCCTCAGAGTATTGAGTTACATATCAAAATTGAAAGGGCCTATACAACCTTAGGCCCCCAGTGTGATAATACACCCAGGGATATCGTGGAGAATTTGCATAGCTTCTCCCACAAAGCCATAATGGCAAAGGCCACGAAGAAACCTGAATGAAACTGGAGAGGAAATACAATCTCACTTTTTCAGGATCTGGCTCCCAGCACCTTGAGAAAACATTTTGATCTAAGGGACATCACCAAAGCTCTCTGAAAAGAAGAGATACACTATCAGGCGTTCCCATTAGCCCTTCTATTCCAGCTCAAAGGCATTTCTTACCATGTCAAAACCCTGGCTGAAGCCGTGGAAGCTTTTAGGCCGACCAATATAGCAATCACCATTTCTGCTCCACCGGCTGCCCCAAGCACTAGCTTTTTTGACACAACACCAAGATGGCGTTGAGTGGGACAGAGTGGATGCCATGCGAGACACCAGAACATGAATACCCAGGAAAACCTCTCTGACCAGGGCTGATCTTTTTCAACGAAGATTGGTGACTCTCCTGCTGTTGGGCCCATGAACAGTTATACGTGGCTTTTGGACCTGGTGGTTCAATCCTACTCATAGTAGACTTCTGCACTGGTTTATGGTTTGCTCGAATTAGGTTTCTTAAGGCATAGGCTTTGCAAGTATCTATTATAGCTTCTTTTCCGTTGGGTGGGGGGATGTGGGGTGAGATTCTCCCTTGATTGTTGCATATCCCCTCATGGAAGAGGATCCATGGGGAGGTGTTCATGGATCAGTGTTTCAAAGAGATCCGGGGAGGGAAAAATCTATATAATATTGTTATGTGTACATGGCAGTCTGTTCTTATTGCCAACTTTATTTCTCTATTTTTGCGCTCATGGCTAACAGTCTTGCCTTCTTTGCTGTTCCACAATTTTATTTCCTTTTTTGACACATCCACATTTTTTCTATAAATGTTAAAGGTTTAAACAGCCACAGGAAATGATACTTATTACGCAATGAGTTACTGTCTCAGTGGGCGACAATTGCCCTTCTTCAAGAAACTCATTTGCGTAAACAACATGAGCACTTACTTTCCTTTAAAGAATTCTCTTACAAATATTTGGCAGCTAGTGGCAATATGAATTGCTATGCAGGAACTTGTATTTTAATCTCAGCTTGCACATGACTTGCTAACTTGCATTAAGGAACCGGAGGGCCACTATGTATTTCTTAAAGTTAAAATAGGCTGTGATACTTACTCCTTGATCTCCATTTATGCCCCCAATACTGAACAGATACATTTTTTCACAAACATCAAGAAGTTGCTAGAAGACTATGCAGAGGGCTTTGTTATCTTGGGTGGAGATTTGAACCTAATACTGAACCCAAGACTAGATAATTCTCAGACTAAGGTATTTGGGCAAGGGACCTAGACAAATGCTTTCCTCTATAATGTCAAACTGGGATCTGGTAGAAGTTTGGAGACAGCATTACCCTTCGTCACGGGTTTACATTTATTATTCCCACCTTCACAATACATATTTGTGTATTGATCTTCTTTTAATTGATAAAACCCTTTTGCTGAGGGTTGCTGCAGCAGATATCGGCCCTATTTTGTGGTCTGATCACGGCCTAGTCTGGGTAGACCTATGCCCCCCAGGACAAGTTAGAAGTCAGGGCGGCTAGCACTGAATGAATCCTTACTTGGTGATGAGAGATTTTTGCAGTCTCTAAGGAAACACATGCAGGAATACTTTGCTACGAATTCCAGCTCCCCTGTCCCTTAGGGAACCTTTTGGGAATGCTCAAAAGCTGTCGCCAGGGGTATCCTAATTTCTAGCATCTCCACCTGTAAAATCAATGTGAAGCACGCCGTGTAGCTCTGGTAAGCAAAATTGAACAGTCATTCCGGCAACACATGCGCATTCAGTTGCACCCTATATACCTCAAGCTCCTAGAGGCAAAAGCAGATCTCCATCAGTTAGATAATCATAAACTTCTACACTCCCTAGAACTTAATAAGTATAGAACTTAATAGTGGATGCCCTGCAAGGAGCTCTGTTCAAACAAATGGTAATGGAACCCACAAGAGAGGGAGCTATACTCGATTTAGTGCTCACTAATGGAGATAATGTTGAGATTACTTACCTGATAATCTCCTTTTCCTTAGTGTAGACAGATGGACTCAGAACAAATGGGTATAGTATGCTCGTGCTAGCAGTTGGAGACGGATCTGACGTCAGCACGGGTATATATACCCCCACAGGAAGCGTAGCAACTTAGTAATCTTCCTTGCAAAAGCTGTTATGGATGTGTGTACTGACGCTCAGTGAAATAGTGAAACAGGATTCCCCTGACCAATTGATAGTAGCTGGAGACCTCCAGCATTCCCAACCGGAAGGCGTCGACACCTGGCAAAAGGGGACGCTCTTATGGAAACAGATGACATGGCTTACCTTGAATCGGTGAAACCCGTGTACACAGGCAGCTGGGCGGGATGCTGAGTCCATCTGTCTACACTAAGGAAAAGGAGATTATCAGGTAAGTAATCTCAACATTTCCTGGCGTGCAGCCAGATGGACTCAGAACAAATGGGATGTACAAAAGCTTTACTCCCAGCCTGGGCGGGAGGCTACCTGAGGACCATGTAGCACCGCCCTCGCAAATGCTGTGTCCTCCCTGGCCTGGACATCCAGACGGTAGAACCTGGAGAAGGTATGGAGGGAGGACCACGTCGCCGCTTTACATATTTCTGCAGGCGACAGCATCCTGGATTCTGCCCAAGATGCCGCCTGTGCTCTGGTAGAATGAGCCTTGACTTGTAGAGGCGGAGACTTCCCGGCCTCTACGTAAGCTGCTCTGATAACTTCTTTAATCCAGCGGGCGATGGTGGGCCGAGAGGCCGCTTCACCTTGTCTTTTCCCGCTGTGCAGGACGAACAGATGGTCCATCTTTCGTACTTCTTGTGTCACTTCCAGATATCTGGGCAGCATTCTGCCAATGTCGAGATGGCGCAGTAAACGCCCTTCTTCAGATTTCTTCAACCCCGCCATGGTAGGCAAGGATATGGTTTGATTAAGGTGAAACTGTGAGACCACTTTAGGTAGAAAGGAAGGAACCGTGCGAAGATGGATAGCCTCCGGAGTGATTCTGAGAAAAGGATCACGGCAGGACAGTGCCTGTAGCTCCGAGATGCGGCGTGCGGAACATACTGCCAGCAAGAATACCATCTTCAAGGTTAGAGAATGGAGAGACAAGCCCCGAAGGGGTCTGAAGGTGGATCCCGCAAGGAAATCCAAAACAAGGTTGAGGTTCCACAGAGGCACTGGCCACTTCAGTGGCGGATGAATGTGCTTGACTCCCTTCAGGAAGCGAGAAACATCTGGGTGCTTAGCAATGGTCTTGCCGTCACTCCTGGGACCGTAGCAAGACAGTGCAGCCACCTGAACCTTGATGGAGCTGAGGGAGAGACCCTTCTGAAGCCCATCCTGCAGGAAATCCAGAACAATAGGGATTGTGGTCGCATGTGGATTGGTGCCATGAGTGTCGCACCATGCTTCAAATACTCTCCAGATCCTGACGTAGGTGAGGGATGTGGAAAGCTTGCAGGCTCGGAGGAGTGTATCGATCACGGGCTCCAAGTAACCTCTTTTCCTCAGTCTAGCCCTCTCAATGGCCAGACCGTAAGAGAGAATTGAGCCGGATCCTCGTGGAGGATGGGACCTTGATGTAGAAGGTCCCAGAGAGGAGGCAGGGGAAGGGGCTCCCCTGCCAGTAGTCTTCTCATGTCCGCGTACCAGGGTCTTCTTGGCCAGTCTGGTGCCACTAGAAGAACTAGGCCCCGGTGTTTCCGAATCTTGTGGATGATGGCGCCCAGCAGAGGCCACGGAGGAAAGGCGTATAGCAGTCCCTGGAGGCCATGGCTGCCAATATCCTGGAGGCCATATCCCTGCCAATATCCCCTCAGTGGTAACACGCTAGAGAACTATATAGATCTTCTCTAGAAATCACATGATCTTTGGCAGTCTATTATCAAAACCCAACCTCTAGCCTATATTAGGCTCCGTACATGTTAATTATGTTATTACCCCCATATATCTTAATCCAAGTTAATTCGACCTGTTCATTGTAAGACATTTACTTGTCATTGTTGTTATTGTTTAAAATGTAAACCGAATTGATCAGTAATTCTGTTATTGGAAAGTCGGTATAGAAAAATGCTAAATAAATAAATAAATAAATAAAAATGGCTGAACCAGGGCATCGATTCCGTGTGAGAACGGGTTGCGCTTGTGGCTGAAGTAGCTGGGTACTTGAGCATTGGACCTGTCTGCTAGTAAGTCCATGTCCGGAATCCCCCAGTGATCCACAATCATCTGGAAGGCTGTGGGTGACAGCTGCCACTCTCCCGGATCTAGGCTTTCTCTGCTGAGGAAGTCCGCCGCAGTGTTGTCCTTCCCGGCAATGTGGACGGCGGAGATATCCTGAAGATTCGCCTCTGCCCAAGCCATCAGCAGGGCTATCTCCAGAGATACCTGTTGGCTTCTGGTTCCGCCCTGACGATTGATGTATGCCACCGTGGTGGCGTTGTCGGACATCACTCTGACTGCTCTGTTCTTCAGTCTGTGAGCAAATCGTAGGCATGCCAAACGGACTGCCCGGGCCTCTAGACGGTTGATGTTCCACGCTGACTCTTCTCTGTTCCACCGCCCTTGTGCGTTGAGTTCTTCGCAGTGTGCTCCCCAGCCGCTCAGGCTGGCATCTGTGGTGAGCAGAGTCCACATGGGGGAGGACATCTTCGACCCCCTGCTCGTGTGGTTGGACTGCAACCACCACCGTAACTGGGTCCGTACTCTGGCTGGCAGAGGTAGGTGCGTGGAATAGTTCCGAAAGTGGGGGCTCCAGCGAGAGAGCAGGGAGCGTTGCAGAGGTCTCATATGGGCCCTTGCCCAAGGTACCACTTCCAGGGTGGATGCCATGAGGCCGAGAACCTGCAGATAATCCCAAGCTGTGGGCCGACTGGCTCCCATCAAGTACCGGAGACGCATCTGAAGTTTTAACCTTCTCTTGGCAGTGAGACTGACCGTTGTAGAATAGTGCACTGCATATATCCTGCATATATGTAGTTATAGCACTATGAAGCACTGATCACTGAACTTGCCAGAGAATCATCCAGCACAGATGACATCATTCCTGGAAGGATGGAACTAAGTTTGTTATTCTAACTGATAAGAAGCGGCCTGTGGCATATAGTAAGAGCAAGCTAAAGTACACGTTAACATATATATTGATTGGTTATTAAAGGTAAAGGGTGTGGATTATGCAGATAACTGATAATAGCAGACCCCAGACCCTTTATAAGCTGAAGCACACATCTTGAAGCTCTGAGCAGATTTTAAAACAGACTTTGTACACCTTTGCTTGTACTATTTTTCTTTCTGTAATTCTCTGCTCCAATAGAGGAATCTTCCGCCTTCCTCTGTTTAATTACCTGTATTAATAAACCCCTTTCTTTATTACCGTTTGAAGCTGGTATTCATTCTGTAATTAGAGGGGACGCCCCTCTTTTAACATCTGGAGGCGCCCGCTGGGATTCACAGGAAAGGTTTCGCGCCCCTTTCCTGGGACTCACTGGCTCCAGCAGTGCGGAAACTGCTTAAAGGCTTTTTGACAAATTGATCAGCTCCACTTCGGGTGACCTGGTTGTCATTTAGCATAATTAAGTCTGGCAGGATCGTGAAGCGTGTCCGGTAGTTGCCTCACGAAGGTCGTGATTTAACTCATCCTTGGAATCCGGGACGCTGGTTCAAGAGAGAGTTCTTCAGTTCATGATTTGGTATGTATTGGATTTCATTTTAAGGTTTTTTTTAAGAAAAAGTAATTGATTTGATTAATGTTTCAGTTATCCTTGTCTTCTCTTTTATTTTTTACTATAGTTTGTTAGTCTGCAAGACCTAGTTTAACTTGTAGTTCGTGCTTCTTTTGAATGACATTCCTTACTGTCTGTGGAATCTGCTTTGGAGTGCTTTTTTTTTTTTTTTTCCAGCCCTCTCTGTGTATATCAACGAGTTAATTTAGCGGGTTTTGTTCTGTCTTTTTTTTTCTAAACAGTAAGCCTTTCATTGCAGTTTGGTCTTCTAGTGCAGATTTTCTACTCCCCCCCCCCCCTCCCCTTTGCATTCTTGTGCCTAGGGGCGACGTCTTTGTCTGTCTGCCTCCTCGCTCTCCCTCCTCGCCCCTCCCAACTCCCCCCTCCCTTGTCTCTTCTCTGTGCAGGTTGGGTACTTGAGTTTTGCTTCCCCACCCTTTAGAAACATAGAAATGACGGCAGAAGAAGACCAACCGGTCCATCCAGTCTGCCCAGCAAGCTTCACACATTTGTTCTCATACTTAACTGTTTCTCTTGGCTCTTAGTAACCTTATGTTCTAATTCCCTTTTCACCCCCACCATTAATGTAGAGAGCAGTGCTGGAGCTGCTTCCAAGTGAAATATTAAGTTTGATTAGTTGGGTAAGCGGCAGCATAGCTCTCTGCCATGAAGCAGAGGGCAATGCTGGAAATGTGTGAAGTATCAGTTTTTCTTTTCCCCTGTCATTGAAGCAAGGAGTCATGCCGGACATGCACCGAAAGTGAAGAATGCCTTGAAAGTCACATTAACTATCATCAAATATTGAAAAGCCTAATAATTGGTAATACCTATAAGCCCATGAACCCATCCCTGTTTTTTTTTCTTTTTTTCTTTTCTTTTTTTAATTGGGAGATGGATGCCCTTCATCCTTCTACTCTGTGAAGGTGGACACCTACCACCGGCCACTGGCATCCCGCTCCGTTAATGCCTCTGTGGCTACTGCCGCTCCATGCAGTGTTTTACTACCTGCTCTTTATATGCGTCCTCTAGAACTGATGGATCCCATCCCTGGGTTTTTTTTATTATTTATTTAATTGGGAGATGACAGCCCTCCATCCTTCCGCTCCGTGAAGGTGGACACCTACCACTGGCCACTGGCATCCCGCTCCGTGAATGCCTCTGTGGCTACTGCCGCTCTGTGCAGTATTTTACTACCTGCTCTTTATATGGACACCTACCACTGGCCACTGGCATCCCGCTCCGTGAATGCCTCTGTGGCTACTGCCGCTCCGTGCAGTATTTTACTACCTGCTCTTTATATGTGTCCTCTAGACCTGATGGATCCCATCCCTGTTTTGTTTTTTGTTTTTGTTTTTTATTTAATTGGGAGATGACAGCCCTCCATCCTTCCGCTCCGTGAAGGTGGACACCTACCACTGGCCACTGGCATCCCGCTCCGTGAATGCCTCTGTGGCTACTGCCGCTCTGTGCAGTATTTTACTACCTGCTCTTTATATGGACACCTACCACTGGCCACTGGCATCCCGCTCCGTGAATGCCTCTGTGGCTACTGCCGCTCTGTGCAGTATTTTACTACCTGCTCTTTATATGGACACCTACCACTGGCCACTGGCATCCCGCTCCGTGAATGCCTCTGTGGCTACTGCCGCTCCGTGCAGTATTTTACTACCTGCTCTTTATATGCGTCCTCTGGACCTGATGGATCCACAATATTTATCCCATGCCCCTTTGAAGTGCTTCACAGTTTTGGACTTCACCACTTCCTCCGGAAGGGCATTCCAGGCATCCACCACTCTCTCCGTGAAGAAATTCTTCCTGACATTGGTTCTTAGTCTTCCTCCTTGGAGCCTCAGCTCGTGACCTCTGGTTCTGCTAATTTTTTTCTGTTGGAAAAGGTTTGTCATTGTCTTTGGATCGTTAAAGTTTTTCAAGTATCTGAAAGTTTGAATCATATCACCCCTGCTCCTCCTTTCCTCCAGGGTGTACATATTTAGATTCTTCAATCTCTCCTCGTATGTCAACCGATGAAGACCCTCCACCTTCCTGGTCGCCCTTCTCTGTACCGCCTCCAACTTGTCCTTGTCTCTTTGTAGATACGGTCTCCAGAACTGAACACAGTACTCCAGGTGAGGCCTCACCAAGGACCTGTACAAGGGGATTATCACTTCCCTTTTCTTACTCGATATTCCTCTCTCTATGCATCCCAGCATTCTTCTGGCTTTTGCAATCGCCTTGTCGCATTGTTTCGCCGACTTCATATCATTAGACACTATCACCCCAAGGTCTCTCTCCTGCTCCGTGCACATCAGCCTTTCCCCCCCCCATCGAATACAGTTCATTCGGATTTCCACTCCCCAAATGCATGACTTTGCACTTCTTGGCATTGAATTTCAGCTGCCATATCTTCGACCACTCTTCCAGCTTCCTTAAATCCCGTCTCATTCTCTCCACTCCTTCCGGCGTGTCCACTCTGTTGCAGATCTTAGTGTCGTCCGCAAAAAGACAAACCTTACCTTCTATCCCGTCCGCAATGTCGCTCACAAAGATATTGAACAGGACCGGTCCCAACACCGATCCTTGCGGTACACCACTTAAAACCGCTCTCTCTTCAGAGAAAGTTCCATTTACCATCACGCATTGTCTTCTGTCCGTCAACCAGTTTGCAATCCAGGTCACCACTTCGGCACTCACTCCCAAGCTTTTTGTTTTATTCACCAGTCTCCTGTGCGGAACCGTATCAAAAGCTTTGCTTTTGATAGTTTTGTCCTTTTTTGGTGCTGTGTGTTGTCACGCCCCATCCCCCTGCACATTCCTTCCTGCTTACGTCAGAGCCTGCTCGTGTCTGGCTTTCTTTGTTTCTCCTCACTTTGGGCATTGGCCCCATACCTCCCCCCCCCTCCCTGCCATGCTTCGTCCTCTGTAACCGCATTGCATTCTGGTTTTGTTAGTTTTTTTTCTCTCTCTGTGTCTTTCTCTGCCTGTCTGTGTTCTCCTATTTTCTGCTGTGTTGATTTTCTTTCACTTTTGTTTTCTTTGTCTGACTGGCTCCCCTTGTTAGTTTAACTGCAGCTATTAAAGTTTTATGGCTTAATTGCTCATGCGTCTGTTCCTTCCCGTTTCTTGCACAGATTCTGAGTTCTTTTTTTTTTTTCTTTTCTTGCCTGCTCCCTTCCCCCTCTTTGTTCAGCGCTCACGGAGCGATAGGAGTGAGTGAACGGGTTGGGGGTAGCCACCTCCGTGTATCCCCTGTAAACGTATTGCATTCTGGTCTTCTTAGTTTTTTCTCTTTGTCTTTTGTGCCTGTCTATCGTCTTTCTTGCTGGCTGACTTCATCTGCCCCCCCCTTTTTAGGGATTCCACTTTGCATTTACATTGCCTGCACTGCTGGCTTTTCCATTGAGCACACAGACTTTCTTTTTACAGCCTGAGCTTTTTACAGTCTCGGCTTCTGGCTTTGCTCCGGTTTCCTTTTGCTTTATGGTTTTTGTAGTCCGTTCCTCCTAGCCTGCTTTCTTTAGGACTTCTATTCTGATCCCTGCTTTGTGCCCCTCCTGCCTGTCCTGTCTTTCTGTCCACCCTGAATAAAACAACCAACCCTTGCACTGTGTGATTTATTTTTTTAGTTTTAATTTGCTTGGTTTTTTTCTCTTACTGAACGCACATTCCCAGGCGTTTGTGCCCCCCTTTTCCTTGCTGCTTTCATCCTCCTCCCTCTGTGCTTGCAGTTTTTTTTCTCTTCTCCTTAACACCGTCTTCACCTTCCCACTCACCATCAATACATTAAAAAAAAAAAACCTGGGAGAAGTTACTTCACAAACTATTTTACCTGATATTAAATATGTTTTCTAAGTTACGTGCTTCCAAAGCTCTGCCTCATTTTGATGCTGCTTCTACTGTTTTATGTGATTCCCCACTGGCCAGAGTTATTGCATTTCAGACTCCAAATGAGAAATTAATTAGGGCTTGCCATCTTAAGTGGATTTTATGGGCAGCTCAAGATGATTTTCTTAGCTGGCCCTCCCATGGCTCCTTTGACACACTTCTCCTGACTCGTTTAAAAAATTTCTTGAGAATAAATATGCCACTAAGCCTGCTAAGTTAAATGAACACAGGTTGGTTCTTAGCTGGTTTAACTTAGTGAAACTAGCTATAGCTAACACTGCTTCTGCACCCCCACAGAAAGCAGCTGACGTCTTGCAGGAGTCCTCTGAGCCCTCACTACCTTCTGGTCCACTCCCTGCTACGCAATCTGCGTTGCCTCAGACCCCCACCGTTTCCACCCCACTGGTAGCACCTCCTACTTCACCAAAGTCTGCTACGTCACCTGATGCCCCCCCTCCTCCTTATGTGTCTGATTCGTTAGTCTGCCCTTATGCTGCTCTCCAAGTTCAACTTGATCAAATGGCAATGGCACTCCCAGTGCTTAGTCCTGATGACACCTCTCATTCAGATACTGCTATGGGTTTTACTCCCTTGGCCCCAGATTGCCCGACCCGCCTAAATTCTTTAGGCAATACTCAGACCTCAGCCTCTGCTGCTCAGAGGCCTACTACTGACACGCCCCTAACTCACTTTAACCCTACCTCTGCTGTTCGACAGTCACCTCTATCCCTCCCCTCCACTGCAGAGGGAGGCCTGGTTTCTGTTCAGGGCATGCTGCATTGTACCCCTGTACAACCTGAAATAGACGATGATTCTTTTTCTGATGCTTCATTTGATTCTGAAGATTTGCCTGTCATTCCTGGCCTTCGCCATCCATTAACAGTTGAACTACGTCGTCGCCTAGACCAACATTCCGCAACTCCTACTTCTCCTATATATGCTGATCCTGCAGCTCTAGTGGTCACAGCACCCCAAGTCAGCACTGTGACCCCTGCATCTTTTGTTGCCAATAAAGAACAGTCTTTTTCTTTTGTGACTAAGTGGGTAGAGGCCCTTGCAGACTGGACTGAGATTCTGAGTCCTCAGATGCGTCCCTATCCTCGAATAGGATCTCTGACTAAGGCAGATATGAACACAGCTCGTAGTGCTATTCGCGATAATCCCAATCCTGAATGGTCTAGCAAGTTCCAACATTACATGCGCATGGGTCTCAAGGTATGGGAACGATACGAAGGGAAGTATCGGTCGTCATCTACTGCTGCTCCAAGCCCTGCTGTGGCCCTTCCTATTTTGTCCAAACCTGGACGTACTGCAAGAAATACCACGGTTAAAACTTACACTCCATGGTCCTTCACTGATTTACAGGCCGTTCTTTCTAAACTTCCCTCTATTTCTCGCGGTGCTCACGCCTGGATCCTTAAACTGGAAAGTCTTACCATGGGCGTACAACTCGCAGTTGGCGACATTAAAGCTCTTTTTGCCCAAACTCCTGGCCTTAACCAATCGGCAGTGTGGTCTGCTGCTCAACGTTCAGATGTCTTATCAACCCACCAGCATGATGGTGACTCTTTTGACCCTCATCATACTGCTACATGGGAAGCTTTGCGCCATCTTTTTCCGCAACGGCGTGATTTCACTAAACTTACTTCAGCTCGTTGGGATCCCAAGCTTACTCTTTTTGATACGTTTTTGCATAATTTTCAGGAAATGTTCACTCAAGAGACGGGAGGTCCTTATTCAGACCCCAATTCTCTTCCAATGTTTTGTCACATGTTTGTCCAAACTTTACCTGTCACCATTCGAAAGGCATTGAGCAATGTAGTTGCTTTGGAAACCATGCCTTGGAGTCAAATGCATGGTAACATATTACACCATGTTCAGAAATTCCTTGAAGCTCGCGATAAGTCCCAGGACGATCTTGTCAGAACCCAAACTAAGGCTAGTGCACTTTTTATCCAGGATCGCGAGATTGCAAATGCTCCTCCCAATGACATTCAAGAGTCCGATTCATGTTTCTTTCAGACACCTAGTTCTCGGCCCCCATTTCGAGGTCATTTTCAAGGCCAAAGAGGATGTTCTTCCCAGAGACGTCCATCCCAGCCTTGGAATCGCGACCAACGACCACGAGATTGGCCACGCCAAGACTATGCCCCAGATTGGCCAACCCCCCAGAGAAGAAATCCAGGTCAACAGTGTTACCAGTGTGGACAATTTGGTCATTATGCTAGAGATTGCCATGCTATATCTTCACTGCCTCAGTACCCTACTGAGCACCAACGGGGTACCTCACAACCCCCCACTTTCAACCCCCGTTCATGGACAGGTCCATGAAATCAGTATCCTCCACAATGACGCCAAGAGTCATCGACTGTTGTTGCACCTCTTTCTGTTCCTGCTGACTCTACGGAGCCAACCATTGAGCTCCTCCTGAATGATACACATCCAGTACGATTCCTTGTCGATACTGGAGCCTCCATCTCAGTTCTCCATTCATTACCACCATCTGTCTCTTTGTCCCCCGAAGCTCAGTCTGTTGTAGGTGTTTCAGGTATGTCTAGGGTATTGCGTAAAACTAGTCCCTGCACCTTACAACTTGGGAACCACCGCTGCACAGGTTCATTCGTATTTGCACCTCACTGTCCTGTCAACCTGCTAGGTCGTGATCTCTTATCCGAATTCCAGATTCAGATAGATTTTTCTCGTCACCAGCCATCCCTCCTTATGGCTGTGCTTGACCAGTTCGATGCTCGTAGGTCTTTTGCTTTAGATTCATTGCCCAATGATTTGTGGTCCACAGAAGGAAATTAATTTGGCCTTTCTAAATCTGCCCAACCCCACCTTATTCGTCTCAAAGATCCATCACGTGGTCCTTACCAAGAGCAGTATCCCTTCCCTGATGACGCTCGTTCTTCTATTGCACAAGAGGTTGCTTCATTGGTAGCTGCGGGTGTTTTGGAACCCAGCTCTTCTCCTTTTAATACTCCCCTTTTCCCGGTTCGTAAGCGAGATGGACGATGGCGTTTAGTCCAAGACCTTAGATTGTTGAATGATCTTACTATCCCCATATTCCCAAATGTTCCTAATCCTGTTACTTTACTTAATTCTACGCCCATTCATCTTTTTAAGACATGTATTGACCTCTCCAATGCATTTTTCTGTATTCCTCTCCATCCTGATTGTCGACCCCTTACTTCTTTTCAGCTTGGTCCTCGTAGCTTCCAATGGACGAGACTTCCACAAGGATTTCGTGATAGCCCTACTATATTCAGTACTCAATTACACCGTGATCTAGAGTTGTTTGAATCCACTTTACCCGAGGATGCAAGTTTATGCCTGTACGTTGATGATCTGTTACTCACCGCCACTACTGAAGATTTATGTATCCAGCTGTCCATTGATCTTTTGAATAGGTTATACCACCTTGGTTACAAGGTTAACCATAAGAAATTTCTTTTAGCACAAACTTCGGTTTCCTTTCTTGGCATACATTTAGGTAATGGTGTTCGTTCCATCAATGATGATTTGGTCCGATCTCTGATGGCTCTTCCTGTTCCACCCACCACAGTGACCCAGACTCGTGCAGTCTTAGGTTTACTCAACTTCTGCCGTCTATGGATTCCGGCTTTTAGTGAAAAGGCTCTTTTCTTGTATGCCCATACTCAGGGCTCCGTCAAAGGTTCTCACCCTGTTTCTCTCATGGATCTTGAGACATCCCGTTTAAAAGCTCTTGTTGCAGAAGCCTTACAGGCTAACACTTTACTTGCTTATCAGCATTCGCAACCTTTACATCTGTGGGTAGTTGCAGGCACCCACACCTGGTCAGCTGTTGGTACACAGGACCAGTTGGAAGCTGTTATTTTCCTTTCTGGCAAATTTTCCCCTGTTGAGCTTGGTATGACAACTTGCGAGAGGGGAATAGTCGCTTGCGCCACTGCCCGTGAAAAACTGAACCATTACATTCCCTATGCTACGGTGGTTCTTCACACCCATCATGACGTCAATTTTCTTCTTTCACCTTCCCAAATGTCTTTAACGGCTTCTCGTACTGGTAAATACCAGGCCATCCTTATGTCATCGGCTACTTCGCTACAGCCTTGGGGTAAAGCTGTACCTGCCCCTGCTGTTTCCTTAGATAGAATTCTGTCTACTATCGGATCTCCAGACACCTTGTCGCATGATTGCACTCGTCAGCTTCCTGAAATGGATGACTTACCTCTGTCTGCTATTCCGCTGGACGAGGGAGAATTTTGGTTCACTGACGCTGGAGGTACTCTCCTTACCTCCACTGGCTTTGCTGCCCTTCGGCTTCTACCATTTACGGACACTGTAGTTGAAAAACACGTGTTCTCTCTACCCCCTGACACTGGTGTGCAGGAGGGTGAACTCATTGCCGTCACATGGGTTCTAGACTACATGCTAGAACACCGCTCTCCTCTTGTTTCTTTGACTATCTATACTGATTCCCATTATGTGTTCTCGTCGGTACATCAACATCGTCATAAATGGAAAAAAAGAGGGATGACTACGAGTACTGGAGCTACTCTCAATAGTATACACATTTGGCAGAAATTGTTTACATCCCTTGAAGAATTTGGTGTAAGAGGCGAACAAGTCGCCATTACTTGGGTGAAAGGTCATCAGAAACCCTCCTCATCTTGGGAAGCTTATGGTAACCACCTGGTTGATAACGAACTTCAAGATTTGAAACCACAATGATGTAACGAGTCGCCTGACCCGGATAGCGTTATGGTGACGACTCGCTCACAGGCTAAAGCACGTGATACTATGCGGATTGAGGAAGACACCCCTCCATGGCATCAAGAGAAAGATGTCCCCTCACCCATTCAGACTACATACAAGCTTCAACAAGACGCTACAGAAGCTGAGATACAAGCATGGTTATATGCTGGAGCTACACCTATTAGTCACCCCGGTGAAGATTGCTTTTTGTATACCCATCCCTCAGGGAAACCTTGTTTGCCCTTGATGGCTGCTACAACCATGGCTACTAGCCTACATCTACCTGCTCAAAGGCCAGCCACCCAGCTTATTGAAGACTTATCTGTATGGTGGAATCCTAAAATTCGAACCATATGCCACGAAACAGTTCAGTTGTGTCACATTTGTACTGGTAATATTCCTCGCAGAGGTCCTTCAGTTATCTCTGGTCACATCCCGAGACCTCAAGGTCCCGGTATTGAATGGCATTGCGATTTTACCGATATGGGCCTGAGATATCTTTTAGTCTGCGTGGATAAATATTCCCATGCTCCAATAGAGGAATCTTCCGCCTTCCTCTGTTTAATTACCTGTATTAATAAACCCCTTTCTTTATTACCGTTTGAAGCTGGTATTCATTCTGTAATTAGAGGGGACGCCCCTCTTTTAACACCGTGTCTGCCTGGGTGTCGAACTGGACTCCCAGGTATTCTAGTGACTGGGAAGGCTGTAGGCAACTCTTGCTGAGGTTGACTACCCAGCCCAAGCTTTCCAGAAGGGCGATCACCCTGTCGGTTGCCCGATGGCTCTCCTCTCGGGATTTCGCCCTGATCAGCCAATCGTCTAGGTAGGGATGGACAAGGATTCCTTCCTGTCTGAGTGCCGCTGCTACCACGACGACCACCTTGGTGAAGGTCCGCGGTGACGTGGCTAACCCGAAGGGCAGAGCCCGGAATTGGAAGTGGCGTCCTAGAACCTTGAAGTGTAGGTAGCGCTGATGCTCCGGATGGATCGGGATATGCAGGTAGGCTTCTGACAAGTCTAGGGCCATGAGGAATTCTCCTGGCTGTACTGCGTTCTTGACTGAGCGCAGAGTTTCCATGCGAAACCTCGGGACCCTTAAGTATCGATTGACTGACTTGAGGTCCAGTACAGGCCGAAAGGTGCCCCCTTTCTTGGGTACCATGAAATAAATAGAATAGTGTCCAGAATTCACCTCCCATGCAGGTACTGGGATGATGGCTTTCAAGGACAGGAGCCTCGCCAGGGTAGCTTCCAATGCTGCCTTCTTGTGTATGGTACATGAAGATTCCACAAACTTGTCCGGAGGGAGATGATGAAAGTCCAGATAATACCCCTCTCGGATGATGGCGAGGACCCACTGGTCCGACGTAATCTCGACCCATCTGGGGTAGAAGAGGGTTAACCTGCCCCCTATGGCTCCGTCCCCCAGATGAATCGGCGGATTCTCATTGTGAGGTGTGGCCGGGACCTGAGCCCAGGCCGGCCCCCCTCTTGCGCTGCTTGGTCCGAAAGGACTGATTCCGGGCCTGAGGACGAGGCGCATGGTAGCGACTCCTGTAGGGAGTGAAGCGCTGGGAACTTCTACCCCTGGAGGGCCTTGGAAAGACGCGCTGGTTCCGTCTGAACCGATCTTCCGGCAGTCGAGGTACTGGAGAGGCGCCCCATGTGCTGGCCAGTCTATCAAGGTCGCTGCCAAACAGGAAAGAGCCCTTAAAGGGAAATCTGGTGAGGCGTGTCTTCGAAGGAGCATCGGCTGACCAATTCCGGATCCAGAGCTGCCTCCTGGCGGCTACAGAGGATGAGATCCCCTTGGCTGTTGTCCGGACTAGGTCAGATGCAGCATCCGTGAGGAACGAGAGAGCTGACTCCATGTCTGCTGCTGGAGCATTGTTCCTGACCTGTGACAAACAGGAACGCATCACCACTGTGCAGCAGGTTGCGATCCGCAAAGATAGAGCTGCCACCCTCAAAAGTCTGTTTCAGAATGGCGTCCAGTCGCCGGTCATGAGGCTCCTTGAGGGCTGCCCCCCCCCCCTCAACTGGAATGGTAGTGCGCTTGACCACAGCGCTAATCAAGGCGTCCACCTGAGGGCACGCCAGCAGCTCCTGGATAGCCGGCGCCAGGGGGTACATGCCTGTCAGGGCCCGACCCCCTTTGAAGGAGGCCGCTGGTGCAGCCCATTCTAAATCAATCAGTTGTTGTGCTGCTTGCAAGAAAGGAAAATGGCGGGCTGTAGGACGAAGACCTTCCAGCAAGGGGTTCTGCGCAGAGGGTACCGTAGCGCTGGGACCTGTAATATCCAACTCCGCCAGGCACTGAGATACCAGGTCGGAGAGATCCTCTTTAGGGAAGAACCGCCTCATGGTTCTGTATGGCTCAATCCCTGAGGGAAGTTCCCCCTCGTCCGGGAGTTCGGACTCGTCCGGTGAAACATCAGGGTCCGTCTGATCCCGACTGTCTGGAGGCGGGAGGTCCCGCTCACGATAAGGGCGCGAGGGTCCAGGAACAGGATCAGCTGGAGCCGCAACCACAGCAGCAGCAGCAGCAGCAGCAGCAGCAGGAACAGCAGGGCCTGGACGGGAAAGCTGTTTGCATCTGTACAAAGGCATGAATCCCCTTAAAGAGATCCACCCAGGAAATGGAAGCGGTCTCTAATCGCCGGGGTACCAGGTCCCCCGGGATTCCAGATTGGTCGAGACTGCCCGCTAAATCCGGGGTAGCCCCTGGGGAAATGTCAGCAAATCGTGGCTGAGACTGGTCCTGGCCCGAGGGTCCCACGGCCTCCTCACATTGGGCACATAGGGAGTCTGGCTCTTCACTGTGCGTGGCTCTAAGCTGGCATGCAGAGCAGAGGCCGAGGGCTTTAATGCCGGAGGCCGGAGGCGCCCCTGCTGACGACGCTGAGGCATTCTGTTCCATTGAAAAATATGCGCTTAATGATAAGCGGCAGCAATATGCGCTCAATATAATAGGCGCTTAACAGTATGCGGCAGCAATATATGCTTAATATAATAGGCGCTTAATAATAATACGCAGCAGTAATATACGCTTAATATAACAGGCGCTTAATAATAATATGCGGCAGCAATATACGCTTAATATAACAGGCGCTTAATAATATGCGGCAGCAATATACGCTTATCCTAACAGGCATTCAATACAACAGGCGCTTAGGAATACACGGCAGCAATATACGCTTAATACAACAGGCGCTCAATAATATGCGGCAGCAATATACGCTTAATACAACAGGCGCTCAATAATATGTGGCAGCAATATACGCTCAATGATATCCAATATGCTCTCAGCAATATGCGGCTAGCAATACACGCTCAATGTTAACCAATATGCTCTCAGCAATATGCGGCCAGCAATATACGCTCAATGATATCCAATATGCTCTCAGCAATATGCTGCTTAGCAATGTACGCTTAATAATATGCAATATGCTCTCAGCAATATGCGGTTAGCAATATACGCACAATAATATAAAACGCGCGAAGTCATAGACAGGCGCCTATCATGGGCGCTCAATATCTGAGCAAGGCCAACAAAATGGCGCCCTTCCACGGCGTGCCGCCTACAGGCCACGCCGCCGATCCTCGTTCCTCGGAGACCAAAGAGTAAGAGATGTACACCTTACCTGATCCTCAGCGCTTCCCGGCTGGAACCCGGGCAGTCTCCGGCTGCGGGGGGAGAGGGCAAGTACCTTCACCGCCGCGCTTTGAGGAAATGCACCCGCTGCCTCTTCCACGCCGGGACCGAGGCGCCTCGTTCGCCCCGCCCGGAAGCTACGTCCCTTCCGCGATTCGGCCACCGGACCGAGGACTTAAACCTCCGGGGGATCACGGAAATCACCCCGGGAAACTCAACTGGGGGAGGGACCCCAAGGGTATCACCGCAGGAGTGCGGGGCTCGATGGTGCTGTAGAAGTTTAGTAAGAAGAAAGTAGAAAATAGAAAGTAGATTGGAAACACGCTCAGCGAGCGTGCAGGCTCTCCAAACTGCTTTGGAGACGGAAATTACTAAGTTGCTATGCTTCCTGTGGGGGTATATATTCCCGTGCTGACGTCAGATCCGTCTCCAACTGCTAGCACGATATACCCATTTGTTCTGAGTCCATCTGGCTACATGCCAGGAAATGTCTCTGATGTCCAGGTGGGAGCCCACCTCAGCACCAGTGATCATCAAACGGTATAGTTTCATATCACACAAAGGATACAGAGAAGAAGCACGAAGACCCGAGTTTTGCAGTTCAAAAACACGGACTTTGATGAAATGGGGAAGTACCTGGAGGAAGAACTAGAAGGCTGGGAGAACAAGAGAGATGTGGAACAACAGTAGACCAAACTAAAAGGAGCAATTACCAAGGCAACTAATCTATATGTTAGAAAAGTAAAGAAAAGCAAAAGAAAAATGAAACATATCTGGTTCTCAAAGGAGGTGGCTGACAAAATAAAGGCTAAAAGAACAGCGTTCAAGAAATATAAAGGATCCCAAAGGGAGGAGCACAAAGAAGAATATCTGGTACAACTGAGGGAGACAAAGAAAGTAATCAAGACGGCAAAAAGTCAAGCGGAAGAAAGGATTGCCAAAGAAGTAAAGAGAGGTGACAAAACATTTTTCAGATACATCAGAGAAAGGAGAAAAGTTCAAAGTGGTATAGGGAAACTGAAAGGTGAAAAGGATCAATGTGTAGAGAGAGACGAAAAAATGGCAGAAATATTAAACAAGTATTTCAGTTCGGTGTTCACCAAAGAGGACCCTGGAGAAGGACCATCGCTAGTTAACAAGAAACTGGAGGGGAGTGGAGTAGATGTATCTCCATTTACAGTAGAGAATGTATGGGAAGAACTGGGGAAACTGAAAGAGGACAAAGCCATGGGACCTGATGAGGTTCATCCCAGGATACTGAGGGAGCTCAGAGATGTGCTGGCGGGTCCGCTGAGTGACCTATTCAATAGATCCCTAGAAACAGGAGTGGTGCCGAGGGATTGGAGAAGAGCGATGGTGGTCCCGCTTCACAAGAGTGGGAGCAGAGAGGAGGCTGGAAACTACAGGCCGGTTAGCCTCACCTCGGTGGTGGGAAAAGTAATGGAGTCACTGCTGAAAGAAAGAATAGTGAACTATCTACAGTTGGGAGAATTGCTGGAACAGAGGCAGCATGGATTCACCAGGGGAAGATCCTGTCAAACAAACCTGTTTGACTTTTTTCACTGGGTGACTAAGGAATTGGATCGCGGAAGAGCGCTCAATGGCATCTACTTGGATTTCAGCAAAGCTTTTAATACGGTCCTTACAGGAGACTGGTAAATAAAATGAGAAGCTTAGGAGTGGGTGCCGAGGTGGTGGCCTGGATTGCAAACTGGTTGACAGACAGAAGACAATGTGTGATGGTAAATTGAAACTACTCTGAAGAGAGAGCGGTGTAAAGCGGAGTGCCACAAGGATCGGTATTGGGACCGGTCCTGTTCAATATCTATGTGAGTGACATAGCGGACGAGATAGAAGGTAAGGTTTGTCTTTTTGCGGATGACACTAAGATCTGCAAGAGTGGACACGCCGGAAGGAGTGGAGAGAATGAGACGGGATTTAAGGAAGCTGGAAGACTGGTCGAAGATATGGCAGCTGAGATTTAATGCCAAGAAGTGCAGAGTCATGCATATGGGGTGTGGTAATCCGAAAGAACTGTATTCAAAGGGGGTGAAAGGCTGATGGGCACGGAGCAGGAGAGAGACCTTGGGGTGATTGTGTCTAACGATCTGAAGTTGGGGAAACAATGTGACAAGGCAATAGCTAAAGCCAGAAGAATGCTGGGCTGCATAGAGAGAGGAATATTGAGTAAGAAAAGGGAAGTGATTATCCCCTTGTACAGGTCCCTGGTGAGGCCTCACCTGGAGTACTGTGCTCAGTTCTGGAGACCGTTATCTCCGAAGGGACCGGGACAGGATGGAGGGCGGTCCAGAGAAGGGCAACCAAAAAGGTGGATGGTCTTCATCAAATGACTTATGAGGAGAGATTGAAGAATCTAAATATGTACACCCTGGAGGAAAGGAGGAGCAGAGGTGATACGATGCCTCCCCCTTCATAGAAACAATAGCCAAACACATTTATTTATTTATTTATTTAACATTTTTTTATATACCGAAATTCTAGCAACAATGTTGCTAATCATTTCGGTTTACATATAACATTGGAGTGACTTAACATGCGAGTCTTACATGGAACAGGAAAATGAACTTGGAGAAAATTGAATAAATACTAATAACAAATAACATTAAAAACAACAGTAGTAATAGACATGTTATATACAGGCGATTTAAAAGAATCAGTATGAATAAGATATCTGCAAAATAGACTAGATGGATTGGAAAATTAATTCTTTAGTTGTTGAGCTAAGAGGTATTATATGGCATAGACCTGGAGGAGGGATTTGTGGATATACTCAATCGTAGGCTTGAGACGGTCTCAAGCCTACACGGTCTCACCAGCCATAATTATGGGGGACTTCAATCTCCATGTCAACGCCTCTCCTCCCACCCCCAACTGCGAAGCTCTCCTCACCACACTTGGGGCTATGGGCTTTGAACAAATCATCGATAAACCTACCCATAAAGCAGGATACACTCTCGACCTCATCTTCATTAATTCCAACATATCTTACAATAACGTTCCAGACTGTACCCCCGTTCCCTGGTCAGACCACTCAATGATTTCAACCACCCTCACGACTCAAGGAAAACCTAAGCCTCCTCAGCCCTACTCCACCATCCACTTCAGGAAAACTTGTACATCAGACACGCTCAGTGAACACCTTTCCAAAGAACTCCCCAACCTGGATACCACCAACCCCAACACAGCCCTTCTTTCCTGGCACAATATCACAGAGTCAATAGCAAATAAATTATGCCCTAAAGCGGTGAAAATAATCAACTCAACTCAAAAAAAGAAACAACCCTGGTTCTCCCAAGAACTTAAGCAGATGAAACAAGACCTCAGACACAAGGAAAGCGAGTGGCGCAAGACCCCCAACTCCACGACTTTGTCCGACTACAAACGTACCCTCCATCTCTACAAGAACTCCATCTTACGGACAAAAAGAGACTTCTATGCCAGCAGAATTCACGATCTTCAATTTGATGTCAGGGCACTATTCTCCTATGTCTCCCAGCTCACAAAATCCTCTACCCCCGCCATACCAGACGACCAGGCTCAATCCAAAGCAAATGAACTAGCACACTGGACACAAGATGGCCACCACAGGGTGAAACACTGAAACGAGTCAGCTCCGCGTTTTCCTGACTTTCTTACCTCGCTATTACTTTTTTGAAAAAAATTTTCCGACATGCTTCATACCAAACATAAAGCCAGGGTAAGGGAGGTGTTAGCCTCGACTCCCAAGCCTTTTCTTCGTCAAACGTGGATCGACAAAATGTTTCAGGGTCTGCAGTTCGAGCCGGTGAGGGCAGCCGCTGGCTTTGATGGTACAGAGCGGATACCACAAGCCCTGGCTGAAGAGATTTCTCTCAGTCCCGGCCTGCCTACAACTCCCTCTCTCTCCTGCAAACCCCCGATTCTCGGGAATTTGGGTCAACTGCAGGAAACCGCGCCAAACCTGCTCACATTAACATCGGAAGAACCCCAGAGAAGCGGCATAGATCTAATGCCGGCTTCGGTGAGCCTAAGAGGTATAGGCTCCAGGGGATCTGAGTCAGGAGTGGAACGAGTGGAACGAGATGAGGAAGGCCTTAACAAGAGAGGAGAAGAAGAAGGGATCAGCGTAGTATTAAAACATCCACTGATTGCTCCGGATAAGGTAACATCTGAAGAAATATGGAAAGCTTTAACTGTTATGAATAAAGCAATAGTTGATCTAACAAATGCTGTGAAATTAAGTTTAGAAAAATCTAACGGTCTTGAAAAGAAAGTCCAGACAATGGAAACTAAAACTGAAGATTTGGATAAAAATATTAACAACATAAAAGAGGTACAGGTGAATCTTATAAAGTCAGATGCATATGTAAATGGAAAATTGGATTTTTTGGAAAACCAAATGCGAAGGGACAATTTAAGAATTCTCAACTTTCCGAAAACAAAATGGATGCCTCTAAAGGATCTGATTAAAAGTTTCTTTATGAACATTCTGGCATACTCAGAAGAGAATTTACCCTCAGTGACGAGGTATTATTACGCCCCAGGAAAAAAAGTCGAAGATAGAGGACTTTTGGAACAAGAATTGAAAGATGAAGGTAAAAGTAATTCTCCTGATAACCTGACTGATTTTATAGAGAAATCTTTCGAGGCTAAGATAGAAGAGCGTGCAACTGTTTTTCTGTCCTTCCAACAGAGATGAAGTACTGAGAAGATCTTTTAAAAATCAAGCATTGTTATTCTACGGATTTCAAGTAAGAGTATTTCCTGATATCACTAGAAGAACTCAGGAAAAAAGAAAAGCTTTCTTGAATTTAAGAAGTGAAGTGATATCTAGAGGAGCAAAATTTAATTTGAAATATCCATGCCGTTGTATCCTGGTATATAACAATAGTAGATATATATTTACTGAATTAGATCAACTACGCTCCTACCTGGACTCTCACTCTGGATAGGTTAAGTAGGGTAGACAGATTATATGTAATAACTGCAAATAACCCCGTGACTATATATTTGATGTGTTAAATTTTCCTATTATACCGCTTAAACTCCTTGGGTCTCCCCTCTTTTTCTTATAACAGAGGAGACAATTATTCTCTAGTGAATTAACTAGAAAGATGTGGTATAATTTCCAAGAAGTTTTGTTTTCATATTGTCTTTCTTTTTCCTTTGTAAAATGTTTCAATTGTAATTTGAAATAAATGTAGAAATAAAAAAAAAAAAAAAAAAGAACTAGCACTCTTCTTTCAGAAAAACATTGCTGACTCACTAGCGCGCCTCCCCACCAACTCAAACCCCCTCCCCCCACTTCCTTAACTCCAACTCTGGAGCCAACCTCGACTCCTTCGAACCCACAACCCCCCTGGAGATCGAATCCATACTCAGGAGGCTGAAACCATCTAACCACCCATCAGACCACATTCCGACTAAACTTCTGCTTCTCATCCCGAACTCTATCTCTAGACCTTTGGCCAACATCATAAACTGCTCACTTTCCCAAGGAATCTACCCTGACAGGCTAAAAACTGCTTCTCTCAAACCCCTTCTGAAGAAACCCAACCTGGACACAAGAGAACCCTCCAATTTCCGCCCCATCTCTAACCTCCCTTTTCTTGCTAAAATCATGGAGAAATTGGTAAATATAGAACTCTCAGATTATCTGGAAGAACACAAAATCCTCTACCCATCCCAATATGGCTTTCATAAATCATTAAGCACGGAAACCCTCCTTATCTCCATCTCAGACCACATCCTCATGGCCCTTGACAAAGGGCTCTCTTTCATCCTAGTCCTTCTAGACATCTCGGCCGCCTTTGACACCGTGAACCACGCCATCCTACTAAATCGCCTTTCAGAAATCAGATTATCAGGATCTGCCCATAGATGGTTCAATTCTTTCCTCAGCAACAGAAGCTTCAAAATAAAAATCAATAATAAAAAATCTCCAGACGTCAAATCAACATTAGGCGTACCACAAGGCTCTTCCCTGTCCCCTACCCTCTTCAATATATACCTCCTGCCCCTCTGTCAGTTGCTCACAAACCTAAAATTAATACACTACCTCTATGCAGACGACGTGCAGATTCTGATCCCCATAACAGAATCCCTCCTTAAAACTCTCACCTACTGGGAAAACTGCCTCCAATCTATTAACCGCCTTCTCACCAGTTTAAACCTGGTTCTCAATGCGACCAAGACAGAACTCCTCATCTCCTCTGACCACATGGCCCTAACCCATCCGACATCTCCCAACACCCAGATCACACAAGTAAGGGACCTAGGAGTAATCCTCGATAACCATTTGAATCTAAAGAAATCCATCAACAACACTACCAAGGATTGTTTTTATAAACTACAGGTTATGAAAAGGCTCAGACCCCTCCTTCATTTCCAGGATTTCAGGACTGTACTCCAAACCACGCTCTTCTCCAAAACAGACTATTACAACGCTATCCTCCTTGGGCTCCCCATTTCCTCCATCAAACCATTACAGATGCTCCAAAATGCAGCGGCTAGAATCCTAACCAACACCAACCGAGGAGCACACCTCACTCCCTTACTCCGGAACCTTCATTGGCTGCCAATAAAATACAGAATTTTGCACAAAGCCCTTACCACAATTCAGAAAACCATTCATAATCAGCAACAACTAGACCTTCAGATCCTTCTCAAATTATACTCATCCTCAAGACCCATCAGAGAAGCATATAAAGGTACCCTGCAAGTTTCCCCAAAGAAATCCACGCGTCTATCAACCACCAAAGAACGAGCATTCTCTACAGCGGGTCTGGCCATTTGGAATAACATGCCCACAGACCTCAGGCTAGAACCTTGCCCTCTAACCTTTTGAAAAAAACTTAAGACCTGGCTCTTCCTCCAAGCCTTCCCTTAACTTTCAAAACAATCCATTTTCTACCAGACAGGACCCCGCTTACCTGACTAGGCGCCCCGCCTAGTTTAGGCTTGATATTTTGCCTCTGTTTCTTTGTTTTGTTATTTAGTTTATTCAGTTTTGCTGTCCTTTGTCTCCGGCTAACTTAGCCCCCCCAAGTTACTACCCCCTTGTTATATGTAACTTTCCTCTCTTGTTAAATGGTTGATTAAGTTCTACCCCTTGTTACATGTAAACCGATTTGATTTGAATTTATTCATGAAGGTCGGTATAGAAAAGTGTTAAATAAATAAATAAATAAATGATACAGACTTTCAGATATTTGAAGGGTTTTAATGATCCAAAGACAACGACAAACCTTTTCCGTTGGAAAAAAGTCAGCAGAACCAGGGGTCACGACTTGAAGCTCCAGGGAGGAAGACTCAGAACCAATGTCAGGAAGTACTTCTTCATGGAGAGGGTGGTGGATGCCTGGAACGCCCTTCCGGAGGAAGTGGTGAAGACCAAAAACTGTGAAGGACTTCAAAGGGGCGTGGGATAAACACTGTGGATCCATAAAGTCTAGAGGATGTGAATGAAGAGAGGGTGGCTTGTGGGAATGACGGCTACTACCTGGAGATAATACCCTTATTCAATAAACATACAGATGTTTAATGCGACTCCAACATTGCTCTATGTTTCAACGGCAAGAGGAAATGTGGAAAAAAAAATGGATTTGCATTCACAAAAAAGCGGGGAGTAGCTTGCTTGTTACAGCGGTTACTACCCTGAATCAAATAAACCTGATACTTCACTTTCAATGCATATCCAACGTAACTCTCTGCTTATCCAGCGTAGCTCTCTGCTTGAACGGCAGGGGGGAATGAATGAAAAGATGATTTATATTCAGACAATAACCAACAAGGACTGAATTACATAGTCTGGGTAAACAAATAAGCATGAATTACATAGTCTGGGTAAACAAATAAGCATGGGAGTAGCTTGCTTGTTACTGCAGTTACTACCCCGAATCAATTAAGCCTGATACTTCACTTCAATGCATATTCAGTGTAGCTCTCTGCTTCAACGGCAGGGGGAATGAAGAAAAGTGGATTTATATTCAGACAACAACCAACAAGGACTGAATTGCACAGGCTGGGTAAACAAATAAGCGTGGGGAGTAGCAAGCTTATTGAGGCAGTTACTACCCCTAACCAATCCAGCTAGATACTTCACTTAGATGCAGCTCCAGCACTGCTCTCTACATTAATGGCGGGGGTGGAAGGGAACTGGAACCAAAAGGTTACTAAGGGCCAAAGAGTAACAGTTAAGAATGAGAATAAAACAAGTGTGAAAGCTTGCTGGGCAGACTGGATGGGCCGTTTGGTCTTCTTCTGCCGTCATTTCTATGTTTCTATAAGTAAGTATATTTCAAGGGGGGTAATAAACCAGGACGTCTGTTAGCTCGCCAACTCAAATCTCAAGTTGTGCAGAATATCATCACTAAAATAAAGAACACCTACGGCAATATATGAATAGACACTAATGATATCCGACAATGCTTTTCAGCTTTTTATTTTAAACTATACAGTGTGGATGTTTCCATACAAGAGCAGAATATAGAGACCTATTTACAGTTGGTAACATTTCCAACATTATCACCTACTCAGACTCCGCTATCACCACCACTGAAGTGGATCAAGTGATTAAATCGCTTAAGGCCAACAAAACCCGAGGTCTCGATGGCCTATCCACTTCATATTACCATAAGCGTTCTACTGTCATAGTCGAGCCATTAACCACATATTTCAATTATCTTCGGGTAGGAGGCGCTATTCATCCCCACTCTAACAAAGCAGGGATAACTATCCTAGCTAAGCCAGGCAGAGATCCAACTCTGTGCAGCTCATATAGACCCATATGCTTAATTAACTTAGTTTTAAAAATCTTAGCTAGAATTTTAGCCCTTCGGTTGAATAGATTTCTCCCATATCTTATCCATCCAGATTAGGTTGGATTTGTACTGCGCAGAATGGCGGCTGATGTCTACAAAATTTTTTATTTAATCTGGTGGGCAAAGAAGGTGGGTACTCCTGCAGTTCTGTTATCTGTGGATGCAGAGAAGGCCTTCGACCTGGTACACTGGCCATTTTTGTTTGCCATCTTAAAAAAATTGTGATTTGGAGTATCCTTCCTTCAGTGGTTGCAGGAATTATATGATCATCCTAGAGCCAAAGTGAAGGTAAATGGAGAATACAGCCAGGAATTCAGTATAGGTTGATTTACTCTGCAGGGATGTCCTTTTTCCCCTCTTTTATTTGCATTATTTTTAGAACCCCTAGGGACAAAATTTTGATCTTCCTCGAGCGTAAAGAGGATCTAGATTGGTGAGTCAACATTCAAAATCTTGTTATTTGCAGACCACATCTTGCTTGTCCTGTTCGAACCAGTCACTTCTTTGATAGGGGTCCTTTCTGAAATGGCCCTCTTCAGCAAAGTCTCTGGGTTTAAAGTAAACTCTGAGAAATCAGAAATCCTTAATGTTAATTTATCATCTGCCGAGACCGCTTACCTTAAGGAACATTTTCCATTTTGGTGGGAAAAGTCTGCAATTAAATACTTAAGGATCCTCTTGGGCCCAGACGCCTCAGATTTATTTGCCCTTAATTATATCCCCCTTCTACGAGCCATAGATAAAGACTTAGAGAAGTGGAACAGAAGCTCCTTCTCTTGGCTGGGGTGCATTGCAGTGGTAAAAATGAATATTCAGCCATGCTTTCTGTATCTTTTTACCACATCCCATATCTTTATCAAATCTGCACTCCTAAGATGTTGGCAGAAAAAGATCTTCGATATTATTTGGCGCCAGCGACTTCCTCGGGTTGCACATTGGATACTTCATCTGCCAAAATCCCAAGGAGGATTAGGGGTTCCCAACTTACTCATATATTATGTGTCCTCCCAATTACGTTCCCTTATAGATATTAATTGTCAAAAGGAAGGGAAACAATGGGTAATACTTGAACAAAGGATCATATGCAACATGCCACTTAATGCCTTATTTTGGCAACCACAGAACACTTGGGGACCAATCTGTTACATCCCGTGGACAACTTGTGTTCTGCGCCCGTGACCGTCTGTGGGCGCGCCCCCTATCTGAGCTCTGTGACGGCCGCTGCGGCAGCGTCGGGACAGATTGCCCTACTTCATGTTCCCGGTGCCCCCGCGCGGGCCTCTGGGCTAGCCGCCGGGTTAGGAGCCGTTCCTGCTCCTCCCTCGCAGCAGCTAGCAGCTTTCCTCCGTGGCCCGAGATCCAAGATGGCCACCGTCATCTTAGGTGCGAGACCGCACCTCCTCACCAGAATTAAAGGGACCTCGTCCCTTTAATTGTCTACAGCTGATTCCAATCCATTGGGCCAGAGGAAGTATAAAAGGAGACTTCCTCTGACCATTACTTGACTTGGCAACTTCCGAGGTTGGTCAGGTCTACTTGCTTCGGTGAATTCTTGTGTCTTGAATGCTTGTTCCTGTTCCGTCTTGGTGTTCCTGGTTCCTGACTTTGGATAGGTTAGCGGTGATCCCTGGTGTTTGACTTCGGATTGGCAAGCGGTGATTCTCTGGTGTGTGACTTCGGACTGGCAAGTGGTGATCCCTCGGCGTGTGACCTCGGACTGGTAAGCGACAACCCTCTGGCATTTGACCTTGGACTTCCTCTTGACCATTGTCTCCAAGGGCCCACCTAAGTCCCAGCGGCCCGGATCCCTACGGGCTCCTCTCGGGGGGACCGCGGGCTTCCAGGGGTGAAGCTCCAGTCGGCCCTTGCACCGAACTTCTTGACCTCTCAAAGGTCCACCTAAGTCCCAGCGGTCCGGATCCCTACGGGCTCCTCCTGGGGGGACCGCGGACTTCCAGTGGCAAAGACACACTTCCTTCCTCGACGCCACGACTCTTCGTCTGCCTCCAGTCACCTCTATCTCCAGTGCCGAGGGTCATCTGGTCACATCTTCTGTTCCTGCCTCGCCACCCGACGGGAGAACCTACGGATCTTCCTCGTAAGGAATACCATCCTCCCGTCGGCCCAAGGGTTCACAAGCCTGAGCATAACACTACTCATACTACACTCAAAATTTGGTCTGTTTCGAAACCAAAACTGGTAGGTGACTACCCATATCATTATCACAATACATCCTTTCACAATACATCATTCACAGCAGGCTATCAGACTTCTGCTTTTAGTTTCTGGAAAGAGGCAGGGATTTCGAATTTTGGCCAACTGTTCAGGCAACATAACTTTCTTTCAATACAATTACTTCAACAACTCTTTGTTGCTGCATTATTGTTACATGTAAACCAAGGTGATGTTCCGAACGTGCCGCGGTATATAAAAACACATAAATAAATAAATGCCCGTTAAGGAGCGTTAATTTTTTAGCATACGCCCAAGTCAAGCATTTTTTAGATTTGCTACATGTCATGCAAGCCCTGTGCCCCAACAAATCCCTTTCTGAAAACGTTTGCTCTCATGCCGAATCTATTTCCAGAGATATTTTAAAAATTTACTGTTTCCTAAAGGGCTTGAGTCAGCAAAACTTTCAACATACTGTTAAATGGGAACACGATCTGGGAATACCACTAGATTCTAAAGTTCAGTGCACTATATTTAAGAATGCCAACAAATACTCAATATCTACTCCACTACAAGATAACTGTCTTAAACTTCTGTACCGTTGGTATCTCACTCCAGACAAATTGCATAAGATGTATCCTCACCGAACTAACTTGTGCTGGAGGAATTGTGGTCTTGTAGGCACATTCAAGCATATATGGTGGCACTGTCCTAAGATTAGCACTTTTTGGAGTGCAGTGACAGCCTGGTTCAGAAAACTTATAGGAGTATCTTTATGTCTTAGTGCAGGTGAGACCCTGCTTAATATCCTCATTCCAGGGATTAGTACACACCAACACAAGCTAGGCTCACAAATCTTTGTAGCACTTGTTGTGTCATTGCCTGACATTGGACAGAGGAAAATTCTCCACTCTTCACTCTCCACTCTTCACAGAAGTACTCGAACGCATACATGAATATTGTTGCCTAGCACATTTAATAGCTATCAAACATAATCAGTTAGCAACCTTTAATAAAACATGGAATCACTACTGGACCTATTACATCAAGGGGCTAAAGGGGAAAAAAAAGCATAGAACATTGAATTGCAGACGCAAAGATCTACCTGTGGTAAATATTCATGTTAGAATGATATGTGCAACATCTATTTCTTTTATGTTTTCATGCGTTTAACATTGGATTTGTTTACTTATGACATTTATACTTCATTTTTATTGTTTATATTATCGAACAGTCTCTGTACTTAACCAATTGGAGGGAGGGGTATTGGGAATTAGTGCTGACAGTGGGAGCACTGAGAGGAGAGGATCACCTTGCTGTGGCTGAAAGGAATCCGAAGGTTCTGCTTGGGAAATTTTTTAAAAGTACTAGGGAGAAGTAAACTATTGAGGTATATTAATTAGTGTGTTTGTTTTTTAAATAGACAGTAAGACAGTTCATAAACAGAAGTTAGTGTTTTTTTTTTAATATTGTTTGTTTGTTTTTTTTAAATAGTCAGTAAAGTAGCTAATAAACAAGTTAGTGTGTTTGCTTAAAAAAAAAAATAGAGAGATAAAGAAAGGTAGCCAGAAGCTAGAAATAAGATAGGAGGAGTATAAACCTATGTAAAAAGGTTGAAAAGTTCAGTTACTCACCTTGGAAAGGTGTTAAGGTAGTATGATTTGGTTTGATTAGGTACCAACATTTGTTAATCAGGACAGCAGTGAGTCACTCAGGCTGCCTAAATGAAGTGTTAAGATTGTGTGATTGATTTGATTAGGTACTATCATTTGTTAATCAGAACAGTAGTGAGTCACTCAGGACTACTAACAGTAGTGTAAATCTGCAAAAGGATTGTTTTGTACTAATTTACTTTAGAAGCACAAGATAGCAAATGTTGCTTACCTGTAACAGGTGTTCTCACAGGACAACAGGATGTTAGTCCTCACAAATGGGTGATATCATCAGGATGGAGCCCTGTACGGAAAACTTTTCTGTCAAAGTTTCTACAAAGCTTTGACTGACACTGGCACACTGAGTGCACTGAGCATGCTCAGCCTGCAATTATCCCTGTGAGCCACAGGTGTCTCCCTCAGTCTCGTCTTATAGCTAAAAGCGCAAGCGAAACTAAAATAAACGTGAAAATGTATAGAGACCCAACTCCGTGGGGTGGCAGGTGGGTTTCGTGAGGACTAACATCCTGCTGTCCTGTGAGAACACCTGTTACAGGTAAGCAACATTTGCTTTCTCACAGGACAAGCAGGATGGTAGTCCTCACAAATGGGTGAGTACCAAGCTGAGAATGCCCGAGAGTGCACAAATGTACCCAAGACGCGCGAAGGGTGCGATGACGTGGGTAGAGTTTGGAATGGAGGGCATCCAGAAATCCTTAAAGGTTTGATGGAAGGATGTTGGGTAGTTAACCCGAAAGGAATAAGAGTAGACGGACTGGCCAAACATGGAGCATGCCAGCTAGTCGTATGTAAGCAATAATGGGCTGCGAAGGTATGGAGAGAACTCCAGGTTGCAGCCTGATAATATGTGTACAAGCAGCAGCGGCCAAAGGGAAGCTATTAAGGCTGAGGCGGATGCAACAGAGTGTGGTTACACACAGTGTTGTAGTGAAAAGCCTGCTTGTTGGTAGGAAAAAAGATACAGACCGTTTATTAGGAGGAATAGGTCTGTTTGCCAACTGGAACTCGCAGCTTGGCTCTTGCCACAGAAGGAAAGAGTTAGGTGGAATTCCTATGGAATGTAGGCAAGCTAAGTAGAATGCAAGCGTAGCCTTTCTGTCCAAGAAAAGGAAAGAATCCTCTCGCTCTGGTGAGAGAGAGGTGTTGGAAAAAATGGGCAGAGTATATCCTGAGTAAGGAGAGATGCAACGTCTACCTTAAGAAAGATAGAAAGTTGAACTTGTGAAAACCACTCAGTGACGGAGGAACGCAGGGTCAGATGAATATGTAACTAGAAGTGTATAACTCATTGACACTGCTGGCAGAACTGACATTTATGAGGGAAGAATGTCCCATGCCAAACTGTGAAATGAGAGGAATGGAAAGGCTTGAATGGAGAACGTATGAGACTTGTAAGCATGAAATATATATATATACATATGTATTCCATTCCGTGAGTAGAGAAAATAGAGGCGGCTTGATCAGTGGATAATCCATAGTAAGCTGACTCAGAAGGGATGTACCGTAAATCGGGTATCCCCACTCCCAAACGATACACCAATTGGAACAGAGGTGTACATATGTGGAGGATGTCTGGGGAGCAGAATCCGAGGGAGCAGGAGAAAGAGTGGTGTGGAAAGCAAAAAGGGTAATACCCTTTTGTATGCGTCATGTGGTAAATCATGCCATTTTGAATGGTAGGACTTATGTGTGGAAGGTTTTGTGATGCTACCAGAAACCTGAGAACATCAGTTAGTCTAGGATGTAGGACTGACTGGTGAGGAGGTAGATTGGTTACTGGTGTGATAGATTGAGAAGTATGGGAAGCATACTGGTCTCGGTCAGGGCGAGGGATAGAGAAATAGTGAATCCCATCCCGGTTCCACATTAGAAGAGTGCTGGCTATGAGAGGCAGCAGAAGAGATATATTTAAGAGGCCCTTGAAGGAAGAAAGGCATCTATGGAAACGCATTGGAAACATGTGTAGGGAGTAGATTCAGACGCAGAGGGCAAATTCGGTTGACCTCAGCGTTAGAAGATTTTTCTCTTTACACATGTAGTCGGAGACCATTCAAGAGGATAGAAACCTGCATGGAGAAGGTCTGCTAGTGCGTTCAGAAAATCTCTTAGATGAGTGGCCCGAGGATGCATGAAATGAGCAAGGGCCAAGGATAGAGCTGCGCAGCTTCTCAGCAGGGCAGCTAAGGTAATGCGTGCTTGTGTGTTAGAAAGCACATTGTCCCTATGCTGTCTGTCTGTATGCACAAAGGTTTGTTGCAGAGGCAGTATTGGAAGGCATAAGGGTATAACTCATGACTATAAGCTTCAGGAAGTTTATAAGAAAACTGTGCCTGGAGTGGATAGATGCATATAGGGTTTGTAAGCTTTTAGGCCAAACTAGATCTGGAATATGGATGAGGGATGAAGCGGTTGCACAGCTTAGACCCACTAATATTGGAATGTCACTGAATGTAACCCATAGAAGTTTTCTATGAGGAAAGTGCATAGTGAAAAAACCCCATGGCCCGACAATGAAGAATTGAGGGCCTGAGGTAATAGAAGATGCACGCAGGGACATGTAAAAAAATTTTTAGAATGTCTGCGTGAATGCTGGACAGGAAGGTCTTTATGACTGTGTTGTCCAGAAGTGTTGTATAAGGGATTTATAGTAGTGACAGTAATCCCAGTTAGGAAACGTATAGTGAGTCATGAAGAAGTTAGAGCTCCTTGCATGGACTGACTGTGGTTGTGCAGTTGTCCGTGCAAGGAAAAGAGTGAATGATGTTGCAGTCCGCAGAGAAACAGCATTCACCAATAGTGATTCAATGAAAAACTTCGGCTGCCGAAGGTGATGCCAGCGGCAGATTTGTTGACTCACTATAAAGCACTTAGAAAGATTAGAGTAATGTACTCACTGCAATCTGGAAGCATGGAAACAAGAGTTACCATTGTACCTGTGACTTCTGAAGAAATTTGGTATTTCTGAGGTCCAGGATGTGCAGAGAATAACTACTTTCTGTGGAAAGAAAGAATAGTGCAATTAAAACTCCCCAACCCCCCTCCCTTCTCCCCTCTGCACTTCGTAGCGCCTGGGGGAGTGTACCGGGAACTTTGGTACAAGGTGGGGGTAGCTGCTCTGATATCCGGCCAGATGGGAGACTAAGGGGTGTCCCAGGGGAGGGTTGAAGTAATCTGGATATCATATAAGCTCCAACGGGAGTGTGAGCGTAAGTCGTACCCGCATGTCTGCGTGCTGTACAAGGCGACACTGAGACCTGACGTCAGGCTTCAAGGTGGACTTGTACTTGAGGCAATATTTGTTGAGGCTCGTGTTGAGCAGATCAGCGAACGCACCTGAACTTTGGCTTTGAAGCAGGAACCAGAGGACAGAGCATTAATCGGTACAGAGCCTCATTGCTGACAAGGGAGGAAGCCCTGACGCAATCCCAAAGAAATGATAGAGGGGTTCTCCTGGTATTGTGGCTGACATAGCTAGCATAGCGATATGTGACACCAATACAGTTCTTGAAAGGCACATGACCCAGAACTTTTCGAACCATGTGGCCCGAATTAGAGAACACAACTCAATGGGAATGCCGCAGAAGTGGGTACTTACCATCTGACATGGATCGCCGCAATACGAGCCGGTGAAGAGTGTTGGCATTGTCGATATTCGGAGTCCTCGAGGGGTAGGACGTGGACGTAAAACATCCGCTCACTCTGAAACCTGGTATGGTGGCACAGGTACAGAGGAGACAGGTCAGGTGTGATTGGCATTTCAACTGCTATTGAAAATAGAGGGCCAGAATCCCGCACCACTTGACGGTGGGGCACGCCAGGAACAGGGGAGCCCCTTGGAGCTCATGTTCCCTCCCTCGTCGTAAAGGCTCGATGTGTAGTGACGCCAATGCAGAATCCGTTGGACCTCGATCCAGTGTTTCTGGAGCACCCAGGACTGCTGAAACTGTACAGAACAGTGCTGATGGCAGTGGTGCTATTGCTCTGCCCGAGCATTGTCCAGTCTCAAGAAGGATAGCACCGATAAGCTGGATGGCGTCAGCAGCGGACGATCACTATGTCAGTGACAATGGGCGCCACGGTGCTCGGCCCGGTCTTTCCCCAGCGCCGAGATGGAAGACCTCGCTGTCCTTGATGGCGATAGATGATGGACTGTCAGAACGCTGCTCTGCTAAAAAGGGGCTTTAAAAAAAACCCAAAGCGTGGAGCATTGTGTGCAGGCGAGGGCATTAAGTGGCGGTGTTATGTCGGTATTGATGTATCGAGGGCGGCCGAAGCGGCCTCGAGGTATCGTCAAAAAATAGATATGAAAAAAACGTCGATGACTCGGCCAGAGTAATGATGTCAGTGATGGAGCACTGACAACATCGGCATAGGTATCTATGGGAACGATGTGGCATCGAATAGTCGAAAATACATCGTCGTTATTGAAACAAGATACCGGCATGGATGGAGTCGATGACCGCATCGATAGGAACCTCGAAGACACCAATGGGAATGACGTGGGTGTCGAGGGCATCGATGTATAGGGGCGGGCGCCGACGCCCTCAGTGGCATAGCCACGGGCATAGACAGTATGGCCACGGACTTTGACGGTATCGATTTGGATCGACTCGGGTAGGAAGGTGTGCATGGAATCGGCGCCATGGACAGGGGTGTCGATGGCACCGACCCGGGCACCAAAGGAATCAATGTTGGCATGGACCCCATGGATGGAAGGGACACCAACATTGATGAAATTCATTTTGGCATCGATGCCAGCCATTAAATTGGCATTGGCATCGATGGCATCCAGGGAAAGGTATTGGCATGGATGCCCATCGATGGAATTGACCTGGCATGGATGCCCATTGATGGAATCGACCTGGAGATTGACCTCAACCGATGGGATTGACCTGGCATCGATAGCCATCAATGGAATCGATCTAACATCGATACCCATCGATGGAAAATACCTGGGCATCGATGTCCATCAATGGAAACATCCTGGCATCGATGTCCATGGATGGAAACCACCTGGCATCGATGTCCCTCGATGGAATGGGCCCTGGCATCGATGTCCATCGATGGAATGGGCCTTGGCATTGATGTCCATCGATGGAATGGGCCCTGGCATCGATGTCCACCGATGGAATCGACTGACATTGATGCCCATCGGTGCCCATCGATGGAAGGCTCTGGACCTCGATGGAAAAGCTCTGGACATCGATGGCTTCCATAATTTAAGGGATGGCATCGAGGAAGTGACTCTGGCATCGATGGAAGTGTCCCGGGCAACGGTGGCATTGACCCGAGTAAGCGTGGCAACGACAAGACAAGGTGTGCGTCGAGGGCATGCACCCGGGTAAGGCAGCACCGAAGGAGCCCAAGGGAAAGATAGCGTGAAGGAGTAAAAAACCTGGCAGCACTGATAAAAAACGATGCAGGGAGGATGGCATCAAGGTACCGCGGGGGAGGGGTACTGATGGCACCTAAAATCCAGGGCGGTCTGAGGAAGGGTACCTACGGTAGCGATGGGCATCGACTGCGTGAGGGTACCGGGGAAGAAAGGACCCTAAGGTAAGGGGCCCTTGCGGCAACGGAAACCGTGGAAGTCCCTGTCCCACTAGCGCTAATAACCAAGCAGAGTGTCACAGAAAGACACTCGCAGGCTATGTGTAGCTAACTGAAAAATAGGGAGAGGGAAGGTTTCAGTCGGTTAGCAGGCCAGAAGGTGACAGGAACCGACCGAAAAAATAAGTCAAAGTACTCACCGAGCGTTGTAAAAACGTACGCAGAGGGGGACCCGTGTAGGGAAAAGTGTCTTTTGAAGTAAAAGTAAAGTTTTCCCATGAGGAAAAAAAGTTAAAATTTCCTCATAGAGCTCCTACCGCTATGCTTACTGCACAGCGGAAAAAAGAAGACTGAGGGAGACACCTGTGGCTCACAGGGATAATTGCAGGCTGAGCATGCTCAGTGCATTCAGTGTGCCAGTGTCAGTCAAAGCTTTGTAGAAACTTTGACAGAAAAGTTTTCAGTACAGGGCTCCATCCTGATGATGTTACCCATTTGTGAGGACTACCATCCTGCTTGTCCTGTGAGAAATATTGCAAGGGAAGAGCTCAGTAACCCACAGTCCAGTGAGAGCATCAGAGAAGAGGATCACTTTGCTGGTGGCTGAAAGGTATCAGTAGGTTCTGCTTGGGAAATTGTTTTTAAAGGATTGGAGAGAAGTAAACTATTGGGGTATATTAATTAGTGTGTTTGTGTGTTTGTTTTTTAAGGTTCCAATAAAAGCAAACGTAGTCCATGTGCCTATATGTAAAAAATCACCGAAGCAAATGATTTCCGAATTATCCCTAACAACTGAAAAGCAGGTTGTTAATACAAACAAAAAACACACTTTGAAATGTCTGTATGCCAATGCCAGAAGTCTAAGAACTAAGATGGGAGAGTTAGAGTGTATAGCAGCAAATGATGAGATTGACATAATTGGCATCACAGAGACTTGGTGGAAGGAGGATAACCAATGGGACAGTGCTATATCATGGTACAAATTATATCACAATGATAGGGAGGATCAACTTGGTGGAGGTGTGGCACTTTATGACCGGGAGGGTATAGAATCCAATAGAATAAAGATCATATATGAGACTAAATGCTCAGTAGAATCTATATGGGTAGAAATCCCATGTGTGTTGGGTAAGAGTATAGTGATAGGAGTATACCACTGTCCACCTGGACAAAATTGTCAGACAGATGAGGAAATGCTAAGAGAAATCAGGGAAGCTAACCAATTTGGCAGTGCAATAATAATGGGAGATTTCAAGTGCCCACAAAAATATATCAAGGAGAGTCAACACAGTAACCCAATAGGAAAACTGTAAACAAAAAAGGGGAACTGAACTTTAATTCAAAATATTGCCTATAGTGACGGTGTCAGCAAGCCAGACATTGTGATTCAATCCCGAATCCAACCGGACCTCTAATCATTCACCATCACTTAAAAAACTCTTTAATTATTTTTGTATGAAAATATTTTTTTATGTGTTTTTCTTTTTCTTTAAAAATTAGTCAAAAGGACTTATATATTTCACTCCATTAATGACGTGAAGACAAGAAGTAGCTGGCATTCTCTCAATGTGTTGTATACAAAAACGCCCAACACGGCCAATGTTTCGCTTATTAAAGCTTCCTCAGGGGCATCTAGATGGATATCAACATAGGAGTGTTTTGCCTAGAAATTTAAAGAGACAGTCTTAGCAGCTTTCAATAGGGTAAAATAAAGAACAGTACTTATCTGACTGCTGTAGGCTACCGATTCAAAATGGACCCGACGTCTCAATCATTCTTCTGCGTCGCAGGGAGGAAACGAGGCTAACGTTTACGTCCTATTAAATATACAACATATAGTGTTGTTTTTGCCAATTCAATTTCATCCTGGATTATAATTTTTGTGGCTTGAGCTTTTCTTATAATTAAGATCATTAAGTCCAAGCTACATTTGTTTAAAACTGCATTCCAGTCTGATATAAACTCTGGGTCCTCTTTGTATAAGTGAGGCTCTTTAATAACTCGAAGGCCACGAGGGATGCGCTGTACTCTACAATATTCTAATAAGGTTTCTGCATGTAAGTCAGTGCGAACTGACCGACGTAATAATTTTTGCAAAGAAAACCACTGTGTATCAGGTGATGAACTGCCAGGATTTGTAAACGTTGAAGTTTTTCCTAATAGTGCTTGCAAGTCAACATCTGTAAAACTTAGTTTTTAAAGGAACTGTAGCCTCATATTCCATGACTCAACAATGTGAACCACAAAAACAACACTTGCTTCAGTAACAGAGCCTGATCAATTCTCGACACAACTCAAATCAACTGAGGAAATGATTGATAAATTTCGAGCTGACTTAATGCAATTTAAGTTGGAAAAATTGAATAGAGATGAACGCGACTACAACAAAGGGTATGTTTACCCCTGGATGGTCAGTAATGATGGTCAGAAACCCGGCAGGCATGTCACCTTCGACTCAAGTGGGGAAGAATTATCTGGAGATGATGATCAACTCAGTCATCCCCGCCGGAATGAAAATATTTCTACATCCAAACCGGCCCGTTTTTTAGGCCAGAGAGGGCGAAGCAATCGCCGTCCGTTCAACAATCGATATCAACAACAATTTCAGACCACCAATCAAGACCAATCCACAACATCAATGTGAATTACACAGTCGCAACACAGCAAGAATCAATAGTATTGAACCTTTCATCAACAGCTCTCACCTCAGTTCAACAATCAATATTAGAACGGGGTCTATCCTTTGTACTCACTCCCCGTACTGACACATTTTCTCTACAAGTGGCATTATATCGGTTTGTCCGTAATTTAAAATTACGATTGTTTTTTGATTCAACACCTTCAACGCCAGATTTATCTATTATTGCCAATCCTTCTACATGGATCCCTCCAGGACCAGAAGATCCTGGTATAAAGATATTTTATCAATTGATATCCAAAGAAGTGATAGCACTCAATACAGTCACTGATTATAAATCTGGGTCCTTCTTCAATCTGACTTGCATTGAAAGAAATGCTATTGAGGAGTTACGTGCCAATAACAGCTTAATAATAAAATCAGCTGATAAAGGCGGGAAAATTGTCCTACAAGATCGTGATGTTTATGAAAATGAGATATTACGCCAATTAGGAGACACCCGGTTTTATAAGGCTTTGGAAGAAGATCCTACCCCAAGATTGCAAGATACTATTACAAAATTAGTAGAAAATGGCTCTAAGTCAGGTTTTCTTACAGTCAAAGAAGCCAAATTTTTGATTAAATCACATCCGCAGGTACCAGTTTTTTATACAGTACCAAAAATCCATAAAAATTTGGAACATCCACCGGGTCGTCCCATAGTATCAGGATGCGGTTCTTTATTAGAACCATTGTCAAGATTCATTGACAAATGTTTGGCACCATTCATCCCTCAAATGTCAACTTTTATCAGAGATTCGTCGGATATGGTACAATTTTTAGAACATCTTACCATGAATACTTCCGATTTAAAATTCAGCCACGTTGGATGTCGAGGCCCTCTACACTTCAATCCCCCAGGATGCTACAATACAAATAGCTGAAACTTATTTTGAACGACGACCGCGTCCTCACCGTGTTCCCAGCTATTTTTTGTCTCAACTATTGGAAATTGCATTCAAAGAAAATTTTTTTGCATTTAATCAGCAGTTTTATCAGCAAATTCACGGGACTGCTATGGGTGCGACAATGGCCCCAGACTTGGCAAACTTATATATGGACACGTTTGAAGAGCAATGGCTGACACAAAATCCATATTCTAATCAATTAGTAATATGGAAACGTTACATTGATGACGTTCTTGTAATATGGAGAGGTTCTCATGAAGATTTTACATTATTTCTGAATTGGCTAAATACTCGGGACACTCATATAAAATTTACATCTGAGATTAATGATTTTACAATTTCTTTTTTGGATATTCAAATCACACTCACGGGACAAGGATTTATGACATCTATATTTCGGAAATCGGTGTGCTCAAACACTTATCTTCATTTTCAAAGTGCTCATCCGAGAAATTTCAAAGCTAACTTACCAAACAATTTATTCGATTGAGGAGATTATGCACCACCACAGCAGACTATGAAGTTCATGCAAAAAATCCCATTGAACGGGTTTTACAACGGGGTTATCCGCACACATGCATTCGAAAAGCTTATTTGCGTGCAAAATTTGCACATCGTGAGTGGTTATTTTTGCCTAATACCTCCACTAATAATTCCACTCAAATTACTTGTGTTTTACCTTTTTCAACACAGGCATATAAAATCCGCAGAGCCATTTATAATAACTGGCATGTGTTGCAGTTGCATGAAGTTTTTCAGTCTCCCCCTCGAATAACATTTTCAAGAGCACCCAATTTGAAAAATATGTTGGTTCGTTCAGACTTCACTATTAAGAATAATGACAATATTGTTATGGGTTCCCATCAACCATGTAATTCCTGCTCAGTCTGTCCAATGTCTATGTCAGTAACAGAGAGTGTCATCTCACAATCAGGTTATAAAATTTTCTTGAAATATGTTACATCTTGTATTTCCACAATGGTAATCTACATGATTGTCTGTCCATGCGGTTTACAATATATAGGCAAAACCAAACGTCTTCTGAAAACGCGAATGATAGAACACAGATCCAACATAAAGAATTCCCGGATTGAAGAGCCACTGGTTGCACATTGTTTAACATACAAACATTCATTTAATGATCTTAAATTCTGTGCTATCGATCACGTTCCAGTGCATTGGCGTGGCGGTAATCGTGAAGGACAGCTATTGAAACTAGAACAACGCTGGATATATCGACTGGGGACAGTGAGTCCGGCAGGTCTAAATGCTGATCTGGAATTACATCCTTTTTTAGGATAAAGTAAAAAAAAATTTTCTTATACATCCACAATGTTTTAAATTTTCCCAGGATTTAGTGCTTGATTATTAATCAATCAAAAAATTTTGACACATGATACGTCATCTTCATGACGTCACACCTGTTGTATATTTAATAGGACGTAAACGTTAGCCTCGTTTCCTCCCTGCGACGCAGAAGAATGATTGAGACGTCGGGTCCATTTTGAATCGGTAGCCTACAGCGGTCAGATAAGTACTGTTCTTTATTTTACCCTATTGAAAGCTGCTAAGACTGTCTCTTTAAATTTCTAGGCAAAACACTCCTATGTTGATATCCATCTAGATGCCCCTGAGGAAGCTTTAATAAACGAAACATCGGCCGTGTTGGGCGTTTTTGTATACAACACATTGAGAGAATGCCAGCTACTTCTTGTCTTCACGTCATTAATGGAGTGAAATATATAAGTCCTTTTGACTAATTTTTAAAGAAAAAGAAAAACACATAAAAAAATATTTTCATACAAAAATAATTAGAGTTTTTTAAGTGATGGTGAATGATTAGAGGTCCGGTTGGATTCGGGATTGAATCACAATGTCTGGCTTGCTGACACCGTCACTATAGGCAATATTTTGAATTAAAGTTCAGTTCCCCTTTTTTGTTTACAGATTTCAAGTACCCCAATATTTACTGGGTAAATGTAAAATCAGGACTTGCTAGAGACATTAAGTTCCTGGATGTAATAAACGACTGCTTCATGGAGCAATTGGCTCAGGAACCAACAAAAGAGGGAGCTATTTTAGATTTAATTCTTGGTGGAACGCAGGATTTGGTGAGAGAGGTAATGGTGGTGGGGCCACTTGGTAATAGTGATCATAACATGATCAAATATAAATTAATAATTGGAAGGAGGACAATAAGTAAATCTACAGCTCTAACACTAAACTTTCAAATGGGAAACTTTGATAAAGTGAGGAAAATAGTTAGGAAAAAACTGAAAGGTGCAGCTGCAAAGGTTAAAAGAGTTCAACAGGCATGGATATTGTTTAAAAATACAATCCTAGAGGCGCAGTCTGTTAGTGATCTTGCTAGGGAGTTAGCAATCTGTTAGGAAGCTCTCCTCTAAAAGGGCGGAGTTAGCAATCTGTCCAATGCTGCTCCTCTGAGGGGAGGAGCTAGCAATTTATAACACCTTGTAGGTAGAGCTAGCAATCTGTAATGAATCTTCTCCTGAAGAGGGGAGGAGTTAGCAATCTGTATCGCTCTACCTCCGCCAGGAGGAGAAGTACCAATCTGTAATAGTCTTACCTCCGCCAGAAGGAGGAGTTGGCAAACTGTAACCAATCTGCTAAGGCATTAGCAATCTGTAATGCGTCGCTCCTCTAGGAGAGCAATCTGTCCTACCTCCACTACGGAGCAGCAATCTGTTATATATAGGCTGCTGGCAAGTCTCATAGAAAGAGGAGTTAACTATCTGTAATATACTTCCGTAATCGGAGTTAGTGGCCTATAGTGGTTGGCTCCCACAAGGTGACAATAGTGTAAGGAATGACCACTTGGAGGAAATGGTGAATCCCTGGGCCGATGGCAGATGACAGTGCCCCAGGAGGAGATCCTGAGAGGAACCACCGGCTAGGCTGGAATATGAAACAAACACAAATAGATCTTTATTAGGCTGGAAGCTGAATCACTAGTGGTGGCAGTAGTGAGTCAATGTGTCCGGCAAGGCTGAAGTCCTTCTGATACTGGAATTATAATCTCTGGGTTGCTGAGCTGTAGAGAGAGACTAGAGTAGTGAGTTGACAGGGTATACTGGATACAAGATGGTACACTCACAATAGTAGATGTCTGCAATGCTCTCTATGCCACAGAGAGTCTTCAGTACATTCAGGAACAGGAGTCGAAGGTGAGCACTGGTTCCTATAAACAGTCTGTAATAAGAACTCACAATAGCTGTATATGAAATGGCTTCTGAAGTAGAAGAGAGTCTGTAAAGGATTCTAGGAACATGGGCCCTCATGGAGCGAGTACCGGTTCCTATCTGCAATCTTGCCAATATGACTCAAGTTCTCCGTACCTGCGATAACATCTTAGACAGAAGGGAGTCTACAGAGATAAAGGAATATAGGCCCTCATGGAGCGAGTACAGATTCCTATCTGTAACAGAACTCACTGTGTTCACGTCTGCGATCGCTTCTAGGCAATCTGTAATGAATCTGTAATGAATCTTCTCCTGAAGAGGGGAGAAGTTACAATCTGTATTCAGGGACGTAGGCCCTCGAGGAGCGAGTACCAGATCCCGTCTTGGCAATCTGAAATCAAGAGAGAGAGAGTGAAGCCCCCGTGGAGCGGGTACTCCTGGTAAGTTTGAAAAGGCCGAGCAGTGGAGAAGGATTCCCCTGGCTGACTCAGATCGTTGTTGCAAGTAGCGTGGACTGCCGAAGCAAGTCCAAAAGGAGTTCCTTGTTGCAAGTAGCATGAACTGCCGAAGCAAGTCCAGTAGGAGTTCCTTGCTAACTCGTTTTAGGTTAGCAAACAAAGACCTTTTAAATTGAAAATGGATGACGTCACTACGGGGGGACTCCCCAGAGGTTCTCGCCCTTGCTGGTACATAGTCTGGAGCACGTGCACGCACCCTTACATCATCGGGAACATAGTGGATCCATAGCGTCAAGCCAGCCCGGGGATACCAGGACCAAGAGGCAGGGAGAAGCCGCAGCTGCATCTATCCGTCAGATCCGAAGGGAGTTGCCAACAAGGTAGAGAGGGTAGAGAGAGGGCGAGAAGAGGCACAAACGCAACACAGTCCATATGTATTCCACACATTAAGAAAGGTGGAAGGAAGGCAAAACGATTACTGCCATGGTTAAAAGGTGAGGTGGAAGAGGCTATTTTAGCAAAAAAAAAATCCTTCAAAAATTGGAAGAAGGATCCATCTGAAGAAAATAGGTTAAACATAAGCATTGTCAACTTAAGTGTAAAACATTGATAAAGCAGGTGAAGAGAGAATTTGAAATGAAGTTGGCCATAGAGGCAAAAACTCATAATAAAAACTTTTTAAAATATATCCAAAGCAAGAACCCTCTGAGGGAGTCGTTTGGACCATTAGATGACCGAGGGCTTAAAGGGGCTCTTAGGGAAGATAAGGCCATTGCAGAAAGACTAAATGAATTCTTTGCTTCCATGTCTACTAATGAGGATGTTGGGGAGATAGCAGTCCTGGAGATGGTTTTCAGGGGTGATGAGTCACACAAACTGAATGAAATCACTGTGAACCTGGAAGATGTAGTAGGCCAGATTGACAAACTAAAGAGTAGCAAATAATCTGGACCAGATGGTATGCATCCTAGGGTACTGAAGGAACTAAAAAATGAAGTTTCTGATGTACTAGTTAAAATTTGTAACCTGTCATTAAAATCATCCATTGTACCTGAAGACTGGAGGGTGGCTAATGTAACCCCAATATTTAAAAAAGGCTCCAGGGGCGATCCGGGTAACTATAGACCAGTGAGCCCGATTTCAGTGCCGGGAAAAATAGTGGAAAATATTCTCAAGATCAAAATCGTAGAGCATATAGAAAGACATGGTTTAATGGAACACAGTCAACATGGATTTACCCAGGGGAAATCTTGCCTCACAAATCTGCTTCATTTTTTTGAAGGGGTAAATAAAAAGAAATTATTCCTTACCTGCTAATTTTCGTTCCTGTAGTACCAAGGATCAGTCCAGACGGTGGGTTATGTCTCCCGTCCAGCAGATGGAGTCAGAGCAAACTTTGGAGGGTGCTGGCATATAAGCTGGTGCACCCTCCCCATATCCTCAGTATCGAGAATATCAAAGCCAAGACAAAAGAACTGCCAAGATTGAGAAGGATGGATCAAGCATGTCAAAAACTTAAACTACAGAAATCTAACAGTGCAACTTGCAAGAGAACTGTCGAACAGAGACAGGCAAAGAAAGACAATCAGAACAGGGGTCGGACAAAACGAGACCCGCCCCAACAGACAGAACAGTCAGACAGGAGAGACCACACGAGCAGGGGTGCCCCAAAGTCCCAACAAGACCAGGGTGGGCGTCTGGACTGATCCTTGGTACTACAGGAACGAAAATTAGCAGGTAAGGAATAATTTTCTTTTCCCTGTACGTACCAGGATCAGTCCAGACGGTGGGATGTATCAAAGCTTCCCTAAACCGGGTGGGTCCCTGAGAACCCTGCTCCGATTACCCTGTCACCAAAAGAGCCTGAGTCGAAGACCGGCAAGTGAAGCCGATAATGTCTGGAGAACGTGTGCAGGGATTTCCAAGTCGCTGCCCGACAAATTTCCTAAGATGAGATGTACTGAGATTCCGCCCAGGACGTGGCCTGGGCGCGTAGGGAATGAGCCTTGACACCTGCCGGGCGATCCCGACCGGCGCCGATATACGCCGATACCACTGCTTCCTTGAGCCATCTCGCTATCGTGGTCTTCGAAGCTTGATGGCCTTTTCTGTTCCCGGACCAGAGGACGAAGAGATGGTCGGATACCCGGAAGTCGTTGGTCACCTCCAGATAATGGAGTAGGGTGCGCTTTACGTCCAGATGCCGGAGAGACCTGGGGGCGTCTGCCGGGAAGGACGGGAGCTCCATCGTCTGGTTCAAGTGGAACGCTGAGACTACCTTGGGTAGAAACGAAGGAACCGTCCGCAATGAGACCCCCGAGTCAGTGAAACGCAGAAAGGGCTCCCTACAAGAGAGAGCCTGGAGCTCAGAGATGCGACACGCCGAGCCCATGGCCACCAAAAAGACCGCTTTTAGGGTGAGGTCCTTGAGTGAGGCCTGGCGCAGAGGTTCGAAGGGGGGCCCCGAGAGAACCCGAAGGACCAGGTTGAGATTCCAGGAGGGATAAGGATTCAGCACAAGGGGCCGCAAGTGTTTAACCCCCTTGAGAAACCTCGTAATGTCCGGATGAGACGAGAGTTCCGACCGTCCTGCGGTGCGAGCAAACGAGGCCAGAGCGGAGACCTGCACCTGCAGGGAATTGTAGGTGAGTCCCTTCTCGAGCCGTCCTGGAGAAAAGCCAGGATCTGATGAACCGAAGCCGTGGACACATAAGAACCGTGTTCAGAGCACCAGACCTCGAACACCTTCCAGACCTGCACATAAGCGACCGACACTGAGGTCTTACGCGCCTTGAGGAGAGTATCTACAACTGGGACAGCGTAGCCCTTGTGCAGGAGTCTCCACCTTTCAAAAGCCAGGCCGCAAGACAGAAGTGTTCTGCCTGGTCGGAAAATACCGGCCCCTGACGAAGAAGCCGAGGCAGATGGGAGAGTTGTAGAGGACCGTCCACCACGATGTTGAGCAGGTCTGCAAACCACGGGCGGCGCGGCCATTTCGGGGCCACGAGGATGACTGTCCCATGATGGGTCTCTATTCTCCTTAGAACCTTGTCCACCAGAGGCCATGGGGGAAAGACATAGAGGAGAAGCCGGGACGGCCAGGGAAGCACCAGGGCGTCCACCCCTTCTGCACCGTGTTCCCTCCTTTGGCTGAAGAACCGAGGGGCCTTGGCATTGGAGAGCGTTGCCATGAGATCCATCGAGGGCGTCCCCCAGCGCCAGGTGATGAGTAGCATCGCCTCGTCGGAGAGGGCCCATTCTCCGGGGTCCAGAGTCTGCCGACTCAAGTAGTCCGCTTGGATGTTGTCCACCCCGGCGATGTGCGAGGCAGCTAGTCGTTCGAGGAAGCGCTCCGCCCAAGCCATCAGACGGGCGGCTTTGAGGGCCACCTGACGGCTTCTGGTGCCGCCCTGACGGTTGATGTAGGCCACGGTGGTCGCATTGTCCGACAGGACTCGTACTGCCCGGTTTCTTAACAGAGGAAGAAAATGGACGAGTGCCAGACGCACCGCTCTGGTCGACCAGGTTGCTTGTTCCTTTGTCCACTGTCCCTGCGCCGAACTCTGTTGACAAACTACTCCCCAGCCGGTCAGACTGGCATCGGTGGTGACCACCACCCAATCCGGAGTCTCCAGAGGGCAGCCTTGAGCCAGGTTCCGTGGGTCTAGCCACCACCGCAAGCTGTTCCTGGCGGTCGGGGGGAAAAGGAGAACAACCTGGTAATCCCGTGACACGGGTTTCCACCGCGAGAGCAGTGCCGCCTGCAGGGGCCTCAGATGCGCGAACGCCCATGGTACCAGGTCTATTGCAAAGGCCATGGGTCCCAGGATCTGTAGATAATCCCAGGCAGTGGGTTCCGGAAGAGACGCAAATTGAAGGATCTGCTCCCGGAGGGCTTGGGCTTTGTCTGGACGCAGGAAGACTTTGCCCTGAGCTGTATCGAAGCGGGCTCCCAGGAAGTCCAGGCACTGGGCGGGTTGGAGGCTGCTCTTGCTGAAATTTACCACCCAGCCGAGAGTCTGAAGGATGCGAACCACTCTGTCGAATGCTGCCTGCCCCTGTGAGAGGGTCTTCACCCGGATGAGCCGGTCATCCAGGTAAGGATGGACCAGGATCCCCTCTCACCTTAACGCGGCCACCACTACCACCATGACCTTGGTGAAAGTTCTGGGGGTGGTCGCCAGGCCAAAAGGCAGGGCCTGGAATTGGAAGTGTTGGGTCAAAATCTTGAAACAAAGGAACTTCCGATGAGCCGCCAGGATCGGAATGTGCAGATAGGCCTCTGTCAGATCTAGAGAGGCGAGGAACTCCCCCTGGTGAACAGCCACAATGACTGAGCGAAGGGTCTCCATGCAAAAGCGGGATATCCGGAGCACCTTGTTTACTTCCTTGAGGTCTAGGATGGGGCGAAACGTGCCGTCCTTCTTGGGTACCACGAAGTAAATTGAATAGTGTCCCGAGCCCACCTCTCCGGAGGGGACGGGTGATATGGCTCCGAGGTCCAGAAGTCTGTCTAGAGTCTGCCGCACCCCCAGGCACTTGGGACTTGAACCGGAGGGAGAGAAGATGAACCTGTCTCTTGGGAGGCGTACAAACTCCAATGCGTAGCCGTGCCTTAGGATGTCCAGGACCCACTGATCCGTGGTGATGTTGGCCCACTCCTCGTAGAAAAGAGAGATGCGACCCCCGATCCGGGGTAGCGAGGAGTGGGCTGGCCTGGCATCATTGGGGAGGCTTGCCAGAGGCTCCCTGCGTTGAGGCGTCCCTAGGAGATCTGCGGCCACGAAAAGGCCGGGGCCACGACTGAGACCTGGAAGAGGGTGTCCTGGGTCCCTGCTGCCTGGCACCCTTATATCGCCGTTGGGTGCGGGAACGATTCCTGGAGGAAGAGGACGGGCGATATGACCGCTGGCGGTCCTTGGGCAGCCAGTGTACTGCATTTTCCCCCAGCGATTTGATGATCTGGTCCAGATCTTCGCCGAATAGAAACCTGCCCTTGAAAGGGAGGGCGCCCAGACTTGATTTGGAAGAGGCATCCCCCGCCCAGTTGCGGAGCCATGGGAGGCGTCTGGCAGAGACCGCAGACACCATGTTCCTTGCTAGGACGCGCAGCAGGTCGTGAAGGGCGTCAGCCCCGTAAGCCATGACGGCTTTCAGCCGATCCGCTTGGGCCGCCTCATCCGGTGGCAATTGCTGAGAGGTGAGAAGCTGCTGCACCCACCGGAGACCAGCCCTCTGGGTGAGTGAGCTGCAGATGGCTGCGCGGACTCCCAGCGCTGAGACCTCAAAGACCTTCTTGAGGCAGACTTCCAGCTTCCTGTCCTGGAGGTCACGGAGAGCCGTGCCCCCCGTGACCGGGATCGTAGTCCGTTTCGTGACCGCGGAGACCGCCGAGTCCACCTTGGGAACCTTGAGGAGATCCAGAAAGTCTCCTGGGAGCGGATAGAGCTTGTCCATTGCCCTGCCAACCCGGAGGGAAGCCTACGGGGTGTCCCACTCTCTCACCAGAAGCTGCAGAAAGAAATCATGGATTGGAAAGGTCCGAGCCAGGGGACGCAGGCCCGCCGGAACCGGGTCCCCCTTTTTGCTAGAAGAGGCGAAGGTGGGAGCCGGAGGTCCTGGCGGTTCGACAGGAGGATCGAGGTCCAACTCCTGAAGGACATGCGGGATGAGGTCCACCAGCTCCTCCTTACGAAAGATCCGGAGGACACGCGGATCGTCGCATTCCAGATGAGCTGGCAGGAGCGTGTCATCATCCGCCAGCGACGCCGGGTCTCCCCCTGGGTCCGGCAATGGTGCCCCCCCCAGAGGGAGAGACAGGTGCACCCTGGGCCCCCCCCCGCAGTCCAAGGAACTGCGCCCGCCAGCCGGGGGACCTTAGAGGGAGGAGGATCTGAAGCTGGACCCCCCGGATGCTGCATACTCTGCAAGTAGGCCTTGTGCATGAGCACCACAAAATCGGCCGAAAACGCAGAGGGCACCGGGGGGGGGGGGGGGGCTCTGAGGAGGATAGTGGTGGACCCTGGTCCCGAATCGATGGCGACAGGTGTGAGAAATCCTCCTGCGCTCCTTCTGTGTCAGAACAAACACTGCCTTCCAGCTCCAAGATGGCCACCGCTCCCGCCAAAGGAGGGGGCGGGGCTGTCTCCCGAGGCCCGCAGCGCTCAGAAGAGCGCGGAGAAGTTGACTGGGGCGCGGGGCTGGTCTCCCCACCAAGGAGACACCTGCTGCAGAGCCCCTCCCGCGATCCTCCCGACCCCGGACTGCCACAGGAGGAGAATCGGGAACGCTGCATAATGCGGACCCGGGGGAGGAATCAACAGCGCGGGAAAAAACCGGAGCCGGGAAACGCCACAGGAGGAGCACCCTTCCTCAACTCTGGAGCCCCCCCCCCCCCCGCAGAAAGCCGCAGGGGAATGTTACCTCCCTACCGCGTCGGCCCCGGGGAATGTAATGTCACGGGGCCGAGGGGGGAGGGGAAACTAAACCGCGGCGAGGAGGGGGGGAGGGGCTGGCACCACCAGCATCCACCCCCTGCTTCCCCAGAGAGAGAAGAAATCCTGTACTGCGAAAAGGAAATAAAGAGCCAAATGAGAGGACTTACCCCTGGGCAAGACAGGAGGAAAAAGAGAGAAGACTGAGAAAACAGTCCTGCTGGCAAGAAACAGGGGCTCCGAGGAGCCAAGGAAAAGATCACAGACTGATCTCACTTTTTTTTTTTTTTTTTTAACTAACACAGGGCCTGCCTGATCCAACCTGAAGAAAAAGAGAGAAGAATATGTGGAGAAGATCCATCTGACAGGGGAAGCACCGGGTTCCCCTACTCACATCTGCTGGAGTCAGAGAGATACTGAGGATATGGGGAGGGTGCACCAGCTTATATGCCAGCACCCTCCAAAGTTTGCTCTGACTCCATCTGCTGGACGGGGGACATAACCCAGTGTCTGGAGTGATCCTGGTACATACAGGGAACATGTGGATAAAGGTGAAACGGTAGATGTAGTGTATTTGGATTTTCAGAAGGCGTTTGACAAAGTCCCTCATGAGAGGCTTCTAAGAAAACTAAAAAGTCATGTGATAGGAGGCGATGTCCTTTCTTGGATTACAAACTGGTTAAAAAACAGGAAACAGAGAGTAGGATTAAATGGTCAATTGTCTCATGGAAAAGGGTACATATTGGAGTGTCTCAGGGATCTGTACTTGGACCGGTGCTTTTAAATATATATATAAATGATCTGGAAAGGAATACGATGAGTGAGGTTATCAAATTTGCAGATGATACAAAATTATTCAGAGTAGTTAAATCACAAGCGGATTGTGATACATTGCAGGAGGACCTTGCAAGACTGGAAGATTGGGCATCCAAATGGCAGAGAAATTTAATGTGGACAAGTGCAAGGTGTTACATATAGGGAAAAATAACCCTTGCTGTAGTTACTTGATGTTAGGTTCCATATTAGGAACTACCACCCAGGAAAAAGATCTAGGCATCATAGTGGATAATACTTTAAAATCGTCGGCTCAGTGTGCTGCAGCAGTCAAAAAAGCAAACAGAGTGTTAGGATTATTAGGAAGGGAATGGTTAATAAAACGTAAAAAGTCAGAATGCCTCTATATCGCTCCATGTTGAGACCGCACCTTGAATACTGTGTACAATTCTGGTCGCCGCATCTCAAGAAAGATATAGTTGTGACGGAGAAGGTTCAGAGAAGGGCAACCAAAATGATAAAGGGGATGGAACAGCTCCCCTATGAGGAAAGGCTGAAGAGGTTAGGACTGTTCAGCTTGGAGAAGAGACGGCTGAGGGGGGATATGATAGAGGTCTTTAAAATCATGAGAGGTCTTGAACGAGTAGATGTGAATCGATTATTTACACTTTCGAATAATAGAAGGACTAGGGGGCATTCCATGAAGTTAGCAAGTAGCACATTTAAGACTAATCAGAGAAAATTCTTTTTCACTCAACGCACAATAAAGCTCTGGAATTTGTTGCCAGAGGATGTGGTTAGTGCAGTTGGTGTAGCTGGGTTCAAAAAAGGTTTGGATAAGTTCTTGGAAGAGAAGTCCATAAATGGCTATTAATCAAGTTTACTTAGGGAATAGCAACTAGGTGTGTGCATTCGTTTTCGCCATATTGGCAATCCGCAACGTATCTTGCAATTTTTGTTATATACGTGGGGAGGCGAAACGCATTGCGACTCCCCACATATATAACTTATTATCCATCTAATTCAGTGCTTTTCTTTGCCCCCATTAGCTAGCTATGATTTTCACAAAATTGCAGCGCCCATGCCCTACATTCTGATATCCATGCTGACCTGTCTGTCCCTTTCCTGTGAGTCACTGTGACTCACAGGAAAGGGTCAGACAGGTCGGCATGGATACTGGAATGCAGCGTATCAGTACTGACATTTTCTGAAATGCACTGAATGCAGCCAATCGCGCTGTCATTCAGTGCTCTCTGAAGATTTTACTGATAAGCCAGCACTATATAAAGATCAGCACGAGGAGAACAACGCATTTTCTTTACAGTGCTTCTGTGGGAAGGTGGGGTTGGTGTAGGGAGGGAGAGAAAGAAAAAGCTTAGCTGCCTAATTACTCTTTATTTTGCTGCAGTGCCAGTGCCAGCTACAGCTAGTCCTGTTTCTGTTTGTTTCCAGCTGTTTATTTAGGTGATCTGACTGAGACGCTGTGCCAGGGAGAGAAGCAGCTACAGCTAGCAATCTGCAGCATTAGGGAGTTGTGGCTGGCTGGGAGAGATATATTTTTCTGGTGTGACAAAAATTCCAGCTTTTTTAAACTGAATTTTTTAATTCAAGTCACTTAGTCTCTCTGTGTACTGGGCTTCAGTGGGTGGTGGGTAGTTTTAACAGACTGAACCTTATTATTGGGTGGGTCTGTGTAGTCAAGTGCCCAGGGAGTCTGGGTCTTTTGTGCTTACAAGCAAGCAGCATCTGTGTGCACACCACACACATTAGTGCATAGCCAGGCACCGTGATAGTGGGCAGTGGGTAGTTTTAACAGACTGAACCTTATTATTGGGTGGGTCTGTGCAGTCAAGTGCCCAGGGAGTCTGGCTCTTTTGTGCTTACAAGCAAGCAGCGTCTGTGTGCACACCACACATATTGATGCATAGCCAGGTACCATGATAGTGGGCAGTGGGTAGTTTTAACAGACTGAACCTTATTATTGGGACGGTCTGTGCAGTGAAATCCCCAGTCTGCCTCTTTTGTGCTTACAAGCAAGCAGCGTCTGTGTGCACACCACACACATTAGCGCATAGCCAGGCAGTGTGATAGTGGGCAGTGGGTAGTTTTAACAGACTGAACCTATATTTAGATCCCAGTTTTGTAGCAAGATGCCAGCCTTCGATCTAGTGAAGCCCAGAAAGGAGATCCTACCCTGGGAAAGTTCTATACCTTTATTCAGGCTCCTAATGCAAATCCCCTCACCAAAACAAGATTGTCAGTCTGATGAGGAGTTACGACTCCGCTAGGCTTCCAGAAATCAGTTTCAGAAAGCAAAGGATTTACCTAAACATACCAGTAATAATGGGATCACACAGTGGGTAGTTCCGTGGTCCTATAGGGAAATCATGCCACAGCATGCATTGTGAACAATGCGCAGGGCACATATGTGATCATATCACTTATGAAGCACTGAAACAAGTTGCCTAATGGCCTCACATGTACCAAGATGTGAAATCATACACCAAAGGTTGCCTTACCTTTGGTGTATGATTTCACCCCACTTCGTTCGCACATAGAGTACTATTACAGAACCGAGGAATTACCATGCCTTGGTCTTATATTCAAATAGACTGGGTCAGGCCTGTTGTCCGATGCTCAAGGGGTAACAAATATATGCTCACTGTGACCTGTTTACTAAGTAGGTAAAATATTGAAAAAAAATTTAAATGTAAAGTGATTTCAACAACACCCCCTCTAAACCATGAAATTGTACTATCTGACACCGAACACACTCACATTTGCGTTATCTATTGCCCTCCAAGCCTACTTGACCTAAATGTTTCCCCATTAATAGAATACTTAACAATAAACCTAAACACATCAAAACCAACCATCATAATGGGAGATTTTAACCTTCACATGGACGTGTTTCCATTATCAAATACATGCCAGACACTAAACGATATGATGGAAGCACTGGGATTCACTTTAATCACAGATAAACCCACACACAAAGCAGGCCACTCACTTGACCTAACATACATCAATCACAACTACCTTGAACACATAAATACTAGCTATAATCAAATTCCATGGTCAGATCACTTTCTAATCCAGTCAGACATTAAATTCATTAAGCCAAAAGAAATACAGAAAAATAAGCCCTTAGAATTTAAATATCGCCCCTCTTTAACCATGACTTACTAAAAACCAAATTAGAAGAAGATCTAAAAAGCTATAATTACACTAACTGTATAGACGCAACAACTGAATGGCTAACGAACACAAGTAAATTGGCAGACAACATTAACCCTACAAGAATTATGCAAATACATGAGCCAAAACAAAAAAAACCCTGGTTTAATGAAAAAATAAAAGAAATCAAACAAAATCTCAGGAAAAAAGAAAAAAGGTGGAAAAAAGACAAATCAGCGGACAATCTAACCAAATTTAGGAAACAACTAGCCTATTATAAAAAAGTAATTCTCGACGCAAAAAAACAATTCTTTAGTTCAAAAATTCTCAAATAACCCAAGAACACTATTCAACATAGTTAAAAATCTGACCAAGCATTTTGACAAAGCAGAGACACCCCAAATCCCACAAGAAAACAAATGCAAAGACTTAGCACACTATTTCTCAGACAAAATCACAAACCTTAGAGCTAAGATTCCGATCCTAACTAAACAGGAAATCAAAATGCAGAAAAGAGATGTGACACAATTCTCCACATTTGACAAGGTATCACAAACCGAAGTAGAATCCATGATAAAAAAGCTGAACCCTGCACCACATAAAATTGACACCATTCCCACCACAGACATAAAAAAACTAGCTGATATAACCTCCTACACACTAGCCAAAATAATTAATCTATCACTCAATGAAGGAGTAATGCCAGACACACTGAAAAACGCAATAATTAAACCAATTCTGAAAAAAAGAAACAGTGACCCAAATGTCTTAAGTAACTATAGACCAGTTTCAAACTTACCTATGCTCGCGAAATTAATAGAAAAAGCAGTACAAAAGCAACTAGCAGAACATCTAGACAACAATAACATACTCCACCCATCACAACACGGTTTCAGAAAACACTATAGCACCGAAACATTACTAATCTCTCTAACTGATAACATTCTACGTGGCTTTGACAGCGGAAAACACTACATCTTGATACTACTTGATCTGTCCGCAGCATTTGACACAGTTAACCATAACATACTATTAAAAAGACTGGAAGAAATTGGATTACAAATCAAAACAATTGAATGGTTCACATCATATCTCACAAATAGATCCTATCAGGTACAGATAAATAACACTATATCAGACAAGATCGACCTAAAAACAGGTGTCCCCCAGGGATCAGCACTCTCAGCGACTCTATTTAACATTTACCTGCTCCCCCTCTGTCACCTACTGGCAGGGCTAGGTGTCATACACTTCGTATATGCTGACGACATTCAACTAATTCTACCAGTTGAAGAATCAATAAAGAAAACACTGAATCTGGCAATGTTGTACCTTGACATAATAAAACAACTATTAAACCAAATGGAACTAGTAATTAACATAGAAAAAACAGAATTCATACACCTTCAACGAAAAAACATTGTAAGAATTCAAAACCCCATTAAACTTAAAAATAATAAATCAGTGGAGCTAACTGATAAGGCTAGAAACCTAGGAGTGATTATAGACACAGAACTCAGCCTTAAGCAACACACATCGGTAAAAGCAAGAGAAGGCTACGCCAAACTAATGGTCCTTAGAAGATTAAAACCCTTATTAACTCAAGAACACTTTCGTACAGTACTACAAGCACTAATATTTGCTAGCACGGACTACTGTAACACACTTTTTCTTGGATTACCATATACCACAATCAGGCCACTGCAAATACTACAAAACTCAGCAGCCAGAATACTTACTGGGAAAGGCAGAAGAGATCATATCACCCAAACACTGGCGGATTTACACTGGCTCCCAATAGAACAAAGAGTGCAATTCAAAACACTATGCACAATTCATAAACTAATAAATGACGAAAATGCTGACTGGCTAAACACCACACTTCAATTACATGTCCCTCAAAGGAATCTCAGGTCCGCCAATAAAGCACTACTAACCATACCCTCAGTAAAAACAGCAAAGTTAACCCAGGTTAGAGAGAGAGCACTATCATTGGCAGTACCATTATTATGGAACACATTACCACTAGAGCTAAGACTAATGAAAGATTTAAAACTCTTCAAAAAAAGCTTAAAAACTTGGCTCTTCAAAAAAGCATTTCACAGCTGAAGAAACAACAAATACATTCAGCTGAAAGTCACCTATAAAAGCAGAGTTGTTTGTCTTATTATTTTACTCATAATTAAATATTAATTTAAAAACAGTATGCACATATACGATTATCCCGGCAATCATAAATAGCATCTCCAACCCACTTTTCAATTAGAGTATATTATTGAACAATGTAACTGTAAAATATTGGCACCGCATGGATAACTTAGAAAACAATCAAACCTATTTCGTGCCTAATTGTAAACCGTTCTGATGGTGCATTACTAAACGACGGTATAGAAAAGTTTTTAAATAAATAAATAAATATTCCTGCCCCTAACAACACTACTGAAACCACAGCCACCCTACTGTTGAATCACGTGTTCAGCTGTTGGGGCCTGCCCATGAAAGTAGATATGGACCAAGGCCCACATTTTACTGGACAAGGAATTAAACATATGTGGAAACTGTTGGGTGGGAAAAGCAAGTGTTACTTACCTGTAACAGGTGTTCTCACAGGACAGCAGGATGTTAGTCCTCACATATGGGTGACATCATCAGGATGGAGCCCAATCACAGAAAACTTCTGTCAGTTAGAACTTTGACTGGCCCCTACTGGGCATGTCCAGCATGGCACTAACCCTGCAGCCAGCAAGGGTCCCCCTTCAATCTTATTTGATAGCTACAGGCATTGCCGAAAAATAAAACAAAACGTTACGAACCCAACACCGCGGGGCGGCGGGCAGGTTTCGTGAGGACTAACATCCTGCTATCCTGTGAGAACCCCTGTTACAGGTAAGTAACACTTGCTTTTCCCACCTAACAGTTTCCACATATGTTTAATTTCCTGTCCAGTAAAATGTGGGCCTTGGTCCATATCTACTTGCTTTCTCACAGGACAAGCAGGATGGTAGTCCTCACATATGGGTGAGTACCGAGCTGAGGATGTCCGAATATGCACCAAATGTACCCAACGGCATGCAACAGGCACAACAACTGGGGTGGAATTTGGTAGACGGCATCCTGAACCCCACCGGGCAGGCGGAAGGGTGTTGGTACGTCACGTTGGAAATAGGTTACGCAGGACAGATAGGCCGAAGATGGAATCCTGTCTTCCGGCTTGTTTGGAAAGGAATGCCTGCTTGCTGATAGCAAAAAGATATGCAGTCCGCCAACCAGGAGGAGAGAGTCTGCTTACCCACAGGTTGCCCTAATTTGTTGGGATGGAAAGAGACGAATAACTGAGTGCTCTTCCTGTAAGGTCCAGGTAGAACGCTAGAGCCCGTTTACAGTCGCGGGTATGCAGAGCCTGTTCCCCTGGGTTGGAGTGGGGCCTGGGAAAGAAGATAGGTAGTATGATGGATTGATTAATGTGAAACTCCGAAACTACCTTAGGCAAAAACTTAGTGTGAGTGCGGAGTACCGCCTGGTCCTGCAGGAGTTTAGTATAAGGCGGATAGGTAACTAGGGCCTGTAACTCACTAACCCTGCGAGCTGTAGTGATAGCCAAAAAGAAAATCACTTTCCATGTGAGATATTTTAGCTCACAGGAGTGAAGAGTTTCGAATAGTGGTTTCATGAGCCGCCCAAGAACCAGATTAAGGTCCCAAGATGGAGCCAGTGGACGTAAAGGTGGCTTGATATGGAGCAGGCCTTTAAGAAAACGTGTTACGAGGGGTTCTACCGATATATGGACATGCCCGACACCTTTATGGAAGGCGGCTACCGCACTGACATGCATTCTGATGGAAGAGGTCTTTACATCTGATTCCGATAAATGCCAGAGATAGTCTAAAAATCTTGGGATTGGACAGGAAAAGGGATCAAGGGACTGTGAAGAACATCATGATGTATACCTTTTCCATTTATAGGAATAAGACTTTCTTGTGAAAGGCTTCCGTGAAGCAATCAGGACACGAGAAACTGAATCTGAAAGATTAAGTGGCTGAAGGATTAACCTTTCAACATCCATGCCATCAGGGACAAGGCCTGAAGATTGGGATGGCGTAGACATCCGTCGTTCTGAGTGATCAGAAACGGGTGCGTTCCCAAGGGAATGTGCCTGCGGATGGAGAGATCCTGGAGTATGGGAAACCACACTTGGTGTGGCCAGTGAGGTTCTATCAGGATCTTGGTTCCCTTGTCCTGATGGAGCTTCACGAGAGTCTTCGAGAGAAGAGGAAGTGGAGGGAATGCATAAAGCAGACCGGCTGTCCACGAGAGGGAGAATGCATCTCTGGGCTGAGAGCGCTTGCTCCGAATGAGGGAGCAGTAATTGTCCACTTTGTGGTTCTGAGGGGACGCAAAGAGGTCTATTTGGGGATAACCGCATTGCTGGAAGAGAGAGGTCACTACCTAGAGATTGAGAGACCACTTGTGCGGTTGGAAGACACGACTCAGTTTGTCTGCCAAGACATTGTGCACTCCTGGTAAGAAGGTGGCTCTGAGGTACATCGAGCGGGAGAGCGCTTTCGCCCAAATCTGCGCAGCTTCCTGACACAGAAGGAAGGAGCGTGTCCCTCCCTGCTTGTTGATGTACCACATGGCCACCTGGTTGTCCGTCTGAAACAGGATGATGTGATTTGATAGGCAATCCTGAAAAGCTCTGAGAGCATATTGCATTGCTCGAAGCTCCAGGAACTTTATCTGGTGTTTGGCTTCCTCTGGAGACCAAAATCCTTGTGTCTGTAGATCGTTCACATGAGCTCCCCAGCCGAGGTTGGAAGCATCGGTGGTGAGAATGAGTTAAGGATCTGGTAGGTGAAAAGGATCCGGTAGGTGAAAAGGCAGTCCCTGGAGGAGATTGTTCTGATCTTTCCACCAGGCGAGAGACAGACGGAGTGCGTCGGTGATGTGGACTATTGTTGACAGAGGCTGAGCCGCTTGAATCCATTGTGACCTCAGAGTCCAATGCATGACTCTCATGGCCAGGCGGGCCAATGGTGTGAGATGGACTGAGGACGCCATGTGTACGAGAAGGACAAGGAATTGCCGAGCTGTTGCTGTATACTGAGACTGCAACTGGTGAGCGAGAGACATGAGGGTTTGCACTCGTTGTTGAGGTAGAAAGGCTTTTGCCTGTAAGGTGTCCAAGTCTGCCCCAATGAAGGACAAGGTTTGAGATAGGACTAAATAGGATTTCTCGTAATTGACGAGAAATCCTAGAGAAACTAGAGTGTGTAGGGTCAAATCCAGAGACGATCGAGCGGCTTGCTGGGTTGGGGCCCTGATTAACCAGTCGTCTAAATAGGGGTAGACGTGAACACCTTCTTTCCTGAGAAAGCCTGCGACAACTACAAGACATTTGGTAAAGGCTCGTGGTGCCAATGCTAGGCCGAATGGAAGCACCCAGTATTGATAGTGCCTTGGGCCTACTAAAAACCGGAGGTACTTGCGATGAGCTGGAGCTATCGCAATGTGGGTATCTGCGTCCTGGAGGTCCAGAGAGCAAAGCCAGTCTCCTCTTTGTAGAAGAGGTAGAAGCGAGCCCAAGGTTACCATCCTGAACTTTTACCGCTGGAGGTACTTGTTGAGGGCACGTAGGTCCAGAATTGGACGAAGCCCCCCGGATTTTTTGGGGATCAAAAAGTACCGGGAATAGAACCCTAGGCCTTGTTGCGAAAGAGGATCGGGTTCTATTGCTCTTAACTGGAGAAGGAGGGAAACCTCCTGCTCCAGAAGGACAGAGTGGTCGGTTACTCTCCACACTTGTAGAGGTGGGGAGTCCGGTGGAAGAGCAAGAAAGTTCAGGTGGTAACTCTGAGCAATAATTGCTAGCACCCATTTGTCGGTTGTGATTGATTGCCACATTCCATGAAAGTAGCACAATTGACCTCCCACTGGCATGCCTGGCAGAGGGATCAGGCTGCTGCTCTCCAAGTGAAAGTCAAAAACCTGAAGCAGGCCCCGGCTGGGGAGCTGCTTGTGGCTTTTGCTTCCGGAGCTGGCGAGGCTGAGTTTTTTGATAAGGCCTAGAAACTCGGGACCCTGTTGGTGGGGGATAGTACTTCCTTGGGTGGAAGAATGACTTCTTAGAGTCCTTCTTAAAGGGTTGTCTAGAAGGGAAGTCAGAAGGTATCGATGAGCGCTGTTTGAGGGTCTCATGATGGTCCTTTAATTCAGCCACTATTTGCTGAATCTGTTCACCGAATAGATTATCTCCTATACAGGGCAGGTCAGAGAGCCTGTCTTGTACTTCTGGGCGAAGGTCAGAAGACTTGAGCCAGGCCCAGCGTCTTGCTGAAATGGCAGTTGCAGATACTCTAGTGGAGGTGTCGAAGATATCGAAAGCTCTTCTTATCTCATGCTTTCCTGCCTCAAACCCCTTGTTGACAAGGTTTTGAAGATGTTTTTGGATTTGGTCAGGCAGGGTTTCAGAGAAGTCCTGTATTTGCTTGAAAATGACCCTGTTGTATTGGGTCATGTACAGCTGGTAAGAAGCAATTCTGGAGATGAGCATGGCCCCTTGGAACACTCGTCGACCAATATTGTCTAGGAACTTGTGTTCTTTGACAGGAGGGGTCGAGGAGTGTGGCTTCGTCCTTTTTGCTTTCTTTTGAGCTGATTCTACCACAACTGAGTGGTGATCAAGCTGAGATTTTTGAAAGCCAGGGGCTGACTGTACTAGATAAGTAGTGTCAGCCTTTCTGTGTACTGGGGCAATGGATCCAGGGTTTTCCCAGTTCTTTTTGAGGAGGTCAAGAAGAACTTGATGAATGGGAATAGAAGTGATCACTTTAGGGGCAATCCAGGAACTGGAGAAGCTCCATCATCTGGTGCCTATCATCTTGCTCCGTCTGAAGCTGAAAAGGGACCAATTCCAACATTTCCTTCACAAAATTAATGAAAGAGAGGTCCTCTGGAGGAGAACGCTTTCTACTTTCAGTAGGAGAGGGAGGTGAAGGTAAATCATCGGTGTCTGTGGAAGTATCATCACCCCAGGTGTCATAAGGATCAGCAGGCTGACCTGTGGGACGAGAAGGGTGTTGGATACCCGAAGGGCCCGGCTGAGGCTCCGAAAAAATTGAAGGAATTACCGGGGGCACCGTGGACGCCCTGGGGGGCATCGGTGCCGGCATCGAAGGCATCGATGGTGCCGATGTGCGTATCGCCCCCGGTGAATAAATCGGTGGCGAGGGACGACATGGCATCGATGGCTGAGGCAATACCCCCAAAGGAGGAATGCGGAACAGTGTTTCTCCTCCCGATGAACCTGTCATCGGGGAGCGCACCGGAGCCATCGGACACCCGGGAATCACCGGTGGAAGGGCAGTCAGGAGCACCTCCATCCGGGATAGCAGCGGTGCCAGCGCTGCTGGAATCGAGTTGGTGACCGGTTCCACTCTCGGTGCCGGTGTCGGTGCCGGAGGAACCTGAAGTCGTTGCATCGCCTTGTCGATGGCCTCCTGGACCAGCCGGTCCAGTTCTTCCTGGAGGCCTGGGGCAATCAGCCCCAGCTCCGTGATGGAAGAGGGAGGCTGAGGCACAGTCAGAGGGACCACTTTTACAGGCGGAATTGCGACTCCCAAACCCCGATCGGGTGAGGGTGGCCTCGATGTCCCGGTCGCAGGAGTGGTCGGTGCCGTTCCTGGACGGGGCTTCTTCGATGGTGGCTCGGATGGTGGTGAAGTCGATGATTTCGCTCCCTCGACAGTCCAAGACTTACGATGCCGATGGTGATGTTTCTCCCTACGATCCTCTCGATCTTGAGGGGGAGAAACGGGAGTCGATGGCCGTGAAGACATCGATGGCGGGCGGTCACCGGACGGTTGTCTATGGTGGTGCGACTTCGACGGTGCTGGTTCCGATGACGTCGATGTGATGGACGGTGTCGGGGTGTGAGCACAGAAAAGGAGTCCCATCTTCTCCATTCTGGCTTTGCGACCTTTTGGTGTCATAAGGGCACATTTGGTGCAAGTCAGGACATCATGCTCACGGCCTAAGCACATTACACAGACTCCATGAGGGTCTGTGATAGACATGGTGCGAGTACAGTCCGGGCACCAACGAAAACCCGACGCCATGGCCATAGAAAAAAATCGAGCCGCGGTACAGTCTACGGCCAGTAGGCCGCGAGGGCCAAACTCGACGGTAATCGACGAAAAGCGGTGAAAAACTTACCGGAGTACCGCGGCCTGAGAAACGTTAGAGGAGGGACCCCTGTGGGGCAGTCTAATTTTAATTAACTCCGTGAGGAAAATTCCTGTCAGGAATCTCTTCAGAACTCCTAAACCACGAGGCTACTGCTGCGCGGAAAAAAGAAGACTGAAGGGGGACCCCTGCTGGCTGCAGGGTTAGTGCCATGCTGGGCATGCCCAGTAGGGGCCACTCAAAGTTTTGGAAACTTTGACAGAAATTTTCCGAGATTGGGCTCCATCCTGATGATGTCACCCATATGTGAGGACTACCATCCTGCTTGTCCTGGGAGAAAGTAAGCTCCATATATCATAACACCCACAATCGTTCAGTCAGGTGGAGAGGACACAGAAAACCATAATCAGCATTCTAAAGACATATGCGTCCAAACCAGGCAAGGCCTGAGATGTCAAATTACCCCTAGTATTAATGCCTATCAGAGCCATGCCACACCGTACTACAGGGTTCTCCCCATTTGAGATGATGACAGGGAGAGAAATTACCTTACCTACGCAACTGCTTTACAGGATGCAGGGTGCTAATTTGGCTACTGCTATGACTGCATATGAATATGTTACCCATCTGTGGGAACATTTGCAAAACACTTTTGCCTTTGCCCAAAGGAGTTTGAAGATGAATGTCAGAAGTAGAAAGACCTATTATGATTTAAAAGCTACCTCTAAAGAGTATAAAATTGGGGACAAGGTCTTTTACTATAAGCAGAAACAAATTCTTGCCTAGCTGGAAAGGACCTTACATAACTGTGAATAAAGTCTCACCAGTTGCATATCTTATCTAAATTAAGACCACCCCTGATGATGAAGATGTCCTTAAATAGGTCCACATTAATCAGATGAGACTTTGGCATCCTCGTAAATTAATGGATCAAAACATGGTGCCCACTAATGCTGATATTAACAAAGGAACAGAGGAGTAGTTCTCTATTGTTTTTCAAATGGAGAGTCGAGTCCTGAAAGTTATTTTCCTAGTGCTGCTGCAGAGAGTGGAAATTGCCAAGCTGGTAGAGCCAGCAAGATATCCCCAGCTTCCTCATTACCCAGTTGCAGATAGTCACCCAGAAAAGTCTTCGTGTTGCTGGATCCCCAGCATGTGATCCAGAAACACATTAACCTCACTAGCATCCAGATGCCTTAATCTAGAATGTGGGTGAAGGAATAAGCAAAATTTTGCTTACCTGTAACAGGTGTTCTCACAGGACAGCAGGATATTAGTCCTCACATATGGGTGACATCATCAGGATGGAGCCCAATCACGGAAAACTTCTGTCAAAGTTTACAGAACTTTGGCCCCTACTGGGCATGCCCAGCATGGCACTAACCCTGCAGCCAGCAGGGGTCCCCCTTCAGTCTTATTTGAAAGCTACAGGAAGAGCCGAAAAATAAAATAACAAAATGTTACAAACCCAACACCACGGGGTGGCGGGCGAGTTTCGTGAGGACTAACATCCTGCTGTCCTGTGAGAACACCTGTTACAGGTAAACAACATTTTGCTTTCTCACTGGACAAGCAGGATGGTAGTCCTCACATATGGGTGAGTACCGAGCTGAGGATGTCCGAACATGCACCAAATGTACCCAAAGGAGTGCAACAGGCACAACAACTGGGGCGGAATTTGGTAGAAGGCATCCTGAACCCCACCAGGCAAGCGGAAGGGTGTTGGTACGTCACGTTGAAAACAGGTTACGAAGGACAGACTGGCCGAAGATGAAATCTTGTCTTTGAGGATTTGGAACCTAGAACAGCAATCCCTGGAGGAGATTGGTCTGATTTTTCCACCAGGCGAGAGACAGATGGAGTGCATCGGTGATGCGGACAATGGGCGACAGAGGCTGAATAGCTTAAGTCCATTGAGACCTCAGAGTCCAGTGCATGAGTCTCATGGCCAAGCGGGCCATTGGTGTGACATGGACTGAGGACACCATGTGTCCCAGGAGGACGAGAAATTGGCGTGCAGTCGTGGAGTGCTGAGACTGCAGCTGGTGAGCAAGGGACGCAAGAGTCAGTGCTCGTTGTCGAGGTAGGAAAGCCTTTGCCTGTAAGGTGTCCAAGTCTGCCCCAATGAACGATAAGGTTTGAGATGGGACTAAGTAGGATTTGTTGTAGTTGACGAGAAATCCTAGCGAAATTAGAGTGTGTAAGGTTATATTGAGGGACGACAGAGCAGCTTGCTGAGTGGGAGTCCTGATTAACCAATCGTCCAGGTAGGGGTAGACATGAACACCTTGGGTTCTGAAGAAGGCTGTGACAACTACGAGGCATTTGGAAAAGACTCATGGCGCAGGCCGAACGGGAGCACTCCATATTGATAGCGCTTGGGGCCTACTAGAAACCTCAGGTACTTGCGATGAGCTGGAGTTATCGCAATGTGGGTGTATGCGTCCTGGAGGTCCAGAGAGCACAGCCAGTCTCCTCTTTGTAGAAGAGGTAGAAGCGATCCCAAGGTGACCATCTTGAACTTTTCTCATTGAAGGTACTTGTTGAGGGCCCGTAAGTCTAGAATAGGACGGACACCTCCCGATTTTTGGGGGATTAGGAAGTACCGGGAATAGAACCCTAGGCCTTGCTGAGAGTATGGAATGGGTTCTATCGCTTTTGACTGGAGAAGGAGGGAAACCTCTTGATCCAGAAGAATGGAGTGTTCGGATGTTCTCCACGTCTGTAGAGGTGGGAAGTCTGGTGGCAGGGCGAGAAAGTTCAGATGGTAACCCTGAGCAATGATTGCTAATACCCATTGGTCATTTGTGATTGAATGCCACATGTTGTGGAAGTGGCACAATCGACCTACGACTGGTATGTGCGACAGAGGAATCTGGCTGCTGTTCACACAATGAACTGTCCTTGTGGTGCTTTCCGATACTGAGGGGGTTTGATGCTCAATACTGATGTATCATCCAGCGTCTGGTGCAGCTCCCTTGGTGCTGATGTCAATGGGCCAGAGTCACAGGAGCTGAAGTATAGACATGGCTGTTGTACAGCGGCCATCTCTTGAAGCTGCTGGTAGACTTATCCATGACTTGATGGAAAACTATTGGGTGAATTTTCAAAATAGCATCGAATTGTATACTCTGTATTTTATAAAAATCAAAAATATGCATATATTTTCACTTTCACGCACATACATATGCATGTAAAATAGAGGTGGTCTAGTGCGTTCCAGGGTGGAGCCAGCATTTATGCACATAAATTGCTATTTTAAGACACTTATGCATATATATTTGCCAACTTTCTCATGTAATTTTACACCTTCTAATTATCTGGCATAATTGATATTAAACATGTTTTTTATGTACTGTTGGCTATGTGGGATATCTAGGTGAACTTGGGGAGTTCAGACTGAAGAACCAGGAAGGATACAATGACCTGGAGAAGGACTGGGAAAACTAGTGGATTAATTGGTAAAACTGGTAAGTTGCTTGCCATGCGCATTTTTTTTAAAATACACAAACTTACACGCCTATATCCTAATAATCATGAGCAAGTCCTACTTTATTTTCACACATAAAATAGCTAGTGTTGCTTACCTGTAACAGGTGTTCTCACAGGACAGCAGGATGTTAGTCCTCACATATGGGTGACATCACAGGATGGAGCCCTGTACGGAAAACATTTCTGTCAAAGTTTCTACAAAGCTTTGACACTGGCACACTGAGTGCACTGAGCATGCTCAGCCTGCAATTATCCCTGTGAGCCACAGGTGTCTCCCTCAGTCTCATCTTATAGCTAAAAGCGCAAGTGAAAATAAAATAAAATAAACATAAAAACGTATAGAGACCCAACTTCGCGGGGTGGCGGGTGGGTTTCGTGAGGGCTAACATCCTGCTGTCCTGTGAGAACACGTGTTACAGGTAAGCAACACTTGCTTTCTCACAGGAAAAGCAGGATGGTAGTCCACACATATTGGTGAGTACCGAGCTGAGGATGCTCGAGAGTGCACCAAATGTACCCAAGACACGCGAAAGGCGCAATGACGGGGGTGGAATTTGAATCGGAGGGCATCCTGAAACCCTTAATGGGTTGGTGGAAGGATGTTGGGTAGTGAAACTGAAAAGAATAAGAGTAGACGGACTGGCCAAACATGGAGCATGCCGGCTAGTCGTATCTAAACAATAATGGGCTGCGAAGGTATGGAAAGAACTCCAGGTTGCAGCCTGATAAATATGTACAAGCAGCAGTCGCCGAGGGGAAGCTATGAAGGCCGGATTGGATGCAAAAGAGTGTGGTTACACACAGTGTTGTAGTGAAATGCCTGCTTGTTGGTAGGAAAAAGAGATACAGACCGTCATTTAGGAGGAATAGGTCTGTTTGCCCACAGGAACTCGCAGCTTGACTCTTGCCACAGAAGGAAAGAGTTAGGTGGAATTCCTATGGAGTATAGTGCGATCTAGATAGAATGCAAGTGCACTATTACTGTGCAAGAAGTGGAAAAAACCCTCTCTCTCTGGTGAGAGAGAGGTATTGGGAAAAATGGGCAGAGTATATTCTGAGTAAGGTGAGATGCAACGTCTACCCTAAGAAAGATAGGAAGTTGAATACGTAAAAACCACTCGGTCACGGAGGAACGCAGGGTTGGATGAGTATGTAACAAGGTGTGTAACTCACTGACCCTGTTGGCAGAAATGACATTTATGAAGGAAAATATTTCCCACGTCAAACTGTGAAAAGAGACCAATGGAAAGTCTCGAATGGAGAACGTATGAGACTTATAAGGATAAGATATAGGTTCCGTTCCGTGACTAGTGAAAATAGAGGCGGCTTGATTGGATAATCCATGGTAAGATGACTCAGAAGGGGGTTTACCGTAAATCGGGTATCCCAACTCCCAAACGATACACCAATTGGAACAGAGGTGTACCTATGTGGCGGATGTCTGTGGAGCAGAATCCGAGGGAGCAAGAGAAAGAGTGGTGTAGAAAAAAGTAAAAAGGGTAATACCCTTTTGTATGCGTCATGTGGTAAATCATGCCATTTTGAATGGTATGATTTATGTGTGGAAGGTTTTGTGACGCTACCAGTACCTGAGAACATCAGTAAGTCTACAATTTGTGACTGACTGGTGAGAAGGCGAATTGGTTACTGGTGTGATAGATTGAGAAGTAAGGGATGCATACTGGTCTCAGGCAGGATGCATACAGGCCTCAGGGTGTGAGGAACAGTGAACCCCGTCCCGGTTCAGCATTAGAAGAGTGCTGGCTATGAAAGGCAGCGGAAGAGATACATTTAAGAGGCCCTTGATGGAAGAAAGGCATCTATGGGAACGCTTTGGAAACATGTGTAAGGAGTAGAATCTGTGCACCGTATGGTTCGACTCGGAAGCAGAGGGCAGGTTCGGTTCACCTCAGCGCTAGAAGATTTTTCTTGCCACACATGTAGTTCGAGACCATTCGAGAGGATGGAACCTACATGGAGAAGGTCTGTTAGTGCGTTCGGTAAGTCTCTTAGATAAGTGGCCCGAGGATGCATGAAGTGAGCAAGGGCTAAGGGTAGAGCTGCGCAGCTTCCTTGCAGAGCAGCTAAGATGTTGTGTGTGCTTGTGTGGTGGAAAACACATCGTCCCTATGCTGTTTGCTGTATGCACAAAGATTTGTTGCAGAGGCAGTATTGGAAGGCATAAGGGTATAACTCATGGCTACAAGCTCGAGGAAGTTTATGTGAAACTGCGCCTGGAGTGGAATAGACGCATTTGGGTTGAGAAGATTTTAGGTGAAACTTACAACCCTGAGTAAATGCGAGCAATGGCGGGATCAGACTAGGTTTTTGTTCTAGATCTGCAATATAGATGAGGGACGAAAGCGGTTGAACAGCTTGGACCCACTGATAATGGAATTTCACTGAATCTAACCCATAGCAGTTTTGGATCTATGAGGAAAGTACATAGTGAAAAAACCTCATAGCCCGACAATGAAGAATTGAAGGGCTGAGATTATGGAAAAATGCGCACAGGGACATGTAAGAATTTATTAGAATGTCTGCACGTATGCTGGACAGGAAGGTCATTGTGACTGTGGTGTCCAGAAGTGTTGTTTAAGGGATTTATGGCAGTGACAGTAATCCCAGTTAGTAAATGTATGTGAGTCATGAAGAAGTTAGAGCTCCGTGCGTGGACTCACTGTGGTTATGCAGCTGTCCATGCAAGGAAAAGCGTGAATGATGTTGCACTCCGCAGAGAAGCAGTATTCAACGATAGTGATTCAATGAATACCCCAGTTGCCAAAGCTGGTGTAACCAGCAGAGCTTGGGATTGTTAAAGCAGGGTGAGCTTGTCTCACACTGCGAAAATAACGGGCGGCAAGAGAGCAAGGCCCTAGTGAGGAAGAAAAACAAAGGGGAGGAATTAGAAAGGAAGGGGGGAGGGGGCTAGGTAGGGAGCCAATAGGGTATAGGAATTTTAAAGGCGGACCAGGGATTGGACAAGGAAAGTGAGTCAGTGGGAGCAGCCGTTACTGAGCCTCAGTTGGCAGGGAAACGGCCGAGGCAGCAGGCAAGAAGCTTTCCCTCCCTCCCGCCCAGAGGGGGTCGTTGTGGTATTGTTAAAGTGTATGGTTATATGTATTTGTCGCAGTGGTGGCGGTAAACCCGAGCCCAAATGTTGTTGATTTATTGTATTGTTAAAAGGTATGCAAAAGGGGGGGGGGGAGAATCTTGTGCAGTGCGGGGGGGGGGCTGCTGCACGAGATGGCCAATGAGCAAGAGGGGGGCCGATGCTCAGAGGCGATATCACTTACCCACGCTCGGACGAGGTGGGGTAAGAGGTCTGGAGGATACAGGCGGAGCTCTACCACTGGGATGAGGTGGGGGGCAGGTTAAGAAGGATGTTACAAGGGGAGGGGTCATGTTTTAGCTTTGTTATAAAGTTATGGGGCTCGGGTCTGGTGTAAATAAACTGCGGCCTTTATTTGACCAAATAAAGATGTTTGTCGTTTTTCAGTGAAGCAAGGAAAAGGGGGAATGTGTTTGGGGAGGGGGGGGTAAAAGGAAAGCGAATCTTGCCTCTCCCAGTTAGTAATATTGTTGACTCACCATGAAGCACATAGAAAGATTAGAGGTAATGTACTTACTGCGATATGGAAGCATGGTAACGAGAGATACCATTTTACCTGTGCCTTCTGAAGAAAGTTGGTATTTCTGAGGTCCAGGATGGGCGGAGAGTAACTACTTTCTGTTGAAAGAAAGAATAGTGTAATTAAAACTCCCCAAACCCCCCCCTTCCCCCCTCTGCGCTTTGTAGCGTCTGGGGGAGTGCACCGGGAACCTTGGTACAAGGTGGGGTGGCTGCTCTGATATCCGGCCAGTTGGGAGACCAGAAGGTGTCCAACTGGAGGGGCTGATGTAATCTGGGTATCATGTAACCTCCCACGGGAGTGTTAGCAGTAAAGTCTTACCCGCATTTCTGTGTGCTGTACAAGGAGACATCGAGACCTGTCGTCAGGCTTCGAGGTGGACTTGCACTTGAGGCAGCATTTGCTGGATTTCGTGTTTAGCAGATCAGCGAATGCACCTGGAACTTTGGTTCTGAAGCAGGAACCAGAAGCCAGAGTATTAATCAGTACAGAGCCTTGTTGCTGAAAAAAGGAGAAAGTCCTGATGCAATTCCAAAGAAATGATAGAGAGGTTCTCCTGGGATTGTAGCTGACATAGCGATATGTGACACGAATATGGTTCTTGGAAGGTACATGACCTAGAGCTTTTTGAACCATATGGCCCGAATAAGAGAACACATCTCAATGGGAGTGCCGCAGAAGCGGGTACTTACCATCCGACATGGATCGCCGAATGACGAGCCGGTGAAGATTGCTGGCTCCGTCGATTTCAGGAGTTTTCAAGGAGTAGCCTGTGCATGTAGATGTCCATCTCAACTCTGATGCCTGGTATGGTGGCGCAGGTATAGAGGAGACAGGCTGGGCGTGACTGGCGCTTACACCATAATTAGCGGAGGGCCACAGTCCCGCATCGATGACGGTGGGGCACGCCTCGGGAACAGGGGAGCCGATTAACGAGCTCATGAACCCGACCCTCGTCGCAGCAGCTCGATGTCTCGTGACGCCAGTGCAGAATTCTTTGGAACTTGTTCCGGGTTTCTGGAGCACCAAGGACTGCCAAAACTGTGCGGAACAGTGCCAATGGCAGTGGTGATGTTGCTCGGCTCGAGCATTGTCCAGCATCGAGAAGGATAGCGCTGATGTGCTGGATGGCGTCGGTGGCGGACGGTCACCATGTCGGTGATGATGCATGCCAAGGTGCTTGGCCCGGTCTTTCCCGCAGCGCCGAGAAGGATGCCCTCGCTGTCGTGGATGGTGACTGATGATGAACTGTCAGCATACCTGCACTGCTACTGGCACTATGTAGTGTCTTAGGCTAAAACGGAGCTTTAATAAGAACCCAAAGCATGGAGCACTGTGTTTAGGCGAGGGCATTACGTGGCGGTGCTATGTAGGTGTTGACGGTGTCGATGGCGGCCGAAAAAACGATGACTCGGCCTGAATAATGAAGACAGCATTGGCGTAGGTATCTATGTGAACGATGTGACATCGAATAATCGAAAAAAAAACAACATAGTTGCTATTGGAAAATGATACCGGCATCGATGGTGTCGATGACCGCATCGATAGGAACGTCGAAGACACCGATGGAAACGACGTGGGCTTCAAGGGCATCGATGTATGGAAGCGGGCGCCAAGGGCATTGGTGGCATGGCCATGGGCATCGACGGCATGGCCACGGACGTCGACGGTATCGATTGGATCGACTCGGGCAGCAATGGCATCCATGGCATTAATGCCACGGACACAGGCATCGACGCCATGGACATGGGCACCGACGGATTCGACATGGGCACCGATGCCATGGATGTGGGCACTGATGCCATGGGTGTGGGCACCGATGCCATGGACGTGGGCACCGATGCCACAGATGTGGGCACCAATGGCCACCGATGTGGGCATCAATGCTATGGATCCTGGCACCAATGTGGGCATCGATGCCACGGATGTGAGCACCGATGGCCACCAATGGAAAGACCCTGGGCATAGATGGCATCCATAAAATATAGGATGGCATCGATGGGATGACCCCGGCATCGATGGAAGTGCCCCGGGCGATGGTGGCATCGACCCGGGCATGGATGGCACCAAGACAAGGTGTACATCGATGGCATCCATCCGGGCAATGATGGCACTGAAGGCACCCAAGGAAAAATCAGTGCCATGGATGAAAAACATGGACGGCACTGATAGAAACGATGCAGGGAGGATGGCATCAGGGTACCGTGGGGGGAGGGGTACCGATGGCATCTAAGAATTCAGGACGGTCTGAAGGGGGTACCGACGGTAGCGATGGGGCATCGATTGTGCGAGGGTACCGAGGAAATCGAAAGACCTGAACCTACAGGAGCCCTGGCAGCAACGGAAACCGTGGAAGTCCCTGTCCCACTAGCGCTAATAACCAAACAGAGTGTCACTGAGGGACACTCGCAGGCTATGTGTAGCTAACTGAAAAAACAGGGAGAGGGAAGTCAGTTGGCAGGCCAGAAAGGTGACAGGAACAGACTGAAAAAACAGGGCATAGTACTCACCGTGTGTCGAATAAACGTACGTGGAGGAAGACCCGTGCAGGGAAAAGTGTTTGTGAAGTAAAAGTTTAAGTCTTTCCTTGAGGAAAAATTGTTAGAATTTCTCACAGAGCTGCTAACCGCTATGCTTACTGCACAGCGGAAAAAAGAAGACTGAGGGAGACATCTGTGGTTCACAGGGATAATTGCAGGCTGAGCATGCTCAGTGCACTCAGTGTGCCAGTGTCAGTCAAAGCTTTGTAGAAACTTTGACAGAAAAGTTTTCCGTACAGGGCTCCATCCTGTGATGTCACCCATATGTGAGGACTACCATCCTGCTTGTCCTGTGAGAAATACATGCACATATTTCTAAAATAGGTAGGAAAATTACCAGCATTCAATTCATTGACAGATGTTCTTTTAATGCATTGAATATATTCACATGAGTTGCAGGGAAAAGATATATGAACTTTATAAAACAAGTGTATATCGTACATACAAGTTATAAAATACTAGCACAGATCTGCTCACAGACGTCTTTCAAAATGGCAATGTACTGCCATTTTGAAAGACAGCTAAGTTAATGATGGTTAGCATTAATTATATATCTCTGATGAAGGCTCCCTAGTGCCCAAACATTGTCAATGTTGGATATTTCATGGTGTGGAAACATTATCTCTACAATATATGCTTTTTAAGTAGGGCTGGTGGCTAGATGGTCAGTTAAGTAAAAAAAAAAAAAATGTCATGCTTTTTAAAAAATTGTTTTCTTGTGGCGATATAATTTCATTGAGTTTTATTAAATAAAAATAAAATAGAAATTTAAATTATTAATAACATTTTTAGAAAGATGATAGGTTGGATTTGGCATGATACAGTTTAGGGCCTATTGTGGGTGAGACACATTGGATTACATATTGGGCACTATCTACAGTTGATATAAGTCCAAAATATATGTATACATAATTTGAAGAATTAGTGACACTTTTTATATTTTGTTGCTAGTTTGGTAGATTCAGGTAGCAGTCAAACCCTGATTAGACTATTTTTGGTTGGCATAGGTGAGTAGCATAGAAGTGATTAATAAGCTTGATGTGCATGCATGGGGCATTTAGGAATTATCTCAGCGCTTGGCTTAGATTGAAAGGAAAGAGGAAAGGGAGATGGATGATGGTGGTGAAAAGAAGAATCTCCCATACCCTGTTGTGTTGGATAAGGACATAAAAACATAAACTGCCAAACTGGGTCAGACCAAGGGTCCATCAAGCCCAGCATATTGTTTCCAACAGTGGCCAATCCAGCCTACAAGTACCTGGCAAGTACTCAAACACTAAGTAGATCCCATGCTATTGATGCCAGTAATAGCAGTGGCTATTCCTTAAGTCAACTTGATTAATATAATGGACTTCTCCTACAAGAACTTATCCAAACCTTGTTTAAACCCAGCTACACTAACTGTACTAACTACATCACCTAGCAACAAATTCCAGAGTTTAATTGTGCGTTGAATGAAAAAGAATTTTCTCCGATTAGTTTTAAATATGCTACATGCTAACTTCATGGAGTGCCCCCTTAGTCATTCTATTGTCCGAAAGAGTAAATAACTGATTCACATTTACCTGTTCTAGACCTCTCATGATTTTAAAGACCTCTATCATATCCCCCCCTCAGTCGTCTCTTCTCCATGCTGATCAGCCCTCACCTCCTTAGCCTTTCCTCATAGGGTAGCTCTTCCATTCCCTTTATCATTTTAGTAGCCCTTCTCTGTACCTTCTCCACTGCAACCATATCTTTCTTGAGATGCAGCAACCAGAATTGTACACAGTACTCTCACCATTCAGCGATACAGAGGCATTATGATATTTTCAATTTTATTCACCATTCCCTTCCCTTCCTGGACAGGTTTGAGGGAATGTTGGAAAGAGGAGAAGCCATTAATTCTCACTACAGTCCAAAAGAGAAAGGGGGAAGAGCTTTATGAAATACGCCAAGTCTCTTTGTCTTATTAGATTGTAAGCTCTATAAAGCAGGGTCTGTCTTTTTGTATGTTTGTACAGTGCTGCATATGTCATGTAGCGCTATAGAAATGTTTAGTAGTAGTAGTAGTAGTAGTAGTAGGGCTAGGCGACATACTCCCTTTTGAAGGAAGGGAAGTAGTGGACCCTTCAGAGAAGTCATGCAAACCTAGGAGCCAGAGAAAGGATAAAAAGTGGAGGAAGGGGAGAAGTCTCAGAAAAAGAAGATGAGGGATAGGATTTTATTGGAGATTTTCTGACAAAGTTTCCTCATTTTCGGGCTGATACAGTAAAGCGTGGGCCTGCTTGCGCGCTTTTTTACGTGACATGGACGCGTGTTTTAGATGCGTAAGACGGATATGCAATCCAATATACGCTCTACTGCATCCTTAGCACTTGTTGAAAACGACGTGTAACAATTGGCACCCGCCGCATGTAGATGCTATTTTAATGGTGTTTAATGATGTTTAATGACCTTATTAGCTATTCCCCTCGATACAGTAATGCCCGCCCAAAATAGCGCGACTTTAACCTACACATTTTCTGCGTCTTTGCCCTCAATATTTACCACCTACCCTAACCCTGGCGTTAGTGTGGTGCTGTGCTCTTGACAGTCATGAATATCCAACGGACAGCATCAGACAGCATCATGGACTACATGTATATATTGGCTTTGGTGATCTTTTTTCTACGGGTGAGAACGAGATTAAGAAATGCTCTGCGAGCGAATTCTAGACGGCCTATTGGAGACAACAGCCAACTGGAGAACCTGGCACAAAGACTGGAGGAGGTATGTATATGTCTTGTTTTTTTAATATCTAACGATAGCATTTTCTGTCTGGGCGTTTCTGAGGCTCCGCAGGTCCAGCGGATACACGGACGCCTGTAGGGACGCTGGGAGAAGGACGCTGCACTAGCATCTACAATTAGACGTCCCTGAGGCTCCACTTCTATTTTTAAATGAAGTGACTAATCAAGATGTATTAGGTTATGCTGATTTTCTTGTGTTCTTTTTCCCGCAGGCACAGCGGGACAGAGTCGTCCGTGCACAGGACAGGGGCATCGGTAGACCAGGAAGGGCCATCGGCAGACCTGGATGTATCATTCGACCACGGACTACTATCTTTGGCATTTCAGAGCGAGATGTAGTCCAAACCTACCGGCTGAACTCACGGGCAATCCTGTTCCTCTATGAAGATCTGCGCTGCGACCTTGATCCCCTCGCCAAACACCACCATGCTGTGTCAGGGTTGACGAAACTTCTTGGTGCCTTAAATTTTTTTGGTACCGGAAGTTTTCAAACCCCCGTGTCATTACGGTTATGACACATGCCTCCTTCGCACGGCATCTGGCACAGATCTTGAAGGCCATGATGAAGCGCATGAGGAAGTACATCGTATATCCTACCGATCCAGTGGAGCTGCAACTGATCCGCAGTGGGTTCATGGGTATTGCAGGGATACCAAACGTGTTGGGTGCTATAGACTGCACCAATATTGCATTTACCCCCAGGTCGGAGAAGAGAGTTCCTTCCTGAATCGCAAGCACTTCCATTTAATGAATGTTCAAGTGGTTTGCGATGCACACCTTCGGATTCTAAATGTTGTAGCGAAGTATCCTGGGAGCTGCCATGATGCCTACATTCTGGCACATTCGTCTATGGGCACTCATTTCCCAGAGGGGAAGTATGGTGAAGACTGGCTACTTGGTAAGTGACATCGGCTACAGCCTGGGATTCTATATCTGGGATGTCCGGTATACAATATGTGTTCATTTATATATCTGATGTTGTTTTTGATGCATTCCTGATTATTCCCCCTATAGGTGATGGCAGCTATGGCTGTAAGCCCTGGTTGTTAACTCCACTCCAGTCTCCACGCACTGCGGCAGAAAAACGCTACAATGAGGCTCATGGCAGCACCAGAAACGTTATCGAGCATACTTTTGGAGTTCTGAAAGGACAATTCTGATGTCTGGATCACTCTGGGGGAGCCCTGCAGTACAGTGCAGAAAAGGTGGCGAACATCATTGTTGCCTGCTGCATGCTACACAACATTTGTCAGCGGTTTGGTGTGGATGCAGAGGTAGCAGAAGACTTGCCGGTAGACCTACCTGTGGAACCGGCTACTGAGGCGGACAACACTGCATGGGGGAATGATGTTCGATGAAGGATCATCGAAACGTATTTCTCCTGTAAGTTCTTATAGAAACATAGAAATGACGGCAGAAGAAGACCAAATGGCCCATCCAGTCTGCCCAGCAAGCTTCACACACTTTTTCTCTCATACTTATCTGTTTCTCTTAGCTCTTGGTTCTATTTCCCTTCCACCCCCACCTTTAATGTAGCGAGCAGTGATGGAGCTGCATCCAAGTGAAATATCTAGCTTGATTAGTTAGGGGTAGTAGCCGCCGCAATAAGCAAGCTACACCCATGCTTATTTGTTTTACCTAGACTATGTTATACAGCCCTTATTGGTTGTTTTTCTTCTCCCCTGCCGTTGAAGTAGGGAGCTATGCTGGATATGCGTGAAGTATCAGTCTTCTCCCATGCTGTTGAAGCAGAGAGCCATGCTGGATGTCCATCGAAAGTGAAGTATCAGTCACATTTGGTTTGGGGTAGTAACCGCCGTAACAAGCCAGCTACTCCCCGCTTTGTGAGTGCGAACCCTCTTTTCTTCTCCCCTGCCGTTGAAGCAGAGAGCTCTGCTGGATGTGTGAAGTATCAGTTTTTCTTCTCCCCTGCCGTTGAATCAGAGAACTATGCTGTATATGCATTGAAAGTGAAGTATCAGGCTTATTTGATTTGGGGTAGTAACCGCCGTAACAAGCCAGCTACTCCCCTCTTTGTGAGTGTGAATCCTTTTTTCCACATTTCCTCTTGCTGTTGAAGCTTAGAGCGATGTTGGAGTCACAGTAAGCATGTGTATGTTTATTTAATAAGGGTATTGACTCCAGGCAGTAGCCATCATTCTGGCGAGTCACCCACTCTTCATTGGCGGCCTCTTGACTTATCTGTTATACATTCATTTCTACATACTGATATGGTGCTTTCATTGTTGCTCATAGCTCTGCAAAATTTGAGATATAATACTTTTAATGCCTGTACAGTAAGTTAAATCTTGTGTTGTGTGTCTTTCAGGAGCTGTGATACATCCATCTAACCATTTCCCAGCAAGCTGATCCATCCATCTAACCATTTCCCAGCAAGCAGAAATGTCGATTTAATATAACAAATAATTGTGAGACAAAATAGAGTTTGAATTTTCCCTTATCTTCTCTGTTTTCCATTGCATAATTTAGAGTTCTTGAATTGTGTTCCCATTTAATCTTCAATAAGTAGCTTCCATTCCTTTTATTGTTATTACCTTAAGTTATTTCGGCGTCCCTGTGGCTCCACGGGTCCATCCCAGACATAGACGCCTGTATGGATGCCAGGTGAAGGACGCAGCACCAGGCCTTCTTCTGGCACCCACAATTAGGCGTCCCTGTGGCTCCGCGGGTCCATCACAGACATGGATGCCTGTATGGACGCCCCGCCAGGCCTTCTTCCGGCATCCACAATTAGGCGTCCCTGCAGCTCCGTGGGTCCATCACCTGAACAGACGCTGGGAGCAGGTGGCAGGATGCTTGCACGCCACGCCCGGATGGCCATTTTGTTAATGCTTTCCAGCACACAAACAACATGCCACGTGGGAGGTTGCCCAACTTCGCTGAGGGTGATGTCGGGCTGCTGGCCTCCCTCATCATCGCCGACGAATGCCACCTTTACTTCAGCCTTGGGCGCCCGCGATACCAGAACAGGCCGACGAGGCCAGGCTTCATACCCAAGGGAGGTAAGTTCATTGGCCTATGTTGTGGTCGGCAAAGGTCTGGTCTATGTTGCTTGTAAGAATGACACAGCTTATACTTCTAGCTTGCAGGGAAAAATCCAAGTTAAATAACATTTAGTATTTTGGGGTTCTTTTGTATTGCTGTGGGTGAGAAAAGAAAAACTGACACTTGACTTGTTTGGTTTGAATTGTTTTTTGCCTCAAAAGCAAAGTTAAAGTTTTATATCAACTTGTGTTTCCTATTTCTATTGTATTCCTGCCAGGTTGAGGCATTGAAAAAGCGGGCAAGGCGCATCAGGCGGGAGGAGCCAGAGTACCTGCAGGTCCACCGCAGAGCCGAGGAAGGTATGTGCTGTAAGCAATTGTCATGGTTGCCATGCAAGTGGCAAGGTCTTCTTTAGTAATGTCAATAAGAAATTTAATATTTGTGCCGTTTTGGATCTTTGCATGCGCATCTGTGACACTTTTGCTATTTTTGTTTTCAGAGAGCACCACAGAGGGGTCATCAACCACAGAATCAGCTCCTCCAGAAGAACAGCAAGGTTAGCCTTTAATAGCATCAGCATAGTACAACTATGTGGATGTTTAATGCCGTGTGGCACGCCGATCACACATTAGCATTGTTAAATGTCATGCTCACTGTAATACTTGAGGTTAGGGTCCTGTTTAAAATGTCGATAAGTTCTTCTTCCTATCGTTCTGGATGTGTGCATGCGTGACAGCAGTAACTCTTTCACTTTTTCTCTTTTCAGACACATCGGCAGAGGAAAAAGGGGACGATGTACCGCCACCCGACATCATCACCCCCCCCACCAGTTATTCAGGCCCCCCCCCTTATATAAGTGCAAATTATATACACGTCCAAAGTAGGATTATGATGCGGCGATGATGTCACAAAGGGGGAACAATGGGATAAGTTTCCAGATTGATGAAAAGTTTGGAATGTAACATTTCCAGATCGATAACATTTCCTTACATTTTCAAAATGACATTTGCCGTTCCATAGAAATGACAGGTATGGAACCAGCACACCCTGGATACTGATAGGCGCTCTATAACGCCGTATACAGTAAAATCGATTGCAAACGCCTACTGCTTGATAGGCACACTTTTGGCGCCGCTTGGATTTGCATCTAATTTGAATACTGAATCGAGCAGATTGAGAACCAAAATGTGCGCACTTCAAATGAGCGGGCGCCCGACCCTGCCGCACTTTTTTTTACGCATCGGTACTGTATCGGCCCGTTTGTTAGTGAGCAGCAGAAGGATTAGTTAGCAAAATTGCTTACCTTGTAATAGGTGTTATCCCAGGACAGCAGGATGTAGTCCTCACATATGGGTGACATCATTGATGGAGCCCTATTGCGGAAAACTTTCTGTCAAAGTTTCTAGAAACTTTTGACTGGCCCTGTGAGGCCACTGAGCATGCCCAGCATGCCATGATATTCTCTGCCACAGGGGTCTCTCTTCAGTCTCCTATGTAGCAATAAGCTTTAGCAAAAAAAAAAAAAAAAATAAAACGTATCTGACCCAACTCCACGGGGTGGCGGGTGGGTTTCATGAGGACTACATCCTGCTGTCCTGGGATCACACCTATTACAAGGTAAGCAATTTTGCTTTATCCCAGGACAAGCAGGATGCCAGTCCTCAACGAAACCCTGCACTTCTGGGAGACATGCCTCACATCTATCAACGCCCTCCTTTCCAACCTACACCTTGCACTCAATACTTCAAAAACTGAAATCCTAATTATTACTAATCAACCCAGCTTATCCATTCACCAACTGCAACAGAACACTTCACAAAATCTCACACCTCCGTCCACTGTCAGAGACCTAGGAGTTCTCTTAGATACACAACTTAGCTTCAAATCCCACATCAAATCACTCCTAAAAGGGGGCTTCTATAAACTCCAAACCCTCAAAAAACTTAAGCCTCTCCTCCACGCACATGACTTCCGTACCGTTATGCAAACCACTATACTATCAAAACTTGACTATTGCAACTCACTGCTAATAGGCCTTCCAGCTTCCACAATCAAACCCCTCCAAATCTTACAAAATGCCATGGCTCGCATCCTTACAAACTCAAGAAAGACTGATCATATTACTCCCATATTACAAAACCTCCACTGGCTACCAATCACCTATCGCTCTCAATACAAAATACTCACTATCATACATAACACGCTATATAAAAATAACTCCCCCTGGATCGAAGATATGCCACACTTCCACCAGGCCAACCGTCCTACCAGAAACTCCCTTGCGGGCACCCTCCACACCCCTTCACTCAAAATTGCTCACCTCACAAACACCAGAGCGAGAGCCTTCTCCATCGCCGGCCCCACCCTTTGGAACTCCCTCCCCACCGAGCTCCGACTAGAACCTTCACTTAATCAATTCAAAAAAGGAATCAAGACCTGGTTATTTAAACAGGCCTATCCCAACGCCTCTCAACCCTAGCATTTGACTTCTCCTCAACACTCATTATTTCCCTCTCCCTCGTACAGTGTCCCCCCGCCCCCCTACACACCCTCCCTCCCTCACCACCCCATCCATATTATGGCTTCCTGATATTCAGTCACCACCTCTCCTTCCCATCGCCACCCCCTGCCCCCTTGTACAGTTCCTACCCCACCCCGCCTCCCCTATGCGCTTCATCCCCCACCCCCGCGCCACCCCCCACTTTGTCGTCTCTTGTATATAATTAATTTATGTCCAACCTGGTTAACCACATGTAATCTCATTTAATAACTGTGGCGCCCGTTGGCTCTACAGTAAAGTTGTCACCTTTTAACTTCCTATCCTTCCTCCATCTATCATTGTAATTTCCTTTCTCAGTTATCTGTAAACCGACATGATGTTTGTTTTTTTTTACGAATGCCGGTATATAAAAGTTATAAATAAATAAATAAATAAATATGGGTGATTAGCAAGCTAGAGGCTGAGTCATTTTGTAGTGAAGCAATAGTGAAGTATTGTTGGTGAAAATGAGGCAGCCGAAGATCACAGCAGATTGGATATAGAAGGAGTTGGGATTAAACTGGAAACAAGTTCTTTAAAACAGATTGTATGTAGGCTTAATCTTTTCGCCCCTGCTTGTCCAAACAGCAATGAGCTGCAAAGGTTTGAAGCGAACTCCATGTTGCTGCTTTACATATGTCAAGAATTGGCACTGAACGATATTGTGCTACTGAGGTTGACATTGCTCTTACTGAATGCGCTTTTACTCGCCCTTGGAGAGGAAGGCCTGCTTTTTCATAGCAAAACTGTATGCAGTCTGCTAGCCAGTTGGATAGAGTATGTTTACCCACTGCTTTTCCCGGTTTGTTTGGATCATAAGATACAAAGAGTTGAGAGGATTTCCTGTGGACTGCAGTACGGTCTAAGTAGAATGCTAGCGCACGCTTACAGTCCAAGTTATGTAAGGCCCATTCTCCTGAGTGGGAAAGAGGTCTTGGAAAGAATGTGGGTAAAACTATGGATTGGTTCAAGTGGAATTCCGTAACTACCTTCGGGAGGAATTTTGGATGTGTTCGGAGAACCACTCTGTCATGTAGGAATTTTGTATAGGGTGAGTACGTGACAAGTGCTTGTAACTCACTAACTCTTCTAGCTGATGTAATGGCTATGAGGAAGATAGTCTTCCATGTGAGAAATTTAACATCATAGGAATTCATGGGTTCGAAAGGAGAACGCATGAGTCTTGTTAAGACCAGATTCAGGTCCCATTGTGACTGGTGGCCGAATTGTTGGTTGAAGTTGAGTTAAACCTCTCATAAACCTGCTGACAAGAGGTTGTATGGATATTGGTGCATCTCCCATCTTGTTATAGTAAGCTGAGATTGCACTTAAATGTACTCGTACAGATGAAGTCTGGAGACCAGAATCTGAAATATGGCATAAGTAGTCTAGTAGAAAAGTTGTGGGGCAGGAGAAAGGGTCAATGTTCTTTGCCATGCACCACAAAGTAAACCTTTTCCATTTGGAAGAATAGTCCTTTTGTGTTGAAGGTTTACGTGAAGCTATAAGCACTTGAGAGACATTAGTTGAAAGATTTAGTGGTTATAAGATCAAGCTTTCAACATCCATGCCGTTAGGGATAGGGATTGGAGGTTGGGATGGCGCAACCGACCCTGATCCTGAGTTATGAGAGTGGGAGTTACACCTAGGCAAATTGGATCCCTGATCGAGAGGTCTAGAAGTGTGGGAAATCATACTTGTTGAGGCCAATATGGGGCTATGAGTATCATGGACCCCCTGTCCTGTTGTAGCTTCACAACAGTTTTGGTTATTAGCAGTATCGGAGGATACGCGTACAGAAGGCCTGAGCTCCAAGAGTGAACAAAGGCGTCCTTGGCTAGTTGGTGATTCTGTCTGTATAGAGTACAGAATGTGTCCACTTTGTGATTCAGGTGTGATGCAAAGAGGTCTATTGTTGGTTGTCCCCAATGTTAAAATTTCCTGCTACTAAGGGATCCAGGGACCATTCGTGTGGTTGGAATTGACGACTGAGTCGATCCGGGACTACATTGTTAGTGCCTGCCAGATAAGTGGCCTGGAGAAACATTGAGTGTGTCAGGGCCCAGCCCCAAAACTGTGCAGCTTCTTGACAAAGGAGATACGAACCCGTACCTCCCTGTTTGTTGATGTACCACATGGCTACTGTTTTGTCCGTTTGGATCAGAACAGTTTTGTGTGAAAGGCAGTCCTTGAACGCATGCAGCGCATAACGTATAGTTCGAAGTTCCAGGAAATTGATTTGAAATGTTGCTTCGAGTTTTGTCCAAGTACCTTTGATTTGGAGATTGTTTATGTGAGCTCCCCAACCCAAGGTGGATGCATCTGTGGTTAAAATTATCTGTGGGATTGGTTTTTGGAAGGGTAGGCCCTTGTGCAAATTGTCCTTGTTCACCTACCAAGGTAGAGAAGAACATAGCTGGTGGGTCACTTGAATTGGAGAGGACAATGGTTGAATGGCTTGGATCCATTGTGATCTTAAAGTCCATTGCGTTACCCTCATGGCTAACCTGGCCATAGAAGTGACATGAACTGTGGATGCCATGTGGCCTAGCAAGGTTAGAAACTGATGAGCTGTTGCTTGTTTCTTTGAGTGAATCGAGTTTGCCAGTAGGGAAAGTGTTTCTGCCCGATCTTCGGGTAGAAAAGCTTTTGAGAGGATGGTGTTCAATTCTGCTCCTATGAATTGAAGCAGGTGAGATGGAGTGAGATGGGACTTTTGATAATTGATGAGAAAGCCCATTGAGTGAAGTAAAGTAATTGTTCGACTGAGAGAAGCCAGAGCTCCTTGTTGAGATTGACTTCTTGTTGAGATTGACTTCTGATGAGCCACTTTCCTTGTGCAAGTGTGCTGCTATTACTGCCAGACATTTGGTGAATACTCTGGGAGCAGAGGCAAGTCTGAATGGCAGTACTCTGTACTGGAAATGTTGATGACCCACCATGAAGCGCAGATACTTGTGATGAGGAGGGAATATTGGAATGTGAGCGTAAGTGTCTTGAAGATACAGAGAACAAAGCCAATCTCCTGTTTGAAGAAGGGGAAGCATGGTACCTAGAGAAACCATCTTGAACTTTTCTTTCTTTAGAAATTTGTTGAGATTTCTGAGATCTAGGATGGGACGTAGGCCTCTGGTTTTCTTTGGAATGAGGAAGTAACGGGAATAGAATCCTCTGCCCTGCTGAGTCCAGGGCACCGGCTGTACAGCCCTGGCTCTCAGAAGGGTGGATAATTCTACTTGCAATTGGGCTATGTGATTTTCTGTTAGTGAAAAAGTCTCGGAGGAGAATCTCTTGGAATTGAGAGGAATTGAGTTGGTAACCTCGAGATATTATTGCAAGTACCCATTGGTCTGTTGTTATTTGTAACCAAAGTAGGATACTCGGCCTCCTACTGGAAGATCTGGATGAGGATTGAAGAGATGGCTTCGGTCTCTGGGAAAGGCCTCAAAAGCCAGCAGCCAGTCCCATCTGTGGCGGAGGTTGAGGCCTAGCCGCCCTAGGTTGTCTGAGCTGAGCTCTTTGTTGTGGCCTAGTAGACCTGGCTTTTCTGCCAGGCCTTCACAAATCCCTCAGACACACACTAGACGACCAAATACCCTTTGTGAACAAAGGATCTCCATTCTAACTTCAAGATCTGAATAAGAGCCTACCCTGCTCTTTAACTGTTGTTAATTAGGGATGTGAATCATTTTTTGACGATTTAAAATATCGTCCGATATATTTTAAATCGTCAAAAATCGTTAGAGGCGATATTTAATAGGAATTCCCCTGATTTATCGTCAAAAATCGTAAATCGGGGGAAGGGGAGGGGAGGGGGAGGGCGGGAAAACCGGCACACTAAAACATCCCTAAAACCCACCCCGACCCTTTAAAATAAATCCCCCACCCTCCCGAACCCCCCCAAAATGTCTTAAATTACCTGGGGTCCAGTGGGGGGGTCCCGTTGTGATCTTCCACTCTCGGGCCACGAGTGCGTTGATAGAAAATGGCAATATGGCCATATGGCAATATGGCCATATGGCCGGGGCCATTTTAGCCATATGGCGCCATTTTGCCATACAGCAATATACGGCCGGCGCCATTTTTCATTACGGCAACACGATTCGAGTGCAGGAGGTCGTTCCCGGACCCCCGCTGGACTTTTGGCAAGTCTTGTGGGGTCAGGAGGCCCCCCCAAGCTGGCCAAAAGTCCCTGGGGGTCCAGCGGGGGTCTGGGAGCGATCTACGCTCGTGACGTCGGGGACAGGAACCAAAATGGCGCCGGTGCTACCTTTGCCCTGTCATATGACAGGGCAAAGGTAGCACCGGTGCCATTTTCTATCAACGCACTCGTGGCCCAAGAGTGGAAGATCACAACGGGACCCCCCCCCCTCCCACTGGACCCCAGGTAATTTAAGACATTTTGGGGGGGGTTCTTGGGATGTTTTAGTGTGCCGGTTTTCCCGCCCTCACCCGATTTACGATTTACACGATATTTTAAAAAACAAAACCGCGACGATCCGATTCCCTCCCCCCCCAGCCGAAATCGATAGTTAAGACGATCGATCACACGATACACATCTCTATTGTTAATATCTTAATCACTACGTTCCTTAGACATTTTTGCTTTCTAGCAGTCTTGCTTCCAAGTTTACCACCCCTGTTGAATGTAACTTTGTTCTTCCTATTTTTACCTATGGTTCTTGTTACAGTTCCCCCTTTCGATGTAAACCGATCTGATATGGTCCTCAACCATGAAGGTCGGTATAGAAAAGTGTTAAATAAATAAATAAAATCTTCCCCTTGATGTTGGAGGGTAATAACGCCTCTGTCATTCTTTTCTTTGAAGTCGACGAGATGACTGTGTAGCTGGATCCTGTGGAATCAATGAAAGTTGACGCAGGGTTTCTGTATGCTCTTTCAATTGAGCAACCGCATCTTGTACCTTGCGACCAAAAAGGTTATCACCAAGACATGGGAGGTCAACTAATTTTTCCTGGACTTCAGGCCTGAGGTCCGAGGCTTTAAGCCATGCCCAACGTCTAGCACTTATTCCAGATGCCGCCACTCTGGATGCTGTCTCAAACCCATCATAGGCAGCACAGACTTTGTGCTTGCCAGCCTCAAGTCCTTTGTGAATAATTGCTTGGGCTGCTTCTTGATGTTGTTGTGGCAATGATGTTATAAATTCTTGCATCTGTTTCCACAGATTTCTTTGATATTGAGTCATGTATAATTGGTAAGATGATATTTTAGTATTTAACATGGCTCCTTGATAAACCTTTCTTCCCAGGGAATCCAAGAATCTGTGATCCTTTCCTGGGGGAGTGGAGGAATGTGGTCTTATCCGCTTTGACTTCTTTTGTGCGGATTCTACCACCACCGATTGGTGTGGAAGCTGTGTTTTTTAGTAGCCAGGAACAGACTGCACCAAATAAGTTGTGTCCATTCTCTTATTTACAGCAGGCACTGAGCATGGGTGCTCCCAAAGTCAATGCTGTAAGTCCAGGAGGACGTCATGGACAGGTATGGCTACTACTTGCTTTGGAGGATCCACAAATTGGAGAACCTCCAACATTTGTTGCCTTGAATCTTCCTCCGTCACCAAGGTAAAGGGTATGATGTCCGCCATATCCTGGATGAAATTTGTAAAGGATAAATCCTCCGGTGGAGATTTCTTCCTTGGGTCTGGAGGTGAAGGATCTGACATAAAATCTTCAGAGGAAGTGTCTGTATGCCCATCATCCCAAGTATCGTATGGATCTTCTTGATGAGGAGATATTGGAGAAGATCTAGGTGGCCGAGAAAGCCCTGAAGGACCCGTTGTGGGTCATCGAGGGGTATCCCTTCAGGCCGTTCTTCTTGGGGCTTGGGAGGAAGAGCACCAACTATTTCGTCAAATCTCTTCATGAGGAGTTCATATAGTACTAGCTCTGGATGCCCTGGGTCCCCAGGTGTCATTGGCATCAATGGCAACGGGACTGGCATCGAAGATGGTGTCGGTGTCATCGATGGTCGTGCCGGTATCACTTTAGGCTGTGGTGCCGGCATTGGTGTAGGCACCGGCATCGATGGAATCGTCGGCATCAGTGTAGGTACCGGGATCGACGGAATAGTTGGCATCAGTATAGTCACTGGCTTCGGTGGGATCACCAGCATCGGTTCGGGTGCCGGAGTGGACATCTGCTCCTTAAGGGCTTGGAGCACTACTTGCCGGATGAAATCAGACAATTCCTGCGGAACAGCTGGTGCAAGCAGAGCAGCTGAACGCGGTGGCAGTGGAGGTGTCGATACTCCTTCCACAGAGGCCTGTGGAGGTTCGACTACTGGTGTTTCTTCGCGAGGTGAAGGCCCCAGCATCGAGGATAGCGGTGTTTCCTGAAGTTTTAGCCGCTTAGCGGTCGGTTCCTCTGGGGAGAAAAGCCCCGTCAGTGTCGATGTCTATGACGGTGTTTCAGTCAGTGTTTGACTACTGACCTCGTCGATGCTATCGATGTCGTTAGTGATGGATGGTCTCCCGACCCCTCCGGACGACGTTTTTTCAATATTATTCGTTTTGAGACTCCGGCCGGAGACGATTTTGTCGATGTCGAGGGAGAAGGCAAAAGCTGTAGAAGGAATAGATGCTCCATCTTCTCTTGGCGAAGTTTTCTTCCCTTCGGAGTCATTTCTGCACATTTAGGGCAGGTTGTGACATCATGTTTGTCCCCCAAACAAAGGACACACTCGAGGTATGGGTCTGTAATGGACATTTTCCGATTACAGATAGGACATTTTTTTTAAATCCGGTAGCCATTTTCAATCAACAGCCGTCGATGAAATGAGGGAAAAATTATGAGAGAAAAAGTTTTTACTCAAGGAGTAAAAACGAGACTACAATTACTCACCAGCCGGTGGAAATCTGAGAGATCCCTTGTGGGAGAAAATGAATGAGAAAATAAGTGACTTTTAGTCAGCAAAACACTGTGAGAAAAACTCACAAGGCTCCTGCTCCGCGATGCCTACAGCAGTGTGAAAAAACAAAGACTGAAGAGAGACCCCTGTGGCAGAGAATATCATGGCATGCTGGGCATGCTCAGTGGCCTCACAGGGCCAGTCAAAAGTTTCTAGAAACTTTGACAGAAAGTTTTCTGCAATAGGGCTCCATCAATGATGTCACCCATATGTGAGGACTGGCATCCTGCTTGTCCTGGGATAAATTAAAAGAATTGTTTATGAAAGTGGTGTTAAGAGAAGGGAAGAAAGTAAATAAAAACCAGAAATTGATTCAAGCTGGCATGTTAAATAGAAGGGGGGTGGATGAAAAAGAGAGGCGAAATCCTCCAAATGGTGGTTCTACAAGTTTTTTGTAAAGATCTATTGGACACAGAACATAACAATCCATTAGCAGGGCATTCAGGAGTATCCAATTTGTTGGCTCACCTCTTACAACAATTCTTCTGGCTGGGGATTTACAGAGAGGGAAGCAATTCTGCTCTTCCTGTCCAGAGTGCCAGTTAGTCACAGAAAGAAGGAAGCTACAGGCCCCTTGATCCCTTTATCATTAGTTAGAACCCCTGGAGTGCATATAGCCTTATAGATCATAATAAGGCAGGATATCAATACATACTAGTGGTTGTAGATTATGCCACTATGTATCCCTGGGCTGTCCTTCTAAAGAATGTATCTATGAAGTCTATAGCGTGAGAGATAGTGAACATTTTTTGTGAGGTAGTGATCCTCCTAGAAGTGCTGACAGACAGAGGGTCTCTCTTTAAATCTAGCCTGTTTATGAAAATATGTGAGCTCTTCCAGATTAAAGTCCTCTGAATGTCCACTTATCACCCCTAGACCAATGGGTTAGTAGAGAGTTTTTTGGTTTTTTTTTATTTATAATTTATTAATTTTCTCAAAAAACATTTACATGTAATAAGAAAAGGAAAATAGTGTGTTACAAACGTAATACATAATTCCATACACTTCAACCATTAAGAAGAAAAAATAAATTTTTGTAACTAACACATACAGACCCCATAATCGTTGGGGAGCCTTTCTTCTAGAATTATTTCAAGGAAATTATAGAAATTACGAGAATTCCATAAACTTGAGAGAAAAATCTATTCCATTATACCAAACTTTAACTCCTAAATAAGGGCTTTAATCCTCTCAGCCACTTTTGTCTTGAAGAAAAGTTTCTAAATGCCCTGGGTCCACGAAAATAAACTTATTCCTTTGATAGGAAATCATGCACTTGCATGGATATTTTAGAAAAAAGGTGGCCCCTAGGGCCAAAACCCTCTGTTTCATTAACAGAAATTGTTTCCTTTTGTGCTGGGTTACCCTAGACACATCAGGAAACATTTGCAATGTTTGTCCACAAAAAACATAGTTTTTGTTAAGGAAATATTTCTGGAGAACCAAGTTCTTGTGACTCTCTAATGCAAATACAACTACTAATGTAGATCTTGATTGGATGTTATCCACCGATGCCTCTAAAAAGGATGTAGTAGAGAGTTTTAATCACACTTTGAAATAAGAAGTTTGTTTCTGTAGGTTCTAGGGACTAGAAGAAAACAATACCTTTAGTGCTGTTTGCTATCCAGGAGATGCCCCAAGGCTCAATTGACTTTTCCCCTTTTGAGCTGATGTTTGGTATGCAACCTAGAGGAGTGTTGTCTATGATGAAGGAAGGCTGAGTAGGGGGAGAGGAGGAGGAGGAAGAGAATATAGTGAGCTATGACTGTAGGCTAAAGTAACATTTGAAAAAGATATCTGAGTTGGCACTGTGGAATTTGTTCCAGGCCTAGGGGAAAAAAAGCAGCTGCTTATAATAAAGGGGCACGTTTGAGGGAATATGAGATAGATGAGGTGTTACTGCTACTGCCTACCTCACATAATAAACTATTGACTAAGTGGTGGGGAACATATAAAGTGGTGGGAAATTTAGGTCCTGTAGATTATGAGGTCCAGAAGGAGATGAACAGGAGAAAGATTTTTCATATAAACCCGTTAAAACTGTAGGTGTCTCAAGAGGCCCTGAAGATTGTGGAGCCAAGTAATAAGGAAGAGTTAGGCCCACAAGTGGGGGAAGGGCAGATTAGGAATAAAATTAGAGTAGGCTCTGGGTTCTCCCAACCACAGAAGATGCAGGTGAAGCAATTTTTGGACTAGTTCCAAATGGTCTTCAGTTCTCAGCCAGATAGGACCAACCTTATAGAGCAATGACTAGTGACAGATTGTGGAGTGGTGGTATGTCAGCAGCCCTACCAGTTAACGGAAGCAAAGAAGAAAGTAGATAAACAGGCCAGGGAGATGTTGGCCCTTAGGGTGATATAGGAGTCCTGGCGTGCCTTGGCTAGCCCCATAGTGTTGGTTTTGAAGTAGAACAGGACCAAAAGTTTTTGTATTGATTTTTGGGGTATCAATATAGTGTCTAAATTTGATGCCAAAATTAGATGAATTACTAGACTGCTTGGGGCAGGCCCAATTTATTACAACACTGGATTTAGCCATAGGATACTTATGGATTCCCTTGACTAAGGATCCAGAGAAAAGATGGTTTTCAAAGGTATAAGCCATAAAAGATGTCCTAGGCAGAACACAAAAAGCAAGTATTACCTTTTGGGGTTTTATAGTGTAATATAGGAAGTTTATAATCTCGATTTGCTAAACTAGCAATGTCCCTGACAGAGCTAACTACAAAGACATCCACAAATCTTGTACTTGGAAACCTGTGAGAGGGAGTTCAGAAATCTGAAGAAGCCATTATGTAAGGAGCAAGTGTTGCATGGTATAGATTTTACTAAAGATTTCATTCTTTAGACAAATGCTTTAGAACTAGGTTTAGAAGCTGTATTATTTCAAGATACACAAGAGGAGGAACATCCAATATTGTATATCAGTAGGAGAGAAAGAAACTATTCTGTCACAGATAAAGAGTGTCTAGCAATTAAATAAAAATTGAGTCTTTGAAGTTAATATTGTTAGATTGAAAGATGTCCTCCCAATAGAATTTAATAAACAGCTGATTATAGATCTTGACAAAACAGTAAATTGTTGGTATGAAACAAACCTGACTGTGCTTGATGAACTGGCCCCTATTAAGAAAATTTCTGTTAAAAAAATAGGTGGGTTAGAACTTTCCCTAGGAAGTCAATGACTTCAAAAATTGTAAGAGGGAGTTGAGGCAAAGAGAAAGATGTTGGAGAAAAACCAGATCACAAGTTAGTTTTAAACGTTTTAGAATACTTTTGACTAATTAGACAAGTTTTAACACAATTGAAATTAATTTTGAATTTAGAGAAAACTGTTTTTATCATTTTAGAGAGGAAAAGGAGAAATGATGAAAGAAAGCCAAGCTTAAATATTGATAATAAGATTGAAATAGTAAACATTACGAGAAATTTGGGTTTTTATGTCGACACAGAATTTAATGGGCAAGCACATATCGCCAAGAAAGTGAAGGAAGGTTATTATAAATTAATGATGTTGAAACGTCTTAAACCTTTGCTTTCCCAAAAAAATTTTAGAACAGTATTACAGGCCCTGATATTTACAGGACTAGACTACTGCAACGCAATGTTACTGGGCTTGCCAAAAAGTACTTTACGACCTTTGCAGATTTTACAAAATACCGCCGCACGTATATTAACGAATACAAGAAAGAGGGAGCATATCACTCCAATTTTGAAAGAATTACATTGGCTCCCGATTGAACAGAGGATAATCTTTAAAGCTTTATGTATTATCCACAAGATTCTGTATGGAGAAGGGACAGACTGGCTGAACGCAGCAATAAGATTACACATACCACAAAGTAATTTGAGATCATCAAACAAAGGTCTTCTCGTGATTCCGAATATTAAATCTGCCCACTTATGCGAAGTCAGGGAGCGAGCGCTATCAATCGCAGGCCCCAAAAACTGGAATGAAATGCCCACTAACCTGAGACTACAGCAAGACAAGAAGAAATTTAGGAAAGATCTGAAAACATGGTTATTCCAGCGAGCATTTGATGCGGAATAAATGGCAGGGTTCCCACGAAAGCAAGTAGAATCTCTTGAAGGGCAACACTTTTATTTTATTTTATTCTACTTTTAATTTTACTTTTAATTATCTTAACCGTATCTGTAAGTTATAATTTTATACTCCTAGGTTTTATAATTCATATTTAGATGGCATTTTAGAAGTTTTAATTAATTTACTGTCTTTTAGTGAATTTTATATTTATGAGAAATTGTAATTTTTCCTCTCTCTATGTTAATGTAATGTAGAAATTGTGAACCGTAGAGATGGACTTTGTCTAATCAATGGTATATAAAAACTGTTTAAATAAATAAATAAATAAATAAATAAATAAATATAGATGTATGACTAATGAAGCCAAAAAATAATATTACGCAAGGAAAATTCATGCTACAGGTTTCAATAGTAGATTATTATTTTCTACAGTTAAAAATCTGATAAATGCTCCAAAACTTAAATGGAATGTATCCACCTTGCCTTTTAGTGGCAATGAATTTGCTGATTTCACCCATATTACTTAGTAACATTATAATACAGACTAATAAAGCAGAATTATATTAGGAAAATTTTGCAGACGTGTCCAGTATTGAGATTCAACATACCATTGCTAGAGGAAACCCATCTTTTTGCAGACTCAATCCCATTTCAATGGCCCTTTTAAAAAGCATGAAGAAAGAAATTTCATCTAATCTTGTTAAGCTAATTAATCTCTGCTGCGCCCTCAGGCCCTGTTAGGAGCGTGGAGGCGCGGTCCCATCTAAGGTAGGATGTGAGCCCTTGGGCCGCGGCACGGCTCAGGGAGGAGCCCCAAGACGCACCACGGGAGGTGAGCTGGTACAAGCACGGGTGAAGCAGGAGTGAGGCTGGAGAGAAGACAAGGTGAGAATTATCTGGAACAGGAACTAGGCAGGCTCAGCCCTCCACTGGACCTACATGCATCAATGAGATCATAAAAACATAGGAACAGGCCATACTGGGTCAGACCAAGGGTCCATCAAGCCCAGCATCCTGTTTCCAACAGTGGCCAATCCAGGCCATAAGAACCTGGCAAGTACCCAAAAACTAAGTCTATTCCATGTTACTGTTGCTAGTAATAGCAGTGGCTATTTTCTAAGTCAACTTAATTAACAGCATGTAATGGACTTCGCCTCCAAGAACTTATCCAATCCTTTTTTAAACATAGCTACGCTAACTGCACTAACCACATCCTCTCTGTCAACAAATTCCAGAGTTTAATTGTGCGTTGAGTGAAAAAGAACTTTCTCCGATCAGTTTTAAATGTGCCACATGCTAACTTCATGGAGTGCCCCCTAGTCTTTCTTATATCTGAAAGAGTAAAAAACCGATTCACATCTACCCGTTCCAGACCTCTCGTGATTTTAAACCTCTATCATATCCCTCCTCAGCCATCTTTTCTCCAAGCTGAAAAGTCCTAACCTATTTCTCCTTATCATTTTGGTCACCCTTCTCTGTACCTTCTCCATCGCAACTATATCTTTTTTGAGATGCGGCGACAAGAATTGTACCCAGTATTAAAGGTGCAGCCTTACCATGGAGCGATACAGAGGCTTTATGACATTTTCAGTTTTATTCACCATTCCCTTTTTAATAATTCCCAACATTGTTTGCTTTTTTGACTGCCGCAGCACACTGAACCGACGATTTCAATGTGTTATCCACTATGAAGCCTAGATCTCTTTCTTGGGTGGTAGCACCTAATATGGAACCTAACATTGTGTAACTATAGCATGTGTTCTGTCCCCAGCAGTGGGTACATGTTTGTAGCTGTATATATTGTAGTTTAACTGTATTTAGAGAGGTCCTCCCTTCTGAGGATTCTTAATACTAAAACACTATTTGTAACCATCTCTTTCAGGAAACCATGCTCCACAGAGGACGTAGCCCTAGCGTTCGATAACATTTCCAATAATCTCAACCTCACCAACCCTGACACTGCGTTTCACTCTTGGAACAATCTCACCACTACAGCAGCCAATGATATCTGCCCTCTTGTACACAAAGAAATACCCCTCACGCAAACTGAGAAAAAACCATGGTACTCAGCTGATCTAAAAGAGATAAAGCAGAGCCTGAGGTCCAAAGAACGAGCATGGCGCAAACAACCCTTCCCCTCACATACAGCTGCTTACAAACCCCTACACATCTATCGTCAAGCTATCCTCCAAGCTAAACGTGATTTCTATTCTGTAAAAATTCACGACTATCAATACAACCCAAATGCCTTATTCGCATATGTTGCAGAACTTACACACCCCACTACCCCGACACACTACGAAGCAAACGCCAGTGAGAAATGCGAAGAACTGGCATTGTACTTCAAGAACAAAATCACAAACATCCTCCTTTGTTTCCCTACCAAACCCTCTCCCATCACTCCCCTCCCCAACGACAATAAGATCGACCTCGGGTCATTAGACCTCACGTCAGCCAAGGAGATCGAATCCATTCTAAAAAAGATGAAACCAACTACCCATATCTCGGACACCACCCCCGCTAAAACCCTCCTCTCTATCACATCTACCATCACAAAACCCATTGCTGACTTAATAAATTGCTCCATTACTTTCGGAACTATCCCAGACACACTTAAACTTGCAGTCGTCAAACCTCTCCTCAAAAAACCTACACTTGACCCCACAGACCCAGCTAAATACCGGCCCATATGCAACTTGCCCTTCATCTCCAAAGTCCTTGAAAAGGTAGTCAACACTCAGCTTACTGACTTCTTAGAAGACCATAATATCTTACACCCCTCACAATTTGGTTTCCGTAAAGCCCGCAATACTGAAACCTTACTACTAGCAATGATGGACATCATCCTGAAAGGCATGGATCATGGAAAGTCATACATACTGGCCCTCCTAGACATCTCGGCAGCCTTCGATACTGTCAACCATCAAATCCTAATTACCCGCTTAGCAGAGATAGGCATTTCTGACACAGCCCTCTCCTGGTTCTCCTCATATCTAAACCACAGAGAATACCTAGTAAAAATTGAAAAGTATGAATCCACACGCATCCCCATCACACAAGGCGTACCGCAAGGATCTTCCCTATCCTCCACCCTTTTCAACATCTATCTCCTGCCCCTATGCCATTTGCTCTCCGACCTAGGCCTAAATTTCTTCTTATATGCAGACGACGTGCAGATCCTTATCCCCATACAAAAATCCCTCAACGAATCCATGCAATTCTGGGAATCATGCCTAGCCTCTATCACATCATTGCTATTGAACCTCCATCTAGCTCTAACGCTGCAAAAACAGAACTCCTCTTTATCTCCAACAACCCGGACCATATCCCCCATTCCACCCTGCACTCTACACTGTATAACAGCCACTCCCCACACCCAAACGCAATTCGTTAGAGACCTAGGCGTCTTCATAGATCAACACCTGAATTTCAAACCCCACATCAAATCCCTCCTAAAAGGGGGTTTCTACAAATTAAATATCCTCAGAAAACCTAAACCCCTCCTCCACACTCATGATTTCCGCACAGTACTACAGACAACCATGCTCACTAAACTGGACTACTGTAACTCCTTCCTCCTGGGCCTTCCCGCCTCCACAATCAAACCCCACTAGATTCTGCAAAACGCCATGGCCAGGGTCATAACCAATACCCGCAGAAGGGACCACATAACCCCCATTTTAAAGGACCTACACTGGCTGCCCATCAACTTCCGTATTCAATTCAAAACACTGTCCATCCTACACAGTTCTTTACACAAACATAATTTCCCCTGGCTAGAGGAAATGCCACGTTTCCGTTCATCAGAACGCCCCACGAGAACTGCCCTTGCTGGAACCTTACACACGCCATCCCTCAAAACTGCCCACCTGGCCCTCACCAGAGAAAGAGCCTTCTCGATCGCCAGCACCTCCTTATGGAACTCTCTCCCCACATCTCTCCGCCTAGAGCCATCCTCATATAAGTTTAAAAAAGGTCTCAAGACATGGCTCTTCAAGCAGGCGTACCCTGACACCAACCAAACCTAGACAGCTACGCTTTTCTGTACCCCTCTGTTCTTTCCGGTTCCCTTACACTGTACCCCGGCCCACCCTCCCCCCCAGATCCTGCTTAAGTGACTGATGCTAAATTGCATCTCCGTCGATAACCGCCTTGCACCTTCCCTCCCTCATACCAATGCACTTCTACCCTGAACTTCTTTCCTATTACAGCTGTTTAATTATTTCAGGTATATTAATTATAGACTCCACCACCAGCCTTCTTCATATCCTCACTTTTAATTTTAATTTAATACAGGTATATTATGTACATAGTGTTATATTTATAGCTTTACTATTCAAATTCCTTACCTTAGGTCACCTGACCACTTTCTACAACTCCTCCAAGTTCAATATACCCTTGTTACATGTAACTTTATACTTCCCTCTCAGTTATAATATTTTATCCCCTGTTATCTCTAAACTGATGTGATATGCTTATGAACGTCGGTATATAAAAATTCATAAATAAATAAACCCATGATAAAAATCTGTGAGCCTTTGCCTTCAAGAGGAGCCTTTGCCGTTAAGAGAAGCTCCCTCCCCTCTCCACTTTCTCTCGCTATAGGAAGAGCTTGGATACCCCTCAATCTAACTCGAGTCTTCCTAGGTACCTTATAGGCTCAAGGGACTGCCCTTCATGCTCCCCCTGTGTTACATGGTTCTTAAGCTCGCTGCCATTGGACCTTGCCCCCTGCCCCCAGCTTGTGGAGGTGTTTCCTTTAGCAGCTCACGAGAGTTCAGTTTACTCCATGTGTGCTTCTGAGCCAGCAGCGCTCTGTAATACCCTGTGAAAAGATCAGGTTTTTTACCTTCTCTCTTACTGCCTTCTTCTAAGGACTAAATAAGCCTCATAATTCCTCATGCTTCCTACCTCTAACATAAACCAACTACTGCAACACAAGAGACTCCCTTCCCCCTTCTCCTGCCTCGTCTCCAGTTACCAAAGATCTTTGCCTAGGAGCTCACGTTTGAAATGCAACAATTGTAAGTTGAATTTACCTGTACAATAAATAATTTCAAACTTAAAGAATCTTTGTCTTGAGGACTGATGGGAGAGAAAGTTTAGCTGCCTGAATAGGAAAAAGCACAGATATTTACCTGATTCAGAACAGTAAAAAAACCCGTATCAAACAGGAAGATAGTGAAAAGCCAGTGAACTGAAAGCATTTTTTAAAGAACTGTATACAGTGCAATGAAATAGGAACTCCATCCCCAAAGCACAGTTTGTGACAGGGAAGTCTACATTGAGTAGAAATCGTTAAAGGTGAAGAATTGTTAAAGGCACCACCTTGCACTTGAATAAGCCTTCCACACCCTTCAGCTGTGGTGAGAGGCCAGAGAATCAAATATAAAAACCCTAAGGCTGTGAAGATTTATAATTTCGGAACTGACTTTCAGTCTGCAAAGAATTAAAGAAGCAAGCGCAGATGTGAAATGAGCCTATACTGCAAGCAAGATATACAAAAAGGTGCAAATAAAGCATTTTAACTCCATGCAACTGCCGCCAGAACTCAGACTAGGACTTAACGATAGTCTTTAAGCCCATCCAAGCTTTCCTCTTGCCAGGCAAGGAATTTCTCACCTGTAAGCAGCTCGCCCCTCCCTTTGCCACTGCTCCTGTAGACTAGAAGCAGAGAGCAATTAGTAGCCATAGATACCAGATCCTGCTGACTCCAGGGATGGGGAACAGAAAGCCCGGAGGCAAACTTTCATGAGGTGTTAGCTAGCTTTGTTCCCCTGCTTCTAAAGCATTCAAATGTTCATCCCTCTTAACTCCAGACTTGGTGACTGCCAGAAGCTTAGCATGAGCAGACCTGATCACTGTTAAGAAAGAGACATTGCTGAAGCAGCAGCGCAGCAGGCCACCTCTAAACAGCTAGCTGGAACCATGGGACTAAGAGATGACACAGAGCAAAAAGGGGAGAACGTTGACGGCGTGGTACACGTGGGCAACAACGACATAGGAAAATGTGGGAGGGAGGTTCTGGAAGCCAAATTTAGGCTCTTAGGTAGAAAGATTAAATCCAGAACCTCCAGGGTAGCATTCTCTGAAATGCTCCCTGTTCCACGCGCAGGTCACCAGAGGCAGGCAGAGCTCCGGAGTCTCAATGTGTGGATGAGACGATGGTGCAAGGAAGAGGGATTCAGTTTTGTTAGGAACTGGGGAACCTTTTGGGGAAGGGGGAGTCTCTTCCTAAGGGATGGGCTCCACCTTAACCTTAACCAGGGTGGAACCAGACTGCTGGCGCTAACCTTTAAAAAGGAGATAGAGCAGCTTTTAAACTAGAACAAAGGGGAAAGCCGACAGTCGCTCAGCAGCGCATGGTTCGGAGAGATGTATCTTTAAAGGATACTAATGATGCATTAGAATTAGGGCATCCCGACAGTGAGGTTCCAATAATTAGAAAAGTAGTCCAACTGCCTGTAACTAAAAACTCACCTGAGCTAAAAAATTCTAACTTATCCCTATCAATTAAAAAGCAGAATAAAAATACAAACAAAAAACAAACTTTGAAATGTTTGTATGCTAATGCCAGAAGTCTAAGAAGTAAGATGGGAGAATTAGAATGTATAGCAGTAAATGATGACATAGACTTAATTGGCATCTCAGAGACATGGTGGAAAGAGGATAACCAATGGGACAGTGCTATACCGGGGTACAAATTATATCGCAATGACAGAGAGGAGCAGTCGGGAGGAGGTGTGGCGCTTTATGTCCGGGATGGCATAGAGTCCAACAGGATAAACATCCTGCATGAGACTAAATACAAAATTGAATCTTTATGGGTAGAAATCCCTTGTGTATCAGGGAAGACTACAGTGATAGGGGTATACTACCGTCCACCTGGTCAAGATGGTGAGATGGACAGTGAAATGCTAAGAGAAATTAGGGAAGCTAACCAAATTGGTAGTGCAGTAATAATGGGAGACTTCAATTACCCCAATATAGACTGGGTAAATGTATCATCGGGTCACGCTAGAGAGATAACGTTCCTGGATGGAATAAATGATAGCTTTATGGAGCAATTGGTTCAGGAACCGACGAGAGAGGGAGCAATTTTAGATCTAATTCTCAGTGGAGCACAGGACTTGGTGAGAGAGGTAACGGTGGTGGGGCCGCTTGGCAATAGTGATCATAATATGATCAAATTTGATTTAATGACTGGAAAGGAACAGTGTGCAAATCCAAGGCTCTCGTGCTAAACTTTCAAAAGGGAAACTTTGATAAAATGAGAAAAATTGTTAGAAAAAAACTGAAAGGAGCAGCTCCAAAGAAAAAATGTCCAAGAGGCGTGGTCATTGTTAAAAAATACCATTCTAGAAGCACAGTCCAGATGTATTCCACACATTAAGAAAGGTGGAAAGAAGGCAAAACGATTACCGGCACGGTTCAAAGGGGAGGTGAAAGAAGCTATTTTAGCCAAAAGATCTTCATTCAAAAATTGGAAGAAGGATCCAACAGAAGAAAATAGGATAAAGCATAAACATTGGCAAGTTAAATGTAAGACATTGATAAGACAGGCTAAGAGAGAATTTGAAAAGAAGTTGGCTGTAGAGTCAAAAACTCACAGTAAAAACTTTTTTAAATATATCCGAAGCAGAAAGGCTGTGAGGGAGTCAGTTGGACCGTTAGATGATCGAGGGGTTAAAGGGGCACTTAGAGAAGATAAGGCCATCGCGGAAAGATTAAATGATTTCTTTGCTTCGGTGTTTACTGAAGAGGATGTTGGGGAGGTACCCGTAATGGAGAAGGTTTTCATGGGTAATGATTCAGATGGACTGAATCAAATCACGGTGAACCTAGAAGATGTGGTAGGCCTGATTGACAAACTGAAGAGTAGTAAATCACCTGGACCGGATGGTATACACCCCAGAGTTCTGAAGGAACTAAAAAATGAAATTTCAGACCTATTAGTAAAAATTTGTAACTTATCATTAAAATCATCCATTGTACCTGAAGACTGGAGGATAGCAAATGTAACCCCAATATTTAAAAAGGGCTCCAGGGGCGATCCGGGAAACTACAGACCGGTTAGCCTGACTTCAGTGCCAGGAAAAATAGTGGAAAGTGTTCTAAACATCAAAATCACAGAACATATAGAAAGACATGGTTTAATGGAACAAAGTCAGCATGGCTTTAGCCAGGGCAAGTCTTGCCTCACAAATCTTCACTTTTTTGAAGGAGTTAATAAACATGTGGATAAAGGTGAACCGGTAGATATAGTATACTTGGATTTTCAGAAGGCGTTTGACAAAGTTCCTCAAGAGAGGCTTCTAGGAAAAGTAAAAAGTCATGGGATAGGTGGCGATGTCCTTTCGTGGATTGCAAACTGGCTAAAAGACAGGAAACAGAGAGTAGGATTAAATGGGCAATTTTCTCAGTGGAAGGGAGTGGACAGTGGAGTGCCTCAGGGATCTGTATTGGGACCCTTACTGTTCAATATATTTATAAATGATCTGGAAAGAAATACGACGAGTGAGATAATCAAATTTGCAGATGACACAAAATTGTTCAGAGTAGTTAAATCACAAGCAGATTGTGATAAATTGCAGGAAGACCTTGTGAGACTGGAAAATTGGGCATCCAAATGGCAGATGAAATTTAATGTGGATAAGTGCAAGGTGATGCATATAGGGAAAAATAACCCATGCTATAATTACACGATGTTGGGTTCCATATTAGGTGCTACAACCCAAGAAAGAGATATAGGTATCATAGTGGATAACACATTGAAATCGTTGGTTCAGTGTGCTGCGGCAGTCAAAAAAGCAAACAGAATGTTGGGAATTATTAGAAAAGGAATGATGAATAAAACGGAAAATGTCATAATGCCTCTGTATCGCTCCATGGTGAGACCGCACCTTGAATACTGTGTACAATTCTGGTCGCCGCATCTCAAAAAAGATATAATTGCGATGGAGAAGGTACAGAGAAGGGCTACCAAAATGATAAGGGGAATGGAACAACTCCCCTATGAGGAAAGACTAAAGAGGTTAGGACTTTTCAGCTTGGAGAAGAGACGACTGAGGGGGGATATGATAGAGGTGTTTAAAATCATGAGAGGTCTAGAACGGGTAGATGTGAATCGGTTATTTACTCTTTCGGACAGTAGAAAGACTAGGGGACACTCCATGAAGTTAGCATGGGGCACATTTAAAACTAATCGGAGAAAGTTCTTTTTTACTCAACGCACAATTAAACTCTGGAATTTGTTGCCAGAGAATGTGGTTCGTGCAGTTAGTATAGCTGTGTTTAAAAAAGGATTGGATAAGTTCTTGGAGGAGAAGTCCATTACCTGCTATTAAGTTCACTTAGAGAATAGCCACTGCCATTGGCAATGGTTACATGGAATAGACTTAGTTTTTGGGTACTTGCCAGGTTCTTATGGCCTGGATTGGCCACTGTTGGAAACAGGATGCTGGGCTTGATGGACCCTTGGTTTGACCCAGTATGGCATTTTCTTATGTTCTTAAGGGATGAAAGCAGTGAATCGAAGAGATTATATGTACTAACAAAGGAAGCTATGCAGAGATTTGAGACAAGAAGACAGGGGCATAAAAATAGGATAGAAAGAGAGAAGGTCTCAGAAATCCCTACCAACCTTAAGTACCATATAGAACAGCTGAAGTTTCGTTCCCAAACCTATTGGCTCATCACAGCAGAGTATCTCAAGTTTATTTATTTATTTATTTATTTCAGATTTTTATATACCGGCATTCGAGACAGCAGTCACATCATGCTGGTTCACATAAAACAGGGGTGCATAGTAAACATAACTATAACAAGGTGTTGAAAAGGCAGTTACATAAAACAGGGTGATACGAACTTGGCTGAGAAGGAAGAGAAAGGACAGGTTATTAATTCACAAATATCAAACAATAGAAGATATGGTTAACCAAGGTGTAGTTGGAGATTAGTTGACTATGTTGGCGTCCGGGAAAGCTTGTAAGAATATCCAGGTCTTTAGTCTTTTTTTGAATGTTGAGATGCATGTTTCTGTTCTGAGATTTGGGGGGACGGAGTTCCATAACGGTGGAATGGCTGTAGAGAAAGCCCGGTCTCTTAGTGTGCAGTGTCTGGTAGATTTGGACGGTGGTACCTGTAGCAATCCCTTGTATGCATCTCTTGTCGGTCTCGACGAATTGTGTAGTCGGAGGGGGATCTGTAGGTCAATGGGTGCCAGTTGGTGGATGATTTTGTATGTGGTGAGAATGGCCTTGTATAATATTCTAAAGTGAATAGGTAGCCAATGGAGGCTCTTTAGTATGGGGGTTATGTGGTCCCTTCTCCTGGTATTTGTCAGAATTCGTGCAGCTGCATTTTGCACCATCTGAAGCGGTTTGGTGTATGAAGCGGGAAGGCCGAGTAGGATAGTGTTACAGTAGTCTAATTTTGAAAAAATGATTGCTTGTAGAATGGTTCTGAAATCTTGGGCATGGAAAAGAGGTCTAATTCTTTTCAGCACTTGTAGTTGGTAGAAACAGTCTTTGGTGGTTTTGTTAATAGTGGATTTGAAATTCAGGCGGTTATCAATTAGGACTCCTAGGTCTCTCACTTGCGTGATTGTTGACGTGGCTTGTTGTGCAGAGGTGATGGTGCTATTTTCTGAGGCGATGAGCAGGAGTTCAGTTTTGCTGGAATTTAATACCAAATTTACGCTGGTGAGGAGGCGTTTAATTTTTTGAAGGCATGTATCCCAGTAAGCCAGAGTTTTTGCGAAGGAATCCTTAATGGGTATCAGAACCTGGATATCGTCCGCGTAAAGGAAGTGTTTGAGGTTGAGGTCGGTGAGAAGTTGGCATAACGGTATAAGGTAAATGTTAAATAAAGTAGGAGACAGGGAGGACCCCTGTGGGACTCCTACTGATGACGGATGTTGAGAGGATTCTTTGTTCTGTATCTTGACCTTGTATCCTCTATTGCTGAGAAATGATATGAACCAAGATAGTGCTGTGCCTGAGATGCCTATGGAGGCTAACTGGTTAATGAGTAAAGAATGATTGACGGTGTCAAAGGCTGAAGAGAGGTCCAGTAGGATCAGTAAGAAGGCTTGCCCTTTGTCGAGGCCCAGGATAAGGTGATCTGTTAAGGAAATGAGGAGGGACTCCGTGCTTATTGTTTTGCGGAAACCGTATTGTGATGGGAATAGGAGGTTGTTTTCTTCAATGTAGTTTGAGAGTCGGGTGTTCACCAGTTTCTCCATAATCTTAGCTATGAAGGGAAGGTTGGCGATTGGTCGGTAGTTGTTTGGGTCATTAGGATCTAGATTGGGTTTCTTGAGTAATGGTTTGAGAGAGGCCAATTTTAGGTCATCTGGGTACGAACCTTGTGTTATTGAGCAATTTATGATGTCTGACAGGGATTTGGAGATGGAGTCAGGAATTGATAGAAGCAATTTCGAGGGGATGTGGTCCGAAGGGTGAGAGGATGGTTTCATTTTCCGTAGAATACCTTGGATCTCGATGGAAGAAGTTAGTTCCAGTTCTTCTAAGCGGGTATTTTTGAAGGCGGTCTGAGGTGGTGTTAAGGAAGATGCGGTGTTAGAGGGCAGCCGAGATAGTAGATTGCTGATTTTGTTATTGAAAAATAGCGCTAGTTCTTCCGCTTTAGATTTGGCTTGGTTGATATCGGTTTCTGATGGTTTTATTTGAGTAAGGTTAGAGACGTAGCTAAAGAGGGCTTTAGCGTCGAAGATTAGGTGGTGGATCTTGGATGCGTAGTAGTTCCTTTTGGATCTTAATGTATTGGATTTGTATTGGTGAAGAGGAGATTTATAGGTAGATAGAGTGATGGTGCATGGGTTTTTACGCCATTTAGCCTCATTTTGTCTTAGCAATAATTTAAGTTTTCTTAGCTCTAGGGTGAACCATGGTTGTCTTTTGGACGAGTTGGGGTGAGGTTTTTTTGTTGTTAGAGGGCATAGCTTGTTGGCTATCGATTCCGTGATGTTGTTCCAAGATCGAAGCGCTGAGTTCGGGTTGGTGAGGTCTACTTGGGTGAGATGTGATAATAAGTGATTGCTAAGATCTTCTGTGGTGCATGTTTTCCTGTAAGTGAAGCAATGTGAGGGTATGCAAGTTGGACTAGTATCTATTATTGAGAATGAGGAAGTTATAAGTGAGTGATCTGACCATGGTACCTTCGTGCAGGTTGGGTGCTGGACCAGTTTGATTGCTGTGTTGATGAAGATAAGGTCTAACGTGTGTCCGGCTTTGTGTGTAGGTTTGTTAACTAGTTGAGTGAAACCTAAAGCGGAGTATGCTGTGAGTAAGGCTTCGCAGTTGGGTGATAATGTAGAGTTGTCGACGTGCAGGTTGAAGTCACCTAAGATTATCGCTGGGGCATCTAGATTGATAAGGGAAGTAGTTAGTTCGACCAGGGGAGATGCGTCTGTTTCCAGTAAACCTGGAGGAGCGTAGAGAAGTAAAATTTGGAGTTTGTCTGACGAGAAGAAGCCAAATTCGAGTTTTGAGTCGGTATTGGAGGAGTGTTGAGTGAATCTGAGGTCCTTTTTTTGGCTAGGAGGATTCCTCCTCCTTTTTTTTTTCCCCTGACGTGGGATGGAGAAGAAGTTGTATGTCTCTGTGGGTAGTTGGTTAATTATTGCAGTGTCTGAAGGTTTGAGCCATGTCTCCGTAATTGCGCATATGTCCGGTTTCACATCGATGAGATAGTCGTTTAGTATTACTGATTTTTTAAGTTCTTAACACGAACTAACACTGTAGAAAGCCTTGAAAAAAAAGGACGCCAACAGAATTTAGACCAAATACGCCAGAGAATGGTAATAGATACCATTACCAGTGAAGAAGCAAGCGATTCAATAAGCGAGGTCAACTCTCAGCACTCTTACACCTCTAAGTATACAATGGGATCCGTAAGGTCATATGGGTCAAGATACTCGAACCGTTCTCAACTCAGCTCAGTCGCCCTCCAAAAGAAAGCAGAGTCTCGAGCAGCCAAAATACGCATAAAGTATGCTGAACAAGAAGCAGCCCTTAAAAGAGAAGGGCTCAGAATAGAAGAACAACAGAAGGCCGCTGCTACAGCTGGTGTTGCTACAGCTGCCGCCGAGGCACGCAGAAAGGCTGAACTAGATATCGCCTTGGACTTGTTGCAGCAGAAAAGAGAAGCAGCAGCCCTTGAAGCCGAAACTAAGGTATTCGATGCAGCCCTGGACCAAGGCGGTGGGGAGGACCCACTCAGCTCCATGACCCAGCAGGACACGACCCAGCGGATGCTTGAGTATGTCACGGCTCACCCTCCAACTCACGCCAGCGCCAAAACGCCGCCTCCCTCAAAGCAATTCTCGCATCATGGGAGAACACGCTCCCCTCACAAATGCCTGCCTTGACCAAAGAAATCGGACCTGAAACGCAAAATGCCATGAATACTAAACACCATGGCAGTGATCCACCGGCTCTAAATCACATGGATGCATGGCAGTTAATTCACACGCCAAGCACATGCCCCAAGAAAAACTCTTCCGTGCAACCATGGATCCCAGCGTCCTGTGGGGATTGGAAATGAGAAAGAACTAGGCAACTACACTCAAGAAGGGCTCCAATTGAGTACCCTGTGCCAAAACAGGAGACAATTGATCAACCACGTCCCGCGCCAATGTACAATAAAGGTGACGTGCAGAGTCAACCACAAGACACCCACCCATCAAGACCTACTGCCTTTCAGAACGAGCCTTCAGAAAGAGAAGACCTAGCAAGGTACATGACCCTCCGGGAATTGATAACCGCAGGGCTTTACAAGTTCAACGACCACCCTGAGAGTTACAGGGCATGGAAATCTGACTTCCAAGATGCTGTGAAGGATAAGAGATTGACTCCGAAGGAAGAGATAAATTTAATGGTAAAATGGTTGGGACGTGATTCGGTCAAACACGTGAAAAGATTAAAAAAAAGTCTACCCATGTGATCACTTTAAAGTGCTAGAAGAAGTATGGGAGAGACTTGAGCGATATTATGGGGACCTAGTTGCCATAGAGAATGCTTTGTTCGAGAAAATGGAAAACTTTCCAGAAATATCCAGTAGAGATAACCGAAAGTTGCAAGAATTGGGAGATCACCTCCGAGGTGGAGACAGCTAAGGCTGAACTCATTTATCTGAGTCTCAACCTCCTAGACACACCACGAGGCATGAACACAATCACGAATAAACTGCCACGTGATATACAAGATAAATGGGTGTCCCATGGTGCACGGTACAAAGAAGACCACAAAGAGTATTCACCTTTCCAAGTCTTCACAAAGTTCATACGAGATTTAGCAAAGCATAGGAACAACCCTAGCTTCTCCTTCAGTATAAATGAAATACACAGAATCAGCCACCGAGTGAGCGAGAGGCCAACCAATAAGCATAGCAGCAGCAGGAAGCCCATTTCTGTGCACGAAACCGAAGTGTCACCTGCAGCACCTACATCAGATCAACTTCCCAGTATGAATAGAGCAGAGGATCCAGACCGACGGTGTCCAATATACAAGAAACCTCACCCACTTAGAAAGTGTTGAGGATTCAAAGGGAAACCTTTAAAAGAATGCAAAGAACTGTTAAAAAGGTACAGAATTTGCTACCAGTACTGTTCTTCATTTAACCACATGGCTAAAGACTGTAAAATAGCCATTAAGTGTTTGGAGTGTGGGAGAGACCAACATGATAGCGCCATGCACCCTGATGGAGCAAAACTTCAACCTTCGGGAACCTCACACCCTAGCTCAAACCACGGCGGGGAGGAAACGGCAGGACAAACGACAGAACCTGAAGTGATCCCCAAATGCACACAAGCGTGCGGGAGAAATAGCAACGGGAAATCCTGCACAAAAATATGCTTGGCTAGAGTGTATCCCAAAGAGCAACCTGAGAAGGCAGTCAAAATGAATGCCATCATAGATGAGCAGAGCAACAGATCCCTGGCAAGGCCAAAATTCTTTGACTTGTTTGATATCCATGACCACTACTCTCCGTACAACCTCAAAACCTGCTCAGGGGTTACCCAAGTGACAGGGAGGAGAGCAAGCGGATATGTAATAGAAGTGATAAATGGCAGCAACAAGTCAAACTTGCCCACGCTCGAGTGCGACCAGATGCCTGACAACAGATATGAGATTCCTATACCAGAAGCCGCTTGGCACCATTCTCATCTAAAGTTCATAATGTATCAGCTCCCACCATTAGATCCGAAAGCAGAAATCCTGTTGTTATTGGGCAGAGACACACCAGTACTGATCAAGGTCCTGGAGATATGTGATGGCCCACAAATCGCTCCCTATGCTTACAGACTCGCCTTGGGATGGGTAATAGTCGGTGATGTCTGCTTGAATCAAACAAGGAGACCAAGCATTCATGCATACGTTACGAGTGTCTTAGAGAATGGGCGTCCTACTCTATTTGAACCATGTCCTAACCATCTAAGCACCAAGGAGATCTTAAGCTGCGAGGAACTGAATCTCAATTCAGCTACCAGTCAGATCACCTCCCTATCAGATGTAGAAGAACATCTAGGAGACTCAGTGTTCAAGTCACCAATAATGACGACAAACCTACTCTTTCTGTAGAAGACAAAGAATTCTTAAGAATTATGAATAAAGAGTTCTTTATAGATGAATTAAATAGCTGGGTGGCTCCTCTACCATTCCGGACACCCAGACCTCGACTCCCGAACAACAGAGAACAAGCACTCTCGCAACTTATGTCACTGCAGAGAACTCTGGTAAGGAAACCGGAGATGAAACAACACTTCATTAACTTCATGAACAACATGTTGGACAATAGCCATGCAGAGCTAGCTCCACCATTAAGGGATAATGAAGAGTGTTGGTACTTGCCTACCTTTGGCGCATACCACCAGCAGAAACCGGGCCAGATCCAGATCGTCTTCGATTCCAGTGTGCAGTTTCGTGGAATCTCACTCAACAATGTGCTTCTCACGGGACCTGACATAATCAATAACTTGTTAGGAGTAGTGATCTGCTTCAGAAAAGCAGTTGCTGTGACAGCCGACATCCAACAAATGTTCTACTGCTTTGTCGTGCACCAAGACTACAGAAATTACCTAAGATTCCTGTGGTACCGCAACAACAACATCAATAAGGAGATCGTGGAATACCGGATGCGAGTGCACGTCTTCGGTAATAGTCCATCACCTGCAGTAGCCACATATGGGCTCAGAAGGCCAGCCCAAGAAGGAGAAAAAGAATACGGCACAGATGCCAGACACTTTGTAGAAAGGGACTTCTATGTAAATGACAGACCAAAGTCCTTACCTACTGCAGAGGAAGCAATTGATTTAATAAGGACGACACAAGCAATGCTGGCAGGCGCCAATCTAAGGCTCCACAAAATAGCCTCCAATAGTTCTGAAGTAATGAGAGCATTTCCTTCAGATGATCATGCCAAAGACTTAAAGAACTTGGACCTGAGAGTGGACACACCTCCTCTCCAACGAAGCCTTGGATTAAACTGGGATCTAAAGAGAGACGTCTTCACATTCCAAGTCTCAACCCAAGATAAACCGCATACTCGCCAAGGTGTCTTGTCCATAGTCAACAGCCTGTATGATCCACTGGGGTTTGTGGCTCCAGTCACGATACAAGGAAGAGCCTTGTTAAGAGAGTTCTCATCAAGTACTACTGAGTGGGACACCCCACTACCCCAAGCAATGGAGCCAGAATGGGAAAAATGGAAGAGCTCCCTAAAAGTGCTTGAACAGCTCCACATACCACGCACATATGTCACAATACCACTTAATACAGCCAGCCGCGAAGAGATCTGCATTTTCTCTGACCCATCTGTGAAGGCCATAGCTGCAGTAGCCTTTTTGAGAGTGACAGACGCAGAAGGAATAGTGCGTGTGGGTTTCATCTTCGGCAAAGCCAAGTTAGCACCACAGCCTAACCACACCATACCACATCTAGAATTGTGTGGAGTGGTGCCAGCAGTGGAAATAGTGGAGTTAATAACAGCCAAAATGGACATGCAAATTGATGTTATCCATCTTTACACGGACAGCAAAGTAGTACTGGGCTACATCTACAACCAGACAAGAAGGTTCCATGTATATGCTCAACTCTGGGGTTCAGCCACTCAGATCCGCTCCGACTGTGGAACTAACGTCGTGGGAACCTGTAAAGAGTTGAACATTGCATCTGTTAAGTGACTATCCTACCGTTAAAAGGTACCTTTGTGATCAGAAATGTACGTGGATATTCAATCCACCCCATTCTTCACACATGGGAGGCTCATGGGAGCGAATGATCGGGATGGCATGCCAAATTCTTAACGCCATGTAACAGAAACCAAGCCAACTCAACTCACCCATGAAGTCTTAACCACCTTTCTGGCAGAAGTGGTAACCATCATAAATGCAAGACCGCTAGTTCCAGTTTCATCTGACCCTGAGTCGCCACTGATCCTAACTCCAGCCATGCTTTTAACGCAAAAGACTATTAACATTCCTGTACCACATAGAGACTTTGACGGCAAAGAGCTATACAAGCGTCAATGGAAACAAGTCCAACAACTTGCCAACTCCTTTTGGAGTCGTTGGAAGAAAGAGTACTTGTCAAATCTCCAGTATCGAAGCAAGTGGCAATCCAATAAGCCCAACATCCGAGAAGGTGGCCTCGTCCTTCTCAAAAACAGCCAAGCCCAACGCAACAGCTGGCCTCTGGGGCTCATTGTCACGACTTATCCTGGAAACAATGGACGTGTTCGCAAGATTGAAGTAAAGACTGTGAACCAAGGGACAGCCAAGATCTTCTACAGGCCCATCAATGAGGTGGTGCTACTCATGACGCATGAAGAGACTTGAACTCCGTGGACCATTGTCCACTTCAGAGACTCTTTTTTTCTTTGTGTTGTCTGTCTCTCGTTTCAGCTTGGTGAAACCCCTTGAAGAAGACATCGCCTGGATGACTGAGACCGAGATGATCGTGAACCTCCCTGAACGTCAAAGGATCCAGTTAGAGTGAACTTTACACTGTTGCATAATGATATAAAAACTGATATAGTAGTATCTTGCAATACCAGACGGGGAGTGTTCTGTCCCCAGCAGTGGGTACATGTTTGTATCTGTATATATTGTAGTTTAACTGTGTTTAGTGCAGTCCTCCCTTCTGAGGATTCTTAATACTGAAACACTATTTGTAACCCATGATAAAAATCTGTGAGCCTTTGCCTTTAAGAGGAGCCTTTGCCCTTAAGAGAAGCTCCTGCCCCACTCCACTTTCTCTCGCTATCGGAAGAGCTTGAATGCCCCTCAATCTAACTTGAGACTTCCTAGGTGTTTTATAGGCTCAAGGGACTGCCCTTCATGCTCCCCCTGTGTTACATGGTTCTTAGGCTCGCTGCCATTGGACCTTGCCCCCTGCCCTCAGCTTGTGGAGGTGTTTCCTTTAGCAGCTCTCAACGAGAGTTCAGTTTACTCCATGGTTGCTTCTGAGCCAGCAGCGCTCTGTAATACCCTGTGAAACGATCAGGTTTTTACCTTCTCTCTTACTGCCTTCTTCTAAGGACTAAATCAGCCTCATATTCCTCATGCTTCCTACTTCTACCATAAACTAAATCCTGCATCACAAGAGACTCCCTCCCCCCTTCTCCTGCCTCATCTCCAGTTACCAAAATTCTTTGTCTAGGACCTCACATTTGAAATGCAACAATTGTAAGTAGAATTTACCTGTACAATAAATAATTTCAAACTTAAAGAATCTTTGTCTTGAGGACTGATTGGAGAGAAAGTTTAGCTGCCTGAATAGGAAAAAGCATGGATGTTTACCTGATTCAGAACACCATGGGTTATTTTTCCCTATATGCATCACCTTGCACTTATCCACATTAAATTTCATCTGCCATTTCAATGCCCAATTTTCCAGTCTCACAAGGTCTTCCTGCAATTTATCACAATCTGCTTGTGATTTAACTACTCTGAACAATTTTGTATCAGATCCAGCAATGCTATGCTGATCTCGAAAATAGCTCTCTGGCCACTTGCTAGGGAATGACAAGTGTGTGAGGCCAGATGGAGGCTGAAGGCAGGAACATGAAGACTTGAACAAAGACTTAGGATAGTTGGAGGATTCAGACGTAGACTTGGATACTTAGATGAAGACTTGGATACTCAAACAAGGACTCGGGATACTTAGAAGACTCAGGGCTCAGACAAGGATTCAGGATACTCAGGAGACTCGGACAAGGATTCAAGATACTCAGAAGACTCGGACAAGGATTCAGGTTGCTCGGAAGATTCAGGCAAGGATTCGTCAGGCGAAAGTACCGGGTGAAAACTGCATTGCAGAGCATCCTACACAGCGCACATGGCTAGTTGCGGACCGCACTGAAAGCGAAGCAGACTCCAGGCGAAGACGTGGAACTTGAGACTGGAACATGACGAAGATTCAGTACAGGCCTGCACCAGGGCGCACCCTACACAGCTGCCTGTGGCTGGTCACAGACCAAGCTGGAGCGCAGCAGGTTCTGGCAGTCTTAGGCATGGATGGAAGCAGGCACAAGGGAACTCCATGGACCAGGACAAGATTCAAGACTCTGGATACTCAGAAGCAAGGCATTAAAAACAGAAGTCACTTGGAGGCTTGCGCTACAGACGAGAAGACGGCCTTGTACCACGAAGCGCCCAACACAGCCATCCCATGGGCTGGTCATGGACCACGACATGACATGCCAAGAGAGGTGGACAGATGAGGGACTGGGGAACTGTACGAAGAGCTGAAGATGAGACGGACGAAGTCAAGACAGGAACATCGGACGACAGGAACAAGGAGCAGGGCACCTCAGGACTTGGGACATCGGGACACGGAAAATCTGGGACATCAGGAACAGAAGACAGGCAACAAGGGAGCGCCAACGAGGAACGAGACCAGGGACATCAAGGAGATGAAGTTCAGGAACACGAACAACATGGAACGAAGATCCATCGAGGCAAAGGAGGCCATGGAAGACCTGGAGCGGATGGAAGATCACAGACACTGTGTAAATCTGATCCAAAGGCACTGAGGAACAGCAGCAAGGCCCTTTTAAAGGGCTGAAATGGAATAGGTAGATGACATCACTCCAAAGGGCCATGGGGCTTTTCCCGCCACTGGCCTTTTAAATGCCAAGGTGAGGCATGCACCTATGCCTAAGAGGAGGCAGCAGAGACTGCATCGGCAGCATTCCTACCATATGGGAGGCCAGGTGAACGGCGGCCTCCCCACTGCTTAGAAGAGGAAGACAGGCAGGCACCAGCAGGGACGGAATCCCTGCCGCTTGAGGACCCTGGCAGTGGCTCCAGCCGCGAAGAGGAAAGAACGACGGCAGTGATCCCCTGCCGCACGAGGGAATCAGCGGCAGCAGTCTGGGCAGCAGCGCTAGGCCGTGGACAACAATGGGGTGCGCGGCAGCGGGCTGGCCAGAGAGAAGGTAGGGGACTGCCGGAGGCTATCGTGGGCAGAATCCTAAGAGTACTCTCTACTCAGACCCCCTCCTCAAGCCTCTTTCAGAAGGGTGAAGGTATCACTCCATACCATCAGGGGGGAATCAAGGGTCCAAGGACAGAAGCTGGAATTTCTTGGCGAGGAACTGTAGCGATGGAGATACTTGTAGCTGAAGACATGGTAAAGAAGGTCGAAGATTCAGGCAAGATGTAGACAAAACACTAAAGACATGAAATAGGCAAAGTACAGGATTTGCAGGACACCAAGGCTTGCATCTCACATTCTAGTAGTCAAGGTGGCAAAGATCAAAGATAAGGAGCCCAGGATGAACAGCAGGCACAGATGAGGGTAGCATCTTGGAATAGGACCGGTTCTTGTTTCACAGTAGTCAGAACAAGAGTGGAAAATAAGCAAGCATCATCTTTGCGGAGGTAGCATGGTAAAGACGGATCAGACTTCAAGCTGGATTCTATAGGTGTGAAGTTGAAACTCCAGCAGAGTAAGTAGATGAACTTTCAAGTGCCAGCTGCGTTTGGATAGGCAGTGGTACCAGAAGAACACGGATGGAAGTCCAAAGAACATAGCTCAGTCAATGAAGAGCTGATCCTGGAGGCAACTTTTACCTTAAAAAGATGGTTGATTCAAGGCTGAAGAAGGCAAGTATGAAGAAGCTCAGGATTGCTGCTTCCAGGCTTGCAAGACCAGATGAGAGAAGTCTCTATAGTTTGGTAAAGAGAGAGTTGTATCTTGGGAAATCCAAGAGTTACCACAGACTCTCACAGGTGGTGAAGTCATTCTCAAGGAACTTGATGGTCAGTAGGTGTCGCTGCGGCACTTATGCAAGGAACTGTTTTGTTGAAGGGGATTACCCAGATGACTGTGAAGATGAAGTTCCCTTTAGGACTGAGTCAAGGAGCCACTTAAGATGGATGAAGTTTCAAGAGACAGGCTCGAAGACAGCAGAGGATTCCAATGGTACACAGTGAATCCCCACAGATGGACAGTCGTGCAGCCGATGGTGAACAACCCTGCAGAAATAAGTCACTGGTGGAAGACACAGGAGTTGGCAAATACTCAGTGACCTCGTAGAGCTATACGGAAAGCTTTCTGGGGTGATGGACTGAAGATAACTGCATGAGTTCTCATGGATCCAAGGATAGTAGAGTTGAATCACCATGTGGTCTCACGGAAGACAGGGTCCCACCAGGAAGATCAACAGCACGGCAGAGCAGGCATACAGGACAAGCTGGAAGGTGGTAGTTGCAGTCCATAGCCTGGCAGCGAGACAGACCGAAGAGCAGATGACAGGGAATCAGGACCTTCCAAATCCTGAATCAGCAGCACGGAATACTGCAAGATAGACACTGGTGGAAGACGGCGGAGAGCTCAGAATGCATGGTAGCTTGCCATGACGATACAGGGTGGAACCCACTTGCACGGAGCAAGGGCTGGATTAAGCTGTGGATTCAAAGTGACTCGCCGTGTTGACACCATGAAGGAGAAGCACAGGAAGGTGACGTCTGTGAAGAACTGGCATGGAATCCATGGCTAAAGTCACCACTTGCAGACGCGGAGAGAAGCTTAAGTTGAAGACGGCCCCAGGGCAAGTACCAGGACAGTACAAGCAGGGACTGGGTTGGGATTGAGGAGATGAAGACAGATCTAGGGTGCAGGCGCCTCCTGCAGATTGTACAAACCCAGGACCCAGAGTGTTGATGTGGCGTATGCTTTAATAGGACATACTCCCTGATGCTCGAAGACTCTTGACATTGAAGATACTGGATGCTGGATGTGGAACCTGGGTGCAGGCACCTCCTGCAGGTCGTAAGGAACCCAGGGGGAAGTATCGACATCGTAGTGGGAAGAACGGAGATGATCTCTGGAACAATGGCAGGTGCCTCCTGCAGGTCGTGAAGGTTCCAGGAAAGGTTGGACTCTGAGATAATCTGGATGCAGGCGCCTACTGCAGGTCATGGGATCCAGACAACTGTAGAGGAAAGACACAAGCAGCAAAAGAAAAAAAATTGGCTAAAGCTAGTATAAAATGTCCAGTAAACTGGGAGCAAAATTTCTGGGCAAAATCAGGTTATCAGAGGATCCAGGAACTAAGGCAAAAAATTCTCTGGGCAAGGAGCAAGTAGAGAAGTGTCCAGGAACTGAAGCAAAAACTTCTAGGCAAAATCAAGACTAATAAAAATGTCCAAAAAACTGGAGCCCGTCACAGGCACAGCTTACCGAAGTCATGGCCTTCGGATCCTGTTGCGGAGAACGTCCTCAGGCCTTGTTAGGAGTGCGGAGGTGTGGTCCCATTTAAGGTGGGATGTGAGCCCTTGGGCCGCGGGACAGCTCAGGGAGGAGCCCCAAGACACACCGTGGGAGGTGAGCTGTAACGAGCATGGGTGGAGCAGGAGCTAGGCTGGAGAGAAGGCAAGGCGAGGATTATTCGGAACAGGAACTAGGCAGGCTCAGCCCTCCACTGGATCTACACGCACCAATGAGATCCAGCAACGCAATGCTGATCTCGAGAATAGCCCTCCGGCTATTCGATAGCCCGTCCGGACCCATCGCTAGAGAACAAGTGCATGAGGCCAGACGGAGGCTGAGGGCAGGAACATGAAGACCTGGACGAAAACTCAGGATACTCAGAGGATTCAGACGTAGACATGGATACTTAAACGAAGACTTGGATACTCAGGAGACTCAGATGAAGACTTGGATACTCAGGAGACTCGGACGAAGACTTGAATACTAAAACAAGGATTCAGGATAATCAGGAGACTCGGACAAGGATTCAGGTTGCTCGGAAAATTCAGGCAAGGATGCAAGAGTCAGGCGAAAGTACTGGGTGAGAACTGCATCGCAGTGCCCCCTACACAGCCACCCATAGTTAGTCGCAGACCACGCTGAACGCGAAGCAGATTTCAGGTGAAGACGTGGAACTTGAGACTGGAACATGACGAAGATTCAGTAGAGGCCTGCACCGGGGCATGCCCTACACAGTCGCCTGTGGCTGGTCGCAGACCACGCTGGAGCGGAGCAGGTTCTGGCAGAGACTTAGGCATGGACGGAAGCAGACACAAGGGAACTCCGTAGACCAGGACAAGATTCTAGACTCAGGATACTCAGAAGCAAGGCATTAAAAACAGAAGTCTCCCGGAGGCTTGCGCTGCAGACGAGAAGGCGGCCTTGTACTACGAAGCGCCCTACACAGCCATCCTATGGGCTGGTCAAGGACTACGACATGGCACGCCAAGAGAGGTGGACAGACGAGGTACCTGGGAACTGGACGAAGAGCTGAAGATGAGATGGACGAAGTCAAGACAGGAACATCGGACATCAGGAACAAGGCACCTCAGGACTTGGGACATCTGGACACGGAACATCTTGGGACATCTGGACACGGAACATCAGGAACAGAAGACAGACGACGAGGGAGCTCCGTCGAGGGACGAGACCAGGGACATCAAGGAGATGAAGTTCAGGAACACGAAGAACATGGAACGAAGATCTATCAAGGCAAAGGAGACCACGGAAGACCTGGAACGGATGGAAGATCACAGACACTGTGCAAGCCCGATCTGAAGGCACTGAGGAACAGCAAGGCCCTTTTATAGGGCTGAAGTGGAACAGGTTGATGACATCACTCCAAAGGGCCGCGGGGCTTTTCCCGCCACTGGCCCTTTAAATGCCGAGGTGAGGCGCGTGTCCGTGGAAGAAAGCAGCAGAGAAGACTGCATTGGCGGCGTTCCTACCGCATGGAAGGCCAGATCAACAGCGGCCTCCCCGCTGCTCAGAAGAGGAAGACAGGTAGGCACCGGCAGGGACGGCCTCCCTGCCACTTGAGGACCCCGGCAGCGGCTCCAGCCATGAAGAGGAAAGAACGACGGCGGTGATCCCCTGTCGCATGAGGGAATCAGCGACAACAGTCTGGGCAGCAGTGCTAGACCACAGACAACAGCGGGGAGCAGCGGCAGCAGGCCGGCCAGAGAGAAGGTAGGGGACTGCCCGTGGCTATCGTGGGCAGAATCCTAACAATCTCTCCCTTCTCAGAGGGGTATATGCCCTCCAGCATTAAGAAAGCTATTGTTAGACCTCTCCTAAATAATAATAAACTTGATCCTAATGTACTTAGTAGTTACCTGCCTATTTCAAACATCTTTTCTTGCAAAACTGATTAAATCTTTAGTCTTAACACAATTTACAGACTATTTAGAAGAATTCTCCCTACTTTTTCTTAACCAATTCGGTTTTAGGAAAAATAGTACAGAAACCTTACTTCTCTCACTGTTTCATACAGTGTGGAGAGGTTTTGATGCAGGACAAGATTACTTATTAGTCCTGCTTGATGTAACAGCTGCATTTGACACCATCAATCATAGGATCCTAAGTTGTTGACTGGAAGAAAGCACATTCTCTAAGTTCCCCAATGTGTGCTTGCTTTAATGAAGGAGAATCAAGAAGCCCCTTGTTTTGGAGCGAAGTGATTGCAGACAGGTATAAACTCTAAGGGCAGTGCCTAACTATGGTACTCTTGTGTTGTGGATCAGTTGAGTTTCAGCATAATTTATATTTAATTCTAGATGAAACTGGTAAACAATGTAAGGAAGACAGTATAGAGATGATGTGATCATATTTCTTACTACCAGTAAGCAAATTAGCTGTGGCATTTAGTAACAGTTGCAAGAGATGTATTGTTGTATTGGAAACTCCCATCAGTAGGCAATTATAGTAATTTATTTTAAAAATGTATATACCGCATATCCAAATTTCTATGCGGTACATTAATGACTGAAGGATAGACCTAAAGTCATCTTGATTTAAGAAGGTTCTGAGAGGTTTAAGCATCCTCAGTTCATGTACCCAGATTTGATCTGACCTTTTATGTGCAACTTTAGAGATTGACGGGAGTCAAGAAGAACTCCCAAATCGCGGACTATTACTAAGATTCCAATTTTATGGCCATTAAAATTTATACTAAGGTTGTCTTGTTCTTCCTTAGTCCATGATAGCATGATAATTTCAGTTTTGTTGACATTCAAAGATAAATGATTATGCATCATCCACCTATTTACAGCACCTAAATATATTTTCAGAAATTCCAGAGTTGAAAAAATGGAATCTTTAATGGGGATGAGAAACTGAATGTCAACAGCATAAATGAAGAAACTAAGACCCAGGACAGCAAGTAATCTACAAAGAGGAATCAAAAAGACATTAAACAGTAGATAATGCGGACCCCTGTAGCACCCTGTTGAGACTTGATTCCATTCTGACGCATCTTCTCCAGTACAGATCTATTGGGATCTGTTAACCAAGTATGACTCAAACCATTTTAATACATTTCCTGAAAACCCTAATTCTCTGTGGTGGGCTCCCATTTATGAAGTACTATGCCAGAGCTGTTACACTTAATTCCTGAGGCCAAAATCTTTAAACAAGCTTTAACAACTTGACTGTTTAAATTGGAATTTGGTTTTTGATATAACAGGTTTTGTGTTTGACAGCCTTTTTCTCAGATGATGCTGAGTTCTGTTGTAGCAAACTCACAACTTTTGTTATTGTTGTGCATATATTTGCTCATGTTTTAAATTATATATGTTTTAAGTGTATATTATGAATGTTTTTATTGTAAACCGCTGTGACCTTTCTTTGTAGCAAGTAGTATAAAAGTATTGTAAATAAAGTATTACATGGCAGGGAAAAAATTTGTATTGAATAACAGATCATACTTCGTTGAAGTGGCTGAATACAATGAAGAAATCTAACACACGATCAGGTAGGTAATATTTAGCATTACAGTCCTATGACTTTACAATCTTCTCTAGGGTGGGGAAAAGACATCAGAATGCAGATTTCCTGTTCTGGGAATGGGTGGAGAATAAGGAATGTTTGGGAATATTAAAAAAAAAAGGGGGGGTGGGGAACATATGTGATGGGGTGCAGGTTTTCTTAAGAGAAGAAAAGATGAATGCCAGCAAGAACTACAATTCCCAGCCTACATAAAGACAGAGGCTGAATAGCATGATTGATGGAGAGGGTGGAGTCCCACATTCCCAGTACACTAGTTAAATGAGAATCAGGTATGCTGACTCAATAGAGAAGGAGGGAGAGAATGCAGACTGCCAGTGTTTGAGCAGCCAAGAGAGAGTTTTACAGATTGTGAGTTCATTTCTCTCTGCATTGTATGCTGGATTCTGCCAAAGTGTGAACAGTCAAGGGAAAGGTCTACAAACAGGGAGATTATTTCTCTCTACACTGAAAGCTGAATTCTGCCAGAGTTTGAAAAGCTAAGGGAGAGTACTATAAACTGTGAATTTATTTCTCAAGATACAGTTTGTTTGATTTTCCTAGCAGGGACTAAGAGAAGTGGTTTTATCCCTGCATTGAAAAGTCATAAGAAATCCTGAATAGACAAAAGTACTGTTTCATCTGGGATCACTTATGGGATTACTTCAACAGAACACTGTTGGGTGAAACTAGAGAAGAAGTAAGGACTGTGATTGTAATGGTAGCGATCTTGGATGCTGTGCAGCCCTCCTGCCTGCAGGGGCCCTCAGTGGGCTGTAGTCTGATCTGTGCAGGCTTGCCTCAAAGGCCCATGCAGCAGCCCTGCCATGCCTTAAAAGCCTGCCTCATCCACAGTCCAGGGATTCATCATAAGAGTCTCCCTTGCTCCTTGCTGTGGCCACCCCTACACTTTATTCTGCCTTGTCCTTGTTCCTGCTGAGAGCCCTTCTTGCTTATTCATGTCTGTTTCCCCTAGCTCCTATTTGGCCTCCCAGTGGTCTTTTGCCTGGTCTGATCTTTGTCTTGTCCTGCACTTGTTTCTGCTTTGCCCTGTCCCTGTCCAGTCCTGGGTGTCTTACTTGTTCTGCCCCTGCTTTGTCTTGTTCCTGATTTGCCATGCCTTGAACTTTGTCCCTGCTCTGTTTAATTCCTGTCTCCTTGTCTGTTCTGTTAAGAACATGCCATACTGGGTCAGACCAAGGGTCCATCAAGCCCAGCATCCTGTTTCCAACAGTGGCCAATCCAGGACACAAGAACCTGGCAAGTACCCAAAAACTAAGTCTATTCCATGTAACCATTGCTAATGGCAGTGGCTATTCTCTAAGTGAACTTAATAGCAGGTAATGGACTTCTCCTCCAAGAACTTATCCAATCCTTTTTTAAACACAGCTATACTAACTGCACTAACCACATCTTCTGGCAACAAATTCCAGAGTTTAATTGTGTGTTGAGTGAAAAAGAACTTTCTCAGATCAGTTTTAAATGTGCCACATGCTAACTTCATGGAGTGCCCACTAGTCTTTCTTATATCTGAAAGAGTAAAAAACCGATTCACATCTACACATTCTAGACCTCTCGTGATTTTAAACACCTCTATCATATCCCCCCTCAGCTGTCTCTTCTCCAAGCTGAAAAGTCCTAACCTCTTTAATCTTTCCTCATAGGGGAGCTGTTCCAGTCCCTTTATCATTTTGGTCGCCCTACTCTGTACCTTCTCCATCGCAATTATATCTTTTTTGAGATGCGGCGACCAGAATTGTACACAATATTCAAGGTGCGGTCTCACCATGGACCGATACAGAGCCATTATGACATTTTCCGTTTTATTCACCATTCCCTTTCTAATAATTCCCAACATTCTGTTTGCTTTTTTGACTGCCGCAGCACACTGAACAGACGATTTCAATGTGTTATCCACTATGATGCCTAGATCTCTTTCTTGGGTAGTAGCACCTAATATGGAACCTAACATTGTGTAACTATAGCATGGATTATTTTTCCCTAAATGCATCACCTTGCACTTGTCCACATTAAATTTCTTCTGCCATTTTGATGCCCAATTTTCCAGCTTCACAAGGTCTTCCTGCAATTTATCACAATCTGCTTGTAATTTAACTACTCTGAACAATTTTGTATCATCTGCAAATTTGATCACCTCACTTGTCTTATTTCTTTCCAGATCATTTATAAATATATTGAAAAGTAAGGGTCCCAATAAAGATCCCTGAGGCACTCCTCTGCCCACACCATTCCACTGAAAAAATTGTCCATTTAATCCTACTCTCTGTTTCCTGTCTTTTAGCCAGCTTGTAATCCACGATAGGACATCGCCACCTATCCCATTACTTTTTATTTTTCCTAGAAGCCTCTCATGAGGAACTTTGTCAAATGCCTTTTGAAAATCCAAGTACACTACATCTACAGGTTCACCTTTATCCACATGTTTATTAACTCCTTCAAAAAAGTGAAGCAGATTTGTTGGGTAAAGCCATGCTGACTTTGTTCCATAAAACCATGTCTTTCTATATGTTCTGTGATTTTGATGTTTAGAATACTTTCCACTATTTTTACTGGCACTGAAGTCAGGCTAACTGGTCTGTAGTTTCCCGGATCGCCTCTGGAGCCCCTTTTAAATATGGGGATTGCATTAGCTATCCTCCAGTCTTCAGGTACAATGGATGATTTTAATGACAGGTTACAAATTTTTACTAATAGGTCTGAAATTTCATTTTTTAGCTCCTTCAGAACTCTGGGGTGTATACCATCCGGTCCAGGTGATTTACTACTCTTAAGTTTGTCAATCAGGTCTACCACATCTTCTAGGTTCACCGTGATTTGGTTCAGTCTATCTGAATCAGTACCCATGAAAACCTTCTCCATTACGGGTACCTCCCCAACATCCTCTTCAGTAAACACCGAAGAAAAGAAATCATTTAATCTTTCCGCGATGGCCTTATCTTCTCTAAGTGCCCCTTTAACCACTCGATCTTCTAACGGTCCAACCGACTCCCTCACAGGCTTTCTGCTTCAGATATATTTAAAAAAGTTTTTACTGTGAGTTTTTGCCTCTACGGCCAACTTCTTTTCAAATTCTCTCAGCCTGTCTTATCAATGTCTTACATTTAACTTGCCAACGTTTATGCATTAACCTATTTTCTTCTGTTGGATCCTCCTTCCAATTTTTGAATGAAGATCTTTTGGCTAAAATAGCTTCTTTCACCTCCCCTTTTAATGCCGGTAATCGTTTTGCCTTCTTTCCACCTTTCTTAATGTGTGGAATACAACTGGGTTGTGCTTCTAGGATGGTATTTTTTAACAATGACCACACCTCTTGCACACTTTTTACTTTTCTAGCTGTTCCTTTCAGTTTTTTCCTAACTATTTTTTTCATTTTATCAAAGTTTCCCTTTTGAAAGTTTAGCACGAGAGCCGTGGATTTCCTTACTGTCCCCCTTCCAGTCATTAAATCAAATTTGATCATATTATGATCACTATTGCCAAGAGGCCCCACCACCGTTACCTCTCTCACCAAATCCTGTTCTCCACTGAGAATTAGATCTAAAATTGCTCCCTCTCTCGTCGGTTCCTGAACCAATTGCTCCATAAAGCTATCATTTATTCCATCCATCTCTCTAGCATGTCCTGATGATACATTTACCCAGTCAATATTGGGGTAATTGAAGTCTCCCATTATTACCGCACTACCAATTTGGTTCCCTAATTTCTCTTAGCATTTCACTGTCAGTCTCACCATCTTGACCAGGTGGACGGTAGTATACTCCTTTCACTTTGGTCTTCCCCGACACAAGGGATTTTTACCCATAAATATTCAATAGTGCATTTAGTCTCGTGCAGGATGTTTATCCTGTTGGACTCTATGCCATCCCGGACATAAAGCACCACACCGCCTCCCGGGAGCTCCTCTCTGTCGTTGCGATATAATTTGTACCCCAGTATAGCACTGTCCCATTGGTTGTCCTCCTTCCACCATGTCTCTGAGATGCAAATTAAGTCTATATCATCATTCACTGCTATACATTCTAATTCTCCCATCTTACTTCTTAGACTTCTGGCATTAGCATACAAACATTTCAAAGTTTGTTTTTTGTTTGTATTTTCATTCTGCTTTTTAATTGATAGGGATAAGTTAGAATTTTTTAGCTCAGGTGAGTTTTACTTACAGGCACTTGGACTACTTTTCTTATTGTTGGAATCTCACTGTCGGGATGCCCTAATTCTAATGCATCATTAGTATCCTTTGAAGATACCTCTCTCCAAACCATGCACTGCTGAATGACTGTCGGCTTTCCACTTTGTTCTAGTTTAAAAGCTGCTCTATCTCCTTTTTAAAGGTTAGCGCCAGCAGTCTGGTTCCACCCTGGTTAAGGTGGAGCCCATCCCTTTGGAAGAGACTCCCCCTTCCCCAAAAGGTTCCCCAGTTCCTAACACCATCGCCTCATCCATGCATTGAGATTCCGGAGCTCTGCCTGCCTCTGGTGACCTGCACGTGGAACAGGGAGCATTTCAGAGAATGCTACCCTGGAGGTTCTGGATTTACGTTTTCTACCTAAGACTCTAAATTTGGCTTCCAGAACCTCCCTCCCACATTTTCCTATGTCACTGGTGCCCACATGTACCACGACAGCTGGCTCCTCCCCAGCACTGTCTAAAATCCTATCTAGGTGACGCGTGAGGTCCACCACCTTCGCACCAGGTAGGCATGTTACCAGGCAATCCTCATGCCCACCAGCCACCCAGCTGTCTACATTCCTAATAATCGAATCACCAACTATGACGGCCGACCTAACCCTTCCCTCCTGGGCAGTAGGCCTTGGGGAGAAATCCTCGGTGCGAAAGGACAATGCATCACCTGGAGAGCAGGTCCTTGCTACAGGATGCTTTCCTGCTACACCAGGTTGATGATCTCCATTCATGAGACCTTCTTCCTCCAAGGCAGCACCAGGGCTGCCAGTCTGAAGTTGGGACTTGGCTACTATGTCCCTGAAGGTCTCATCTATATACTTCTGTCTGCCTCAGCTCCTCCAGGTCTTCCACTTTAGCCTCCAGAGATTGGACTCGTTCTCTGAGAGCCAGGAGCTCTTTGCATCGCATGCACATGTACAACTTCTCACCGGTGGGTAAAAAATCATACATGTGACACTCGATGCAAAAGACTGGGAAGCCCCCCTTGTTACGAGTGCGCGCGGAGCGCGGTCGTCTCAAGCGGGTGGTGAGCCCTTGGGCCACGGCAGGACTGAAGGAGGAGCCCCAAGCCACACCGTGGGAGGTGAGCTGGGCAGGCATGGTGAGCCAGGCGGGTACAGAAGCAGGGGAGCAGGTACAGAGTCTGACCCTCAGCCGGACCTGCACGCCCATGGCAACCAACACTGGGAAGTTGATTGATGAACGGTCCTCCGACTGTTCCCGGCCCTTTCGGACCTGCCGCTGGGTACGGCAATGGGCGGCAGGCCAGACAGAGGCGAGGGCAGACAGAGTCCTTTACACTGAAGACATCGTAGACAAGGCAGGTGCAGACATCGTAGACAAAGGCTAGTGCAGACATCGAAGAGGAGGGCTGGAAGGAGACATGGGCACTGTCCCTGAGGGCGCCCTACTCAGCCCACCCACGGGACTGAGTCGTGGACCACCCCGTCCCATACGCGCCCTACTCAGCCCAGGAAGGCTGGTCGCGGACCACGCTGAGAGCGGGAGAGCACCAGGAAAGGTCCAGTCGAGAAGGAACTCCGATGCCGGGACCAATGACATCCGAAGCCCCGTCGGCTGGCAGGAACAGAAGCTTCAAGAGCCTGGGGGACGAGTCCCTCCTGTTGGCCACACCAGGGCCCAACAGGCCAGAAGGCTCAGGAGCCAGACGAGGACATAGGGCAGAACAACCGGAACTGGAACAGGATCAGGCGGCTTCAGGAACAGACATCAAAACAGGACAAGGCACCATCAACACAGGCAAGACCACGGATGACCTGGATCGAGGAGAAGGTTACAGGCAACTGTAGAGCCCGATCCGAAGGCAAGTTGCAAGTGACAAGAAAGTCCTTATATACTGGAGGTTGTAGGCAACTCCCTGGGAGGAGTTTGCCAGGACCGCCCCTCGCTGGCCCTATAAGTGGGGTAGAGAGCTGCGGGCCGGCCCCTAGGAGAAGGGCGTCGCCAAACAGGAAGTCCAAACGCATGCATGCAAGCCACAGGCAGGCCTCAGGAACAGCTAGGCCTCCCAGGCCCTGGAGCAAGTCCCGGATGGTGCACAGGAGAGGCCCTGGCTTCGCAGCGGCCTCCGGGAGGAAGGTAAGATACCTCCTGTAGCGCAGCAACAGGGGGGATCGCAACACCCCTCTTGCTGCTGGACTGCTGCCTTCATCTCAATTTTGATCAGTTCCTAGTTAAGTTTTAGGTTGCTATGGCAGTAGGAATGTGTCTAATTAACGTCCTTGAAATGTATTAATGAATTCGCTATATGTCTGGTAGTGGCCTACATGGGCCTGATCAAACTCTCAATAAAGTTTTTGTTGTTGGGGTTTTTGGTTTGTTTTTTTTTTTTGTGAAAGTGGCACCTGCCTATAAATTAAAGGGTGGGAGGGTTGGGAAATACAAACAGTCTAACTTCAGTTAGTCATCCAGAATGACTCACTGCTCTCTTGATTAACAAATGTTGGTACCTATTCAAACCAAATCACACTACCTCAACACCTTTCCAAGGTGAGTAACTGAACTGAAATGTTCAACCTTTTTTCTTAGGTATACACTGCTCCTAGCTTATTTCTAGCTTCTGGCTACTTTTGTTTTTGGGGGGGGGGGGGGGTTGGGTTTTTTTTTTAAAATACAAACACTCAGTTCTGCTTACTAGCTGCCTTACAGACTTTTAAAGATAAACACACTACCAACTGCTTACTAGCTGCCTTATTGACTATTTAAAAATACAAACGGTCTAACTTGTTTATTCACTACCTTACTGACTATTAAAAGCACAAACACACTAAATAATATTCCCAAATAGTTAACTTTGCCCCATTACTTTTAAAAAAAGACAATGTCCCAAGCAAAAACTTATTGATTCCTTTCAGCCACCAGCAAGGTAATCCTCTCCTCTCAGTGCTCCCACTGGAATGTGGGTTACTGAGTTCTTCCCTTGAATATATAATGTGCTTCTAAGGTAAATTAGTGCAAAACAATCCCTTTGGAGATTTACACCTTGCTCATCTCATCTCCTCTCCTCGCCGGCCCTGGTTCCTGCATCTCTTTGCCCTCAGAATGACTTCTCATTCTTGAGACAGCCTGGCCTTCAGTGCTGCCTCTGCTTGAACTCTGCCTGCCCTGACCACAGCTTGCCTTCCTCTCTGTCTGAACACTGCCTACCCTGACTTTGGCAGGCCTTGTCTCTGCCTAATTCCTTGCTCCATGTACCCAGCCAGAGAAGTCCTGCTGACCCAAGGGGGAGGTGGCCAGAAAGGCAGAAGACCCTGCCCTGCTTTAATTAGCCTGCCTAGTATTGACAATAAGAATCAGGGATGGTGATTTCTACACCTGGCTTGCCATTTTGTATTAGCATTTTGAGAACAATTTTAAAGGCCTCTTAGTCGGTCTTGGATATTTTTCAGACATACTGAGGAAAATAGTAAACTATATTTTTTTGACTCAATGTGACTCACACAGTGGCAGTGTGTGGGAACACACACATATGCTCAAAATAGACCTTAGTTTTTCTGAGCTCTGAGAAAGAGCACATTCCATCTCAATGCTATCAAAAGAGGTTATCCACTTGTGTGGCTGTATTTGCATCTGCTTGTCCAAGGAGAAAACGATAAATGAAGCACAAAGGAAGAAGAGAAGAGGGGGCATGAGGGAGAAAGAGCTGGGAGGTTGGGAAGGGTTAAGGGAAAGATAGTGGGCTGGGGAGTGCAATAGGAGAGGGAGGCTGGGATAGAGTGAAGGAGGAATAAGATGGAGAAAGAAGTGTGAGAAGTAAATGAAGGAGATGCAAAAGAATGAATATGTGAAGTATTGATGATGAAAGAAAAGCAGGGAGGAGAGAGATGGGAAGAAGAGACAGGTAAGAGGAAATGTCAGCTGAGGGGAGAGGAAGAGCTAGAAAAGAAGAAAAGTAATAGAAGGTAAAGTAAAATGGAAAGAAAATAGAAAAAGGAGTCCAGAGAATCCATAAAATGAAAGGACAAAATGGAGTAAGATGTGGAAATAAAGGTAAAATGTAAAAATGTTTTATTTTCAGTTTAAATATATGATTACGTAACTTTGGACATTTTAAATTTCTATATGTTATTTTTAAATTCTGTTTGTCTGAAAGTGCATTATATAATTTCTTCTCAGGTCTTGCACAAACCAGGTGGCAAACTGCAAGGGGTCGCACCATCGCCCACTGTTGCCAATTCCCTCTCTCCCCACACTGATGTTCCTCAAGATCATCATTCCTGCCCTCTTGTTCTGGCAGCTCACTAGTTCCTCACTTCTGGTCTTCTCTTTCTCGCTGCTATGCTGATCAGCCATCAATCAAGCTGTGGACTGTGACATACCATCTCTGCATTGTTTCAGCCCCACCTCTACTGCTTTCTGGGCACACTTCCAAAGCAAGGGGAACAGCTGGGACCATGTGGCAACTCGCAATCCCTGTTTTCAGGCACCTGGCAATTTCCCAGTGTATATGAGGTGCTGAGCAAATATATTAGTGGTGGAGCCCTGGAGTGTGTAATATAAAGGGACATATCAGCAGAGGCATCTGTAGTGGGAACTGGGATGAGCGTGAGAAGTTAGGAACCATCAGTTGAGAGAGGGGGATGCATCAAGAATGGTGTATTGTGTGGGAAGTAGGGGGATAGGGCAGAGGTGCCAAATTTTGAAGTCACCCAGGGAAACAAGAAACCCGGCACTGGATCTGGCTATGACATGATAAAAAAAAAACCAAAACACTTTCTGGAATTTTATTATTTGAAAAATAAGTGAAAAATTAATACAAGTATGAAAGATACAAATAATCAATCTCACCAAATGAGTATAGTTTTCCAACTGCATCCATTCACTGATTTATATAACTCAGCTCAACCTAGCTGACAGCGGCTAAAGAGTATGAGTAAATGCTGACCAGTAGATTTACTGGTCTCTTTTTTACCTATTAATCATTTTCTGTGCAGCATAAAGCTAACAAATTAGTCAGGATACTGTGCATTGATCTGTCTGCTGGTTTTACAATGTAGGAAATAAATGCACTTGCCATTCACTTTGTATATCAGGTATACTAGCAATCAAACTCAAGGTTAATAAACTTACTTTAAGTTTCAGGTCATGGAAAAATCTTTTGGAATACATATTCTGATTTGCATAATTCATTCCACAAGACATGGATTCTGAATACAAATCCTCTGAATACATATACTCAGTTTGATAAATGAGGTGCTGAAAATTATAAGAAGATTCTAGAGGTTCAATTCCATAGCTTAAATTCCTGAACTGCAGAAATCCCCTGAGAAAAGAAAAGAAAATCCTTAACGAACTATAAATGCACTGTAATGAAACTAGAAAACAAAGGGTAACTTTTGGATAAGGTCTAACATTTGCTGTAGTTTTCAGAGCAGTGTTACAAAATACATTGTTCAGAACTGTATCTGACTGGTTTAGTTTGCATACAATGTCACTTATGATAGGGGTGCTCAAAATGGTCCTTGCCCCCCCCCCCCCCCCCAGCCAGTCAGGTTTTCAGGATATCTCTAATAAATATGCAGGAGATGTATTTGAATGCACTACCTTTTATGTATACAAATATTTCTCAAACATATTCATTAGAGAATGATATATCCTGAAAACCCGATTGGCTGGAAGGGCCCCAAGGACCGGTTTGAGCACCCTTTCTTATGATATAGCAAGCCAACTGGCTCTGGATTTTCAGGATAGGTGGATCCAGTCCTGGTATTATTCCCCTGCATGTAGGTACATATAGTCTTGCTTTCTGAGGGAATGCAATAGGTAAATCAGAATAAGTCCCGACATGCAATGGGGTAAAACCACGACTGGATCTACCTGTCGGGAAAATCTGGAGCCGGTTGGCAACCCTACTTCATTCCTAAGACAGCCACCACAAGAAGCAGACAAAGTAAGGTTGTTTGCCTCAAGAATTCAAAGTTGCTTACTTGTAACAGGGATTATCCATAGACAGAAAATAAAATCAGCCACACAGAGTATGCTTGGGGCTTCCTATGCAGTCACCCTCGTGCGAGCTCGGTCAGTATGATACAAAACTTAAGTATCAGCTTTATCGGGAAGAGGGAGAGAATGTATAGCTGATTTATCCTGCTGTCAATGGAAAAAGAAGACTTGTTGACCTGTAACAGGTGGTATTCATAGACAGCAGGACAAATCAGCTGCACAAGTGGATGACATCATGCGATGGTGCCGACATTGAACAGGTTCTCTCAGAGGTCAGAAAGACCCAGAATTATTTTCAAGCATACGTGGGTGTTTCCATTCAGCTGCTGCCACTCGTCTCCTCAGACTTTTTTCCATCTAAGGGGTGTATTTTATCATTTTATCTTTATTGATTTCTCAATTATAAACAAAACAATTACAGGCAAATTTGTAATTCAGTTCAACCATTAAAGGAAATATATAAACATATATAATCACTGTATTACAAAAACTCAATAATATGGGGGATAATAAAGCAGAGTTACTTATCTGTAACAGGTGTTCTCACAGGACAGCAGGATGTAGTCCTCACACATGGGTGACATCATCAGGATGGAGCCCAATCACGGAACACTTTTGTCAAAGTTTCTAGAACGTTGACTGGCACCTACTGGGCATGCCCAGCATAGCACCAACCCTGCATCCAGCAGGGGTCCCTCTTCAGTCTCGTAATATAGCAAACATACATGCGAAAAAATAAAATAAGAAAACGTAAACGAACCCAACTCCGCGGGGTGGCGGGCGGGTTTCGTGAGGACTAACATCCTGCAGTCCTGTGACACCTGTTACAGGTAAGCAACTCTGCTTTCTCACAGGACAAGCAGGATGCTAGTCCTCACATAAGGGTGAGTACCGAGCTGAGGATGCCCGAGCGAAGCACCAAATGCACCCAAAGACGTGCAACAGGCACAACAACAAGGGTGGAATTTGGTTAGGAGGGCATCCTGAACCCTAACGGGTCGGTGGAAGGATGTTGGTAAGTCAAACTGAAAATAAGTTGTAAAGAACAGACAGGCTGAAGATGGAATCTTGCCTGCCAGCCTTATCTAAGCAATAATGGGCTGCGAATGTATGGAGAGAACTCCAGGTAGCAGCCTTGCATATCTCAGGAAGTGGCACAAAACGGAGGTGCGCTACAGATGTCGTCATGGCCCTAATAGAGTATGCTTTCACACAGTCTTGGAGTGGAATGCCTGCTTGCTGGTAGCAAAAATATATACAGTCTGCCAACCAAGAGGAGAGGGTCTGCTTTCCCACAGGATTTCCAAGTTTGATGGTATCGAACGAAACAATTGAGTGGATTCCCTGTGGGCTCACATGTGGTCTAGATAGAAGGCTAGAGCATGCTTGCAGTCTAAAGAATGCAGAGCCTGTTCTCCTGGATTGGAATGGGACCTGGGAAAAAAGGGAGGTAGGATAATGGAATGATTAATGTGAAATTCCAATACTACCTTTGGTAAAAATTTAGGGTGGGTGCGGAGCACTACCCTGTCATGCAGAATTTTAGTGTAAGGCGGGTAGGTAACTAATGCCTGTAATTCACTATCTCTGCGAGTGGATGTGATCGCAAGAAGAAAAACTACCTTCCAGGTGAGATAGCAGAGATCACAGGAGTGGAGAGGCTCAAACGGAGGTTTCATAAGCCGTCCCAACACTACGTTAAGGTCCCAAACAGGGGCCGGAGGGCGCAGTGCAGGTTTTAAATGGAGCAAGCCTCTCATGAAGCGTGATACTAAGGGTTGTGTTGAAATGTTGAGATTACTTACCTGATAATCTCCTTTTCCTCAGTGTAGACAGATGGACTCAGAACGAATGGGGATAGTATCCGCGTGCTAGCAGTTGGAGACGGATCTGACGTCAGCACGGGGTATATATATCCCCACAGGAAGCGTAGCAACTCAGTAATCTTCCTTGCAAAAGCTGATATGGAAATGTGTACTGACGCTCAGTGAAAAGTGAAACAGGATTCCCCTGACAGATTGATAGTAGCTGGAGACCGCCAGCATTCCCAACCGGAAGGCGTTAACACCTGGTATAGTGTACGCTCTTATGTAAACAAATGACATGGCTTACCTTGAATCGGTGAAACCCATGTACACAGGCAGCTGGGCGGGATGCTGAGTCCATCTGTCTACACTAAGGAAAAGGAGATTATCAGGTAAGTAATCTCAACATTTCCTGGCGTGTAGCCAGATGGACTCAGAACGAATGGGATGTACAAAAACTTTACTCCCAGCCTGGGTGGGAGGCTGCCTGAGGACCATGTAGGACCGCCCTCGCAAAAGCTGAATCCTCCCTGGCCTGGACATCCAGCCGGTAGAACCTGGAGAAGGTATGGAGGGAGGACCACGTCGCCGCTTTACAGATTTCTGCAGGCGACAGCATCCTGGATTCCGCCCAGGATGCCGCTTGTGCTCTGGTAGAATGAGCCTTGACTTGTAGAGGCGGAGACTTCCCGGCCTCCACGTAAGCTGCTCTGATAACTTCTTTAATCCAGCGGGCGAAGGTGGGCCACGAGGCCACTTCACCTTGCTTCTTCCCGCTGTGCAGGACGAACAGATGGTCCGTCTGTCGTACTTCTTGTGTCACTTCCAGATATCTAGGCAGCAATCTGCCAATGTCAAGATGGTGTAATAAACGCCCTTCTTCAGATTTCTTCAAACCCGCCGTGGTAGGCAAAGATATGGTTTGGTTAAGATGAAACTGTGAAACCACTTTCGGTAGAAAGGAGGGAACCGGCCGAAGATGGATAGCCTCCGGAGTGATTCTGAGAAATGGATCACGGCAGGACAGTGCTTGTAGCTCTGAGATGCGGCAGGCTGAACATACCGCCAGCAAGAACACCATCTTCAAGGTTAGAGAACGTAGAGACAGTCCCCGAAGGGGTCTGAAGGTGGATCCCGCGAGGACATCCAAAACAAGATTGAGATTCCAGAAGGGCACTGGCCACTTCAGTGGCGGACGAATATGCTTGACTCCTTGCAGGAAGCGAGAAACATCTGGGTGCTTGGCGATAGTCTTGCCATCCCCCCTGGGACCATAGCAAGACAGCGCAGCCACCTGAACTTTGATGGAGCTGAGGGAGAGACCCTTCTGAAGTCCATCCTGCAGGAAATCCAACACAATAGGGATTGTGGTCGCATGAGGATTGGGTGTCGCACCATGCTTTAAATACCCTCCAGATCCTTACATAGGTGAGGGATGTAGAAAACTTGCGAGCTCGCAGGAGTGTATCTATCACGGGCTCCGAGTAACCTCTTTTCTTCAGTCTAGCCCTCTCAATGGCCAGACCGTAAGAGAGAATTGAGCCGGATCCTCGTGGAGGATGGGACCCTGACGTAGCAGGTCCCTGAGAGGAGGCAGGGGAAGGGGCTCCCCTGCCTGTAGTCTTCTCATGTCCGTGTACCAGGGTCTTCTTGGCCAGTCTGGTGCCACTAAAAGAACTAGGCCCTTGTGCTTCTGAATCTTGTGTATAAGGGCGCCCAGCAGGGGCCACGGCGGAAAGGCGTATAGCAGTGTCCCTGGAGGCCATGGTTGAACCAGGGCGTCGATCCCGTGAGAGAACGGATCTCGCTTGCGGCTGAAGTATCGGGGTACTTGAGCATTGGACCTGTCCGCTAGAAGGTCTATGTCCGGAGTCCCCCACTGATCCACAATCATCTGGAAGGCTGTGGGGGACAGCTGCCATTCTCCCGGATTTAGGCTTTCCCTGCTGAGGAAGTCTGCCACAGTGTTGTCCCTTCCGGCAATGTGGACGGCGGAGATGTCCTGGAGATTCGCCTCTGCCCAAGCCATCAGCGGGGCTATCTCTAGGGACACCTGTCGGCTTCTGGTTCTGCCCTCACGGTTGATGTATGCCACCGTGGTGGCGTTGTCGGACATTACTCTGACTGCCCTGTTCCGCAGTCGGTGAGCAAATTGCAGGCAGGCTAACCGGACTGCCCGTGCTTCTAGACGGTTGATGTTCCACCCTGACTCTTCTCTGTTCCACCGCCCTTGGGCGGTGAGTTCTTCGCAGTGTGCTCCCCATCCGCTCAGGCTGGCATCTGTGGTGAACAGAATCCACGTGGGGGAGGACATCTTCGACCCCCTGCTCGTGTGGTTGGACTGCAACCACCACCGTAACTGGGTCCGCACTCTGGCTGGTAGAGGTAGATGCACGGAGTAATTCCGGAAGCGGGGGCTCCAGCGAGAGAGCAGGGAGCTTTGTAGAGGTCTCATATGGGCCCTTGCCCAGGGTACCACTTCCAGGGTGGATGCCATGAGGCCGAGAACCTGCAAATAATCCCAAGCTATGGGCCGGCTGGCTCCCATCAAGGACCTTAGATGCGTCTGAAGTTTTAACCTTCTCTTGGCGGTGAGACTGACTTTGTCTGCTTGGGTGTCGAACTGGACTCCCAGGTATTCCAGTGATTGGGAAGGCTGTAGGCAACTCTTGTTTAGGTTGACTACCCATCCCAGGCTTTCCAGAAGGGTGATCACTCTGTTGGTTGCCCGATGGCTCTCCTCTCGTGATTTCACCCTGATCAGCCAATTGTCTAGGTAAGGATGGACAAGGATTCCTTCCCGTCTGAGCGCCGCTGCTACCACTACGATCACCTTGGTGAAGGTCCGCGGCGCCGTGGCTAACCCGAAGGGCAAAGCCCGGAATTGAAAGTGTCGTCCCAGAACCTTGAAGCGTAGGTAGCGCTGATGATCCTGATGGATCGGGATATGCAGGTATGCTTCTGACAAGTCTAAAGCCGTGAGGAATTCCCCTGGCTGGACTGTGGTCTTGACTGAGCGCAGAGTTTCCATGCGAAACCTCGGGACCCTTAAGTATCGGTTGACTGACTTGAGGTCCAATATGGGCCGGAAAGTGTCCTCTTTCTTGGGTACCATGAAATAAATGGAATAATGCCCAGAATCCATTTCCCATGCAGGTACTGGGATTATGGCTTTCAAAGACAGGAGCCTCGCCAGGGTAGCTTCCAATGCTGCCTTCTTGTGTATTGGACATGGGGATTCCACAAACCTGTCCGGAGGGATATGATGGAAGTCCAGATAATACCCCTCTCGGATGATGGCGAGGACCCACTGGTCCGACGTAATCTTGACCCATCTGTGGTAGAAGAGGGTTAACCTGCCCCCTATGGCTCCGTCCCCCGGATGGATCGGCTGATTCTCATTGGGAGGCGCGGCCGGGCCCTGAACCCGAGCTGGCTCCCCTTTTGTGCTGCTTGGTCTGAAAGGCCTGGTTCCTGGCCTGAGGACGAGGTGCCTGGTAGCGACTCCTATAGGGAGTGAAGCGTTGGGAGCTTCTACCTCTGGAGGGCCTCGGAAAGGCGCGCTGGCTCCTTTTGAACCTGTCTTCCGGCAGTCGAGGTACTGGAGAGGCGCCCCATGTGCTGGCCAGTTTATCAAGGTCGCTGCCGAACAGGAGAGAACCCCTAAAGGGCATTCTAGTGAGGCGTGTCTTCGAAGGAGCATCGGCCGACCAGTTCCGTATCCAGAGCTGCCTCCTGGCTGCTACGGAGGATGAGACCCCCTTGGCTGTCGTACGGACTAGGTCGGATGAGGCATCCGTGAGGAACGAGAGTGCTGACTCCATGTCCGCTGCCGGAGCATTGTTCCTGACCTGTGACAAACAGGAACGCGTCACCACTGTGCAGCAGGTTGCGATCCGCAAAGATAGAGCTGCCACCTCAAAGGTCTGTTTCAGAATGGCGTCCAGTCGCCGGTCATGAGGCTCCTTGAGGGCCGCGCCCCCCCCCCCCTCAATTGGAATGGTAGTGCGCTTGACCACAGCGCTAACCAAGGCGTCTACCTGAGGGCACGCCAGCATATCCTTGATTGCCGGGTCCAGGGGGTACATGCCCGTCAGGGCCCGACCCCCTTTGAATGAAGCCGCTGGCGCATTCCACTCCAAATCTATTAGTTGCTGTGCTGCTTGCAGGAAGGGAAAATGGCGGGCTGTAGGACGAAGACCTTCCAGCAGGGGGTTCTGTGTAGATGGCACCGTAGTGCTGGGACCTGTAATAGCCAACTCCTTCAGGCACTGAGAAACCAGATCGGAGAGATCTTCCTTGGGAAAGAACCGCCTCATGGTTCGATATGGCTCGATCCCCGAGGGAAGTTCCCCCTCCTCGGGGGGTTCGGACTCATCCTCCGAGACATCCTCCGAGACATCCTCCGAGACATGAGCCGGACTGCCCGGAGGCGGGTGCCCACGATAAGGGCGCGAAAGTCCAGGGGCAGGATCAGCCGGAGCGGCAGCAGGGCCTGGACGGGAAGCTGACTGTATCTGTACAAAGGCATGGATCCCCTTAAAGAGATCCAACCAGGAAAAGGAAGTGGTCTCTAGCCATCGGGGTACCAGGTCCCCCGGAATCCCAGGTTGTTCGAGACTGCCCGCTAGATCCGGGGTGGCCCCTGGGGAACTGTCGGCAAACCTCAGTTGAGACTGGTCCTGGCCCGAGGCTCCCACGGCCTCCTTGCATTGGGCACAAAGGGAGTCTGGCTCCTCGCTCTGCGTGGCTCTAAGCTGGCATGCTGAGCAGAAGCCGAGAGCTTTCACGCCGGAATCAGGAGGCGCCGGCGCAGGAGACGCCGGGGCGTTCAAATGTTCCATCGCGGCTTGCGAATGCAGGGCACCGGCGCTTATGCCGCCAATAATATCGCTCAATAATAATATGCGCTGAACAATATGCGCTTAATATACAATATGCGCCCACTAATATGCGGGCAGCAAAATGCGCTCAATAATATACAATACGCGTTCAATATACGCTCAATAATATACAATGTGCGCTCAATAATATGCGGTCAGCAATATACGCTCAATAATATACAATATGCGCTCAATAATATGCGGTCAGCAATATACGCTCAATAATATACAATGTGCGCTCAATAATATGCGGTCAGCAATATACGCTCAATAATATACAATGTGCGCTCTAATATACAGGCGCCTATCATGGGCGCTCAATCCTGAACAAGGCCGACAAAATGGCGACCTCCACGGCGTGCCGCATACAGGCAACACCGCCGATCCTCGTACCTCGGAGACCAAAAGTAAGAGATGTACGCCTTACCTGATCCTCGGCGCTTCCCGGCTGTAACCCGGGCGGTCTCCGGCTGCGGGGGGAGAGGGGAAATACCTTCACCGCCGCGCTTGAGGAAATGCACCCGCTGCCTCTAAGTCCACGCCGGGACCGAGGCGCCTCTCAGCCAGGCCCAAGCCCTTCTCGCCCGGGAGCTAGATCCCTGCCGCGATTCGGCCACCGGACCGAGGCGTAGACCTCCGAGGGATCGCGGAAATCACCTCGGGAAACTCAACTGGGGGAGGGACTCGAGGGTATCACCGCAGGAATGCGGGGCTCGTCTGTAGAAATTTAGTAAGTAGAATATAGAAAGTAGAAAGTAGTATTGGAAAACACGCTCAGCGAGCATGCAGGCTCTCCAAACTGCTTTGGAGATGGAAATTACTGAATTGCCTCACTTCCTGTGGGGGTATATGTACCCGTGCTGACGTCAGATCCGTCTCCAACTGCTAGCACGAGCACACTATACCCACTTGTTCTGAGTCCATCTGGCTACACGCTAGGAAATTTTGTTTTATCCCAGGACAAGCAGGATGATAGTCCTCACATATGGGTGATTAGCAAGCTACAGGCTGAGTCATTCTTACAGTATACCAACAGCATACAACTTGTGCAACAAGTACAACTGGTGCACTGTTGGAAAAAATGAGGCAGCCTGAAAATCACAGTAGGATGGATGTAGAAGGAGTTGGAGTTATACTGGAAATAAGTTCTTTAAGACAAATTGTCCAAAGGCTGAATCTTGTCGTCCTTTTTTGTCCAGATAATAATGAGCTGCAAAGGTGTGAAGGGAACTCCATGTTGCAGCTTTTCAGATGTCAAGAATGGGCACTGAACGATAGTGTGCTACTGATGTAGACATAGCCCTTACTGAATGTGCTTTTACTCGCCCTTGGAGAGGAATATTTGCTTTTTCATAACAGAATTCAATACAGTCTGCTAGCCAGTTGCAGAGAGTCTGTTTTCCTACTGCAACTCCTGGTTTATTTTTGTCGAAAGAAACAAAGAGTTGGGTGGATTTCCTATGGACCGCTGTGCGTTCAGGTAAAAAGCTAGCGCACTTTTACATTCTAAGGTGTGTAAGACTCTCTCTCCCTGGTGAGTGTGAGGTCTTGGAAAGAAAGTTGGCAAGACTATTGCCTGATTGATATGAAAGTCTGTTACCACTTTTGGTAGGAATTTGGGGTGAGTGTGAAGGACTACTCTGTCATGCAGGAACCTTGTGTAGGGTGAGTATGTGACGAGAGCTTGCAACTCACTGACCCTTCTAGCCTATGTAATGGCCACTAAGAAAAGCACTTTCCATGTAAGGAATTTTTCATCACAGGAATGTAGAGGCTTGAACGGTGCATGTATGAGCCTTGTTAGTACTAAATTCAGGTCCCATTCAGTGACCGGAGGTCAAATGGGAGGCTTAAGGTGAAGTAAGCATCTCATGAACCGACTTACTAGGGGTTGTGCTGTTATTGGCGCATCCCCTATTCCCTTCTGGTATGCCGCTATGGCACTTAGGTGTACCCTTACAGAGGATGTCTGGAGACCAGAATCCAACAGGTGGTATAGGTAATCTAGTAAAGAAGAAGTGGGGCAGGAGAAAGGGTCCATACCTTCTTCTGTGCACCATTTTGTAAATCTAGTCCACTTAAAGTGGTAGGATTTACGTGTGGAAGGCTGTCGTGAAGCTACTAGAACTTTCCAGTGGAAACACTGAGAGGAGAGGATCACCTTGCTGGTGGCTGAAAGGAATCAGTAAGTTTTTGCTTGGGACATTGACATTGACTTTTTTAAAAGTATTGGGGCAAAGTTAACTATTTGGGAATATTATTTAGTGTGTTTGTGTGTTTGTGCCTTTAATAGTCAGTCAGTGAATAAAACAAGTTAGACTGTTTGCATTTTTAAATAGTCAGTCAATAAGGTAGCAGTAGGTAGGCAGTGAATAAATAAACAAGTTAGACTGTTTGTATTTTTAGTCAGTCAATAAGGTAGCAGTAGGTTGGCAGTGAATAAATAAACAAGTTAGACTGTTTGTATTTAGTCAGTCAATAAGGTAGCAGTAGGTAGTGTGTTTATTTTTTAAAAGTCTGCCTGACTATTAAAGTGTCCTCCAGACTTTTAAAGAGCTAAGTGTTTTATTTAATAATAACTGAGTGCATTGTATTGAAAAACAAACAAAAAAAAAAACCCACAAAAAAAAACAAAAACCAACCCACAAAAAAGTAGCCAGAAGCTAGAAATAAGCTAGGAGCAGTATATACCAAAGTAAAAAAGTTGAATAGTTCAGCTCAGTTACTCACCTTGGAAAGGTGTTGAGGTAGTGTGATTAGGTTTGAATAGGGAACAACATTTGTTAATCAAGGGAGCTGTGAGTCACTCAGGCTGACTAACTAAAGTTAGACTGTTTGTAATTCCCAACCCACCCACCCCAAGCTCATCCCTTAATTTATAGGCAGGTGCCACTTGCACAAAAAAAAAAACCAAAAAAAAAAAACCCCATCAACAAAAACTTTATTGAGAATTCGATCAGACCCCAGTAGGCCACTACCAGACATATAGTGAATTCACTAATACATTTAAAGGAACTTAGACACATTCCTACTCCCATAGCAACCTAAAACTTAACTAGGAACTGATCAAAATTGAGATGAAGGCAGCAGTCCAGCAGCAAGAGGGGGGCTTCCCAGTCTTTTGCATCGAGTGTCACATGTATGATTTTTTACCCACCGGTGAGAAGTTGTACATGTGCATGCGATGCAAAGAGCTCCTGGCTCTCAGAGAACGAGTCCGATCTCTGGAGGCTAGAGTTGCAGACCTGGAGGAGCTGAGGGAGACAGAGAGGTATATAGATGAGACCTTCAGGGACATAGTAGTCCAGTCCCAACTTCAGACTGGCAGCCCTGGTGCTGCCTTGGAGGAAGAAGGTCTCATAATGGGAGAGCACCAACCAGATGTAGCAGGAAAGGATCCTGTAGCAAGGACCTGCTCTCTAGGTGATGCATTGTCCTTTCGCACTGAGGATATCTCCCCAAGGCCTACTGCCCAGGAGGGAAGGGTTAGGTCGGCCGTCATAGTTGGTGATTCGATTATTAGGAATGTAGATAGCTGGGTGGCGGGTGGGCGTGAGGATCGCCTGGTAACATGCCTACCTGGTGCGAAGGTGGCGGACCTCACGCGTCACCTAGATAGGATTTTAGACAGTGCTGGGGAGGAGCCGGCTGTCATGGTACACGTGGGCACCAACGACATAGGAAAATGTGGGAGGGAGGTTCTGGAAGCCAAATTTAGGCTCTTAGGTAGAAAGATTAAATCCAGAACCTCCAGGGTAGCATTCTCTGAAATGCTCCCTGTTCCACGCGCAGGTCACCAGAGGCAGGCAGAGCTCCGGAGTCTCAATGCGTGGATGAGACGATGGTGCAAGGAAGAGGGATTCAGTTTTGTTAGGAACTGGGGAACCTTTTGGGGAAGGGGGGAGTCTCTTCCGAAGGGATGGGCTCCACCTTAACCTTAACCAGGGTAGAACCAGACTGCTGGCGCTAACCTTGAAAAAGGAGATAGAGCAGCTTTTAAACTAGAACAAAGGGGAAAGCCGACAGTCGCTCAGCAGCGCATGGTTCGGAGAGATGTATCTTTAAAGGATACTAATGATGGATTAGAATTAGGGCATCCCGACAGTGAGGTTCCAATAATTAGAAAAGTAGTCCAAGTGCCTGTAACTAAAAACTCACCTGAGCTAAAAAATTCTAACTTATCCCTATCAATTAAAAAGCAGAATAAAAATACAATCAAAAAACAAACTTTGAAATGTTTGTATGCTAATGCCAGAAGTCTAAGAAGTAAGATGGGAGAATTAGAATGTATAGCAGTAAATGATGACATAGACTTAATTGGCATCTCAGAGACATGGTGGAAAGAGGATAACCAATGGGACAGTGCTATACCGGGGTACAAATTATATCGCAATGACAGAGAGGAGCAGTCGGGAGGAGGTGTGGCGCTTTATGTCCGGGATGGCATAGAGTCCAACAGGATAAACATCCTGCATGAGACTAAATACAAAATTGAATCTTTATGGGTAGAAATCCCTTGTGTATCAGGGAAGACTACAGTGATAGGGGTATACTACCGTCCACCTGGTCAAGATGGTGAGATGGACAGTGAAATGCTAAGAGAAATTAGGGAAGCTAACCAAATTGGTAGTGCAGTAATAATGGGAGACTTCAATTACCCCAATATAGACTGGGTAAATGTATCATCGGGTCACGCTAGAGAGATAACGTTCCTGGATGGAATAAATGATAGCTTTATGGAGCAATTGGTTCAGGAACCGACGAGAGAGGGAGCAATTTTAGATCTAATTCTCAGTGGAGCACAAGAATTGGTGAGAGAGGTAACGGTGGTGGGGCCACTTGGCAATAGTGATCATAATATGATCAAATTTGATTTAATGACTGGAAAAGGAACAGTGTGCAAATCCAAGGCTCTCGTGCTAAACTTTCAAAAGGGAAACTTTGATAAAATGAGAAAAATTGTTAGAAAAAAACTGAAAGGAGCAGCTACAAAAGTAAAAAATGTCCAAGACGCGTGGTCATTGTTAAAAAATACCATTCTAGAAGCACAGTCCAGATGTATTCCACACATTAAGAAAGGTGGAAAGAAGGCAAAACGATTACCGGCATGGTTAAAAGGGGAGGTGAAAGAAGCTATTTTAGCCAAAAGATCTTCATTCAAAAATTGGAAGAAGGATCCAACAGAAGAAAATAGGATAAAGCATAAACATTGGCAAGTTAAATGTAAGACATTGATAAGACAGGCTAAGAGAGAATTTGAAAAGAAGTTGGCTGTAGAGGCAAAAACCCACAGTAAAAACTTTTTTAAATATATCCGAAGCAGAAAGCCTGTGAGGGAGTCAGTTGGACCGTTAGATGATCGAGGGGTTAAAGGGGCACTTAGAGAAGATAAGGCCATCGCGGAAAGATTAAATGATTTCTTTGCTTCGGTGTTTACTGAAGAGGATGTTGGGGAGGTACCCGTAATGGAGAAGGTTTTCATGGGTAATGATTCAGATGGACTGAATCAAATCACGGTGAACCTAGAAGATGTGGTAGGCCTGATTGACAAACTGAAGAGTAGTAAATCACCTGGACCGGATGGTATACACCCCAGAGTTCTGAAGGAACTAAAAAATGAAATTTCAGACCTATTAGTAAAAATTTGTAACTTATCATTAAAATCATCCATTGTACCTGAAGACTGGAGGATAGCAAATGTAACCCCAATATTTAAAAAGGGCTCCAGGGGCGATCCGGGAAACTACAGACCGGTTAGCCTGACTTCAGTGCCAGGAAAAATAGTGGAAAGTGTTCTAAACATCAAAATCACAGAACATATAGAAAGACATGGTTTAATGGAACAAAGTCAGCATGGCTTTACCCAGGGCAAGTCTTGCCTCACAAATCTGCTTCACTTTTTTGAAGGAGTTAATAAACATGTGGATAAAGGTGAACCGGTAGATATAGTATACTTGGATTTTCAGAAGGCGTTTGACAAAGTTCCTCATGAGAGGCTTCTAGGAAAAGTAAAAAGTCATGGGATAGGTGGCGATGTCCTTTCGTGGATTGCAAACTGGCTAAAAGACAGGAAACAGAGAGTAGGATGAAATGGGCAATTTTCTCAGTGGAAGGGAGTGGACAGTGGAGTGCCTCAGGGATCTGTATTGGGACCCTTACTGTTCAATATATTTATAAATGATCTGGAAAGAAATACGACGAGTGAGATAATCAAATTTGCAATGACACAAAATTGTGCAGAGTAGTTAAATCACAAGTAGATTGTGATAAATTGCAGGAAGACCTTGTGAGACTGGAAAATTGGGCATCCAAATGGCAGATGAAATTTAATGTGGATAAGTGCAAGGTGATGCATATAGGGAAAAATAACCCATGCTATAATTACACGATGTTGGGTTCCATATTAGGTGCTACAACCCAAGAAAGAGATCTAGGTGTCATAGTGGATAACACATTGAAATCGTCGGTTCAGTGTGCTGCGGCAGTCAAAAAAGCAAACAGAATGTTGGGAATTATTAGAAAAGGAATGATGAATAAAACGGAAAATGTCATAATGCCTCTGTATCGCTCCATGGTGAGACCGCACCTTGAATACTGTGTACAATTCTGGTCGCCGCATCTCAAAAAAGATATAATTGCGATGGAGAAGGTACAGAGAAGGGCTACCAAAATGATAAGGGGAATGGAACAACTCCCCTATGAAAAAAGACTAAAGAGGTTAGGACTTTTCAGCTTGGAGAAGAGACGACTGAGGGGGGATATGATAGAGGTGTTTAAAATCATGAGAGGTCTAGAACGGGTAGATGTGAATCGGTTATTTACTCTTTCGGATAGTAGAAGGACTAGGGGACACTCCATGAAGTTAGCATGGGGCACATTTAAAACTAATCGGAGAAAGTTCTTTTTTACTCAACGCACAATTAGACTCTGGAATTTGTTGCCAGAGAATGTGGTTCGTGCAGTTAGTATAGCTGTGTTTAAAAAAGGATTGGATAAGTTCTTGGAGGAGAAGTCCATTACCTGCTATTAAGTTCACTTAGAGAATAGCCACTGCCATTGGCAATGGTTACATGGAATAGACTTAGTTTTTGGGTACTTGCCAGGTTCTTATGGCCTGGATTGGCCACTGTTGGAAACAGGATGCTGGGCTTGATGGACCCTTGGTCTGACCCAGTATGGCATTTTCTTATGTTCTTATGAGAGACTTGTGTTGAAAGATTATGTGGTTGCAGAACTAAGCTTTCAACATCCAAGCTGTTAGGGCAAGAGTTGTCAAGTTGGGATGACGCATCTTTCCCTGATTCTGAGTTATAAGAGTGGGCTCTGTGCCTAGGCGGATTGGTTGTGAGATCGAGAGATCGAGGAGTATGGGAAACCATACTTGTCAAGGCCAGTAAGAGGCTATGAGGATCATTGTCCCTCTGTCCTGTTGTAGCTTAAAAGAAAAGTATTCCTTACCTGCTAATTTTCGTTCCTGTAGTACCATGGATCAGTCCAGACGGTGGGTTATGTCCCCCGTCCAGCAGATGGAGTCAGAACAGACTTCGAGGGACTCACCATATAGGCTAGTACGCCCTATGCAGGAGCTCAGTATAAAGATTATCAAAGCCCGAATAGACAAAGTACAGTCTGGATCAAGTATGCTTAACCATAAATGTAACTAAAAATGCCAACATCAACATGAAAAATGTTTTGGGCAACACAACCAACTTGTAGGGAGCTGGGTTCATAGGAAAGAACCAGAAACATAGTAGGCTGCTAAAAGAACAACCCGAGCAGTATACATGGAGCAGGACCAAGAACCCAAGAGTGGTGGTCGTCTGGACTGATCCATGGTACTACAGGAACGAAAATTAGCAGGTAAGGAATAATTGTCTTTTCCCTGTACGTACCAGGATCAGTCCAGACGGTGGGATGTCCCAAAGCTTCCCTAAAACGGGTGGGCCCCTGAGAGGCCTGCTCTGAGGACCTGTTCGCCAAAATGCCCAGAGTCTGAAGACGGGAGGTGCAGCCGATAATGTCTCGCGAACGTGTGCAGCGTTTTCCATGTTGCTGCACGACAAATCTCCTGTGGGGAGACAGAGCGAACTTCCGCCCAGGAGGATGACTGGGAGCGGGTAGAATGAGCTTTAATGCCGCAAGGAGGAGTCCGTCCCGCTCCAAGGTAAGATACAGAAATGCTGTTCTTTAGCCACCTAGCGATCGTTGTCTTCGAGGCCTGCGAACCCTTCTTTGGACCTGACCATAGCACGAACAAATGATCAGTGACCCTGAAGTCATTGGTAGCCTCGAGATAGCGAAGTAACGTGCGCTTGACATCCAAGAGGCGTTGGAAGCGAAGGATGGAAGTTCCACTGTCTGATTCAAGTGAAAAGATGATACTACTTTCGGGAGGAAGGAAAAGACGGTGCGGAGGAAGACGCCCGAATCCGTGAAGCGTAGATAAGGTTCTCTGCAGGACAAAGCTTGTAGCTCCGAAATGCGCCGAGCCGAGCAGATGGCAATGAGAAAGACAGTCTTGAGAGTGAGGTCTTTAAGCGTAGCTCCGCGGAGCAGTTCTAAAGGCGGCCCTGACAAGGCACAAAGAACTAAGTTGAGGCTCCAGGAGGGACATGGGTCCCTTACCGGAGGTCGCAAGTGCTTGACTCCCTTGAGAAAACGGGCGATGTCCGGTTGGAGAAGTAGGGAGCCGCCCGTCTGTACCAGAGAGCTCAGGGCAGCCACCTGCACTCGAAAGGAATTATAGGCAAGGCCCTTGTCCAATCCATCCTGGAGAAACTGTAGGATCTGTGATATCGACGCCCTCGTGGTCCGAATGCCCTGTATGGAACACCACATCTCGAAGACTTTCCAGACTCGGACGTAAGCTACCGAGGTAGACGACTTCCGGGCCCGCAGCAGAGTCGAAAGTACCGCCTCCCGGTAGCCTCTGCGTCTGAGGCGACGCCTCTCAAAAGCCATGCCACAAGACAGAAGAGTTCTGCCTGCTCGAAAAATACCGGTCCCTGTTGCAGTAGACGAGGGAGATGGCCCAGTCAGATTGGACCGTCTATCGCTAGTTGTAGAAGGTCTGCAAACCAGGGTCGGCGGGGCCACTCTGGAGCGACGAAGATCACGTTCCCCTGATGGCTTTCGAGCCTGCGGAGCATTCTGCCCACCAGAGGCCAAGGTGGGAAGGCGTAGAGAAGTAGATGTGGCGGGAGGACCAGCGCATCCACCCCTTCCGCGCCGCGCTCTCTCCTGCGACTGAAGAAGCGGGGAGCTTTGGCATTGAGGGAGGTCGCCATCAGGTCCAAGTGCGGCGCACCCCACCGACGGACAAGAAGTTGCATCGCTTCGTCGGAGAGGGACCATTCGCCGGGGTCTAGCTGTTGACGACTCAGGTAGTCCGCCTGAATGTTGTCCACCCCGGCAATGTGCGAGGCTGCCAGCCGGGCTAGGTGAATTTCTGCCCATTCCATCAGGAGCGCCGCCTCGAGCGAGACGTGCCGGCTCCTCGTACCTCCTTGTCGATTGATGTAGGCCACTGTGGTTGCATTGTCTGAGAGAATCCGGACCTCCCGGTTCCGAACCAGAGGGAAGAAATGGAGGAGCGCCAGCCGTACTGCCCTGGTTTCCAGGCGGTTGATCGGCCAAGTCACTTCTACCCTCGACCACGTCCCCTGCGTGGCGCTTTGATCGCAGACAGCTCCCCATCCGACTAACCACCATCCAGTTGGGCACCTCGAGGGAAATGCCACGAGCCAGGTGCGCCGGAACCAACCACCAACTCAGACTGTCCTTGGTAGCCTGCGGAAGGGGGAGTATCATTTGATAATCCTGTGAGACCGGTTTCCAGCGAGATAGAAGAGCCGCCTATAGAGGACGCAGGTGTGCAAACATCCAGGGCACGAGATCGATGGTGGAGGCCATCACGCCCAATAGCTGAAGATAGTCCCAGGAGGTGGGTTCTGGCAACGCAAAGAACCATCGTATGTGATCCCGCAATGATTGAGCCTTGACCGGGCGTAAGAAAACCTTGCCCTGACGTGTGTCGAAGCTCGCTCCCAAGAAGTCCAAGTGTTGCGATGGCACGAGGGAGCTCTTGGAGAAGTTCACCACCCAGCCCAGGGAGCGAAGGACCTGTATGACCCTGGCTACCGAGGCCTGCCCTTGGGTGAAAGACTTCGCCCGAATCAGCCAATCGTCCAGGTAGGGATGAACAAGAATGCCCTCCTTCCTGAGGGTCGCCGCCACTACTACCATAATCTTGGTAAATGTGCGAGGAGCGGTCGCCAGCCCGAAGGGAAGTGCCTTGAATTGAAAGTGTTGACCCAGGATCTTGAAGCAGAGAAAGCGCCGATGAGCCGGAAGGATTGGGATGTGCAGGTAAGCCTCCGTCAGATCTAGGGAGGCAAGGAACTCCCCCTGATTCACTGCTGCGATCACTAAGCGTAGCGTCTCCATGCGGAACCGGAGGACCCGTAAGGACTTGTTGACCTCCTTTAGATCCAGGATGGGCCAAAACGATCCGTCTTTTTGGGCACGATGAAGTAGATGGAATAATGGCCCAAGCCCACCTCACCGAAGGGGACGGGAGAAATGGCCCCTATCGTCTGCATGCGGTCCAGAGTTTGCTGTACTGCTGTCCTCTTGAGGTCCGAGCCACAGGGGGAGAAGAGGAATCTCTCCCTCGGGGGGCGGACAAACTCCAAGGCGTAGCCATTCCTTATAGTGTCCAAGACCCACTGGTCTGAGGTGATATGCACCCACTCCTCGTAGAAATCCGCAAGACGCCCCCTGATCCTGGGGGTGGAGGAGTGGGTGATCCTGGCATCATTGTGGGGGCTTGGGTGGGGGACTCCCCTGCCCCGAGCCATCACGCGTGGGCCTACGGCCACAAAAGGACCGCGGCCAGGACTGGGATCTGGAGGATGATGTCCTAGGCCCAGTCTGCCTGTAACTCCTGTAGCGCCGCTGCACTCTGGCCCTGGTTCGAGAAGAGCCAAAGGACCTTGACGGCCGTTGTCTATCCTCAGGCAAACGGTGGACCGCGTTCTCCCCCAGGGACTTGATGATCTGGTCCAGGTCCTCTCCGAAGAGAAACTTGCCCCGGAAAGGTAGAGAGCCCAGACTTGACTTGGAGGAGGCATCCGCCGCCCAGTTACGGAGCCACAAGAGACGCCGAGCCGCTACTACCGAAATCATGGACCTCGCCAGAACCCGGAAGAGGTCGTACAAGGCATCCGCCCCGTAAGCTATGGCTGACTCCAGGCGATCCGCCTGGACGGCTTCTTCTGGTGGCAGATCTTGAGAAGTAAGAAGTTGCTGTACCCAGCAAAGACTGGCCCTTTGCGTGAGCGAGCTGCACATGACTGTTCGCATACCCAGGGCAGAGACCTCAAAAACCCGCTTGAGAAAAATTTCCAGCTTGCGGTCCTGGGTATCGCGCGATGCTGCTCCGCCCATCATGGGAATTGTCGTCCTCTTGGTGACCGCTGACACCGCCGAGTCCACCTTTGGAACCTTGATGATCTCCAGAAAATCTTCAGGAAGAGGATACAGCTTCTCCATGGCTCGACTGACCTGCAAAGATGCTTCAGGAGTATCCCACTCCCTGGTCAGGAGCTGCAAAAAGGAATCAAGGATGGGAAAGGCCCGAGACCTCGGCCGAAGGGCGGCTAGGACTGGGTCCCCCTTCCTGGAGGACATGGCGATGGCAGGGGCCACAGGTGCTGGTGGGTCCGGCGGTGGGTCAAGATCCAGCTCCAGAAGTATCTGAGGGATGAGATCATCCAACTCCTCTTGTTGGAAAATGCGGAGCGCACGCGGGTCGTCGCCCTCCGACTGAGCGTCCGGCGGCACCGCATCCGTGGGATCTGAGGGATCTCCCCCCAAGGTTGAAGCCGCCCCCGTTCCTCCCGGGGCAAGCCGCAGCCGGGTGGTCGCTGGTGGGGCCCCTGACACCGAACCCACAAGGTCAGGAGGGCCCAGCGGAGCAGTCGGAACCCGAGGAGTTTTGGCGGGAGGGGGACCCGTGGGGAGCCCACCGGGAGCCTCCAGGCCCTGCAAATATGCACTGTGCATAAGAAGAATGAATTCCGGCGAAAATCGCGGTATGCCCGGGAGGGGCCCTCCGTAACTCCCGGGTCCGTCAATCCCTCCTCCGGGGATAAATTCGGCGGAGAAATCTCTCTATCCTCCCTGTCAAGCAGTGCTGAGAGAGCGTCTCCCGCGCGCTGCAGATTCAAAATGGCCGCCATTCCCACCAAAGGTGGAGAAGTGGCCGGCCCGCGCCACCCGGGCCGCTGTGAAGAAATGAATGAGAAAGTGCTGAGGGGCTGCGAGGTGCCTTCCCCTCTGGGGAGACACCTAGCGCAGATCCCCTTTCTTGAAATCCTAGACCCCGGCTCGCCGCAGGCCGAACACCGGGACGGCCGCGGCATCGGGATCGCTGAGGGAGAAGCGAAAAGGCCGTGGGGGGGGGGGGCCCAGAGGAGGAGAGAGGTGCCGCGGGGGGGCCCAATCGGCCTGCGCTGCCCGCCTGAGACCGTCCCGAGGGGCAGGGGAATCGACCCTCCCTGCCGCAGCGGCCCCGGGGAATGTTCGTCTCGGGGCCGCGGGACGGAGGAAGCTGACCCGGAGAGGCCGGCACCACCGGCTTCCACGAGGCACCCACACGCTAATCCAACCTAGAGGCGAAGGAGATTCAAGAAGCAAAGTAACACAAACACTTTAACTTACCCCCGGCCAGGAAGTAAGAGAGACCGAGAGAGAGATGATAGAGGAGGCAGGCAGAGCTCAGAAAACAAACCACGCCTCCCCAAAAATTGTACCTTTTTTTTTCAAATTTTTAAACTTGATCCAAAATGTTCCCAAGAGAAATAGGTAAGAATAAAGAATAAAGAAGCAGAAGAACGAAATCCCTGCTACTCTGGGGAAGCAACCGGTTCCCCTTCTCGCATCTGCTGGAGTCAGAAAGATACTGAGCTCCTGCAGAGGGCGTACTGGCCTATATGGTGAGTCCCTCGAAGTCTGTTCTGACTCAATCTGCTGGACGGGGGACATAACCCACCGTCTGGACTGATCTTGGTACGTACAGGGAACGAGAGATTTCGCTATGAGCGGAATTGAAGGATACGCATATAGAAGACCTGTATTCCAGGGGCGAGCAAAGGCGTCCCTGGGGATTGTTTGTCGACATCCATGGAGGGAGCAGAACCTTTCCACTTTGTGGATCAGTTTGGAAGCAAAGAGGTCTATGGTTGGGCGACCCCAGCGTTGAAAGATTTTACTCGCTACACGTGGGTCCAGCACCATTCGTGGGGATTGAAATGTCAACTGAGATTGTCTGCTAGGATGTTTTTTATGCCCACCAGAAAAGTTGATCGGAGATGTATGGAATGCTCTAGAGCCAAGCCCAAATCTGTACTGCTTCCTGGCATAGCAGATAAAAGCCTGTGCCTCCTTGTTTGTTTATGTACCACATTACTACTGTGTTGTCTGTTTGTATCAGCACAGTCTTGTTTGAGAGGCAGTCTTTGAAGGCATAAAGGGCATATCGTATCGCTCGACGTTCCAAGAGGATTATCTGACACTGCTTTTCGAGCGTAGTCCACGTCCCTTGTGTTTGAAGGTTGTTGACGTGAGCTCCCCATCCAAGGTTGGAGGCATCTGTGGTCAGGATGACTTGCAGATTTGCCTGTTGGAATGGGAGGCCAGCTTGTAGTGCTGATTGATTTGTCCACCAGTGGAGCGATAGACGTAACTGGTCGGTGATTTGAACTGTGTACGACAATGGTTGGAGAGCTTGTAGCCATTGAGATTTCAAAGTCCATTGAGTTCTTCTCATGGCTAGCTTTGCCATAGGTGTAACATGTACTGTGGAGGCCATGTGTCCTAGGAGCACCAGAATTTGATGGGTGGATGTGAACTGGTGGTGAATTATGATGTTCGCTAAGCGTGCCAGATTGTCGGCACGGTCGCTTGGAAGAGAAGCTTTCGCCACTGTGATATCGAGGTCTGTCTCCAATGAATGTAAGGAGTTGAGACGGCTCGATATGGGATTTTGGATAATTGATGAGAAATCCCAGGGAGTGCAATAGTGTTATTGTGGTTTTCAAGGCAGAGAGAGCTCCCTGCCTGGATGGACTTCTGATCAGCCAATCGTCTAGGTATGGAAAAACATGAATGCTGTATTTTCTTAGATGTGCGGCAACCACTGCTAGGCATTTTGTGAATACCCAAGGAGCAGAGGCCAGTCCGAATGGTAGGACTCTATACTGGTAATGATTCTTTCCAACGACGAATCGTAGGTACTTGCGATGTTGTGTGGAAATTGGTATGTGTGCATAAGCGTCTTGAAAATCCAGAGAACAGAGCCAATCTTCCCGTTGAAGCAAAGGAAGGATGGTTCCCAGAGATACCATTCGAAACTTTTCTTTGTGTAGAAATTTGTTGAGATTTCGGAGGTCTAAGATAGGGTGAAGGTCGCCCGTTTTCTTTGGAATTAGGAAATATCGGGAATAGAACCCCGTGCCTTGTTGAGACCGGCGCACTGGTTCGATGGCCCTGGCAGTCAGCAAAGTAGGGAGTTCTACTTGGAGTTGAGGTGTGATGACCATGTTTGTCCAAATTGGAATGGGTGGAGAATGCAGGGGTATTATTTTGAATTTTAGGCAATATCCCCGATTTAGTATGGCTAATACCCATTGGTCTTTTGTGGCGAGACTCCATTGGTGTTTGAAATAATGACGTTGACCTCCTACTGGTAGGGAGGGTATAGGGTTGAGAAAAAGGCTTCTGTTCTCTTGATTCGGTTCAAAAACCCGCTGCTGGTCCAGTTTGGGGTGGTGGCTGGGTTTTTTGTTGTTTTGGCTGACGTGGACGTCCTCTTTGTGATGGACGGTACTGACATGCTGAAGAGGCAGGTGGGTAATACCTTCTAGGTCTATAGAAGGGTCGCCTTGTGTCCCTTCGAATTGGCCATCTTAGGGAGGATGGCTGGTCTGCTGGCAGTTTGGAGAGCTGTCGGAGTGTCTCATGATGGTCTTTCAACTGAGATACTGTAGCTTGAATCGTTTCCCCGAAAAGCTTGTCTCCAACACAAAGGAGATCTGCCAGCCTTTCCTGGACTTCCTGCCTGAGGTCCGAGGCCTTGAGCCAGGCCCATCTTCTTGCATTTATTTCTGAGGCTGATAGACGAGTTGATGTCTCGAACACGTCATAAGCTGCTCTCACCTCGTGTTTGCCAGATTCCAATCCTTTTTCAACTAGTGTAGTCAAAGCTAGTTGTTACTGCTGAGGAAGGTTATCCACAATACCCTGTACGTGCTTCCACAAGTTTCTTTGGTATTGTGTCATATAAAGCTGGTAGGCTGCAATGCGTGCTACCAGCATGGAGCCTTGATAGACTTTCTTTCCTAAGGTATCTAAGAAGCGTTGCTCTTTTCCTGGTGGAACAGATAAGTGAGGTTTTTGTTTTCAGGCTTTTTTCTGAGCCGATTCTACAACTACCGAATGATGAGGCAGTTGGGGCTTCTGGTACCCTGAAGCATGTTGCACTAAGTAAGTGGCATCTGTTCTCCGATTTACTGCTGGGACTGAGCAGGGATGTTCCCACATCCGTTGTTGTAGTTCTAAAAGGACTTCATGGATTGGGATTGCCATTATTTCTTTTGGTGCGTCCACGAATTGAAGAACTTCTAGGGCCTTATGTCTGGTATACTCCTCTGTGATCAATTCAAAAGGAATTTTATCTGCCATTTCTTTGATAAAATTTGTAAATGACAAATCTTCAGGAGGGGATTTCTTTCTCTCCTCTGGTGGAGAGGGCTCTGATTGCAATTCCTCTAACTCCGTATCCGTGTCAATATCCTTACAGGGAGTATATTGAGGATGATAAGGGGAGTCAGGGTCCTCTGGCTGTATATGATGCTTTGATTTAAATGCAGATTTTGCTGGAATGTGTTTTGGCATCATTGGTAATGAGGGCATCGATGGGGAATCGATGGGCCTCGATGGCATCGGTGGAAATCGATTCCGGGAATCACACGATGGACCTGGATATATTGGCATCGATGGATCTTTGAATGGCATTGAGGGTTTCTTCGGGACTCAATGCCGGTGAAGGCCCGATGGCCCTGGGACGGAATTGGAGTCCCTTTTGTCCTCCTCCGATGATCCGGGAATCGGGAAGGCCGGAGCCACCGGTGGGTGCATCGGCATCGATGGCGTCGATGATTGTATCAGTGGAATCGGTGCCATTGGTGTTGGAGGAAAGCCTCCTATCAAGGCATCGAGTCTATTCAGCAGAGGCTGAAATATTGATTGGTCCAATGTCGATGCCAGTGTCGGTACCGATGGTATTGTCGGAGGCTGTAAATTCCGTAAAGCCTCGACGAAGGCTTGTTGGTCTATAGTAGTCACCTCTTCCCTGGAAATGGACTGTGTCCACTGCCACTGGGGAAGGTACTGCTGGTGCTATTGGCACTTCCATGATTACTCGTGGTGGCACATCCTCTGACACCGAGCCCGGTGGAGAGCGCCACGGTTCCTCGTGTACAGCCGGTGGAGTTGGCTCCAGTACACGGACTTTCTTTGGCATCGATTCGATGGTTTTCGATGTCGACGTTGATGCCTTACCATCCAAAGGGTCAATGGATCGATGGCGATGTCGTTTCTTTTCTCGATGATCCTTCGATGCTGAAAGACGCTATCGAGGATATCGATGGTGCCGGTGACAGACAGTCATCAGTTCTTTTCTCACCTCGATGTTTAGCAAAGAGGGAGGTGTTACTCTTATGGACGATGTCGACGATGACGATGGGATTTTTTTAAACAATTCTTCCATCTTGTCCAAACGGGCAAGCCTGCCCTTTGGTGTCATCTGGGCACAGGTTGAACAAGCCTGGACATCGTGGCCTGATCCCAGGCACAGAACACAGACATAATGTGGGTCAGTAATGGACACAGTCTGGTTACAATCCGGACATTTTTTGAAGCCGGAGGCCATGATAAAAGTTGTGGCCTAATAACTGTCGATGACCGGCGGGAATCGATAGTGAGGTGACCGGAATCGACCGAAAGCTAACCAAAAAATGTACTCACCAAGTCTATGTCGAAGGGAGACCCAATTATGAAGAAATGTGACTGAAAAAAGTTTTCTTCCCTTAAGGAAAAATGAGGGAAAATTTCCCAGAGCTCCTGATCTGCTTTGCTTACAGCAAGGCAGAAAAAAAGAGACTGAAGGGAGACCCCTGTGGCTCAGAATATCATGGCACGCTGGGCATGCTCAGTAGGCTCAGAGTGCCAGCCAAAATTTTCTAGAAAGTTTTGATAGAAGTTTTCCGTACCAGGGCTCCATCTGATGATGTCACCCATATGTGAGGACTATCATCCTGCTTGTCCTGGGATAAAAAGTGTTTGTGAAGTAAAACTTCAAGTGTTTCCATGCGGAAAAGTTGTGAGAAATTCTCACAGAGCTCCTCACCACGATGCTAACTGCAGCGCGGAAAAAAGAAGACTGAGGGGAGAAACCTGTGGTCACAGGAATAATTGCACACTGAGCATGCTCAGTGCACTCAGTGTGCCAGAGTCAGTCAAAGCTTTATAGAAACTGTGACAGAAAAGTTTTCCGTGATAGGGCTCCGTCCACTGACGTCACCCATACGTGAGGACTACCATCCTGCTTGTCCTGTGAGAATGGGATTTCTTGGCAGGGTACAAAAAACACACAAAATAAACCCAAGTGAATTCAGATAAACAACTATGGATAAACCAGAACAAGTTAGGCAATATCCTTGCACAGTATCTATCATTAAATAACAGAACTGAAAAGCTAAAGCCATGGACGCCAATATTCAAAGTGCTAAATATCCCGTTATGTTCAACAGCCAGTAGACAATCGGATAATTCACTCAATCCAGCTAACGGAATAGCCGGTTAAGTTGTGGGCAGGCAGTGGGCGGATTGGGGCGGTGCTACTTAGCCAGATAAGTTATACAGCTAAAAAGCGATATTCAGCCTTAGATGGATAACATATCCAGGTAAGTCAGACCTGCTCAATAGCAGGTCTAAACTTAGACAGATATGACTGATCTGCCTAAGTAGCACTTGCTATGGGGATATTCAGCAGCATAGCTGTGCTGCTGAATATCTTATCTTAAGTTAGCTAGAGAGCCGGATAGACCAACTTAGATAACCAGCTAGGTCTGAATATCTACCCTATAATTATCAACCCCCTAAAGCCATCATCTTCACCAAAAGCCTGTTTAACCTATTTATAAATATTTGGGTGTATTCAATTGCCCTTAATTCTTTTCAAAGAGCATTCCAAGGTAGGGGCCCAGCTATTGCAAATTGTCTCGCATGAGTGTCTGCGAAATGCACTTGTCAAACCGATGGCAGATCTTAAAGCCCTTAGAAGTTTATAAATATTGTCACTAATCAGTACAGTAGGTAAGGAGTAACAAAATATAATATACAGCAAGAAAGTATCAAAACAGAATATGCATTGCAATACATTAGCAATACTTCTATCATTAGATGTCAGGGAGTTGTCAAAGATGCCTCAAACCTGAGTAGAGAAAAGCCATTTTTTAGCATGGATGTGCAGTTCAAAGCCATATAAATTTATTTATTTGATTTTTATTCTGCTTTTCAGCCACTTCAAAGCAGATTACATTCAGGTACTATAGGTATTTCCCTGTCCCTGGAGGGCTCTAAATGTTGTACCTAAGGTAATTAAGGGTGAAGTGACTTCCCAAGATCACAAGTAGCAGCAGTGGTATTTGAACTCTGGCTTCATAGCCAACTGCTCTAACCACTAGGCCACTCTTCCACTATGACTATGAGTTACTGCATCCCTTAGGACCATGAGTTTCTACTGAGAAAGTGAAATAAACCCTGTGCTAACATTTAACTCTGATTTTAGTAGGGGTTTTATTACATCAGCCCTTTGAAGTGTTAAAGTTTGTCCTAGTTAGCCTGGTTTTCAGGATTTCCACAATGAATAGGCATGAGACAGATCTGCATGCACTTCCTCCACTGCATGCAAATCTATATCATATAAATTCATTGTGGATATCCTTCAAACCAGATAAGCTAAGGGGTACTCCAAGACCTGCTTTAGAAAAACTGTTCTAGATAATCCTGACTGTTTTAATAGAATATTAATATATTATGCTATCTCTGGTATATTTCAATAAACTGAGGTAAATTTCTCTAACAGCGACTTTCTTAATAGCACATAGAACCGCAGATTTTGTTGTAAAAAAAGAACTGAATTTTGTAAGCCAGGCTTTCACACTCTTCATCTTTGATTTAACTCAGCTTCCTGTGGGCATGTTTCATGATTTCTAGGGTATGTACATTTCAACTACTGCGCCGGATTTTAAAAGCTTTACGCGCGTAGAGTGCCTTACGCGTGCCAAGCCTATTTTATAAAGGCCAGGCGACGCGCATAAAGCCCCAAAACGCGTCTGAGTCCAGAGGCTTTACTAAAGGGGCGGGGTGGGAGCAGGGCGAGAGGCCTCCGACACATCGGCCATTTGCCACTATGTTGGAGGATCGCGTGCTGGCAGGCTGTCGGTGTGCGCAACCTGAGCATGCCCTCCAGGCAGGCGCAAAAGGTGAAATAAGAAATTGGGGAAGGGGGTTAGAGTAGGACTAGGAGGGGAAAAGTTAGGGGAAGGGGTGGGAAGATTAATTAAGGGGGAAGGGAACGGGGGAAGGCAGCGCGGCTCAGGGTGCATCCCCTTGCGCGCGCCGACCCCCAATTTTCTAACATGCTCAAGCATGTTAAAATCGGGCGTACATTTGTGCGCACCTGGTAGCGCGTGCACATGTACGCCCGCGCGCAGGTCTTAAAATCTACCCCATTGTGTGTAACAAGATCTCAAACTTCATCACTTCTGGAATGCATTAGTGGTAAGTGTTAGCTGTTTCATGGAATGCATTAGTGGTAAGTGTTAGCTGTGCAATCAATTTATGAAATTTTCTATTGACTATTAATCAGAATTACCTGAGTCCATAGCAGGTGCTGAGTCCCACAAGCGAATCATTAAAACCTTCCACATAGCCATGATAATAGCAGTCATCCTGAAATACCCCAACACAAACCCCCGAAAAAAAATATTTTTAGTATTTTTCCAGAGTAATGAAACAACATACAAACAAGAGTCCTCCCAGAAAGCAAAATTGCTTACCTTGTAATAGGTGTTATCCCAGGACAGCAGGATGTAGTCCTCACATATGGGTGACGTCAGTGACGGAGCCCTAACGCGGGAAAAACTTGTCAAAACTTCTAGAAAGCTTTGACTGGCAGCCTGAGACTACTGAGCATGCCCGGCATGCCATGATATTCTCTGCCACAGGGGTCTCACTCCAGTCTCGTATGTAGCAATAAGCTTTTAGTAAAAATTAAAATAATAAAAGGCATAAGACCCAACTCCGCGGGGTGGCGGGTGGGTTTCGTGAGGACTACATCCTGCTGTCCTGGGATAACACCTATTACAAGGTAAGCAATTTTGCTTTATCCCAGGACAAGCAGGATGCTAGTCCTCACATATGGGTGATTAGCAAGCTAGAGGCTGATTCATTGTCTAGCGAAGCAACAGTGAAGTATTGTTTTTGAAATGAATCAGCCGAAGATTACGCAGGTTGGATGTAGGAGGAGTTGGGATTACACTGGAAACAAGTTCTTTAAGACAGATTGTCCATAGGCTGAATCTTGTCGTCCTTCCTTGTCTAAACAGTAATGAGCTGCAAAGGTGTGAAGTGAACTCCATGTTGCTGCTTTACATATGTCAAGGATTGGCACTGAACGATAGTGTGCTACTGAGGTTGACATTGCTCTTACTGAATGTGCCTTTACTCGCCCTTGGAGAGGAAGGCCTGCTTTTTCATAGCAAAACTGTATGCAATCTGCTAACCAGTTGGATAGAGAATGTTTACCCACTGCTTTACCCGGTTTGTTTGGGTCATAAGAGACAAACAGTTGATTGGATTTCCTGTGGATTGCAGTGCGGTGAGCATGAGGCCTTGGGAAGAATGTGGGTAAAACTATGGATTGGTTTAAGTGGAATTCCGTAACTACCTTGGGAAGGAATTTTGGATGTGTCATGTAGGAACTTTGTATAAGGTTCATATATGACAAGTGCTTGTAGCTCACTAACCCTCCTAGCTGATGTAATGGCTATGAGGAAGATAGTTTTCCATGTGAGAAATTTAAGATCACAGGAATCTATGGGTTCGAAAGGAGAACGCATGAGTCTTGTTAAGACCAAATTCAGGTCCCATTGTGTGACTGGTGGCCGAATTGGTGGCTTAAGTTGAGTTAAACCTCTCATAAATCTACTGATGAGAGGTTGTGTGGATATAGGTGCATCTGCCATCTTATTATGGTAAGCCGAGATGGCACTTAAATGCACTCTTACAGATGAAGTCTGCAGACCAGTCTGACAGGTGACATAAATAGTCTAGTAGAGAGGAGGTGGAGCAGGAAAAAGGGTCAATATTGCTTTGCCTGCACCACAAAGTAAACCTTTTCCATTTTGACGAATAATTTTTCCGAGTTGAAGGTTTACGTGAAGCTATAAGCACTTGAGATACTTTTGTTGAAAGGTTCAGTGGTTTTAAAATTAAGCTTTCAACATCCATGCTGTCAGGGAGAGGGATTGAAGGTTGGGATGGCGCAACCGACCCTGATCCTGAGTTATTAGAGTGGGAGCTACTCCCAGGCGAATTGGATCGCTGATCGAGAGGTCTAGAAGTGTGGGAAACCAGACTTGTCGAGGCCAATACGGGGCTATGAGTATCATGGAGCCTTTGTCCTGCTGTAGCTTCACTAGAGTTTTGGTTATCAGCGGTATCGGAGGATATGCGTATAGTAGGTCTGAGTTCCAAGGGCGAGCAAAGGCGTCCTTGGCTGGCTGATTCTTCTGTTTGTGTGAACAGAAAATGTCCACTTTGTGATTCTGATGTGATGCAAAGAGGTCTATTGTCAGCTGGCCCCAACGCTGAAAGATCCTGATCGCTACTGAGGGATCCAGAGACCACTCGTGTGGTTGGAATCGACGACTGAGTTGATCTGCTACTGTGTTGTGTATGCCTGGCAAATAAGTTGCCCGAAGAAACACTGAGTGTGTTAGGGCCCAGCCCCAAATCTGTGCAGCTTCTTGACAAAGGAGATACGAGCCCGTACCTCCCTGCTTGTTGATGTACCACATGGCTACTGTGTTGTCAGTTTGGATCAAAACAGTCTTGTTGGAAAGGCAGTCTTTGAAGGCATGTAGCGCATAGCGTATAGCTCGAAGCTCGAGGAAATTGATTTGAAAGGTTGCTTCGAGTTTCGTCCAAGTACCCTGGGTGCGGAGATTGTCTATGTGAGCTCCACAACCCAAGGTGGATGCATCTGTAGTTAACGTTATTTGTGGAACTTTTTGCTGGAAGGTTTGACCCTTGCACAAATTGTCCTTGTTTATCCACCAAAGCAGAGATGAGCGTAGCTTGGGTGTGCTCTGAATTAGAGCATGAAGTGGTTGAATGGCTTGGATCCATTGAGATTTTAAAGTCCATTGAGTGATTCGCATGGCTAGCCTTGCTAGAGGAGTAACATAAACTGTGGAGGCCATGTGGCCTAATAAGGTTAGAAGCTGACGAGCTGTAGCTGTGGTTCTTGAAGAAATCAAGTTCGCCAGGCAAGAAAGTGTTTCTGCGCAATCCTCGGGCAGAAATGCTTGTGCGAGGATGGTATTTAAGTCTGCTCCTATGAATTGAAGGAGCTGGGATGGAGTCAGATGGGATTTTTGATAATTGATGAGAAATCCCATGGTGTGAAGGAGAGTAATTGTGTACTTCAAAGAAGTTAGAGTTCCTTCTTGAGACTGACTTCTGATGAGCCAGTCGTCTAGATACGGAAAAACATGGACACCTTGTTTGTGCAAGTGTGCTGATATTACTGCCATGCATTTGGTGAACACTCTGGGGGCAGAGGCGAGGCCGAATGGCAGAACTCTGTACTGGAAATGCTGATGGCCTACTATGAAGCGTAGGTACTTGCGATGAGGAGGAAAAATTGGAATGTGAGCGTAAGCATCTTGAAGATCCAGAGAACAAAGCCAATCCCCTTTTTGAAGAAATGGAAGCATGGTTCCTAATGAAACCATTCTGAACTTTTCCTTCTTTAGAAATTTGTTGAGATTTCTGAGGTCTAGGATAGGCCGAAGACCTCCTGTTTTCTTTGGAATGAGGAAATACCGGGAATAGAAGCCTCTGCCCTGCTGAGTCCAGGGGACCTGCTCGATGGCTCTGGATGTCAGAAGGGTGGATAATTCTATTTGAAGTTAATGAATGTGATTTTTGTCGAGTGAGAATTGCTTGGTGGAAATTCTGTAGGGGTTGAAACGAAGTTGAGTTGGTATCCTCGACATATGATGGAGAGGACCCACTGGTCCGATGTTATTGTTGTCCAATTGATGTAGAATTTGGACAATCTGCCTCCTACCGGAATGTTTGAGTGAGGATTGATATGAAGGCCTTGTTCTCTGGGTACACTTTCAAAAACCGGTAGTAGGCCAGTTTGTGAAGGTGGTGGTGCTCTTGCCGCTCTTTGCTGCCTTTGTTGAGGTCTCTGCTTAGACCTAGGCTGTCGTGGTCTAGAGGCAGGGGGATAGTATTTTCTCTGCCTATAGAAAGGACATCTGGATTCTCTTCGTGGAGGTCGTCTCATGGTATGCGTAGCAGATTCATGGGGCAATGCGGAGAGTTGACGTAACTTTTCCGTATGATCACGGAGCTGAGAAACTGCGTCCTGCACCTTGCACCCAAACAGATTGTCACCAAGGCAGGGTAAATCTACTAGTTTGTCTTGGACTTCTGGGCGTAGATCAGAAGCCTTAAGCCAGGCCCAGCAGCTATGCCAGATGCAGCTACTCGGGAAGCTGTGTCATAACTGTCATAGGCCGCTCTCACCTCGTGCTTTCCTGCATCTAATCCCTTGCCAATTATAGCAGATGCAGCTTCCTGATACTGAGTGGGCAGTGAAGGGATAAAGTCTTCCATCTGTTTCCAGAGGTTCCTCTGGTACTGTGTCATGTACAAATGGTACGCTGAGATCTTTGAATTCAGCATTGCTCCCTGGAAGATTTTGCGGCCTAGCTGGTCTAGAAATCTGTTGTCTTTTCCAGGAAGGGCCGAAGAATGGATTCTTGTCCTTCTGGATCTTTTTTGTGCCGACTCTACCACTACAGAGTGGTGGGGTAGTTGAGTTTTCTGATAACCAGCAGTCGGCTGTACCAGATACGTTGATTCTATCCTCTTATTAACTGCAGGAATGGTACATGGGTGTTCCCAGAGCCTTTGTTGCAGTTGGAGGAGAATGTCATGAACTGGAATGGCCATAGTGTGTTTCGGCGGGTCCATGAATTGAAGGACCTCTAAGGTCTGCTGCCATACATCCTGTTCAGTCTGTCTCTGAAAAGGGATAGAATCCGCCATTTCTTGGACAAAAAGTGGAAAAGACAGATCCTCTGGTGGTGATTGTTTTGCAGCAGGGGGTGGAGATGGGTCTGACATGAAGTCCTCTGAGGAGGGATCTGAATCTGTGTCAGACAGGTGTCATATTGAGGTATCTGTTGTGGAGGTACGACCTTGGGAGGAGGAACTACTCCAGAGGGTCCTGGAATGGGTTTGTCCTGTGAAGAATCCTCCACTTGTTGTTCTTCTGGACCACATGGTAAAGAGGATATCAAATCCCGATACCTCTTAGTCAAGATGTCATGCAATTGCTTCTCTTGTGAAGATGGAAGTTTAGGTTGTTGAGGCATCGACAATTTTTGTTCAATCGATGACTTAAACCTCGATTTCTTATGCAGTGATATAGAAGGTGCCATTGTACAGAGTGACATCGACTGTGACGTCGATAGAACGGTCGATTCCTGATGAAAAATGGGAGTCGAGAAAATCGGCCTCGATGACAAAGAAAAAGTTGGCATCGATGGTATGACGGTAGGCATCGAGAACGATGGATGCAGCATCGCTGAAGTCATCGAGGGCTGCAGTGGCATCGGTATCGATGTATCCTTCGATGCCGTCGATGACACATGCTCGAAAGTCTCCGTTGAGGTAACCGGAGATATCGGCAGTAGCGGCCTCGGCACAGCCGCCGGCATCGGCGTCACCGCCGGCATCGGCAATATTGCCGGCATCGGTGTCACCGCCGGCATCGGCACTGGTGCCGGTAGTTGTTTTTGGATGGCATCCATAACTAGCTTTTGGATTAGATCAGTTAAGTCCGGCACGGCAGAGACAGGTATTGATGCCGATATCGATGACGGTGCAGTAATCGAGGTTGGCACCATATCAGCGATTTTTTTACACTTTGCCGTCGGTTCCGTCGATGACGGAACCGATGAAGATTCCGAAGGTCGACGATGTCGATGCTTGTGTTTTATTCTGGGTTCAATCACTGACCTTGTCGATATCATAGATGGGGTCGGTGAAGTGGCATCCCCGGAACCTTCGATATGTTTCTTCTTTAGGAGAAGCTTTTTAGTTCCACCCACCGGGGTGGATTTCGTCGATGGTGAGAGGACTAGCTTTTTCACGTCTAAGCTTTCGACCCTATGGGGTCATTTCTTGGCACTGAGGGCATGAAGCGATGTCATGCTTCTCCCCCAAACAGATCACGCATTCTAGATGTGGATCTGTAACCGACATGGTCCGGTTACAAGAAGGGCATTTCTTGAACCCGGCGGCCATGTTGGAATCGATGGCCGTCGATGAAAGTATTAAAAAAAAGTTTCCAGTTTGAAAAAATGGAATGTTATTCCTGTCACCGTCCGGTGGGAAATGAAAAGTGAGACCCGATGTGGGAGAAAATTTAAATTTTTGAGTCAAAAAATGTGAGGGAATCTCACAGGGCTCCGGTAACCGCGATGCTTATGGCAGGGTGGAAAAACGAAGACTGGAGTGAGACCCCTGTGGCAGAGAATATCATGGCATGCCGGGCATGCTCAGTAGCCTCAGACTGCCAGTCAAAGCTTTCTAGAAACTTTGACAGAAGTTTTTCCCGCGTTAGGGCTCCGTCACTGACGTCACCCATATGTGAGGACTAGCATCCTGCTTGTCCTGGGATAAAGTGGGACTCGACTGAAACAATCAAGGACTTCCTACATAACTAGATGTTATAACTCAAATTCAAAAGCCTGATAGACTTTCCAGAGTTCAGCAGATTTCTCTAGACAAAGTGGCAGTCTCTAGTCAATTCATTTTAGCACCACTCTTGCTTAGACCAGAAAGGAAAATCAGTTTCTTACCTGATAATTTTCGTTCCTGTAGTACCAAGGATCAGTCCAGGACACCTGGGTTGTGACTCCGCACCAGTAGATGGAGACAGAGCAAAACTTGTTGGGTTGAGTCATATATGACCCTGTGCCAGTCACAGCCCCTCAGTCATATGTAATGTCAAAGTAGAAACCCAAATAGGCAACCATAGCTAACTAGCAAAACTCGCTACTTAAACGGAAATAATCCCAAACCCCTTCTGGAACCAGACTCCCCAACCGGGAGAGCGAAACAAACAAGCGGTTAGCTTACGCAAACAACGATGAGCGGACTCTCTGTTACTTTAGCGTAGCACTGCGGGCGGGATCCTGGACTGATCCTTGGTACTACAGGAACGAAAATTATCAGGTAAGAAACTAATTTTCCTTTCCCTGTACGTACCAGGATCAGTCCAGGACACCTGGGATGTACCAGAGCCAACTTACCGAGGGTGGGAAGCAGAGAGTCCCGCTCGGAGTACCCTCTCTCCAAACCCTCCGGCCTCAGCAGCCTGAACATCCAGCCGGTAATGTCTAATGAAGGTATGCAACGACTTCCAGGTAGCCACCCTGCAAATCTCTTGAGGCGACACCTGAGAAGATTCCGCCCACGACTCGGCGTGGGACCGCGTCGAATGAGCCCTAAGCCCCACAGGCGGTGGTTTCCCCCGCACTATGTACGCGGAACCAATGGCCTCCTTGAGCCAACGGCCGATTGTCGTGCAAGACGCTGCAGAACCTTTCTTTGGGCCCGAAAATAGTACAAACAGATGATCTGACACCCGAAAAGGATTAGTGACCTCTAGATAGCGAAGAAGGGATCTCCGCACGTCCAGCTTTCGCAACTCCCTCGTTTTCGGGTCCAAAGACTCCCCGACCGCGAAAGCGGGAAGCTCAACGGATTGATTCAAATGAAAAGCCGACACGACCTTAGGCAGAAAGGAAGGGACCGTCTGCAAGGAAACCCCTGAACCGGAAATGCGCAAAAACGGCTCCCTACAGGACAGCGCCTGCAATTCCGAAACACGGCGTGCCGAAGCAATCGCCACCAGGAATACGGTCTTCAACGTGAGATCTTTGACTGTAGCACGCTTCAAGGGCTCAAACGGCGCTGAGCATAAGGCAGAGAGAACACAGTTGAGGTTCCAAGACGGACAAGGAGGACGCAAGGGAGGACGGAGGTGTTTAGCCCCCCGAAGGAAACGGGAGATATCCGGGTGAAGAGCCAGGGAGGTTCCCCGGACCTTACCACGCAAACAACCAAGCGCCGCCACCTGGATCCGTAGGGAACTGCACGCTAAGTCTTTGGCCAGCCCCGCCTGAAGAAAAGCCAGAATATCGGAAACAGCAGCGGAAGTGGGATCCAGTCCCCGCGTCACGCACCATTCCTCAAAGACTACCCATACCCGGACATAAGCCAGGGATCTAGACTGCTTCCTGGACCTCAGCAGCGTAGCTATTACCGCGTCCGAGTAACCTTTTCTCTTTAACCGATTCCTCTCAAAAGCCATGCCGCGAGACAGAAGTGATCCGCATCCTCCAAACAGATGGGGCCCTGATGAAGTAGCCCCGCGAACCCCTTGAGACGAAGGGGAGCCGCCACCGACAACTGGATGAGGTCTGCGAACCACGGACGGCGCGGCCACTCCGGCGCTACCATGATCACGTTGGACGGGTGCAACTCTATGCGGCGTAGAATCTTGCCGATCATAGGCCACGGCGGAAACACGTATAGTAGCACATCCGTCGGCCAGGGAAGCACCAACGCGTCGACTCCTTCTGCTCCACTTTCTCGACGCCAACTGTAAAACCTCGGGGCCTTCGCGTTGTGCCACGTGGCCATCAGATCCATGTGGGGCATTCCCCAGTTCTTGCAAATGAAGAGGAACGCCTCTTCTGCCAGCTTCCACTCCCCGGGATCCAGGCGGTGACGGCTGAGAAAATCTGCCTGGACGTTGTCGACTCCTGCTATGTGAGACGCCGCAATATTGCTGAGATGTTGCTCTGCCCAGGCCATCAAGAGCTGCGCCTCCTCCGCCACTAGTGGACTTCTCGTCCCGCCTTGGCGATTGATGTAGGCCACGGTGGTTGCATTGTCCGACAACACTCGGACCGCCTTTCCTCGTACCAGCGGAAGGAAGGCTTGCAGTGCCAGACGGACCGCTCTGGTCTCTAGTCGGTTGATAGACCACTGGGCTTGCGACTCTGACCACAGCCCTTGAACCGACTTCCCTAGGCAAACTGCACCCCAGCCAGAGAGGCTGGCATCCATGGTCACCACCGTCCAGTTGGGCACCAGAAGGGACACTCCACCGGAAAGATGACTGGAATCCAGCCACCAGAGCAGACTGGATCTCGCCTGGTCCGCTAGTGGGAGCGGTAGGTGGAAGTCCTCCGAAACCGGCTTCCAGCGGGATAGTAACGATGACTGCAATGGCCGTAGGTGAGCGAACGCCCAAGGGACCAACGCAAGCGTTGAGGCCATAGACCCCAGAACCGTCAGGTAATCGCAGACTTGCGGACGGCGTAGAGACAAAAGACGCCGCACTTGAGACTGCAGCTTGCGTATCCGTTCCTGAGACAGGATCACCTTGCCCTGATTCGTGTCGAAAACGGCTCCAAGATATTCCAAGGACTGAGTGGGTGCCAGTTGACTCTTGTTGTAGTTGACCACCCAGCCCAGGGACTGCAAGAGCTGAAGTACCCTGGCCACCGCCTGCCGACACTGACTCTCTGACTTCGCCCGGATCAGCCAATCGTCGAGGTAAGGGTGAACCAGGAGTCCTTCCCGATGCAACTGCGCCGCCACTACCACCATCACTTTCGTGAATGTCCGAGGAGCAGTCGCGAGACCAAACGGGAGCGCTTGAAACTGGAAGTGCCTTCCCAAGATGCAGAACCGTAGGAACCGCTGGAACGACGGCTGAATGCCCACGTGAAGGTACGCTTCTGTGAGATCTAGGGAAGCCAGGAATTCGCCAGGGCGCACCGATGCTATAACCGACCGAATTGTCTCCATTTTGAAGTGAGGAACACGAAGGCACCTGTTTACTCCTTTGAGATCCAGGATGGGTCTTGAAGTCCCGTCTTTCTTGGGAACTATGAAGTAAATGGAGTAACGTCCCTTGCCGTGCTGATCGACAGGGACGAGGGAAATTGCCCCCAGGCTTTCCAATCGTCGGATGGTGTCTAGCACCGCCGGCCTCTTCTTGGGGTCCTTGCAGGGCGAGACCAGGAATTTGTCCGCTGGGATGCGAGCAAAATCTAACGCGTAGCCGTGTCTTATCACGTCGAGGACCCACTGATCCGACGTCATGCTGGCCCATTCCTCGAAAAATAAGGTTAACCGCGCCCCCACATTTGGAATGTCGTGCTGAGCTCGCGGCGAGGGATGGGCCGGCCGCACTTCATTGCGAAGGCTTAGACCCCATACCCGACGGGGCCCCTCCCTGTCTGCCGAAACGTTTCCCCCGAAAGGTCTGCTGCCACTGAGTGTTTCGAGAGAAGGACGGCCTATACAAAGGACTGGTGGATCTTTGAGGCCGCGACTTCCTGGGCCCCCGAAAATGGGACCTGGCCGGAAAAGAAGACCTCGTCCTGGCTCTATCCTTGGGCAATTTAAATGCCCTGTTCTCACCCAGAGAAATCATTAAATCGTCCAACTCCTTGCCAAACAACAATTTCCCCTTGAAGGGTAGTGCCCCGAGGTGAGCCTTGGAAGAGCCATCTGCTGCCCAGTTGCGCAGCCATAGGAGACGGCGCGCCGACACCGCTGCCACCATGGACCTAGCTGACGTGCGCAGAAGATCGTGAAGAGCATCTGCCCCTTACGCTATTGCCGCCTCCAATCTGTCTGCCTGAGAAGCCTCATCCACAGACAGACCCGCATTCGCCTGAAGGACCTGGGCCCAGCGCAGGCTAGCTCGCATAGAGAAGTTAGTGCAGATTGCGGCCCGCACCCCTAGGGCGGATACCTCAAAAATCTTAAGTTGTACCTCCTACTTCCTGTCTTGTATGTCCCGGAGGGCCGTTGCTCCCGTGACCGGAATGGTAGACCTCTTCGTTACTGCGGAAACCGCTGAATCCACCTTTGGGAGTCTAAGAAGCTCCAGCGCCTCCTCTGGCAATGGGTAGAGCTTATCCATGGCCTTGCTGACCTTCAAACCTAATTCCGGAGTATCCCATTCCCGGAATAAGATGTCCGTCGACGAAAAATGAAATGGAAAAGCAACTGCCGGCCCTGTAAGACCTAGCAGAACTGGATCCATGTTGGCCTCTTGGCAGACCACCACAGGTGGGGCCTCAATCCCCAGCTCCTGGAGAATGGCCAGAATGAGAGGCGACAACTCCTCCCTGCGGAACAGGCAGACTACCTTGGGGTCATCCCCATCGACGGCCTGTGCTGCTTTTCCCGCCCCGGGGTGGGCAGATCCATCTGCTCCCGCCTCCTCGGCCCCCTTCAGGGGCTCCCAGGGAGAATTCGTATCTGCCCCAGAGGAATCTTCTGACTCCGAGTCCTGCGGTACCCCGCGTGGGAACCGCTTCCCCCGGGACGGCTCCTGGGAGACCTCCGCAGCTTTCCTAGCTTTTCTCTTCCTTGGTGGGGCCTTGTGAGAACTCTCCTCAGAGACTCCCCCCCCCCCCCCGTCTGCGCTTGCTGCGCTTGTATCTGAGCACTTTGCGCAGCAAAAGCGCAAAATCCTCAGAGAAGGAGCCTGAATCCGACGAATCGTCAACGGAATCCCCCCGGAACCGAAGCCCCTCTGAGCCGACCTCTCCCGCCATGCCCTGCTACAGGGAAAGCGCGGGAGGCAATGCCGAAGCCCCTGCCGTCTCCCGCGCGATTTCGCGGCCGGTGGCCAAGATGGCCGCCACTCCCACGCTAAGCGGGAACAGGTCCTGGGGCCTATCCGAGGAGCCCCCACCTCGCGGCGGTGATCGGGCCCCCCGAGGTGCCCCGGACGACCCCTCATCTCCCGGGACGCAGGCCGAGCAGAGCCCCTCCAGAGACAGGCACACGCGCCGAGCCGCAGGCCCTACACGACGCACCACGCGGCATGCCGGCGATTGCGGGAAAAAAACGGAGACGCGGCCAGAAATTAAATTAAACTAATTAAATTAACCCGGCGACCTCCCCCCTACGGCGACGCCCCCCTCCCCCCGAGCGAGAACGGAGCGGCGACGCAAGGCAACGGAGAGTAGGCAAAAAAATAAAAGCAGCAAACTTTTTTTTTTTTTTTACTAGTTTGTCGCTGTCCCTGGTTCTGGAGCCGTTTTCCTGCAGGGGTGAGTGAACCGGGCTCCCCGGTGTCACCCCTGACGCTGCCACTAGTAAAGCCGGGTCCTCGACCCTAGCAGCGGCCTCGACCAGGGGGGGATGGTCCCCTCAGAACCTCACAACCCCCCTGGGAGGTAGGGCGGCCGGGACTAAAAAACAAAATAAACCTAATTTGGAAAAGAAAACTACAAACTAGGCTTACCTAAACTGATAAAACAAAACAAACCCTGACTAACTACCAGAATCAGGGCAGGCAGGGCTGTGACTGCACCTGCACCATCTACTGGAGACAGAGTAAGACTGAGGGGCTGTGACTGGCACAGGGTCATATATGACTCAACCCGACAAGTTTTGCTCTGTCTCCATCTACTGGTGCGGAGTCACAACCCAGGTGTCCTGGACTGATCCTGGTATGTACAGGGAACTGTATTTTTTTGTTTTCAGCAGAACAGCTAGCATTTGAATTGTATGTTTTTTGTTTCTCCAAAACTGCGTGTGATGTATTGGATTACTCTATTATTTTATTTAGCTTGATGTAAACCACCTTAGGTTGAACTTTGGTTCAAGGAAGGCAATCTATAAATGTAAATTTACATTAAGTTAGAAATTTTAAATGTATTAAAATACTTGTTCAAACTGTTTTATAAAAAAAACATTTATAGCAGATGACTATATTTTGTTAAAATTGGCTCTTTTTGTGGGGTGTCTAAGCTAAAGAGACAAGCTTTAAAAAATAGGGCTTGATTAGTAGCTTTCATGCATAAAATCCTGCTTTACGTACATAACTGACACTTTGAAAATCAATATAGGGGATTGTGCCTGTAAAAATACTTGCGAAACCCTATTTCACATATGTGGGCGGATTTTAAATGCCCTGCTCGCATAAATCCGCCCGGATTTATGTGAGCAGGGCCCTCGCTCGCCGGCGCACGCAGAGCCCCGGGATGCGTGTAAGTCCCGGTTTTTTTTTAAGGGGGCATGTCGGGGGCGTGTCGGGGCGGGGCCGAATGACGCGGCGTTTCGGGGGTGGGCCGCGGCGTTTTGGGGGTGGGACCAGGGGTGTGGCACCGGCCCGGGGGCGTGGTCGAGGCCTCCGGACCAGCCCCCGGGTCCAATGACGGCGCGCCAGCAGTCCGCTAGCGCGCGTAGATTTACGTCTGCTTCTAGCAGGCATAAATCGAGGGACAAAGGTAAGGGGGGGGTTTAGATAGGGCCGGGGGGGTGGGTTAGGTAGGGGAAGGGAGGGGAAGGTGAGGGGAGGGTGAAAGAAAGTTCCCTCCGAGTCCGCTCCGATTTCAGAGAGCCTCGGAGGGAACGGAGGCAGGCTGCGTGGCTTGGCGCGCGCAGGCTGCCCAAAATCGGCAGCCTTGCGTGCGCCGATCCAGGATTTTATAAGATACGCGCGGCTATGCGCGTATCTTATAAAATCCAGCGTACTTTTGTTTGCGCCTGCTGCGCGAACAAAAGTACGCGATTGCGCTCTTTTTTAAAATCTACCCCATACTGTCACCTGCATAAGCAAGATGTGTGCTGGTGGGAGAGAATTGGGGCATTGAAAACATTTACATGCATTCTTTCGATTTTCAAAAGTATGCACGTAAACGTACAGAGAGAAAGTTATACCTGCTCTTGAACCTTCTATGCTTATATGTACTCACCTATCTGGACAGCCCACAAATTTTCAAAGTGAACTTAGGCACATAAGTCTGCTTTGAAAGTTTGGGCTAAAATCTGAAATTCAATCTACCCATGAACTTTAGCCCTACACAGGCTGTTATAACATTAACATCCGCTAGCATTCCATTTTGTATTATGCTCTTTTTTTATTCTGCGGTATAAAACAAGTTTGCTTACCTTTAAACAGGGATCTCTGTAGGCAGAAAGCCATGATGATGGCACCAACATGGTCTCAGCTCTTAAAACTCAGTTAAAGTCTTACAGGAATGTGCAGGAGTTTTCCCATGTGTGCTTTGCCTCATGAGCCTCTCTGACTCTTCTCAGCTTAAGCTTTAGTGAGGTATTCAACTCCCCAGGGAGGTGGGTAGGTATGAAGTAGGGATGTGAATCGTTTTTTGACGATTTAAAATATCGTCCGATATATTTTAAATCGTCAAAAATCTTTAGGGCCACGATACAATACCAATTCCCCCGATTTATCGTCAAAAAATCGTAAATCGGGGGAAGGGGGAGGGCAGGAAAACCGGCACACTAAAACCCCCTAAAACCCACCCCGACCCTTTAAATTAAATCCCCCACCCTCCCGAACCCCCCCCCCAAATGCCTTAAATTACCTGGGGGTCCAGCGGCGGTCCGGAACGGCAGCGGTCCGGAACGGCCTCCTGCAATTGAATTGTGTTGTCTTCAGCAGGCGCCATTTTTCAAAATGGTGGCGCAAAATGGCGGCGGCCATAGACCAACACGATTCGACTGCAGGAGGTCGTTCCGGACCCCCGCTGGACTTTTGGCAAGTCTTGTGGGGGTCAGGAGGCCCCCCGAGCTGGCCAAAAGTCCCTGGGGGTCCAGCGGGGGTCCGGAAAACGATCTCCTGCCGCGAATCGTTTTCTGTACGGAAAATGGCGCCGGCAGGAGATCAACTGCAGGAGGTCGTTCAGCGGCGGTCCGGAACCCCCGCTGAACGACCTCCTGCAGTCGATCTGCCGGCGCCATTTTCCGTACGGAAAACGATTCGCGGCAGGAGATCGTTTTCCGGACCCCCGCTGGACCCCCAGGGACTTTTGGCCAGCTTGGGGGGGCCTCCTGACCCCCACAAGACTTGCCAAAAGTCCAGCGGGGGTCCGGAACGACCCCCTGCAGTCGAATCGTGTTGGTCTATGGCCGCCGCCATTTTGAAAAATGGCGCCGGCTGAAGACAACACAATTCAATTGCAGGAGGCCGTTCCGGACCGCTGCCGTTCCGGACCGCCGCTGGACCCCCAGGTAATTTAAGGCATTTGGGGGGGGTTCGGGAGGGTGGGGGATTTAATTTAAAGGGTCGGGGGTGGGTTTTAGGGGGTTTTAGTGTGCCGGCTCACGATTTTCACGATTTTCATGATACTTCAAACACCCAAACGGCAACAATACGATTCCCTCCCCCTCCCAGCCGAAATCGATCGTTAAGACGATCGAGGACACGATTCACATCTCTAGTATGAAGTATGGCTGATTCATCCTGCTGCCTATGGAGAACCCTGTTTACAGGTAAGAAAACTTGCTTTCTCTGTCAACAAGCACGCAAGAATCAGTTGACACATGGGTGGTCCAAGCTAAGGGTTGCAATGTGAAGCAGTCACTAAAAAGACAATCTGGCCACATCAAGTGGAGAGAGGACTACCAGGTGAACAGTTTGCACAGAGCTGCTTATCTAAAGGTATAACTTCTTCTCAAACATATCCAACACTTTTGGATTCTTTCCAGAAGGTGTGTTAAGCACTTACTTCAACGCTAACTCCATCACATCTCAGTGATGTGGTAGCTGGACTACCCCAAAACATGGAAAGGCCTGGACACTCCTCTTTAAATCAATCTTTCAGGATACTGGAAGACTTAACATCAGAGCCTGTTACAACCTCATTTGCAGATCCTTGTGGAAGACAATGTCAGAGGATCTTCATCCAGTCGCCCAGTCATACCTATCCCCTTTTTTGTACAATGTAATTTATGGAGTGGATTTTATGATACACCTGATGCAGGTTCAGAAACTGAAATGTGGCCTCATTGGGCTTTCAAGATCTTGAAATATTAATTTTTGAAATTTTTTATGTACATACATATGTATTATATGATCAATATATGTGTCTACTGTATAAGTTACTGTAATAAACAACCAGGTAAAGTTTGTCTATTTAGAGATGATACTATCATGGGAATCTCAAGCATTAATGTCAAGAAACCCATTATCTTTTAAGAAAGCAAATGTTGCTTACCTTTAACAGGTGTTCTCACAGGACAGCAGGATGTTAGTCCTCACATATGGGTGACATCATCAGGATGGAGCCCAATCACGGAAAACTTCTGTCAAAGTTTCCAGAACTTTGACTGGCCCCTACTGGGCATGCCCAGCATGGCACCAACCCTGCAGCCAGCAGGGGTCCCCCTGCAGCCTTATTTGAAAGCTACAGGCAGTGCCGAAAAATAAAATAACAAAACGTTACGAACCCAACACCGTGGACCGGCAGGCGGGTTTCGTGAGGATTAACATCCTGCTGTCCTGTGATACCTGTTACAGGTAAGCAACATTTGCTTTCTCACAGGACAAGCAGGATGGTAGTCCTCACATATGGGTGAGTACCGAGCTGAGGATGTCCGAAGATGTACCAAATGTACCCAACGGCGTGCAACAGGCACAACAACTGGGGTGGAATTTGGTAGAGGGCATCCTGAATCCCACCGGGCAGGCGGAAGGGTGTAGGTACGTCACGTTGGAAATAAGTTACGCAGGACAGACTGGCCGAAGATGGAATCTTGTCTTCCGGCTTTGTCCAAGCAATAGTGGGCTGCGAAAGTGTGGAGAGAACTCCAGGTGGCAGCCCTGCAAATGTCAGGAAGCGGCACCGATCGTAGGTGTGCTACTGAAGTCGCCATGGCCCTCACACAGTGTGCTTTAACACGGTCTTGAAAAGGAATGCCTGCTTGCTGATAGCAAAAAGATATGCAGTCCGCTAACCAGGAGGAGAGAGTCTGCTTACCCACAGGTTGCCCTAATTTGTTGGGATGGAAAGAGATGAATAACTGAGTGCTCTTCCTGTGGGCAAGTATACGGTCTAGGTAGAACGCTAGAGCCCGTTTACAGTCAAGGGTATGCAGAGCCTGTTCCCCTGGATTGGAATGGGGCCTGGGAAAGAAGGTAGGTAGTATTTATTTATTTAAAATCTTTTCTATGCCGTCGTTAAGCTAGTTGCCGTCACAACGGTTCACAATAAGGCACATAATTTCAAACTTAAATGTGTTGAATTATATTAACTATACAGGTGCCATCAAATACTGTAACATAGTTTCATATTAAATATTACTTAGTGGTTGTGATAAGTCATGTCTACTTTAAGTATATCGGCTATAAGATAAATTAACACTTAAGTCTGGTCCTCTGTGGTTGCAATCTAATAGAGGTAAAGTAAAATAAAATATATACACACACACACACCATTCGAGTAAACTGATGTGTGTGTGTGGGAGTTCTTCGGACTGCATCATACAATTCCCTGGATTCTACTCTTCATTCCCTTTGTGGAATGCTTGCTTAAATAGCCATGTTTTTAAACTTTTTTTGAATGCTTTGATGTCTCTGTGTTCTGATTTCTAAAGGCATTGTGTTCCATATTATAGGTCTTGCTAGGGATAGGGTCCTATCCCTTACTTGCGTTAGTCTGGCTGTTTTTACTGAGGGAATAGTTAGTAGGGCTTTGTTTCCTGATCTCAAGTTTCTATTAGGGACGTGTACGTGAAGGCCTCTGTTCAGCCATTCTGCCTTTTCGTCGTGTATTAATTTATGTATGGTGCAAAGAGTCTTGTATTGAATTCTTTGTTCAATGGGTAGCCAGTGTAGTTCAATTAGGGTTTTGGTGATATGGTCTCTTATTTTTAAAATTCTTGCAGCTGTGTTTTGTAATACCTGTAGAGGTCTTATCGTGGTGTGGGGTAATCCTAGTAGAAGGGCATTACAGTAATCAGTGCTTGAAAAAATTAATGCTTGTAGTACTGACCGGAAGTCATTTGGTGTTAGTAGTGGTTTAAGTCTTCTGAGAGTCATAAGTTTGGCATAACCTTCTCTTACTTTTAGAGATATATGTTGTTTCATACTTAGTTCCGTATCGATAATCACTCCAAGGTTTCGTACTTTCTCTGCTAGTTGTATTTTTTGGTTGTTATTGATTGTGATTGGGTTTTGAATGATTGTGATGTTTTTTCGTTCAAGATGTAGGAATTCTGTTTTCTCTATGTTAATAACTAATTCCATCTGGTTTAAGAGCTGTTTTATTATATCTAGATACATGTTGGCTAAGGTTAATGTTTTCTCAATTGAGTCATTAATTGGAAGTATTAATTGAATATCGTCAGCATATATGTAGTGTGAGATGCCCAGACCAGCTAGCAGGTGGCATAACGGCAGCATGTATATGTTGAATAGTGTGGCAGATAGGGCTGATCCCTGCGGAACTCCTGTTTGAAGGTTTATTCTTTCTGACATTGCTTTTTTGATTTGCACTTGGAAATATCTGTTATCTAGGTATGATTTGAACCATTTGATTGTTGTGTTGCATAGCCCTATTTCTTCTAATCTAATTAATAGGATCTCATGATTTACTGTGTTGAATGCCGCTGATAGGTCCAGTATTACTAAAATGTAATGTTTACCACTGTCGAAACCTCTCATGATGTTATCAGTTAGCATAAGTAGTAGTGTTTCAGTGCTATAGTTTTTGCGAAATCCATGTTGTGATGGGTACAGAATATTATTGTCCTCTAAGTGTTCTGCTAATTGATTTTGTACGGTTTTTTCTATTAATTTTGCAGTTAGTGGTAAATTTGATACTGGTCTATAATTGCTCAGGGTGAGTGGATCGCTGTTCTTTTTTTTCAAAATTGGTTTTACTATTGCTCCTTTTAGTGAATCTGGCATGTTTCCTTCATTTAATGATAAATTAATAATTTTTGTTAAAGTCGGAGAGGTTGTGGTGGCTAGTTTTTTTATATCTGTGGTGGGTATTGTGTCATATGCATGTGGGGCAGGATTTAGTTTTTTTTAGCATCGATTCAACTTCTATTTCGGATATTTCACTGAATGTTTCCAATTGTTTAACATCTCTTTTTTGCATTTTGATGTTTTGTTTAGTTATTTTTGGAATCTTTGTTTTTAGGTTCGTGATTTTGTCATTAAAAAAATGTAGCTATCTCATTACATCTATTTACTGAAAGGTTTTGTGAAGAGTCAGATGTATCATTTGTGAGATTTTTTACTATGGTAAACAAGGCTCTTGGGTTGTTTGCGAATTTCTCAATTTTCATGCTATAATATTGTTTCTTTGCATTGAGTATTATTTGTTTATAGTAGGCTAGTTGTTTCCTGTATTTAGTCAGTATGATAGACTGATTAATGTGAAACTCCGAAACTCCCTTAGGTAAAAATTTAGGGTGAGTGCAGAGTACCGCCCGGTCCTGCAGGAGTTTAGTGTAAGGCGGATAGGTAACTAGGGCCTGTAACTCACTAACCCTGCGAGCTGAAGTGATAGCTAAAAGGAAAATCACTTTCCATGAGAGGCACTCCTTCATGGGGCACTCCATGAAGTTAGCATGGGGCACATTTAAAACTAATCGGAGAAAGTTTTTTTTTACTCAACGCACAATTAAACTCTGGAATTTGTTGCCAGAGGATGTGGTTAGTGCAGTTAGTATAGCTGTGTTTAAAAAAGGATTGGATAAGTTCTTGGAGGAGAAGTCCATTACCTGCTATTAAGTTCACCTAGAGAATAGCCACTGCTATTAGCAATGGTAACATGGAATAGACTTAGTTTTTGGGTACTTGCCAGGTTCTTGTGGCCTGGATTGGCCACTGTTGGAAGCAGGATGCTGGGCTTGATGGACCCTTAGTCTGACCCAGTATGGCATTTTCTTATGTTCTTATGAGAGATATTTTAGGTCACAGGAGTGAATAGGCTCGAATGGAGTTTTCATGAGCCGACTGAGAACTAGATTAAGGTCCCAAGAAGGGGCCGGAGGACAGAAAGGTGGCTTGATATGAGGCAAGCTCTTTAAAAATCGTGTTACGAGGGGTTGTACTAATATAGGGACATCCCCGACACCTTTATGGAAGGCGGCCACCGCACTGACATGCATTCTGATGGAAGAGGTTTTTAGACCTGACTCTGACAAATGCGAGAGATAGTCCAAAAACCTTGGGATTGGACAGGAAAAGGGATCAAGGGACTGCGAAGTGCACCATGATGTGTACCTTTTCTATTTATAGGAATAAGATTTTCTCGTGGAAGGCTTCCGTGAAGCAATCAGGACACGAAAAACCGAATCTGAAAGGTTAAGTGGTTGAAGGATTAACCTTTCAACATCCATGCCGTCAGAGACAAGGCCTGAAGATTGGGATGGCGTAGGCATCTGTTGTTTTGCGTGATCAGATGTGGGTCCGTTCCCAAGGGAATGTGCCTGTGGATGGAGAGATCCTGAAGTATTGGAAACCACACTTGGCGTGGCCAGTGAGGTGCTATCAGGATCATGGTTCCCTTGTCCTGACGTAACTTCACGAGAGTCCTCGAGAGAAGAGAAAGTGGAAAGAATGCATAGAGCAGACCGGTTGCCCATGAGATGGAGAATGCATCTCTGGGCAGAGAGAGCTCGCTCAGAATGAGGGAGCAGTAATTGTCCACTTTGTGGTTCTGTGGGGACGCAAAGAGGTCTGTCTGGGGATAACCCCATTGTTGGAATATTTATTTATTTAACATATTTCTATACCGGTCTTCATGAAGGGATTCATATCAGGCTGGTTTACATGGAACTTAGGGGATTAACTAATTAACCAAACAAGAGAGCCGAAGCAAAGTTACATATAAGAAGGAGATTGAACTTGGGGGCTAGAGTAGCCAGGAAGTAGAAAGACAAAAATTAACTAGAGGTAAAATACATATGAATAGTACTGAGACTCATGCGAACGTCCCATCAGTTGGGCTGAGTCTGGATAGAACACTTTATAAATTAGGGGAAGGCTTGGAGGAAAAGCCAAGTCTTAAGTTTTCGTCGGAAGGTAAGAAGGCAGGGTTTCAGTCTTAGGTCAGTCGGCAATTTGTTCCAAAGGACTGGGCCCACTGTGGAGAATGCACGCTCTTTGGTGGAAGTTAGGCGGGCGGATTTATTTGGTGGGACTAGTAGAGTTCCTTTATATGCTTCTCTGATGGGTCTTGCGGATGAGTAGAGTTTGAAAGGGATTTGAAGGTCTAGTGTCAGCTGATTGTGGATGGTTTTGTGGATTATAGTGAGTGCTTTATGTAGGATTCTGTACTTTACTGGCAGCAAGTGCAGGTTTCGGAGAATAGGGGAGATATGAGCTCGCCGGTTGGTGTTGGTTAAGATTCTGGCTGCTGCATTCTGGAGCATCTGTAATGGTTTGGTGGCGGAGATGGGGAGCCCCAGGAGTAAAGCATTATAGTAGTCCGTTTTGGAGAATAACGTTGACTGAAGGACGGTTCTGTAGTCCTGGAAGTGAAGAAGGTGTTTGAGTCTTTTCAGAACTTGAAGCTTATAGAAACAGTCCTTTGTGATGTTGTTGATCGATGAAGTTCGCTACCGAGGGGTTGAGAGACCACTCGTGTGGTTGGAAAAACACGACTCAGTTTGTCTGCCAAGACATTGTCCACTCCCGCCAAGTAGATGGCCCTGAGGTACATCGAGTGGGAGAGCGCTTCCAACCAAATCTGCGCAGCTTCCTGACACAGAAGGAAGAAGCCTGTGCCTCCCTGCTTGTTGATGTACCACATGGCCACCTGGTTGTCCATCTGAATCAGGATGACGTGATTTGACAGGCGTTCCTGAAAAGCCCTGAGAGCATATCGCATTGCTCAAAGTTCTAGGAAGTTTATTTGATGTTTGGCTTCCCCTAGAGACCAAGACCCTTGTGTCTGAGATTGTCCACGAGGGCTCCCCACCCAAGGTTGGAAGCATCGGTGGTGAGAATGAGTTGAGGATCTGGCACTTGAAAGAGTAGTCCCTGGAGGAGATTGTTGTGATCTTTCCACCAGCCGAGAGACAAGACAAAGTGAGTCGGTGATGTGGACAATGGTCGACAGATGCTGAACCGCTTGAATCCATTGTGACCTCAGAGTCCAATGCATGAGCCTCATATGGCCAGGCGGGCCATTGGTGTGACCTGGACTGAGGACGCCATGTGTCCTAAAAGGACGAGGAATTGGCGAGCTGTTGCTGTATGCTGAGACTGCAACTGGTGAGTGAGAGACACGAAGGTTAGCGCTCGTTGTTGAGGTAGAAAGGCTTTTGCCTGCAACGTGTCCAAGTCTGCCCCAATGAACGACAAGGTTTGAGATGGGACTAAATAGGATTTTTCGTAATTGACGAGAAATCCTAGAGAAATTAGAGTGTGTAGGGTCAAATCGAGGGACGACCGAGCAGCTTGCTGGATTGGAGCCCTGATTAACCAGTCGTCCAGATAGGGGTAGACGTGAACATCTTCTTTCCTGAGAAAAGCTGCGACAACCACGAGACATTTGGTAAAGACTCGTGGTGCCGATGCTAGGCCGGACGGAAGCATGCGGTATTGATAGTGCTTTGGACCTACTAAAAACCTGTGGTACTTGCGATGAGCTGGAGCTATCGCAATGTGTGTGCATGTGTCCTGAAGGTCCAGAGAGCAGATCCAGTCTCCTCTTTGCAGAAGAGGTAGAAGCGAGCCCAAGGTTACCATCTTGAACTTTTCTCGCTGTAGGTACTTGTTGAGAGCACGTAGGTCCAGAATTGGACGAAGTCCCCCGGATTTTTGGGGGATCAAAACGTATCAGGAATAGAACCCTAGTGTTGTGGAGCGCTAGGAGAGCAATCCCACTCCTGGGAGATGTGTGTGCCCTTGGGCCGCGGCTCGACGCCAGAGGGGTCTGGAGAGGTGCCGCGGGAGGCGTGGCATGCCTGAGCATGGGCTGGACGGAGGCAAGCTGGAGTGAAGACTGGAAGACAGGCCCTCCTCCGGACCTGCACGCTTCGGAAGACCCAACAACGCAATTTTGGTCTTGTGAACAGTCCTCCGACCGTTCCCAGCCCTTTCGGACGTGCCGCAGGGTACGGCACGAAGCGGCAGGCCAGATGGAGGCCAGGGCAGCGAAGACTGGAACATGGATTCAGACGAGACTCAGGAACGACGTAGACTCAGGCATAGACGTGGACTTCAGGAACGAGGTGCAGGATGCATAGACATGGACTCAGGCAAAGACGTGGACTCAGGAACGAGGGCTGAAGGAAGACATGGGCACTGTCCCTCAGGGCGCCCTACTCAGACCACCGGCGGGACTGAGTCGCGGACCACCCTGTCCCATGCGCGCCCTACACAGCCCTGGAAGGCTGGTCGCGGACCACGCTGAGAGCGGGAGAGCACAGGGAAGAAGCAGGTTGCTGCACTCCTGGCAGCTCAAGGCAAGGATACGCTGCACTCCTGGCAGCTCAAGGCAGATACGCTGCACTCCTGGCAGCTCAAGGCAGGTTAAAGCATCAGGATCAGGAACAAGGATTAGACAGACCTCAGGGCTGGAACAAGGACATCTGGGACAGCAGGTAACATCAGGACTGGAACACAAATACTGGAACAGGAGACACACCTCAGGGCTGGAACATGGACATCTGGAACAGCAGGAACATCAGAACTGGAACACAAGTACTGGATCGAGAGACAGACCTTGGGACTGGAACGGCAGGCAGACATCAGGACTGGACGAGGAGCTTCAACAGGTAACAAGAAACACAGGACCTTGCAGAAGGCTGGAACACAAGGCAGCTCCTGGAACGAGCATCTCAGGAGTGACCAACTCCTTGCGAAGGCAAAGACAGACTGAACGCTGAGCCCTTTAGTAGAGCTGAGGTGGACAACGCCCAGGGAGGGTCAGCAGGGGGCCACACCTGGCTGGCCCTTGAAGAGGAGCAGAGAGGCGCGCGCCCGCGCCCTAGGAGGCTGGAGCAAAGAGCTGGAAGCTGGTGGCGTCCTCAGCCACGTGGAAGGCCCAGGGAAGCAGTGGAGCAGCCCTGGGCTGGAGCTGGGTGAAGGCAGGTCACTGGAGCAGCTCCCAGCCGCAAGAACTGAAGCAGGAAGAAGCAGAGAGAGGTAAGGCTGGCTGCAGGGGAAGCAGGGGGCTGTAGCAGGCTGCAGGCACTGCTCCACGCTGCAAGGCTGAAGAGAGAAGTGCTGGCTGCAGGGAGCTGTGAGAGGCTGCAGGCACCGACAGGGACAGCTCCCCTGCCAGGCGAGGACCCGGGCTGAAGCAGGCATTGGCAGAGACGGTCTCCCTGCTGGCTAAAGGTCCCGGAATCGTAGCAGCACGTCGGGGCAAGGCAGAAACATGAGCTGAGGAGCCGGCCGCATGGCAACAGCTTCGGGGACGGCCCCAGCTGATTCAGGAAGAAAGAAGCAGCAGCGTCAGCAGCCCGACTGGCTGCAAGAAGGTAAGAGCCTGCCCACGCTCCTCGCGGGCAGGATCGCAACACCTAGGCCTTGCTGCTTTGAATGTGTCGAGCAGAGATATGAGTCAGCCAATGCACGACACTCTGCTTCTGAAGTTCGGTCCGGTGCATCCCTTCCTTGCCACTGTAGTTGATCTTGCGGTGCCGACGACGCACCTGGGGTCTGGGTTGAGTTGGCAGTCTGTTCATTTTGGAGCCATCTGTACGGGTGCTCCACGGCCTTACCTCTACCCTCTGAGCTTTTATATTTTGGAGGAGGGCTGTAGGGAAGAGGCCCTTTTGGTTTCCTTGGTCCATTTTGGCTCCCTTTGCCACCTTTGCCACTGAGACCTAGGGGACATCCTCCCACAGTCCCAACAGGTCGTCATGTCATGGTCGGGCCGGAGGCATAAGTAACAATAGTTGTGTCCATCTGTCATGGACATAATTTTGCCTCATTGGCAAAATTTAAAACTATGGGTTTTTGGAGCAATGCTAGCACTGAAAAGTGCTGTTAAACATAGAAATGACGGCAGAAGAAGAACAAACGGCCCATCCAGTCTGCCCAGCAAGCCCCCACACCTTTTTTTTTTTCTCATACCTATCTGTCACTCTTGGCCCCCATCAGAAACCCCCTGGTTCCAATCTTCCTCCACCCCTGCCATTGATGCAGAAAGCAGCGCCGGAGCTGCACCCAAGCGAAGAATCCAGCTCAACTGGTCAGGGGCAGTAACCGCCACAACAAGCAATCTACTCCCACGCTCACCCATCCACCCAGCCTGTGCCATTCAGTCCCCGCTAGTTGCTGTCTGAACATAACTCCTCTTCATTCCCCTGCCGTTGAAGCAGTGTGCCGCACTGGACATGTATTCCCAGTAAAGTATCAGGCTTAATTGATTCAGGGTAGTAACCGCCGTAACAAGCAAGCTAGTCCCATGATTATTTGTTTGCCCAGACTATGTAATTCATTTCTTGTCGGGTGTTGCCTGAATATAAATCCTCTTTTCCTCTTTCCCCCCTGCCGTTGCAGCAGAGAGCTATGCTGGATATGCATTGAAGTGAAGTATCAGACTTATTTGGTTTGGGGCAGTAACTGCCGCAATAAGCAAGCTACTCCCTAGTTTTTTTGTGAATGCAAAAGCTTTTTTTCCACATTTCCTCTTGCCGTTGAAGCATAGAGCAATGCTGGAGTTGCATTGACAATGAGTATGTTTATTGAATAAGGGTAGTAATTTCCAGGTAGTAGCCATAATTCCTGCAAACTACACCCATGCCTCTTCTCTTCATTCACATCCTTTAGACTTTATGGATCCACAGTATTCATTCCCCGCCCCTTTGAAGTCAGTCAGTTTTTGTCTTCACCGCTTCCTCCGGAAGGGCGTTCCAAGCATCCACCACCCTCTCAGTGAAGAAATACTTCCTGACACTGGTTCTGTGTCTTCCTCCTTGGAGTTTCAAATCGTGACCCCTGGTTCTGCTGATTTTTTTCCAATGGAAAAGGTTTGTCATTGTCTTTAGATAATTAAAACCTTTCAAGTATCTGAAAGTCTGTATCATATCACCTCTGCTCCTCCTTTCCTCCAGGGTGTACATATTTAGATTCTTCAATCTCTCCTCGTAAGTTATTCAATGAAGATCCTCCACCTTTTTGGTCACCCTTCTCTGGACCGCTTCCATCCTGTCTCTGTCCCTTCAGAGATACGGTCTCCAGAACTGAACACAGTACTCTAGGTGAGGCCTCACCAAGGACCTGTACAAGGGGATAATCACTTCCCTTTTCTTGCTCGATATTCCTCTCTCTATGCAGCCCAGCATCCTTCTGGCTTTACCTATCGCCTTGTCACATTGTTTCGCTGACTTCAGATCGTTAGACATTATCATCCCAAGGTCTCTCTCCTGCTCCGTGCACACCAGCCCTCTCCGCCATCGAATACTGTTCTTTTGGATTTCCACACCTCATGTGCATGACTCTGTACTTCTTGGCACTGAATCTCAGCTGCCATATCTTCGACCACTCTTCCAGCTTCCTTAAATCCAGTCTCATTCTCTCCACTCCTTCTGGCATGTCCACTCTGTTGCAGATCTTAGTGTCATCCGCAAAAAGACAAACCTTACCTTCTATCCCGTCCGCAATGTCGCTCACAAAGATATTGAACAGGACTGATCCCAACACCAATCCTTGCGGCACTCCACTTAACACCACTCTCTCTTCAGAGTAAGTTCCATTTACTGTCACACATTATCTTCTGTCCGTCAACCAGTTTGTAATCCAGGCCACCACCTTGGCACTCACTCCTAATCTTATCATTTTATTCACCAGCCTCCTGTACGGGACCATATCAAAAGCTTTGCTAAAATCCAAGTAGATGACATCGAGCGCTCTTCCTTCATCCAACTCCTTAGTCACCCAATCAAAAAAGTCGATCAAATTTGTCTGACAGGACCTTCCCTTGGTGAAACCATGCTGCCTCTGGTCCATCAATTCTGCTGCTTGTAGATAGTTCACAATTCCTTCCTTCAGCAGTGACTCCAATATCTTTCCCACCACCGAGGTGAAGCTAAACGGCCTGTAGTTTCCAGCCTCTTGTCTGCTCCCGCTCTTGTGAAGCGGGACCACTGTCACTCTTCTCCAATCACTCGGCACCACTCCTGTTTCCAGGGAGCTATTGAACAGGTCACACCGCGGAGCCGCCAGCACATCTCTGAGCTCCCTCAGTATCCTGAGATGAACCTCATCAGGCCCCATGGCTTTGTCCACCTTCAGTTTTCCTAGCTCTTCTCATACATTCTCTTCCGTAAACGGAGTTTCATCCATTCCGCTTCCCTCCAGTTTCTTGTTGACTAGTGTTGGTCCTTCTCCGAGGTCTTCTTTAGTGAATACCGAATTGAAGTATTCATTTAATAATTCTGCCATTTCTTCATCTGTCTCCACCCATTGATCCTTTTCACCTTTCAATTTCAGTATACCACTTTGGACGTTTCTCCTTTCACTGATGTATCTGAAAAATGTTTTGTCACCTTGCTTTACCTCTTTGGCAATTCTTTCTTCTGCTTGAATTTTCGCTTTCTTAATTGCTTTCTTCATCTCCCTCAGTTCCACTAGATATTCTTCCTTGTGTTCTTCTCTTTGGGATTCTTTATATTTCTTGAATGCTGTTCTTTTAGCTTTTATTTTGTAAGCCACCTCCTTTGAGAACCAGATAGGTCTAATTTTTCTCTTGATTTTCTTTACTTTTCTAACATATAGATTAGTTGCCTTGATAATTGCTCCTTTTAGTTTGGTCCACTGTTGTTCCACATCTCTCTCGTTCTCCCAGCCTTCTAGTTCTTCCTTCAGGTACTTCCCCATTTCATCAAAGTCCGTGTTTTTAAACTGCAAAACTTGAGTCTTCGGCTACTTCTCCGTATCCTATTTGTAATATGAAACCATACTGTATGATGATCACTGGTGCTGAGGTGGGCACCCTCCTGGACATTAGAGATGTTATCTCCATTAGTGAGAACTAAGTCGAGTATAGCTCCCTCCCTCGTGGGTTCCATTACCATTTGTTTGAACAGAGCCCCTTGCAGGGCAATCATTATCTCTCTACTACTGTTAGATTCTGCAGAAGGGATTCTTCAGTCTACATCTGGCAAATTAAAATCTCCAACAATCACCACTTCTCCCTTCTTTCCCATCTTTTGTATGTCTTCAACTAGAGCTGTTACGACTGGGCTCCGGTCAGGAGTCATGAACACCACCCAGAAGGGTGGCTCCAGGTTGAGAGAGACAAGAATGGCTAATACAGGGTCTGGGTCCAGGCTGGGTCAGGGCAGGCGGCAGATAGCAGTGTCTGGGTCCAGGCTGGGTCAGGGCAGGTGGCAGAAAGCAGTGTCTAGGTTCAGGCTGGGTCAGGGCAGGCGGCAGAAAGCAGTGTCTAGGTTCAGGCTGGGTCAGGGCACAGTAAGCAGGGCAAGGCAGGTCAGAAGGCCCGTAGGCCACACACACACACAGAAGGCCCGTAGGCCACACACCGTAAGCGGGGCAAGGCAGGTCAGAAGGCCCGTAGGCCACACACACACACAGAAGGCCCGTAGGCCACACACACACAGAAGGCCCGTAGGCCACACACCATAAGCGGGGCAAGGCAGGTCAGAAGGCCCGTAGGCCACACACACACAGAAGGCCCGTAGGCCACACACCGTAAGCGGGGCGAGGCAGGTCAGAAGGCCCGTAGGCCACACACACACAGAAGGCCCGTAGGCCACACACCGTAAGCAGAGCAAGGCAGGTCAGAAGGCCCGTAGGCCACACATACACAGAAGGCCCGTAGGCCACACACCGTAAGCAGAGCAAGGCAGGTCAGAAGGCCCGTAGGCCACGCAAGGCAAGGCAAGGAAAAGCCCGAAGGCCGCGCAGGGCAAAGCAAGGAAAGGCCCGAAGGCCGCGCAAGGCTAGAGCAGAGAGCCCAGGAGAGCTCGATGCCGAAGCACCGAGGCAACTGTCAGGCAGGGTTATAAGGGCACACCCAGAACATAGAGTGGACAGGGGAGATGGACTGGGCCTGTCAGGAGAGCCAGCACTAGAGGGACCCCTGGTGGTGAGGCGGTTGCACTGCAGCCAAGGTTGTAACAAGAGCTTTGTCAAGCTCTTCCATTTGATTTGGAGGCCTGAAAACCACTCCAATAGAAACGGAAGCCCCATCATCTTTTTTTAGGTCAGCCCATAGTGCTTCTTCTTTGCCCCATCTTCCTTGCAGCTCAGATGCTTGGATATTGTTTCTGACATAAAGAGCCACTCCTCCCCCTTTCCTGTCCTCTCTGTCCTTCCTTAATAAGTTATAGCCCGGTATTGCCGCATCCCAATCATGAGATTCCGTGAACCACGTCTCCATGACAGCAACAATGTCGAAGTCCGCCTCTATCATTAGGGCTTGCAGATCTGGGATTTTATTGACTAAACTACGAGCATTTGTGCTCATAGCTTTCCAGCTTTTCTCATTCTGGTTATAGCTTTTCTTGGATTCCTTTAGTGTCTTATTTAGTTGAATTTTCTTATCCACTTCACCCGTTCCCTTTGCATTTTATTTGTATTTCAGGGGTGACATTTCTGTATGCATTGGGTTTCTTCTTTCTTTTCGGATATCACTTCAATCTCTTTTGCAAGATCTTCTTCAATAACTAATAAAGAGAAGGCTTTTTGCGCTTTTGTAACTTGATACAGTGTGTGTTTCCGCATCACAGGTCTGATTCTACCAGAGCCCACTGTAATTCTGTCTTTTGAGTTCCTTAATGCTCTATGTGAGTGAGGGGGGTTATCTTGTGGGCTACACAGCTGTCAAGAACGGGTATCTGTGGGTCACAGGTCTTATCCTGCCTGAGCCTATTGTAAACCCCTTTTGTTTTGACTTTTGGATTTTATGTGATAATGTGGGATTAACTCCTGAATTATATAAAGTGGGTGAAACTTTCTTTATTGCTTCCAATTCAGCTGTATCTTCAGTCAGCTCTTTTTTCAAGGAAGACAGTTCTAAGCAATTAGGGCAAGCCCTAAGTTTCCAGACGATTTCCCTGAGAAAAATGCTCCACAAAGGTTACATTGGATAGTCCTCATTTTGTTAAATTTATTTGATGGATAATACCTAAGGAACAACCAAATTACCAATTTATCTTGTTGCCAATTATGTATTTAGGCAGGCTATATCAGAACAACAAACCTATGGGTGGGTGGGTAGAGGGGTAGGGTGGGAGGGAAGTAAAAGCAAGTTTGCTTACCGTAAACGGTGTTTCCGTAGATAGCAGAATGAATTAGCCATGCTGTCATGGGATCTGTCAATTAGGTCCGGGAGGTGGAGCTTGTCAAAGCAGTGATCAGAGCTTTGCTCTCTGCGGCTGCGCGTGTGTTCCCACGCAGGAAAGAAACGGAATCTCCTCAGTCTGTGATTAAACTGTAGTGTAGTCGAAGACTTGGTGACTGCCAGGGAGGAGGGTGGGTCAGCATGGCTAATTCATCCTGCTATCTACGGAAACAACGTTTACGGTAAGCAAACTTGCTTTTTCCAGTCGATAGCAGGGCTGAATTAGCCATGCTGTCATGGGAGTCCCAAGCTCCCGATCACGTTGTTTATGATATATCTTTGACAGTGTGGCGGTCACTGTGGACAGGAGGATAGAGATTGCAAGATTGCTTGCCCTATCTTCGCATCAGTGGCTGCTTGTTGATCAAGGCAGTAGTGAGATGTGAAGGTATGAAGCGATGACCATGTAGCTGCCTTGCAAATGTCTATGGGTTGCACATTCTTTAGGTGTGCCAATGAGGCTGCTACTGCTCTGACTTGGTGAGCTTTAGGCTCTGAATGTAGTTGTAGTTTCTGTTTATCGTAACAGAATTTGATGCACTGCGCTATCCAGCTGGAGATGGTGCATTTAGCCACTGGTAATCCAGGTGCCTTTGGGTCAAAGGAGACAAAGAGTTGAGAAACACAGGAGTCCGAGTTTGTCCTTTCTTTGTAGTATGCTAAAGCTCTTTTACAATCTAGTGTGTGCAGTGGTTTTTCCCTATCATTTGTATGAGGTTTAAGGAAAAAGGTGGGTAATTCCATGGTCTGATTGAGATAGAATTGAGAAACCACTTTTGGTAGGAAGGATGGGTGAGTTTGGAGAACTACCTTTTGGTGATGAAACTGCAAATATGGAGAATAATGGACCAAGGCCTGTAATTCACTGACTCTTCGTGCCGATGTTACTGCAACCAGGAATGCAACTTTCCATGTGAGATATTTAAAATGTGCCGAGTCTATTGGTTCAAACGGGAAAAGCATGAGCTGTTCCAGAACTATGTTGAGGTTCCATGGAACTGGAGGCTTAGAGATGGGAGGCCAAAGGTGAATTAACCCCTTAATGAAACGAGAGAGTAAGAGGTGATTGAATATAGGAATATTGTTAACTGGTCCATGATATGCCCCTATGGCACTGAGATGAACTCTGATGGATGATGTTGCTAGATCAGCTGCATATAGTATATGAAGATAATCAATGAGCAACTCAGGTGAGCAGTCCAGTGGTGGTACACCTTTGGAAGTGCACCAGGTCGAGTAACGTTTCCATTTATAGCTATAATTTTTCCTCGTTGAGAGTTTCCTGTATTCTAACAAAATGAATTGTGCCGAAGTGGAAACTCCTTGTTCTGTTAAAAGGAGCCTTTCAATCTCCACACTGTCAAGTGGAGAGATGAGCGTAGCGGGTGTAGAAGCGTTCCTTGATCTTGGCAGACAAGATCTTGGCAATTCGGTAAACGAATTGGATTTATGATGGATAGTCGGAGAAGGAAACTGTACCATGGTTGCCTCGGCCAGGCCGGGGCAATGAGTATCAATTGAGCTTTGTCTGCTATGCACTTTTGAATTGTCCTTGTTATGAGTGGTATGGGAGGAATGGCGTACAGGAGGCCTGTCATCCACGGGATGAGGAAGGCATCTTGAGCGATCCTGAATTGGCTTGGTCTTATCGAGCAGAATTTGGGAACTTGAGCATTGATCTCCGTTGCAAAGAGATCTATTGAAGGCGTCCCCCACTGCATGAATATGTTTTGGACTATTTCTGAATTGAGTGTCCATTCGTGAGGATGAAAGATGCGGCTTAGCCTGTACGCTCTTCCATTTGCCACTCCTGGTAGGTAAGTTGCTTGCAGATGTATGCAGTTCCTGTGAGCGTGTTCGAAGATTATCAGGGTCTCCTTGCAGAGGGACCATGAACCGGACCCTCCTTGTTTGTTGATGTAAAACATCGTCACTTGATTGTCCGTGTAGATCATGACCCTCCGTCCTTTCAGGTGGTCTTGGAACACTTGTAATGCATTCCGAATCGCTCTGAGTTCCAATAAATTTATTTGAAGGTTTTGTTCCGATTGTCCATTAACCTTGTGTTTCGTAAATCTCGAGATGTGCTCTCCATCCCTTGCGAGACGCATCTGTGGTTAAGACTGCGTTGTGAGGAGGGGAACTGAACAATGCTCCTTTGGACAGGGTGGAGTTTAGGAGCCACCATGTTATATCTTTTTTCATTTCGGCGGTCAATAATAACTTCTGTGTCAATGGTTGTGAGTGTTGTTTCCATTGGCGTTTTAGTCTCCATTGCAGGCGTCTCATGTGTAACCTGGTATTTGGGACTGTGAAAACAGCCGCCGCCATGTGGCCTAGGACTACTAAAACCTGTCTCGCTGAAGGTCTCCGAGTATGGTTCAAGGTATGTAGAAGGTGACGGAATTGTGATATTCTATCGTTTGGTAGGATTGCCCTGTTGCAAGTAGTGTCCAGGCATGCTCCTATGAACTGTAACTGTTGTGTTGGTTGTAGGTGTGATTTCTGAAAATTGATCACTAATCCTAATTCCTGTAAGCATTGTATCTCCCGATGGAGGTGATCTAGTAAGATATTTGGCGTTGGGGCAATTATGAGCCAATCGTCCAGATATGGAAAGATGGTTATACCCTGTTGTCTGAGATGAGCCACCACCACTACCATGCATTTGGTGAAAACCCTGGGTGCAGCCGATAGTCCAAAGGGGAGAACTTTGTACTGGTAGTGTTGATGTCTGTAGCGAAAGCATAGGTAACGCCACGAGGATGGATGGATTGGGATGTGTGTGTAAGCATACTTCAGGTCGATGGAACACATCCAATCGTTGGTTTGAATCAGAGGAAGGACTGATTTCAACGATAACATTTTGAATTTTCATTGGTGAAAAATTTGTTCAATTCTCTTAGGTCTAGGATGGGACGAAGTCTACCCGATTTCTTGGGTATGAGGAAGTATGGGGAATAAAATCCTTCTGATTGGATCCCCGGGGATATTTGTCGTATCGCTTGTTGTTTGCGAAGCAAAGCAATTTCCTCCCCCAATTGTGGTTGAACGCTTTGAATCTTGAGAGTGGAAAGATGAGGTAATATGGCTTTTGTGACAAATTGGAGTTGGTAACCGTGATGTACTATCTCCAAAACCCATTGATCGGATGTTATTCTCTCCCAGGCTGCCAGGCAAGAATGAATCCTGCCGGGTGGTGCTTGATGTGGTGGTGGTGGCTGGGTAACTAACAAGATGGAGTCGATTTCACTGCAGTAACCGGCTGCTGTGCCTGCTGTCTCAGGTTACGTGGTTTACCTCTACATTGGTTTGAGGTATTCTGTTGTGGAGGAGGACGTTAGTAAGCAGGGTAAGGCTGTGTACAAAAGGACTGGTAAGATCTGTAGGGTCTCCTGGCATATGATTGCCGGCGAATAGAGCCACTATAACGATGTGTGGTCGAATAGTGAGGATGTGATGTTAATGATTGTACTGCTAGAGCCTCCTCCTTCAGTTTGCCCACTGTGTCCTGGAATCGTTCTCCGAACAGGTTATCCCCTGTACATGGAAGGTTTGTTAGTTTCTCGTGTAAATCTTCACGTATCGAACTTGAGCGTAACCATGCCAGTCTGCGGGCTGCAATGGCTGATGCAGATGCCCTGGAAGATATTTCATATGCTTCATAGATTGACCTCAAAAGGTGTCGAGAGCACTCCTCCATATGAAGAGGTGGAGGTATTTGATCCGCAGTCGAGGCAAGCATACCTTTTATAGCTTGTATGCACTCATATAGGTATCGTACCATGTAGAATTGATGGTGCATAATTTGGGCATTCAGCACTGAATTATGGTATATTTTCCTGCCAAACTCATCTAAATATTTGTTGTCTTTGCCTGGTGGGTATGAGGAATGTGACTTCGGTTTCTTAAATCTTTGCATCACCGACTCTACTACAATTGAAGCATGAGCTAATTGTGGTATAGAGTACGGTGATGTTTTCCTCATATGGAATTTTATGTCTGTCTTCCTGGATACCGCTGAGATTGCGTAAGGTGTTTCCCAGGATTTCTGTAAGACTGAATGCAGGAGTTCTTGTGGTGGAAGAGATGTTGGTTCTCCTGGAGTATCGAAAATCTTTAGGAGACCAAGTGTTTCTGACCTAGGGTCTGTTTCTTTTTGGACCTCTAGATGCAGTATTGTACCTAGTTTTTCTAGAAATTTTGGGTATGTAAGGTCTTCTGGAGGAGAATACGGCTCCTGATGTTGTTCCTGCGGATCCGATGGGAATCCCGTAGATGATGATGGGGATGTTGATGGCGAAGGAGAATCAAAAGATGTATCCTGTTTATAATTTGGTGAAGTTGGTCGGTTTGTTATGGGAGATGTTTGAGGTTCCACCGACGGTTCTCTATTAGTCTGTGTTTTATGTTCGGGAGAACTGACAGAGGCAATATTAGTCATTTTGAATGATGACTGAAGAGTTTCATAAAGTCCTGCTAAGGATTGAGACAATTGATAAAATGCCTCTTTTGTACGAGGGGCATTATTTACGATCATCTAATTCTTGTGACTCACATGCTTTGGGTTGCACTGGAGTGTTCTGAGGTAAAGTACTGGATATTTTCTGGTCTCTCTGTTTTTTGTCGCCTATTATGTCCCTCAAATCCTCTGAAGCTATAGAAGCATTAGAGGAAGCAACTTGTATTACCTCTCTGTCAGGCCGATACAGTAAAGTGGGGCCGCGGTTACCCCGCTCCTAACCCACTTTCTACTCACTTTCCGGCCGCGTTAGCCCTTCCTGCGATACACTATCCCCTTTAACCCATCCTTACCGCCTTACCGTCACGCACGCCCGTCTATGTGATTTCATTGGCTGGAGCGCCCAAATTGATGGGCGCTCAGCCAATGAAAGCACGCCCGTCTATGTGCTTTCATTGGCTGGAGCACCCAAATTGACGGGCGCTCAGGCCAATGAAAGTACGCTTCGCTTCCCTCACAACCTTGCAGCCCCTGTCGGGGGCACTGCCCTGGGGAAGGGGATTCACTCAGTACTCGCGCCTCTCAACCACAGCTGGGTTCTCCGGGGGGGGGGGAGGATTTTTCCTCCAGGAGAACCTGGACCTGCGAGGGGAGGACCGCTGCAAGCCATTTTCGCCGCCAGCTGCCCCCTCCAGAGGGCGGCAGAGAAGGGAAGGGGCTGAAAAGCAACAAAAGGTAAGTTGGCACATGTCGAGCCGCTTCGGGAGGAGGGGATTTTCGGTTTTTAGGTTTTCATGGGTTAAAGTTGGGATCCACTTCCTGGTGCCTGTCATTTCAAATGTCATTTGAAATGACAGGTACCAGCACACCTAGGGTACTGTATAGGCGCTGTATTAAGCGCCTATACAGTAAAATGGGTTGTGCGGGCCTAACGCTTCGCCTAACGCTTTGCAGACGCGGCTTGCATTTGCAAGCAATTTAAATAGAGTATCGAGCGGTATGTGATCAGAACAGTGCGTGGGGCAAACGAGGGCGCGCCTGGCACTGCCGCACTCTTTCTAACGCGGCCTTACTGTATCGACCTGTGTGGGAGAAGGTATTTGAAGTTGGTACATGAGATGATTTAGAAGTCGAAGGGCTTACTTCCCATGTTGCACTCCTCTTTGCCGACTTTATGTGGTGGGAATGTCGTGAGTGCTTATGATAATAGTGCGACAACGAGTCTGAAGGACTTCTACATGAAGACAGTGATCGCTTTCTACGTTTTATTGTAAACTCTGTCAAAGTAGCTCTCAAAGAAAGGGAAGTACCCGAATGAGGTGGAGTTATTGATGGAGAGGACGAAGAAGACATTTGTGAGGGTCCACGTCGTCTTTTCAACTCATTATGTAGTACATGAGATGGGTGCTCATGTGTCTTGTGCGCCGATTTAGACTTGTGCGCGGATCTAGACTTGCGCACATGGGGTAGATTTTATAAATTTGCGCAAGGGCGTACTTTTGTTCGCGCACCAGGCGCGAACAAAAGTACGCTGGATTTTATAAGATACGCTCGTAGCCGCGCGTATCTTATAAAATCCGGAGTCGGCGCACGCGCAAGGGGGTGCACATTTGTGCAAACTGCGCGCGCCGAGCCCGGCGCGCGTTGCCTGTTCCCTCCTAGGCCGCTCCGAAATCGGAGCGGCCTCGGAGGGAACTTTCCTTCGCCCTTCCCCCACCTTCCCCTCCCTTCCCCTATCCTAACCCACCCCCCCGGCCCTATCTAAACCCCCCCCCCCACCTTTGTTGCCAGATTTACACCTGCTGAAAGCATGGCGCGCCATCACCCGACCCGGGGGCTGGTCCAGAGGCCTCGACCACGCCCCCGGGCCGGCACCATGCCCCCGGTCCCGCCCCGAACCGTCCCTGACCCCAGTCCTGCCCCGAACCGTCCCTGACCCCAGTCCCACCCCCGGACACGCCCCTCCCCGCCCCTTTTACGAAGCCCCGGGGCTGTGCGCGCGCCGGCGGCCTATGCAAAATAGGTGAACCGGCGCGCGAGGGCCCTGCGCAAGTAAATCTGGCCGGATTTACGCACGCAGGGCATTTAAAATCCGGCCCATATTTTTTTGTTTCCATGCACACAAGAGTTATCGGCGCCGATGTCTCTGGCACCATGCACGCAGATATGTTTGGCTCCGGATGCGGAGGTAGTATCTGCGCCGTGCGCTCATGTGGTGTCGGCGTCATGTGCGCAGATGTGGACGGCGCTGTGCGTGTAAGTGATTGTGATCTGGTCCTAGGCATCGGTAACATCGGTCGTGGCCATCCGTGACCGACATTACCTTGCCGCAATTACAGGGTTTAAACCCCGTTTTTGACATGCTTTTTTTTTTTTTTAAACTGAGGAGAAGAACAGCTCCGTGTGCGATCCTGCGCACGGAAAGAACAGACTGAGGAGATTCTGTTACTTTCCTGTGCGGGAACACACGCGCAGCCGCAGAGAGCAAAGCTCTGATCTCTGCTTTGACAAGCTCCGCCTCCCAGACCTGATTGACAGATCCCATGACAGCATGGCTAATTCAGCCCTGCTATCGACAGGAAAACAGTTGACAGAAACAGCAAAATTAAAAGCTTTGTAAAAAGGCTGAATTTAAAAGAATTCTTAGCTCTGCCAAGTAAGTTGGACTGCAGCCTCTCCCTTCTCTTTCAAAGCAGACTGGCTAGAAGCTGGGACTGATCACCTTCTATGATGCATTAAGTCAGCTTCTAAGTAGCTGTTAAAAGCTGCCCTTAATTATTTTTTCGGTTGGTATATTTTATGATTTCTTTGGAACAGACTACCACACAACAAATTAAATCTGTTATAGCAGTATCTGGAGAAATAGGCACATAAGATTAGCACTATACAGAAACAGCAAAATTAAAAGCTTTGAAAAAAAAAAGCTCTGTTGGGGGTTCACAGTAGTGAAGAGAGAGGTAGAAAAGAGGAGATTCCTAGCAGGAGAAGAATCCGCTCCCAATCGCTACACGGGAAAGGCGAAAACTGAGAGGAGACTGCTGATCAAGCAGGAAGGCACCGCGCAGGTGTGCAGCAGCAAAGGTTTACGGAGAAGTTCCCGACGCAAGCCACCAGAAAGCACTTCCAGAAAGTACGGCTAATTCAGCCTGCTTATCTGCGGAAAAAGATGAAGACCCATTAGTTTTACTCCTTGATGATTCAGACAGGCCTTTTTCTAGAAGATACTGGATCCATGACACAGGCAGATGGATTGTCCTCTGTAAGGACTCATAAATGAGCTTATCCTGCCTATACTTAGTTGCCCATGGGTACAACCTTCCACAAGTTTTACAGTTTGACATGTCGTGTTCCAGTCCTAAACAAAAAAAAAAACAAAACCCTCCACATGAGGAATGTAAACCAATCACAACAAATCTACCAACATTCCCACTAAATATTATTTCATATGATGTATATATATATGGACTGAATGGAACAGAAAAATGTTTTGAAAAGGGAAGGTGGGGTTTCATCCTAAGGAAACAATAAGTTCCATCCAGGTAACCCATGGCATTTATTCATAATCATAAACACCCAACCAACCACCCATTAGTTTAAATTAAACAGTCAATATTTTGCTTAATTTATGCATCAAGGAAAAAAAAATTTGTATATGTTATAAAAACACCCTAAAAAATGCAAAACAGGTTCCCAGCAATCCAAAAAATGATTTTTTATTTTTTTTTAACAATACTTGCGCTGTCCCACTGGGGAATATACTTGCACTCTCACAAAAAAAATGTCATCAAACCCCAATATGGCCCCAGTGGTACAGCGCAAGTATTGTTTAAAAAAAAATCATTTTTTGGATTGCCGGGAACCTGCTTTGTATTTTTTAGGGTGTTTTTATAAAATATACAAAAATTTAAAAAATGGTTTTCCTTGATGCATAAATTAAATAAAATATTGACTGAACTAATGGGTGGTTGATTGGGTGTCTACGAGTATGAATGCATGCCATGGGTTAACTGGATGGAACCTTTTGTTGGCTTAGTATGAAACCCCACCTTCCATTTTCAAAATTTGTTTTCTATTTCATTCAGTCAATATATATAAATTATATGAAATAATATTCAGACGGAATGTTGGCAGGTTTGTTGTGTTCCAGTCCTAGCCATCTCAAACATAATAAGTGCAGGATAGCATTAGCCATTTTGTGACTAAGTTCATCTCTTGAAAGGCTGCTTTCCCTGACATCATGATAGTGAAAAAAGATTTCTTTAAAAAAAAAATAAAAAAAATAAAAAATAAATAATAAAGAAGAAAATAGAAAATAGAAAAGAAATTAGTAGTTTTGGAAAAGATCCATCCCCCCCCCCCAGAGAGAAAAAAAACTACAGACCAGTGAGGGGAAAATTAAAGCTATGTTCTGTTCCAGCAGAGAAAAAAATGCACAATAAGACTCAAGTGAGGACAGTGCATGGGAATTCCCATGCCTGCTCAGAAGTTTTTGAGATAGGAGAGAGCATATCCATATAGGTACCATTGAATGATGACACATCACTTGTGTGGCTAATTTGTATCTTACTTCTCCATGGAGATCATCAAAATCTAGGCCCAGGCAGCAATAGCAAAATGAATGGGTTTAGTGATAGATATGTGATGCCCACGCCCATAAGTCTTTTGGCCTTGAGCTTTACCATTTTCTTTTTTTATTAAGGTAGAACTGAAAAGTTCTGTTGAGGAGCTACAAAGGCACCAAATGTGAACTCAATGTAAAAACAAGGCCAAAAACGTTTTGAGGGAGATTGGAATACATCTGTGCAGTAGCTTGGACAAAGAAAAACTGAGGGGCTCATGAGGAAGCGAACAAACAGAAACCCCCATGCATGTTCAATAAGATTTTTACTAAGCTCTTAGCACTGTCAGATGACTCCTTCCACACATCATGACTGATTCATGCCTGCTTGTCAATGGAGAAAAAACAAAAACTACCACATTCAAGACTGTGAAGAGTCATAGGCAGCTTGAAATATGTTATAAAATAAAGAACCTAACCATGTAATTCATATAACCAAGACATAAAGCAAAGGCTTACCCGAATATAGGGATCTTCCATGTGCAACACTGCACTCCTAGAATAAGTATATATTGGCAACGATGAAGACAGAAATATTCTAACAAGTAAGATTAAAACAATATTAGAAGCAGCATAAAGTTTAAAACTAGGATGCCCAAACTCTGTCATTGATGGCTGCAATCCAGTTAAGTTTTCAGGATCCCGAAAATAAATATGCATGAGATCTATTTGCATATAATAGAGATAGTACATACAAATAAATCTCATGCATATTTATTAATAGGAAATCCTAAAAAGCTAACTGAGTTGTGATACTTGAGGACCAAGTTTGGGCAGCCCTTGTTTAAAAGAACACAGTCAAATATCATCATTGTGCAATTTACATTACAATTTACTGTTGCGAGGATTAGTTAAAACAACAAGTTTTCTTACCATAAATGTTGTTTTCCTTAGATAGCAGAATGAATTAGCCATGATATGTGGGTGATGTCATCCGGCAGCACCAAACAGACTCATCTCTCCTAGCTGACAGAACCTTTAGCTCTGCTGAACATGTGCAGGAATTCCTGCATGGGCATTGACTAGCGAGTCTCCTCAGTTGATATTAAAGCTAATCCTATCTAGGTAACCAACTTTCAGAAAGGTATTTAGCATGACTAATACACCCTGATATCTATGGAAAACACTGTTTACGGTGAGCAAACGTGTTCTTTCCATTGAAAAATAGGTTGAATTAGCTAGGATACGCGGGAAATCCCAAGCTGAGGGTTGCAGCAGAGCATTTACTGAGTAAGCAACCTGGACTAGACCATGGAGAGTAGACTTCTGTGAGAATAGGTTGCACAAAACTGCTTGTCTGAATTTACTATCAGTCCTCATGATGACTAGACAACAGTGGGATGTAAAAGTGTGTACTGAAGACCACATTGCAGATATCTTCAAAAAGAACCGCTTGGAGGTGAGCAATGGAAGAAGCCATAGTTCTAACTTGATGAGCTTTGACAGAGTCTGTGATTTGCAGTACTGCAACTGTTTAGCTATGCTGAATGCAGTCTGCTATCCAGTCAGACAAGGTACATTTGGTGACTGCTAAGTCAAACTTATTAGGATCGTAAGATATGAAGAGCTGTGAAATATGGCAATGCAGCTAAGTTCTTTTCTTGAAGTAGGATAAGTTTCTTTTGCAATCCAAAGTATGACTGGTTTACTCTCCTTCAGGCACATGGGGTATCAGAAAGAAGGTAGACAATATGATGGATTTAATAATATGGAAAGCCAAGAGGACTTTTGGATGTGTGTGGAAATACATCTCTGGAAGCACAGCCTCTTGTAAGAGTACAACAGGCGTCTTACAGAAGAGGGCTGCTCAGGCCCCATCTAGAGCGATTGGACTGCCATATTATGTTCTTTTATTTGAGTGACTTTTTCTCCAAACAGCTCACTCAGAAAAGGCACATCTGTCAACTTTTCATGAATGTCATTATGAATGCTGTTAGCTCTTAACCAGGCCATTCATTGTGCTCCAATCAAGGCAGATAAGGTACGCAATATAGCATCAAGTAATTCATAGACAGAACCAGGATTTTTATTTTATTATTTATTTATTGACTGATTTTATATACTGTCGTTTGGAGGAATCATCACAATGGTTTACATAATTAGAGAGGGCAATACTAATTACATAAATAATGTAAAAGAAAGTAATAGTATAAATAAATAACATCAGAACTACAATGATAATAAGTAGTAGCAGCAATAATAGATAAGATACAAATAAAATAAAATATGAAATAAAAAAGAGCAATTAAAAGAGAGGAATCAATAAAATTAAGTGAGCTAATTGAGAAATAAAATATAAAAGAGCTGGTATGTTAATAAGGCTGACAGTTGCGTTGTTTACTGAGGTTCAGTGTAAGCCTTGTTAAAAAGACATGTCTTTAGTTCTTTTTTAAACAGTTTAAGATTCCCTTGTAAATGGAGTTCGGGCAGCAAGGAATTCCAAATTTTTGACCCCGCAATCAAGATGGCTCTAGTTCTAACCTGAGTCATGTGGGCTGAATGAATAGAAGGTATAGTAAACAGTCCCTTAATGGCAGATCTTAGGTAACGTTGTGTAGTGTGGAGACGGATGGATGTATTCAGCCAATCAGTTTGTTCTTCGTATATGATTTTATGTATAATGCACAGAATTTTGTAATCTATGCGGAACTTCACAGGTAGCCAGTGTAAGAATATTAATACTGGTGTGATATGATCACATTTATTTATTTATTTATTTATGTATTTAGAAAGTCTTCTATACCGATGTTAGTCGAAACATCACCTCGGTTTACATGGAACAAAAGCAACAGAAATTACAAGTAACAGGGGAAGGGGAAGGGTAAGGGTAAGGTACATTTCTTAGTACCTGTTAAAATTCTGCTGATGTATTTTGAAGTATTTGTAGGGGATGTATCGTGGATAGTGGAAGGCCGATTAATAGCGAATTGCAGTAGTCAATGTTAGCAAATAACAGTAGTTGCAAAACTGTTCTAAAATCAGATTAATTTAGGAGGGGTTTTAGTCGTTTGAGTGTTTAGTTTTTAATAACCTTCTTTTAATTTAATGGAAATATGCTTCTTGAAGTTGAGTTCCCTATCAATAATTATGATTAAATCACGAGTATGTGTCACGATTGTTATTTCAGTTAATTTATCGTCTAATTTTAATGTAGGGGGGTTGTTATACAATGGTCTCCTATCTAATATGATAACTTCAGTTTTGTTAATATTGAGCATAGTTTCATGTGTGTGAGTAACTGCTTGATAATAGATAAATACAAGGCTGTTTTTTTAAATGTAGCTTCCAGTGAGTTTTCAATTGGAATTAAGATCTGTATATCATCTGCATAGATATAGTATGTAAGTCCAAGGCTAGACAGCAAGTGACAGATGGGTAACATATATATGTTAAATAATGTGGCGGAAAGTGAAGAGCCTTGTGGAACTCCAGTGTTGAGGTTTATTTTGTCTAAGAGAGTATTCTTAATTTTGACCTGAAAAATAATCGGTTCGAAAGGTATGATGCAAACCATTGTAATGTGGTATTTGCTAGACCGATTTCAGATAATCTAATCTATCGAGTAATATTGAGTGGTTGATCATGTCGAAAGCTGCGGATAAATCAAGGAGTATTAATAGCTAGAGATGTGAATCGGAACTGATATCGGATCCGATTCTGGTTCCGATTCACATCTATAGAGATGTGAATCGGAACTGATATCGGATCCGATTCTGGTTCCGATTCACATCTCTATTAATAGCTTTGTCCGTTATCAAATCCTCTGAGTACCATGTCTGTTAATGCCAATAAAAGTGTTTCTGTGCTAAAATGCTTTCTAAAGCCAAACTGTGTAGGATATAGGATATTATTGTTTTCAAAGTGCTCTGATGTTACGATCTGTGGGTATGTGGGCCCTGGGCCAAGGTGAGAGATGGTACTGCCACGGGGAGGAGCCCCGTGAGCCTCACCATCGGAAGGCGAGGTCTCAGCTGCTGGGTGAGTAGAACAGCAGGTACTGGAGAGAGAGAGAGAGAAAGCAGAGAGAAGTAGAGCGACACTGCCCGCGGGGCGGGGAGTGTATCAAGAAGTAACACAGACACAGAGATGACACAGGGTCTGTGAAGTGGGGTATACCCAAAGAGGTTTCTTCTGTAGAGATGATACGGCAATGGTCCGCAGAGCGGGGTACACCGATGAGGATTCCTCAGTAGAGATGGTATGGCAGTGGTCCGCAGGGCGGCGAAACTGATGAGGGTTCCTCAGTAGAGATGATACAGTAATGGTCCGTGACCGTAGTACTCACTGTAGAAGTAGCGATGGTTCCAGAGGAAGCCCCCAGGGAACGGGGCAAGCAGTGGTCCTGGTTGCAAGGCCCTCCAAGGAGCGGATAGCCAGAGACGAGGAAAGGGCCCCTGAGGAGTGGGTACCTCAGACGTCTCACGCCGAGGAAGCAGGAGCTGGAACGGGAAGTCCGTACTGAGCGAAGCGGATTCAGCAATGAGGGAATTTGTTGCCAAATCATAGGCAAACAGGGACAGCCGGCTTAAGAGTCCACGATGAATGACGTCATCCGGGGGGGAATGCCCCCGAGGATCCCACCATGACGTGCATAAGACTGGCCCAAGAGAGCGTGTGCACGCCTAAGGAACTCCAAATGCAAGATGGCGGTCAGCGGCATCCACACCGTCCAGGGAGGCCCTGGAACGGGGGTGGGCAGGCCAGTGATAGCTGGCGGAGGCCGTGAGTCTATCAATGGAGTCAGTGCAATGAGGCAAGAGGTGAGCAACAGCGGTTGCAGCCATCTGCGACTGACGGGCGTAACAGTACCCCCCTTCTTAGGGCCCCCTCCCCGTAGGTTTGGGTTTTCTTGGGTGAGAAGCATGGAACTGCTTGATCAGTTCTTTGTCTAGGAAATTGACTGCAGGCTCCCAACTGTTCTCTTCGGGACCAAATCCTTCCCACAAGATCAAATATTCCCATCGCTTCCCACACTTCCTCACATCCAGGATGTCCTGTACCTGATAGGTAATGTCCCCTTCTGATGCCAGAGGTTGGGGCTCAGGTGGTTTCTTGGAGAACTCGGACAAGATGAGAGGCTTTAATAGTGAGATGTGGAAGCGTTATGAATCTTGAGCGATGTGGGTAGGCGGAGACTGTAAGTGACCAGGACCAGCCAGCGAAGTACAGGAAAAGGCCTGATGTATGTGGGAGCGAAGCGGGCTGAAGGCAGTTTCAAGCGAATAAAGCGAGTGCTGAGCCACACCTTGTCTCCAGGGTTAAACTGTGGAGCTGCCCGATGATGGGCATCGTAGAACTTCTTTGACTTCTGGGCAGCTTGCTGTAGAAGTTCTTTGGTGTGCTCCCAAAGTTGTTGTAACTCTTGGGCAGAAGCCTGCGCCGCTGAAGCAGGCAAAGACAGAGGTAGTGGAAGAGGAGAAAGAGGCTGGCGTCCGTATACTATGTGAAAGGGTGATGAACCAGTAGATGCAGACTGGTGGGAGTTTAAGGCGAACTCGATCTAGGGTAGTAAGTCAGACCAGTCATTCTGCCGAGAGTTCACATACGCCCAAAGAAACTGCTTCTGGGTTCTGTCTGATCATTGGCATAAGGGTCATAGGCCGATGTGAGGTCCAATGCAATATCAAACTTTTTACAAAGTGACCTCCAAAACCTGGCCGTAAATTGAACACCTTGATCAGAGAGTATGTGTCTTGGGAGTCCGTGGAGGTGAAAGATGTGGCGAATGAACAATTTTGCTAATTCTGGGGCTGAAGAAAAACCAGGTAATGCCACAAAATGAGTCATCTTTGAAAATCGGTCCACGGCAACCCAAATGGTGTTGTTGCCACTGGAAGGAAGTAGGTCCACAATGAAATGTGGCTATGTGTGTCCACGGCTCACTAGGTGCAGGAAGAGGTTGTAGGAGACGCCAAGGATGGCCCGCCAGTGATTTCTGACGAGCACAAGTGGGACATGATTCCACATATGCTTGAGCGTCTTTCTTCATGGTTGGCCACCAACAGAATCTCTGGAGAGTAGAGTTTTAGCTTGTCCGGGGTGGCCTGCCAGCAAGGAATCATGTGCCCAGCGGAGGATTTTCCTACGAAGTGGTCGAGGAACCACCATCTTCCCAGATGGCACTGAGAGTGTGGTGGAGAGGAGAACTTTAGTCGGATCAATAATGTGCCATAGGATATCCGGAACGTCTTCTGTGGTGAAAGAGTGAGAGAGTGCATCGGCTTGAGTGTTCTTATTGGCTGGCCGGTATAGTAGTAGGAAACTGAACCGAGTAAAAAAGAGATCATCGGGCTTACCTATGATTAAGGCGTTGAGCATGGTGCAGGTACTCGAGGTTCTTGTGGTCAGTATATACCGTGATCTGGTGCTGCGCTCCCTCGAGCCAGGGACGCCACTCCTTGAAGACCAGTTTAATCACCAGTAATTCCTTGATTCCGATTCCATAATTACGCTCAGCCGGGGAGAAGAAAGAGCATGGGTGCAAAGTGTGATTGGCTGAATGCTGGCGGAGCCCAGCACCAACACCGACGTCTGAAGGGTCGTCGGGGGTCGAGATGACGCAAGCATGGTTCTCGTAGGAACACCTCCTTGAGCTCCTGGAAGGCAATCACGGCCTCGGGTGACCACTGAGAGGGGTTGGCTCCCTTACGAGTCATGGCTGTGACTGGGGCAGTCAGTGTTGAAAAAAGATGGATGAACGACCTGTAGTAGTTCGTAAACTGAAGAAATCTTCGGAGCGCCTTAAGGCCCGTTAGTTGAGGCCAGTTACGAATACTATTGATTTTCTGTGGGTCCATCTGAAAACCCTGGCTTGAGACCACAGCCTAGAAAAGGGACTGTCTCCTGGTCGAAAGAGCATTTCTCCAGCTTAACATATAACTGATTGTCCCTTAGGCATTGCAGAACGATGGTGACGTCCTGGTGATAGCTCTGGAGGTGTTGTGAAAAGACCAGGATGTCATCCAGGTAGACTACGACACAACTGTAGAGCATATATCTGAAGATCTCGTTTATCATATTCTGAAACACCACTGGGGCATTGCAGAGGCCAAACAGCATTACCAGGTATTCAAAATGGCCGTCATGGGTGTTAAATGCGGTTTTCCATTTGTCACCCTGGCGTATCCTGACCAAATTGTAAGCTCCCCTGAGGTCCAATTTGGTAAATATCTTGGCCGCCTGGATTCTGTCAAAAAGTTCAGAGATTAATGGCAAGGGGTAACAGTCCTTCTAGGTAATCTCGTTTAAGCCACGGTAGTCTATGCACAGCCAGAGGGAGCCGTCCTTTTTCCCCACAAAAAAGAATCCTGCTCCAGTGGGAGATTTGGAAGGCCGAATGAAACCTTTTGGCAAATTTTCTTGTATATATTCAGACATGGCCTTTGTCTCTGTTAGTGAAAGTGGGTAGACCCTTCCTCAGGGAGGCTCAGTGTTAGGCAATAAGTTTATAGCACAATCAAATGAGCGATGAGGAGTTACGGTGTCCACAGCTTTCTTTGAAAACACATCCGCGAAGACGGGGACTGCAGCAGAAGACCCGGAAGGGATGTTGTAAGTAGCTAGGCAAGGTAACGAGGACAAGACCTCCAAGAACTTTTTATGGCAGGAGTTGCCCCATTGGGACAATTGTAGAGTGCTCCAATTGAATTGCAGAGCAACGGCAGACCAAGGACCACAGGGTGTACAGCCTTGTCCAGTATCAGAAAGGAAATGGTCTCCATGTGCAGCGATCCAGTGCGGAGTCGGATGGGGACCGTGGAGAAGGTAACTTCACCTGGTAACGGTTCGACATGAATGGCGGACAGCAGTAGTGGCGTTGGCGTACAGACAGTGGAAATCTACAGGTGTTCCACAAGTTGTCTAAGGATAAAATTTCCACCGGCCCCGGAGTCCACCAATGCTAGGGTGTGAAATTCCTGAGCGCCTGAATTAATAGAGACAGGCAGAGCTAACGGAGGAAAGGGTGAGGTCAGGCCTAGGAGAAGTCCTCCGGCAGAACCTAGGCCTAGGAGTTTCCCGGACAGAGTGGACAGGAGGGTACCGCATGACCCGGTTGACCACAATACATACAAAGACCAGATCTTTGACAACGACGACGCTTTTCTTTTGAGGATAGATGACTACGGCCCATTTGCATCGGTTCCCTTTCCTCAGTGCTTTGTGTAGTAGCAGTCTGAGTGGATGATGTCGGGCGAATGCGTGGAGCACCTGAAGCCATCCTCTTGGATCCTCTGGCCTCGTGCAAATGCTCATGAAGACGGCAGTCAATGCGACCGGCGAGGTCTATAAGAGAATCCAATGCCTCAGGGAGTTCTTGTGCTGCTAATTCATCCTTGATACGCGGGCTCAGACCTTCGAGGAAAATAGCACGCAGGCATCTCAGGTCCCAGTGCAATTCAGACGAGAGAGTCCTAAACTCGATGACATAATCGGTCAGGGATCTGGAACCTTGTTACAGATGCAGGAGCGTAGACCCTGAGATGGCCTTTCGACCTGGGTCATCGAATATGGAGTGAAATAGGGCGAGGAAGCCCTATTGGTCATGGAGGATCGGATCCATTAGCTCTAAAAGGGGTGATGCCCAGGCCAACACCTTTCCATCCAGAAGGGTCAAGATATATGTTGTCTTGGAAACTTCATCAGGGAAATATGCAGGTTGTAATGAAAAGTGCATGTTGCACTGGTTGAGGAAGCCCCTGTACAACAAGGGGTCACCTGCGAAACAAGGGGGTGCCGCAAGGGCACTGTAGGCTGGAATAGTGATGCATGTGAAGCTGGGCTAGGCTTGGCAGGTGTCGAGGCAGAGTCCAGTCGATTGCTCAATTGGTTTATGGCGCTAGCCAAAGTCTCCAGCATCTTTTGCTGCTCTGTAATTCGCTGGGCCAGGCCAGAGATGGCCTGCGCCAAGACCTGTGCCAGTTCCATGGGCTTGGCAATCTGTTAAGATTTGTGGGTATGTGGGCCCTGGACCGAGGTGAGAGATGAAGGGAGGAACCCCGTGAGCCTCACCATTGGGAGGTGAGGTCTCAGCTGCTGGGTGAGTAGAACAGCAGGTACTGGAGAGAAAGAGTGAGCAGAGTGAAGTAGAGCGACATTGCCCACGGGACAGGGAGTGTATCAGAAAGTAACACAGACACAGAGGTGACATGGGGTCTGTGAAGTGGGGTATACCAAAAGAGGTTTCTTCTGCAGAGATGATTATGGCAATGGCCTGCAGAGCGGGGTACACCAATGAGGGTTCCTTAGTAGAGATGATACGGCAGTGGTCCACGGAGCGGGGTACACCAATGAGGGTTCCTCGGTAGAGATGGTACAGCAGTGGTCTGCAGAGCGGGGTACACAGATGAGGGTTCCTCAGTAGAGATAATACAATAATGGTCCATAAGCGGAGTACTCACTGTAGAAGTAGCGATGGTTCCAGAGGAAGCCCCAGGGAACGGGGCAGACAGCAGTCCTAGACGCAAGGCCCTCCAAGGAGCGGATAGCCAGAGACAAGGAAAGGGCCTCCGAGGAGCGGGTACCCAAGACGACTCACACCAAGGATGCAGGAGCTGGAACGGGACGTCTGTAGTGAGCGAAGCGGATTCAGCAATGAGAGAACTCGTTGCCAAGTCGTAGGCAGACAGGGCCAGCTGGCTTAAGAGTCCACGATAAATGACGTCATCCGGGGGGAACACCCCCGAGGTTCCTGTCATGATATGCATAAGACTGGCCCGAGAGCGCGCATGCGCCTAAGGAGCTCCAAGGGCAAGATGGCGGTTGGCGGCGTCCACACCATCCAGGGAGGCCCTGGAACAGGGGCGGGCAGGCCGGCGATAGCTGGCAAGGCTGCGAGTCTATCCAACGGAGTCAGTGCAGTGAGGCAAGAGGTGAGCATAAGCGGTCGCAGCCATCTGCGACCGACGGGTGTAACATCGGATAATTGTTTTTGAAGAACTTTCTCTAATTGTTTGGAAATGAATGACAAATTGGAAATGGGTCTATAATTATTTAAATTTGTTGAATCTAGGTTGTTTTTTTAAGAACTGGCTTTACTGTGGAACATTTTAAAATTTCGGGAAAGTGGCCTTCTATGAGGAAAAGGTTAATTATTGAAGCAATCGGAGTAGATATTAAATTAGCAATTGATTTCAGGGATGAGATAGGGATACTGTCCAGTGGATGCATAGTGGGATTCATGCTTTTTATAAGCGCTTCTATCTCTATGGATGAGATCTGCTCAAAGTTTGCCCATTTTGAGTTTCTTTTCATTCCATATTAATTGTTTGATCAGTTACTGTATCAATGTCTATAAATAGGTTTTGAATTTTCTGGTTGAAAAACTGGGCAACCTCATTACATCTTGATTCAGGGAGAGATGAGTTTTCAACTGTGGTATTTCTGGTCAGATTCTGAACTACTGAAAAAAGCATTCTCTGATTACGATTAAAATGCTTGATTTTCTTGGTGAAAATTTTTTTTTTTGTATTGTTAACTAGTCTTTTGTAGTATGTTAAGTATGACCTATACGCACCCAGAGTTATTAGAGTTGGGTTTATTCGCTATGCTTTTTCTTTTTTTCTCAGTAATCGTTTTGTGCCTCTAATATTATCGTCATACTATGGATTATATTTTTTTAAGGTGTTTTATTGTTCTAGTAATTATGGGGTTTAAGTTGTCAGCAATAGAGTTTGTAATTCTGACCCAGGTCTTTCTAGCAATCTCACTGTTGCTCATATCTATGTTTTTTATGTTAAAGAATTAATTTTGTAAGTCATCAATTTTAAAAGGCGGGCGATAAGTAAAAGTTAAAGGCTGGAGGTTTTCTGAAGCATGGTATGATGTAAATGTAACTTGCGCATTAATTATGGTCAGACCATGGTACAGGATTAATTTCAGGGGGTGTTGATCTCCCAACAGTATGGTTAATAAATATTAGGTCTAAAGTATGGCCATCTTTATAAGTGGGGCCAGAAATAATTTCTTTGTATCCAAGGGCAGAAAGCGAGTCAATAATTGTGTTACAAGTGGCAGAGTGCAGGTTGGAATCCATGTGTAGTTTAAAGTCTCCTAAAATAATAGCAGGCTTTTCGGGATTCACGTTGCTAGCGATTAATTCAATAACTGGGGAGCTATTATGATCTAATAGTTTTCATGGACAGTAAATTAAACATAATTGTAGATTTGAGTCAAATAATGCTATTTCATAGGATTGAACAATAGAAATAGATATCATTCTTGTTATGAATCTCCTGCCCGCGGTGTTTCCCACGAGCAGGCTCACTCACCCATGCTGCTTCCTTACCCGACGCGGCAGGGACGCCGTCGGGCCTTCTAGCACGGCCGGAACCGCAGACTTTGTTGCTACCTGTGGCCCAGAGGCCGCCCGGACTTGTCCTCTTCACCGCGGCCGGAGCCGCGGACTTTCTGTCTCCCCTACGCGGCCGGGATCGCCGCCGTTGCCTGCATCTTCGCGGTGTTAGGCCGCAAGCCCCGGTCTCACCTGGCAGCTGGAGCTGCCCTTGGGGCCTCCTGCAGCGGCGAGTGCCGCTGCAGACGTCGGGGCCTGCGACTCAGGCCAGCCCTGCCTCTTCCTGTGCTGACGTCGGTGCAGGCCGCTGTCCGCGGTCCTGCACAGCTCTCCCTGCTCTCCTTAGGCGCTGGCGCGCGCCTCTCTGCTACATTTAAAGGGCCAGACACAGGAAGTGTGCTGGCCCCACCTTTAATGGGACTTCCTGCTTCAGCCCTATAAAAGGGCTGCTCCATCAGTACGTCTTGGCCTTGCATCGGAGTTGCTTCACTCTGGAGGCTACTGCCTGCCAGAGCTTCGTCAGGTCTTCTTCGTCTTCTCCATGGAGTTCTTGTTGTCACGCCATGTCAAGTTCTGTCTTCGTTGCCTGAGGTCCCTGTCCAGGTGTCCTGGTGTCTCGCGTTGATCCTCCATTTCCTGATGTTCCAGGTTCCTTGATGTCCTGCTCCTGTGTCTTCGTCTTCAGCGCTCTAGAGCCTTCTGGTACCTGTTAGGCCGTGGGGTCCCTCGGACGATGTCTTGCCCGAGCAAGGACTAGCCTACAGGTGGACTGGTGTTCTGTGCTCCTCAGCCGTCATGTCCTGCCAACCGTTGGTGGAGCTTTGGACGACATCGGCTCTGTCGTTGGAGTTCTGCTTCGACTGGATCCTTTCCTGCGCTTGTCCCACTCCCAGCGTGGTCCGTGACCAGCCTCCGCGGGCTGTGTAGGGCGCGCAGTGGGACAGGGTGGTCCGCGTCTCAGTCCCGCGGGTGGGCTGAGTAGGGCGCCCTGAGAGACAGTGCCAATGTCCTTCCGCCCAGCTTCTCGTCTTGTCTGGACTTCGTCAGTTCCTCGTCTTGTCCTGGATGCCGTTGCATCACTCTTGGTATCATGTCTTGTTCCTGATGTCGTCACATCGACCCTGGTCCAGGATGCCGTTGCATCGACCACTGGTCCGTGATGTCTTCGCATCAGCTTTGGTGTCAAGTCTTCATCCGTGATGCCGTCTGCATCAGCCTTGGTGTCAAGTCTTCGTCCGCGATGCCGTTGCATCGATCCTGCTGTCATGTCTTCGTGTCAAGGCCGTCTGCCCTTGACCTCAGGCCAGGCCTGCTGCTCCATGCTGTTTCATGCAGCAGGTCCGAAAGGGCTCGGAATGGTCGGAGGACCATTCACATTCCAACATCATCCTGTTGTTGGCCTTAGGAGTTTGCAGGCCTGACAGAGAGTAAGACCGTCAGCCATGGTGGATCACGCCGTCAACCCTCGGTTCGGTCCAGGATCCGTCTGGGGTCGGGCCGAGGCCCATGGGGCACACTAAAACAACCCTTTATGTAACAATTCTTAGACAGTATTCTTTTTTTGCAATCAGCATTAGGCCACCTCCTTTACGATTTGGCCTAGGAATATAGAATGTTACATAATTTGAGTTTGTAATCTGATTAATCAGGTTGATATCATTTGTACTCTTCCACATCTAGAAGTGGTTGACGATAATAAATTTTGGCCTTCAGTAGATTGAATGAAAGGTGTTAGTTTTTGTATGCAATCATACAGATATTGAACCGTATAATATTGGTGAGCAGAGATATGAGCAGTTAGTAATAAGGTCTGAAATACTTTCTTTAAAAAATCGTTGAGTAGCCTGAGATCTTTTCCTAGAGACAAATTTGAATACATTCTTCTTTTCTTATTGTATAAAATTTTTATTTTTCAAATAAAATACAAACAAGAACGGCAGTGAAGGTTGTTTCCTGCACCCGCACTGCCTCAACAATAGTATATAATATCGCACACTGTGTCTTATGAATTCCCTCCCCCCCCCCCTACCCCCCAGCAACAAGCCAGCAGTCCTGTCGGTACAGGTCACATTGTCCACTAGTCATATGTAGATCCAAATCAATCATTTAGAATTAAACTCCTGGAGCGATGTGGCAGCATCTGCAAATAAGCATCCCAGATCTCCAAAAATCGCCGACGCTTCTGAGGCGTGGTGGGGGAGTCAAGGTCTTCCATACGCATCAGCTGATGTAGGTGATTCCTCCAAGTCCAGAACAGAGGAGGTTCCGCACTGCGCCACTGCATTAATATTACCTTCTTCCCCACCAAGCAGGACTTTAAGATAAACAGTCCCAGCCTGCGTCTCTGTACTGGAAGTTTGGGCAGACAACCAAACAAAAAAACCATGGGTGTTATAGGCAGCTTGTAATCCAATAAAAGCATGAGATATTGAGCAATACGACCCCAAAACCTCCTCACTGGGGGACAGGCCCAGAACGCATGTGAGAGTGTGCCCACCGCTCCACCACAGCGCACGCAAGTGTCAGAAATAGCAATCCAGGAATGATATGCAACTTGTTCAGTCACATATGCCCTATAGAGAAACTTATATTGCATCTCCCGATAATACATGCCCTGTACAACGTAAGGTATGTTCCGGAAGCAAGTTCTAAGTGTATTCAGTGTCAGCACGATCAGCCCATCCCTATTCCAGCGCTCCAACAAACCCTGAAGGTCAGCTGCCTTTGAGTATTTGACCAGAGTCTTATAATATCTGGATAATGATGGTATCTTATCACCATCTAACTGAAACAGATCTACTAAGGAGTGGAGTGCGTTCACACTAAACATATCAGGAGTGAGAGATCGAATGTAATGCTTTGCCTGCAAGTAGGGGAAGACATGTGTTCTACCAAGATTATACATTTTCTGTAATTCCGCAAATGTTAATAAGTTCCCCTCCATATCAAATAAGTGCCCTAGGCGCGTTACCCCCTGACGTCTCCAGGCTTGGAACCCTGGAGTTTGAGAGCCAGGGGCAAACTCTAAATTACCCTGTAGTGGGAGGAGATAGGCACACACCCGCAAAATCCCAAGTAATTTTGTCACCCTCAGCCAAGCCTGGCGAATCAGCCTAAGGGAAGGAGATTTAGTTAGCAATGAAGACAGGGAATGAACAGGGGCTTGTAGTACATAATTTAAAGCAAAGGGGGCTACCAAGGCCTGCTCAGCCGCTGCAGGAATAAAGGTGGGTCGGTCTAAAAGCCAGGCCCTAACCAGAGGGAGATTACCCGCCAAATTATAGAGCCCAATATCGGGGACTCCAAGTCCCCCCTCCCCCAAGGCGCCCGCAAGGTAGTCAATGAGATTCGAGATTTACCACCCTTCCAAATAAATTTCCGAAGCTCTTTATCTAGAGAGGCCAGATCTTTTTGTTTGAGACATACTGGTAAAGTAGAGAGCACGTAAAGCCACTTGGGTAACGGGACCATCTTGAACATATTGATGCGTCCACTTAACGTTAAGGGCAATTCCTGCCAGACACGCATTTTCTCCAAAGTGGAGGACAATAAGGGTGGGATATTAACCTCATAGAGCATACTAGGGTTCAGTGATAGATATACCCCCAGATATCGTATCGGTCCCGCCGCCCATTGCAATGGAAAGACGTCTTCCCATGACGCACGAATCGTGTCTGGGAACGCCATTGCCATCGATTTTCCACCATTGAGCCGCAGCCCTGCAAATGTGCCAAAGGTCTCTACCAATCTTAGAAGAGCTGGAAGGGAACGGTCAGGAGACGTAAGGAAGACCGCTATATCGACAGCAAATGCAACATATTTAAATATTTCCGTTTGCATCCGGATGCCCCTAATGTCAGGCGTTCTCTGAATTGCTAATAACAGAGGTTCCAACTGCAACAGAAACAATAATGGGGAGAGCGGGCAGCCCTGTCTCATGCCCCTAGAAACCGGAAAGGGCTCGGACTGGGAGCCATTCCCAAGAATCAAGGCCATAGGATTCCGGTACAGCAAATATATAGTTTCTAAGAAAAAACCAGTAAATCCCATGGCCTTTAAAACATGAAAAAGATATTCCATTCCACCCTATCGAACGCTTTTTCAGCGTCAAAACTAACCATTAAGTAGGGAGATTCCATATGTTGCCCCATGGTCATGGCCGCCACAAGCTTCCGAACATTGGAGATAGCATATCTGCCCCGGACAAAGCCCACCTGCCCTTGTCCAATTAAATGTGGGATCACAAGTGCCAAACGCTCAGCCATAATCCTCGCTAACAGCTTTTGATCCGCATTAAGCAAAGAAATTGGGCGATAGGCTTCCAGGGAGCGCGGGTCTTTACCCGGCTTGGGAATTAAGGTGATGTGTGCCATATTAGCATGCACCGGGTATTCCCCCGCCCCAATCAGGGAGGAAAAAGTTCGGGCCAACACCGGTCCCAACTGGTCCACCAAATATTTGTAAAATTCCGATGTAAATCCGTCGGGTCCAGGAGCTTTAAAACGTTTGGCTTGGTGAATGGCCCCTCGAACTTCCTCCTCCTCCAGTGGTCTATTCAACCACTCCCGGTGCTCAGGCGATAGCTTAGGCAATGCCACTGTGGCACAAAATCGCTCGCATGCTTCCGGTTGCCACCCCTCAGACGTGTAAAGTGTCTGGAAGTATTGCCTAAAGTTAGTTAAAATTCCTTCTGTATCTGAGATCATTTGACCCACGGGGTTTTTAATGGCCGCTATATGGTGGGATCTACGGGAAGTCCGAATCAAGTTGGCCATAAGTTTCCCAGATTTATTGCCATGCTTATATAACTGAAATTTATAATATAGGATGCTCTTTTTCGCCCTTTGATGAAGCAGAGTGTTCAAAGCCCCCTGCACCACCAGGTATTCCTTCCTAGTCAGACAATCATGCCTCTGAATCAGCCGGCTCTTAGCCTGTTGCAGTTGTGTCGTAAGGGTGAGAATGCGTTTATCCAGAGTTTTCCGACGATGCGCTACATAGGCTATTACATCCCCCCTGATAACCGCCTTCGCTGTATACCAGAATAATATTGGGTCATCAGAATGAGACGAATTTAAATGGGCATAGTCCTCCCATTTGTCTACCAGGTATTTTTTAAATTGTATATCATCCGCTAAATAGTAGGGAAATCTCCAATTGATTGATTCCTTGTTAAGTGGAGATCCAACCAAATCAAAGCATGGTCCGAAACTAATATATCACCAATGCCCGCATCATTTACCTTAGGGAATAACTTGTTTCCCACCAATAAGTAGTCTAATCGGGACCAAGTGTGATGTGCTCGGGAAAGGTGAGTAAAATCCTTCTCCATCGGGTGTAACGTGCGCCAGGCATCTAGTAACTGCAGGGATTTTTCAATATTGCGAAAACTGTGGCTATGGCGTATATCCTGTGGGTTACAGTGGGATTTATCTATGTGAGGGTCTCTTACCACATTAAAATCCCCACCCAGAATGACCGCGTCCTCCACATAAGGAAGCAATAAACGTTGCACAATTCTATAAAACTCAGGAGTATAGTTAGAAGGCGCGTAGATATTACAGAGGACCAGCGTTTGATCATACACTTTTATCACTAGTAATATATATCTCCCCTGTGGGTCTTTCTGCATAGTAACTAATTTAAATGGCAACTGTTTATTGAAGAGGATCGCCACCCCTGCGGACTTGGGGGTGGCCGACGCGTAATAGACATCTCCCACCCAGCTCCTACGTAACTTCTCATGTTCTTGGTCGGTCAAATGAGTCTCCTGTAGTAGGGCTATATCTACTTGCTTTTTTTTCATTAAATTAAGAATCCTGGTTCGCTTTACTGGCGAGTTAATACCACAGACATTCCAGGATACGATACGTGTGCCTATTATAGACTGTAATGATCAAATATGATTTGCACAAAAAAATTGGATTCCTGATTCTTGGGATCTCTCCCAGCTGGGGAGCCCAAGTAATTGTTAAGAATAAATACACAAAAGTGGACCTGTGTACATACGAGTGTATCAACTTTCCCCACCGCATGACTACTGACCTGTTGAACAGCATGAAACCCCCCCCTCCCCTCCCCCCCTCCCCCTTCACAATTCCCACCATAGTTTCCCCTCTTTCCATCAACCACATAGAGACCACCACCATGCCCTCGACCACCCCCCTCCCCCCTCATCCAGCCCCATCCGTCAAATTATTCAACATGTTACAGCATACTCCAAAAGAAACTTGTAAACTGGTAAACCAAACAGCAAACATCACTGATTTATAGCGTGCCAGCATAAAAAAAAACCAAAACCAGTTACCGGCTTTGCCAGACAGTTGGTGGTCTGTCACGTTCACAGCACGCCACTGGAAAGTCAGAGAAAGCAAATGTTGCTTACCTGATGTAACAGGTGTTCTCACAGGACAGCAGGATGTTAGTCCTCACAAATGGGTGACATCGAGGATGGAGCCCACCACGGAAAACTTCTGTCAAAGTTTAAACAGAACTTTGACTGGCCCCTACTGGGCATGCCCAGCAAGGCACTGACCCTGCAGCCAGCAGGGGTCTCCCTTCAGTCTGATTTTCAAAGCTACAGGCAGTGCCTAGAAAGTAAAAACAAAACGAACCCAACACCGCGGGGTGGCGGGCGGGTTTCGTGAGGACTAACATCCTGCTGTCCTGTGAGAACACCTGTTACATCAGGTAAGCAACATTTGCTTTCTCACAGGACAAGCAGGATGGTTGTCCTCACAAATGGGTGAGTACCGAGCTGAGGATGTCCTGACTTGCACCAAATGCACCCAACGACGTGCAACAGGCAGTACAAGTGGGGTGGAATTTGGGAAAGGGCATCCGCACCCTAGCGGGAAGGTGGAAGGGTGTTGGTACATCAGGTTGGAAAAAGGTTACGCAAGACAGATTGGCCGAAGATGGAGTCCTGTCTTCCAGCTTTGTCCAAACAATAGTGGGCTGCAAAGGTATGGAGAGAACTCCAGGTTGCAGCCCTGCAGATGTCAGGAAGCGGCACCGATCGAAGGTGTGCCACTGACGTCGCCATGGCCCTCACAGAGTGTGCTTTGACACGGTCTTGGAAAGGAATGCCAGCCTGCTCATAGCAGAAAGAAATGCAGTCCGCCAACCAGGAGGAAAGAGCCTGCTTACCCACAGGTTGTCCTAACTTGTTAGGATGGAAAGAGACGAATAATTGAGTGCTCTTCCTGTGAGAAACTGTACGGTCTAGGTAAAAGGCTAGAGCTCGTTTACAGTCTAGGGTATGCAGGGTCTGTTCTCCAGAGTTGGAGTGGGGCCTGGGAAAAAAGATAGGTAGTATGATGGATTGATTGATATGAAACTCAGAAACTACCTTAGGTAAAAATTTAGGGTGAGTGCAGAGTACCGCCCGGTCCTGCAGGAGTTTAGTGTAAGGCGGATAGGTAACTAGGGCCTGTAATTCACTAACCCTGCGAGCTGAAGTGATAGCCAAAAGGAATAACACTTTCCATGTGAGATACTTTAACTCACAGGAGTGCAGAGGTTCGAAAGGAGGTTTCATTAGACGACCAAGAACCAGATTAAGGTCCCAGGATGGGGCCGGAGGCCGTAAGGGTGGCTTCAGATGGAGCAAGCCTTTAAGAAAACGTGTTACTAGGGGTTGTACTGAAATAGGGACACCCTGTACACCTTTATGGAAGGCGGCTACCGCACTGACATGCATCCTAATGGAAGAGGTTTTAAGACCTGATTCAGAGAGATGCCATAAATAGTCCAAGAATTTGGAAATTGGACTGGAAAGGGGATCAAGGGACTGAGAAGTGCACCATGATGTGTACCTTTTCCATTTGTATGAGTAAGACTTTCTTGTGGAAGGCTTTCGTGAAGCTATCAGGACTCGAGAAACGGAATCTGAAAGGTTGAAAGGCTGAAGGACTAACCTTTCAACATCCATGCCGTCAGGGACAAGGCTTGGAGGTTGGGATGGAGGAGGCATCCGTCGTTTTGAGTGAGCAGATGCGGGTCCTTTCCCAGAGGAATGTGCCTGCGGATGGAGAGATCCTGGAGTATTGGAAACCATACTTGGCGTGGCCAGTAAGGTGCTATCAGGATCATGGTTCCTCCGTCCTGGCGTAGCTTCACGAGAGTCTTTGACACAAGAGGAAGTGGGGGGAATGCGTAGAGCAGACCGGTTGTCCACTTGAGGGAGAATGCATCCCTCGGCCGAGAGTTCTGGCTCCGAATGAGAGAGCAGTAATCGTCCACTTTGTGGTTCTGAGGGGACGCAAAGAGGTCTATGCGGGGAGAACCCCACTTGTGAAACAGAGAGGGTCGCTATCAGAGGATCGAGTGACCACTCGTGCGGTCGGAAGACACGGCTCAGCCGGTCTGCCAATACATTGTCTACTCCCGGCAGGTAAGTGGCCCTGAGGTACATAGAGTGGGAGAGGGCTTCCGCCCAGATCTGCGCAGCTTCCTGACACAGAAGGAAGGAGCCTGTGCCTCCCTGCTTGTTTATGTACCACATGGCCACTTGGTTGTCCGTCTGGATTAAGATTATCTGATGAAAGAGATGATCTTTGAAAGTGCGGAGCGCATAGCGGATTGCTCGAAGTTCCAGGAAATTGATCTGGTGTTCGGCTTCCTCGTTGGACCATAACCCTTGGGTTTGAAAATTGTCCACATGGGCCCCCCCAACCGATGTGGGAAGCGTCGGTGGTTAGGATAACTTGCGGATCCGGTGGAAGAAAGGGTAAGCCCTGAAGGAGGTTGACCTGAGTCGTCCACCAAGTTAAGGATAGGCGCAGCGCTTGTGTGACTGTGATTATGGAGGACAGAGGCTGAAAAGCTTGAATCCATTGTTGTCGTAGAGTCCATTGTGTTACCCTCATGGCTAGTCTGGTCATGGGAGTGACTTGAACCGAGGATGCCATGTGTCCTAGGAGAACTAGGAATTGGCGAGCTGTGGCAGTGTCTTGAGACTGGAGCTGGTGAGCTAGGGACATGAGAGTTTGGACCCGTTGTAGCGGAAGGTAGGCCTTTGCCTGTAAGGTGTCCAAGTCTGCCCCAATGAAAGATAAGGTTTGAGATGGGACGAAGCAAGATTTCTCGTAATTGACAAGAAACCCTAAGGAAAGGAGTGTGTTGATTGTCAATTGTAGGGAGGACCGGGCAATCTGAGGGGTGGAGGCCCTGATCAGCCAGTCGTCCAGATAAGGGTATACGTGGACACCTTCCTTCCTGAGGAATGCTGCTACAACTACGAGGCATTTGGTGAAGATCCGTGGAGCAGATGCCAGACCGAAAGGCAGTACTCGGTATTGATAATGGTCGCGGCCTACGAGAAACCGCAGATATTTGCGATGGGATTGTGTTATCGCAATATGGGTATAAGCTTCCTTGAGGTCGAGGGAGCATAGCCAATCCCCTTTCTGCAGCAGAGGGAGTAACGTGCCCAGGGTTACCATCTTGAACTTTTCTTTTTGCAGATACTTGTTGAGGGCTCGAAGGTCTAAAATTGGACGTAGCCCTCCTGATTTCTTTGGAATTAGGAAGTATCTGGAATAGAATCCCTTGCCTCGTTGAGAGGGAGGAACGAGTTCTATAGCATTTGATTGCAGAAGAAGAGATACTTCCTGTTGTAATTGAGCCAAATGGCTGGATAGACTCCACGCTTGAAGCGGCGGGGAGTCTGCCGGAAGAGTTATGAAATTGAGGTGGTAACCCTGTGCGATAATCGCCAGCACCCACTGGTCTGAGGTAATCCGTATCCAATGCTGTAGAAAGTGGCACAGACGACCCCCTACAGGATGTGGGGGAGTGGGATATGGCATGTGCTCCGAGTCGGGAAGTCAAAGGCCTGCCGCAGGCCCGGGGGGTGGGGCTACAGCAGGTCTTTGTTTCCGAGGTTGGCGTGGCTGAGGTCTGGTGGAGGATCGAGCCGGACGAGGCCTAGTCGACGGAGGGTAATAACGACGTGGCCGAAAGAATGACTTTTTGGAGTCCTTCTTAGGTGGTGGTTTGGAGGATACCTCAGATGGAACAGACGAAAGTTGTTTCAATGTCTCGTGGTGATCCTTCAATTCCGCCACAATTTGTTGAATCTGTTCTCCGAACAGATTATCCCCTAAGCAGGGTAAATCGGCTAGACGATCCTGAACCTCTGGGCGAAGGTTGGATGATTTTAACCAAGCCCAACGTCTGGCTGAGATGGCAGTAGCTGAGACTTTCGTGGAAGCATCGAAGATATCGTAGGCCGTTCGGATCTCGTGCTTCCCAGCTTCAAATCCTTTGTGAAGGAGGGCTTGAAGCTGTGGCTGGTATTGGTCCGGTAAGGTGTCAGCGTAGTCCTGCATTTGTTTAAGGATAGCTCTGTTGTACTGAGTCATATAAAGTTGGTATGAAGCTATACGAGATATCAACATAGCCCCATGATACACTTTCCTTCCCACACTATCAAGAAATTGGTTGTCCTTGATAGGGGGAGTGGAAGAGTGTGGCTTTAAACGCTTGGCTTTCTTTTGCGCAGACTCAACTACAACAGAGCGATGATCCAGTTGAGACTTCTGAAATCCTGGTGCTGACTGAACGAGGTAGGTTGAGTCAGCTTTTTTATTGACTGGTGACACAGATGAAGGTGATTCCCAGTTTTTCTTTAAAAGATCCAGAAATACTTGGTGAATGGGGATGGAAGCGATGATCTTGGGGGCATCCAGAAATTGGAGCAGCTCCATCATTTGGTGCCTGTCATCGGTCTCAGATTGCAGCTGAAAAGGCACAACTTCTGACATCTCCTTTACAAAATTATAAAGGAGAGATCTTCAGGAGGAGATCGTTTTCTACTCTCTGTAGGAGATGGTGGGGATGGTAAATCTGTATCTGAAGATGAATCATCACCCCAGGTATCATAAGGATCATGTAAGGTTTGCTGTCCTGAAGGACCTGGTAGAGGATCCAAAGGCATCGATGGAACCGGTGCTGCAAGCGGAACAGTGAACGGCATCGAGGGCTTCGGGGCCACCGATGGAAATCGGTGCCGATCTTGGAATCGATGGAGCCGAAGGATAAATCGGTGGAAAGGTATGTGAAGGCACCGATGGAACGACACCGGACGGAGGAATCCGGAACGGTGTTTCTCCTGTCGATGAATGTCCTTCCGGAGATGATGGTGTAGTCGGTGCTAATGAAATCACCGATGGAAGGGCGCGCATAAGTGCCTCCATACGATTTAGTATCGGTGGCCAACGCTTCCACTATAGGCTCGGTGGTCCGGTTCCATCCTCGGTGGCAGAGTCGGTGCTGAGGTCGGTGCCTGAGGCGGTGCCGGAATCGGTGCCGGAGGCGGTGCCGGTGGAGGCTGGAATCTTCGCATCGCATTCTCGATGGCCTCCTGGACCAGCCGGTCCAGTTCTGCCCGGAGACCAGGGGTAAGCATACCCGGCTCGACGGGAGAGGGAGGCTGAGGCAGGGCCGGAGGGACCACCGTAACCGGTGGGATCACGGCCCCCGCACCCCGGGAGGGTGAGGGTTTCCTCGGTGCCTGCGAACGAGACGTGGACGGTGCCAGGTCCGACCGAGGCTTTTTCTTCGGTGGCTCGGCCTGTTCAGAGGTCGATGGTTGCGGATCCTCGACGGGCCGAGACTTGTGCCGTCGATGGCGATGCTTATCCTTCCGATCTCCTCGGTCATCCGGGGAGGGGACAGGAGTCGACGGCCGAGAAGTCATCGATGGTGGACGGTCACCGGCGGGTTGGCGATGGTGGTGCAACTTCGACGGTGCCGGTTCCGATGACGTCGATGCTATCGATGGCGTTGGGGTGGGTGCATGGAAGAGGAGCCCCATCTTCTCCATCCTGGCCTTGCGACCCTTAGGTGTCATTAAGGCACATTTGGTGCAAGTCAGGACATCATGCTCACTACCCAAACATAAAACACAAACCCTATGGGGGTCAGTGATGGACATAGTCCGGGTACAATCCGGACATCGACGGAACCCCGTCGCCATGGCTTAAGGCCAAATTTAGGCGCGGGCTCAGTAAGTTCCCACAGGCCTCAAGGGCCAAAATCGACGGCCGCCGATTAAAAAAGGGGAAAAAACTTACCGGTTTCCGCGAAAGTGACAAAAATTTGTCGAAGGGAGACCCCTGAGGGGCAAATTTTCTTCGGATAGAAAAATACCGAATTCCTGTCAGGAACGTGGTAAGAGAGCTCCTTTCACCGCGTGGCAACTGCTGCGCGGAAAAAAGAAGACTGAAGGGAGACCCCTGCTGGCTGCAGGGTCAGTGCCTTGCTGGGCATGCCCAGTAGGGGCCAGTCAAAGTTCTGTTTAAACTTTGACAGAAGTTTTCCGTGGTGGGCTCCATCCTCGATGTCACCCATTTGTGAGGACAACCATCCTGCTTGTCCTGTGAGAAGAAGAAAAAAAAAAAAAGACAGTACTGTTGGTGACATAGACCAAAAGTAAAAGTAACCAATTTCCCTAGATCAATATTCTAGGTATTCAGGCTTCCAAGTGCCTCAAATAGAAATTTTTATCTCAAGTGGCAGAAATGCAATATCAGCCGTGTGGCATATTTGTCGCCACTCCCCCATGCTGATCCTGAGGTAGTTGTGCCTGGCAATAGCTCTGCGCCTCTGACAATTCTGTAATCCACCGCACTCCATCCTTCGTCTGGATCCGCAGGCGAGCTGGGTACACCAGGGTGGCTCTCATTCCGCCCTGTATAAGTTTAGTACAGATTGGCGCCATTTGCTTGCGCTTCGCTGATAATTCTGCCGAGAAATCTTGAAATATTAAGATTTTTTGATTTTCATAGCTCAGCGATTTCCCACGCATCGCCTGTAAGATTTCCACTTTATGGGCGTAGTTAAAAATTTTTGCTATCACAATTCTGGGCCTTTGCTCCGTCGCCCGCCTCACTCCCAGTCTGTGAGCTCTTTCTATACGAAGTGGGCCATGTGCTGCAGTGAGATTGAGTTCCTTAGCTAACCAGCCTTCCAAGAATGTTGGGAGCCCCCTCTCTTCCAAGCTTTCCGGCAAACCCAAAAAACCCAAATTAGATCTTCTTGATCTTTTTTCCATATCCTCGAGGCGTTCTGAGTGCCTTTTTAGTTGTGCTTTGAGAACTATGATTTCAGCAGTTCTCTCCCGGTCGCCATCTTGGAGGTCTGAGACTCTCCTCTCCAGCTCCCCCAAATCTGCCTTCATAGCTCCCCAAATCTGCCTTCATAGCTCCGACAATTTACAGGAAATAGTTTTTAATTCGGGGCCCAATAGTTCTGTGATCGCTACCTTTATGTCCGCTATCGCGGCCGTATTCGCCGGCATCGAGGGCTCCGGCGCCATTTCTGTGGGCACTTCCGGGGTCTTCGGCTTGTCCTTTTCTTTGTCCTTCTTTGTCAAACGCGAGGTCATTTTCGACGCGGCTCTGCAGATTCCGTCGGGGGAAGCTTGATTGTAGGCTGGCCACTAGAAAAATTATCTTTTAAGAGTATGGATGGGGCTGGATAGATGGGCCTAGGCGCCGCGCTGAGAGTTCATGTCCGTCCCCAGCACTGCATCACGTGGTCTCCTCTCACATTCTTCTTTTCTTTAGGGCGGATTCTACAACAACAGAATGATAATTGAACTATTCCAAATCCAAGGGATTTTTGTACTCTATACTTAAGATCTAACAGGGTTTTCCCATATTCTTATTTGTAGCTGATTCAGAATGTTGTGAACTGAGAGAACTGCTAGTTCTGATGGACTGTCTAGAATTTGAAGATCAAAAACTTCTGTCCAGGGTCTTTATCCTTGCATACATTTATTCTGAGTGTTTTCCCTAATTTGTCCACAAATTTCAAATAAATAAGGTCTTCCAGAGGAGCGTTTGTTGCGTCCGGTCTCAGACGGCTTCGACCTCTGTGCCTCAAAATTTCTTCTTGCTCTCTCTGCTAGCCTTGGGAAGATGGCTGCCGCCATGTCTTCATGCCGCTCTCTCCGGTGTCCCTGGAACGGCAATGGCAAGGCTATCCACCATGTTTCTCCTGAGGGCCTCCTAGGGTGCACGCGACCATGCCACCCACGTCTTTATTCACGTCATGGCGGGAACCTCGGGGCGTCCCCCTCGAGTGACGTCATGCCATCCGGGTATTTAGCCTGCCCTTCGTTTGCAAACAATTCGAGTTAGCAAGGATTGGAATGCCTCCGGTCTAAGCTGCTCTGCCGCTTCCTTGCTGCCACTGGAAGCTCTCTCTGTCCTTCAGGGTCATTCATCTAACCTGGGGGCCCTATGCTTTCTTTCAGGTGCCTATCTGTGATACCAGGTACTCGCGCTCCTTGAGGGCCTGCTCTCCCTGCCTTGGTGCCTGCAATCCAACTACTTCTGCTGCCGGGATCTTCATCCATACAGCTACCAACTTAGTGAATAATCTAACCTTTGACAGTCTGTCTCACCTACAGCTCAGTACTGGGAACCTGCATCGGAACTCTCTATACTACTGTGTTCTGCTATCATCTACCATTGTGGGACGGGTCTCCTCTGCCGAGGGCCACTGGACTGCTTCTACTGGATCACCTCACTACTACCACTTCTGGTGGTATCATCCAGCTGTATAATAAAGACAAATCTTCTGTGTTTGTGTGTCTCGAATCTAGCCAAATACTGCGGTTCCTCACAGGGCTCCTCCCCGTGGGAGTGGCCATCACCGCAGTACCCAACAATCCACTCCAACACCTCAAAACCATAACAGCGTTAAAAAGGTATTTCTCCAGAACCTTCTTCAGAACCCATGTGCTTGGGAGCACTAATTCTAGACCCAAATGACAAAGATGGCAAATCAGGAGATTCTCCCAGTTGTCACTGAGGGGAATGGCCCTGGTCTACATTTGACTTGACTCCGCTGCAACTGAGATCATGAAGAACCTCTCATCAAAGGTTCTGATGATATATCTATCCCAAACGGGGAAACTGGGACTCGAACCTGTGGTATTGTCAGAGCAATACTGGACAGGAGAGGATGTAATGTGTCTTCTGTCTCCTTAGTCAAAGAGGTAAAGACATTTTTTACCACGTCAACTATCAGGTCAAGTAACTGACATGTTGTCTGACCTGGTGTGGCTGGTGAAACATCTTCTTCAGAGACAAGAATGGACTCCTGTTCTTGAACAGGAGGCCTGCTGGAGGTAATTAGCGCCAGAGAATATAATGGGTCTAGAGCCTCTAACTGTAAACCTTCTGCCATCAGTCTGTTGATTTTATTATGAATGCCAATCATGTTCCCTACGGGTACATAATTGGAGAAGGAGCAGAGGCAACATATCCCCCTCTACATCTGATCTTGGGTGACTGGCTTAAAGCTGTGTTGGTAATTCTGCATGATGCCTAAGATCCGGGGCTTGGCGTGACAAATGATGCACTAATAGAACTGATGCTTTCAATTTTGGTTGTGCAGAAGATATATGCTTCAATTGTGCTGGGTGCTTCAAAGTCTTTGAAAAAGCATGCTTCTATTGTGTTGATGAAATCGGAGCCAACTAGGAGTGCATTGATGATGCATGTTTCGACGGCATTGGCATTGCTTGCACCGAAGGGACACTGATACGTCATTAGGACCAATGCACCATGTGATAGTAGCAATGATGCATGGAAAGACAATTGTGCGAATGCACCATGCACCAGAGATGTGGATGTACCACGATTGGAAGATTTATGCTTCTGCAATTCTGGTTGCTCAGACAGTCCTGCAGAGTGATGCTGCTTCTTTCTCAATGCAGGGCGGTCAGCACCACTTGACCCTGAGCCTTCAGACTGCTTCACCAACAGGGAAGTTTTTGAGGAGCTCCTGCTCAACTGTTTTCCCAGTAAAGCACTGTGGGAAGAGAACGGATTACAACTAAAGACTTGCGCAGATCTTCCATTTATAGACCCTGTGTGAGGACTTCCATCCACAAGCAAAACAGTTTGCCTGGTTGTGGTCCACATCAAGGCAATGATAGCATAATTTGTGTCCATCTGTGAGGGACATCATCTTATCACTAATGCAGTTTATAAAACTGATCACTGTGGCTTCTTCTTGCCGGACATCTTGAGGAGGCAAGTGTTTTTTTCAGTAGCACTGAAAGTACTGTTGTGTGGGAGCTACAGGGGCTACAAGGCAACTGAAAAACAATAACTAAAGGAAAAAATTGAATTCTGAGAAAAATTATGGAGAGACTGAATATACATCTCTGCTGTGCTCAGACAAAAATGTGACCAAGGAGGCTCATGAGGCAACACCCACATGGGATTTTCTGTACATGCTCAGTAGAGCTAAAAGCTACTAGCTAGGAGAGATGAGTCAATTCAGTGCCACTGGAAGATGTCACTCAGATATCACGGCTAATTCAGCCTGTTAATCAATGGAAAAATAGTAAAAATTAATTCTGGTCACTACATCTCAAGTGTAAAGACTCCTTAATGGGATGAATACACAATATTTCTTTAGCATAAATGAATTTCTTTGCTGTTCCAGTGCAGAAGACCTATTTTTATAAAAAAGTATTGGAATAGTCAACAAAGTGACTAAACTGGCTGAACATGCCTACCTTACAATTATGACATACATTTTAATTACATAAACATCTCCAGATAATTTGATAGGTTTATTTAGTCATGTATATAGTGTGCTAAACAAGGGCACAGTCCAACAAATGGTAAATATAATAAAAGAGCCTAAAAGAGCTTACAGATTAAATAGCGCTCCGATTTACTAAGCTTTCCCCTATAGATATAAAATGGGAGAAAGCAGAGTTGCTTACCTGTAATAGGTGTTCTCCCAGGACAGCAGGATGTTAGTCCTCACATATTGGTGACATCACTGAGCACGCCCAGCATGCCATGATCCCTGTGTCCACAGGGGTCTCCCTTCAGTCCTGTTTGTAGCAAAAAAGTGCAAGCAAAAAATAAAATAACAAAATGTAAGCGGACCCAACTCCGCAGGATGGCGGATGGGTTTCGTGAGAACTACATCCTGCTGTCCTGGGAGAACACCTGTTACAGGTAAGCAACTCTGCTTTCTCCCAAAACAAGCAGGATGGTAGACCTCACATATGGATGATTAGCAAGCTACAGGCTGACTCATATTACAACAGGCCAATAGCAGACAACTTGTGCAGCAGGCACAATAATTGGGGTGCTACTGGCAATGATGAGGCAGCCTGAAATCGCAGCAGATGGTTGTGGAAGGAGTTGGTGATTATACTGGAACAAAGTTCTGCAAGACAGATTAGCCAAAGGCAGAGTCTTGACGGACTTCCTTATCTAAGCAGTGGAGGGCTGCAAATGTGTGAAGAGAGCTCCATGTTGCAGCCTAGCAGATGTCGGCAAGTGGAACTGAACGATAGTGTGCTACCGATGTTGCCATGGCCCTTACAAAATGGGCCTGCACTCACCCCTGGAGAGGAAGGCCTGCTTCCTCATAGCAGGATTCAATACAGTCTGCTAGCCAGTTGGAGAGAGTTTGTTTGCCCACTAGAACGCGCCATGCTTGTCTTTGTCAAAGAAGCAAAGAGTTGGGTGGATTTCCTATGGAGTGCAGTGCAGTCTAGAAAGAATGCAAGTAAACGCTTACAGTCCAAGGTGTGCAAAACCCTCTCGCCCTGGTGAGAGAGAGGCCTTGGGAAGAGTGGGCAGACTATAGTATGAGTAAGGTGAGAGGCTGTGTCCACCGTAAGAAGAAATTTAGGGTGAGTACGGAGGACCACTCGGTCACAGAGGAACCTAGTGTCAGGTGAGTATGCAACAAGAGCTTGTAACTCACTGACCCTTGTAGCAGAGGTGATGGCTATGAGGAAAAGAATTTTCCATGTTAGAATTTTAATGGTATAGGAATGCAAAGGCTCGAATGGGGAACGCATGAGCCTTGTAAGCACTACATTTAGGCCCCATTCCGTAACCAGTGATTGTAGAGGAGCCTTAAGTTGTAGAAAACCCATGATAAGCCAACTCATAAGGGGTTGAGCCGTTAACAGGGCATCCCCTACTCCCTAGTGGTACGCTGAGATGGAACTGAGGTGTACCCGTGCAGAGGATGTCTGGGGACCAGAATCCGAAAGGTATCCTAGATAGCCCAACAGAGATGGAGTGGGGCAGGAAAAAAGGGGTCAATACATTTTTGTGCACTTCATTTGGTAAATCTTGCCCATTTCAAATGGCAAGACTTACGTATTGAAGGTTGTTGTGAAGCTACAAGTACCTGAGAATATCAGTGAGTCTGTGTTATGAGACTGGCCTGTAGGCAGGCGAATTGGTTCCTGGAGAGATAGGTTGAAAAGTATGGGAAGCATACTTGTCGAGGCCAGTACAGGGTTATGAGAATCATTGAAAAACTGTACTGCTGCAGTTTCACGAGAGTTTTGGCTATGAGCAGTATGGGAAGAGACGCCTATAGGAGGCCTTTGTTGCAGGGGCGAGCAAAGGCACCCATGGCTAACGCATTTGTATGCCTGTGTAGGGAACAGAATCTGTCCACTCTGTGGTTCGATTCGGACGCAAGAGATCGATGGTAGGTTGACCTCAGCACTAGAAGATTTTGCTCACTACACATGGATTCAGAGACCACGCGTGGGGATGGAGACATCGTTTGAGATGGTCTGTTAGTATGTTCGGTATGCCTGTTAGATAAGTGGCCAGAGATGCATGGAGTGTGCGAGGGCCCAGGCTCGAACTGCATGGCTGCCTGGCAGAGGTAAGAGCCTGTGTGTCCCTGTTTGTTCGAGTACCACATTGCTACTATGTTGTCTGTCTAAATCCCCAAAGTTTTGTGTGAGAGAAGTGTTGGAAGGCATAAAGGGCATAACGCATGGCTCGAAGCTCCAGGAAGTTGATCTGAGACTTGTTATGGAGCAGAGTCGTCGCATTTTGGGTTTGGATGGTATTGATATCTGTTCTCCAACCCAAGTTGGATGCGAGCGTGGCCAAAATCATGTGAGGATTTGGTACGGGATCGGTGATACGGAGTAGGGACGAAAGCAGTGGAACGGTTTAGAGCCACTGAAATTTTAAAATCCACTGAGTTCTTCTCATGGCTAGTCTGGTCATAGGAGTGACGTGGATCGTGAAATCATGTGGCCCAGCAATGAAAGATTTGATGGGCCGAGGCTATGTTGCATGCTCGCAGAGATGTGGACAATTTAATGTCTGCACAGTTGTTGGGCAGGAAGGCCATTGCGACTGTAGTGCCCAGATCTGCTCTAGATTTATAGTGAGTCTTAGAGAATTTAGAGCTCCTTGTTTGGATTGACTCCTTATTAGCCAGTCATCCAGGAAAGGAAACGCATGAATGCTGTTGTTCTTTGTAGATGAATGCCAGTCACTGCTAGGTATTTGGTGAAATACACAAGTTATCGAAGGTAGTTCGAATGGCAGAACTTGGTATTGAAAATGTTATTGACTCACTATGAAGCGTATAGAAAGTCCAGAGAAGAGAGGCAACCCCCTTGTTGTAGTAAGGGAAGCATGGTGCAGAGAGACACCATTCTGAACTTTTCTTTCTGAAGAAATTTGTTGAGATTTCTGAGGTCCAGGATGGGCGGAGGTTGCCTATTTTCTTTGAAAGTAGGAAATAGCGGGATTAAAAACCTCTGCCTTGTTGTGTCCGGTGAACAGTATCCAGAGCCCAGGTCCTCAGTTCGGTGGACCGTTCTGTTCTCTGGCAAGGTATAAAAATCTGGGAGCCTGCCCAACTGGCGGAGCTGGTGTGATCTGGATACCCATTAATCACGGCTTTAGCATTAAACACGGCTTTAGAAAGCGTTTCAGTACTGAAACTCTACTTCTCTCCCTCTCCGACTTTGTCATCAGAGGCTTTGACAAAGGTCACACATTCATCCTGGCTCTATTAGACATCTCAGCAGCCTTCGACACTATCAACCATTCTATTTTACTCGACAGGCTAGCTGACATTGGCATCTCTGGGACTCCACTTCGCTGGTTCAAATCATACATAAGTGACAGGCACGTCAAGGTAAAAATTGAAAACCACGAATCTGAACCAATTGACATCACAAGGGGCGTACCCCAAGGCTCCTCCCTATCATCCACCCTCTTTAACATATACCTCCTCCCTCTTTGCCAGCTACTCTCAAATCTCAGTCTCCCAAACTTTGTCTACGCAGACGACGTGCAGGTTCTTATACCCATTACTGATTCCATCCCCAATGCCCTAAAAAGATGGGATAGTGCCCTCTCATCCATCAACTGTCTCCTCACTCAACTCAATCTAGCCCTAAACCCTAATAAAACGGAACTCATGATCATCTCACCTCAATCCATCAACTCTTTACCTACACTTGCAGCCAATTCACCCCTCTCTCTCCCCATCCTCTCCCAAACTGTAAGAGACCTAGGTGTCACACTTGACCCCCAATTCAGCCTACAGAAATTTATCTCTTCCACCCTCAAAGACTGTTACTACAAACTACACACTTTCAAAAAACTTAAACCCATCCTGCATTTCAACGACTTTAGAACTGCGCTACAAGCCCTAATATTATCCAAATTAGACTACTCAAACGCTTTACTCCTAGGTCTCCCGAAGAACAGCCTAGCTCCCCTGCAGCTGCTTCAAAATGCAGCTGCACGTGTAATAACAGGCTCCCGTAGAAAAGAACACATCACACCTGTTCTCAAACAACTTAATTGGCTTCCCATCACAGCCAGAATTCAATTTAAAACTCTCACCCTTATTCATAAAGCCGTCCACAATCCTGACATGCTCTGGTTCTCAGACAGTTTACACATCCGTTTCTCCTCCAGACCTACCAGAATGCCCTACACAGCAAATATTCACACTCCTTCTCCCAAACTCTTCCACCTAACAACCACCAAACAACGTGCGCTATCCCTAGCTGGACCCTCACTATGGAACTCTATGCCCACCCACCTACGCCTTGAGACTTGCTCCAAAAAATTCAGACAAAATCTCAAGACTTGGCTTTTTACACGAGCCTACACATGAACCCCCCCGCTTTTCACTCCTTTCTCCTACACCCTGCCTCTCCCCGCCCCTCCCCTCGCCCCCCAAGCACATGACCTATTTCCCCCCCTCTTAACCTTCTCCCCCTAACATTTTTATTGTAAATAATATACTTGTATACAATTATTTTATTGCGTTTATCTAACCATTTTATTGCGTTTCTCTATCTGTACAACATTTCCATTGTTTCCCACCCCCCCCCCCCCTCCCCAGTTCTCTTATCAGTTCTTTGTAAAGCCCCGTTGGCCATTTTTTGTTACATAGAAACCGATGTGATGCTTTCTTAACGAATGTCGGTATACAAAAACTTTAAATAAATATGTGACACCGTTATGGTTCTTGGAAGATATTACGACCTAGAACCTCCCAAAACTTCTGGTCCTTTTTAGTGACCAGGTCGAAAGGAATGGTTTCAGGCATGTCCTTAACTTAGGTCTCGATGGGCACTCTAATCCCGCTTCAGCATTGATCCTATCGCCCTTGAGGATCCCGGGATAGATATAGGGGACCGTGGAGGCTCAGAAGGACGAATCGGCATCGATGACTTAGGCTGTCATTGGTAGGTGCCACAACGGTGTGAACATCAATGGCTCCGGTGTTAGTAGATTCCGGAAGGCATCAATGACAGCCTGACGGACGAGGACATCCAGCTCCTCCCTGGAAGCTAGTATAGGTAGCGCAGCTATAGGGGGAGATAGGCTAGGCGTTACTGACACTTCCACATGAATCTGTGGTGGCTCAGTACCCGGTACCGGTGTTGGTGGGGAATGCCTCGGTGCAGAGGAGCATGGAAATTGTTGTACCCGGGCCCACTTTGCAATTGGCTCAATGGACATTGATGCCAGTGCAGTATCAGTGCCGGCACTGAACGTGGAACCACGTCTGTGCCAGAGACAATATTTCCCTCAGTACCTAGCCCAGTCATTCTCCAGCACTGAGTAAACTGCCACCGATGTCCAGAATGGCGAAGGTAACGGACAGTTACCATGGCAGTGACAATGTTTCCCACGGTGCTCGGCCCGGTCATTTTCCAGCACAAGGAAGTTGCTGCTGATGTCCAGAATGGCGTTGGTGATGGACGGTTACCGTGCCGGTGACGATGATTGCCACAGTGCTCAGCCCGGTCATTCTCCAGCACCAAGGAAAATGCCCTCGCTGTCTCAGATGGCACCTGTGACAGACGGTCACCGTGCCTCTAGTGCTTTTGGCATAGTTTGTCACCCAAGGATTATAACGGGCTCTGGTTTAGAACCTGAAGTATGGAGCGTTTTCTTTAGTTGAGGGCATCGACGGTGGCATAGAAGGCGGCGACGAAGGCATCAACGGAAGCACCGATGGCATCGCCCGAGGCATCATTTGACGGGGCCATCAATGACATTGACGGGGGCACTGACAGAAATGATGAGGGCGTCAATGGCATCGACGGTGGCCCTGGTGGCAACGGGAACCGTGGACATCCCAAACCCTCGAGCCCCGATGGACCTGGTGGAGATTCGCAGCAAGGACACTTGCGGGTATCGTGGGGCGGATAGAGGGTGAAAAGAAGGCCGAAATTCGGTTGGTAACCCAGGGAAACCGTTAGTGAGGTGACAGGAACCGACCTAAAAACAGGGCATAGTACTTACTGAGTGTCGATGAAATGTACGCGAAGGGAGACCCGTGTAGGGAAAATTATTTGTGAAGTAAAACTTCAACTGTTTCCGTGAGGAAAAGTTGTGAGAAAAATCTCACAAAGTTCCTAAACGCAAGGCAAACTGCATCACGGAAAAAAAGACTGAAGGGAGACCCTTGTGGACACAGGGATCACAGCATCCTGAGCATGCTCAGTGTGCCAGTCAAAGCTTTCTAGAAACTTTGACAGAAAAGTTTTCCGTGATAGGGCTCCCTCCAGTGACGTCACCCATGTGTGAGGACTACCATCCTGCTTGTCCTGGGAGAAAACTGTAGTAAATCAGCCACAAAGTGACTTGCCAAAAGTCAAAAGAGCATGAGAAAAAAGCAGAGATGCTTACTGTAACAGGTGTTCTCCTAGGACAGCAGTATGTTAGTCCTCACAGATGAGTGATATCATCAGATGAAGCCCAGCACGGAAAACTTTTGCCAAAGTTTCTAGAAACTTTAACTAGCACACTGAGCATGCCCAGCATGCAATATCCGCGCAGCCATTCGGGGTCCTTATCTAGTTTCGTATCTTAGCGAAAAAAGACGAGCGAAAAATAAAATAAACTGATGAAGAATCCAACTCCACAGGGTGGGGAGAGGGTTTCCTGCTGTCCTAGGAGAACACCTGTTATAGGTAAACAACTCTGCTTTCTTCTAGGACAAGCAGGATGGTAGTCCTCACAGATGGGTGAATACCAAGCTGCACACTGCCCCCGGCAATAACAAGACCAACAGCACTAAACCACGTGGCAACAGGCACAACAGAGGTGCTGTGGATTGCAACGGGAAGTAGCAAGAGCCAGATACTGGGCCCTAGGTGGGTTCTTATGCCTGGAACAGATTACAAAGGACAGACTGGCCAAAGGTACTGTCATGTCACCCATTCTTTTCCAAACAGTAATGGGCGGCAACCGTGTGTAGGAAGCTCCACGTCGCAGCCTTGCAGATCTCAGCGATGGGGACCGCACGACAGTGCGCCACCAACACCAACATGGCCCTGAGTGTGCCTTGACTTGGCATCCGAACGGAAGACCCGCCAGCACGTAGCAAAAGGATATACAGTCCGCCTACCAGTTACACAGGGTCTGCTTGCCCACTGCAACACCAAGTCAAAGGAGACAAAGAGTTGCATGGACAGCCTGTGGGCTGCTGTGCACTCAAGATAAAACACAAGAGCATGCTTGCAGTCCAAGCTGTGCAGAGCTTGTTCATCCTGGTGGGAATAGAGCCTCGGAAAGAAGGTGGGCAAAACGATGGAGCGGAGAGGATCACCTTGCTGATGGCTGAAAAGAATCAGTAAATTCTGCTTGGGAAATTTTTTTAAAGTATTGGGGAGAAGTAAACTATTGCGATATATTAATTAGTGTATTTGTTTTCTAAATAGTCAGTAAGACAGCTTATAAACTGAAGTTAGTATTTGATTTAAAATAGTGTTTTTTTTAAAATAGACAGTAAAGCAGCTAATAAAAAGTTAGTGTGGTTTTTTTCCCAACCCTCCCACCCACCCCTAGCTCATCCTTTAATTGATAGGCAGGTACCACTTTCACACACAAAAAAAAAAAAAGAAACAAATCAGCCCTACAACTTCACTTCACAAAATCCCCACACCTTATTGAGAGTTTGATCATTCCCTTGAAAATCACTACCAGATATATAGTGAATACACTAATTCATTTAAAGGAACCTAATTAGACACATTCCTACTCCCACAGCAACTTAAACATAACCAGCAAGAGGGGGGTCTCCCAGTCTTTTGCATCGAGTGTCACAGGTATGATATTTTACCCACCGGTGAGAAGTATGTGTGCATCCAATGCAAAGAGCTCCTGTCTCTCAGAGAACAAGTCCGATCTCTGGATGCTAGAGTGGCAGACCTCAGCTGAGGCAGACAGAAAGGTGTATAGATGAGACCTTCAGGGACATACTAGCCAAGTCCCAACTTCAGACTGGCAGCCCTGGTGCTGCCTTGGAGGTCTCATGATCGGAGAGCATCAACTTGGTGCAGCAGGAAAGGATCCTATAGCAAGAACCTGCTCTCTAGGTGGTGCACTGTCTTCTCACACCAAGGATGTGTCTCCCAGGGCTACTGCCCAGGAAGGAAAGGTTCAGTCGGTCGTCATAGTTGGTGATTCGATTATTAGGAATATAGACAGCTTAGTGGCTGGTGGACATGAGGATCGCCTGGTAACATGCCTACCTGGTGCGAAGGTGACAGACCTCATGAGTCACCTAAATATGATTTTAGACAGTGCTGGGGAGGAGCCGATTGTCGTGGTACATGTGGGCACCAACAGCATAGGAAAATGTGGGAGGGAGGTTTTGGAAGCCAAATGTAGAAAGCTGAAATCCAGAACCTCCAGGGTAGCATTCTCTGAAATGCTCCCTGTCTTACACTCAGGTCCTCAGAGGCAGGCAGAGCTCCAGAGTCTCAATGCATGGATGAGACGATGGTGCAAGGAAGAGGGATTCAGTTTTGTAAGGAACTGGGGAACCTCTTGGGGAAGAGGCAAATCTTTTCCGAAGGGATGGGCTCCATCATAACCAGGGAGGAACCAAGTTGCTGGCGCTAACCTTTCATAAGGAGATACAGCAGCTTTTAAACTAGAACAAAAGGGAACGAAGACAGTCACTCAGCAGCGCATGATTCAAAGGGAGGTATCTTCAAAGGATACTAATGACACATTAGAATCAGGGCATCCCAACAGTGAGGTTCCATTAATAAGAAAAGAAATCCAAGTGAAAGTAATAAAAAACTCACCTGAGCTAAAAGATTCCAATTTATCCCTATCAATTAGAAAGCAGAATGAAAATTCAAACAAAAAACACACTTTGACATGTTTGTATGCTAATGCCAGAAGTCTAAGAAGTAAGATGGGAGAATTAGAATGTATAGCAGTGAATGCTGATATAGACTTAATTGGCATCTCACAGATATGGTGGAAGGAGGATAACCAATGGGACAGTGCTATACCGGAGTACAAATTATATCGCAATGACAAAGAGGAGCATCTGGGAGGTGGGGTGGTGCTTTATGTCCGGGATAGCATAGAGTCCAACAGGATAAAGATACTGCATGAGACTAAATGCACAATCAAATCTTTATGGGTAAAAATCACTTGTGTGTTGGGGAAAAGTATAGTGATAGTATACTACCATCCACCTGGCCAAGATGGTGAGATGGACAGTGAAATGCTATGAGAAATTAGGGAAGCTAACCAAATTGGTAGTGAAGTAATAATGGGAGATTTAAATTACCCCAATACTGACTGGGTAAATATAACATCAGGACATGATAGAGAGATAAATTTCCTGGATGGAATAAATGGCAGTTTTATAGAGCAATTGGTTCTGGACCAATGAGAGAAGGAGCAATTTTAGATCTAATTCTTAGAGGAGCACAGAATTTGGTGAGAGAGGTAAGGGTGGTTGGGCCGCTTGGCAACAGTGATCATAATTTGATCAACTTTGAATTAATGACAGGAAGGGAGACAGTAAGTAAATCTAAGGCTCTAGCGCTAAACTTTCAAAAGGGAAACTTTGATAAAATGAGAAAGCAGAGTTGCTTACCTAAGAAGAACATAAGAACATGCCATGCTGGGTCAGACAAAGGGTCTGACCAAGCATCCTGTTCCAACAGTGGCCAATCCAGGCCATAAGAACCTGGCAAGTACCCAAAAACTAAGTTTATTCCATGTTACTGTTGCTAGTAATAGCAGTGGCTATTTTCTAAGTCAACTTAATTAATAGCAGGTAATGGACTTCTCCTCCAAGAACTTATCCAATCCTTTTTTAAACAGCTATACTAACTGCACAAACCACATCCTCTGGCAACAAATTCCAGAGTTTAATTGTGTGTTGAGTGAAAAAGATCTTTCCCGGATTAGTTTTAAATGTGCCACATACTAACTTCATGGAGTGCCCCCTAGTCTTTCTATTATCTGAAAATGTAAATAACCAATTCACATCTACCCGTTCTAGACTTCTCATGATTTTAAACACCTCTATCATATCCCCCCTCAGATGTCTCCTCTCCAAGCTGAGTAGTCCTAACCTCTTTAGTCTTTCCTCATAGGGCAGCTGTTCCATTCCCCTTATCATTTTGATTGCCCTTCTCTGTACCTTCTCCATCGCAATTATATCTTTCTTGCGATGCGGCGACCAGAACTGTACACAGTATTCAAGGTGCGGTCTCACCATGAAGCGATACAGAGGCATTATGACATTTTCCGTTTTATTCATCATTCCCTTTCTAATTCCCAACATTCTGTTTGCTTTTTTGACTGCCGCAGCACACTGAACCGACGATTTCAATGTGTTATCCACCATGATGCCTAGATCTCTTTCTTGGGCGGTAGCACCTATTAAGGAACCTAACATTGTGTAACTATAGCATGGGTTGTTTTTCCCTATATGCATCACCTTGCACTTATCCACATTAAATTTCATCTGCCATTTTGATGCCCAATTTTCCAGTCTCACAAGATCTTCCTGTAATTTATCACAATCTGCTTATGATTTATCTACTCTGAAAAATTTTGTCTCATCTGCAAATTTGATTACCTCACTCGTATTTCTTTCCAAATCATTTATACATATATTGAAAAGAAAGGGTCGAATACAGATCCCTGAGGCACTCCACTGCCCACACCCTTCCACTGAGAAAATTGTCCATTTAATCCTACTCTCTGTTTCCTGTCTTTTAGCCAGTTTGTAATCCACGAAAGGATTACCCATGACTTTTTACTTTTCCTAGAAGCCTCTCATGAGGACCTTTGTCAAATACCTTCTGAAAAGCCAAGTACACTACATCTACTGGTTCACCTTTATCCACATGTTTATTAACTCCTTCAAAAAAAGTGAAGCAGATTTGAGAGGCAAGACTTGCCTTGGGTAAAGGCATGCTGACTTTGTTCCATTAAACTATTTCTTCCTATATGTTCTCTGATTTTGATCTTTAGAACATTTCCACTATTTTTCCTGGCACTGAAGTCAGGCTAACCGGTCTGTAGCTTCCCAGATTGCTCCTGGAATCCTTTTTAAATATTGGGGTTACATTAGCTATCCTCCACTCTTCAGGTACAATGGATGATTTTAATGATAGGTTACAAATTTTTACTAATAGGTCTGAAATTTCATTTTTTAGTTCCTTCAGAACTCTGGGGTCTATACCATCCGGTCTAGGTGATTTACTACTCTTCAGTTTGTCAATCAGGTCTACCACATCTTCTATGTTCACCGTGATTTGGTTCAGTCCATCTGAATCATTACCCATGAAAACCTTCTCCAGTATGGGTAGCTCCCCAACATCCTCTTCAGTAAACAATGAAGCAAAGAATTATTTAATCTTTACGCTATGGCCTTATCTTCTCTAAATGCCCCTTTAACCCCTCGAACATCTAACGGTCCAACTGAATCTCTCACAGGCTTTCTGCTTCGGATATATTTAAAAAAGTTTTTACTGTGAGTTTTTGCCTCTACAGCCAACTTCTTTTCAAATTCTGTCTTAGCCTGTCTTATCAATGTCTTACATTTAACTTGCCAACGCTTATGCATTATCCTATTTTCTTCTGTTGGATCCTTCTTCCAATTTTTGAATGAAGATCTTTTGGGTAAAATAGCTTCTTTAACCTCCCCTTTTAACCATGCTGGCAATCGTTTTGCCTTCTTTCCATCTTTCTTAATGTGTGGAATACATCTGGACTGTGAGAACACCTGTAAAAGGTGTTCTCACAGGACAGCAGGATGTTAGTCCTCACATATGGGTGACATCACAGGATGGAGCCCAATCACGAAACACTTTTGTCAAAGTTTCTAGAACTTTGACTGGCACCTACTGGGCATGCCCAGCATGACACCAACCCTCAATCCAGCAGGGGCCCCCTTCAGTCTTGTCTTATAGTAAAAAGTATGTATGAAAAATAAAATTAAAAACGTAAGCGAACCCAACTCTGCGGGGTGGCGGGCAGGTTTCGTGAGGACTAACATCCTGCTGTCCTGTGAGAACACCTGTTCAGATAACCAACTTTGCTTTCTCACAGGACAAGCAGGATGGTAGTCCTCACATATGGGTGAATACCGAGCTGAGTATTCCCGAGCAGTACACCAAATGCACCCAAAGACGTGCAACAGGCACAACAACAGGGGTGGAAATTTGGTTAGGAGTGCATGCTGAAACCCCGAACGGGTTGGTGGAAGGATGTTGGGAAATTAAATTGAAAATAAGTTGCGAAGAACTGACTGGCCAAAGATAGAATACTGTCTGCCAGCCTTATCTAAGCAGTAATGGGCTGTGAAGGTATGGAGAGAGCTCCAGGTAGCAGCCTTACAGATGTCAGCAAGTGGCACCAAATGGAGGTGCGCCACTGATGTTGCCAAGGCCCTGATAAGAGTGTGCTTTCACACGGTCTTGTAGCGGAATGCCTGCTTGCTGGTTGCAAAAAGAAATACAGTCCGCTAACCAGGAGGAGAGGGTCTGCTTTCCCACAGGATTTCCCAATATGATGGTGTCGAAAGAAACAAACAATTGAGTGGATTTCCAGTGGGCCAATGTGCGATCTAGATAGAAAGCTAGGGCACGTTTGCAGTCCAAGGAATGAAGAGCCTGTTCTCCTGGGTTTGAATGGGGCCTGAGAAAGAAGGTAGGTAGGATGATGAATTGATTAATATGAAATTCCGATACTACCTTCGGTAAAAACTTAGTGTGAGTGCAGAACACTACCCTGTCATGCAGAATTTTAGTGTAAGGCGGGTAGGTAACTAAAGCCTGCAACTCACTAACTCTGCGAGCAGAGGTGATAGCGAGAAGGAAAACTACTTTCCAGGTTAGATAGCAGAGATCACAAGAGTGGAGAGGCTCAAATGGAGGTTTCATGAGCCGCCCCAAAACCACGTTGAGGTCCCAAGCAGGGAGCGGAGGACGCAATGGAGGTTTCAGGTGGAGCAGGCCTCTCGTGAAGCGTGTTACTAAGGGTTATGTTGAAATAGTGACATCTCCCACACCCTTATGAAATGCAGCCACAGCGCTGACATGCACCCTGATGGAGGAAGTTTTCAGACCTGACTCTGACAGGTGCCAGAGATAATCGAGAAACTTCGCTGTGGATCAAGTGAAGGGGTCAATGGACATAGAAGTGCACCAGACAGTAAACTTCTTCCATTTAGAACAATAAGACCTAGGGATGTGAATCGTTTTAGGACGATTAAAATTATCGTCCGATAATTTTAATATCGTCTTAAACCGTTATGGAACACAATACAATAGAGATTCTAACGATTTATCGTTATAAATCGTTAGAATCGTGAGCCGGCACACTAAAACCCCCTAAAACCCACCCCCGACCCTTTAAATTAAATCCCCCACCCTCCCGAACCCCCCCCAAATGACTTAAATAACCTGCGGGTCCAGCGGCGGTCCGGAACGGCAGCGGTCCGGAACGGGCTCCTGCTCCTGAATCTTGTTGTCTTCAGCCGGCGCCATTTTCCAAAATGGCGCCGAAAAATGGCGGCAGCCATAGACGAACACGATTGGACGGCAGGAGGTCCTTCCGGACCCCCGCTGGACTTTTGGCAAGTCTCGTGGGGGTCAGGAGGCCCCCCACAAGCTGGCCAAAAGTTCCTGGAGGTCCAGCGGGGGTCAGGGAGCGATTTCCCGCCACGAATCGTTTTCGTACGGAAAATGGCGCCGGCAGGAGATCGACTGCAGGAGGTTGTTCAGCGAGGCGCCGGAACCCTCGCTGAACGACCTCCTGCAGTCGATCTCCTGCCGGCGCCATTTTCCGTACGAAAACGATTCGCGGCGGGAAATCGCTCCCTGACCCCCGCTGGACCTCCAGGAACTTTTGGCCAGCTTGTGGGGGGCCTCCTGACCCCCACGAGACTTGCCAAAAGTCCAGCGGGGGTCCGGAAGGACCTCCTGCCGTCCAATCGTGTTCGTCTATGGCCGCCGCCATTTTTCGGCGCCATTTTGGAAAATGGCGCCGGCTGAAGACAACAAGATTCAGGAGCAGGAGCCCGTTCCGGACCGCTGCCGTTCCGGACCGCCGCTGGACCCGCAGGTTATTTAAGTCATTTGGGGGGGGTTCGGGAGGGTGGGGGGATTTAATTTAAAGGGTCGGGGGTGGGGTTTTAGGGGTTTTAATGTGCCGGTTTTGCGATTTTTAGATTTTTAGATTTTTCACGATTTTTTCACGATTTTTCACGATATTTTACCCCCCCAAACGGCAACAATACGATTCCCTCCCCCTCCCAGCCGAAATCGATCGTTAAGACGATCGAGGACACGATTCACATCCCTAATAAGACCTTCTCATGGAAGGCTTTCGTGAAGCCACCAGGACTCAGGACACCGACTCTGAAAGGTTAAGAGCTTCGAGTATTAACCTTTCAACATCCAGGCTGTCAGAGATAGGGCCTGGAGGTTGGGATGGCACAGGCATCCATCGTTATGAGTTATCAGAAGCGGATCCTTCCCCAAAGGAATGTGCCGGTGTACTGACAAGTCATGAAGGATTGAAAACCACATTTGGCGTGGCAGAATAATTACGCCCTTGTCCCTCCGTAATTTCATGAGACTCTTTGATATGAGTGGAAGTGGAGGGTAGGCATAGAGGAGACCGCCGGCCCACGAGAGGGCGAACACGTCCCTCAGTTTCGAGTGGTGGCTGCGAGTTAGAGAGCAGAAGTTTTCTACTTTGTGGTTGTGGACTGACGCAAAGAGGTCTATGTGAGGGTAAACCCAATGTTGGAATATTGTGTCCGCTACCGTGGGGTTGAGGGTCCATATCTGTGCAGCTTCCTGACACAGGAGGTAGGAGCCCGTTTCCCCTTGCTTGCTAATGTACCACATCGCCACCTGAATGTCGGTTTGAATCAGGATGGCCTTGTTTGAAAGGCCATCCTGAAAGACCTTGCGGGCATATCTGATCGTCCGAAGCTCCAGGAAATTTATCTGATGTTTGGCTTCCTCTGGAGACCAGGTTCCCAGGTCGCCGACATAAGCACCCCACCCTACGTTGGAAGCGTCTGTTTGCCAAGGTAATTTGAGGTTCTGGAGCCTGAAATGGAAGACTGTGAATCGGTTTTTACTCTATCGGATAACAGAAAGACTAGGGGGCACTCCACGAAGTTAGCATGTGGCACATTTAAAACTAATCGGAGAAATTCTTTTTCACTCAACGCACAATTAAACTCTGGAATTTGTTGCCAGAAGATGTGGTTAATGCAGTTAGTATATCTGTGTTTAAAAAAGGATTGGAGAAGTTCTTGGAGAAGTCCATTACCTGCTATTAATTAAGTTGACTTAGATAATAAACATCGCTATTACTAGCAACGGTAACATGGAATAGACTTAGATTTTGAGCACTTGCCATGTTCTTATGGCCTGGATTGGCCACTCTTGGAAACAGGATGCTGGGCTTGATGGACCCTTGGTCTGACCCAGTATGGCATGTTCTTATGTTCTTATGTACCTTGAAGAAGACTGGAATGTTGTATCCACCAGGCGAACAACAGGCGAAGCTGTGTGTTAATGTGAACAATGCTGGACATCGTTGACAAGCTTGAATCCACTGGGATTTTAGGGTCCACTGCATTACTCTCATGGCTAGGTGGGCATCGGAGTGACATGTACCACAGATGCAATGTGACCCAGCAGTATAAGGAAGTGACGAGCAGTTGAGGATACTAGAGTCTGCAATTGATGCGTCAGAGAGGCCAGGGTGAGAGCCCGATCCTGAGGGAGGAAGGCATTCGCCTGCATAGTGCTTAGGTCAGCCCCGATAAAGGATAGGGTTTGGGATGGAACTATCTTGGATTTGGGATAGTTGATTAGAAACCCTAGGGAGATCAGGGTATGTAGAGTGAGACGCAAAACCAAAGTGGCTTGCTGAGTCAGAGCCCTTATCAACCAATCGTCAAGATAAGGGTAGACATGGGACACCCTGACTCCTGAGGAAGGCTGCAACCACCACGAGGCACTTGGTAAAGGACTAATAGAGCGGACGCTAGGCCGAATGGCAGTACACGATACTGGAAGTGACGAGGGCCGACCAGGAATCGCAGGAATTTGCGATGAGATGGAACAATGGAGATATGTGTGTATGCGCCCTAGAGGTCCAGAGAGCACAGCCAATCTCCTTTTTTTGAAAAGGAAGTAGAGAGCCCAAGGTTATCATCTTGAATTTTTCCCTTTGTAGATACTTGTTTAGGGCGCGAAGGTCCAGGATTGGACGTACGCCACCTTACTTTTTTTGGGATGAGGAAATACTGGGAATAGAACCCCTGCCCCTGTTGGGAGAGGGGCACTGGTTCTAGTGCCCAGGATTGGAGGAGGGTCGAAACCTCCTGTTCTAGAAGGGGAGAGTGGTCGGACGATCCCCACGTCAGCCGAGGTGGGAGTCCGCCGGTACAGTCAGGAGTTGAGGTGTAACCCTGAGTGACTACCGTCACACCCACTGATCGGTGTGACTGTGTGCCAAATGTGGTGAAGTGGCACAATCTTGCCGCCGACCAGTACAGATGGTAGAGGAGGTTGCATTATGCTCTCCAGGAAGGAGTCAAAATCCTGATGCTGTCCCGGCTGAGGAGCTGGCTGGGAGCTTTTGAGATTGGGATTGTCTGGACTGACCTTTTTGAATAAGGCTTGGAAAGGCGACCTCTGGAAGCCGGAGGATAATACCTTCTTGGTTTGTAAGCTGGCCTCTAGAATCTCGCCTGAATATTCTCTTGGATGTGGATGAGAAATCAGCAGGCATTGCAGGAAAGTTGACGCAGCGTTTCATGGTGATCCTTTAGCTGCGCCACAGTCTCCTGGATCTTTTCTCTGAAGAGATTATCCACAGCACAGGGCAGATCAGCCAATCTGTCCTGTACCTCTGGTCTTAGGTCTGAGGATTTCAACCAGGCCCACCTTCATGCACTAACCCCCCCTTGCAGACACCCTAGAGGCAGGGTCAAATATGTTGTACGCAGCACGAACCTCATGCTTACCCGCATCCAGGCCTTTGTGAGCCAGAGCATTTAGGTCACCCTGGAACTGGTCAGGTAAAGATTCAGAGAAATCCTGGATTTCTTTAAAAGGTTTCTGTTATACTCAGTCATATATAACTGATAAGAAGCAATGCGAGATATAAGCATTGAGCCATGAAAGACCTGTCTGCCAAAAGCATCCAGGGGTTTTTGCTCCTTCCCTGGAAGTATGGAGGAATGAGGTTTGAAATGCCGTGCCTTTTTCTGGGCTGATTCCACAACCACAGAGTGATGATCCAGTTGTGATCTTTGAAGCCCAGGAGCTGAACTGTACAAGAGAGACAAGATAGGTGGCATCTGTCTTAACGGTTGACAGGTGGAACCAAACCTGGGTGCTCCCAATTCCTCTTTAGAAGATCAATTAAGATTTCATGAATCGGAATAGACGATTTCCTTAGGGGCATCAAGGAAATGGAGTATTTCCAGCATCTTGTGCCTTGAATCCTCTTCTGTCTGAAGCTGAAATGGAATTGTCTCAGACATCTCTTTAATGAAGTTAATAAAAGACAGATCCTCTGGAGGTGAATGCCTTCTCTCTTCAGGGGGAGAGGGCTGTGAAGGCAGATCATCTGTATCCTGGGAAGAATCATCAGTCCAGGGATCATACGGTTGATCACCAGCTCCCCGAGGATCTTCAGAGGGAAGAAATGGCATCATTCCCGAAGGGCCAGGCCTGGGCATTGATGGCATTGAGAGAGGCACTGAAGGCATCGATGGAGGCACCGATGGAACCGGCGACATCAATGGATAAGATGGTGGCAGGATTCCAGACGACAGTATGGGTATCAGTGTTTCATCGCCATCCGATGACAAAGGTATCGGCGTCGAAGGAAGATGGCATACTGGTCTCCTTGGTTCCAGCGGTGGAAGGGGCACCGATCAACGCACCCAGTTTACCTAGTAGCGGGCGTGCGAGCGCCATGGGAATTGAATCGGTGACCAGCTCGGGGCCACTCGGTAAACCCGGCTTCGATGGAGGCTGGAATACCTGCAGTGCTTTCCTGATGGCCTCTGAATCATCCGATCCAATCCTCATGGAGGCCTGGGGCTAAACAACCCAGGCTCCGGAGTAGGAGGCAATAGAGGCATAGCCGGAGGAATCCACCGGAAAAAGTGGAGTCATGGCACCCTGCCCGGTTGAAGGTGGGGAACGCCTCGGTGACCCAGTCACAGAGGAGGATGGGGCCTTCTCTGGACGGGATTTCTTTGTCGGTGGCTCTGTCGAGTGCTGATTCCGAGGGCTTGCCTGGATCAGCAGATTGAGCCTTCCGATGCCGGTGTCAACCTCTTTCACGATGTTCTCCTCGGTCCTTCTCCTGAGGCAATGAGGAAGATGTCGACATCTTCGGAGTAGTTGATGCTGGTTGGGCAGCACCGGTGTCTCGCTGCGTAGCCGCGCGTATCTTATAAAATCCGGGATCGGCGCACGCAAGGCTGCCGATTTTGGGCAGTCTACGCGCGCCGAGCCGCACAGCCTGCATCCGTTCCCTCCGAGGCCGCTCCGAAATCGGAGCGGTCTCGGAGGGAACTTTCTTTCGCCCTCCCCTCACCTTCCCCTCCCTTCCCTAACCCACCCCCCCGGCCCTATCTAAACCCCCCCTACCTTTATCCATGGATTTATGCCTACCGGAAACAGACGTAAATCCACGCGTGCCAGCGGGCTGCTGGCGCGCCAAGACCCGACCCGGGGGCTGTTCCGGAGGGCGCGGCCATGCCCCCGGAACGCCCCGGGCCGGCGCCATGCCCCCGGGCCCGCCCCCAAATGCCGCGTCATGCCCCCGAAACACCGCATCATTTGGCCACGCCCCCGGCACGCCCCTACACAAGCGCGCGCCGGCGGCCTATGTAAAATAGGCGTGCCGGCACGCGAGGGCCCTGCTCGCATAAATCCGGCCGGATTTACGCGGCCAGGGCATTTAAAATCCGCCCGTATATGTATTCTACACATTAAGAAAGGTGGAAGGAAGGCTAAACAATTACCAACATGGTTAAAAGGTGAGGGGGAAAGAGGCTATTTTAGCCAGAAGATCTTCATTCAAAAATTGGAAGAAGGATCCAACAGAAGAAAATAGGAAAAAGCATAAGTGCTGGCAAGTTAAATGTAAGACATTGATAAGACAGGCTAAGAGAGAATTTGAAACGAAGTTGGCCATAGAGGCAAAAACTCACAGTAAAAACGTTTTTAAATATATCCGAAGCAGAAAGCCTGCGAGGGAGCCAGTTGGACCATTAGATGATCGCGGGGTTAAAGGGGAACTTAGAGAAGATAAGGCCATTGCAGAAAGATTAAACGATTTCTTTGCTTCGGTGTTTGCTGAAGAACATGTTGGGGAGATACCCTTTCCGGAGAAGGTTTTCATGGGTAATGATTCAGATGAACTGAACCAAATCAGAAGATGTGGTAGGCCAGATTGACAAACTGAAGAGTAGTAAATCACCTAGACCGGATGGTATACACCCCCGAGTTCTGAAGGAACTCAAAAATGAAATTTCAGATCTATTAGTTAAAATTTGTAATTATCACTAAAATCATCCATTGTACCTGAAGACTGGAGGGTGGCTAATGTAACCCCAATATTTAAAAAGGGCTCCAGGGGTGATCCGGGAAACTACAGACAAGTTAGCCTGACTTCAGTGCCAGGAAAAATAGTGGAAAGTGTTCTAAAGATCAAAATCACAGAACATATAGGAAGAGAAGGATTAGATGGACAATTTTTCTCAATGGAAAAGGGTAAACAGTGGAGTGCCTCAAGGATCTGTTCTAGGACCCGTGCTTTCAATACATTTATAACTGATCTGGAAAGGAAAACTACAAGTGAGTTATCAAATTTGCAGATGTTACACAATTATCAGAGGATCTTGTGAGACTGGAACTTGGGCATTCAAATGGGCAGATGAAATTTAATGTGGTTACGTGTAAGATGAAGCATATAGGGAAAAATATCCCATGCTGTAGTTACACGATGTTAGGTTCCATACTAGGAGGCTACCGCCCAGGACAAGAGATCTAGGCTTCACAGCTCAGTGTGATTGCTGGGCAGTCAAAAAAGCAAACAGAATGTTAGGAATTATTAGGAAGGAATGGTGAATAAAATGGAAGATGTCATAATGCCTCTGTATCGCTCCACGGTGAGACCACACCTTGAGTACTGTGTACAATTCTGGGCTCCACATCTCAAGAAAGATATAAGTTGTGATGGAGAAGGTTGTTATTATTCGTGATAGTTGTGGGTGGATCCTTGGCTGGTGGCAGATGACCACGCCCACGGGGGAAGAACCCGAGAGGGACCACCGGTCAGGGCTCAGAATTGGGAGGCACACACACACACACACACAAGTTCTTTTATTAAACAGTTCTTGAGAACCACCAGAGGTGGCAGTAGTGAGCTGGAAGAGCCCGGCTGGGCTGTAGTCCCTCAGGCACTGGAACAGCGATCCCAGAAAGGCTGAGCTGTAGAGAAACTGAGATAGTGAATAGGCAGAGTATGCAGAGTTCAGGAACAGAACCTTGATGTTAACACTCACACTGTAGTCTCTTAGAATAGCCCAGGAGCTGGAATGAAGTAGGCCCTCGAGGAGCGAGTACCTGGTTCCAGGGAAAGCTCTGAGAGAGAGATGGTAACTCACTGGTGTTGTAGGCAGCGGTGCTTCCTGGCAGAAGTTGTATTCAGTAGCAGGTCCGGGAAAGTGGGCCCTCGAGCAGCGAGTACCATTTCCAGACTGCAACCTGAAAAGTAAAAGAGACAGCGAGGCCCCCGAGGAGCGGGTACCCCTAGTAAAGCCCAAGGAGGCAGAGTAGCAAGGTATGCGGAGAGCGAATCCCATCCGCAGCGATACCTGGAGGCAGCTAGGTATGAATCCCTTTGTTAACTCGATTAGTTAGCGAAATGAAAGACTTTTAAATATCTGAAGATGATGACGTCATCTCAGGGGGTCGCCCCTGAGGTTCGCGCCACTGCTGGTACTTGAGTCGGGGCGGCGCGCGCGCCCTTAGGCCTCAGGAGAAATGGCGAAAGGCAGCGTCTAGCCGGTCCGGGAACGCCAGAGGAGGTCGGCAAGATGACACCGCGGCAGCCAAACTTCAACCCCGGAGGGCGTCGCCAAAGAGGTAAGGAGGGCGAAGTGGAGACGTCGGGCAGCGACGGTCGCAACAGTACCCCCCTTCAAAGGGTGATCTTCTCTTCGGGTACCAGGTTTGGTTTTGAAGGATGCGCGATGTGGAATTGTCGAGGCATCTCTTTGTCCAAGATATTGATCTGAGTTCCCAAGAGTTTTCTTCGGGGCCGAAAACTCTCCCATGATAGGAGGTATTCATAAGTACAGCCTCTTTTCCGAACATTCAGAATCCCTTCGACTTTGTACTCTAAGTCATCTTCTGCATTGATGACAGGTGCATCATGAGATTTGGAAGTAAATTTGCTGAGTATGAGAGGTTTTAGAAGTGAAATGTGGAAAGCATTATGGATGTTGAGACCCCGTGGTAGCTTCAGACGCCAGGTGACTTTGCCAATACGTTGAAGGACTGGGAATAGTCCCACGTAGCGAGGCGCAAACCAAGAGGAGGGTAGTTTAATTCTGAGGTGCTTGGTTGGCAACCAGACCTTGTCTCCTGGCTTGAAGACTGGAGCTTGCGAATGGTGCGCATCGTAGTACTTCTTAGCACAATAACTCGCTTTGATTAGCATGTCCCTTGTCTGAACCCACAAATTATGGATATCATCAGCAGTGGATTGAGCTGCTGGGGACATCACTGAGAGCTTCAGTGGAAGTGGCGGTGTTGGGGGAACGTCCATAGAGTTGATGGCGAATTCAGCCCATGGAAGCAATTCGGCCCAGTTATTCTATCGGGACGTGAGATAAGCTCGAATAAACTGCTTCACTGTTAGATTCATCCGTTCCGTCTGGCCATTCGACTGCGGCTGATAGGCTGAGGTGTAGTCTAGAGAGTTGTCAAACAAATTGCACAAGGCCCTCCAGAATCGTGCCGTGAATTGGGACCCATGGTCGGAGATGATGTGAGAAGGTAGTCCGTGGAGGCAGAATATGTGCTTTATGAAAAGCTTTGCAAGCTCCAAGGCTGAAGGTATGCCAGGGAGCGTCACGAAGTGTGCCATCTTACTAAATCGATCCACTGTCACCCAGATGGTATTCATTCCTCCGGAAGTAGGTAAATCGACTACAAAGACAGTAGCGATGTGCGACCAGGGTCATTCCGGAACTGGCAGTGGTTGCATCTGACCCCATGGTTGTCCAGAAGCAGGTTTGTTCTTAGCACAATTGGTGCAGGATGCCACGTAGGAATAGGTATCCTTTTTGATGGTAGGCCACCAATACAGCTTCTGTATCTTGAGCAGAGTACGGTGTTGGCCAGGATGGCCAGCCAGCTTGGAATCATGCGCCCAGAAGAGCACTTTCTTCCTGAGTCTTTTTGGAACAATGGTTTTACCAGTGGGTACAGACTGAGTGGATGCCAAGAGGATCTTCTTCGGGTCAATTATGTGCTGTGGCTCATCAGGCACATCCTCTGAATGAAAGGAGCGTGACAGCGCGTCTGCTCTGGTATTTTTATCTCCAGGGCGGTACTTCTACACAAAATCAAAACGATTAAAAATAAGGACCATCTGGCCTGTCTGTAATTCAGACGATGTGCCTGGCGGAGATACTCTAGATTTTTATAATCTGTGAATACGGTTATTTGATGTTGAGCGCTTTCGAGCAAAGGCCGCCATTCCTCGAATGCAAGCTTTATTGCCCAGAGCTCTTTATCGCCGATCCCATAGTTTCTCTCGGCTGGAGAAAATCTTCGTGAGAAGAAAGAACAGGGACGTAAGGCTTTCGAGTCTCCTGTTTGGCTCAACACATCCCCTACACCCACATCTGAAGCATCAGCGTCAACGATATAGGGCTTGTTTGGGTCTGGTTGCCACAAGCATGGTTCTGTGGAGAAGGCAGTCTTCAATTTCTTGAACGTGGAAATGGCCTCCGCTGACCATTTTGAAGTGTTGGCATCCTTGCGGGTCATCGCAGTCAAGGATATGGTTAAAGAAGAATAGTTCTTTATAAAGCTTCAATAATAGTTGGTGAACTCCAGGAATCTCCTTAAAGCTTTTAGGCTGGTGGGTTGGGACCAGTTCTTGATACTTTCAAGTTTGTGAGGGTCCATTTGGAAGCCTTCTTTTGACACGATGTAGCCTAAGAAAGGCACTGAGTCTTTGTGAAATTCACACTTAGAGAGTTTGGCGTACAGCCGGTGTTCGCGAAGACAGTGGAGTACTTGCTTGAAATCTGCAATGTGGGTGTCCAAATCCTGGGAGAAGATTAGTATGTCGTCCAGGCAGACCATAACATTCTTGTACAGTAGGTCCCGCAAGATGTCGTTCATCATATTTTGGAAAATGGCGGGTGCATTGCACAACCTGAACGGCATTACAAGATACTCGAAGTGGCCATCTCGCGTGTTGAAGGCCGTTTTCCTTTCATCGCCACTCCGAATGCGAATGAGGTTGTAGGCCCCCTTCAGGTCAAACTTTGAAAATATCTGGGCCCCTTGCAGCCGGTCAAACAGCTCAGAGATTAACGTCAAGGGGTAACGGTCTTTGATTGTGATCTCATTAAGACCTCGGTAATCGATACATAGACGTAGGGTACAGTCCTTCTTCCCCACAAAGAAAAAGCCTGCGCCTTTGATGGTCGAATAAAGCCCTTCTGGAGATTTTCTTCAATGTATTCTGACATTGCTTTATTCTCAATGGCTGAGAAAGGGTATACCAGTCCTTTCAGTGGCTCTGCATTGGGCTTCAGTCTTATGGCACAGTCATAGGGCCTATGTGGAGGAAGAAGATCAGCTGCTTCTTTGGAAAATACGTCCGCAAAGGACGCATTTTGGGGCGGCAGTCCTGGCATCACTGGAGTCGTAGGCATGCAGATGATAGGCGAAATTTCCTTAAGGCACCTCCCATGACATTCTGGGCCCCAGCAGGAGAGATCAAAGGATGCCCAGTCGAATTGGGGCTGGTGCACTTGCAACCAGGGTAATCCCAGGACGATAGGGTGCATGGCCCTTTCTAATACAAAGAAGGAGAGCGATTCCATGTGGAGACCTCCTGTGCGGAGAGTAACTGGTGCGGTTTGGCAAGTCACGTCGCCCGGTAAGGGGTCTCCATGAATGGAGGATAACAGTAGTGGATCTTTCAACTTGATGAGGGGAATCCTCAGGTATTCCACTAGTCGTCTGAGAATGAAGTTGCCACCTGCCCCTGAGTCAACCAGGGCAGGAGCCTGAACCGTGACTGGTCCGTAGGTCAAGGAGACTGGGAGAGAGAGCGGAGGAGAGGGCATAGTGAGGCCTAAGAACAGTCCTCCTGCAGGACTTAGGCCAGTCTGTTTTCCGGACGAATAGAGCATGTAGAGACGTCGTGGCCGGAATGACCACAGTACATGCATAGTCCGCGCCTCATCCGGAGTCTTCTCTCTTTGGAAGTCAAATGTCCATGACCAAGTTGCATCGGTTCATCAACATCAGCAGCAGGGATTACTGGAACCATCCGAGGTGCAGGTATAGCACTAGCCTGTTTCATCCTAGGTAACACCTTAGGCCGGAGTTCCTTCACCTTGCCCTGGAGCCGGTGATCAATCCGAGTGGCCAAGGCTACTAGTTCATCCAGCGAGTCAGGTGTTTCACGAGCAGCCAGCTCGTTCTTTAAATGGTTATCCAGGTCTCTGAAGAAGAGAGTCTTGAGACATTTGGGGTCCCAGCACAGTTCTGCTGCAAGAGTTTTGAATTCTATGGCAAATTCAGCCAATGATCTGTTGCCTTGCTTCAATTCAATCAAAGCAGAACCGGCAACAGCAGTTCGGGCAGGGTCATCGAAAACGGATTTAAATAAGTCCATAAATCCTTCTATGTCCTGCAAAATGGGGTCCTTGCGTTCCCACAAGGTAGATGCACAAGACAAGGCCCTACCATCCAGGTAGGAAAGGATGTAGGTATTCTTGGAGAGAGCCGTAGTAAATAAAGATGGCTGTAAAATAAAATGCATGCAGCACTGGTTTAAAAAGCCCCAGGTCTTCTGGATTTCTCCGGAAAAACGGATTGGAGCTGCCAGTGGTACAGCAGTCTTTAAAGTTACTTCCTGTAACTGACCTTCATGGTTGCAAGCTGTGCCTTGAACCTTCTATGTATGTAGCTGATGGAATGCTGAAGTATGTTTCTCCAAGGCATCTTGCTGCTCTGCAATGTGTCGGGCCAGGCCGGGTATGGCCTGCAAGGCATTGAGCTGTGCCGGATCCATGGAGTCAGTGATCTGTTATTATTCATGATGGTTGTGGGTGGATCCTTGGGCCGGTGGCAGATGACCATGCCCACGGGGGAAGATCCCGAGAGGGACCACCGGTCAGGCCAAGAATTAGGAGGCACACACACACACACACACACACACACACACACACAAGTTCTTTTTTTAAACAGTTCTTGAGAACCACCAGAGGTGGCAGTAGTGAGCTGGAAAGGCACTGGAACAGCGATCCTAGAAAGGCTGAGCTGTAGAGAAACTGAGATAGTGAGTAGGCAGAGTATGCAGAGTTCAGGAACAGAACCTTGATGTTAACACTCACAGTGTAGTCTCTTAGAATAGCCCAGGAGCTGGAATGAAGTAGGCCCTCGAGGAGCGAGTACCTGGTTCCAGGGAAAGCTCTGAGAGAGAGATGGTAACTCACTGGTGTTGTAGGCAGCGGTGACTTCCTGGCAGAAGTTGTAATCAGTAGCAGGTCCGGGAAAGTGGGCCCTCGAGGAGCGAGTACCGGTTCCAGACTGCGACCTGAAAAGTAAAAGAGAGAGCAAGGCCCCCGAGGAGCGGGTACCCCTGGTAAAGTCCGAGGAGGCAGAGTAGCAAGGTATGTGGAGAGCGTCCACAGCGATACCTGGAGGCAGCTAGGTATGAATCCCTTTGTTAACTCAATTAGTTAGCGAAATGAAAGACCTTTAAATATCCGAAGATTACAACGTCATCTCAGGGGGACGCCACTGAGGTTAGCGCCACTGCTGGTACTTGAGTCGGGGCCGTGCCGCGTGCGTGCTATTAGGCCTCAGGAGAACATGGCGGAAGGCAGAGTCTAGCCGGTCCGGGAACGCCGGAGGAGGTTCCCAAAGAGGTAAGGAGGGCGGAGTGGAGACGTCGGACAGCGACGGTCACAACAAAGGTACAGATAAGTGTGACCAAAATGATAAAGGGGATGGAACTGCTCCCCTATGGGAAAAGGCTAAAGAGGTTAGGGCTATTCAGCTTGGTCCTTGAACTGAGTGACTGTGTCCCTGACCTTGTCCCCGAAGAGATTCTCTCCGGTGCAGGGCAGGTCATTCAGCATTTCTTGGACCTCTGGGCGGAGGCTCGAAACCAGGCCATGCGGTGGGCACTAATGCCTGCAGCTGAAACCCTGGCCGCTGACTCAGAAACATCATAAGTGAACCTCACTTCATGTTTTCTGGCCTCCAGGCCCTTTTGGACTTTTGCCTCCAGTGCATCTTGCTGCTGCTGAGGCAGGTGATCTACCAGTTCCTCAACTTGTTTCCACAAGTTCCTATTGTACTGAGCCATGTACAATCGGTAGGAGGTAATGCGGGCAATGAGCATTGTCCCGTGAAACACTCTCCTGCCTAGAGCATCCAGGGCCCTATGTTCCTGGCCTGGAGGGGCAGAGGAATGCATGCGAGACCTCTTGGCCTTTTTAAGGGCAGACTCCAAGACCACAGATTGATGTTTCTGAAAGCCCAGGGCCTGTTGGACCAGATAAAGGGCATCAGTCTTCCGGTTAACTGGGGGGACAGAGCCCGGATGCTCCCAGATCCTGTAGAGGAGTTCCAAAAGAATCTCTTGGACTGGGATGGCCACCACGTCCTTCGGGACATCCACAAACTGGAGAACCTCCAGCATTTTGTGACGAGCGTCCTCCTCCGTGAGGAGTTAGAAAGGGATGGCCTCTGCCATGGCCCTGATAAAGCCCACGAAGGAGAGGTCTTCTGAGCGAGAGCGATGCCTTTCATCCAACAGAGAATGTTCGGACAGCAAGTCGCCAGAGTCCTCAAAGATTCAGATGTATCACCACCCCAGGGATTGTATGGCACATCCTCCTCATTGACACCCACTGGGGGACAGCGAGGGATGCCAGCGCCCATGCTCCTTGGCAGCAGCATTGAGGGTGGTTTTAGTGCCAGAGGCCATAAGGCCATCGATGGTACTTGAGGCACCAAAGGCCTCGAGGGGACCAAAGGTCCCGATGGCCTGGGGACAGGCTCAGGGAATGGAGGCACCATTGAGGGGCTTTGGGCACGGCACCGAATCTTACTCCTTGGAGGAACCGGGGATCGGTATCGCTCCGGAGGGGGGTCTTGGTGGCCGACGGGGAGCCAATGAGGCCCGGGACATTGGTTGTGTCAGTAGGACACCCAGCAGGACATCAAGACGCTCCAGCAGTGGCGCTAACAGCGCAGGTGCTTCCGGTGCTGGTACTGGGTTTGGCACCGGGGGGCGGTTCGAAGCCCCAGAGGGCTCAGAGCACCGCCTGCTATAACCTGCGGTCCAACTCCTCTTGGAAGTCTGGTGATGAAAACACAGACGATGGAGAAGGAAGACGAGGTGTTATCAGAGCCTCCATGGGGGGGCCGAAGAGGCTCAGTGCCCAGCGCCATAGTCGGTGGGAAACACCTGGGACTCCCAGGCTTAGAAGAGGATGGGGACTCTTCTCCACAGGATCGCTTCAAAGGGTGCTCAGTCTGGGCCGGTGCCCCTCTGGACTAGGCACCGGGGCCATCGCCAATGACTGTTGGTGCCAATGCCTGTGTTTTCCTCAGTGCTTGGCCAGGTCCTTCTCTGGTGCCAAGGAAGCCAATGATCTGGATGCCTTGGAATGGCCTGACGATGGAGTGGGCCAGACCCCTGGAGCCTCTCTCACCGGGAGGAATCAGACGGGACGTAGGTCACGATGGTGAGTCAGAGGGCTCTTCGCAGCCCCTCAGTGTCGAAATTTCCGATGCCGGAGTCGATAGAGCTAACATTTTGGCGCCAAAAAGCTCCTCCATCTTGTCCAGATGGGAACGACGGCCATTGGGAGTTATCTGGGCACAATAGAGGCACCCGTGGACATCATGGGAGGCCCCCAGGCAGAGTATACAGACCTCGTGCGGATTGTGATAAATTGCAGGAGGACCTTGTGAGACTGGAAAATTGGGCATCCAAACTGCAGATGAAATTTAATATGGATAAGTGCAAGGTGATGCATATAGGGAAAAATAACCCATGCTATAGTTATACGATGCTAGGTTCCATATTATGAGCTACCATCCAGGAAAGAGACCTAGGCGTCATAGTGGATAATACATTGAAATAGGAATTATTAGAAAGGGAATGGTGAATAAAATGGAAAATGTCATAATGCCTCAGTATCGCTCCATGGTGAGACCACACCTTAAATACTGTGTACAATTCTGGTCGCCGATTCTCAAAAAAAGATATAGTTGCGATGGAGAAGGTACAGAGAAGGGCAACCAAAATGATAAAAGGGGATGGAACAGCTCCCCTATGAAAAAAGACTGAAGAGGTTAGAACTGTTCAGCTTGGAGATGAGACAGCTGAGGAGGGGATATGATAGAGGTGTTTAAAATCATGAGAGGTCTAGAACGGGTAAAGGTGAATCTGTTATTTATTCTTGGATAATAGAAGGACTAGGGGGCACTCCATGAAGTTAGCATGTAGCACAGTTAAAATTAATCGGAGAAAGTTCTTTTTCACTCAACACACGATTAAACTCTGGAATTTGTTGCCAGGGGATGTGGTTAGTGCAGTTAGTGTAGCTGGGTTTAAAAAAAGATTTGGATAAGTTCTTGGAGGAGACGTCCATTACCTGTTATTTATCAAGTTGACTTAGAAAATAGCCACTGCTATTACTAGCATCAGTAACATGGGATAAATTTAGTTATTGGGTACTTGCCAGGTACTTATAGCCTGGATTGGCCACTGTTGGAAACAGGATGCTGGGCTTGATGGACCCTTGGTCTGACCCTGTATGGCATGTTCTTATGTTCCACGTACACTGGGGGGCACCTACGAAAACCGGAAGATGCCATGAAAATAAGCCACTGAGCGGTCGATAGCCGGCAGCCAACAGGAGGCGACACGCTCAGGAATAGACTACAAAAAACGAGACAAAAACACCTACCGAGACGCCGGAGGTACCGATGCCAGAGACAAACCTTGGCGCAGGAAATATCGGAGGGAAAAACCTCGATGGGAGCAAAAATATGTGGAAAAAGGAAGAGCTACAAAAACCGGGAGGCAACTGCTTCGCGGAAAAAAGCGAGACTGGAGAGGGACCCCGTGTGGCCACGCAATAGTGGAATGCTGGTATGCTCAATATGTCAGTCAAAGTTTCTAAAAACAAAACATTTCCGTGCCAGGCTCCATATGATGATGTCACCCATCTACGAGGACTACCGTCCTGCTTGTCCTATGAGAAAAGCCAGATTTGAACCCATATCTAGTTCCCAAAATATTTACTCTCTAATAGTCCATCCTCCCCTTGCAACATTTGTCAAACAACAGACTAAAATAATATCAGCCTGTCAGAAATGATTCTACTTTAAGGAACATGAAACAACTACATGTTTGCCCAAATATTGTTTAGCTAATGGATTACTTACTTTTTCTGTCTTAGGTGAATAATGAATTGTTCACCTCCAACTTCCACCATATACGAAACTTGATTCTGCCAGAGCAACAACATATACCAAAAGATCATACTTAGGAGATTTTACTCATTCTATTTCTTCCCTAGTCTTTTTCAATATATCTATTTGAAAACAAAATATATATATATATTCACAAAGGCGAGTCTCTTGAATGGCCCAGGTGAATTAAATCTTTTGCAGCCAGTTTCTTTTGCAGCCAGTTCAATGTTTGAGGACGTTGAAACCGTATGTGAAAGAGAAGAGTGGTATCTGGCCGAAAAATGAGTAGTGGCTCTTAACTTATCACCTAAAGCAAAATTGCTTACCTTGTAATAGGTGTTATCCCAGGACAGCAGGATGTAGTCCTCACATATGGGTGACATCAGTAATGGAGCCCTATGTATGGAAAACTTCTTTAAAAGTTTCTATGAAACTTTTGAATGGCACCGGAGTGCCTACTGAGCATGCCCAGCATGCCATGATATTCCCTGCCACAGGGGTCTCTCTTCAGTCTTGTTTTGTAGCAATTAGCGTTAGCCAAAAATAAAATAATAAACGTATCGGACCCAACTCCGCGGGGTGGCGGGTGGGTTTCGTGAGGACTACATCCTGCTGTCCTGGGATAACACCTATTACAAGGTAAGCAATTTTGCTTTATCCCAGGACAAGCAGGATGCTAGTCCTCACATATGGGTGATTAGCAAGCTAGAGGCTGAGTCATTTTGTGCTGAAGTAACCGTGAGGTATTGTTGTTGAAATGAATCAGCCGAAATCACAGCAGGTTGGATGTAGAAGGAGTTGGGATTATACTGGAAACAAGTTCTTTAAGACGGATTGTCCATATGCTGAATCTTGTCTTCCTTCCTTGTCTAAACAGTAGTGAGCTGCAAAGGTGTGAAGAGAACTCCATGTTGCTGCTTTACAAATGTCCAGAATAGGTACAGAGCGAAGGTGCGCTACTGAGGTTGACATCGCTCTGACTGAGTGTGCTTTTACTCGCCCTTGAAGAGTAAGGCCTGCTTTTTCATAACAAAATTGTATGCAATCTGCTAGCCATTTTGACAGAGTATGCTTACCCACTGCTTTGCCTGGTTTGTTTGGATCATAAGATACAAACAGCTGACTGGATTTTCTGTGGGCTGTAGTGCGGTTTAAATAGAAGGAGAGCGCACGCTTACAGTCCAACGTATGTAGGGCTCTTTCACCTTGATGGGAATGAGGCCTAGGAAAGAATGTAGGTAAAACTATGGATTGATTTAAGTGAAATTCCGTGACAATCTTAGGAAGGAACTTTGGATGTGTCCGGAGGACTACCCTGTCATGTAAGAACTTTGTAAAAGGTTCGTATGTGACTAGTGCTTGTAATTCACTGACCCTTCTGGCCGAAGTGATGGCTATGAGAAATACCGTTTTCCAAGTAAGGTATTTAAGGTCACAGGTACTTATGGGTTCAAAGGGAGAACGCATAAGTCTAGTGAGTACTACGTTCAGATCCCATTGTATGCTTGGGGAATGAACTGGAGGTTTAATGTGAGTTAGGCCTCTCATGAATGTACTGACGAGAGGCTGTGTGGAGATAGGAGCGTCGTCCAGCTTATTATGGTAAGCTGAGATTGCACTTAAGTGTACCCTTACAGATGATGTCTTTAGACCAGAGTTTGAAAGATGGTAAAGGTAATCAAGTAGCGATGTAGTGGGACAAGTGAAAGGATCTAAATCCTGCTGAGTGCACCACAGCGTAAACTGTTTCCATTTGTAGGAATAATTCTTTCTAGTGGAAGGTTTACGTGCAGCTATAAGTACTTGAGATATAGCGGATGGGAGGTTGAATGGCTGTAAGATCAAGCTTTCAACATCCATGCTGTCAGGGACAGAGATTGAAGGTTGGGATGGCGCAACTGACCCTGTTCCTGAGTTATGAGATTGGGAGCTACTCCCAGGCGAATGGGATCCCTGACTGAGAGATCTAGCAGTGTGGGGAACCATACTTGTCGAGGCCAATATGGGGCTATGAGTATCATAGTCCCCTTGTCCTGTTGTAGCTTCACTAGTGTTTTGGTTATAAGTGGTATCGGAGGATACGCGTATAACAGGCCTGAGTTCCAATGGCGAGCAAATGCGTCCTTTGGTAGGCTGTTCTGCTGTCGGAGTAGAGAGCAGTAATTGTTCACCTTGCAGTTGAGCTGGGATGCAAAGAGATCTATCGTCGGTTGTCCCCAGTGCTGGAAGATCTTGGATGCTATTGTTGGATCCAAGGACCATTTGTGTGGTTGGAACTGACGACTGAGGCGATCCGCCACTGTGTTGTGGATGCCCGCTAGGTAGGTGGCCCGTAGAAGAATTGAATGTGTCAGGGCCCAGTCCCAAATTTGTGCTGCTTCTTGACAAAGAAGGTACGAACCTGTCCCTCCTTGTTTGTTGATGTACCACATGGCTACTGTGTTGTCCGTTTGGATTAAAACAGTCTTGTGTGATAGGCAGTCTTTGAATGCATGCAGCGCATAGCGTATAGCTCGAAGCTCTAGGAAGTTTATCTGAAAAGTGGCTTCGAGTCGTGTCCACTTGCCCTGTGTCTTTAGATGACCAATATGCGCTCCCCACCCTAAGGTGGATGCATCTGTAGTCAACGTCACTTGTGGAACTGGTTGCTGAAAAGGTAGACCTTTGAGCAGGTTGGGCATTAACGTCCACCAGAGAAGTGCAGCTTTGAGCTCTGGTGTGATGTAAATAGGAGTGGACATTGGTTGAGTGGCTTGTATCCACTGTGTCTTGAGTGTCCATTGTAGAAGTCGCATGGTCAGTCTGGCCATGGGAGTTACATGAACCGTGGAAGCCATGTGCCCTAGAAGAATGAGGCACTGGTGAGCTGTCACCTTGAATCGGTTGCGGAGATCGTGAGTTAAGAGGACAAGTGTCTGAGCACGATCTCTTGGTAGAAAAGCAGTTGCTAGCATAGTGTTTAGCTCTGCACCTATGAACTGTAGTAGATGAGTTGGTGACAGATGGGATTTCTGGTAGTTGATGAGAAATCCCAAGGAATGAAGGACTTGGATGGTGAGCTTGAGGGAAGTGACAGCACCTTCTTTTGAATGACTTTTGATGAGCCAATCGTCCAGATAAGGAAACACGTGCACTTTTTGTTTGTGTAGGTGTGCCACTGCTGCAGCCATGCATTTCGTGAATACTCTTGGTGCTGATGCGAGGCCGAATGGCAGCACTCTGTATTGAAAGTGTTGATCTAGTACCCGAAATCGCAGGTACTGGCGATGAGGAGGGTAGATGGGGATGTGAGCGTAGGCATCTTGAAGATCCAGAGAGCAGAGCCAATCTCCCCTTTGAAGAAGAGGTAGAATGGAGCCTAGGGATACCATTCTGAATTTTTCTTTTTTGAGAAATTTGTTGAGATTCCTGAGGTCTAGGATAGGACGAAGGCCTCCTGTTTTCTTTGGAATGAGGAAATATCGAGAGTAGAATCCTCTGCCCTTTTGAGGACCAGGAACTGGTTCTATGGCCCTGGCTCTCAGAAGGGTGGATAATTCTGTTTGAAGAATTATGGAGTGTTGATTTATTGAGTGAGAGTGAAGTGGTGGATTCTCTATAGGGGTAGTTGAGAAATCCAACCTGTAACCGTGAGTTGTGATGGATAACACCCACTGGTCGGTGGTGATGGAGGCCCAATTGCTGAGGAAGTGTTGAATGCGGCCTCCTACAGGTGTTTCTGGGAACGGATTTATGCTGCTGCTCTCTGGGGATGTTCAGAAACCAGAAGTGGCTGTCGTTTGTGGAGGTGGCTGAGCCCTCGGCTGCCTTTGCCTAGGCTGCTGGCGTTGTGCTGGGCGGCTAGGTCTTTGTCTACCTGCTGGGGGGTAGTATCTACGTTGGCGATAGTAAGGCCGTCGAGTGTCTCTTCTTGGAAACTTTCTAGAAGAGGCCTGCGACTCCTGAGGCTGAGACGACAATTGCTTTAACGTCTCCGAGTGGTCCTTAAGTGTCGCTACAGCTTCTTTTATCTTGTCTCCGAAGAGATTATCCCCTAAGCATGGTAGATCAGACAAATGATCTTGGACTTCTGGGCGAAGATCCGAGGCCTTCAGCCATGCCCATCGTCTTGCCGCTATAGCCGATGCTGACAACCTTGCTGCTGTCTCAAAACAGTCGTAAGTTGCTCTGACTACGTGTTTGCCAGAGTCAAGGCCTTTATGTACAAGTGTTTGAAATGCCTCTTGGTATTGATCCGGAAGGGCAAGAGAAAGTTCCTGAACCTGTTTCCAAAGGTTCCTTTGGTATTGGTTCATGTACAGCTGGTAAGATGTAATTTTTGATACCAGCATGGAACCCTGGAAAACTTTTCTGCCTAGGTTGTCTAACAACCTACTCTCTTTCCCAGGCGGCACTGAAGCATGAGATTTTTGTCTCTTTGCCTTCTTTTGGGCGGATTCTACCACCACTGATTGGTGGGGCAGTTGTGTTCTTTGGAATCCTGGAGTTGGTTGTACCAAGTACGTGGCTTCAGCTCGTTTGTTAACCGGTGAGACAGAACTTGGATGCTCCCAGATTCTGTGTTGAAGTTCCTGTAAGACTTCATGAACTGGGATTGCCAACATCTCCTTTGGAGGGTCTACAAACTGTAAGACTTCCAAAGTCTTTTGTCTCTGATCCACCTCTGTTTGTATAGGGAATGGAATGGTATCAGCCATTTCCCTAACAAAATTTGTAAAGGAGAGGTCTTCCGGTGGAGACTTTCTGTGATCCTCAGTTGGAGACGGTTCCGAGAATAAATCTTCCTCCGAAGAATATTCAGAATTGGAATCATCCGGTTCATCCTGTGGCCTGGGGTAAGGAACTGACGCCTTTACAGGTGAGTGTGGCCTAGGGGGCCCCGGTACCCCTGAAGGGCCTGGAAGTGGATCCTGTGGTACTTGTCTTGTCAAGATCCCCAGAAGTGTGTCCAATTTGTTGAAAACTGGGTGCAGAATGGGAACATCCTCCTGAGTAATCGGTGCTGGAATCGGCCTTCCTGGTGAGGGCACCGGCATGGGCATCGGTGGCACCGAAGACGGAATCGGAGGGGGCGTATGTGGTATCGGTGAATGCACCAGGGTTGGAATCGATGTCGGTTCCCGCGGCATCGTCGATGACCCCGGAATCGTTGGTGCGGAGATGGGCATCGATGGTTGTGGAATCGGCATCGATGGTGGAATCGCGTCTCGGAGAGCCTGTTGCACCGCTTGACGTATGAGGGAGTCAAGTTCCACTCGCACAGCTGGTGAAAACAGAGCAGCTGTGGAGGGAGGCGGGTGTTGGCGATGCCGATTCCTCCTCAGGGCCCTGAGGAGGTTCGGAACCCGGCACCGATATCGGTGGGGATCGCCCGTCAGTAGGCCTTGGAGGCCTCTGCTTCCGTCCGGGTTTTCTTTGCCGGAGAGGCCGTACCTGTGGTAGTGTCTCCGGACACCGACTCCCGCCGTCGTCGATGTCGATGGCGATGCTTCTCAGGCTGTTTGTCGCTTCCTGAAGTGGATGCCTTCGATGAAATCGACGGGGATGGAGTGGAAGCGTCTCCCGCAGCCGGAAGTTTCTTTTTTAATAGCAGTTGCCGAACCGAGGCCGATGGCGAAGACTGAGCCGAAGTGGACGGTCTTGGAAGCAGCTGAACTGAAAAAAAGCTGCTCCATCTTCTCGGCCCTAAGTCGCCGACCCTTACTGGTCATTTCAGCACAAGATGAACATGCCTGAATGTTGTGATCCTTGCCTAGGCAAAGAACACATTCAAAATGCGGGTCGGTAATTGACATTGTTCTAGAGCAATTCGGGCACTTTTTAAACCCAGAGGCCATGGTGCCGGAGGGCCGTCGACGGCGAAAACCCGAATTTTATCGTTCCCAGCCGGGAATCAAAGAGAAAAAAGTTACCGCCGGTAACAAATGGGAAAACCCCTGCGGTGAAGGTAATATTTTTTGAAATTTTCCGAATTTTTTTGGAGATGAAAATTCACCTCAGACTCCAATCAAACCGCGAGGCTAACCGCTTCGCGGAAAAAAGAAGACTGAAGAGAGACCCCTGTGGCAGGGAATATCATGGTATGCTGGGCATGCTCAGTAGGCACTCCGGTGCCATTCAAAAGTTTCATAGAAACTTTTAAAGAAGTTTTCCGTACATAGGGCTCCATTACTGATGTCACCCATATGTGAGGACTAGCATCCTGCTTGTCCTGGGATAAAATCAACAATCACACTAATGTAAAAAAAAAAAAGTAAAATGTTCTTACCTGATATTTTTCTTTCCTTGAGCCCTGCTAGACCAGTCTATTACGCTTGGGATTAATTTGTACAGAAAATGGAAGTGGAATTGTGGAAGGGGGTGAAATAGGTGGGGCCAATGCCAGGTGTGAACTCTCTCAAATACAAACATACTCAAACACACTCTTCATGCTCTTAGGATGCTCAATCAGCACTGGTAGGCAAAGGACAGTTGGAAGTTGCAGGATCACTGGAGTAAGAAGGAGAAAGCAGATAGCTCTCGCTCTCTCTCTCTCTCTATCCCTCTCCTCCTCCTCCCTGCCCTGGTGATCCTGATCCTCCATCTCCAGCCACCCTTCCCCAATAAATCCCGTGGTTCTTGTCCCTCCACCAACAGAGGTCCAAAAGGCCAAAATCTAACCCACTATCCCTAGTGATCCTCAAGCCCTTCTTCTCCCTGAGAAATCACCCTCTCCAACAACTCTTTTCCTGTCCCTCCTCAACTAGTAAAGTGCAGGCCTATTCAAGCCAGAATCAGCTGGCTCACCCTTGCCTTGGGGGGCAGGAGCAGACTAGTGTCGACTGCTGCCTTCAGTTTCCTTGGTCAAGGGTGTGGGAGCTGCTTTTTGCCTCCTTGGGAGTGTAAAGCAGAGTTGCTTACCTGTAACAGGCATTCTCCTGGGACAGCAGGATGTTTATTTATTTAAAGACATTTATTACCCGCCCTTCCTATGTTCAGAGCAGGGAACAGTAAGATCAAATATAATTAAACATAAAAGGGTAACATGACCATACATATATCATCCAGGTATAACATCAGTCTATACAATAGTATAAGATCCTAAGGGGGGGGAAGAAGAACGAAAACATCTGAAGGGAAGAACATACATTTGCTAAAACTATGCAGGTTCTAAGGGAGGAGAGGGGGGAGAGAAGAACTAAAACAGCTGAAGAGAAGTTCATACATTTGAGAAGGCTGAACTCTGTCCATGCTTCTGGCCCTGAGTGGCCTCCCCTGAAGGGGTACATGTTGGGACTAGATTATTATCATTTAAGCATGAGAAAGCTTTTTTGAAAAGGAAGGTTTGGAGGGCTTTTTTTTTTTTTTTTAAAGAAAGTTCTGTTTTGGAGGCATCTTAGTTCTTAGTCCTCACACATATAGATGACATCATTGGATGGACCCTAGCACAGAAAACATGTCAAAGTTTCTAGAACTTTAACTGGCATATTGGGCATGCCCATCATGCTCTATACCATGTGTCCACGCAGGATCCCTCTTCGGTCTCATAACACAGAATTACAATAAAATAAAATTTCAAAATAGGAGAAACTCAACTCCACAAGGTGGCGGGTGGGTTTCGTGAAGACTAACATCCTGCTGTCCTAGGAGAACATCTGTTACAGGTAAGCAACTCTGCTTTCACCTAGGACCAGTAGGATCGTAGTCCTCACACATGGGTGAATCCCTAGCTACAAGCTGCTCCCCAACACAAAGGGGGACCAAAAGACACCTAAAGCAGATGCCAACACACACAACCTCGGTGCTTTCGGTAACAAAAAGGGAGACATCTTGAGCCCAAACAATGGGCCCTAGGCAGGGAGAGTTGGGTTTTACACCTCAAAGAGATTCCGGAGGACAGACTGACTGAACCTATTTTCACGTCGGTCATCCCTATCCAGACAGTAGTGAGATGTGAATGTGTGGAGAGAACTCCATGTTGCAGCTTTGCAGATCTCTTCCAATGGAACTGCTCGCAAATGGGCCACCGACATGCCTCTGAGAGCATGAACCTTGACATGACTCCCAAGATGCAGTCCCGCCTGGGCATAAGAGAAGGAGATGCAATCTGCTATCCCAGTGGTTCTCAACCTTTTTCCCATCGTGACACACCTGACAGGCCACGCTCGCATGTGTGACACACTGCTCATTACAAGTCACGGCGGAAATAAAAAGTAAAGGTCCAGTAATTATTTTAATGGTTTAAAATGATACAAGGAAAAGATACATATTCTGTCTGAACAGAAATTACATAAATAGCAAACATCCCACACCAAAACGGCACCAATTTCTAGCACTTAAACAGTAACCACCTTACCTAAGAAAAGGCAACACTGAAATATTACGCCAGGCCTTAAGACACCAATATATCTCCTATTAGGAAAACGGACCAAGTCAGGCTGCTATAGAGCCCTACACAGAAACTACACGCCAGCAGAAAACCTCACCTGAATCACATGTGCTGACTCTCACCTAACAAAGAATAAAGAGACCAAAACGCATAACTAGAAGCATGCAGAAAAAACTGAACTGGAAACTGCAGCAAGCCAGAGTCTCTGTATGCAGTGTAATAAAAGAAAAAAGAAACATCACCCATCCTTATAAAACAAATCAAGAAATATAAAATCAGTAGCAGTAAAATCATACTAACAAAAAGAACAGATTACTTCGAAACAGATGATGAGTGGAATATCCAATAATTAAAAACTCATATAAAAAATTTCTAGATACCAATAAAATATTTCAAAATAGCAGACACAAAGACCCAGTAATGAAAAATAAGGATACAAAAATTTTTTTGCTCTGCATCCCTGGAAACGTTTGATATCCAGGTGTCCTGAGATTGTTTTGAATTAGGAGGAGGGGTGGTTTGCTTGGAACTTTCTCCTCTCAGTCACATACCAGCGCTCTCTCTCACACTTCTCTCAATTACACACCTATACACATATGCTGTCAGTCACTCACATATACACATGCTTTTTCTCTCACTTATATAGGCTCTTAATTACACATTTACGCACATACTGTCTGTCTTTTTACACTTACACAGGCTTTCAATCACACACATATATGCTGTCTTTTTCTCTCACACACACTCTCATTCACATGCTTACAAACATGCTTTCTCTCTTTCTCTCATTTACACACAGGCTCTCAATCACATACTCAGTACTCACATGCTCCCTCACCTAAACCAGCTCTAAATCACACAGACACACATGCTCTCTCTCTTACTTATACACACAGGCTCTTAATCATACATACACATGATCTCTCACACACAAAAAGTATCTCAATCATACACACATACTCTTTCACACAAACAGGTTTTCAATCACAAACTTACACATACAGGTTCCCAGTCATAAACTTACATTCATGCTCTCTCTCTCACAGGCAGGCTCTCAATCACAGACATACTCTCTTTTACATACACAGGCTCTCAATCATTCACATACATGCTATCTCATTCACACACACAGGATCTCAAACACACACGCTTGCTTGCTCATTCACTCCCCCCCCCCCCCCCCCCGGACCTAGCGGCAGCAGCAGCCTCCTCCCAACCCTAACCTCCTTCATTTTCAGCCCTCGCGGAGGAGGAGTCCAATCGGCTGCGGGGGTTGATGCTCTTCTTCATTTTCCTCCGAGCCGCGCTGCACATTCTTCAGACCGCGCCTCTCTTTTGTTCTTCGGCCGATTTTGACCACACTAGCATGGTCTCTTCTTCCTGCGCACGCACCCGATGCTCACCACTTCCTCTTCCGGGCCGTGGGGCGGGAAGAAGAGACCATGCCGATGCCGCTGACTCCAGCTGTCCTGTCGCGTTCCGCCCGGGCTGACAGCATTTTAAGCCCGGGCGGAGGAGGACAGGGGAGCAGCTGGGTCAGCGGGGGACCGGGAAGTGTGGCGACATACCTGCGTGTTCTTGGCGACACACTGGTGTGTCGTGACACACCGGTTGAGAACCACTGTGCTAGCCAACTGGATAGTGTCTGTTTGCCATCGGCAACTCCCAACCTATTCCTGTCAAAAGAAATAAAATGTTGGGTGGACTATTTATGGGCTTCTGCCTGCTCCAGGTAGAAGGCAAAGGCTCTACTGCAATGCAAACTGTGCAGTGCTCGTTTGCCTTGGTGTAAATGGGGCCTGGGAAAGAACGTTGGCAGGACAATTGACTGGTTAAGTTGGAAATCCATCACCACCATAGGCAGGAACTTAGGGTGCACAAACAAGACCACCCTGTTATGACAAAACTTGGAATAAGGTGGATAAGTCACTAAGACCTGGAGCTCACTGACCACCATCAAAAGTATGACCTTCCAGTGGCTCAAAAGGAGCTTTCATCAGCTGAGCCAGCACCATGTTGAGGTTTCAAGACACAGCGAGAGGCTTTAGGGGAGACTTCACCAGAAGTATGCCCCGTATGAAACATACAAGTATAGGCTGCATGGAGATGAGCGTACCATCTATTTTTTGGTGGTATGTGCCAACTGCACTCAGATGAACTCTGAGTTGGTTTTTAGGCCAGCTTCCAGGAGGAGCAGAAGGTAATCAAGCAGTTTTTGTGTAGGGCAGGAGAAAGGATCTAGAGCCTTTTGCTCACACCACATGTACAATCTCCTCCACTTCAGTCCATAGGACTTTCTAGTGGGAGGCTTTCAAGAAACTACCATGATTCAAGATACATACTCTGGTTGCAGGATTAACCTCTCAACATCCAGGCTGTGAGAGACAGAACCTGGAGGTTGGGATGCCGCAGCCTGCGCAGATCTTATGTGATGAAATCTGGGGAAGTCCCCAGACGAATTGGTTCCCGGAGGGACAACTCCTGAAGGAGTGGGAACCAGTCCCTCGGTCCTGTCAAAGCTTCAGGAGAGTCTTCATCAATAGAGGAATCGGAGGATATGCGTACAGAAGACCTTTGCTCCAATGGCGGGCAAAGGCGTCCGAGGCTGGTTTGCCATCCGACTTGTACAGGGAGCAGAACTGAGTCACCTTCCTATTGCAGGGGGATGCAAACAATTCCATGTCTGGGCTTCCCCAGAGACGGAAGATCCGATTCGCCATCCCCTGGTCCAGGGACCACTCGTGGAGCCTGAAGGCTCGACACAGTCTGTCCACCATCACGTTCTCCACTCCAGCTAGATACATAGCTCAAAGCACCATCCTGTAGGACAGAGCCCAGGTCCAGATCTGGACTGCTTCCTGACACAGGAGGTACGATACTGTGCCTCCCTATTTGTTGACATACCACATTGTTACTTGGTTGTCTGTCTGGATCAGGATAATTTTGTTGGACAATCGATCTCAGAAAGCCCATAGAGTGTACCTGATTGCCCAGAACTCCAGGAAGTTGATTTGATATTGTGCTTCCTGGGCGGACCACAGGCCCTGGGTGTGGAGCCCATCAACACGACCACCCCACCCCAGGTTAGATACATCCGTGGTAAGGACAATTTGGGTAAGGGGAGTTTGGAAAAATATGCCCTGCTCCAAATTCAAGAGAACCTGCCACCAGGACAAGGAGTCCTGGGGAGATTGAGTGATGAGGATGCAAGCCTAGAGGTCCTGGGTGGCCTGGTACCACTGCAACTTCAAGGTCCATTGTGCTCTGCATATGTGTAAGTGTGCCAAGGGAGTAACATGGATGTTTGCATCCATGTGACCCAACAGCCTCAACATGTGCCACACTGATACCTGCTGGCTCTGTTGAATCACCTCTGCAACGGACACAAAAGTGACCACCCTGGAGCACAGCAGAAAAGCTTTTGCCCGAGTCGTGTTTAGCAGGGCTCCTATGAAGTCCAATTGAGGTGACAGGCTGAGATGGGACTTCAGGTAGTTGATAATGAACCCTAGTAACTCCAACATCCGGATGGTCACGTGCAGGGACAGATATGCCCCTGCCTGAGAGGTGCACTTGACCAGCCAATAGTCCAGAAAGGGGAAAACATGCACTCCCAGCCTGCGGAGGTGCACCCCCACCACGGGCAAGCACTTTGTGAAGATACATGGGGCCGACAATAGCCCGAACACCACCACTCTGTACTGGAAGTTCTGTTTTCCCACCACAAATCTGAAATACTTTCTGTGACCTGGAAAGATCTCGATGTGCCTGTGCGTGTCCTTTAAATCGAGGGAACATAGCCAGTCCCCTTTTTGCAGGAGGGAAATCAGGGTGCCCAAAGAAACCATCCTGAACTTTTTTTTTTTTTTTTAGAAACTGTTACGGCGGTGGCTGCTGTGCTACCGCCTCACCACCAGGGGTCCCTCTAGGGCTGGCTTTCCTGACAGGCCCAGTCCATCTCCTATGTCCACTCTATGCTCTGGGTGTGCCCTCTTAACCCTGCCTGACAGTTGCCTCGGTGCTTCGGCATCGAGCTCACCTGGGCTCCCTGCTCTAGCCTGCCTTGCGCGGCCTTCGGGCCTATCCTTGCCTTGCGCGGCCTTCGGGCCTATCCTTGCCTTGCCTTGCCTTGCGTGGCCTTCGGGCCTATCCTTGCCTTGCCTTGCCTTGCGTGGCCTTCGGGCCTATCCTATCCTTGCCTTGCCTTGCGTGGCCTTCGGGCCTATCCTTGCCTTGCCTTGCCTTGCGTGGCCTTCGGGCCTATCCTTGCCTTGCCTTGTGCGGCCTTTTGGCCTTCTTCCGTGTGTGTGTGTGTGGCCTACGGGCCTTCTGACTTGTTTTGCCCCGTCTATGGTGTGTGGCCTACGGGCCTTCCGTGTGTGTGTGTGTGGCCTACGGGCCTTCTGACCTGCCTTGCCCCGCTATTGGTGTGTGGCCTACGGGCCTTCCGTGTGTGTGTGTGTGTGGCCTACGGGCCTTCTGACCTGCCTTGCCCTGCTTACTGTGCCCTGACCCAGCCTGGACCCAGACACTGCTGACTGCCGCCTGCCCTGACCCAGCCTGTACTTGACTCTGCCACTTGCCGCCTGCCCTGACCCAGCCTGTACTAGACACTGCCACTTGCCGCCTGCCCTGACCCAGCCTGTACCAGACACTGCCACTTGCCGCCTGCCCTGACCCAGCCTGAACCCAGACTCTGATTATTGCTGCCTGCCCTGACCCAGCCTGGTACCTGACTCTGTTTCGAGCCTCCTGTCTCTCTCCACCTGGAGCCACCCTGCTGGGTGGTGTGCACGACTCCTGTCCGGAGCCCAAGCGTAACAGTATGCCGAAGCCATCACATTTTCCAGGGGAAGAGATAAGTCTGTGTCCTGCCGGTGAGTCAACTTTTCACTAATTCAAGATGCCTCCTTCTTTACAGTTTTATACCTGCAGTTCCTGTCAAACTTTGAATTATCCTAGCTATCAGAACTGTCTAGCCTGTGAACTTGTTGGTCAGGAACACTGGTCATGCAATAACTGCAACAAGAAAAATGTCTCTGTCTATCAGGAGTGTTTGAACTGTCTGGCTCCTAAACCAGGGTGGTGGAAATGCTCCTGTCTCCCGTGTTTGTTACCTCCAGGCAAACCCTGCCCCTGTTGTTCTGCTCTAGGACCAGCTGTGCAATTAGAAAAGGCTATCAGCTCTCCTAACCAGTATTCTGTTTCTGGCTCAACTAAAACAGACATTTTTGCTGGCAGTTTGAGGGTAGAAAAACCCAGGACTTACCTGGCCAAGAAGGCTTCTGTGAGACCAGTGCTAGAGCCTCGGGAACAGGTTTCTCTACAACGGAGAGAGCTGATTAGCTCTAGCAGGGCTCAGCTTCCCACAGCTGCCAAGTGGACACTAACGAGCACCTTCCCTAGACGTCCTAGAACTGCCTGTGCCTTCTCTAAACTGCTCCTCCAGAAACAAAATCAGGAGCATCAGACTTTGGCTCGAGGTATCAAGCCCACGGCAGTACAATCTGTGTCTTCCATGCACACTACCTTTAACCATGCTACTCTGCCATCTGAACCTGCTGCACTACCCCGAGAAGAGCCTGAGTCTGCTGAACCGGCCCTGCTGCCGTCCTCGGAGGGGTCCGCACCAGCCCTGCTGACAGACTTTCTAACTCTGCCATCTGAGCCTGCCGAACCGGCCCTGCTGCCGTCTTCAGAGGGGTCCGAGCCTGCTACAACGCCCCGAGAGGGGTTCGAGCCTGCTTCATCGCCCCGAGAGGGGTCCGAGCCTGCTACAATGCCCCGAGAGGGGTCCGAGCCTGCTTCATCGCCCCGAGAGGGGTCCGAGCCTGCTACAATGCCCCGAGAGGGGTCCGAGCCTGCTTCATCGCCCCGAGAGGGGTCCGAGCCTGCTTCATCGCCCCGAGAGGGGTCCGAGCCTGCTACAACGCCCCGAGAGGGGTCCGAGCCTGCTACAATGCCCCGAGAGGGGTCCGAGCCTGCTTCATCGCCCCGAGAGGGGTCCGAGCCTGCTTCATCGCCCCGAGAGGGGTCCGAGCCTGCTACAACGCCCCGAGAGGGGTTCGAGCCTGCTTCATCGCCCCGAGAGGGGTCCGAGCCTGCTACAACGCCCCGAGAGGGGTCCGAAGCCTGCTACAATGCCCCGAGAGGGGTCCGAGCCTGCTTCATCGCCCCGAGAGGGGTCCGAGCCTGCTACAATGCCCCGAGAGGGGTCCGAGCCTGCTACAATGCCCCGAGAGGGGTCCGAGCCTGCTTCATCGCCCCGAGAGGGGTCCGAGCCTGCTACAACGCCCCGAGAGGGGTCCGAGCCTGCTACAACGCCCCGAGAGGGGTCCGAGCCTGCTACAACGCCCCGAGAGGGGTCCGAGCCTGCTTCATCGCCCCGAGAGGGGTTCGAGCCTGCTTCATCGCCCCGAGAGGGGTCCGAGCCTGCTACAATGCCCCGAGAGGGGTCCGAGCCTGCTTCATCGCCCCGAGAGGGGTCCGAGCCTGCTACAATTGCCCGAGTAGGATCCGAGCCTGCTGTACTGGCCCAGCTGCCGCCCCTGGAGGGGCCTGTACCGGTCTTAATGCCGACCTTGGAAGGGTCCGGACCGGTCCTACTATCGCCTCAAGAAGGGTTACGGACTATTTCTCTGCCCCAGGTGGGGTTTGTGTTCCCCTTGTCACCCCAGGAGGGGTTATGGAAATCTGCACCGCCTCTGCTACCCCAGGAGGGGTCTAACCCTGCCGCCTTGTCCCAGGAGGGGTTATGGACTGCCTTATTGCCTCGGAAAGGAGTTGAACCTGCCGCATCACCCCCGGAGTGGTCTCCCGTTATTCTTGATTACCTCCTGCACAGATGGGATCCAGGAGGAGGGGGAGGCCTTGAGGGGGGGGGTACTGTTACGGCGGTGGCTGCTGTGCTACCGCCTCACCACCAGGGGTCCCTCTAGGGCTGGCTTTCCTGACAGGCCCAGTCCATCTCCTATGTCCACTCTATGCTCTGGGTGTGCCCTCTTAACCCTGCCTGACAGTTGCCTCGGTGCTTCGGCATCGAGCTCACCTGGGCTCCCTGCTCTAGCCTGCCTTGCGCGGCCTTCGGGCCTATCCTTGCCTTGCCTTGCGCGGCCTTCGGGCCTATCCTTGCCTTGCCTTGCCTTGCCTTGCGTGGCCTTCGGGCCTATCCTTGCCTTGCCTTGCCTTGCCTTGCCTTGCGTGGCCTTCGGGCCTATCCTTGCCTTGCCTTGCCTTGCGTGGCCTTCGGGCCTATCCAATCCTTGCCTTGCCTTGCGTGGCCTTCGGGCCTATCCTTGCCTTGCCTTGCCTTGCGTGGCCTTCGGGCCTATCCTTGCCTTGCCTTGTGCGGCCTTTTGGCCTTCTTCCGTGTGTGTGTGTGTGGCCTACGGGCCTTCTGACTTGTTTTGCCCCGTCTATGGTGTGTGGCCTACGGGCCTTCCGTGTGTGTGTGTGTGGCCTACGGGCCTTCTGACCTGCCTTGCCCCGCTATTGGTGTGTGGCCTACGGGCCTTCCGTGTGTGTGTGTGTGTGGCCTACGGGCCTTCTGACCTGCCTTGCCCTGCTTACTGTGCCCTGACCCAGCCTGGACCCAGACACTGCTGACTGCCGCCTGCCCTGACCCAGCCTGTACTTGACTCTGCCACTTGCCGCCTGCCCTGACCCAGCCTGTACTAGACACTGCCACTTGCCGCCTGCCCTGACCCAGCCTGTACCAGACACTGCCACTTGCCGCCTGCCCTGACCCAGCCTGAACCCAGACTCTGATTATTGCTGCCTGCCCTGACCCAGCCTGGTACCTGACTCTGTTTCGAGCCTCCTGTCTCTCTCCACCTGGAGCCACCCTGCTGGGTGGTGTGCACGACTCCTGTCCGGAGCCCAAGCGTAACAGAAACGTATTCAAAGCCCTCAGGTCTAGGGTGGAACTGAGTCCCCCTGTTCTCTTTGGAATCAGGAAGTACCGGGAATAGAATCCCTGCCCCCTTTGCTTTCGTGGGACAGGCTCGACCACCCTAGCCTTTAAGAGGGCGGAGAGCTCCCTCTTGGTGCACTAATGGCCCCCAAAATGGGCACAGAGGATAATATGGCGGGGTACCCAATATGTTCCATCAGTACCCTTGACGGACAATGGGCAGAACCCACTGGACAGAGGTTACACTGGGCCACCAATTTGCAAAGAACCGAGACCTACCCCCAACCGGAGGGTCCAGCATCTCGGGTATAGGTGGCTGGCTTATACTCCATACATCCCGGGATTTGGTTGGGGCTTGAGAGCTCGCTGCTGCCTGGGATGGCCGCGAGAACTCACACTCTGTGACCGGGAGTGAGGGGCCAGAGAATAGTACTTCCTCTGGCAATAGAAAGACCTCTTCCAACTCTGCCTTGTAGACCTCCTGGCTAAGGAGGGCGGATCCGAAGTGCTGGCGGAGAGATGCTGGAGGGTCTCATGATGATCCCGTAACTGGCCCATTGTGATACTCACCTTATCTCCGAAGAGATTCTCTCCTGTACATGGCAGGTCAGTGAGTCTTTCCTGTACCTCCAGGTGGAGATCAGAGGCCTGCAGCCATGCTATTCTGCAGGCACCGATTCCCACTGCAGAGACTTGCTGCTGGCTAAAAAACATCATAAGTAGAGCACAGATCGTGTTTTCCACACTCTAGGCCCTGACGCACTAGTGACAGAAAGGTATCTTGCTGCTGTTGCGGCAGCCGCTCAGCCACCTCCTACACCTGCTTCCAGAGGTTGCGAGAGTATTGGCTCATATAGAGCTGGTAGGAGGCAATGTGGGCAATGAGCATCGCCCCATGTAACACCTTACTCCCAAAAGTGTCCAGTGCCCTGTGAACCTTCCCCAGGGGCGCCGAAGCATGGGTCCGAGAGCGCTTGGCCCTCTTGAGAGCGGATTCAACAACTATCGATTAGTGTGCCAGCTGACACTTTCCGAATCTGGTAGCCTGTTGGACAAGGTAAACCCTGTTTGCCTTCCTGTTCACAGAAAGAAACATGAAGGGGTGCTACCAAATCCTAAACAGCAACTCCTTAAAGGTCTTGTGTACCGGAACCACTACAATCTTTTATGAGCCTCCACAAATTGGAGAATCTCCAGCATCTTGTGCCTGGCGACTTCCTTCATCATCAACCAAAAAGGGATGGCCCCCTCATCGCCCTTACAAAACCTGCAAAGGTCAGGTCCTCAATTAGAGACCTCCTTCGTTCTTCCAAAGGAGACGGTTCTGAGGGGAGGCACTCCGTCCTCTCAGGAGGATTCTGCAGTATCCTCCTCCCAGGGGTCATATGGGGCTTCATCCCTTCTGTAATCTACAGGGGACTGGGATCTGGGTGCTCGGCCTTCGCCCAGGAGCCTAGGCACCAGTACCGCCCCAGCAAAGTATGACGAGAGGATTGTACACCGCGGTGTCAGCGCCGGTCTTGATGGAGCTTCTTCCTCGGAAGAACTGGCAACAAGCACCGCATCAGACAGGGAGAGCATCGGTGCCCAGCCGGGCAGCGATGGCCCACTGGGAAGCGGCACCAGCTCGGTCAGTAATACCCCAATGAACACACTGAGACTCTCCAGTAGCGGTTCCAAAAGGGGAGAGCGGGCACCGGTGCCATCGATACCACCGGCTCAATGCCCCACATGCCTGATCGTCCTCTAGCTGGACTCTGCGTTCAAACTCCTCCTCAAAAGCTGCTGATGCCAAAACAGACTGGGAGGCAGGAGGGGTGGCCAGCTCCTCCTCGGAGCCCAAAGGTTGGTCGGCGACTGACACCAGAACTGGTGGACACTATCGCGGAGCCCCAGCATCGATGGAGGATAGGTACTCCTCACTGCCGGGTTGCTTTGGGGGCATCATAGCTTGGGTCAGCGCCATTGCCGGCACTGACCCGAGCCCAGCACCGTGTATCGAAGAAGACCGGTGCCGATGCTTCCTCTGCTTCCCTCGATGTTTGGCCCAGTTTTTCCCCAGTGTCAAGGGCAAAGACAACGAACCTGATGTCCTTGACCTGGAAGAAACCAACAGAGGTCAGTCTCTGGCGCCCCTACTTACCGGCGGCATTCACGGAGCGGACAGCCCTGCTAATGTCGATGGCTCGATGTCCATCGGTGTGGATATTCGGTCCTTCGGCGTTGATAGCACCGATGCCGATGGCTCGAACTTTCTTGCCCCAAAGAGCTTCTCCATCTTGTCGAGGCAAGGGCAACGTCCCTTAGGGGTCCATTTGGTTGCACAGGCGGCACCCCTAGATGTCGTGCGATACCCCCTGGCAGAGGATGCATACATCATGCAGGTCCGTAATGCACATAGTCCTCAGGCACAGAGGGTACTGACGAAAACACGATGAAGCCATGATGACACAAAAAAAAGGGGGCGAAAACGACAATGGACGCAGCAGGCAACAGATGCCAGTGGTCACTGCGAATAAACAGAAATTGGACTGTTTAAATAGTCAGTCAGTAAGGCTGTTAGTAAGCAGTAGTTAGTGTGTTTATTTTTAATAGTCTGAAAGGCAGCTAATAAGCAGAAGTTAGAGTGTTTGTATATTAAAAACAAAAAAAAAGTAGACAGAAGCTAGAAATAAGCTTAGAGCAGTGTATACCTAAAGAAAAAAGGTTGAAAAGTTCAATTCAGTTACTCACCTTGGAAAGGTGTTAAGGTAGTATGATACGAATTCCGTGAATGCCGGTATAGAAAAACTCAAATAAATAAATAAATAAAATAAATGATTTGGTTTGATTAGGTACCAACATTTGTTAATCAAGAGAGCAGTGAGTCACTCTGGCTGAATACTGAAGTTAGATTGTTTCTTTTTCCCTACCCTCCCACCCCTAGCTCATCCTTTAATTTATAGGCAGGTGCAAAAGATGGAGGGTCCCTCATTGTCAAGCTGGAAGTCGTCTATTATTAATCTGCTGACAATAGAAACTTTAAACTCGGGACACTTGACGATACGGACTAGAAGAACCCTTCATGCAATCTGGATGCCGTTTATTCTCACTTTGCCACAGGAAACAAAAAGTCTATTTCTCAACCGTATGGACATTTGAATTGTAGAATTCATGGTGGTTTTTCTTGGCCTAGCTTGATATTTTAGTTTTTATTAGATGGCCTTTTTTATGTTAATTTTGTTGTTATAATTTTTTTTTTTTTTAGGAGCCTCTTCGGTGCAAGGGGAAGATGGGGTGTGGGAGGGCATGGGGGAACTCTAAATGTGTATAGGGCTTACAATCATATGGTATGTAAAAGTTCACATTGTGTATTATATGCCATTCTATATGTTTGTTTCTGTTTAAAAATAAAAACAGATTTGTCAATAAAAAAAAAAAACCACCTTATTGAGAGTTTGATCATTCTCCTGTAGGCCACTACCAGACATATAGTGAATTCACTACTATATTTAAAGGACATTAATTAGACATATTCCTATTCCCATAGCAACCTAAAACTTAAGTAGGAACTTAACAAATTTCAGATGAAGGCAGCAGTCCAGCAGCAAGAGGGGGGCTTCTCAGTCTTTTGCATTGAGTGTCACATGTATGATTTTTTACCTGCTGGTGAGAAATTGTACATGTGCATACAATGCAAAGAGCTCCTGGCTCTCAGAGAACGAGTCCGATCTCTGGAGGCTAGAGTGGCAAACCTGGAGGAGCTGAGGCAGACAGAGAGATATATAGATGAGACCTTCAGGGACATAGTAGCCATGACCAAACTTCATACTGGCAGTCCTGGTGCTGCCTTGGAGGTAGAAGGTCTCATGATTGGAGAGCATCAACCTGGTGCAGCAGGAAAGGATCCAGTAGCAAGGACCTGATCTCCAGAAGATGCATTGTCCTTTCGCACCGAGGTTATCACCCCAAGGCCTACTGCCCAGGAGGGAAGGGTTAGGTCGGCCATCAAGGTTGGTGATTCAATTATTAGGAATGTAGACAGCCGGGTGGCTGGTGGGCATGAGGATTGCCTGGTAACATGCCTACCTGGTGTGAACGTGGAGGACCTCACACGTCACCTAGATAGGATTTTAGACAGTGCTGGGGAGGAGCTGGCTGTCATGGTACATGTGGGCACCAATGACATAGGAAAATGTGGGAGGGAGGTTCTGGAAGCCAAATGTAGGCTCTTAGGTAGAAAGCTTAAATCCAGAACCTCAAGAGTAGCATTCTCTGAAATGTTCCCTGTTCCACACGCAGGTCCCTAGAGGTAGGCAGAGATCCGGAGTCTCAATGCATGGATGAGACGATGGTGCAAGTAAGAAGGATTCAGTTTTGTAAGGAACTGGGGAACCTTTTGGGGAAGGGGGGAGTCTCTTCCGAAAGGATGGACTCCACCTTAACCAGGGTGGAACCAGACTACTAGCGCTAACCTTTAAAAAGGAGATAGAGCAGCTTTTAAACTAGAACAATGGGGAAAGCCGACAGTCGGTCAGCAGCGCATGGTTCGGAGGGATGTATCTTCAAAGGATATTAATGATTAGAATTAGGGTATCCAGACAGTTGTTGCATCCGTCGGTGGCAGACGGCTGCGACCGCTCTGCCTTACCTCTTTTCTACACTTTTCCTCCTCCTTGGGTAAGATGGCTGCCTCCGGTTCCGAGGGCTGAAACCCTCGGCGTCTCCAAACTCACCACGGGCGTTCCAGTCCATCATGCTCCATCCCATGGCCTCCTAGGGCATGCGTGCACACATTGCCTACACTCAAATACACATCATGGCAGGAACAATGGGGGCGTCCCCACCGCATGATGTCAATACCTCCAGGTATTTAAGCCTCCACTACGCTACCATCTTTGAGTTAGCAAGGACTTCGATTCAAGCTTCTCTGACCGCTCTAAGCTGCTTGCTTAGATGCCTCGCTACCCGTCCGGGGATCTTGGTCCTAACAAAGCTCTAGACACCCACTCCTCTGGGGTCTCTAGCTTCCAGCTACCCTTCGGGGTTTCTTCTAAGACAACCACTCCTCTTTTCTACTTTCAGGATTGGACTATCAGGTACTCGCTCTTCGAGGGCCTACCGGTCCCACCATCTTCATCACCAGGAAGAAGCCTCCACGTCGCTCCTGTGAATACCTCTACGATCCAGTGCTCCAATTCCACCCACCAGGTTTGGCGTTGCCCGCACCGCGGGTTGCTAGCTATCTAGGACATCTGGGTGAGACTTCTAATTCAGAGACTGTTGAATGTATAGGCACCTTGCAGACATCAGTGCCTTACCTTCCTGCATCTATCTACAGCACAACAATAAAGCTTTCCATCTCCAGTGTCTGCTCTCTGAGATCAGCCTATCGCGGTGGTTCCCCACGTGGCCCCTCCCCATGGAAGGAGTCATCTCCACAGCGACCAAGGGTCCACAATGCCCCAAACACAACAACAGTGAGGTTCCAATAATAAGAAAAGTAGTCCAAGTGCCTGTAAATAAAAACTGACCTGAGCTAAAAAATTCTAACTTATCCCTATCAATTAAAAAGCAGAATGAAAATACAAACAAAAAACAAACTTTGAAATGTTTGTATGCTAATGTCAGAAGTCTAAGAAGTAAGATGGGAGAATTAGAATGTATAGCAGTGAATGATGACATAGACATAATTGGCATCTCAGAGACATAGTGGAAGGAGGACAACCAATGGGACAGTGCTATAACGGGGGTACAAATTATATCACAATGACAGAGAGGAGCACCCGGGAGGCGGTGTAGCACTTTATGTCCAGGATGGCATAGAGTTCAACAGGATAAACATCCTGCATGAGACTAAATGCAGAATCGAATCTTTATGGGTAGAAATCCCTTGTGTGTCGGGGAAGACTATAGTGATAGGAGTATACTACTGTCCACCTGGTCAAGATGGTGAGATGGACAGTGAAATGCTAAGAGAAATTAGGGACGCTAACCAAATTGGTAGTGTGGTAATAATGGGAGATTTGAATTACCCCAATATTGACTGGGTAAATGAATCATCGGTACATACTAGAGAGATAAAGTTCCTGGATGGAATAAATGACAGTTTTATGGAGCAATTGGTTCAGGAACCGACAAGAGAGGGAGCAATTTTAGACCTAATTCTCAGTGGAGCACAAGATTTGGTGAGAGGTAACGGTGGTGAGGCCGCTTGCATAGTGATCATAACATGATCAATTTGAATCAATGACTGCAAGGGGGACAGTAAGCAAATCCATGGCTCTCGTGCTAAACTTTCAAAAGGGAAACTTTGATAAAATTAGAAAAATAGTTTGAAAAAAACTGAAAGGAACAGCTACAAAGGTGAAAAGTGTGCAAAAGGCATGGTCATTGTTTAAAAAATTCAATCCTAGAAGCAAAGTCCAGATGTATTCCACACATTAAGAAAGGTGGAAAGAAGGCAAAACGATTACTGTCACGGTTAAAAGAAGCTTTTTTAGCCAAAAGATCTTCATTCAAAAATTGGAAGAGGGATCCAACAGAAGAAAATAGGATAATGCATGAGCATTGGCAAGTTCAATGTAAGACATTGATAACAGGCTAAGAGAGAATTTGAAAAGAAGTTGGCCATAGAGGCAAAATCTCATATTAAAAACTTTTTAAAAATATATCCGAAGCAGAAAGACTGTGAGAGAGTCAATTGGACCGTTAGATAATTGAAGGGTTAAAGGGGCACTTAGAGAGGATAAAGCCATCGCGGAAAGATTAAATAATTTCTTTGCTTCGGTGTTTATTGAAGAGGATGTTGGCGAGGTACCCGTACCGGAGAAGGTTTTCATGGGTAATGATTCAGATGAACTGAACCAAATCACGGTGAACCTAGAAAATGTGGTAGGCCTGATTGACAAACTGAAGAGTAGTAAATCACCTGGACTGGATAAGTATACACACCAGGGTTCTGAAGGAACTCAAAAATGAAATTTCAGACCTATTAGTAAAAATTTGTAACCTATCTTTAAAATCATCCATTGTACCTGAAGACTGGAGGGTTGCTAATGCAACCCCAATATTTCAAAAGGGCTCCAGTGGCGATCCGGGAAACTACATACCAGTTAGCCTGACTTCAGTGCCAGGAAAAATAGTGGAAAGTATTCTAAATATCAAAATCACAGATCATATAGAAAGATATGGTTTAATGGAACAAAGTCAGCATGGCTTTACCCAAGGCAAGTCTTGCCCCACAAATCTGCTTCACTTTTTTGAAGGAGTTAATAAACATGTAGATAAAGGTGAACCGGTAGATGTAGTGTATTTGGATTTTCAGAAGGCGTTTCACAAAGTTCCTCATGGGAATCTTGTAGGAAAAGTAAAAAGTCATGGGATAGGTGGCGATGTCCTTTCGTGGATTACAAACTGGCTAAAAGACAGGAAACAGAGAGTAGGATTAAATGGACAATTTTCTCAGTGGAAGGGAGTGGGCAGTGGAATGCCTCAGGGATCTGTATTGGGACCTGTACTTTTCAATATATTTATAAATGATCTGGAAAGAAATACGACAAGTGAGGTAATCAAATTTGCAGATGATACAAAATTGCTCAGAGTAGATAAATCACAAGCAGATTGTGATAAATTGCAGGAAGACCTTGTTAGGCTGGAAAATTGGGCATCGAAATAGCACATTAAATTTAATGTGGATAAGTGCAAGGTGATGCATATAGGGAAAAATAACCCATGCTATAGTTACATATTGTTAGGTTCCATATTTTGAGCTAGCACCCAAGAAAGAGATCTAGGCGTCATAGTGGATAACACATTGAAATCATCGGTTCAATGTGCTGCGGCAGTCAAAAAAGCAAACAGAATGTTGGGAATTATTAGAAAGCGAATGGTTAATAAAATGGAAAATGTCATAATGCCTCTGTATCGCTCCATGGTGAGACCGCACCTTGAATACTGCTTACAATTCTGGTCGCCGCATCTCAAAAAAGATACAGTTGCGATGGAGAAGGTACAGAGAAGGGCAACCAAAATGATAAAGGGAATGGAACAGCTCCCCTATGAGGAAAGACTTAAAGAGGTTAGGACTTTTCAGCTTGGAGAAGAGACGGCTGAGGGGGGATATGATAGAGGTGTTTAAAATCATGAGAGGTCTAGAACAAGTAAATGTGAATCGGTTATTTACTCTTTCGAATAATAGAAAGACTAGGGGGCACTCCATAAAGTTAGCATGTGGCACATTTAAAACTAATCGGAGAAAGTTCTTTTTCACTCAACGCACAATTAAACTCTGGAATTTGTTGCCAGAGGATGTGGTTAGTAGGGATGTGAATCGTTTTTTGACGATTTAAAACAATCGTCAAATATATTTTAAATCGTCAAAAATCGTTAAGAGTCGCGATACAATAGAAATTCCCCCGATTTATCATGAAAAATCATAAATCAGGGGAGGGCGGGGAAAACCGGCACACCAAAAAAAACCCTAAACCCACCCCGACCCTATAAAACGAATCCCTTACCTTCCCCCACCCTCCCTGAACCCCCCCAAAACTTTTTACGAGTACCTGGTGGTCCAGTGGGGGCACGGGGACCGATCTCCCGCTCTCGGTCCATCGGCGCCATTTTGGCTGCCACTCAAAAATGGCGCCGATGGCCCGATAAAAAAAAAACCCACCCGACCCTTTAAAAACGACCCCTTAGCTTACCCCACCCTCCCAATCCCCCCAAAACATACCTGGTGTTCTAGTGGTGGTCCCGGGAGCGATCTCCCATTCTCAGGCCGTCGGCTGCCACTCATAAAGATGGCGCCGATGGCCCTTTGCCCTTACCATATGACAGGGTATCCGTGCCATTGGCCGGCCCCTGTCACATGATAGGAGCACTGGCTAGCCAGCGCCATCTTTAAAGATGGCCACCGACATCGTAAAGATGGCTGCCGCCGTCTTTAAAGATGGCCGCCGCCATCTTTAAAGATGGCCCCGGCCATCCAGTGCTCCTACCATGTGACAGGAGCCGGCCAATGGCACGGATACCCTGTCATATGGTAAGGGCAAAGGGCAAAGGGCCATCGGCGCCATCTTTATGAGTGGCAGCCGACGGCCTGAGAACGGGAGATCGCTCCCGGGACCACCACAAGATCACCAGGTATGTTTTGGGGGGCTCGGGAGGGTGGGGGAAGCTAAGGGGTCGTTTTTAAAGGGTCGGGTGGGGTTTTTTTTTATCAGGCCATCGGCGCCATTTTTGAGTGGCAGCCAAAATAGCGCTGATGGCCCGAGAGCCTCACTACAAAAAAAATAACGATGTGAATCGGAACCAATTCCGATTCACATCACCCACATCACCCACGATCAGATTTTTTCCCCCCCTCTAGCCGAACCTGATCGTTAAGACGATCGGGCACACGATTCACATCTCTAGTGGTTTTTGCAGTTAGTGTAGCTGTGTTTAAAAAAGGACTGGATAAGTTCTTGGAGGAGAAGTCTATTAATTAAGTTGACTTAGAAAATAGCCACTGCTATTACTAGCAACAGTAGCATGGGATAGACTTAGTTTTTGGGTACTTGCCAGGTTCTTATGGCCTGGATTGGCCACTGTTGGAAACAGGATGCTGGGCTTGATGGACCCTTGGTCTGACCCAGTATGGCATGTTCTTATGTTCTTACTGAGGCACAGCCGCCATGGGGATGGATCAAAAAAAATTTACCAAACCAACGAAAAACCTAAGAGACAGGGGAATAGAGAGAGACCCAAATGCAAGGAAAAAAAACCTTAAGATGATCGATGGAAAGCTTTCCAAATACTTTTGTTGAACAAAAGAAACACGAGCTCAGTAACCGCAACCCAAATGCGGAAAAAAAGACTCTGAAGAGGGACCCCGTGTGGACACATTGTATAAGGCATGCTGGACATGCCCAGTATGCCAGTCAAAGTTCTAGAAACTTTGACATAAGTTTTTCTTGCCGGGCTCCATATTTGATATCAGTCATCAAAGAAGATGCAGGAGAATTGAAAGGTCCAAACTTAAAGATTGTGCAATCAGCTTGATACAAATGGCAGAAGATGAAATCCGACAGTGAGGAGAAAAGACACAACACAGACTCCCCTGACGAAGAAAAGTTTGTTTTTCGAAACATGGTCATGTTGGCAATGTCCCAAACAGATAAGTTTGTTTGGGACATTTAAAGTTAATAAGAATTCTAAGAGGCGTATAGCTGGATTGTGAGAAAGCTAAGCATTCCCTAGGCGTTTTTATTTTAATATATTCAAGTGGCACGCTCAGCTGATTTAAGTGAGATTTAAAGCACAGAATAATTTGCAGTAGCGCTTACGCGAATCCATTTAGGTTGGAGCATAAAACAGAGACACTTTGAAAGCGCTTTCGGGACATCTAAAGTAAATAAGGAATTCAAGCGGTGTGTACAGCCGACATTGAAAGTGTGTAAGAAGTCGAAACAGTGCTGAGCGCTAAGCCAGTTAGATTGGTGTTAAACGCACAAAGAGTTTTAAAAAAATATCATTGTTTTTACATAAAAATTCATTAGCAAAAAAACCCAAAAAATATTTAATAAAATTTACAATTGAGAGTGGGAGGGAGGTAGGTTCATGAATACAATCGAAAAATAGCTATAGCAAGGCCGTGGAGGCACGCAACAGATAAACGTATGAAACCTCTCTCATCCCATATTAAAAATGTATTTTACTAATAGTGGGTGGGGTATAATATACCACCATTCATCCCACCATTTACAACAGGGATGGCAGTTCTGCAGGCCCCTGCTGAAACCAGTGCACATCCTATAGCAATTTATGCTTATACATAACCCTGCCTTCCCTGAGAACTCCCTGAGGGGACTTCCATTCTGTTAGTACTATCTGTCTCAGAGCTTCCAGTAAAGGAAAGGTCACTGACTGCTTCCTTATTCCATGTAGGATGGGGTCACCATCCATCATGTCATCTGCTTTGGTGCTTGAGATTTTCAAGGCCACCTGGACACTGATGATGAGGACTGCAAGATTTGCCTTTTGAAACAGCCTCACTATTGTGTGCTACTCCTTCTCCTGCCAGCTTGGGAGCAAACTTGGTCCTAAATTCATCAGCCAACCATCCTTCTTCCTTGGAATTCAGGATGAAAGTTACAGAGGGGGAGACTTGCAATATCAGCATTTGTGTATGTGCCTAGCTTGTGCCATCCAAAGACCCAAGGTCTATAGATTTGAAATTTACCCCAAGACCAGACTTCTGCATAGTAGAGAAGTCCTAGTGCACATTAGTAAAAGATTTGGGGAAAACCCATCTAGTGAGCCCCTACCGGGCCTTTAGCAGGATCTGGCCCAAGGCCTTGTTTTGGGCCCATAATCCTGTTCCCTGGGCCTTCCTCAGAGCCCCCTTACAGTAGGCAGGCCACTGGACTGGATGACTTGGAGGCAGCCCCTCCTCCTCCCTTAGATTAAGGGGAGCATTATCCACTAATGACTCAACCTCCTCTCAAGGATTATCATCCCCTCAAGAGGGATTCCCACTGATCCCTTTCAGGGACGCTAGGGCTAAGAGATCCCAGGCCAGATAGGAGGAGCCAGCCACACTGGCAAACGTCTTGACCCTGCAGGAACACCTACAGCCTTAAGAACATAAGAAACTTCCATACTGGGTCATACCAAGGGACCATCAAGCCCAGCATCCTGTTTCTAACATTGGCCAATCCAGACTACAAGTACCTGGCAACTACCCAAACACTAAGCAGATCCCATGCTATTGATGCCAGTAATAGCAGTAGCTATTCTCTAAGTCAACTTGATTAATAGCAGTTAATGGACTTCTCCTCCAAGAACTTATCCAAACATTTTTTAAACCGAGCTACACTAAGGGGCGGATTTTAAAAGCCCTGCTCGCGTAAATCCGCCCGGATTTACGTGAGCAGGGCCTTGCGCACCGGCGCACCTATTTTCCATAGGCCTGCCGGCGCGCACAGAGCCCCGGGATCGTGTAAGTCCCGGGGTTTTTCGAGGGGGGCGTGTCGGGGGCAGGAGCCGATCGGCGCGGTGTTTCGGGGGCGGGCCCGGGGGCGTGGTTTCGGCCCGGGGCGGTCCGTACAGCAAAATGGCGCCGGCCGTACGGCAACACGATTCGAGTGCAGGAGGTCGTTCCCGGACCCCCGCTGGACTTTTGGCAAGTCTTGTGGGGGTCAGGAGGCCCCCCCAAGCTGGCCAAAAGTCCCTGGGGGTCCGGGAGCAATCTCCTACGCTCGTGACGTCGGGGAACAGGAACCAAAATGGCGCCGGCGCTACCTTTGCCCTGTCATATGACAGGATACAACAATCCTGGCAATCTACTCATATATCACAAGCCAATTAATATTCAATAAATATATAGTGACATATATCCAATTTTAAATCTTTATTGGTGAAAATCTCATAAAACACATCCCAAAATTATGTTTCCATATTACCCCAGACAATAAACATTTAAAAATATCTCATCATACCCATACACATCACATTCACTCTTTATACCACTCACACATATCTTACTATTTCTAATTCATAAAAACTTTGATAATTTAAGTCAAACATAAATGTAAACCTTTTCAAATAACATTATCAGTTTTAGATACAATCTATTTATAAGCAGAAAGAGTTCTATTGCATAAGAGATTTCCTTCGTTACAAGAACGCCAATCCTTTCAATTCTTCTTCATCTTCTCAACATGTTTCGCCTTCCCTCAGGCTTCTTCAGGAGAACTTCTGAGGAATCTCCTACTGCTCATGTATCCTCAACATCTATCCAAAGGGTTTTTCATCTATAACATTTCACAAATTTAATTAATACCTTCAAATAACATTTTTTATTTCTACTTGTTAAATCTTTATCACGAGCTATTTTACCTGAACGTCCCAAAAACCTTTTCTCAGACTTACAGCCAGGCACATCCCCGACTCGTTTCCTAGTGTCTTACTTATTCAAATTTATAGAACACTTCGTCTCACATCATATAAACCTAAAATGAAGTGAATCAGGATAACTTAAAGAAATTTTTGCTTCTCTTAAAAAATTTCAGCATACGCGATAAAGAGGAAACCTTACCTTTTCAATCCTTGACAAAAACTCCACCACCATAGCTCAAAGAAACGCCGCCATCGAGTGAATCAACGGAAGTATACCTTACGTCTTCTCCCCGTCCTTTTAAATCTCTCAACACCAATCAAAAGGACTTGCTCAACTAATCTCCACCCCTTTTTTTGCCTACCATATTCAATCAAAACACTGTTTTACTAAACACCTCAACCCGAGCCAACTCTTAGAATTCAAAAACATGCTACCCAATCTATTTTATCATTGAGTCCTTTGGGCCACAGAGTTCCCAATGTGAAAATCCATCGCTGCTCCATTCGCAGCAATGTTTTATTCACATTTCCTCCACGTCTGTTGTGTACCTTTTGTAACACAAAAAAACGAAGTTCTTCCACTGTGTGCTTATATTCACGCCAGTGTTTTACAAGAGGAGCCGTTTCTACCTCATTCCGGATTCTGCTACAATGTTCTAATATTCGAATTTTAATCATTCTCGATGTTTTCCCCACATACAAAAGCCCACATGGGCATTGCACAATATACACTACCGAGCATGTTTGACATGTTGTTATATTCCTCAAAAAGAATTTTTTCCCAGAGACTGGATGGATAGAAAATTTAACTGATAAACAAAGTTTACCCACACTACATTTGGTTCAGGGGTAATGTCCACCAATACCTTCATCTTGTTGCTCCTTATCACCGAGTGTACCAGAATGTCCCTAAGATTCCTAGATCTTCTAAATGAAAACATTGGGGGATCCCTTTTGATCCCCCAAAGCAAGTCCTTTTGATTGGTGTTGAGAGATTTAAAAGGACGGGAGAAGACGTAAGGTATACTTCAGTTGATTCACTCGATGGCGGCGTTTCTTTGAGCTATGGTGGTGGAGTTTTTGTCAAGGATTGAAAAGGTAAGGTTTCCTCTTTATCGCGTATGCTGAAATTTTTTAAGAGAAGCAAAAATTTCTTTAAGTTATCCTGATTCACTTCATTTTAGGTTTATATGATGTGAGACGAAGTGTTCTATAAATTTGAATAAGTAAGACACTAGGAAACAAGAGTCGGGGATGTGCCTGGCTGTACGTCTGAGAAAAGGTTTTTGGGACGTTCAGGTAAAATAGCTCGTGATAAAGATTTAACAAGTAGAAATAAAAAATGTTATTTGAAGGTATTAATTAAATTTGTGAAATGTTATAGATGAAAAACCCTTTGGATAGATGTTGAGGATACATGAGCAGTAGGAGATTCCTCAGAAGTTCTCCTGAAGAAGCCTGAGGGAAGGCGAAACATGTTGAGAAGATGAAGAAGAATTGAAAGGATTGGCGTTCTTGTAACGAAGGAAATCTCTTATGCAATAGAACTCTTTCTGCTTATAAATAGATTGTATCTAAAACTGATAATGTTATTTGAAAAGGTTTACATTTATGTTTGACTTAAATTATCAAAGTTTTTATGAATTAGAAATAGTAAGATATGTGTGAGTGGTATAAAGAGTGAATGTGATGTGTATGGGTATGATGAGATATTTTTAAATGTTTATTGTCTGGGGTAATATGGAAACATAATTTTGGGATGTGTTTTATGAGATTTTCACCAATAAAGATTTAAAATTGGATATATGTCACTATATATTTATTGAATATTAATTGGCTTGTGATATATGAGTAGATTGCCAGGATTGTTGTATCCTGTCATATGACAGGGCAAAGGTAGCACCGGCGCCATTTTCTATCAACGCGCCCGACGCCCGAGAGTGGAAGATCACAACGGGACCCCCCCACTGGACCCCAGGTAATTTAAGACATTTTGGGGGGGTTCGGGAGGGTGGGGGATTTATTTTAAAGGGTCGGGGTGGGTTTTAGGGATGTTTTAGTGTGCCGGTTTTCCCGCCCTCCCCCGATTTACACGATATTTAAAAACACAAAACCGCGACGATCCGATTCCCTCTCCCCCAGCCAAAATCGATCGATCGTTAAGACGATCAATCACACGATACACATCTCTATTAATTGTACATTGAGTAAAAAAGAATTTTCTCCAATTAGTTTTAAATGTGCTGCATGCTAAGTCCATGGAGTGGCCCCTAGTCCTTCTATTATTCGAAAGAATAAATAAAAGATTCACATTTACCCGTTCTAGACCTCTCGTGATTTTAAAGACCTCCATCATATCCCCCCTCAGCCGTATCTTCTCCAAACTGAACAGCCCAAACCTCTTTGGCCTTTCCTCATAGGGGCCCTGGTCCATCCCTTTATCATTTTGGTTGCCCTTCTCTGTACCTTCTCCACTGCAACTACATCTTATTTGAGAAGTGGTGACTAGAAGTGTACACAAGGTATAGTCTCACCATGGAGAAATATAGAGGCATTATGACATTTTCTATTTTATTCACCATTCCCTTCCTAATAATTCCTAACATTCTGTTTGCTTTTTTGACTGCCACAGTACAATGAGCCGACGATTTCAATTTATTATTCACTATGACACCTAGATCTTTTTCCTGCGTGGTAGCTCCTTATATGGAACCTAATATTGTGTAACTAGAGCATAGGTTATTTTTCCCTATATGCATCACCTTAAATGTCCACATTAAATTTCATTTGCCATTTAAATGCCCAATCTTCGAGTCTAGCAAGGTCCTCCTGCAATTTATCACAATCCGCTTGTGATTACTCTGAATGATTTTGCAACATATGTTACTATGATTATCTCACTCGTATTCCTTTCTAGATCATTTATAAATATATTGAAAAGCACTGGTCCAAGTATAGATCCCTGAGGCACCTCCACTGTTTACACTTTTCCACTTAGAAAATTGACTAATCCTACTCTCTGTTTCCAGTCTTTTAATCACTTTGTAATCCAAGAAAGCAAAATTGCTTACTTTGTAATAGGTGTTATCCCAGGACAGCAGGATGTAGTCCTCACATATGGGTGACGTCACTGAAGCAACCCTATCCCGGAAAACATTCTGTCAAAGTTTCTAGAAACTTTTGACTGGCATCCTGAGCCTACTGAGCATGCCCAGCATGCCATGATCCCTCGAGCCACAGGGGTCTCCCTTCAGTCTCGTTTGTAGCAATGAGCGTTAGCCAAAAATAAAATAATAAGAAAAAGTATCGGACCCAACTCTGCAGGGTGGCAGGTGGGTTTCGTGAGGACTACATCCTGCTGTCCTGGGATAACACCTATTACAAGGTAAGCAATTTTGCTTTATCCCAGGACAAGCAGGATGCTAGACCTCACAGATGGGTGATTAGCAAGCTACAGGCTGAGTCATCTTTGTATTGGACCAACAGCGTACAACTTGTGCAACAGGCACAACAACTGGTGTACTGTTGGGAAAAATGAGGCAGCCTGAAATCACGAAAGATTGGATGTGGAAGGAGTTGGATTATGCTGGAAACAAGTTCTTTAAGACAGATTGTCCATAGGCTAAATCCTGTCAGCCTTTCTTGTAGAGACAGTAGTAAGCCGCAAAGTTGTGAAGGGAACTCCATGTTGCGGCTTTACATATGTCAGCTATTGGCACTGAACGATAGTGTGCTACTGAGGTTGACATTGCTCTTACTGAGTGAGCCTTTACTCGCCCCTGGACAGGAAGGCCTCCTTTTTCATAACAAAATTGTATATAATCTGCAAGCCAATTAGATAGAGTCTGCTTGCACACCACTTTTCCAGGTTTGTTTGGATCAAAAGAGACAAAGAGCTGGGTAGATATCCTATGGGCCGCAGTGCGATCTAAGTAGTACGCAAGCACACGCGTACAGTCCAAGGTGTGTAAAGCCCTATCTCACTAGTGAGAGTGCGGTTTTGGGAAGAAAGTGGGCAAGATGATGGATTGATTCAAGTGGAATTCCGTAACTACCTTGGGGAGAAAGTTTGGGTGTGTATGGAGTACCACTCGGTCATGTAGGAATTTTGTGTAGGGTGAGTATGTGACAAGTGCTTGTAACTCGCTAACCCTTCTAGCAGATGTGATAACTATTAAGAAGATAGTTTTCCAAGTGAGAAATTTAACATCAGAGGAATCCATGGGTTCAAAAGGAGAATACATGAGCCTTGTTAAGGCCACATTAAGTCCCATTCTGTGACCACTGGTCAGTGTGGAGCTTTAAGTTGAATTAAACCTCTCATAAACCTACTAACAAGGGATTGCACTGATATTGGTGCATCTCCGACGGTATTGTGATAGGCTGAGATTGCACTTAATTGTACTCTTACAGATGAGGTCTGGAGACCAGAGTCTGAGAGATGCCATAGATAGTCTCAAAAAGATGATGTAGTGCAGGAAAAGGTGTCGTCACTCTTTTGTGTGCACCACATGGTAAACCGTTTCCATTTAGCACAATAGTTCTTTCGTGTGAAGGGTTTACGTGAAGCTACAAGCACTTGAGAGACATTAGTTGAAAGATTGAGAGGTTGTAGAATCAAGCTTTCAACATCCAAGCTGTGAGGGATAGGGATTGAAGGTTGGAATGACGCAACCTGCCCCGATCCTGAGTTATGAGAGTGGGTGCTCTGCCCAGGCGAATTGGGTCTCTGATTGAGAGGTCTAGAAGTATGGGAAACCATACTTGTCGAGGCCAATACGGGGCTATGAGTATCATGGACCCTTTGTCCTTTTGTAGCTTCACTAGAGTTTTGGTTATTAGCGGTATCAGGGGATACGTGTATAGAAGGCCTGAGTTCCAGTGGCGAGCAAAGGCGTCCCTGGGTAAGCGGTTTCTCTGTTTGTACAGGGAGCAAAAATTGTCCACTTTGTAATTCATTTGTGATGCAAAGAGGTCTACTTTTGGATGGCCCCAACATTGAAAGACTTGGTCGCCACTTCTGGATCAAGAGCCCATTCGTGAGGTTGGAAATGACAACTGAGGCGATCCGCCACTATGTTGTGAATGCCTGCTAGATAAGTGGCCCGGAGAAACATTGAGTGTGTTAGGGCCCAGTTCCAAATTTGTGCTGCTTCTTGACAAAGGAGATACGAGTCCGTACCTCCTTGTTTTTTGATGTACCACATGGCTACTATGTTGTCTGTTTGTATCAGAACAGTCTTGTGTGAAAGGCAGTCCTTGAATGCATGCAGCGCATAATGTATAGCTCGAAGCTCTAGGAAGTTTATTTGAAATGTAGCTCCGAATTTTGTCCAAGTCCCTTGAGTCTGCAGATGATCAATGTGTGCTCCCCAACCGAAGGTGGATGCATCTGTAGTTAATGTCACTTGCATAACCGGTTGCTGGAACAGTAGGCCTGTGAGCAAGTTTTCCTCGTTCTTCCACCATAGGAGCGAGGATCGTAGTTGTTGAGTTACTTGAATTGGATACGACAGTGGTTGAATGGCTTGTATCCACTGTCTTCTGAGTGTCCATTGAGTGACTCTCATGGCTAATCTATCTGGCCATAGGAGTGACATGAACTGTGGAGGCCATGTGACCGAGAAGAGTGAGACATTGATAAGCTGTTATCTGAGTGTGTGTGCGAAGAGAGCCTGCTAACGAGGCGAGTGTCTGCGCGTGGTTTTTTTTTGAAGGAAAGCTTTGGACGATATGGTGTTTAATTCTGCTCCAATGAATTGTAACAGGTGAGATGGTGTGAAGTGGGATTTCTGGTAGTTGATTAGGAATCCCAACGAATGGCGTAGAGTTATTGTGAGCTTGAGAGAATTGAGAGCCCCTTGTTTTGTTTGGCTTCTGATGAGCCAATTGTCCAGGTAAGGGAAAACATGCACTCCTTCCTTGTGCAAGTGGACAGCTGTCACTGCTAGGCACTCTATGAATACTTGAGGTGCTGAGGCAAGACCGAATGGTAGCACCCTGTACTGGAGATGTTGTTTTCCTACCAGGAATCGCAGATACTTGCGATGAGGAGGGAATATTGGAATGTGAGCGTAAGCATCTTGAAGTTCCAGAGAACAGAGCCAATCTCCTTTTTGAAGTAGAGGTAGCATGGTGCCTAATGATACCATCCTGAATTTTTCTTTTCGTAGGTATTTGTTGAGCTTCCGGAGGTCCAATATGGGATGTAGGCCTCCTGTTTTCTTTGGAATGAGGAAATAACGGGAGTAGAATCCTCTGCCCTGCTGAGGTCGGGGAACTGGTTCCATGGCCCCAGCTCTCAGAAGGGTGGATAATTCTTTTTGTAAGAGTGTGGATTGGTTGTGTACTGTCCAAGACGAGGTTGGTGGAGTATTGTTTGGTACAGTGAGAAAGTCCAAGTGGTACCCTTGAGATGTTATCGAGAGTACCCATTGGTCTGTGGTGATGTGTGATCAATTGTGTTGGAAGAAATTGATCCAACCTCCTACTGGTAAATTTGGGGTCGGATTGGTAGACAGGCTGTCCTCTGGTGTGAGTTCAAAATCCCGAAGTTGACCCCGGCTGCGTAGGGGATTGAGCTCTAGGTGCTCTTGGATGTCGGGTCTGCGTTCTTTGCGCTGGCCTAAATGACCTTCCATGGGCAGGAGGTGGATAGTAACGACGTGGCCTGTAGTATGGTCGTTTGGAATCTTTGCTTGGGAGTCTTCGCGATGAAGGTTGAGACTCCTAAGGTACAGAGGAAAGTTGTCTCAAGGTTTCTGAATGCTCCTTTAACTGAGAAACTACCTCCAAAGAGATTATCCCCCACGCAAGGGAGATCAGCCAGTTTCTCCTGTACTTCTGGTCTCAGGTTGGAGGCCTTGAGCCAGGCCCATCTGCGGGCACTTATACCTGTGGCTGACATTCTTGATGCAGTCTCGAAACTATCGTAAGCTGCACAAACTTTGTGTTTGCCAGCCTCCAGGCCCTTATGTATGATAGAAGTGAAGAATCCTGAAATTGTTGGGGGAGAGTTTCAGAGAGTTCTTGAATCTGTTTCCATAAATTACGCTGATATTGCATCATATATAATTGGTAGGACGCAATTCTGGAGACAAGCATGGAACCCTGAAACATTTTCCTGCCAATAGCATCTAAGAATCTATTGTCTTTTCCAGGAGGATTAGATGAGTGAGGCTTTATTCGTTTGGATTTCTTTTGAGCTCATTCAACTACTACTGATTGGTGAGGTAATTGAGTCTTTTGGAAGCCTGGGATGTGCTGGACTAGATATGTAGCATCAGTCCTTTTGTTCACTGGTGATATGGTACAGGGATGTTCCCATAGCCTGTGTTGCAAGTCAATGAGGACTTCGTGAACTGGAATTGCCTGCACCTCTTTAGGTGGGTCCACGAACTGTAACACTTCCAGAGTTTTTTCTCTGGTGTCCTCTTCAGATTGAAGCTGGAAAGGTATGGTGTCAGCCATATCTTTGATAAAATTGGAGAAGGAAAGGTCCTCTGGAGGGTATTTTCTTCTTTCCTCTGGAGGAGATGGTTCTGAGAGGACTTCCTCCGAAGAAGTATCTGTATTGGGATCGTCCCAGGTATCCGCTGTATGTGGACAAGGAGGCGTCAATGGAATGGGTATAGTTAGCATCGATGGCATCCCCAGTGGCTTCGTCAGAAACAGCGGAGAAAATGTTAGACGTGGTCGTGGGATTCCCGATGGACCTGGCAGTGGTTCAGGCATCGGTACTTCCTTTAGTATTTCCTCCTCCCTTGGTGTTGGCATCGGTACTTCTGGTGGTTTTACCGGAATGGCACCGATGAGAGAGTGTCCAGTTTTGCTAAAATTGGTGCAAAAAAAGAGATGTCTGGCATCGATATCGGTCGAACCAGCGATGGAGTCGGCAATGGCATCGGTATGGGTACCGGTGATGGAAGTGGAACCGGTACAGGCAAGGAGCTGTCCTCGATGGTGGACTCGGTGCTGGCATCGGAGGCATATCGAGGAGCGCATCTCTAACTGCCTGGCGGATATTACCATCCAGTTCCGCCTGCATTGCTGGTGAAACCAGAGCAGCTATGGGGGGAGGCACCGAAGGCGATACCGGTACCTCACAGAACCCTGTGGAGGTACGGTTCCCGGCACTCATATCGGTGGGGATCGCCTCGGAGTTGTTGGCCTCAGTGGAGCATCCTCTCTCTGAGGTTTCTTCGGTGCTGATCCGGGATCCATCGATGGAGTTCCGGTTATCGGATCTGTCTCGGGATCGTAAGGCCTCCGATGCCAATGACGATGCTTCTGCCTGTGTTCGATGCCCTTCTCGATGACGGATATAGATTTTATCGAAGTTTCTGAAGGGGTTGGTGACGGCCGATCCCCTGCTTCGTCCGGTCTCCATTTTTTAAGGATGACTTTTTTTGATCGCTCCAGCCAGAGACAACTGAGTGGACATCGATGTCAATGGCATTAACTGTAAATGGAACAAATGCTCCATTTTCTCCATCCGTAATCTTCTGCCTTTCGGTGTCATCTCAGCGCATCTTGGACACGTCTAGACATCGTGTCCCTCGCCAAGGCAGAGTATACACTCTAAGTGCGGGTCCGTAATGGACATGGTATGGCAGCAATTCGGGCACTTTTTAAAACCCGAAGCCATAGTGAAAGTCGGACAGCCGTCGACGACTTTCAGGCACAGTTTGACGGTATCGGAATTGACGGAAAAATCAAAAAGACTTACCACGATGGGAAAAAAGGGAGACCCCCTATGGTGTCTGAAGTTTTTTCAGGTTTTTTATGAACTTTTTGTAAGGTGAAAATTCACCACACAGGACTCCTAGAACCGCGAGGCTAACGGCTTCGCAGAAAAAAGAAGACTGAAGGGAGACCCCTGTGGTTCGAGAGATCATGGCATGCTCAGTAGGCTCAGGATGCTAGTCAAAAGTTTCTAGAAACTTTGACAGAAAGTTTTCCGGGATAGGGCTCCGTCAGTGACATCACCCATAAGTGAGGACTAGCATCCTGCTTGTCCTGGGATAAAGGACATTCCCACCAATTCAATGACTTTTTAGTTTCTTAGAAATCTCTCACGAGGGACTTGTCTAATGCTTTCTGAAAATCCAAATACACTACAACTACCAGTTCACCTTTATCCACATGTTTATTAACCCCTTCAAAAAATGAAGCAGACTCCTGAGGCAAGATTTCCCTTTGGTAAATCCATGCTCTACATGCTCTGTAATTCTGACATTTAGGATATAGTTTCCACTAATTTTCCTGGCACTGAAGTCTAGACTCACTGGTCTATAATTTCCTGGATCACCCCTGGAGCCCTTTTAAAATATTGGGGTTACCTCCAGTCTTCAGGTAAAATGGATAATTTTAATGATAGATTATAAATTTTAACTAACAGATCTGAAATTTCATTTTTTAGTTCCATCAGAATCCTGGGGTGCATACCATCCAGTCCAGGTGATTTGCTACTTATTAGTTTGTCAATCTGGCCTACTACATCTTCCAGGTTCAGTTCACTTGACTCATCACCCATGAAAACCATCTCTGGAACTGGTATCTCCCCAATATCCTCATTAATAAACACAGCAGCAAAGAATTCATTTAGTCTTTCTACAATGGCTTTACCTTCCCTAAGATCCCCTTTAACCCCTCGGGCATCTAACAGTCCAACTGACTCCCTCACAGATTTTTTGCTTTGGTTATATTTATAAAAGTTTTTATTATGAGATTTTGCCTCTACGGCCAACTTCATTTAAAATTTTCTCTTAGCCTGCCTTATCAATGTTTTACACTTAATTTGACAATGCTTATGCTTTTTCCTATTTTCTTTAGATGGATCCTTCTTCCAATTTTTAAAGAATATTTTTTTGGTTAAAATAGCCTTTCACCTCACCTTTTAACCATGCTGGTAATCGTTTTGCCTTCCTTCCATCTTTTAATTTGTGGATTACATCTGGACTGCGCTTCTAAGACTGTATTTTTAAATAATGTCCACACCTGTTGTACACATTTATTTATTTAATGTTTTTCTTAGCTGACATTCATCAGAGATATCATGCCGGTTTACATGTAACAGGAAAACGAAGTAGGAGAAGAGCAGTTACAAAAAACAGGGTAAAGAGGAACTGGGAAGTGCATAAGAAGAATGCACAGCAGAAGGAAGGCATTAGGCATGTAGGAAATAAAGAAAACTTATATAAACAATATGTATCCTATGCAGTAGCACCCTTCAGTTCTTTTCTATTTTCCTCATTTTATCAAGGTTTCCCTTTTGAAAATGTATTATTAGAGCTGTAGATTTATATATTGTCCCCCTTGCAGTCATTAGTTCAAATTTCATCATGTTATGATCACTATTGCCAAGTAGCCCCAGCACTGTTACACTGCTCACCAAATCCTGCGTTCTACTAAGAATTAAATCTAAAATACCTCCCTCTCGCATTGGTTCCTGAACCAATTGCTCCATGAAGCAGTCGTTTATTCCATTCATGAACTTTATGTCTCAAGCATCTCCTGATGTTATACTTACCCAATCAATATTGGGGTAATTGAAATTTCCCATGATTACGGCTCTGCTTCCCTGATTTCTCTTATTATTTCATCATCTGTCTGATCATTTTGGCCAGGTGGACGATAGTATACTCCTATTTTATACTCTTACCCAACACACAAGGGATTTCTACCCATATAGATTAAACTGAGCATTTAGTCTCTTGTATGATTTTTATCCTATTGTAATCTATACCCTCTCGGACAAAAGGTGCCACACCCCCACCAAGTTGTGATATAATTTGTACCTGCTATAGTTCTGTCCCATTGGTTATCCTTCTTCTACAAGTCTCTGAGATGCCAATTATGTCTATCTCATCATTCACTGCTATACACTCTAACACTCCCATCTTCTTAAGACTTCTGTCATTGGCATACAAAGTGTGTTTTTTGTTTGTATTAACAACCTGTTATTCAGTTAATATGGATAATTTGGAATTTTTTAGCCCAGGTGATTCTTTACTTATAGACACATGGACTACATTTTGCTTTTATTGGAACCTCTCTGTTGGGATACCCTAACTCTCCTGTTTCATCGGTATACTTCAAAGATACATTCCAACGAACCATGCACTGCTGAGTGACTGACACCTTTCCCCCTTGTCCTAGTTTAAAAGCTGCTCTATCTCCTTTTCAAAAAAGTTAGTGCCAGCAGCCTGGTTCCACTCTGATTAACGTTGCACCCATCCTTTAGGAAAAGTCTCCCCCTTCCCTTAAAGTTTGACCAGTTCCTTACAAAACTGAATCCCTCTTCCTTGCACGATCATCTCATCCACACATTGAGACTCCGGAGCTCTGCCTGCCTCTGAGGACCTGCAAGTGGAACAGGGAGCATTTCAGAGAATACCACCTTGGAGGTTCTGGATTTCAGCTTTCCACCTAAAATCCTAAATTTGACTTCCAGAACCTCCCTCCCACATTTCCTATGTTGCTGGTGCCCAAATGTACCATGACAGCCGGCTCCTCCCCAGCACTGTCTAACCCTATCTAGATGATGCCTGAGGTCCACCACCTTTGCACCAGGCAGGCAAGTTTCCAGGTGGTCCTCACATTCACCAGCCACTCAGCTACCTACATTTCTAATAATCAAATCACCAACTATGATGACCGACCTAACCCCTCCCTCCTGGGCAGTAGCCCTGAGAGACTTTATCCTCAGTGTGAGAGGACAATGCATCACCTTTAGAGCAGGTCCTTGCTAGAGGATCACTTCCTGCAACACCAGAGTGATGCTCACCAACTAGGAGACTTTTCTGATCCAAGGCAGACTGGATTTGGGACTTGGCTACTATGTCCCTATAGGTCTCATCGATGTACCTCTCTGTCTGCTTCAGCTCCTCCACGTCTGCCACTCTAGCCTCCAGAGATTGGACATGTTATCTGGGAGCCAGGAGCTCCCCCTTCTTGCTGCTGGACTGCTGCCTTCATATTAATTTTCTTGAGATCGTAGTTAAGGTTGCTAAGGGAGTTGGAATTATAGTACTTAAAATGTATAGGTGTGACCTATACATTTATTTATTTAAAAGCTTTTTTATACCGAAGATCATGTACAAGTACATGATTCGGTTTACAGAGAACCAACAATTGGAAATTACAGCAAACAATATGAACAAAAATTGGACAAAATTGAGCAAGAATAGAATTGAACATGGATTACAATAGAATTGAACATATGAACTAGAACTGTATAAATAGAACTGTATATATGAGACACCATATTTATATTGTACTTTTGTATATAATTAACCTCCTCTATCTCTTTCTATTTCTTACATTCCCAGTTCATTAGCCCTTGTTAATTGTAACTGCTTCTCTTCATCACGTTATTTATGTTTGGTTGTATTATTCGCACCCCTGTTTTCTGTAAACCGACATGATGTGAACGAGTTCATGAATGCCGGTATAAAAAAACCTTAATTAAATAAATAAATAAATAAATAAATAAACATGGATTACAAGAGGATGATTATATTCTCATAAGAACATGCCATACTGGGTCAGACCAAGGGTCCATCAAGCCCAGCATCCTGTTTCCAACAGTGGCCAATCCAGGCCATAAGAACCTGGCAAGTACCCAAAAACTAAGTCTATTCCATGTTACCGTTGCTAGTAATAGCAATGGCTATTTTCTAAGTCAACTTAATTAATAGCAGGTAATGGACTTCTCCTCCAAGAACTTATCCAATCCTTTTTTAAACACAGCTACACTAACTGCACTAACCACATCCTCTGGCAACAAATTCCAGAGTTTGATTGTGCGTTGAGTAAAAAAGAACTTTCTCCGATTAGTTTTAAATGTGCCCCATACTAACTTCATGGAGTGCCCCCTAGTCTTTCTATTATTCGAAACAGTAAATAACCGATTCAAATCTACCCATTCTAGACCTCTCATGATTTTAAACACCTCTATCATATCCCCCCCTCAGCTGTCTCTTCTCCAAGCTGAAAAGTCCTAACCTCTTTAGTCTTTCCTCATAGGGGAGCTGTTCCATTCCCTTTATCATTTTGATTGCCCTTCTCTGTACCTTCTCCATCGCAATTATATCTTTTTTGAGATGCGGCGACCAGAACTGTACACAGTATTCAAGGTGCAGTCTCACCATGGAGCGATACAGAAGCATTATGACATTTTCCGTTTTATTCACCATTCCCTTTCTAATAATTCCCAACATTCTGTTTGCTTTTTTGACTGCCGCAGCACCTGAACTGATGATTTCAATGTGTTATCCACTATGACGCCTAGATCTCTTTCTTGGGTTGTAGCACTTAATATGGAACCTAACATTGTGTAACTATAGCATGGGTTATTTTTCCCTATATGCATCACCTTGCACTTATCCACATTAAATTTCATCTGCCATTTTGATGCCCAATTTTCCAGCCTGACAAGGTCTTCCAACAATTTATCACAATCTGCTTGTGATTTAACTACTCTGAACAATTTTGTATCATCTGCAAATTTGATTATCTCACTCGTCGTATTTCTTTACAGATCATTTATATATATATTGAAAAGTAAGGGTCCCAATACAGATCCCTGAGGCACTCCACTGCCCACTCCCTTCCACTGAAAAAATTGTCCATTTAATCCTATTCTCTGTTTCCTGTCTTTTAGCCAGGGATGGTTCAATAGTATGATTTAGATAAGAGCCTGATTGATTTTTTTAATCAGAAATGTCTCTTGCCTAAAAATCAAAGGTTGAGCTAGAGGTGGGCAGGAGGGAAAGACAGACACTAGAATTAACTCCCTCTGGCTTGCTTATTATCTCAGACACAAACTCTAAAGAATATATCCCACTGTTTCTCCTCTTTCCATACTTTTTTTTAAATACTAACATTTCCCAAATCAATACTTACCAATCCTCTTCATCCAACATTAAGTTGATCTTCACTCAAAGGATTAAGAGGTTTGAGATTCGCACGCCTAAAGGCACACACTTTTGGTTCTCTTCTACTGCAAATGGTGTGGGGCCTCTGGAAGCTGGGACAGTGGAATTCGAAGCCTGGATCACTCACTATGACCTCTGGAGTCCTCTCCCAGGGGATGCTGGGAACAGTATGCAGCTGAGCATTCCAGTCCTCTTCTACTGCACTGGAGCACTTTTTTTTTTTACGCTCTTGCACTTATGCAGACCCAAAACCCTGCTCCTTTTCTCTCCCAACTTGACTTGCAATTGCCTCCTGAATTCCCTTTTTATTTTTTTGCTACTCAATACCTTTAAGTTTATTGTGTAGGCCACTATTATCGCCACACTGTTTGCCAGAGCCGCACTGTCTACCACAGCTTGCTGGTTTGCTCTCTCTCCAGTGCTGTTTTTTTTTTTTTAAAAGCTTTACTCGCAGGAGCAATCAATCGAATACCAGATTCCCTAAGGTAGGGGCTGGACTAAGAGAGAGTTAGACAGGAAGGGAGAGAAGGACCTCAAGTCCATTTTTTTTTTTAGTGCCAGATCTATGCGGATCCTCTACTCCCCAGGAAGTGGGGTCATCCTAGGTAGGATCCTCAGTCCCTCATGAACAGGTATCAGGCAGCTGCACTGGGGAAAGTTATCCCAAGGGGTAGTTACCCCAGGAGCCTTGTAGACTCTACCAAACCAGGGATGCACTCTGACTGGGAGAACTCCATCTGCACTTATCTGCAGCTGCAGGAGACAGGGACTATTGGCAAGAGCTTATGAACACTCCCCTTTTATGACCAAAGTGAGGTCAAGGAAAAAGGGATAGGTTCTCTAACTCTGACAGATGAGGAACAATGTAATTCCCAATGTAATGGACTGGTCTAACAGGTAAAAAGGAAGTTGTCATTTTTTTCCATATTTTATGTATAACTATTAAAAGAAAATATTGTATTGTAAATAGTGATTTTGTTAAGCCTCATATTTTACATTCTTTGCTTTTCTATCTGTAACGTTGAAAATTATGCTTTCATTATCTCCAACAGTTCCTTGTTTCACTGTAAAGCGCTTGTTGCTGAGTTTTGTTTTATGTGAACTGATGAGATGTTCCCAACGTTCATCGGTATATAAAAACCTCTAAATAAATAATAATAATAATAATAATAATAATAATAATAAAATAATGTATTTATTTACCCAAAAAGAATGAGTAACATGAAGCTTTATCAATTATTGAATTTTGTGCTTCTCAGATTTATATTCAGCAATCCAAAGTTGACTCAAAACTACTATCAAACACACTATAGTACTGTGTTCCACATGGGCTATGTAAAAGTTGGAAAAACATACAAAGTTACCTTGTATCCCTTGCCTTTGTCCAGTCCGAGTTGTTTTGGAATTATAACTTCATAAAAAGATGAGTCTGTCTGATTCCAGACTACAGAAAGATAAGATAACATTATATTTTTTACACTTACCTTTTTGATAAGCTGAAAAGTATGTTTCTGAGAAAAGGCTCTCTCACTGATATAAATGAAAGTGTTACTTCAATTACTGAACATCAGTTAGCAAATTTTAAATATAATGTCCCTATTTTTGCCAACATACCACTCTAAACTGTATAAAATTATATTGAAGTATTGTTTTTGAAAGATAGCATTTTTGTGGATTTACATCATAGGACCTATTGCATGCTCTCTCAAGGAATAACTGAAGCTGAGTTTCAGGATGTCAAAGCGTGCTTGAAAACAACTGCCTATTGTTCACAATTATCCATTGATCGTTAGTTCCTTTTCCATCTAGGCAAGGCTGGGTCTAGCATGACCAAAATGGTTGTAATGAGACCTGGTTTAAGGGGAATACAGGGATAGCTTTTTCACAGATATGTCCAAAAGGGTTTAATATTGTAACATGTAACAGAACTGGAAAGAGGGGGGGAGGGGTGTCAATTGTTTATTGATAGCATTTGCCACTAAAACAGATGGCTGTAGAGGGAGCTGATGGTTGTGAATGTCTTTTGGTAAAGTTAGATAATAGTGAACCAATAAATTTATTTTTATGGTATTATCCCCCGGATGTTACAAGAGAGAAAATGGAGGAGATTTAGAAAGCTTTCTCTCTTGTAACACGGCCCAATTTTAAATGGCCAGCACACATAAAAAACGGGGGTTAAGCGCACCGGCACAATCGCACAGCCATGTGCGTGCACACGTGTATGTTTTAAAACCTACCCCTTATTGTTTAATTTTAGGAAATTTTAATTTACTTCAGGATAAGACTACAGGTTTGATGATATGGGATTTTCTACATGCATTAGAATTGAGTGATTTGTTACAAATAATTTCAGAACCTAGACATAGGCAAGGGCATGTTTTGGATTTAATTTTAGGCTTCCCACATGTACAACAGCTAGGTAAGTTGTGAATCAAAGGAGTTGAACAGGTTATATGGTCAGATCATTATTTGGTAACTTTCTCATGTTGTTTTATTAATGATAGGGTGAAAAGGGAGTGATGTGAAGATTTTAGGTCAAACTGCGGAGTGGATCCAGATTTATTCTGGGATGTATAATGGGAAGGGTTAGAGGAAGGGGATGTGGATAGTATTATTGAAAGGCAGTAATGGAGGAGAGTAAATTAAGAGAGAAAGAAAAGGGTTGTATAAAGCAGTGGTTCTCAACCTTTTTTCTGTCGGAACACACCTGACAGATGGTTCTCACATGCGTGACACACTGAACACATGACCATCATAGGGCTAAATGTAAAAGTACAGTTTGCATCCACAGGAAACCCCCTGACCTACAATTATGGATGTAAAACAGAATTATGACATTCCCTATAAAACTCAGTAACAGCAAAACAAACTCCTACCAGGCTCAATAGCCCTACTTATGAAAAGAAAGCAGTTTATCACCAATGCATGTCCTCTTGAGAAAATACAACAAATAAGACTGATACACATGCTTACATCAGAGCTTTCCAAACTTTTCATGTTGGTGACACACTTTTTAGACAAACATAATTTCGGGACACAGTAATTCAGTCTACTAGCAAACCAGAGGTTAAAGGTTAAACGAACGAAATGTATTTCGACAATTTATGTATGTTTCCTTAAATCTACCTTATAAATGGGCTCTGACCGACGGCCCGCAAATGCGCAGTAGAGAGCAGCTCTACCGCGCATGTGCGGGCCAGCACGTTGGTCAGAGCCATGCGTGCCCGAAACAAAAAACATGGCGGTGGGGCCGCAGGAGCGGCGGCGGCCGTGAAGCAGGAGCGGGAGGAGGAGCAGAGGCGCCGCGCGCGAGTGACACCCCCCTCCGAGATCTGCCGGCAGGAGAAGCAGCGCCGCCACGCGCGAGTGACACCCCCCCCCCCCCCCCCCCGAGATCTGCCGGCAGGAGCGGCAGGAGAAGCAGCGCCGCGCGCGCGGGAGTGACCCCCCCCCCCCGAGATCTGCCGGCAGGAGCGGGAGGAGAAGGTGGTGAGAGGGAAGGTGAGAGAGAGAGACAGAGGGAGGTGAGAGAGAGAGAGGGAGGTGACAGAGGGAGGAGAGAGGGAAGGTGAGAGAGAGAGACAGAGGGAGGTGAGAGAGAGAGAGGGAGGTGACAGAGGGAGGTGAGAGGGAGGAGAGAGGGAAGGTGAGAGAGAGAGACAGAGGGAGGTGAGAGAGAGAGAGGGAGGTGACAGAGGGAGGTGAGAGGGAGGTGAGAGGGAAGGTGAGAGAGGGAGAGGGAGGTGTGAGAGAGAGGGAGAGGGAGGTGTGAGAAGGAGGGGGGAGGGAGGAAGGGGGGGGGAGAGTGAAGGAGGAGGGAGAATGAGGGGGAGGGAGTGGGAAGGAAACGGACCGAGCCCGTTGTTACGGGCTTAACGGCTAGTATATACATAATAAAATGTTTCATGACACAACCTATCTTGTGAAAACCTTTCATTTATATAAAATACAAGCCGTTAAGCCCGTTAAAACGGGCTACATCCCTCTGTCTCTCACCTCCCCCTCATTCTCTCTCCCCTCACTCTTCACCACCCCCTCCCTCACCCATTCCCTCCCCCACCCACTCCTCCCCACCCTCCCTCTCCTCTCACTCAGTCCCTCCCTCCCACTCAGTCTCACTCACTCCCTCCCCCCTCTCTCCCTCCCTCTCACTCACTCAGTCCCACTCACTCTCACTCAGTCCCACTCCCTCCGTCCTCTCCCTCCGTCCCACTCCCTCCCTCCCTCTCTCTCCCTCAGTCCCACTCCCTCCCTCAGTCCCACTCACTCCCTCAGTCCCACTCACTCCCTCTCACTCAGTCCCTCCCCCTCACTCAATCCCTCCCTCTCACTCAGTCACTCCCTCCCCCTCTCTCCCTCCCTCTCACTCACTCAGTCCCACTCACTCTCCCTCAGTCCCACTCCCTCCCTCTCTCTCCCAGTCCCACTCCCTCTCACTCAGTCCCCCCTCTCCCTCTCACTCAGTCCCACTCCCTCCCTCTCACTCAGTCCCTCCCCCAGTCCATCCCTCCCCCTCAGTCAATCCCTCCCTCCCACTCAGTCCCTCCCTCTCACTCAGACACTCCCTCCCACTCTCTCTCTCCGTCCCTCCCTCCCACTCAGTCCGTCCCTCCCTCTCTCTCTCTCTTCTCCCTCCCTCGCTACTGGCCGCTACCGCCGTCGCTCGCTACCGCCGCCGCCCGCTACCACCGCCGCCGCTCGCTACTGCCCGCTGCCGGTACCGCCGCCGCTCGCTACCGCCGTCGCCGCCCGCTGCTGCCACTGGACGCCGCCCGCTACCGCTGTCGCCTCTACCGCCGTCGCCGCCGCTCGCTACCGCCGCCACCCGCTACCGCCCGCTGCCGGTACCGCCGTCGCCGCCCGCTGCTGCCACTGGACGCCGCCATTTTTTTCTTTCTGACGCTGGCTCAGACCGACGTGCTCGCCCGCACATGCGCGGTAGAGCTGGTCTCTACTGCGCATTTGCGGCACGTCGGTCAAGCTTCGTTTATCTAGTAAGATATATAATATTCCAAGATTAATGTTATTGTTATAATTTATGAGTAACAATAATAAAACAAAGTTATTGTGTTATTCAATTTACCTCTTTAATGAGATATATGAGTTTGATGGGATGAACACAGCTTTTGAATATTTGGTGTTAATAAAAAAGTCCAAAGGGTATTCTGAGTAATTTTAAAAAGTTGGCCAGTTTCACACTATAAAATTATTTGATAGCCTCATTCAACTAATTCTATGTGGCTATGAGAGTGAAGTCTGGAATTTATAGGAAGGGACAGAATGTCAATATAAATCCTGCACCTCCAGTTCTGTAACTCTGTGCATCCACTGAAATTCCCCCAAATAATGGAGCTTGGATGTTTCCCTTACAGCTCATCATACTAAAAGATATTTTCAAATTGTGGTGTCTCCTCACAGTAACAGCAGCACAAACACCTTCCACTGCCAGGCACATTGTGAACTAACCCAAAACCCCACAAAAAGACACTCAAAATCTATACTGCAATCCCATTGTAACATAAGAGTAATAACACCAAGGACTCAAACAGCAATAACCCTACCTATGAAAAAGCAAGGGTAAATATTACACTGGGTCCTAGAATACCAATACACCACCTACTGAGGAAACAAAACAAACCAAATTGCTATAGATCCCTAAGCTAGCAGAATCTCTCATCATGGTCACACACACAGAGCAGAGACAGACCCTCACCAAATACAGAATACAAAATAAAGGAGCACAAATTAGACAAAAACTGCAATGGAAACATCAAGAAGCCAGACTCTGTGTATTAACAATGGAAAAACAGAACCACCATTCCTCATAAAACAAATAAAATCAAGAAACATAAAGCATCAGTTATAATAGTAAAACCATACTAATAAAAGAATATTTTAAAACTACTAATAAATAGAATTTCTATTAATTAAAATCATATACATTTTTTACAAACACCAATAAAATATTTCAAAACAGCACATATATCAAATAACACCCAATATTTAAAACTAATAAGGATTTTAAAAAGCCCCTGCTGTCCATATGTGGGAGCTCTTGATTTCCAGTCACCCTGATATTGTCGAGGATTAGGAGGTTATCCTCTCTCTCTCACACATACTCACATGTCCATTCTCTCTCACATATACACTGTCACATACATACACATTCATGCTCTTATACCCACCATAACCTCTCGCTCTCACAGACACTGACACACTCTCAGGCTCTAAGACACTCTCTCCCCCTCCACCGCCCCCTCCCCCCCAACACACACACACACACAAACTCTTACTCCCCTGGATTTTCTCATATACACTTATGCTCTCATTCTCTCTGGCTCCCTCACATACACACAAACACACACACCCAGGCAAGCTCCCATTCATTTTCACACCACTCCCTCACCATCCCCCAGGCATGCACACATTCATTCTCACACACACAGACCCCCAGGCAGGCACCAATTCATTCTCACACACACATACACCACACACAGGCAGGCATCTATTCTCACACATACAAACCCCAGGAAGACACCCATTCATTCTCATACACAGACACACCCTCAGGCAGGCACCCATGCATTCACACACATACACCCCCAGGCAGACTCCCATTCATACACATGGACACACTAAAGGCAGACCCCCTCTCTTTCTTTTGCCAGCAACCTCGGAGCTTCTCTCATTCCTCTGCTGCCACTGTCACTGATGCCGCATGGCTATTGGGGAGGCGCTGATTGCTGCTACTGGCACTGAAGCCCATTCTGCTGCCTTCTCTGTGCAGGCCCCGTGGGTTTCCACTTCCTCCATGTTGATCTCGTACATTGTGAGATCCGCATAGAGAAAGTGCTACTCTTGCACATTACCAAAGATTACATGTGCCAATCAGTAAAAAGTAATTTATTTATTTTTTTACCTTTGCTGTCTGATCTTAGTTTTTTAATCGGTTGGTCACAGGCTTTTTTGTTCCACCTTCCCTTTCTTATTTTTTTGCCAATTCCTTTCATATTGTCTTTTTTTCTATTTCTTTTCTCTCCATCTACCTTGTTCCCTCAAACACATTGTCAGGTTCTCATTCTCACATGCTTTCTCTCTCTCTCTCTCTCACACATACACACACAGGCTCTCACTCTCACATGCTCTCTCTCATACAATCATTCATACACAGTCTCTCTCTTGCACATGCTGTCTGACTCTCACACACCCAGGCTCTCCCTCACTCCCACATGCTGTCTTTATCAAGCACAGGCTCTCACTGTCACATGCTGTCTCTCTCACACACACACAGGCTCTCACATGCTGTCTCTGCAAACATTCAGGTCCTCACTCCCACACACAGTCTCTCAACTCTCTCTCACACACAGACACACAATCTCTCAACTCACTCTCACACACACACACACACACAATCTCTCAACTCATCTCATACACACACACAATCTCTCAACTCATCTCATGCACACACTCTATGGGCCCTCAGCCTCTCTCTTACCTCTGGGCCTCCTCTTCACGGGTCGCTGCAGGATGGGCTCTGCAGCAACCCTGATCTTCTCGGGCCGATCCGCGGCGGCGGCAGCCCTGATCTTCTCGGGCCGATCCGTGGTGGCAGCCCTGCTACCGGGCCTCCTCCTGTTCTCAGCCCGCTGCAACAACACTGCTCCTCTTCTGCACGTGGCTGATACTCCTTCTCCTTCCTGCCCACGTGGCTCCGGCAACAGTTTTCTTCTGGGGCCGCGCGGGCAGGAAGGAGGAGGAGCATCTGCACGTTTATACGTGACCTTTTTCTTCGGGCCGTGGTGACGTGAGCTCCACACGGCCCTGCCGATCTTCCTGCTGTGTGTCTCCGGCACAGCACAGCGATACTTCACTACTCAGCCGCCAGTGGGATGAGGTCCACCAGTGGCCGCATTGGCTCCCCCTGACCTCTCCATGGTATACCACTTGCTCCGCCCCGTCACGTGTACCGGGCTTGCGCGACACACTGGCACACTGCAAGCGACACACTAAAGTGTTGCGACACACATTTTGGAAAGCTCTGGCTTACATGTTAGTAAAATACCTCACCTCAGTCACATATACAGAACTGACCTAAGATACTCCTAGAATCTGCAGTAATGCATATAAATTAATCGGCACACAGTTACACCTGTATTATGGAATGCACTCAAACAGTAACAATCCTACCTATGAAAAGGAAATATTATAAATATTAAATAAGGCCCTAAACACCAATACACCTCCTATTAGGAAAACAGAACTAGCCAAGCAGTTATAGATCCCAACACAAAAATAATAAGCAGAAGAGCAATTTTGCTTACCATAAACAGTGTTTTCCGTAGATAGCAAATGAATTAGACATGCTGTCTGGGACGTCCTTCCCGTCCTGTAGGTGGCGGAGCTCTCAAAGTAAAAAGTCTTAAGTCTTACCTGCTTGGCACCTCCCCCTCCCCTGTGAAGAGTCTCTTCAGTCTGTGATAAAGCAAGTAGATAGAACAAGACTGTCCGGGGAGGCAGGAGGGTCAGCATGGCTAATTCATCTGCTATCTACCGAAAACACCGTTTACGGTAAGCAAACTTTCTCTTTTCACGTAGATAAGCAGGATGAATTACCATGCTGTCTGGGAGTACCCAGCTAGCAACTTGAGCTTTCTCGCTTGTTAAGTGCTTATATGCTTTTGCTGCTCAAATTGTAAAGGTATAGTGCGGACAGTTCTTGTTGACAGGAAAAAATTTAGGAGTTGCCCGCTGTTAAAATCTGTTTGCCCATGGATGCATCCATTGCAGCGAGTTTGTCTAAACAGTAATGTGTAGAGAAGATATGAAGTGATGACCAGGTCGCAGCTTTGCAAATGTCTAAAATGGGTACATCATGTAGATGGGTAATAGAGGCTGCTACTGCTCTGACCTGGTAAGCTTTTGGCGAAGTTGTAAGCTGTTCTGAGAGCCACTGGTAGCAGAATTGGATGCAATTTGTGATCCAAGATAACAAAGTTCTTTTTGATACCAGTAAGCCTAGTGTGTTTAGATTGAAGGAGAGGAAGAGTTGAGAAGGTCTGGAATCAGAGGCAGTATGTTGTTTATAGTATGCCAGCACTTGCTTGCAGTCTAATGTATGTAGTCTGCATTGGGCCTCATCATTATGAGGTTGAGGATGAAAGGTTGGTAGAGTTATACATTGAGGTGGAAAGCCCAAACCACCTTTGGTAGGAAAGTAGGATGTGGATGTAGAACCACTTTATCGTGATAGAAAACCAGGTAGGAGGAGTAGTGGACTAGAGCTTGTAGTTCACTGATCCTGATAGCAGAGGTGAGCGCTACCAGAAAAAGTACTTTCCACGCCAGGTATCTGGGATGACAGGTGTCAAGTGGTTCAAAGGGTGGTAGCATGAGTTGTTCAAGAACTAGGTTCAAATCCCACAGTATAGGTGGTTTTCGTACTGGCAGAAGTAGTCGCAATACATCTTTCATAAATATGGAGATAAGTGGATTTGTAGAGATCGGCGCACCATTGTGTAAAGAATGATAAGCTGAGATAGCGCTGAGGTGAACTCGGAGAGAAGCTGTCGCCAGCCCTCTTTGAAGAGACGGCTGAGGGGGGATATGACAGAGGTCTTTAAGATCATGAGAGGTCTTGAACGAGTAGATGTGACTCGGTTATTTTCACTTTCGAATAATAGAAGGACTAGGGGGCATTCCATGAAGTTAGCAAGAAGCACATTTAAGACTAATCGGAGAAAATTCTTTTTCACTCAACACACAATAAAGCTCTGGAATTTGTTGCCAGAGGATGTGGTTAGTGCAGTTAGTGTAGCTGGGTTCAAAAAAGGTTTGGATAAGTTCTTGGAGGAGAAGTCCATTAATGGCTATTAATGTTGAGATTACTTACCTGGTAATCTTCTTTTCCTTAGTGTAGACAGATGGACTCAGAACCAATGGGATAGTATCCGCGTGCTAGCAGTTGGAGACGGATCTGACGTCAGCACGGGGTATATAGCCCCACAGGAAGCGCAGCGATTCAGTAATCTTCCTTGCAAAAGCTGTTATGGATGTGTGTACTGACGCTCAGTGAAAAGTGAAAAGTGAAAACAGGATTCCCCTGACCGATTGACAGTGGCTGGAGACGCCAGCATTCACAACCGGAAAGCGCAGATACTGGTAGAGTGTACGCTCTTATGGAAACAAATGCCCAGGCTTACCTGGAACCGGTGAAACTCATGTACACAGGCAGCTGGGCGGGATGCTGAGTCCATCTGTCTACACTAAGCAAAAGAAGATTACCAGGTAAGTAATCTCAACATTTCCTGGCGTGTAGCCAGATGGACTCAGAACCAATGGGATGTACAAAAGCTTTACTCCCCGCCGGGGCGGGAGGCTGCCTGGGGACCATGTAGTACCGCCCTTGCAAAAGCCGAGTCCTCCCGGGCCTGGACATCCAGACGGTAGAACCTGGAAAAGGTATGAAGGGAGGACCACGTCGCTGCTTTACAGATTTCTGTCGGCGACAGCATCCTGGATTCAGCCCAAGATGCTGCTTGCGCTCTGGTAGAATGAGCCTTAACCTGTAGAGGCGGAGCCTTCCCAGCCTCCACGTAGGCGGCTCTGACAACTTCTTTAATCCAGCGGGCAATGGTGGGCCGAGAGGCCGCTTCACCTTGCTTCTTCCCGCTGTGTAGGACGAACAGGTCCATCTGTCGCAGGTCTTGTGTCACGTCCAGATATCGGGGCAGCAATCTGCCAATGTCGAGATGGCGTAATAAACGGCCTTCTGCAGATTTCTTCAAACCTACCGTGGTAGGCAAGGATATAGTTTGGTTAAGATGAAACTGTGAAACCACTTTAGGGAGAAAGGATGGAACCGTCCGAAGATGGATAGCCTCCGGAGTGATTCGTAGAAAGGGATCACGGCAGGACAGTGCTTGTAGCTCAGAGATGCGGCGTGCGAAACACACCGCCAGCAAGAACACCAACTTCAAGGTGAGAGACCGGAGAGACAAGCCCCGAAGGGGTCGGAAGGTGGATCCCGCGAGGAAATCCAAAACAAGATTAAGGTTCCATAAGGGCACAGGCCACCTTAGTGGCGGACAAATATGCTTGACACCCAGCAGGAAACGAGAGACATCTGGGTGCTTGGCGATGGTCTTGCCATCCCTCCTGGGACCATAGCAAGACAGTGCCGCTACCTGAACTTTGATGGAGCTGAGGGAGAGACCCTTCTGAAGCCCATCCTGCAGAAAATCCAACACAATAGGTATGGTGGTGGCATGTGGATTATTTATTTATTTTATTTAAACAAATTTATATACCGTTTTCCAGTAAGGCTTACTGACCAAAACGGTTTACAGCAGTAAATAACCTTAACAGTTAAAAGGTTAAAAATTAATACTAAATAAAACTTAAAACAGTAAAATAGGTATGAATAAAAATACAACATTTTAGGTAATCAATAAAAATAATGATGACTAAACAGAGAATGGCCAATTACATTAAAAAATTTTAAAGTAAGAATAAGTAAAGTAATATAATATAATACAAACTTATTTAGTCTTATTTACTTAGCTAAGATGTTTCTAAATCTTTAAAAGCCTCTTGAAAGAAATAGGTTTTTAAAGCCTTCTTAAATTCCTTCCGGCTGCTTATTAGCCTAAGCGAGTCAGGCAATGCATTCCACAGAATGGGGCCAGCAACCGAGAAAGCTCTATTTCTTGTTATACTCAATGCCGCATTCTTCACTGAGGGAATTTCCAATAAATGTTTTCCTGTAGATCTTAGTTCTCTCTGTGGTTTATAGATATGTAAGGTGAAACACATCCAAGTGGAGTCACTATTGTTCAACAGAGAATGGATTAACATGATGATTTTATAACGAATTCTATATTTAACTGGAAGCCAGTGTAATTTGTGCAGAATAGGTGAGATGTGATGTTTTAATGGAGTACCGGTAAGAAGTCTAGCTGCCGAGTTCAGTATCAATTGTAAAGGCCTAATAGTAGAATCAGGCAATCCCAAATATAAGCCGTTACAATAGTCTAGACCAGACAGAATCAGTGCTTGAAGCACTGAGCGATAATCATGAGAAAATAAAAGGGGCCGCAATCTTTTCAGAACATGCAATTTGAAAAATGAAGTTTTAACCATTTTTGAAATGTGTTGCTTTAGTGATAAGTTAGTATCTACCCATACACCGAGGTTACGTGCTAATTTAGTAACCTGTATGGTTTCAGTACCTATGGTTAAGCAAGTTGGTGTCGTGAGTGTCGCACCATGCTTCAAACACTCTCCAGATCCGTACGTAGGTGAGGGATGTGGAAAACTTGCGAGCTCGGAGGAGTGTATCAATCACGGGCCCCGAGTAACCTCTTTTCTTCAGTCTAGCCCTCTCAAGGGCCAGACCGTAAGAGAGAATTGAGCTGGATCCTCGTGTAGAATGGGACCTTGACGTAGAAGGGCCCGGAGAGGAGGCAGGGGAAGAGGCTCCCCTGCCAGTAGTCTTCTCATGTCCGCGTACCAGGGTCTTCTTGGCCAGTCTGGTGCCACTAGAAGAACTAGGCCCCGGTGTGTCTGAATCTTGTGGATGAGGGCGCCCAGCAGAGGCCACGGAGGAAAGGCGTATAGTAGAGTCCCTGGAGGCCATGGCTGGACTAGGGCATCGATGCCATGCGAGAACGGGTTGCGCCTGCGGCTGAAGTATCTGGGTACTTGAGCATTGGACTTGTCCGCCAGTAAATCCATGGCCGGAATCCCCCAATGATCGACAATCATCTGGAAAGCTGTGGGGGACAGCTGCCCCTCTCCTGGATTCAGGCGTTCTCTGCTGAGGAAGTCTGCTGTGGTATTGTCCTTCCAGGCAATGTGGACAGCGGAGATGTCTTGCAGATTCGCCTCTGCCCAAACCATCAGTGGGGCGATCTCCAGAGATACTTGTCGGCTTCTGGTTCCGCTCTGCCGGTTGATGTAGGCCACCGTGGTGGCATTGTCGGACATCACTCTGACAGCCCTGTGCCGTAGTCTGTGAGCGAATCGAAGGCATGCCAAGCGGACTGCCCGGGCCTCCAGGCGATTGATGTTCCATGTTGACTCCTCTCTGTTCCATCGCCCTTGCGCGGTGAGTTCTTCGCAATGTGCTCCCCAGCCGCTCAGGCTGGCATCCGTGGTGAGCAGGGTCCACATGGGCGAGGACATCTTCGACCCCCCTGCTCAGGGTGTTGGACTGCAACCACCACCGCAGCTGGGTCCGAACTCTGGCCGGTAGAGGAAGGTGCGTGAAATAGTCCCGTCGACGGGGGCGCCAGCGAGAGAGCAGGGAATGCTGTAGAGGTCTCATATGGACCCGCGCCCAAGGCACCACTTCCAGGGTGGATGCCATGAGACCCAGAACCTGCAGATAATCCCAGGCAATGGGCCGACTGGCTCTCATCAGATACTGGATACGTTGCCGAAGTTTCAACTGTCGCTTGGTCGTAAGACTGACCGTGTCCGCCCGGGTGTCGAACTGCACCCCCAGATACTCTATTGACTGGGAAGGCAGTAGGCAGCTCTTGCTGAGGTTGATTACCCAGCCCAAGCTTTCCAGAAGGGCGATCACTCTGTCGGTTGTCCGCAGGCTCTCCTCCCGAGATTTCGCCCTGATCAGCCAGTCGTCTAGGTAGGGATGGACCAGAATCCCTTCTCGCCTGAGTGCCGCAGCCACCACTACTACCACTTTGGTGAATGTCCGTGGGGACGTGGCCAACCCGAAGGGTAGAGCCCGAAACTGGAAGTGGCGGCCCAGAACCTTGAAGCGCAGGTAGCGCTGATGATCCGGATGGATCGGAATATGAAGATAAGCTTCTGACAGGTCTAATGCCGTGAGGAATTCTCCGGGCTGTACTGCAGCTTTGACGGAGCGCAGAGTTTCCATACGAAACCTCGGGACCCGTAAGTAGCGATTGACTGACTTGAGGTCCAGCACAGGCCGAAAAGTGCCCCCTTTCTTGGGTACCATGAAATAAATGGAATAGTGTCCAGAATTCATTTCCCAGGCAGGTACTGGGATGATGGCGTTCAAGGACAGGAGCCTCGCCAGGGTAGCTTCTAACGCTGCCTTCTTGTGCCGGGGACATGAAGATTCCACAAACTTGTCCGGAGGCAGAAGATGAAAATCCAGATAATATCCTTCCCGGATAACGGCGAGGACCCACTGGTCCAACGTAATCTCGACCCATCTGGGGTAGAAGAGGGTCAACCTGCCCCCTATGGCTTCGTTCCCCAGATGAATCGGCAAATCCTCATTGCGGGGTGCGACCGGGGCCCGAGCCCGGGCCAGCCCCCCGCTTGCGCTGCTTGATCCGAAAGGACTGATTCCTGGCCGGAGGACGAGTCGCCTGATAGCGCCCTCTATACGGAACAAAGCGCTGGGAACTCCTGCCCCTGTAGGGCCGTGGAAAGGAGCGCTGTCCCCGCCTGGAACGATCTTCCGGAAGTCTAGGCACAGGAGAGGCACCCCAGGTAGTGGCTAGCTTATCAAGGTCCCTGCCAAACAGAAACGAGCCCTGAAAGGGTAACCTGGTGAGGCGAGACTTGGAAGGCGCATCCGCTGACCATGGCCGGATCCAGAGCTGCCTCCTGGCGGCTACGGAGGATGAAATCCCCTTAGCTGTAGTGCGAACTAAATCCGATGTGGCATCGGTGAGGAAGGAAAGAGGGGACTCCATGTCAGCCGCTGGAGCGTTGTTCCTGACCTGAGACAAGCAGGCACGTGTCACCACAGTGCAGCAGGCCGCAATCCGCAAAGAAAGAGCTGCCACCTCAAAAGTTTGTTTCAGAATGGTGTCCATTCGTCTGTCATGGGGCTCCCTGAGGGCCGTCCCCCCTTCCACTGGAATAGTAGTGCGCTTGACCACAGCGCTAATTAAGGCGTCCACTTGAGGACATGCCAGCAGGTCCTGGAGAGCCGGAGCCAACGGGTACATACCTTTCAGGGCCCGGCCCCCTTTGAAGGAAGCTGCCGGCGCCGCCCATTCCAAATCTATTAGTTGCTGGGCCGCCTGCAAGAAAGGAAAATGGCGGGCTGTAGGACGAAGACCTTCCAGCAGAGGGTTCTGCGCAGAAGGAACCGAAGCACTGGGACCAGTGATATCCAACTCCGCCAGACACTGAGTCACGAGGTCCGAGAGGTCCTCCTTAGGGAAGAACCGCCTCATGGTTCTATATGGCTCAATCCCCGGGGGGAGGTCCCCCTCGTCCGGGAAGTCAGACTCGTCCGGCGAAACCTCCTGGTCCGATTGATCTGGACTGTCCAGTGGTGGGAGGTCTCGCTCCCGATAAGGCTGTGAGGGTCCGGGCACAGGAACCCTAGGCGCTGCCACCGTAGCGGCGGCCGCAGGAGGCGCCGCAGATGCAGCCACCGCAGGAACCGCTGCAACAATAGGAGCCACAGGAGCAGCAGGAACAGTAGGGCCTGGACGGGAAGCCGTCTGCATCTGGACGAAGGCATGAATTCCCTTAAAGAGATTCACCCAGGAAATGGAAGCAGCCTCTACTCGCCGGGGTACAAGGGCCCCCGGGATGCCGGAATGGTCAAGACTGCCCCCCAAATCCGGGGTAGCCCCAGGGGAACTGTCAAGAAACTGCGGCTGAGACTGGTCCAGGCCAGAGGGTCCCCCTGCCATCTCACATTGGGCACATAATGAGTCAGGCTCAGCACTGCGTGTGGCTCTAAGGTGGCATGCAGAGCAGAGGCCAAGGGCTGAAATGCCTGAGACAAGTGGCTGTGCCGTCGAGGATGCGGCTGCGTGCTGATCCATACCAAAAGAACAAACGCGCAATAATATGCGGCAGCAATAGGCGCTTAATACAGCAGGCGCACAATAATAAGAATTATATGCGGCAGCAATAGGCGCTGAAGAGAACAAGCGCACAACAGGAACAATATGCGGCAGCAATAGGCGCTTAAGAGAACAAGCGCACAACAGGAACAATATGCGGCAGCAATAGGCGCTTAATACAACAGGCGCACAATAGTAATTATATGCGGCAGCAATAGGCGCTGAACACAACAGGCGCACAATAGTAATTATATGCGGCAGCAATAGGCGCTGAACACAACAGGCACACAATAGTAATTATATGCGGCAGCAATAGGCGCTGAACACAACAGGTGCACAATAGTATGATAAGCGGCAGCAATAGGCGCTTAATACAACAGGCGCACAATAGTAATTATATGCGGCAGTAATAGGCGCTGAACACAACAGGCGCACAATAGTAATTATATGCGGCAGCAATAGGCGCTGAACACAACAGGCGCACAATAGTAATTATATGTGGCAGCAATAGGCGCTTAATACCACAGGCGCACAATAGCAATAGGGCGCTGAAGAGAACAAGCGCACAACCCTAATAGGTACACAGCACTAAGCAGAGAGCAATATACGCTTAATGGCATTCAATGGGCATTCAGCACTGAAGCATGTAGTAATAAGCTTACAATAATATGCAGCAAATACTCACAGTGGCAGCCAACATGCGAAAACAATACAACATACGCACAAGGAGGAAGAAAGCCGCGCCCATTACGGGCGCGGAATACCTGAATAGGGCCACTAAATGGCGTCCTCCACGGCTTGCCACGCCACCGATCCTCGAGACTTCGGAGACCTGGGCGAAGAGATGTACGCCGTACCCGATCTTCGGCGCTTCTAGGCTGGAACACAGGCGGTCTCCGGCTGCGGTGGGAAAGGGCCGGTACCTCTCACCGCCGCGATTGGAGGAACTGCACCTGCGACCTCGTCCACGCCGGGACCGAGGGCCTCAGAGCCACACCCGAGTCTCCCCCGGGAGGCTATGTCCCCGCCGCGGTTCGGCCGGACCGAGGACTTTCCCACCGGGGGGCCACGGTAAGCGCCCCGGGAAGCTCAACTCGGGGGCGTGCCGGAAACGTCCCCGAAGGAGCGCGGGGCTCGATAATCGTTGATAGAAAAAGAGAAGGAAATCTAAAATGAGACAAAAAAGTGAAAATTAAGTAGGCTTGGAAAGCACGCTGAACCAGCGTGTAGGCACTCCAAACTGCTTTGGAGACGGAAATTACTGAATCGCAGCGCTTCCTGTGGGGCTATATACCCCGTGCTGACGTCAGATCCGTCTCCAACTGCTAGCACGCGGATACTATCCCATTGGTTCTGAGTCCATGTGGCTACACGCCAGGAAATCAATTTTACTTAGGGAATAGCCACTGCTATTAATTGCATCAGTAGCATGGGATCTTCTTAGTGTTTGGGTAATTTCCAGGTTCTTGTAGCCTGGTTTTGGCCTCTGTTGGAAACAGGATGCTGGGCTTGATGGACCCTTGGTCTGACTCAGCATGGCAATTTCTTATGTTCTTATGTAAAGACTGTGGAGATATGTTAGCGGTTAGTTGCTGGGCATGTGAATGGATCTATGCTAATGGTTGAGCACCAAGCTGCATAGGTCAACCATTTTCTTTTGCAGTTCAACCTGGTGGAAGGCTTTCTAGACTAAATCCGGATGTCTTCCAGATGAGGAGAGAGGTTCAGGTTTTGAAATAATGTCCTTTCAATCTCCACGCTGTGAGGTTTAGAGAGGAGTAGAGTGGGTGCAGCAGAGTGCCCTTGTCATGAATTAGTAGGCGAGGGTTGTTTCCTAGTGGAATTGGAGCCTCCAGTGAGAGGTGGAGGAGGTATGTGTACCATGGTTGTCTTGGCCAAGCTGGAGCTATGAGGATGAGATCTGCCGAATCTCTTATACATTTCTGCACTGTGTGTGAGATTAGAGGTATTAGTGGAAAGGCGTATAGCAGGCCCTCCGACCAGCTGATGAGAAATGCATCTTGTGTCACTCAATGAGGAGATGGGAACAGAGAGCAAAATGTCTGGAGTTTGTGGTTCTGCTCCATGGCGAAAAGATAGATACGAGACCACCCCCGAGTTCGGAAGAGCTGTAGGGCTACCGTCTGTTGCAGTTCCATTCGTGGGGATGAAAAAATCTGCTTAGTTTGTCCGCCCTGTTGTTGTTTATGCCTGGGAGGTAAGTGGCTTGAAATGTAATGGAATTGCTGGTTGCCAATTCTAGGATGGATACTGCTTCTTTGCATAGAATCCGAGAACAGGACTCTCCTTCTTTATTTATATAGAACATTGCCACTTGGTTGTCTGTGTGGATCATGACTATCTTTCCTCTGAGATGGAGTTGAAAAGCTCGGAGAGCGTTCCGAATTGCTCTGCGTTCCAAGAGGTTTATCTGTTGCACACTTTCCCAGGTAGACCAGAGATCTTGAGTCTGAAGGTGGGACAAGTGGGCTCCCCATCCCTTTGTGGAGCCATCATGGTGAGTATGATTTCATGCATTAGGGGACGCAGGGAAGCCCCTATTGTAAGGTGGGTTTCTGATAGCCACCAGTCTATATTTTGTTTCATGCTGTACATAATGGAAACAGGGGCAGAGAGACGGTCAGAGAACTGTTTCCATTGAGCTTTCAGTCCCCACTGAAGGCATAAGAACATAAGAAAATGCCATACTGGGTCAGATCAAGGGTCCATCAAACCCAGCATCCTGTTTCCAACAGTGGCCAATCCAGGCCATAAGAACCTGGCAAGTACCCAAAAACTAAGACTATTCCATGTTACCATTGCTAATGTCAGTGGCTATTCTCTAAGTGAACTTAATAGCAGGTAATGGACTTCTCTTCCAAAAACGTATCCAATCCTTTTTAAACACCGCTATACTAACTGCACTAACCACATCCTCTGGCAACAAATTCCAGAGTTTAATTGTGCGTTGAGTAAAAAAGAACTTTCTCCGATTAGTTTTAAATGTGCCCCATGCTAACTTCATGGAGTGCCCCCTAGTCTTTCTACTATCCGAAAGAGTAAATAACCGATTCACATCTACCCGTTCCAGACCTCTCATAATTTTAAACATCTCTATCATATCCCCCCTTAGCCGTCTCTTCTCCAAGCTGAAAACTCCTAACCTCTTTAGTCTTTCCTCATAGGGGAGCTGTTCCATTCCCCTTATCATTTTGGTCGCCATTCTCTGTACCTTCTCCATCGCAATTATATCTTTTTTGAGATGCGGCGACCAGAATTGTACACAGTATTCAAGGTGCGGTCTCACCATGGAGCGATACAGAGGCATTATGACATTTTCCGTTTTATTCACCATTCCCTTTCTAATAATTCCCAACATTCTGTTTGCTTTTTTGACTACCGCAGCACACTGAACCGACAATTTCAATGTGTTATCCACTATGACACCTAGATCTCTTTCTTGGGTTGTAGCACCTAATATGGAACCCAACATTGTGTAATTATAGCATGGGTTATTTTTCCCTATATGCATCACCTTGCACTTATCCACATTAAATTTCATCTGCCATTTGGATGTCCAATTTTCCAGTCTCACAAGGTCTTCCTGCAATTTATCACAATCTGCTTGTGATTTAACTACTCTGAACAATTTTGTGTCATCTGCAAATTTGATTATCTCACTCGTCGTATTTCTTTCCAGATCATTTATTAATATATTGAAAAGTAAGGGTCCCAATACAGATCCCTGAGGCACTCCACTGTCCACTCCCTTCCACTGAGAAAATTGTCCATTTAATCCTACTCTCTGTTTCCTGTCTTTTAGCCAGTTTGCAATCCACAAAAGAACATCACCACCTATCCATGACTTTTTACTTTTCCTAGAAGCCTCTCATGAGGAACTTTGTCAAACGCCTTCTGAAAATCCAAGTATACTACATCTACCGGTTCACCTTTATCCACATGTTTATTAACTCCTTCAAAACAGTGAAGCAGATTTGTGAGGCAAGACTTGCCCTGGGTAAAGCCATGCTGACTTTGTTCCATTAAACCATGTCTTTCTATATGTTCTTTGATTTTGATGTTTAGAACACTTTCCACTATTTTTCCTGGCACTGAAGTCAGGCTAACCGCTCTGTAGTTTCCCGGATTGCCCCTGGAGCCCTTTTTAAATATTGGGGTTACATTTGCTATCCTCCAGTCTTCAGGTACAATGGATGATTTTAATGATAGGTTACAAATTTTTACTAATAGGTCTGAAATTTCATTTTTTAGTTCCTTCAGAACATCCGGTCCAGGTGATTTACTACTCTTCAGTTTATCAATCAGGCCTACCACATCTTCTAGGTTCACCGTGATTTGATTCAGTCCATCTGAATCATTACCCATGAAAACCTTCTCCATTACAGGTACCTCCCCAACATCCTCTTCAGTAAACACCGAAGCAAATAAATCATTTAATCTTTCCGTGATGGCCTTATCTTCTCTAAGTGCACCTTTAACCCCTCGATCATCTAACGGTCCAACTGAATCTCTCACAGGCTTTCTGCTTCGGATATATTTTAAAAAGTTTTTACTGTGAGTTATTGCCTCTACAGCCAACTTCTTTTCAAATTCTCTCTTAGCCTGTCTTATCAATGTCTTACATTTAACTTGCCAACGTTTATTTAATTTATTTAACACTTTTCTATACCGACCTTCATTGTAATGACCATATCAGATCGGTTTACATTGAACAGGGTATAAAACTGAAACAACAAAATTAAAACATATGAACGGAGGTAGCAAAAGTTACATTCAACAAGGATGGAGAACTTGGAAGCTTAATCAGCTAGAGAGAGAGGCCTAGGGTGGCAGCAAAAAACTAGAAATATCATACAATAAGGTGAGTGGGCTAGCGCATGATGAACTTTGAGGTACAAGGTTCCATCGATCATGAAGGAATTAGGTCATCTAGTGTGTATCCGGGGGATCCGAGAAGGCTTGGTGGAAAAGCCATGTCTTCAGTTTTTTCCTAAATGTTGGGAGGCATGGTTCTAGCCTGAGGTCTGAAGGGATGTTATTCCAAATCGATGGTCCTGCTGTAGAGAACGCTCTGTCTTTGGTCGAAGTGAGGCGCGTGGTTTTAGTTGGAGGAGCTTGAAGAGTTCCTTTGTGGATTTCTCTGATCGGTCTGTTAGAGGTATGTAGTTTGAGGGGGAATTCGAGGTCGAGATGAAGTTGATTGTGGATGGATTTGTGGATTAAGGTGAGTGATTTGTGTAGGATTCTGAAGTTGATAGGTAACCAATGCAGGTTTCTGAGGATAGGTGAGATGTGTTCTCCACGGCTGGTGTTAGTCAAAATTCTGGCTGCGGAATTTTGAATCATCTGAAGTGGCTTGGTGGTAGAGATGGGTAGACCTAGTAGGAGGGCGCTGCAGTTGTCTATTTTGGCAAATATCAAGGTTTGGAGAACTGTCCTGAAGTCGTGGAAGAATAGGAGGGGTTTGAGTCTTTTTAGAACCTGGAGTCTGTGGAAACAGTCTTTAGTTGTGATGTTGATCATTTTCTTTAGGTTTAGGCGACTGTCGAGAATTACCCCCAGATCTCTTACATGCGTATGGGTGAGAAGGGAGTTGTGGGGGGATTGTGTGTGGGGGGGTTATCCTGGTTTGATGAGATGAGGAGTTCGGTCTTTGTAGTATTAAGGACCAGGTTTAGACTGTTGAGAAGGCTGGTGATGGAATGTAGGCAGTTATTCCAGTGAGCGAGAGCTTTAGAGATGGATTCTGTTATAGGAATCAGAATCTGTACATCGTCTGCGTAGAGGTAGTGTATAAGCTTAAGATCTGTTAGCATTTGGCAGAGGGGGAGGAGGTAGATGTTGAAGAGGGTGGGAGATAAGGAGGATCCTTGCGGTACACCAAGTGTGGACTTTGTAGAGGGTGATTCTTTATTATTAATTTTGACTTTAAAGCTTCTATTGCTGAGGAAGGACTTGAACCAGTTGTGGACTGATCCGGATATACCAATGTCTGATAGGCAGTTCAGGAGGATGGCGTGGTTGACAGTGTCGAATGCCGCCGAGATGTCTAGCAGGACTAGTAGAAAGGAGTGGCCTTTGTCTAATCCCATCATAATGTGGTCTGTTAGAGAGATGAGGAGGGATTCAGTGTTGCGTGATTTGTGAAAGCCATATTGCGAGGGATAAAGGATGTTGTGATCTTCTAAATAATCTGAGAGCTGGGAGTTTACTACTTTCTCCGTTATTTTAGCTAAGAATGGAAGATTAGAGATGGGGCGGAAATTGGCTAGTTCTCTAGGGTCTAGGTTGTGTTTCTTAAGGAGGGGTTTAAGGGAAGCTGTTTTAAGATTGTCTGGATAGATCCCTTGAGTTAGCAGGCAGTTTATAATGTTGGTCAGTGGTCCAGAGATCGTGTTTGGGATAAGAAGCAGAAGTTTAGATGGGATATTATCTGCAGGGTGGCTGGATGGTTTCTGATTCTTAAGGAGGGATTCGATTTCCCTGGGGGAAGTAAGGTCGAAGCTGTCGAGTTTGGCTCCTGTGGGGGTATGGAGTTTGTTGCAAGCAACTATTGGGGTAGTGTTGTTAGGGAGTAGTGCAAGAGTATTCGAGATCTTCTGTTGGAAGAATACTGCGAGCTCATTGGCCTTGGATAGAGCCTGTTCGTCTGGTATTGTCGGGGGAGCTGACTTTGTGATTTGTAATACGTAAGAGAAAAGGGCTTTGGCATCAAACTGGAGATTGTGGATTTTATTGGCATAGTATTCTCTTTTTATCTTTAGAATGGAGGTCCTGTAATAATGTAAGGTTCCTTTATATGCTGAAAGGGTAGATGAGTTGGGGGTTTTACGCCATCTGTTTTCTTTGTGTCGTAGGTTTTGTTTGATCCGTTTCAGTTCTGAGGAGAACCAGGGTTGATTTTCTTTTTTTGTTGGGTTAATAGTTTTGGAGACCACGGGGCATAGTTTGTTTGCTACTGTTTCAGTGATATTATGCCAGGAGAGTACCGCTGAGTCGCGGTTGGATAGATCTAAGTTTGTGAGTTCAATGGAAAGCTGATCACTGAGAATATTGGATGTGCATGATTTCCTGTAGTGGATGGTAGAGGGGTGATGTGGTGTGTATGTTTGTTTATTTGTAGAGAAGGAGGAATTTATCAGGAAGTGGTCAGACCAGGGGATTGGGGTACACGAGGGTTCCATTGTGCATGAGAGGTTAGAGTTGATGAAAATAAGATCCAGCGTGTGTCCAGCTTTTTGTGTCGGGTTATTGACGATTTGATTGAATCCCATTGCATTGAGGGAGGTGAGGAGGGCTTCGCAATTGGCGGAGCGAGGTGAGGCATCGACATGGAGGTTGAAATCTCCCATGATCATGGTTGGAAGGTCTGTGTTGATATGCTTCACTATAGACTCAATAAGGGGTGAGGGATCAGATTCTAGTACTCCTGGTGGTGCATAGACTAGCAGTAATTGAAGTTGTTTAGATGTTACTAAACCCAGTTCCAGTTTGGAGTCAGACTTGATAGTATGTGATGTAAGTCTGAGTTCTTTCTTGGTAGCTAGTAGGAGACCGCCCCCTCGTTTTCTGTGTCTGTGGAAAGCAAAGGTATCATATATGTGTGTGGGTAGTTGGTTGATTAGCGCAATGTCTGAGTTTTTTAGCCAGGTTTCTGTGATGGCACAGATGTCTGGGTTAGAGTCCAGGAGATAGTCTTTGAGGATGTGCGTCTTTTTTGTCAGGGATTATGCATTGACTAGGGTTACTGAGAGAAGAGCAAGTCCAAGGAACTGGGTCAGAGGGGTGATCATGATTGGTATGAGAGATCTGGAAACTCTTGAAGGTGTTTCCTGAGCAGGAAGAATGCCAGAGTGGTAGCGGTGGTATCTGATAGGGATTTGATGGGTTAGCATTCTGGGAGATCCGTTGGCAGGATTGGACGTGAGGAATTGGGACTAGGATGCTGGAGAGGAGAGAGATCAATTAGCTTTCGCTTTATATCTATAGAGGAAAGCGAGGGGATTGAAGTTCTGGAGGTTGGGCGAGAAAGAGGGTGAGTGAGAGAAGGGTGTGGCTATGGAATGGGGTACTTTGGAAGGATAAGAGTAGCGAGGTTTCCGACGTCACTGGGTGGGCATGTTTGTCACGCTGGGGGACCTTACTCCTTACTTCTTCTTCCTCTTGTTGTGGTGTTCTGGAATCGTGTCTGATGGTAGGGTCGGAAGCCCTACGTGGATGCCATCTGGATGATGGATGGTATGATTTTGGATGGTGGGGGTGAATGCTGGGAAAGGCTGGTTGAACAATGGAGTAGCAGTTTTATCCTATTTTATGCTTTATCCTATTTTCTTCTGTTGGATCCTTCTTCCAATTTTTGAATGAAGATCTTTTGGCTAAAATAGCTTCTTTCACCTTCCCTTTTAACCATGCCAGTAATCGTTTTGCCTTCTTTCCACCTTTCTTAATGTGTGGAATACATCTAGACTGTGCTTCTAGAATGGTATTTTTTAACAATGACCACACCTCTTGGACATTTTTTGCTTTTGTAGCTGCTTCTTTCAGTTTTTTCTAACAATTTTTCTCATTTTATCAAAGTTTCCCTTTTGAAAGTTTTAGCACGAGAGCCTTGGATTTGCACACTGTTCCTCTTCCAGTCATTAAATCAAATTTGATCATATTATGATCACTATTGCCAAGCGGCCCCACCACCGTTACCTCTCTCACCAAGTCCTGTGCTCCACTGAGAATTAGATCTAAAATTGCTCCCTCTTTCATTGGTTCCTGAACCAATTGCTCCATAAAGCTATCATTTATTCCATCCAGGAACGTTATCTCTCTAGCGTGTCCCAATGATACATTTACCCAGTCAATATTGGGGTAATTGAAGTCTCTCATTATTACTGCACTACCAATTTGGTTTTCTTCCCTAATTTCTCTTAGCATTTCACTGTCAGTCTCACCATCTTGACCAGGTGGACAGTAGTATACCCCTATCACTATAGTCTTTCCCGACACACAAGGGATTTCTACCCATAAAGATTCAATTTTGTATTTAGTCTCATGCAGAATGTTTATCCTGTTGGACTCTATGTCATCCCGGACATAAAGCGCCACACCTCCTCCCGGGTGCTCCTCTCTGTCATTGCGATATAATTTGTACCCCGGTATAGCACTGTCCCATTGGTTATCCTCCATTCACTGCTATATACTCTAATTCTCCCATCTTACTTTTTAGACTTCTGGCATTAGCATATAAACATTTCAAAGTTTGTTTTTTGTTTGTATTTTCATTCTGCTTTTTAATTGATAGGGATAAGTTAGAATTTTTGTTGGATTTGTGGACCCTTGGGCCGATCGGAACCAGGAGAAGAGTTGCTGAAGGTGGTTACAGCAGAGGTCCCGACCGGGAGGTGGCAAGGACAGACTGGTGGCTGGCCGAAGGTGGAACTCTGGGAGCCCTATGCGACCAAGAGCTTTGGCGAGGAAGAAGGAGATGGTGGCACTGGTACTGTGGTGAGAAGATCTTCGCCCTGGAAGCCGATCCTCCCCCGAGAGGAGCTCGTAGGAGTTTGGCCGCTGGGACTTAGGAGATTCACCCTGGAAGCCGGAGTCCCCCCAGGAGGAGCCCGTAGGGACCCGGCCGCTGGGACTTAGGAGGACCCGCGGGGGCCTGGTCGGATGAAGTCCAAGGTTGTGTGCCGAAGAGTCGTCGCTCGCCAGTCCAGAGTCAGGAACCAAAGGATCACCGTAAGCCAGTCCGGGGTCAAAAGCCAGAGAGTCAACGTAAGCTGGTCCGGGATCAGAAGCCAGGGAATTACCGTAAGCCAGTCCGGGGTCAGAAGCCAAGAATCACCGTAAACCAGTCCGGGGTCAGAAGCCAAGAATCACCGCAAGCCGATCCGGGGTCAGGAGCCAAGTAGAAGACACTGAAGCAGGAACGCAGCAACTGAAGACAGGAATACCTGGGAACCTCGTTGCAAGGCACTGGAGAAGAGCAACTGCAGGGCTTAAGTAGCCCTGCAGCGTCTGACGTCCCCGGAGGCAGTCTTCTGGATTTCCCGCGCAGGCCCCTTTAAATTGGCAGCAAAGACGCGTGCGCACGTCTAGGGGGCGGGGCCAGCCGCCGAAGAACGCCGGCTGCTTCGGCGGGGCAGGAACGAGGCGGAGGAGGACGCTGCAGGCCCGGGCGAAGTCAGCCGACGTCGGGGCCGTGGCGGAGGGAGGCCTGGGGAACGCGGCCCGACGCAGTCGGGTAGGCGGCGATCCCGGGGCCGACCCGGGATCGCAACAATTTTTTAGCTCAGGTGAGTTTTTAGTTACAGGCACTTGGACTATTTTTCTAATTATTGGAACCTCACTGTCGGGATGCCCTAATTCTAATGCATCATTAGTATCCTTTGAAGATACCTCTCTCCAAACCATGCGCTGCTGAGCGACTGTCAGCTTTCCCCTTTGTTCTAGTTTAAAAGCTGCTCTATCTCCTTTTTAAAGGTTAGCGCCAGCAGTCTGGTTCCACCCTGGTTAAGGTGGAGCCCATCCCTTTGGAAGAGAGACTCCCCCTTTCCCAAAAGGTTCCCCAGTTCCTAACAAAACTGAATCCCTCTTCCTTGCACCATCGTCTCATCCACGCATTGAGACTCCGGAGCTCTGCCTGCCTCTGGTGACCTGCGCGTGGAACAGGGAGCATTTCAGAGAATACTACCCTGGAGGTTCTGGATTTAAGCTTTCTACCTAAATTTGGCTTCCTATAAATTAAAGGATGGGCAAGGGGTGGGAGGGTTGGGAAATACAAACAGTCTAACTTCAGTTAGTCAGCCAGAATGACTCACTGCTCTCTTGATTAACAAATGTTGGTCCCTATTCAAACCCAATCACACTACCTCAACACCTTTCCAAGGTGAGTAACTGAGCTGAACTATTCAACTTTTTTACTTAGGTATACACTGCTCCTAGCTTATTTCTAGCTTCTGGCTACTTTTTTTTGGGGGGGGAGGGGTTGTGTGGGGGGGGGCGGGTTTCTCAAAACAAACACTCAGTTTGTATTAAATACAAACACTCAGTTCTTTAAAAGTCTGCAGAACACTCAGTTCTGCAGACTTTTAAAAATAAACACACTACCTACTGCTTACTAGCTACCTTATTGACTATTTAAAAATACAAACAGACTAACTTGTTTATTCACTGCCTTTCTGACTATTAAAGGCACAAACACACAAACACACTAAATAATATTCCCAGATAGTTAACTTTTCCCCAATACTTTAAAAAAAGACAATGTCCCAAGCAAAAACTTACTGATTCCTTTCAGCCACCAGCAAGGTGAAACTCTCCTCTTAGTGTTCCCTCATGTGTAGACGTGTGTGGGGGACCACATAGATTGTTGCAGCTATGTGTCCAAGAAGTTTCAACACCTGACGAACCGGAGCTGTGGTTAAGCGCTTTAGTGTTTGAGGTAGAGATCTGAGTTCTATAGCCCTTGGCTCGGGAAGGAATGCTCTGTCCTTTAAGGTGTCGATGTGGGCTCCAAAGAACTGCAACACTTGTGTGGGGTGGAGATTCGATTTTTCATAATTGATTATTAGACCCAATGTGTTGTGATGAGATTCGTTTGGAGAATGCAGGGGCTGGGTGCTACTAAAAGCCAATCGTCCACATAGGAAAAAATCTGAATACTCTGGCGACGTAGGTGAGCCACCGCTACCGCTAGACATTTTGTGAATACTCTGGGAGCCAAAGAGAGGCCAAATGGAAGTACCTTGTATTGTAAGTGGCGATTCATTGCAGTGAAGCAAAGGTACTGCCAGGAAGCCTTGTGCATTGGTATGTGTGAATAGGCATCCTTGAGATCTATGGAACACATCCAATCTCTGGGTTGAATGAAGGGTAGTATGGTTTTGAGAGATGTCATCTTGAATTCCTCCATCATAAGGTGTTTGTTGAGTTCCCGGAGATCTAAGATAGGACGGAATCCTCCTGATTTTTTTGGAATGAGGAAGTATGGGGAATAACAAGCGGTGTGGTGGTGAGACACTGGTAGTTCGACAATGCACTGTTGCTTTAGGAGGTTGTTGATTTCCAGGTGCATTTGTTGGGCATGGATGTGATGATACCTGTTGGGCACTGGATGTGCAATGACTGGAAGGGAGGTGAAGTTTAAAGAATAACCCTCCTTTATGATCTTTAGAACCTAGAGGTCGGTGGTGATGTTTTCCCATGCAGGCAAGAAATGTAGGAGCCTGCCCCCGACTGTTGCTGGTAGCGGTAGTGGGTGAAGTCCTAAAAACCTTGTGCAGGTTTAGGAGGATTCTTCTCCTGCGGAGGTTTAGGCCTTGGTGTTCTCGACGCTGCCTGGAAGCTGGAGCTTGAGATGTCTGGGGGGGAGATGCGGAGTAATACGCCGGTCTAGAAGGCGAATACGGCCGGAAGGGTTGGCATTGAAATTGAGGTTTTCTGTAACCAGAATAGTATCTTCTTTCGTAGGCAAAAGATGGTGGGGTTGTGAGAGATTGAACTGCCAGTTTTTGCTCTTTTAGCTGAGCCACAGTGTCCTTGAAATGGTCACCAAACAAGTTGTCAGGCTGGCAAGGAAGATTAGCTAATTTTTCATGCACATCCTCTCTTATTGTGCTCACCCTGAGCCATGCCATTCGTCTGGCTGCAATGGCATTTGCTGTTGATTTTGCTGAGGTTGCGAAACCTTCGTAGATCATGCGTATTAAATGGTGAAGTCCCTCTTCTATGTAATGAAATTCCGTAGGGAGGGTTTGGTCCGGTGAACTTTCCTGGATCTTGGGTTTTAAGTCCTGCAGGCACTGAAACAAATATTGCGTTATCGCAAACTGATGTTGCTGAATCTTTGCGTTCATCATGCCCGACTGATAGGCCCGTTACTCAAAGTCATCGAGGTATTTGGAGTCACGTCCAGGCGGAGTGTTGGAATGTAGCCTGGACTTGCGCGCTTTCTGCATAGCAGATTCTACCATGACAAATGCGTGAGGTAGTTGAACGTGCAAATAGAATGGTGATTGTCTCATCCGGTATTTAAGTTCTGACTTCCTGGACGTCGAAGGTCCAGCCAGTGGAGTCTCCCATGCCCTTTTCATCAAGGTGCCAAGTACGTCGTGCAATGGAAGAGCCACCGGTTCCGCCAGAGGGTCAAAGATCTTCAGCAGGCCTAGAACGTCTGCTCTAGGGTCCGGCAATTTTCTTGTCTCAATATTAAGAGCTTGACCTACCCTTTCTAAGAATTTTGAATAGGTGAAGTCCTCAGGCAGTGATACTGCTTCTGGCTGGTCCTCAGGAGGTTCGGACAGATAACCAGTGGAAGACCCAGGCGATGAAGAGACTGGAGAGCAGATTTGTGAAGACCCAGCCGGTGACGTTGGAGCATGAGCATGCGTGGAACTTCTAGCAGGGGACAGTGGTACCAGGGGGATAGGTTCTGTTGCTGGTGGATCTTGATCAGCAACTGTGGACAAGAATTTTGCCAGAATTAGTGATATCTGGGACATCGCCTGTGAGGCTAAAGCCCCTTGGGATGGTGCAGACGGTGGAATTATTGAAGGTGGAGGATGTCGATTTGTGGCAGATTTTTCTCTTGGTAGAGGATCTCTGCGTGGTTTTTTGGACAAGGGCTCTTCCAGTTCCGATATAGATGACGCCGCAGAAGGGGAAGAAAATGGATTCTCATCCACAATGATGAGTGGGGAAGGTTCCCTGCGCTTTTTATGTCCAGATATGTGCTTCTTTGGATGTTTGTGATTCTGAGCTGATGGCTGATGAGAAGAATCAGAAGTGCGTCGATGCTTGGAATGTGAATACTTCACTACTGAAGTTAAGGATCTTCTTCCTAGCACCAGATGCGCCAGCCACCCCTAATGTGTTGGATGTGCTGGATGCGCCAGACATGCTGTGCATCAGTGGTGCTTTGGTGCATCAGTGTCAGTCGACGCACCGATGCATGTCGACTCAGCGGATTGCTTTGGGGCTGATGATGAGTCGCCCGCTCTGTGCGCCGATGATTTTTTGTTTGTCGGCGCTTTTGACGCCAAAGCACCTTCCGAAGCTGCTCACAGTCTACCCGACTCCCTCGACGCATGAGGGGGCGCGGGACAGGACCTTGTGGAATCATCTGAGGGGGCATAAGACTCCGACGCAGCCCTTTTTAAACTTTCTATTTTTGCAGCTCTCTGACGCTGTGCTCTGGGGGACATCCATCCACAGGCAGCACAGGTTGATTGGTTGTGCTGGCGCCCCAAGCACAAGTAACAAGAAACATGTCTGTCTGTGACAGTCATGATCTTTCCACAGTCGCAGAATTTAAACCCTGGATGAGGCATATTGATGAGAATTGATGAAAAAGTTCAGGCAATTAGTCCTAACTACCTTACCAGGCTGTTTTTAATACTTTTTAGACAAAATAATTTTCCTCTGAGGAAATCACTCGAGGAGACTGAGAGCTCCGCGGCTCACGGAAAAAAACGGACTGAGAAGACTCTTCACAGGGGAGGGGGAGGTGCCAAGCAGGCACACACTACAGCAAGACATAAGACTTTACTTTGAGAGCTCCGCCACCTACAGGACGGGAGGGACGTGCCAGACAGCATGGCTAATTCATCCTGCTTATCTACGTGAAAAGCAAGTTTGCTTACCGTAAACGATGTTTCCGTAGATAGCAGGATGAATTAGCCTTGCTGTCATGGGATCTGTCAATCAGGTCCGGGAGGTGGAGCTTGTCAAAGCAGAGATTAGAATTTTGCTCTCTGAGCCTGCGCGTGTGTTCCCGAACAGGAAAGCAACGGAATCACCTCAGTCTGTGATTAAGCTGTAGTGTAGTCGAAGACTAGGTGACTGCCAGGGAGGAGGGTGGGTCAGCATGGCTAATTCATCCTGCTATCTACGGAAACATCGTTTACAATAAGCAAACTTGCTTTTTCCCGTCGATAGCAGGGTTGAATTAGCCATGCTGTCATGGGAGTCCCAAGCTCCCGATCACGTTGTGTATGATACATGTTTTTGTACGTGATCTTTGACAGTGTGGCGGTCACCGTGGATATGAGGATAGAGATTGTAGGACTGCTTGCCCTATCTTCGCTTCAGTGGCTGCCTGTTGATCAAGGCAGTAGTGAGATGTGAAGGTATGAAGCGATGACCATGTAGCTGCCTTGCAAATGTCTATGGGTTGCACATTCTATAGGTGTGCCAATGAGGCTGCTACTGCTCTGACTTGGTGAGCTTTAGGCTCTGAAAGTAGTTGTAGTTTCTGTTTGTCATAACAGAATCCGATGCACTGTGCTATCCAGCTGGAGATTTAGCTACTGGTAATCCAGGTGCCTTTGGGTCGAAGGAGACAAAGAGTTGATAAACACGAGAATCCGAGTTTGTCCTTTCTTTGTAGTATGCTAATGCTCATTTACAATCTAGTGTGTGCAGTAGTTTTTACCTATCAATTGCATGAGGTTTAGGGAAAAAGGTGGGTAATTCCATGGTCTGGTTGAGATGGAATTGGGAAACCACTTTTGGTAGGAAGGATGGGTGAGTTCGGAGAACTACCTTTTGGTGATGAAATTGTAAATATGGAGAATAATGGACAAAGGCCTGCAATTCACTAACTCTTCGTGCTGACGTGACTGCAACCAGGAATACCACTTTCCATGTGAGGTATTTAATATGGGCCGAGTCCATGGGTTCAAACAGGAAAAGCATGAGCTGTTCCAAAACTATGTTGAGGTTCCACGGAACTGGAGGCTTAGAGATCGGAGGACGAAGGTGAGTTAACCCCTTGATAAAACGAGATAGTAAGGGGTTATTGGATACAGGAATATTGTTAACTGGCTTATGATATGCCCCTATGGGGCTTAGATGAGCTCTAATGGATGAGGTTGCAAGACCAGCTGTGTACAGTGTATGTAGATAATCAATGAGTAACTCAGGTGAACAGTCTAATGGTGGTACATCGTTAGAAGTGCACAAGGTCGAGTATCGTTTCCAATTATAGTTATAGTTTTTCCTCGTTGAGAGTTTCCTGGATTCTAGTAAAATCAATTGTGCTGAAGTGGAAACTCCCTGTTCTGTTAAAAGGAGCCTCTCAATCTCCACGCTATCAAATAGAGAGATGAGTGCAGCGGGTGTTGAAGCGTCCCTTGATCTTGGCAGAGAAGATCTTGTCGATTCGGTAACCGAATTGGATCCATTATGGATAGTCTGAGAAGGAAACTGTACCATGGTTGCCTCGGCCAGGCATGGGCGATGAGTATCAGATGAGCTTTGTCTGCTATGCACTTTTGAATTGTCCTTGTTATCAGTGGTATGGGAGGAAAGGCGTATAGGAGGCCTGTCATCCACAGAATGAGGAAGGCATCTTGAACGATTCTGAATTGGCTTGATCTTATCGAGCAGAATCTGGGAACTTGAGCATTGATCTCCGTTGCAAAGAGATCTATCGAGGGTGTCCCCCACTGCATGAATATGACTTGGAGTATTTCTCTATTGAGCGCCCATTTGTGAGGATAAAAGATGCGGTTTAACCTGTCCGCTCTTGTATTTGCCACGTCTGGTAGGTAAGTTGCTTGCAGATGTATGCAATTTCTGTGAGCATGTTCGAAGATGGTCAGGGTCTCCTTGCAGAGGGACCATGAACCGGACCCGCCTTCTTTGTTGATGTAAAACATTGCCACTTGATTGTCGGTGTAGATCATGACTCTGCGGCCCTTCGGGTGGTCTTGGAACACATGTAACGCATTCCGAATTCCTCTGAGTTCCAATAAATTTATTTGCAGGTTCTGTTCCAAGATTGTCCATAACCCTTTGTTTCGTAAATCTCGAGGTGAGCACCCCAGCCCTTGCGAGACACATCTGTGGTTAAGACTGCATTGTGAGGAGGGGAACTGAACAATGCTCCCTTGGACAGGGTGGAGTCCAGGAGCCACCATGTTATGTCTTTTCACATCTCGGAGGTCAACGATTCCTTCTGTGTCAATGGTTGTGAGTGTTGTTTCCATTGACGTTTCAAGCCCCATTGCAGGCGTCTCATGTGTAGCCTGGTGTTGGGAACCGTGAAAATAGCCGCCGCCATGTGGCCTAGGACTACTAAAACTTGTCTCGCCGAAGGTCTCTGAGTATGGTTCAATCCATGTCGAAGGTGACGGAAGTGTGATATTCTGTCGTTTGGTAGGAATGCCCGGTTGCACGTGGTGTCGACGCATGCTCCTATGAATTGTAGCTGTTGTGTCGGTTGTAGGTGTGATTTTTGAAAACTGATCACCAATCCTAATTCCTGCAAGCATTGTATCACCCGATGGAGGTGATCGAGTAAGATGTTTGGAGCTGGGGTGATTATGAGCCCATCATCCAAATATGGAAAGATGGTTAAACCTTGTTGTCTGAGATGAGCCACCACCACAACCAAGCATTTGGTGAAAACCCTGGGTGCAGCCGATAGTCCAAAGGGGAGAACTTTGTACTGGTAGTGTTGATTCTTGTAGCAGAAGCACAGGTAACGCCATGAGGATGGGTGGATTGGAATGTGTGTGCAAGCATCCTTCAATCGATGGAACACATCCAATCGTTGGTTTGAATCAGAGGAAGGATTGATTTCAACGATACCATTTTGAATTTCTCTTTGGTGAGAAATTTGTTTAATTCCCTTAGGTCTAGTATGGGACGAAGGCCACCCGACTTCTTGGGTATGAGGAAGTATGGGGAATAAAATCCTACTGATTGTCTTCCCGGGGAAATTTGTCGAATAGCTTGTTGTTTGCGAAGCAAAGCAATTTCCTCCCATAGTTGTGAATGGAAACTGTGAATCTTGACAGTGGAAAGATGAGGTAATGTTGAGATTACAACCTGATAATCTCCTTTTCCTTAGTGTAGACAGATGGATTCAGAACAAATGGGATAGTATCCGCGTGCTAGCAGTTGGAGACGGATCTGACGTCAGCACGGGGTATATATATCCCCACAGGAAGCGTAGCAACTTAGTAATCTTCCTTGCAAAAGCTGTTATGGATGTGTGTACTGACGCTCAGTGAAAAGTGAAACAGGATTCCCCTGACCGATTGATAGTAGCTGGAGACCGCCAGCATTCACAACCAGAAGGCGTGGACACCTGGTAGAGTGTACGCTCTTATGAAAATAGATGACATGGCTTACCTTGAATCGGTGAAACCCATGTACACAGGCAGCTGGGCGGGATGCTGAGTCCATCTGTCTACACTAAGGAAAAGGAGATTATCAGGTAGTAATCTCAACATTTCCTGGCGTGTAGCCAGATGGACTCAGAACAAATGGGATGTACAAAAGCTTTACTCCCAGCCTGGGCGGGAGGCTGCCTGAGGACCATGTAGTACCGCCCTTGCAAATGCTGAGTCCTCCCTGGCCTGGACATCCAGACGGTAGAACCTGGAGAAGGTATGGAGGGAGGACCACGTCGCCGCTTTACAGATTTCTGCAGGTGACAGCAACCTGGATTCTGCCCAAGAGGCCGATTGTGCTCTGGTAGAATGAGCCTTGACTTGTAGAGGCGGAGACTTCCCAGCTTCTACGTAAGCTGCTCTGATAACTTCTTTAATCCAGCAGGCGATGGTGGGCCGCGAGGCCGCTTCACCTTGCTTCTTCCCGCTGTGCAGGACGAACAGATGGTCCGTCCTTCATAGGTGTGTCAGTTCCAGATATCTGGGCAGTAATCTGCCAATGTCGAGATGGCGCAATAAACGCCCTTCTTCAGATTTCTGCAAACCCGCCGTGGTAGGCAAGGATATGGTTTGGTTAAGATGAAACTGTAAAACCACTTTCCGTAGAAAGGAGGGGACCGTCCGAAGATGGATAGCCTCCGGAGTGATTCTGAGAAATGGATCACGGCAGGACAGAGCTTGTAGCTCTGAGATGCGGCGGGCTGAACATACAGCCAGCAAGAACACCATCTTCAAGGTTAGAGAACGGAGAGACAGGCCCCGAAGGGGTCTGAAGGTGGATCCCGCGAGGAAATCCAAAACAAGGTTGAGGTTCCACAAAGGCACAGGCCACTTCAGTGGCGGACGAATATGCTTGACTCCTTGCAGGAAGCAAGAAACATCTGGGTGCTTGGCGATGGTCTTGCCATCCCTCCTGGGACCATAGCAAGACAGCGCAGTCACCTGAACCTTGATGGAGCTGAGGGAGAGACCCTTCTGAAGTCCATCCTGCAGGAAATCCAACACAATAGGGATTGTGGTCGCATGTGGATTGGTGCCATGAGTGTCGCACCAGGCTTCAAATACTCTCCAGATCCTTACGTAGGTGAGGGATGTGGAAAACTTACGTGCTCGGAGGAGTGTATCTATAACTGGCTCCGAGTAACCTCTTTTCTTCAGTCTAGCCCTCTCAATGGCCAGACCGTAAGAGAGAATTGAGCCGGATTCTCGTAGAGGATGGGACCTTGACGTAGCAGGTCCCTGAGAGGAAGCAGGGGGAAGAGGCTCCCCTGCCAAAAGTCTTCTCATGTCCGCGTACCAGGGTCTTCTCGGCCAGTCTGGTGCCACTAGAAGAACTAGGCCCTTGTGCTTCTGAATCTTGTGTATAAGGGCGCCCAGCAGGGGCCACGGAGGAAAGGCGTATAGCAGTGTCCCTGGAGGCCATGGCTGAACCAGGGCTTCGATCCCGTGAAAAAACGGATCTCGCTTGCGGCTAAAGTATCTGGGTACTTGAGCATTGGACCTGTCCACTAGCAGGTCCATGTCCGGAATCTCCCACTGATCTACAATCATCTGGAAGGCTGTGGGGGACAGCTGCCATTCTCCCGGATTTAGGCTTTCCCTGCTGAGGAAGTCTGCCGCTATGTTGTCCTTTCCGGCAATGTGGACGGCGGAGATGTCCTGGAGATTCGCCTCTGCCCAAGCCATCAGTGGGGCTATCTCTAGGGACACACCTGTCGGCTTCTGGTTCCGCCCTGACGGTTGATATATGCCACCGTGGTGGCGTTGTCGGACATCACTCTGACTGCCTTGTTCCGCAGTCTGTGAGCGAATTGCAGGCAGGCTAACCGGACTGCCCGTGCTTCTAGACGGTTGATGTTCCACCCCGACTCTTCTCTGTTCCACCGCCCTTGGGCGGTGAGTTCTTCGCAGTGTGCTCCCCATCCGCTCAGGCTGGCATCTGTGGTGAGCAGAATCCACGTTGGGGAGGACACCTTCGATCCCCTGCCCGTGTGGTTGGACTGCAACCACCACCGTAGCTGGGTCCGCACTCTGGCTCGTAGAGGTAGATGCACGGAGTAATTCCAGAAGCGGGGGCTCCATCGAGAGAGGAGGGAGCGTTGTAGAGGTCTCATATGGGCTCTTGCCCAGGGTACCACTTCCAGGGTGGATTCCATGAGACCGAGAACCTGCAGATAATCCCAAGCTATGGGCCGGCTGGCTCCCATCAAGGACCGGAGACGCGTCTGAAGCTTTAACCTTCTCTTGGTGGTGAGACTGACTGTCTGCCTGGGTGTCGAACTGGACTCCCAAGTATTCCAGTGATTGGGAAGGCTGTAGGCAACTCTTGTTTAGGTTGACTACCCATCCCAGGCTTTCCAGAAGGGCGATCAGTCTGTTGGTTGCCCGATAGCTCTCCTCTTGTGATTTCGCCCTGATCAGCCAATCGTCTAGGTAGGGATGGACAAGGATTCCTTCCCGTCTGAGCGCCGCTGCTACCAATACGATCACCTTAGTGAAGGTCCGCAGTGCTGTGGCTAACTCGAAGGGCAAAGCCCGGAATTGGATGTTTCGTCCCAGAACCTTGAAGCGCAGGTAGCGCTGATGATCCTGATGGATCGGGATATGCAGGTATGCTTCTGACAAGTCCAAGGCCGTGAGGAATTCCCCTGGCTGTACTGCGGTCTTGACTGAGCGCAGAGTTTCTATGCGAAACCTTGGGACCCTTAAGTATCGGTTGACTGACTTGAGGTCCAATACGGGCCGGAACGTGCCCTCTTTCTTGGGTACCATGAAATAAATGGAGTAGTGCCCGGAATCCATTTCCCATGCAGGTACTGGGATTATGGCTTTCAAGGACAGGAGCCTCACCAGGGTAGCTTCCAATACTGCCTTCTTGTGGATTGGACACGGGGATTCCACAAACCTGTCTGGAGGGATGTGATGGAAGTCCAGATAATACCCCTCTCGGATGATGGCGAGGACCCACTGGTCCGAAGTAATCTCGACCCATCTGGGGTAGAAGAGGGTTAACCTGCCCCCTATGGCTCCGTCCGCCGGATGGATCGGCTGATTCTCATTGGGAGGCGCGGCCGGGACCTGAACCCGAGCCGGCTCCCCTCTTGTGCTGCTTGGTCCGAAAGGACTGGTTCCTGGCCTGAGGACTTGGTGCCTGGTAGCGACTCCTATAGGGAGTGAAGCGTTGGGAGCTCCTCCCTCTGGATGGCCTCGGAAAGGCGCGCTGGTTCCTTTTGAACCTGTCTTCCGGCAGTCGAGGTACTGGAGAGGCGCCCCATGTGCTGGCCAGTTTATCAAGGTTGCTGCCGAACAGGAGAGAATCCCTAAAGGGCATTCTGGTGAGGCTTGTCTTCGAAGGAGCATCGGCTGACCAATTCCGTATCCAGAGCTGCCTCCTGGCTGCTACGGAGGATGAGACCCCCTTGGCTGTTGTCCGGACTAGGTCAGATGCAGCATCCGTGAGGAACGAGAGTGCTGACTCCATGTCCGCTGCCGGAGCATTGTTCCTGACCTGTGACAAACAGGAACGCGTCACCACTGTGCAGCAGGTTGCGATCCGCAAAGATAGAGCTGCCACCTCAAAGGTCTGTTTCAGGATGGCGTCCAGTCGCCGGTCATGAGGCTCCTTGAGGGCCGCCCCCCCCCCCTCAACTGGAATGGTAGTGCGCTTGACCACAGCGCTAACCAAGGCGTCCACCTGAGGGCACGCAAGCATATCCTTGATTGCCGGGTCCAGGGGGTACATGCCCGTCAGGGCCCGACCCCCTTTGAATGAAGCCGCTGGCGCATTCCACTCCAAATCTATCAGCTGTTGTGCTGCTTGCAGGAAGGGAAAATGGCGGGCTGCAGGACGAAGACCTTCCAGCAGGGGATTCTGAGTAGATGGCACCGTAGTGCTGGGGCCTGTAATAGCCAACTCCGTCAGGCACTGAAAAACCAGGTCAGAGAGATCTTCCTTGGGAAAGAACCGCCTCATGGTTCGATATGGCTCGATCCCCGAGGGAAGTTCCCCCTCCTCGGGGGGTTCGGACTCGTCCTCCGAGACATCAGGGTCCGCATGAGCCGGACTGCCCGGAGGCGGGTGCCCACGATAAGGGCGCGAAGGTCCAGGGGCAGGATCAGCCGGAGCGGCAGCAGGGCCTGGACGGGAAGCTGACTGCATCTGTACAAAGGCATGGATCCCCTTAAAGAGATCCACCCAGGAAATGGAAGTGGTCTCTAGCCGTCGGGGTACCAGGTCCTCCGGAATCCCAGGTTGTTCGAGACTGCCCGCTAGATCCGTGGTGGCCCCTGTGGTACTGTCGGCAAACCTCGGTTGAGACTGGTCCTGGCCCGAGGCTCCCACTGCCTCCTCACATTGGGCACAAAGGGAGTCTGGCTCCTCGCTCTGCGTGGCTCTAAGCTGGCATGCTGAGCAGAGGCTAAGAGCTTTCACGCCGGAATCAGGAGGCACCGCCGCAGGAGACGCCGGGGCATTCAAATGTTCCATCGCGGCTTGCGTATGCAGGGCGTCGGCGCTTATGCCGCCAATAATATCGCTGAATAATAATATGCGCTGAACAATATGCGCCCAATAATATGCGGGCAGCAATATGCGCTCAACAATATACAATATGCGCTCAATAATATGCAGTCAGCAATATACGCTCAATGATATGCGGTCAGCAATATACGCTCAATGATATACAATATGCGCTCAATAATATGCGGTCAGCAGTATACGCTCAATGATATACAATACACGCTCAATAATATGCGGTCAGCAATATACGCTCAATGATATACAATACGCGCTCAATAATATGCGGTCAGCAATATACGCTCAATGATATACAATACGCGCTCAATAATATGCGGTCAGCAATATATGCTCAATGATATACAATATGCGCTCAATAACATACAGGCACCTATCATGGGCGCTCAATACCTGAACAAGGCCGACAAAATGGCGACCTCCACGGCGTGCCGCATACAGGCAACGCCGCCGATCCTCGTACCTCGGAGACCAAAAGTAAGAGATGTACGCCTTACCTGATCCTCGGCGCTTCCCGGCTGGAACCCGGGCGGTCTCCGGCTGCGGGGGGAGAGGGCAAATACCTTCACCGCCGCGCTTGAGGAAATGCACCCGCTGCCTCTAGGTCCACACCGGGACCGAGGCGCCTCTCAGCCAGACCCAAGCCTTCTCGCTCGGGGGCTAGATCCCTGCCACGATTCGGCCACCGGACCGAGGCGTAGACCTCAGAGGGATCGCGGAAATCACCCCGGGAAACTCAACTGGGGGAGGGACCAGAGGTTATCACCGCAGGAGTGCGGGGCTCGTCTATAGAAATTTGGTAAGTAGAATATAGAAAGTAGAAAGTAGAAAGTAGTATTGGAAAACACACTCAGTGAGCGTGCAGGCTCTCCAAACTGCTTTGGAGACGGAAATTACTGAATTGCCTCACTTCCTGTGGGGGTATATGTACCCTTGCTGACGTCTCCAACTGCTAGCACGAGCACACTATACCCCACTTGTTCTGAGTCCATCTGGCTACATGCTAGGAAAACTGGAGTTGGTAACCGTGCCATACTATTTCCAAAACCCATTGATCGGATGTTATCCTCTCCCAGGCTGCCAGGCAAGAATGAATCCTGCCGGGTGGTGCTTGATGCTATGATGGTGGCTGGGTAACTAAAAAGATGAAGTCGATTTTACTGCAGTAGCCGGCTGTTGAGCCTGCTGTCTCTGGTTACGTGCTTTACCTCTACGCTGGTTGGAGGTATTCTGTTGTGGAGCAGGACGCTGGTAAGAAGGGTATGTCTGTGTACGAAAGGACTGGTAAGACCTGTAAGGTCTCCTGGCATATGATTGCCGACGAGTAGATCCTATATAACGACGCGTGGTCGAATAGTGGGATTGTGATGTTAATGATTGTACTGCTAGAGTTTCCTCCTTCAGTTTACCTACTGTGTCCTGGAATCGTTCTCCGAACAGGTTATCTCCTGTACATGGGAGGTTTGTTAGTTTCTCATGTAAATCTTCACGTATCGAACTTGAGCGTAACCACGCTAGTCTTCGGGCTGCAATGGCTGTTGCAGATGCCCTGGAAGATGTTTCATATGCTTCACAGATCGACCTCAAAAGGTGTCGAGAACACTCTTCCATGTCATGAAGAAGCGGAGGTATCTGATCTGCAGTCGACGACAGCATACCTTTTATAGCTTGTATGCACTCATATAGGTATTGTACCATGTAGAATTGATGGTGCATAATTCGGGCATTCAACATTGAGTTATGGTATATTTTCCTGCCAAACTCATCCAAATATTTGTTATCTTTGCCTGGTGGGTATAAGGAATGCAATTTTGTTTTCTTAAATCTTTGCATCGCTGACTCTACTACAATTGAAGCACGAGGTAATTGTGGTAAAGAGTATGGTGATGTTTTCCTCATATGGAATTTTATATCCGTCTTCCTGGAAACCGCTGAGATTGCGTAAGGTGTTTCCCAGGACTTCTGTACGACTGAGTGCAGAAGTTCTTGTGGTGGAAGAGACGTTGGCTCTCCTGGAGTATCAAAAATCTTTAGGAGACCAAGAGTTTCTGATCTAGGGTCTGTCTCTTTTTGGACCCATAGATGCAGTATTGTACCCAATTTTTCTAGAAACTTTGGGTATATAAGGTCTTCCGGAGGGGAATACGGCTCCTGAGGTTGTTCCTGCGGATCCGATGGGAATCCCGTAGATGATGATGGGGATGTTTGCGGTGAAGGAGAATCAAAAGATGTATCCTGTTTATAATTCGGTAAAGTTGGTTGGTTCACTATGGGAGATGTTGGAGGCTCCACCGACGGTTCTCTAGCAGTCTGTCTCTTATGTTCCAGAGAACTGACAGAGGCAAGATTAGACATTTTGAATGATGACTGAAGTTTCATAAAATCCTGCTAAGGATTGGGACAATTGATAGAATGCCTCTTGTGTATGAGCGGGCATTATTGTACGATCATCTGGTTCTTGTGACTCACATGCTTTAGGTTGCATTGGAGTGGTCTGAGGTAAATTACTAGATACTTTATGATCTTTCTGTTTGTTTTCACATGTTATGTCCATCAAATCCTCTGAAGATGTAGAAGCATTAGAGGAAGCAACTTGTATTACCTCTCTGTGGGAGAAGGTATTTGAAGGTGGTACATGAGATGATTTAGAAGTCGAAGGGCTTACTTCCCATGTTGCATGCCTCTTTGCTGACTTTTTGTGGTGGGAGTGCCGTGAGTGCTTATGATAATAGTGTGACGACGAGTCTATCTGACTTCTACGTGAAGATGGTGATCGCTTTCTACATTTTATGGTAAACTCTGGCGAAGTAGCTCTCGAAGAAAGGGAAGTACCTGAACGAGGTGGGGTTATCGATGGAGAGGTGGAGGAAGACCTCTGTGAGTGTCCACGTCGTCGTTTTAACCCATGTTGTATTATTTGAGATGGGTATTCCAATGTTTTGTGCGCCGATTTGGACTTGTGCGCCGATCTAGACTTGTGCGCACATCTTTTTGGCTCCATGTGCACAATAGTTATCGGCGCCGTGCGCACATATGTCTTCGGCGCCTTGCGCGCAGAGGTTGTCTGCACCGTGCGCGCAGGGTCTTCAGCGCCATGTTAGTAGCAGTCTTGTGCGCCAATACTTCTTTAGGCTGTAAGGCATCTTAGGCGCGTAAGTTTCAGGCGCTGAGTTTTTTGGCGCTATTGGCTCTCGTGCCAGCAATTCTGGCTCTATGGATCGTTTAAAATCCAATGGCCTTTGCCGGCTCCCCAAGTCCTTACCTCCAAGATTGGAGGACTGAGGATCCCATGATGATGCCCTCTTTTTTGAGGGAGCTCCATTTTCTCCATACGCAGTCTTCTGCCTTTCGGCGACATCTCGGCGCATCTTGGGCACGTCGAGACCAATGTTCCCTCTAAGGTTTGGTGGCATGTGTGCAAAAATTGAAACTAATGTGCAAAACTTTCACATGTCAATTTTATTGTGCAAAATTTCTCAACATATGATTCAAATATGAACATTTGCAGAAAGCTGAAAGAGAAAACATTACATTACATCAACCGTAGAAGTATTTCGTCGTCCTTTGCAGTTCTTATTTATTTATTTTTAATTTTTATATACCGGAATTCCTGTATGCAATACAAATCAATCCGGTTTACAAGTAACGAAAAGGTTGCCCTGGTCTGGGAGGTCAGACCGGGGTTTTTTACATAGAACATTGAACAATAACAATCAACCATTAAACATTATTACAAGGAACATTGAAGGTAAAAATAACATTTAGCAAATAGCAATTAACATTATTTGTGTTTTGGAATAGAATGTGTGTTCTTCCAAAATGAATACACATCGTCCAAATTAACTGCTTGTCCTGACATTAAATATAGCTTTATCCTAATGAGGTTGTCCAGATGGTTGACTTCTAGCCGATTTCTGGTCTTTGTTTTAATCTGATTCATGAGACTGAAACCTCTCTCACAATCTGCGCTAGACGCCTGGAAAGTTCCACAAATGGAATCTTTATCAAAGACTGACCATTCGCCAAGTTCATCTTCAGGAAATCTACTGCTAAAGTGATCACAGACACGTTCTATGAAATGGATGACAGCAGTGGTGTTGACAGAAGGATACGTTGCTATAACATTACGAACTTCCCCTGAGAAATGAATGGTGTCACCAAGATACTGTGATCGAAGTTTCATTATTTTGGCTTTTGTCATCTGTCAATTTTGTAAGTGTGACATTCGTGCACATCATGCAGACCTTCTGCAACATGCAAACAGTTAAGCTTCCTTTGTCATCTATGCGACTCACAAACATTGGTGTTTCAATTTCACGTGTTTCCCCTGAGAAATGAATGGTGTCACCAAGATACTGTGATCGAAGTTTCATTATTTTGGCTTTTGTCATCTGGAGCGCCTCTACAGTTGTTAGATTGCTCCTCTGAAGTAAAGATGGTAACATGATACTCAGGTTTTGTCAACTTGTCTAAGCAGTATTTGTGTATTGGGTCATCATCTTCTTCTATCCGTTCTCTGCAATATTGAATCAGCATATCGTAGTTCTTGAGCATCACAGAAGCCCCGTCTGATGTGAACATTACCATTTTGCTCGTCAAGATTGTTCTCTTGATAGAAATTGGTAATGGCTGTCACAATAGCTGCACTGTTACATTCTGTCAGCTTCAGAATTCCAGCAAAATAAGTACAGTAAGCAGCTTCATCTTCTTTTCGAAATTTTACATAAAGAATTAACATTTTTGTCACGGTGATGTCTGTACTCTCATCAATTATGAGAGTGTGGAATGTCGACTGGTGCCAATCATTTATCATATCTCTTTGTATTACTGAGTTTATGCACTCTAGAAATTCAAACGCATAATTTTTACTTCTCCAAGATTCCAGTATTTTTACATATTTTCCAATGTGATTGTGAATTTCCTGAACAGATAGCATCGAAGAATTCAATTTTATGGCAAGGAGGACATTATCAATTAGAATTTTTACCTCCTCACTGGAAGCAGACTTTCTTTCAGAAATTTCAGTTTTTGCCTTCTTTTCTTCAGTAGTTTCCTTCAGCAATGCCCGAAGTGTTCCCCGACGCTGACTTCTTAGCAAATCGACAGACTGAACGGCATATCGGCTTCTACATATTCTTTGAGCCATTCGACTTTAAAGTTCAATCTCGCATTCTTAGTCAAACGTTTATCGTTTCTTCCGTCTTTGAATTCACGTTTCGACATATTTTTCTGCTATCTTCTGTCTGCCTGTACCCTTTCTCGTGAACGCCGTTCACCACACCACACAATCAACCGGAAACGGAAAACAGGAAACGGAAATGAACGAAAGTATGACTAATGCGCTGTCGATAAGAAAATTTAAATTTTGTAGCACTACACGAAAACGTCTATTCTTACTGAAACTCGTTACAATTTTGCCATTGAAATCCGTAAATTTAAACTTTTTTTTTGCGCGGCAGATAAAAACATGTGCGCGGCAGGAATTTAACTTATGCACGGCCGCGCGATTGCGCAGCTTAGAGGGAACATTGGTCGAGACGTCGTGTCCCTCGCCAAAGCAGAGTACACACTCTAAGTGTGGGTCCGTAATGGACATAGTGCGGCAACAATTCGGGCATTATTTGAAACCCGTAGCCATAATTAGAGTCGGAAAGCCGTCGACGACTTTCAGGCATGGTTTTACGGTATTGAAACTGATGGGAAAAATTTAAAAGACTTACCACGATGGAAAAAAGGGAGACCCCTACGGTGTTTAAAGTTTTTCCGAGTTTTTATGAACTTTTTTGTAAGGTGAAAATTCACCACATAGGACTCCTAGAACCGCGAGGGTAACGGCTTCGTGGAAAAAAGACGACTGAAGGGAGACCCCTGTGGCTCCAGGGATCATGGCATGCTGGGCATGCTCAGTAGGCTCAGGATGCCAGTCAAAAGTTTCTAGAAACTTTGACAGAAAGTTTTCCGGGATAGGGCTCCGTCAGTGACGTCACCCATATGTGAGGACTAGCATCCTGCTTGTCCTGGGATAAGACAAATCTTCAAGTGTAGATACAGGCTCTGATGGCACTTCCCCAGGGTCAGAGGGGTACCCCGTGGAGGATTCTGGCAAAGTGGACGGTTGGGGGGAGAAACATCCCCAGGAAAAGAGGTCAGTAGAAGTGGGCCAGGAGGAGAAAGATCTGGACTGGCAGCGAGGTTGGATATGTCGGTGTGGAGTGCACCGATGTTTGTGGAGACGGCGGCCCTGGATCAGGGGACATAGCCGGGAGCTGATAGGAAGTTTGCACGATTTCAAAAAAAACCCAGACAACGCCTGTGATAAGTTGAAAAATGCTTCTTGCGTTTGCGGAGGCATGGGAGGACGCTGTGGTGCCGCTGAAGACGGTACTGCCCCTAGAAGAATATCTGAGTCTGGAGCCGGACTGTTTAGTTTCCTCTACTGCCAAAGACAGAAGAATGCAGACATGATTGTGAGCAAACATCGATTAAATGTTTGGAGACACGGTAACTTTTTCTATGTTCAATTTTGCACCATAACCAATGTTGTATTCTTGTGGTTCCTCTCAGCACAGATTTTTTGCCCTGATGCGTTTGCGAAACGTTGACAATGTTGGCAGCAGAGGAAACTAGACAGAAAACCTGTGTGTCTTGAGCGGCAGAGAAAATTAAGCACCAAAAAAGTGGTCTGTGCACAAAACTGAAAATACTGCCAAGACAACTTCAAAAAGATAACTGACTTACTATTTTGCATTCAAAGTATTTACTATGCGAGGAAGATATTTCAGTCTCCGCTATAAAATTGTTGGGCATTCGTGTTGAATAATGATCGCTGGCAAGATATCACAGTCTCCGGTCGTTTAAAATCCAGTTTGTGAACCTCAAATATGTTTTTGATTCAGTCAAACACAACTGGTATTGTACACAAAATTATCCATAAGAATAATGATTTAAGTCTTATTGAGAAGAAAGCAATTAAAAGAATCAGATACACAGTTGGAGATCATTACAATTTTTGTAAAAAATTAAAAATAAAAGCAGTGGTGAGACCTATCATTGCAACGACTAGATAAGGAGAAACTCTTAAGTGAGGTACTCTACCATTACTGAGGTCCCCCTCTTTTCAACAAATATATTTAATGAAATTTGTGTAATTTAACATTAAAGATTGCATTTTAAATATTCATAAACGATGGAGACATATTAGGACTAGTATATGCTTTTTCCAAAACACAAGTTAAACCCGCTGAGACTTCCCTAGGACGCTGAATAAAAAGCAGGTCCCTGTTGATATATATCAAGCCCATTTGTAAGCCCATCGGACTACACGTCGTGGGTATTCTCATTCCAGAAACTGGTCATCTGCACAGCTTGAACAATAAAATTATGATGAGAGGAGCATGTTCGGTGGAGGTGAAAAAACTGGCCGACTGGTATACTGTCATGAAGGAAATGTGAGTGGTGACTACCATATAAAAGTAAAGTGTTCCTGTCTGTGACTTTCTTCAAGCTAACCATGACAAACATCCAAAAATGAAATTTGACGGGTGCTAACTGTGCATAAATCTGAAATTTAAGAACATAAGAAATTGCCATGCTAGGTCAGACCAAGGGTCCATCAAGCCCACTATCCTGTTTCCAACAGAGGCCAAACCAGCCCACAAGAACCTGGCAATTATCCAAACACTAAGAAGATCCCATGCTACTGATGAAATTAATAGCAGTGGCTATTCCCTAATTAAAACTTGATTAATAGCCGTTAATGGACTTCTCCTCCAAGAACTTATCCAAACCATTTTTTAATCCAGCTACACTAACTGCAATAAACACATCCTCTGGCAACAAATTCCAGAGCTTTATTGTGCGTTGAGTGAAAATGAATTTTCTCCAATTAGTCTTAAATGTGCAACTTGCGAACTTCATGGAATGCCCCCTAGTCCTTCTATTATCCGAAAGTGTAAATAACTGATTCACATCTACTCGTTCAAGACCTCTCATGATCTTAAAGACCTCTATCATATCCCCCCTCAGCCATCTCTTCTCCAAGCTGAACAGCCCTAACCTCTTCAGCCTTTCCTTATAGGGGAGCTGTTCCATACCCTTTATCATTTTGGTTGCCCTTCTCTGTACCTTCTCCATCGCAACTATATCTTTTTTGAGATATGGCGACCAGAATTGTACATAGTATTCAAGGTGTGGTCTCACCATGGAGCGATATAGAGGCATTATGACATTTTCCATTTTATTAACCATTCCCTTCCTAATAATTCCTAACGTTCTGTTTGCTTTGACTGCTGCTGCACACTGAGCCAACGATTTTAAAGTATTATCCATTATGATGCCTAGATCTTTTTCCTGGGTGGTAGCTCCTAATATAGAACCTAACATCGTGTAACTACAGCAAGGGTTATTTTTCCCTATATGCAACACCTTGCACTTGTCCACATTAAATTTCATCTGCCATTTGGATGCCCAATCTTCCAGTCTTGCAAAGTCCTCCTGTAATGTATCACCAGTCTGCTTGTGATTTAACTACTCTGAATAATTTTGTATCATCCGCAAATGTGATAACCTCACTCGTCGTATTCCTTTCCAGATCATTTATATATATATTGAAAAGCACCAGTCCAAGTACAGATCCCTGAGGCACTCCACTGTTTACCCTTTTCAACTGAGAAAATTGACAATTTAATCCTACTCTCTGTTTCCTGTCTTTTAACCAGTTTGTAATCCACGAAAGGACATCGCCTCCTATCCCATGACTTTTTAGTTTTCTTAGAAGCCTCTCATGAGGTACTTTGTCAAACGCCTTCTGAAAATCCAAATACACTATATCTTCCGGTTCCCCTTTATCCACATGTTTATTAACCCCTTAAAAAAAATGAAGCAGATTTGTTAGGCAAGACTTCCCTTGGGTAAGTCCGTGTTGACTGTGTTCCATTAAATCATGTCTTTCTATATGCTCTACGATTTTGATCTTGAGAATAGTTTCCACTATTTTCCCCGGCACTGAAGTCAGGCTCACTGGTCTATAGTTACCCGGATCGCCCCTGGAGCCTTTTTTAAATATTGGCCACCCTCCAGTCTTCAGGTACAATGGATGATTTTAATGATAGGTTACAAATTTTAACTAATAGATCAGAAATTTCATTTTTTAGTTCCTTCAGTACCCTAGGATGCATACCATCCGGTCCAGGTGATTTGCTACTCTTTAGTTTTTCAATCTGGCCTACTACATCTTCCAGGTTCACAGTGATTTCATTCAGTTCGTCTGACTCATCACCCCTGAAAACCATCTCCGGAACTGGTATCTCCCCAACATCCTCATTAGTAAACACGGAGGCAAAGAATTCAGTCTTTCTGCAATGGCCTTATCTTCTCTAAGAGCCCCTTTAACTCCTCTGTCAACTAATGTTCCAACCGACTCCCTCAGAGGTTTCTTGCTTTGGATATATTTTAAAAAGTTTTTATTATGAGTTTTTGCCTCTATGGCCAACTTCATTTCAAATTCTCTCTTCGCCTGTCTTATCAATGTTTTACACTTACCTTGACAATGCTTATGTTTTATCCTATTTTCTTCAGTCGGATCCTTCTTCCAATTTTTGAAGGCTTTTTTTTTGGCTAAAATAGCCTCTTTCACCTCACCTTTTAACCATGACGGTAACTGTTTTGCCATCCCTCCACCTTTCTTAATGCGCAGAATACATATGGACTGCGCCTCTAAGATTGTATTTTTAAACAATGTCCAAGCCTGTTGAACACTTTTAACCTTTGCAGCTGCACCTTTCAGTTTTTTCTATTTTCCTCATTTTATCAAAGTTTCCCTTTTTAAAATGTAGTGTTAGAGCTGCAGATTGTCCCCCTTCCAGTTATTAATTTAAATTTGATCATGTTATGATCACTGTTGCCAAGTGGCCCCACCACCGTTACCTCTCTCACCAAATCTTGTGTTCCACTAAGAATTAAATCTAAAATAGCTCCCTCTCTTGTTGGTTCCTGAACCAATTGCTCCATGAAGCAATCATTTATTACATCCAGGAACTTTATGTCTCTAGCAAGTCCTGATGTTACATTTACCCAGTCAATATTGGGTAAATGGTCCTTATGGTCCTGATGGTCCTGATGGTCTTGTATAAGATTCGAAAACCATCCTGTCCCTCCCGATGCAGCCACCGCGAAACACGGGACCGTGTCGGGGGACTGTAAAATTACCTCTGTTATACTAATGGAGTTGCCACAGTGAATGTATTATGAATGTTCACAATAAAATACTATTTATTAATTAATTGAACGGAACTGTATTGTTCTACCTGCACCAGTGTTCCTATGTACTTGCTCATGTGCAAGGTTTGCTTCTGTATTATACTGGTAATTGAAATCTCCCATTATTACTGCACTGCCAAATTGGTTTGCTTCCCTGATTTCTCTTAGCATTTCATCATCTGTCTGACCATTTTGTCTAGGTGGATGGTAGTATACTCCTATCACTATACTCTTACTCAACACACATGGGATTTCTACCCATATAGATTCCACTGAGCATTTAGTCTCTTGTATGATCTTTAGCCTGTTGGACTCTATACCCTCCCAGACATAAAGTGCCACACCCCCGCCAAGTTGATCCTCCCTATCATTGCGATATAATTTGTACCCTGATATAGCACTGTCCCATTGGTTATCCTCCTTCCACCAAGTCTCTGTGATGCCAATTATGTCAATCTCATCATTTGCTGCTATACACTAACTCTCCCATCTTACTTCTTAGACTTCTGGCATTGGCATACAGACATTTCAAAGTGTGTTTTTTGTTTGTTTTAACAACCTGCTTTTCAGTTGTTTGGGATATTTCGGAAATCATTAGCTTTGGTGATTTTTTACATATAGGCATATGGACTATGTTTTCTTTTAATGGAACCTCTCTGTTGGGATGCCCTAACTCTCCTGTTTCATTAGTATCTGTCGGCTTTCCCCCTTGTTCTAGTTTAAAAGCTGCTCTATCTCCTTTTTGAAAGTTAGTGCCAGCAGCTTGTTTATTCAGTCAATCAGTAAACAAATAATTGTACTTCCAAACCCCATCAGACGAAAAAAATGTTGTCTATGAATCTGAGCCAGGTGACAATATAGGGCGAGAAAACAGAATAATATAAAACAGAAAAATCAAACTCTGCCATATAAAGACAGGTGATGTCGGGGCCCATAGTAGCCCCCATCGCTGTGCCTTTGATTTGAAGTTAAAATTGGTCACTGCATCTAAAAATATTTTTTGTTAATGCTAGATGAGCGAGTTTGGTCAAAAATTACATGGGAACCCAAACGTTGGGGCTGTGAATCAAGAGCTTTCCATATTACTGATAAAAATGATTGCTGTGGTTTATTAGAATTTAAAGCTTCTATTATCTAAAATGACCAGTAAACAACGCTCAGCTGGTAAATTTATGGAGTCAAAGATATAAAATGATTGGAGATACCACATAGGATCTTGCTAAGGGCACCAAATGTTCTAGAAAATAATCAATAAATTTGGATAATGGTTCTAAAAGTGAGCCGATACTGGATACAATCAGTCGGCTCACTGGATATGAAATAGATTGTATCTGTTATAATCTGGTATGGTTGTGGACCCTGGATCGTAGTGAGAGCTGACTCCACCCACAAGGAGGAGCCCTGTGGGGACTCACTACGATAGGCGTGGCCTCAGCTGAGACGGACACAGATGTGAGAGACTTTATTATACTGGAAACGTGGGTAGTACCCACAGCGTGGAGAGAAAACACAGTCCAGAGTAGTAAGGCTGCTCAATGATGATATCCCTGGTAGTGGCCCGCAGAGCAGGGTATGCCAGGAAACTCCTCTCTTGATGACACACCTCTCAGGGTAGATTCAGTAGTGGCCTGCAGCGTGGGGTATGCCGAGGATCAGCGAATAGTAGTTCAGAGAGGTGCAGGAGGTCAGCAGAGCAAAGTAGATGATGGTACTCGCTTCATAGTGTAGAATGGTAGCTGGGATGAGCACGGTAGTGGCCCGAGACACAGAGTACATCAGCGGTTCTGTCAGCAAGATGGTGGAAGTGAGAATAGCTCTCACAAGGCTGAACAGGCAGGATCCCAAACAAGGCTAAATGGATTCCCAGGCAGGAAGGCCCTCAGAGGAGCGGACAGCCAGAACGTAACAAGACCCCCGAGGAGCGGGTACCTAAGGCGTTCTAAGTCCAGGAGTTCAGGAACCAGTTCAGAGTAGTGAAGCGAAGCATCTCCAAATGGAGTGGAATAAGCAGGAAGGAAGTCCTTGCTGTCAGCCCGGGCGGAACGCGGCAGGACAGCTGGAGTCAGCGGCACCGGGCGTGCTCTCTTCTTCCCGCTCCCCCCCCCGCGGTCCGGAAGAGGAAGTGGAGAGCATCGGGTGCCTGCGCGGGAAGAAGAGACCACGCTAGTGTGGTCTCTTCTTCCGCGCAGGCACCCGATGCTCACCACTTCCTCTTCCGGGCCGCAGGGGGGGGGAGAAGAGAGCACGCTGGGCACGACTGGAGTCAGCCGGGTGCCTGCGCGGGAGTCATCAGGTGTCAGCCGGGTGCCTGCGCGGGAGTCATCGGGTGCCTGCGCGGGAGTCTTCCCGCGCAGGCACCCGATGCTCTCCACTTCCTCTTCCGGGCCGCGGGAAGAAGAGAGCACGCCGGTGCCGCACCGGCGTGCTCTCTTCTTCCCGCGGCCCTGGAAGAGGAAGTGGAGAGCATCGGGTGCCTGCGCGGGAAGAAGAGGCCACGCTAGTGTCCGACGGGAAGAAGACTGCAGCGGGGCTCGGAGGAAAATGGAGTTTCAACCGCGGCCGATGGGACTCCGCCTCCGCGAGGGCTGAAAATGAAGAGGTTAGCGTTGGGAGGAGGCTGCTGCCGCCGCGAGTTCCCGGGGTGGGGGAGAGAGATAGTGAATGAGCGAGCAAGCATGTGTGTTTGAGATCCTGTGTGTGTGAGTGAGAGATTGCATGTATGTGAATGATTGAGAGCCTGTGTATGTGAAAGAGAGTATGTCTGTGATTGAGAGCCTGCCTGTGAGAGAGAGAGAGAGCATGAATGTAAGTTTACCATTGGGAACCTGTATGTGTAAGTTTGTGTGAAAGAGTATGTGTGTATGATTGAGATCCTTTGTGTGTGAGAGAAATCATGTGTATGTATGATTAAGAGCCTGTGTGTATAAGTAAGAGAGAGATCATGTGTGTCTGTGTCTGATTGACAGCTGGTTTAGGTGATGGAGCATGTGAGTATGTGATTGAGAGCCTGTGTGTAAATGAGAGAAAGAGAGGACATGTTTGTAAGCATGTGAATGAGAGTCTGTGTGTGAGAGAAAAAGACAGCATGTATTTATGTGATTGAAAGCCTGTGTGTGTGTGTAAGCGTGAAAAGATAGACAGCATGTGTGTAAATGTGTAATTAAGAGCCTATATAAGTGAGAGAAAAAACATGTGTATATGTGAGTACTGAGAGCATGTGTGTATAGGTGTGTAATTGAGACCAGTGTGAGAGAGAGCGCTGGTAAGTGACTGAGAGAGGAGAAAGTTCCAAGCAAACCACCCCACCTCCTGCTAATTCAGAACAATCTCAGGACACCTGGATATCAAATGTTCCCAGGTATGCAGAGCAAAAAAAATTTTGTATCCTTATTATTTTTCATTACTGGGTCTTTGTGTCTGCTATTTTTAAATATTTTGTTGGTATCTGGAAATGTTTTATATGAGTTTTTAATTATTGGATATTCCACTCATCAGCTGTTTCGAAATATGTTCTTTTTGTTAGTACAGTTTTACTGCTGCTGATTTTATATTTCTTGATTTGTTTTATAAGGATGGGTGATGTTTCTTTTTTCCTTTGTTACACTGCATACAGAGACTCTGGCTTGTTGCAGTTTCCAATTCAGTTTTTTCTGCATGCTTCTTGTTATGCGTTTTGGTCTCTTTATTCTATGTTAGGTGAGGGACAGCACGTGATTCAGGTGAGGTTTTCTGCTGGCGTGTTGTTTCTGTGTAGGACTATAGCAGCCTGACTTGGTCCGTTTTCCTAATAGGAGATGTATTGGTGTCTTAAGGCCTGGTGTAATATTTTCAGAGACTTATTGTACTTTAAAAGTGTGATCTTACATAAAATGCACACATTTACTTGTATTTAGTTTTAAACATATTGTATGGCTCTCATGGAATTACATTTTAAAATATGTGGCGTTTATGGCTCTCTCAGCCAAAAAGGTTCCTGACCCCCTGGTATAGAGCTTAGCCACTACTGCTGCTTCTGGTGTGTACTACAGCCTGCATGGAAGAAGAGTAAGAGAGCTGCTGGAGGGGGTAAGTAAAGATGGCTTTTTAAGTTCATTTTTCTTGATTGACTGCCATTTTAATTATTTAATATTATGTGATGTGTCTGCTTTTTTTGTTTGAGCAACAAGTATAGCTTTGGTTTATGTTTATTTTATATATTTTTATTTATTTATTTATAAAAGAGTTTCTATACCGTCGATAAGACAAATCATCTCAATGGTTTACATGGCATAAAAATGTCAAATAAGTGTTCTGTTATAAATACAGACTTCGTTATTTTCATTAATGCACAATGTAAGTTAATTGTGTGTGGAGGCGGGGGGGGGGGGGGGCGGCATAGCTGACGTTTCGCCTAGGGCGCCTAATACCCTTGCACCGGCCCTGGCGGGGCGAAGCTGGCAACCTGCCTTCTCCAACCCCAAAAGGGAAGAGACATGGCCCAAAAAGCTAGCGCATCGCAGTGACGTATGTTGCTGGAGCCGCGCAGGCAGGAAGGAGGTTTATCAGCCACTGCAGGTGCTCCTCCTACTTCCTTCCTGCCCGCCCTGCCCCGGAAGACAAATGTTGCCGGAGCCGCACGGGGAGGAAGGAGGAGGCACGTCAGCCGCGTGGGTAGAAGAGGCGCTTCAGCCGCGTGCAGAAGAGGAGCAGCGGGGCCGGGAAGACTAGGGCCACTGCAGAGCCCATCCTGTGGCAACCCGTAAAGAAGAGGCCCAGAGGTGAGAGAGAGGTGTGTGCGAGTATGAGATGAGTTGAGAGACTGTGTGTGTTTGCAGAGACAGCATGTGAGAGCCTCTGTGTGTGTGAAAGAGACAGCATGTAAGAGTGAGAGCCTGTGCTTGAGCAAGGCAGCATGTGGGGGTGTGAGAGAGCCTGTGTGTGAGACTCAGACAGCCTGTGCCAGTGAGAGCCTGTGTATGTGTGTGTGAGAGAGAAATGCATGTGAGAATGAAAACCTGACTGTGTGTTTGAGGGAAGAAGACAGGTGGAGAGAAAAGAAATAGAAAAAAAGGCAATATAAAAGGAAATGGCAAAAAATTAGAAAGGGAAGCAGATGTAAAAAAAAAAAAAATTACTTTTTACTGATTGGCACATGTAATCTTTGGGAATGTGCAAGAGTAGCACTTTCTCTATGGCGGATCTCACAATGTACGAGATCAACATGGAGGAAGTGGAAACCCACGGGGCCTGCACAGAGGAGGCAGCAGAATGGGCTTCAGTGCCAATAGCAGCAATCAGTGCCTCCCCAATAGCCATGTGGCAGCAGTGGCAGTAATTAGATTAATTGTTTGACTCAGCTGGAGGTGACAAAGTATGAAGTGGGATGTGAAATCAGCTTGATCTGGTGGAGAATTAGGATTGCTGTTACACATGAACTGTATTTGGCAAACATAAAGGGAGCCAGGATAATCAATTGATGCCTGCAGCTGAGGACTGATTCATTATGACTCATGTAGAAATTAGTGCATTTTCCAGATTAGTCTGCATAACACAATTCTCAACATTCAGCATTATTTCTGCTGCATAGAGTTTTATCTGAGAGGCTCTGAGGTTGTGAGGGAGCCAGTAAGAGAGCATGAGTGTGTATGAGAAAATCCAGGGGAGTAAGAGTGTGTGGGGGGGGGGGGGGGGGAGAGAGTGTCTTACACCCTGAGAGTGTATCAGTGTCTGTGAGAGTGAGAGGTTATGGTGGGTATAAGAGCATGAATGTGTAAGTATGTGACAGTGTATGTGTGAGAGAGAATGGACATGTGAGTGTATGTGTGAGAGAGAGAGGATAACCTCCTAATCCTCGACAATATCAGGGTGACTGGAAATCAAGAGCTCCCATGTATGGACAGCAGGGGCTTTTTAAAATCCTTATTAGTTTTAATTATTGTGTGTTATTTGATATATGTGCTGTTTTGAAATATTATTGGTGTTTGGGAAATTATAAAAATGTATATGATTTTAATTAATAGAAATTCTATTTATCAGTAATTTTAAAATATTCTTTTATTAGTATGGTTTTACTATTATAACTGATGCTTTATGTTTCTTAATTTTATTGTTTTATGAGGAATGGTGGTTCTGTTTATAAATGTCATAATAAATAAGTATGCACTAAAATCCAACCCCATCCATAACCCCGCCCCCATATGACCAAAGCCCCACCCTCACCCCACCCTCACCCCGCCCTCGCGGGGCGAGGGGTCACCGCAACATGAGGAACTGTATTTCGGGGTCACGGCATTAGAAAGGTTGAGAACCACTGGCCTAGAGAAACCATTCTGAACTTTTCCTTTTTTAGAAATTTGTTGAGATTTCTCAGGTCTAGGATGGGGCGTAGGCCTCCTGTTTTCTTTGGAATGAGGAAGTAACGGGAGTAGAATCCTCTTCCCTTCTGAGACTGGGGCACTGATTGTATTGCCCTGAGTCTCAGAAGGGAGGATAACTCTGCTTGAAGAGGAATTAGTTGAGATTCCTGTTGTGGGAAGGCTCTCGGTGGAAATTCTGGTGGAATTGATAGGAAATTGAGTTTGTAACCTTGTGCTATTATAGAGAGCACCCATTGGTCTGTTGTTATTGTTTGCCATTGTGTGTAAAATTGGGACACTCTTCCACCCACTGGAATTTGTGTGTGAGGGTTTAAAGGAGTAATTTGTTCTCTGGCCTGTATCTCAAAACCCAGTAGCAGGGCCTGTCTGAGGTGGGGGTTGAGCACGGGGTGCCCTTGGTTGTCTAGCCTAGGTGCGTTGCTGTTGAGGTCTTGTAGATCTACCCCGAGATGTTTGGGGGTAGTATCTGCGTGGCCTGTAGTAAGGTCTCCCTGTTTCCCTGCGAGGAAGTCGGCGAGGAGGCTGTGTGGAAGGATCTTGAGGCATTTGGGATAATTGGCGTAAAGTCTCTGAGTGATCCTTCAGTTGTTGGACTGCCTCCTGGACTTTTTCTCCAAATAGATTGTCTCCTTTGCATGGAAGATCAACAAGTTTTTCCTGTACCTCAGGCCTGAGGTCAGAAGCCTTGAGCCATGCATATCTACGTGCAGCAATGCCTACAGCTGCAGTTCTGGAGGCAGTATCAAAACTGTCATAGGCCGCTCTTACCTCGTGTTTACCTGCTTCCAGGCCTTTATGGATTATGGCTTGTGCAGGTTCTTGTAGCTGTGCAGGCAGTAAATTGGTGAGTTCCTCCATCTGCTTCCATAAATTTCTCTGATACTGTGTCATATACAGCTGTTATGCAGAGATTCTGGAGTTTAGCATTGAAGATTGGTAGATTTTCCTCCCCAAAGAATCCAGGAAGCGATGATCCTTGCCAGGTGGGTTAGAGGAATGGGGCCTAATTCGTTTTGATTTTTTCTGTGCAGATTCAACTACCACAGATTGATGTGGTAGTTGAGTCTTTTGGTACCCTGGAGTTGATTGTACCAAATAGGATGAATCCACTCTCTTGTTTACAGCTGACACTGTGGATGGGTGCTCCCAGATACGATGTTGTAAGTCTAAAAGCACCTCGTGTATTGGTATAGCCAAGACCTGTTTGGGGGGGTCCACAAACTGCAGCACTTCTAAGGTGTGTTGCCTTGAGTCTTGCTCAGTTTCCAATTTAAATGGAATAGTGTCTGCCATATCTTGTATGAAGTTGGAGAAAGAGAGGTCTTCAGGTGGGGACTTCTTTCTTGGTTCAGGAGGGGAGGGGTCAGACATAAAGTCCTCAGAGGAGGATTCTGTATCCTGACTGTCCCAGGAATCTTCTTCTTCCTGTCCATAAACATGCCTTGGTTTTGTGGTTTTATGAGGCAGATGGAGCCCTGATGGACCTGGTAGTGGATCATCAGTGGGTTGAGTTGAAAACACCTGTTCTTTAGGCATTGTGTGAAGTACATCTTGGTATTTTTGGAGGAGATGATGTAAGGAAGGTAAATCTTGAACATCTTCGACATCTATGGTTGATGTCCTCGATGGTGCTGATGGTTGTCTCGACATCGACGTCGAGAGTGGTCTCGTACTCGATGGAGGTAACATGGGCATCGATATCGAAGTCGTGGACGGTATCTGCGCATATATGGATGTCGACATCGAAGTTAGAATTCTTGGTGTCGACGTCGATTCCTTCAGTGTCATCGGCGTCATGGTAGACACCGGCATCGGTGGTCCCACCGGCATCGGCAATGTTGCCGGCATCGATGCTTGTAGCATCGGCATCGACGAAGTCGTCGGAATTAATTGTTCCCTCAAAGCCTGTGAAATCGCTTGTCTTATCATGTCAGATAATTCCGGCGTTACAACTGCTGTTGGGAGAGTAGTTGTAAGCGGTGGCGAAGGCTGAGGTGTTGGAACCGCTGCAGGGCCCTGTAGGGGTTCCAGTGTAGAGATCGGAGGAGGCCCAGACACCGAGGTGTCGTCTGAGCGTGGCCGCTTTGCCGTCAACGGACCCTGGGATGTGGATTCGGATGTCGACGACCTTCGATGTCGATGTTTATGTTTTTCTTTTTGAGATTCGCCGGATTTCGCCGAGGTAGACGAAGACGATGAATGATCCCCCGACGGTCCCCCGATCGATTTTTTAAGTAGTAGCCGCTGCTTCGCTCCGGCCGGAGACTTCGAAGAAGTGGAAGGTGACGGCATTAACTGGAGGTGGAATAGATGTTCCATTTTTTCCAGTCTACATTTTCTTGTCTTTGGCGTCATTTCGGCACACTGCGGACAGTTTTTAACGTCGTGATTTTCGCCGAGACATAAGACGCACTCGAGATGCGGATCCGTAAGGGACATTTTTCGTGCGCATACCGGACACTTTTTAAAACCAGTAGCCATAGTGCGATCGACGGCTGTCGAGGCAGAGAACGAAAATTATGCGAAAAAAAATTATTTTTTTTTTGAGAGAAATTGAAAATTGAGACTTAGGTACTCACCAGCAGGTGTAAAAGTTACCTTTTTGAGAAAAATGTGAGAGAGAATATCTGGTTGATTGACTTTTTCAGTCAGAATTGTTGAGAAATTTCTCAACGGCTCCTATACCCGCGATGCTAACTGCAGCGCGGAAAGACGAAGACTGAAGAGAGACACCTGTGGCAGAGAATATCATAGCATGCTGGGCATGCTCAGTGGCCTCACAGGGCCAGTCAAAAGTTTCTAGAAACTTTGACAGAAAGCTTCCCGCTTCAGGGCTCCGTCAGTGACGTCACCCATATGTGAGGACTAGCATCCTGCTTGTCCTGGGATAAACTCTATTCTAACTATCTGACACCTGATCATCCCAGCCCTCAACAGAACTCGCAAGCATAATCCTCCTTCTTCATGCTCTCCTGATGTACCCTCCTTTTTCACCCCTCCCTGCTCTCTCACTTGATTCATTAAGTTCATTGAAAATGTTCTCCTCACTATTCTGTTATTCAACTACTAAGAAAAAATGTTTACTGTTCACAAAACTCTACTGTTCCCAACTACCTTGTTAACTCCATTTGATTGTATGCTAATTGCATATTTTGTATGATAATTGCATATTTTGTAAACCGTTATGATGGCTCTACCGAATAACGGTATATAAAACTCTACAAATAAATAAATAAATTCCCCCAAATACTTTTATTTCATATCTCCTCTTGTATAGCCACGGTGGTGTAATCCTTCCAATAACATATCTTCAATAACTTTCTTCAAATTTTTCTCTTAATATTATTCCTCTTCCTGACAAGAGACTCCTGTTTCACCGTCTGGTTTCATCAGGGGATGTAACATTCACTTCACACCGCATCACCACTGCTAACTCAGGGGGGTCACTCATATTCAAATATTCACATCTGAATAAAGACTTCAACTGGCTTACCGCCTATTATCATCACGTTTAATCAGGAATTTTCACAGCACAAAACCCACTATTTTTCTCAGCTTTTATTCAGCATTTCCACGGCAAGAAGTAACCTTCAAAGATTTTTAACAATTTCTTTCCATGTTACCAGTTCTCATCAATGTTATTCAAATAGACCAAAAATGCCGATGAGAACTGGTAACATGGAAAGAAATTGTTAAAAATCTTTGAAGGTTACTTCTTGCCGTGGAAATGCTGAATAAAAGCTGAGAAAAATAGTGGGTTTTGTGCTGTGATAAGTTAGATAGGGGAAGGGAGGGGAAGGTGGAGAGACACGGAAGGAAAGTTCCCTCCGAGGCCGCTCCGATTTTCGGAGCGGCCTCGGAGGGAATGGAGGCAGGCTGCATGGCTCGGCGTGGGCAGGCTGCTGATTTTGCGCAGCCTTGCGTGCGCCGACCCCGGATTTTATAAGATACGCGCGGCTACGTACTTTTGCTTGCGCCTGTTGCGCGTACTTTTTTAAGATCTACCTCATACTGTTTATTGACTCTCAGAAAGCCATGAGTAAACTGAATTACAATTATATTTAACTTCTATGCCAAAACAGCACTAATTGCCAGCCTTCAAACAGTAATAACCCTTCTGATGAAAACTGCAAATATTACACCAGGTCCTAAAACACCAATACAACTGCTAGTAGGAAAACAGAACAAGCCAAGCTGCTAAAGATATCTACACACACTACACTAGCAGAATACTTCACCTCAGTCATGTATGTAGAACACAGACAGATCTTCACCAAATACAGAATTAAAAAAAGAGACCATGAAGCATAAATAGAAACCTGCAGACAAAAACTGAACAAGAAACTTCAACAAGACAGACTCTGTATGTGGTACAATGGAAAACTGAAACATTACCATTCCTCATAAAACATGCTAATAAAAAGAATATTTTAAAATAGGTGACAAATAGAGCATCCATTAATTTAAAATTTAAAAATATTTCCCAAGCACCAATAAAATGTCAAAATAACAGATATCAAATAACATCCAATAATTAAAACTATAAAAGATAAAAAATATTCCCCACTCTCCATATCTGGGAACTTCATGCTGAGATGGTGGTGGTCTTTTAGGAAGTAGAGAGACCCACTAATTTTCTCCACAAACACACATGCTCTCTCTCTCTCACACACACATGTTCTCTCTCACAAATGTTCCTTCCCTCTCATTCTTACATAAATAACCCCTCTCACATGTGCTTCTTCCATGACTCTTCTCTCTTACTCGCATGCATCCTCTCTCAAGCACTCACTTCTACTCACACACATGCTCATGCTCTCATGCTGTCCCTCCTCTCTCTTACTCATTACTCCTGGGGGAATTCTGCGCTACTGCGGAATGCAGAATTTGCGCAGAATTCCCCCCCTGCAGAAAATAGCAGAGAAGACCCGGCATGCTGCAAATGGAGCCCGGTGCGCCTTTGGCGGCGAAAAGGGAAGGCCCCCGTGTGCCGCGGGACAGGCTCCATTCGCGGCGAAGATGAAGGCCCGGCACGCCGTTCACGGCGCACGGTGGCCTTCCCTTTTCACCGCAAACGGCGCACCAGGCCTTCATCTTCGCCGCATGCGCATCCTGCGGCATGCGGGTAAGAATGTGTGTCAGAGAGGGGAGGGCGAGAAAGAGCAGGAGGGTGTGAGAGAGAGCATGGGGGAGGGGGGATGCCAGTGAGAGAGAATGGTTGTGTGAGAGAGGAGAGGGTGACAGAGAGCATGGCTGGTTGGTAAGGGAGTGGGGAGGGTGAGAGAGAGAGAGAGCAGGTGTGAGAGAGAGCATGGGAGGTAAGAGAGGGTGGGTGGGGGGGAATGCTTGAGTGTGGGTTTCAGAGACAGGGAGCCTATATGAGGAGATTGTGAAAGAGTGTGCAAGTGTGTGAGAGATTGGAAGCTCGTGTGTATGAAAAAGGGATCGTGTGTATGTGAGGCTGCTAGCCTGTGTGAAGGGATTGTGTATGTGTGAGACAGAGCCTGTGTGAAGGGCTGCGTGAGAGAGAGACATAGGAAGCCTGTGTAAGGATGTATGTGTGAAAGAGAAAGGGAGCTTGTGTGGGTGTGTATGCAAGAAAGAGGGCCCTGTATGAGGGGATGTGTGTGTGCAAGAGAGTGAGGGAGCCTGTATGAGGGTGTGTGTATGTGGAAGGGACACTCTTACAGTGAATTTCTAGGGAAATTCTGCTCAAAATATTTAAAATTCTGCACTTTTTTCTGTAATAATTTAAAATGTAATTACTTAAAGACTGTCATGTAAATTGTGTTATTTTGACCGATATAAAGTTTGCAGAATTTTCAGTTTTTGTGTGCAGAATTTTACATTTTTTTGCGCAGATTTCCCCTAGTAGTAACTCATACACACACGTATGCCTGCTGCCAGCTGGCTGGGCTTTGTTTCTTCGGCTGCTGGCCCTCTCCTTACGCTTTGGTGGCCCCACCAGGCTTCTCCCTCTTTTCCACCGCTGCTGCTGCCCCCAAGTATACAACCCAATAACACCAGGCCTGATTCCACTTTTCCTTCCACACCCTCTTTCCTTACCCTCCATCATATCCAACATTGTCTTCCTCCTCCTCCTCCTCTTACTGGCAAATTAGGGCACTGCCACTGTACGTCATCCTTCTGTGGGGGAGGGGAGGCACCCTGCTGGAGCACAGGTCTTATGTTGTTTTCCTCCACTCACCCCTCACATTCCCTCCCTCTCACCCCAATCCCCTTTTCCCTCTCATTCTGTCCCCTCCCTTCATTTACTATTTTATCCCTTCTGCCCTCTTTTCCCTCCCTTCATTCATGCCACTCTACATCATTCTCTCATCCTTCTCATTCATTCCCCCTCAAACCCTTTTATTCACTCCTTTCTTTTTTTGTCTCACTCAACCCTTTCTTCCTTTCTCATCCCCTCCCCTACTCAGTAGCTAGATCTTTCCCTGGGTGGGGCCTGGCCTCCCCGCCAGCGGCTGTTATCGGGGCAGGCCCCTCCGCTCTTTCGGCCTCTCTGCAGTGGTTGTTCTGTGCAGCAATGCTGGGGTGGGGCACTCTCTTTCAGTGACAGCTGGGAATACCACCAGCATGTCAAATGCACCGCGCAACTCGCTTCCTGCCAAGAGATTCTCGTCAGGTGGGGAAAGGGGGCAGTCGATGCAGGTGTATTCTTTTGGTGGTGGTGGGGGGGGGGAGGCACTTGCTGCCACCTCAAAATTGTATTGCCCGAGGCGACCGCCCCCGGATACAGGGAACTCTTAGGGTGTAATCGGAATTATAAAGCTAAATTAATTGGGCGGTCTTTTTCTAACATTTTTCTGTTTCGAAAACTCCGAAAAGGTTTTTTTTGTCCCATTCTGTGACAACGACAACACATCCGAAAATAAGGTATCCTTTGGATACTTACATAATTGAACTTCTCTGAGGGAAGCTCGTAAGAAAGACCCCCTAAGGATCCCACCTGTCAGGTTGCAAATGAAAGTCCCAGAAGATGGGGCACTATGTGCACTTTAGCCTCTCCCATCCTGCCTTTCAACTACACCAACTCGAGTTCGGCAATTGTGGCGCTCTCTCTTAGAAGAGTGAATCCCCTTTATTTGTAAATTATTTATTTATCTGTTTGTTTTTAAACAGACTCGCTACCCATACTCCTTTCTCTACCCCGGTCGCTCTCACACGGCATTTCCACAGGAGCGTGAGAGGTCTCTCGTTTTGGAATCAGCCTCCCTCTCCGCAGGAAGTTCCCAGAGACTGAGCAAGGTCCCCGCCTGCCTGGGGATTGTGGGATTGGAGAAGAGGGGTAAAAACCTTACCGTTGGCGGAGGTGAGAACCTCCAGCAGCAACAGCAGAAGACCGCCCAAGGACAGCGATTGCCATTGCCCCATACTGGGTTGGAAGCGCAGATTTCCCGGTAACCCTCTCCCGGTTTTCCCTCTTTAGCAGTCTTTTGGCGTTTCTTTTCTTGATTGATGACCGTTGGGAAACGTACACCGCAGCCTCGAACCGCTACTGGTGTCGAACCTTTCGGAGCCTTGCATGTGCTGCACGCAAATCCGGGCGCGCGCCTGTCGAAGCTGTGTGAAAAGGCTGGGCGGGACGAAACAGGATATTGGGTAACTGCTTTAGTTCAAGGCCTAGGTTGTTGTTGGTGGGACGCTTCCGCGGTCTGCTCGTTTTCTGTTAGGTAAGTGTAGGGTTGGTGTGCTTCTGGAGCAGGGACGAGAATCTTTCTGGCTTGGGGAGCTCATGTTGGCCAAGGTGTCGGTGAGAAAGAGAAGGTATATCGGGCTGTCGGTGCTGGCTTTTGCTCCGCTTGCATGACCCCCTTAGAGTACAACACTGAAAAAAATTGGTCCAGAGAGTTTTTTGTTCTTTTGGGGGGGCAAGTGCAATGTACTTCTTTGTTTTATCTTTTTACAATAAAGAAATGAGCCATACCATTTAATAACAGGAACATCTATCTAAAACTCGATGACCCTATTTTCCAGGACATGCGTGTAACAGTGGCTATGTTTGTGTTTTTTTATTTTATTTTATTTTTGGTTTGTTTTTTTTTTGTCGCAAAATTTGGTGTGGCTTGAACACCAATTACAAATTATTAATGGAGGGAGCACGTGCTCACATACATAGCAATCCTATAAGCCTTCTTTCCCTTTAGAAAATAAGCTAAACGTTTATTTTCCCATTGATAAACAGGCTGAATTAGCCATGCTTTATGGAATGTCTTCCGTGTGGTCCAAGCAGAGTTTCTCTATAAGAATGCTGAGCTTTGGCTCTGTGCGCCTATGTGGCACGATTACTGAACCTCCTCAGTCTTTTTTTTTTTCTTCCGTGCAGCTAGTCGCAAGTGCAGAACCACTTCTTTCTTCACTTCAGATACTTACTTCACTTAAATGAAACCCAAAACAGTACTTTTAAGTGCTATCATGGTGCTGAAGCTTCCTGGCTTTAAGTACTGCAAATGTGGCAAGGTTATGTCATCATAGATGGACATAACTACTGTTAGATTTGTCTGGGCCCGCAGCCCAACCAGTCCACCTGTAAGGACTGTGGGAGAATGTTGCTCAGAGTAACATAGGGAAGCAAGACTTCCAGTTCGTTGCACCCTCACCCCCTCTCCCCCGAACAAAAGACATCACACAACTTATGGCATTAACACAAGGCCGCAGTTTATTAAACACCGTAACCCGAGCCCTCAAACTTATACATTATATCAACCAACGTCCACACCTCCGCCCCCTCCCTTATACCCATCTTCACTTGCCACCGCGTAAACAGTGGTAAGACTCCGTAGCCCCACCCACCCCCTTACTCCGCCACAGCTCCAGCGAGGGTAAGTGTGCGGCCTGAGCCGCACACTTACCCTCTTGCTCATTAGGCCTTCCCGTGTAGCAGCCCCAAACTACACGGGCATTTCCCCCCCTCCAATATCCTTTGCCCCCCCCCCCCAATACATCAGATTCCAACTTAGGGCTCGGGTTTTCCGCCACAAACAAAAGTAACTCAGTTACCTTTGTTCCCCCCCACTGCGGCCCTTTACTCATGCAACTGTTGCAAGAATCCTTCCTCCAAGGCATTGTTGAATAAATCAATGCCCACTTCGGACAAATGAACCCCGTCTCCCAAAAAGAAACCCCCCAGCAGCTCCCACGACCAGGTATGCCTAACCCAGAACCCACCCTGTTGAACCAACCATTTGCCAATCTGTCGATTCAACTTCTTGACACCCCGACACCATAATGGCTATGCACTGTGCTTAATACGCACTATGATGTCCGACCACCCCACCCTAGTCCCTGGCAACTCATTCATTAAGCCAGCTAGATCTTTCCGCATTATTGCTATCAATTTTCGACAAGACATCCTACCAATGTCGTTGCCCCCCAAATGAATGAGAATCATCTTTGGCACTCCCCCTGGAGGAACGATCACAACTCTCCCCATCTCATGCCTCCCTTCCCAAACCATCGAACAGTCCAGTTACGAGAGTTCAAATTCAAGTGCTCTCCGTAAGGCCTCTTCACTGCCCTGCGATGTGCCCGATGCACAAAGGAATGACCCACGACCCAGGCACATTCCCGCAGATGTCGAACCCCCGCATCTGTAAAACAAAGGACTGCATTATCCACCGTCCCGAACCCCTACCTACCCCTTATTCTTTTTTTTTTTTTTTATTTCCGCACATAAGGCCGAAAAGCTGCGGATCGCCAACGACCCAGCGCCTGAATCCTGGAGTCACACCAACCTAACTCCGCTGCCGTAGTTGCCGCCCCAATACGAAATGAGTGGGGTGAATACACCCCCTGCTCCCACCCCAATCCCTTCACCACAAACTGCAACACTCTAGTAAACTGAAAAATCGTTACTGGCAAACCATCTTCATGAATCAAGAATGCCCCCCCCAAGTTTGGCCGAACTTGTAGAAAAGCTTTCGTGCACCTAACCGGACATGCCATTTCATCCTTCGCCTTGACCAACGATATCCAACTACCCCGACCCTTCTGATCCGTTTTTGATTTTTGAATTCGTAGTGTAATCCTATCCTCATAAACCCATACGTCCTGCGCCCGTAACCCGTCGCCTCTATATTGCACTTTGGATCTCGCCACCAATTCCCCAATTCTCAAAGCCCCAAAAAAGGCCAAAGAAAAGGCCTCTCTGAACAGCAAAAACTCATACCTGGAGCTGCACACCTTGCCCAATTGTTGTGCAATCTGCAACAATTCCGTATAACGTATAGGCCTCCTCTTATCCGCATGTGTCCCCTGTACTCTACCCCATCCCCTTAACACTCTCTGCACCGTAAATCCCTGACTCGGATGCCCAAATCCCCACAGCTTCTGAAAGAGAGTGAATCTTGCTAGCTGACAACGCACTGATGCCCGTGAGTATCCCGCTCCCTTCGCCCACAAGATATATCGCACGATGTCCCCTTCCTTGACCTCCCCACCGCGCCACCCCCACCCTTTCAAGACGCTGGACACCAGACCCCTGCCAGTCGTATATGATCTCCACGTCGCTGGCGCCATGGATCGTTGAATCAACCGCCAGGCTTCCAGACGCCAAGGTTCCACAGATACTCCGGGAATGCCTCTCCCTGCAGCCATGCCTTCGGCGCCGCTGCACGGAATACGTCCCACTTGAAACGAGAGAGAGCATCCGCAATTACATTCCTGCTGCCCGGTACGTGCTTCGCCTTAACAGTAACATTCCACTGCAAGCACAACAAAACCAACTCTCTCAACAATCCCGACACCCTCGGACACTTTGCAGATTGCTTATTAACTATCTGTACTACACCCAAGTTGTCACACCATCATACTAATTTCTTATTCTGCAACGCCCTCCCCCACACAGTTAAGGCTACTATCATGGGGAATAACTCCAAGAAGGTAATATTCTTAAGGAGTCCTTCTTCATCCCACGACCCCGGCCAACGTTCAGCGCACCATTGGCCCTGAAAATACACTCCAAATCCCGTAGCCCCCGCTGCATCCGAATACAACTCCAGCTCCTCGCTGGAAATTTCTCCGTCCTGCATCATGCAGACTCCGTTAAATGCTTCCAAGAACTTTTCCCATACACCTAATTCCTCCTTCACTGCCCTCGTCACTCTGATGAAATGGTGACCCGCCCGTATGCCTACTGTTGTGCCCGACAACCCTCGAATAAATGCCCTTCCCATGGGTATGACCCGGCACGCGAAGTTCAAGGAACCTATCAATGACTGCATCTGTTTCAACATTACTTTCTTAGCCCCACGCACCAACTTCACCAATTCCTTCAAATGGACAACTTTGTCCCAAGGCAACCGCGACACCATCGCAACGGCATCCAATTTGATGCCTAAAAAAGCAAGCCTAGTGCTCGGCCCTTCGGTTTTTTCCTTCGCTATGGGCACTCCCAATTCCCCCGCCACCTCCAAAAATTTCGTAAGCTGGGCTTGACACACGCTGGTCCCCTTCGGCCCCACGAACAAGAAATCATCCAGGTAATGCAACATGGCCGTACAACCCGCACGCTGCATCGTTTCCCATTGCAGAAATGTACTAAATGTCTCGAAAAATGCACAAGACACTGCACACCCCATTGGAAGACAGCGGTCCACAAAATAACCCTTCTCAAAAACGAAACCCAACAACGGAAAACTGCTGGGGTGAATCGGAAGAAGTCGGAATGCAGATTCAATGTCTGCCTTAGCTAACAAGGCCCCACGCCCCGCCTCCCTAACCAAAGCAATGGCTTGATCAAAAGAGGCGTAATGCACCGAACAATGGTACTTTGGAATAAAATCGTTGACCGAACTACCCTTTGGGTACGATAGGTTCAGAATTAATCTAAACTACCCTGGCATTTTCTTTGGAATCACTGCCAGAGGAGACAAATGCATCCTACTGTAGGGTTGCTCAGCAAACGGCCCAACTACCCTCCCTAACTGGATTTCCGCATCCAGCTTCTCGCGTGCAATACCCGCCAACCGATAAGCCGACCTGGCATTATGCCCCCTCCCCCCCCCTCACCCGGACCAATGTATGGTATTTGGAACCCCTCACTAAACCCTACCCCCAAAAATTTAGCTGCTTCGGTATCAGGATAACGACGTAAACTCTCCAGCAATGTGGTGAATCCGCTTTCTGAAACAACTCATCACTATTTACCACTCTTCGGGAGAGCTGTTGCTTGCCCTTGCCCACATTTGGTGGCTGGATGTGACCCCCCCCCCCCCCCCCGCACGAGGAGCAGGCATGTTTAAATTTACACTGTGGGAACAAACATGTAAGCTTATTGAATCTCCAACATATGTCGGATCCGCTCCCGGCAGCCTTGCCCCCTGTCTCCATCTTACAGACACTCCCTGATCCACGAAAGGAGCTATTCGAATTACTCGCCCCAACCTGTCCCATCCCCCCACTGTTCCCGCTGCCCTCTAAAGTATTCCCTCTGCCTATGCTCGCACCTTTGATCGACATCTGCGTCAACCACAGATGGATATCCTGCGAACCCCAGGACATGAATTTATTGGCTGCCATTTTGTCCCGAAATTTCTCATCGTAGTTGAGCCAAGCCCAGCCTTCATAGTCTTTAAACGCCCCCAATATGCTGTCCGCATAGGACAACAATGCACCGAATTGCGTTGGATCAAAATGGCTTGCCAGTCTTAGAAATCCTCGCACCCAATTAACTATGCTCTTGGAAACTTTGAGGGTACTCTCCCCACCTTTTCCCTTCTTATGCTTCCTCTGATGAGACCTATCCCCTCTCTGCCCTTCCAGTAACCTAAAAATGTTAACAAACTTCCTCTTACGAATCCTCCTCACCACTCGCCTAGGAAGTTCCTCCCACAATTCGGACAACGATGCTAAAGCCGGGTGTCCCATGTCCTGCTTCGGCCCATTCACCAATGCTGAATGACGCCCTAAATCTTCCTCGCTAGAACTAGAGAAAGTGGACGACGAGCTAGAGGGACTCCGGTCCCTATCCCTTTTCCGTTTCTTAATCTGTCCCTCGGTAACCTGCCCCTCTCCTGACATAACTTTACCTGAATTGTCCGTCACTGCCCCCTGTTCCGGCGCAGTTGCCAAGCAGCTGCTCCTCTCGTCCCCATCTCGACCTCGGCCCCCTTTCTGATCCGCTCTCTGGGTCTCCGGTGCAGCCTGATAAATCCGGGTGCGCCATGCCTCATCTCTGGACGTCCCCGGTGCCTCGTCCTCCAATGCTGTGGAACCACAATATCTCTCTCGATCCCCCACCCCGCACTTCCCCCTGCACTTCTGGTCCCGGGGCCCTAACCGTGGCACCCAAGATCCCCCTTGCACCAGCCCAGGGTCCCTACCCAGGGTACCTACCTTCTCCCCTCCCCTCTCCCCCACCCTTGGCGACCCCTTGTCTCCCCGGGCATCTGCACCCCCTGTACTATGGCCATATTTAACTTGCACATACAGATTAATAATACCAGCAATTATAGCTGCATCCTGGCTGGGAAACCCCGAATCCCCCTCCCTATCCTGCTGCCCCCTTCCACTAACGCAAGGCACTGGCTCGTTCAGCCAATAATCGGCCCTGCCACAAGCTTCCCTCCCCTTTGCCGGCCTGCTCCCATAGGCATCCCCACCTGCTGGCTGAACATGTGCCGCAGAGCCTACATTGGCTGCCTTGCCAGCCGGAGGCACCCTGCGCTAATCGCTCCGTTTTTTCCTGCACCCCGCGTTGCCAGTCACCCTGGAAGCCGGGCGGCCAGAAAGCGGAGAGAGCCCCGCCCCTCTCGGCCCGCCCATCGCCCGGAACACACCCTCTCTCTCCTCTGGATCCCCCGCCCCCTGGGAGGCGTTGCCGGAGACCTGCGATTGCGCGACTCAGGTGCCGCTGAAATGCCGGGCCCTCCCGCGCCACAGGAACGCGCAGCTGGCCTGCTGGACCGCGAACGTGCTCCGGGCACCCCACCTCCCCTCACCACCGCGGCGCGATCGCCTACAACGCCTGCCCTCACACGGACCACGCGGACGGGGGAGGAGGCCTCCCAGTACAAGTCACGCCCTTCGTCATGCAATGAAATTTCAACTGCAGCCTCGCGACGGCCCTGGGACAGGGATGGAGGAGGTAACACCCCTTCCCCCAACTCATAGACCTCACCCTCCGCCTCAGGACCACTCTCCCCCGACTCTGAGGAGTCCCCCGGGGGGGGGGGCCCGCCACCGGGGCTATCGCTGGGGGGGGCAGGGAGGAGGCTCCTCACCAACCAACCGGGGAAACGACTTACCGGACCCGCGCTGGCTGGGGCTGGGGCCGCCCTTCCTTCCCTCACCAGGCTTTTTGCTGGGGCTTCACGGCTGTTCTCGATTGTGCTCTGCGCATCCTCCGATCCGCGACAACACCACCTTAACTATCCCTTGCTACAGCCAGCAATCAGCACGGAGCAAAGCAGAAAACCTGTTCCTTGCTTCGCTGCTGGTTGCTGACTGCCGTTAGAATTTTACACCCCTGCCCGCCAAAACAGCCCTAACCAATAGCAAGGCAGCAATTTGAAATTGTTGCCGTTGCTATCCCCTAACCCCTTTCCCCCACCTGTTCCCTGGCAACATCTCCCTGCAGCTTGTCCCATGTTACCCTCGGCAACGCAAAACTCGTTTGCACCGCCTTCTTGTGGCAAACTCAGAAGATCGCCAGACTAAGGAGTGAAGAGGCACCCACGGGTTCTTACACCCCGGTTTCAAAATGCCTTTCCTCTCACTCCTCTCCAGGGCCAAAGACCCACCACGTTGAGCAGGAAAGGCAAATGTCCTCTCTGGGTCCACCAGGTGGTCAGAAAAGACAGAGCCAAGTGGGACATGTTCCCAAAGCATTTAAGCTCCCCCTCACCTCACAAATATGAGAGGCATCGGGGATGCATCATTAAAAACCGCATCGAAAAAGGCGTTGCCAGTGGCATGATGCATCGAGCCGTCCCTCACAAACGCCATGCACCCCGACACAAGTGCTTCCTAAAAAAAAGACGCCAACACCTTCAATCATTGGCCAACGCGTGCGGCGAAACCGGACAAGCATGGCGTATGACTGAGAGAGATTCAAGTCAGGTGCAGACCACACATGCCTCGCAGAGTCCAGCTACGACGCACACAATGCAGACTAGCTATGCATCGACCCCAGTACAAGAGCAAACAACTTGTAAGCACAAGCCTTCTCATAAACAAACTTCCCTTAGGTCTGGAACATTAGAACGCAGCCCTCAGGTCCTATCAGAAGAACTTTTGGATTTTGAACCATCCGAAGAAGAAGAAATACCTCTCACAGATGACCAACTTTCTGTGGGATCCTCTGGATCATCTCAGCAGATTTACTTGGACATGTCTTCAGTGTCAAAGGGGAAAATGCCCTTTCCTCAGTTGCAGGAGCCCCTCAGGAAAAGCCACAAGGTGTACAGGGACCAGGACCCAGAAAAGTGCCTTAGAGGCCCTGATTCTAACATTCTCTTGGCAGCTGTGTCACCAAGGGCCAAGATTGCTAAGGCTAAAATGGGTGGGAGACAAGAATGAGATACACCCACCACCCTAAAGAAGATGCAGCAGGTTCCTCGGGATGCAGGACCTGCTTCAGAGGCAATTTCGCAGAACTTTTTCACATTGCTAGGAAGTGGCAAACGAGGTCCTCCGCCGCCTAGTCCTCCAGCTGAGGCATTCTCCCCAAGGAGAGTGTCCCCGTTCCCCATCTAGGATGATTACAGGCCTCAGGATGAGACGGAGGAACTACCACTGCAATTCTCTCAGTAACCGGATACGGAGCCCCGAGACTGTCCACCAGGATCTTCCACAAGAATCCTGTTAGATCCTCCAAAAGACCCACCTGAACCGTCCTCGCCCCCAGAGGACCTATCCTATTCCAGATTTATTGAAAAAGTGGGATCCCTTCAAAAAATTGAAACCAAGAAGGTGCCAGATCCAAGATGGAGATGCTAGGGATATTGAAGATCTTTGATGTCCCGGCTGAGCCTACAGCCTTGCCCTCCCATTTAGTTCTCAGACAAGACATGGCAGTCCCCCTTCTCGGGACCATCGACATCTAGAAAGATGGACCTCTAGTCATTGAATCAGCGATGAAAAAGTCGAAGAAATCATGCCTACAATCTAATACTTTTCCCGGTAAAGATAATAGATACCTGGACGAATTTGGATGTAAAACCTTCCAAGCGACTATGTTGAATGCAAAGATTCAACACCACCAATTTTACATAACTCAGTATTTGTACAAGTGGTTGCAGGCCCTCAAGCAACATATTTCGCCTGGGCCAGCAGACCACACCTACCCCAGCCATTTACGGATTTAGAAGAAAGCTTGCGCCACTTGCTTCGAAAAAGCTGGTGGATCTGCCATGTAAGGGAGACAGTTTGTTCAATGACAAGCTTCAGGAAACAGTTTCTCAGCTCAAAGAGCAGAACATGGCAGTCTTGTCCCAGGCTTCCCTGGCAGAACAACAGTCCTCAATCAGGAAGTGTTACCCGGGCTACAAGAAGTCCTATTACCAAAGGCATTCCTTTAGACCGTACACAACCTACCAGCCACCGGCGTATCAACCACAGCAGATGCAGTCCAGGGGTAGGCCACGAGGCCAGCGTCAGCAAAGGTCAACAAAGACAACAGGGCAACAATCAAAAACTACAACAGAGTTTTTCAGAGGGGCTCAGCCACAGCTGCCATTGACAGTAGGAGGCAGACTGTCCCATCTGTGAGGGATGCAGGTTAAACTTCAAAAAGAGCCCCTCCCTCCCACACCTTGTTCCCTCAGCGCAAGACTAAGTACAAGCGCAGCTGTTGCAACAAGAGGTAGACTCACTACTTCAACAACAGGCAATCCAAACAGTGCCTCTGCACCAACACAACAAGATTCTGTTCCCAATAGTTGCTCATTCCAAAAAAACGGGATCTGCCCAATTCTAGATTTGTGGGCCCTCAACAAGCAAATTCGGAAAGAGAAATTCAAGATAACATCCCTCAAGTCGATTCTGCCAGTCCTTTAAGCCAACGATTTGGATGTGTTACTGGATCTCAAAGATGCTTACTCCCACAAAGTTCTCCCCTTTTGGACTCTCCTGAGAGTTTTCACGAAATATTTAGTGGTAGCGGTGGCCTACCTGAGGAAAAAGGGAATGCAACTGTTCCCTTATCTGGACGAATGGCATCTAGTATCGTCACAGGCGACTACTCTTCACGCACACTTGATGGACACAATACTTTGCTTAGCCTGGGAGTCATAATAAATTACAAAAAGTCCAGTCTACAGCCAACTCAAACTCTCCAGCTCATAAGAGCAAACATAAATGCTACCTCATAGGCAAAGCCTTTCTCCCTGCAGACAGGGCGTAACCTTTTCGCAATCTAGCATCACAGTTGAAACAATGTGTATGCCCTTCAGCACATCAGGTCCTAACTCTTCCTGGCCACATGGCAGCTATATATGTAGTGCCACACACCCGCCTGCATATGTGCCATCTACAGTGGGATCTCAAAGCTCAATGATCCCAATTTACTCATCCATTGCCCAAGAGGGTGACACTAACCCAAGCGATGAAGAGGGATATAACATGGTGGCTGTCCCCACCAATCCTAACTATGGGAGCCCTGTTCTGCAGCCCAATGCATCCATGGTCAGAACAAGTCGGTGCATCGACAAAAGGTTGGGGGGCTCACTTACAGCACATAAAGATGCAAGTTCTATGGAAGCCATCAGAAAGATCCCAACAAATAAATCTTCTAGAGAGCAATAAAGAATGCCCTCTGCACATTTCACAGCCAGCTTTGGGGAAAGAATCTGATGTTACACACAGACAACCAAGTGGCCATGTTCTACATAAACAAGGAAGGAGGGTCAGCTTCCTGGATCCTCTGCAGGGAAGCAAATCAAATCCTGGAATGGGCAGAAATGCGCTTCATATCGTTACAAGCAACTTATCTCCCAGGAGTCATAAATACCGAAGCAGACAGAAGAACCTTCAATCCTCACGAGTGGGCTCTCAGCCAGGATGTAGCAAACGATCTTTTCGTGGCATGGGGCCTCCCATGCATGGACTTCTTCGCAACGATACACAACAGGAAGGTTCGGGTGTTTTTGCTCAGTCTATCCAAGCCAGGAACAATTCATCCATGATGTGTTCCTCATTCCATGGATGGGAAGACTCTTCTGTGCTTATCCCCCAATACCATTAATATCCCGGACAGTTTAGAAATGCATCGTGGACTTTGCGGATCTCATCGCTCCGGCATGGCCAAGACAACCTTGGTACGCCTATCTAGTTCAACTATCCATCAGTCGTCCTATCTCATTAGCTAGCAGATCTGCTAGCTCAGAAAGGAGGCACTCTGTTGCACCCATACATTCATCCCTACAGCTCACAGCATGATATTGAAAGGAGAGTATTAAACCACTACAGTTACCTAAGGGTATCCAGGAGATCCTAGTGTCAGCTAGAAAGTTTATCCTCATGGAAGCCTATCAGTGGAAATGGCAGCATTTCACGACTTGGTGTGATGAGAAAATATAGACCCATTTTCCTGTTCACCAGAAATATTGTTGGAGTACTTGCATATGCTCTACCAAGAAGGGTTGATAACATCATCCATCAGAGTTCACGTGAGCGCTATAGCGGCGTAACGTCTCCCATCCAATGGTCTTCCCATTTCAAACCATCCTCTGTCACTTTTCATGAAAGGGATCTTAAAATTGAGGCCACCCATGGCAAACCCTCCAGTTCCCTGGGACATAAATCTAGTATTGGAACAGCTCATGCTCTCATCCTTTGAACATATAGGCAATAACCATATGAAATATTTTTGGTTTGGAAAGTAATATTCCTGGTTGCAGTAACTTCAACAAGGTGGGTCATTGAGCTACAGGCCTTGGTTCACTACCTTCCATTCTTACAATTTCACCATGATAGTTACTTTAAGAACACATTCGTCCTTCTTACCAAAGGTAATCTTGGCTTTCCATCTGAATCAAACCATCACGTTACCCACCTTTTTTCCAAGGCACACACAAAAATGAGAGGGAGTGGCTCCTTCACACCTTGGAGTATAAGAGGGCTTTGGCTCACTACAAGCGAAGAACACATGCATCGAACAGAACTTCCCAACTTTTTGTGTCTTTCAGTCCTATTGCACCAGGTCTACCGGTAGCAAAAAGGACTTTGTCAAATTGGATATCCCAGTGCATTCAGTTATATTACTCAAAGCACTCAGAGGAACTGTCGAATCCAGTCAAGGCGCATCAATTGAGAGCTGTAGCAGCATCAGTTGCATATCTCCATAAGGTACCATTGCTAGACATTTCTGAAGCAGCCACATGGTCATTTCTACATACGTTCACGTCGCACTACTGGCTTGACCAGCAGACAACTTCGGTTACCGCAGTGGGTTTGGCAGTATTGCACTGCTTGACAGGAAGTTGATTCTGTCCACTACCATTGCGGGTTGAGCACACAACAAACATTACCTCTGCAAGGGGTGGGCACTCCCCTGCTTTAGCATACATCAGTGTGCATGACACAACCCTAAGCTGGGGAGTCCCAGACAGCATGGCTAATTCAGCCTGCTTATTGATGGAGGAAAAAAGCAAGTTTGCTTCCCGTAAACAGTGTTTTCCATAGATAGCAGGATGAATTAGCCATGTTAACCCTCCCACCTCCCTGGACAGCCTTTTCACCTTCGCTGCACTAAATAAACTATTTTATAGACTGAGGAGGATCAGTAATTGCTTGGGAAGAGCCACAGAGGCACACAGAGTTGAAGATCTGTATTCTTAGAGAGAAGCTCCACCCAGGGTCACAAGGAGGAGATCCCAGACACCATGGCTAGTTCATCCTGCTATCTATGGAAAAACCGGGTACAGTAAGCAAGCTTGCTTTTTACAAGTCATACATGTAGAGAAGTTCTTTAAGGCCCAGATGTTCTAAGCTAAAGGGTTTTTCTCCATTTTGTGTCTATAAGAAGAATACTTAATACATCTGTCCGCTAAAATAAGTGGTTTTCCTTCCACTTGTATGAAAAAAGTTGCAGATGCAAAAAAATCATAAATGCATCCTAATAAAATTTGTGAGATGCCTCTAGGGACAATATAGTGAATATATTGCTGGTGGGGTACCTTTATTGGACATCATTTCCAGTCATACAAGAGTAAATATATCTGTTTCTAGTATGGTGTGCAGTGGTGGGTTATCTATGTTGAAACAGAATGGCAACATCCTTTGCAAATTTGGTACTTCCATCAGGCAAACTAGACAGTTGCGTAGAATGCCAGCTTTGCAGAAAGAGCAGAATCACGTACGCAAGCCCCTGGCTACCGGCAGTTGAAGAATTGAGAAGGGACGTTGGCAGAGCCAATTCTTCTGGTGTCCAAAGAACAGAGAAGGGGAGGCCCAGAGTGAGAGAGAAGAAGGTTTGTGCCCCCAGCCCAGACTAATTCACAAAACAATCTCAGGGTGACTGGAAATCAAAAGTTTCTAGGTATGGAGAGCAGGGGATTTTTTTAAATTATTTGTTTTAATTATTGGGTAGTGTTTGTATCTGCTGTTTTCAAATATTAGTGTTTGGGAAACTTTATAAAGAAATGTATTAATTTTTTTGTTGAATATTCTATTCATTTGTTAAGTATTCTTTTTATTAGTATGGATTTGCTGTTATGTTTCATATTTCTTGATTTTATTGCTTGACGTTTTATGAGGAAAAACAAGTTTGCTTACCGTAAACGGTGTTTCCCTAGATAGCAGGATGACTTAGCCATGCTGTCATGGGACTGTCAATCTGGCGTCGGAGCCAGATCTTCTCAAAGCTGATTCAGAGCTTTGCTCTGTGCGGCTGCGTGTGTGTTTCCGTGCAGGAAGACAGATTCTCCTCAGTCTGTATTTTAGCAGTAAAACAAGGCTGTCCAGGGAGGTGGGTGGGTCAGCATGGCTAATTCATCCTGCTATCTACGGAAACACTGTTTACGGTAAGCACTTTTTCCCGTCGATAGCAGGTCTGAATTAGCTATGCTGTCATGGGAGTCCCTAGGTCCCAGTCACGCTTAGTTATATATTTCTCTTTCCTATTTATTTATTTTTTTTGCGTGACTTACCCGGTGTGGACAGCCGATTTGAGAGTTATGAACTTAAGGTATCTTAAGACCGCTTGTCCCAGCTTGGCATCTTGAGATGTTTGCTGGTCTAAACAGTAATGGGATGTGAAAGTATGTAGAGATTACCAGGTGGCCGCCTTACAGATGTCAAGGGGTGGAACTTGACGCAAGTGTGCCAATGAGATGGAGATTGCTCGAAGTTGATGAACGTTCGGTTTGAAGTCTAGTGTCTTTTGACGTTTGTTGTAACAAAATTGAATGCATTGAGCTATCCAGCTAGAAATTGTCCTTTTTGCTACTGATAGTCCCAGGGGCATTCGGGTTAAATGAGGAATAGCTGAGATGGCCTCGAGATCTTTAGTGTTTTTGTCTTATAGTAGGCCAGCGCCCTCTTGCAATCCAGGGTGTGGAGCAATTTTTCTCATTCATTGTGACGTGGCTTTGGAAAGAACGTAGGGAGTTCTATAGACTGGTTGATGTGAGAGGCTGAGACCACCTTCGGAAGGAAGGCTGAGTTTGTAGAACTGCCTTGTGGTGGAAGAACTGAACATAAGGCTCGAAATGTACAAGTGCTTGAAGTTCACTGACTCAGCATGCTGAAGTCACTGCGACCAGGAATACTACCTTCCATGTGAGGTATTTTATATGAGCTAAGGCTAATAGTTCGAATGGAGGGAGCATTAGTTGTTCTAGGACTGTGTTTAAGGTTCCAGGCCACTGGTGGCTTAGATACCGGAGGTCGAAGGTGGTAGAGGCCCCTGATGAATCTAGAAACAATTGGGTGCTGTGATATTGGGTGGCCCTGGAGTGGCCTATGGTAGGCTGCAATGGCGCTTAGATGTACTCTGATAGAGGTAGTTGCTAACCATGATGAATGTAAGGTGAATAGGTAATCTAGTAGATTTGTAGGAGCACAATCAAAAGGATCATAGTGATTATTGGTGCACCAGGACTCATAACGTTTCCAATTTAATTGGTATGCTTTTCTGGTAGAAGGCTTTCTGGCCGCTAAGAGAATGTTCTGGCTATCTTTAGATATCCCCTGTTCTCTTAATACCATCCATTCAATCTCCATGCTGTCAAGTGGAGTGAGTCCTGCATCGGGTGGAGGAGAGCTCCCTGGTCCTGGGATAGAAGACAGTCTCTGTGGCCCAAGGGGATGGAGACGTCGATCGAGAGTCGGAGGAGGTATACATACCATGGTTGTCTCTACCACGCTGTGTCAATAAGGATAAGGTCCGCCGCCGCCTCTATGCATTTTTGAAGCGTGCGTGTTATCAGTGGAATTGGAGGGAATGCGTACATTAGGCTTCCCGACCACGGGAGTAAGGAGGCATCCTGAGCCAATCTGAGATGACTGGGAAACAGTGAGCAAAATTGAGGTACTTTCCTGTTGTGTACCGTGTTGTGTTCCCGCATCGTGCAAAAATGTCGGCCACCTGCTGGTCTAGAGACCACTCGTGAGGGTGTTGGCTATGCCTGGAAGATAGGTCGCTTGTAGATGGATTGAGTGACGAGTCGTCCAATCCCATATGAGAAGTGTTTCCCTGCAGAGTATCCATGAACCGGACCCTCCTTGTTTGTTGATATAAAACATGGCCACCTGATTGTCCATGTATATCATGACTCTTTTTCCCTTGCAGTTGTGCATGGAAAGTTTTGAGGGCATAGTGAATCGCTCTGAGCTCGAAGGTTGATTTGATATGACTGTTCGCAAGGTATCCATAATCCTTGTGTTTGTAGGTGGTCAAGGTGCGCTCCCCATTCCTTGTGGGAAGCGTATGTTGTGAGGTGGTATTGTAAAAAGTGCACCTCTTTTGAAGCACCCTGCGGTTTTAACTACGAATTCAAATCCACGATCATGTTTGACGTCAATTTGATTCGTCGAGACAGAGGTTGCGAGTGTTGCATCCACTGCCCTTTTAACCCCCATTGGAGTCGGCGAATGTGAAGACGGGTGTTTAGAACCATGTGAATGCCTGCTGCCATATGACTGATAATATTTGGCGGACTGTTGGTCTAGTCGTAAAGCATAGGTATCTGGTAAGCGTTTGAAGCAATAGTCTCCTGTCCTTTGGAAGAAAAGCCCTGCTTTTTGTTGTGTCCAGCAATGCTCCTATGAGCTGAAGTGTTTGAGAGGGCTGCAGGCTCGACTTTTTGTAGTTCACAATAAGGCCTAGGTTTTGAAGACACGAGATGGTCTGTTGTAGGTGAGCTAGTAGGTTTTGTTGTTCTGATGCTACTAGGAGCCAATCGTCTAGCTAAGGAAATACCTGGATTCCTATTTGTCAAAGGTGGGCCACCACCACTGCCACGCATTTTGTGAATACCCGCGGGGCTCCTGAGAGGCTGAAGGGAAGTACTTTGTATTGGTAATGTTGTTTCTTGTAATGGAAACAGAGGTTTTCCTGTTGATAGGGCTGAATTAGCCATGCTGTCATGGGAACTGTCCATCAGGGCCCAGGAGGCGGAGCTTCTTAGTAGAAAACAGAGCTTTGCTCTGTGCAGCTACGCATGCCTTCCCGTGCAGAAAAAGTCTCTCCTCAGTCTGTTTTCCGTGCGCGGGAGCACACGCAGGGCTTAGAGCCTCCTCAGCCAAGTCAAAAAAACAGATTTTAAAAATGTCAAAAAAGCCGGAACCGAGGCCCTCTGGGTTCAAACCCTGCACTTGCTGCAAGATCATGTCCATTACAGATGGACATGATCGCTGCTACAGGTGCCTCGGTCCAGATCATCAGGACGCCTCCTACAAACACTGCAGCAGGATGTCGCCGCAGGCCCGCCGTCAGAAGGTCCAGAAAATCCAGGCCCTCCAGTTGGAGCAATCGGGCGCGTATGCCCTGCCATCAGAGGCTCACTCCGCCAGGGCGGATCAGCGGAAGACCCAGACGGTAAGGAGAGCGGCGTCCGTTGGGGCCCTCCACCTCCAGGACTGGAGGCTCGGGAGGAAGCCATCACGCCCAGAGTCAAAGCCGGGAACGGCACAACCCAAAGCAGCAGCATCGACGAAAGGAGGCCACGATGCGAGGCGGAGGTGATTCGCACCGGCCGGTGTCGAGAGGCTCCGCAAGTGCATCGTCGACATCGCCAACGAGACATAAACCGAAGGCGCCAAGTTCCAGACATTCAGCGCCGGAATCAGCGCAGACCACGGCACATGCGCCGAAGACAGACGCATCAGCTGGAATAACGCTGCCAACGACACAGGAAGCGTCAATCTCGACGCAAGTAGTGCCGATACCGACGCAAGGTGCGTCGAAGAAGGCCCATGAGGCTGGTAAACCGGCGCAAGAACCATATACGTCGATGCACAGCTCGAAGCATAGGCAACAAAAAGTAGCCATGGCAGAACACCCGACACAGGGACGGTCGACATCGCATGCTGTGTCTGGACCAACTCTCGGGTCAAAATACCCGACACCTGCTGGGATATCGTCAGAGCGGGAGTCAGCTTCACGCACCACTGACTTCCAATCGGAGCATAAGAGATGGAAAAGGGAAAGTAAATCAAAGGCGAGGGAAAGTTATCCACAGTTGTCACCATTCCTTCAGGGGAGATCCGCCCCCCCCCCCCTCGCCCCATTGGACCATCCATCACCCTAGCCCTCTGGTCTCCGAATGATCTGTATCCCCGAGGAGTACGGAGTATGGTAGGTCAACCACACATTCAGAGGAGGAGTATGTACGGATTACATCATCTTCTTCCTCCTCCCTAGGTCGGACATCTCCCTCTCATTCACCTGATTCTAACCAGGAGACTGACGGAACAGAAGAACCAGTTCTGAAGAGAAGGAGAACGGTGTTAGACGTCTAACACACAGTGCTGCTTCCCAGTGAAACACCACGGAAGCTGAGGATGCCTCTGCAGACACAAGAGGCGTTTTCACACCTCTCAACTGCGCTAGCAGGTTTCTTTGGCATATTGCAATCCACGTTTCAACTCCCCCCCCCCCCCCCCCCCCCGGTCTCCTACGGAAAGCACACCACCTTCACCTCAACCGTGTTCAGTATCTGAACCACCGAGGGAACCCTCCCCATGGGCACCAAGAGATCTCGCCCCACTGGGTCCCTCTCAACCTGTGACTCTGCCCCCAAAGAAGGTAAGACCCCCGACAATTGTAGATTCGGAGTCACCTCCTTCATCTCCCTCTTCATCTACAGGATATCCCTCTGATCCACCGGAGGACGCACCGGAACCCTACTCACCCCCAGAAGATTTCTTATCCGAAATTCTTGGATAAGATGGGGGCTCTTCTTAACCTAGAGGTTCAGAAGCTGCCGGATCCTCGGGCGGAAACACTTGGTATCCTTAAGATATTTGATATCCCAGCGGAACCCACCTTCCTTCTGTCCCACAAGGTGTTGGATTCCGTCCTCGAAGATGTGGGAGTCTCCCTACACTACCACACCGGTATCCAGGAAAATGGATCTTAAATTTCGTATGCGAAAATCTCAGTTCTACTCCACACCACAACTTCCACACTCTTCACTAGTTGTGGAATCGGCGATGCAGAGAGCCAAGCAATCTAAGTTACACGGATTGGCACCTCCAGGGAAAGAGCAGCGATCAGTCCTCTATGCTTTCTTCCCAGTTCTATCTGGTTCAATACTTATACGAAAGTCTACAGACCCTAAAAACCGCGTTGCCCGATCTGTACTTTGCAACGTCTGCAATAACTCAAGATTTGGAGGAAGGCATCAAACACCTCCTTCGCACGGTGTACGAGGGGTTTGAATCATCGGCTCGTATGTCAGCATCAGCTGTTGCCGCATGCAGAATGGCCTGGCTCCGATCCAGTGCCATTCAGGAAGAGCTACACGAGAGGTTAGCGAATATCCCATGTAAAGGGGACAAACTCTTCTGCGAGAAGTTCCAAGAGATGGTAGCGAATTTTGAAAGACCAGGCGGTTGTGGTTCAATCGCTGACCCAAAACCCTTCCTTCAGCATGCCACATAGATACTACATACCTACTCGCAGGCAACCATTTACCCGTCAACCTTTTCGACACTACCAACAATTTCGACCCACTCCTTATAATCCACCGCAGCGGGCGACGCCTCAGCCTCTTCACCCTAGGAGAGGCAGACCAAGGCCACAGCGACCAACAACACAGCAGCCTCAGGTGACTGCTAAATTGACCCCCTCTTTTTAGTGCAGCTGCCATCATCACTGCCACCGTACCACCAGGCAGGATTTGCTTATGCCTACCATACTGGGAAGCCATCACCACAGATTTATGGGTTCTGGAAGTAGTAAGACAGGTGTGGTAGAGTGGGTTTGGCGTTGAAATCCCTATTACCCCACCAACCTCTGTACCAACAGAGTCAACTACAACAGGAAACCGCATCCCTCCTCCACCAGCGAGCGATCCGTTGAATTCCATCTCATGCTCGCAACAAGGGATTCTACTCACCGTATTTCCTAATTCCCAAGAAAACCAGAGGACTGAGACCAATCTTAGATATCAGAGAGTTGAACAAACATTTGGTCAAAGAGAAGTTCAAAATGGTGTCCCTAAAGACCTATCTTACCGCTTCTCCAACCCAAGGACTGGATGTGCTCCATAGATTTGAAAGATGCCTATACCCACATTCCTATACACCACTCTTCAAGGCAGTACCTATCCTTCCAATTTCAGAAACAACATTATCAATATCAGGTACTACCCTTTGGCCTCTCGGCAGCCCCCAGGGTTTTCACCAAATGCATGGCAGTGGTGGTGGCACATTTTTCCGTCAACAGAGCATCAAAATTTTTCCCTATCTGGACGACTGGCTCATAGTAGCATCCGAACCCCCCCACATTCTCAACGACTACCTGCACCAGTCTTTTCAATGCGTGAACAGTTTGGGGATCACAGTCAATTACCAAACATCAATTCTCATTCCGACGCAATCCCTTCAGTTCATTGGAGCGCATCTAGACACCATCCGTGCCAGAGCGTTCCTACCAAAGGACAGGAGACTAGAGATGCATCGTCTCTTTCGAGCCACCCAAGTCCTCAAGACACCGTCGGCACGGCAAATCCTCACTGTCCTAGGTCATATGGCTGCAGCCATTTATACCTTTCCCAATACGAGGCTTCACATGCATCGTCTACAGTGGGGACTCAAACGACAATGGAAACACTCACAACCGTTAACGAAGAGAGTGAAGTTAACTCAGGCAATGCTACAGGATAAACAGTGGTGGCTCAAGGGAAAAAATCTACAAACAAGAGCGCTGTTCTCCACTCCCCCGCACAATGCAGTCCTGACTACAGATGCCTCCCGCAAGGGCTGGGAGGCACATCTGGACCACCTGCAAACACAGGGACTGTGGTCCACTCAGGAACAATATCTTCAAATCAACCTATTGGAACTCAGATCGATAAAGAATGCCCTCCACGCGTTCCTTCCGCACTTAAAAGGCCAAAGGGTCATGGTCTACACAGACAACCAAGTGGCGATGTTCTACATCAACAAACAAAGAGGGTCCAGTTCCTGGTCCCTGTGCAAGGAAACCCTGCAAATTCTAGAGCATGTGGCTCAACACTCCATGCACCTGCAAGCGACAAGCCTGCCGGGAGCCGTCAACACTCAAGCCGACTGCCTCAGCAGGATATTTTACCCACACGAATGGACACTCAACCAGCAGGTGGTGGATATGTTGTTCCACACGTGGGGGCAACCGACCATGGACCTCTTCGCCACAGAACTCAATATGAGACTTCCTCGTTTTTGTTCAGTTTGGGCCAGCCAAGACCGGATAGCACAGGACGCGTTCCTCCTTCCATGGACAGAACCTCTCATGTACACATTCCCTCCGATACCCCTCATAACACGAACATTACAAAAATGCATAAGAGATGCAGCACAATTGATCTTGATAGCATCAGTGTGGCCACACCAACCGTGGTACACTCATCTGCTACATCTGTCCGTAGCGGACCCGATATTGCTGCCGGACAGAGACTATCTCTTGACGCAAGAACAGGGAACCCTGCTACATCCCATACGCAGCTCCCTACACTTGACAGCGTGGAGACTGAGCGGCTCCTCTTGATGGAACAAGACATATCGCTGTCCGCACAGGCTGTTCTCCTAGCTTCGAGAAAACCCTCTACCCGTCAGAACTATAGTTTCAAATGGAAACGGTATATGACATGGTGTTCCTCTGAAGGAATACCTCCCTTGGGCTGGTCACCGGAGAAGTTACTAGATTATCTTCACTCATTGTATCTGACGGGTTTCGCTACCTTGTCAATGTGAGTACATCTCAGTGCAATAGCCGCTTACTACCCGCCATATAAAGGACAACCCATCTCTGTCCATCCTTTCATTTCAAGATTTCTGAAAGGCCTCACTGATCTTCGACCTCCCATCTCCAAGCCTCCAGTGCAATGGAATCTCAATCTAGTGCTGGAGCAATTGATGGTAGCGCCATTTGAACCAATGGACGAGGTCCACATCAAATATCTCACATGGAAAGTAGTATTTTTTATCGCTCTAACATCAGCCCGCAGAGTGAGTGAGCTCCAGGCATTGGTGCACTACGCCCCATACCTGCAATTCTTCCATAACAAGGTAGTACTGCAGATGCACCCATCGTTCCTACCAAAAGTAGTCACCCAATTCCATTTGAACCAATCCATTGAGTTACCGATGTTTTTTCCTAAACCACATCAAAACGAAAGGGAACGATTACTGCATACATTAGACTGCAAGAGGGCGTTGGCATATTATAAGCAACATAAACATTCGTAGACAAAGGTGTCCCAATTATTTGTTTCTTTCAACGTGAACGCTCCTGGGCTTCCGGTGGCAAAACGGACTATATCCAGCTGGATCGCCCAAATGCATTCAATTTTGCTACGCCAAGAGGAAACTAGTCTTAACCTCCCGCCCGAATGCACACCAAGTAAGGGCAGTGTTCACCTCACTGGCCCACCTCTTGCAAGTACCACCAATAGACATTTGTAAAGCAGCGACGTGGTCTTCCTTACATACGTTTATGTCGCACTACTGTCTAGACCAACAGACATCGGATGATGCTAAACTGGAAAAAGTTGTGTTACAGACTATATCCACCTGAGTTACAACTGACTATCCACACTTTGGATCACGCAAAAAAAAGAGAGACATTCAAACTAAACACTATGGAAGCGTGATCGGGAGCTTAGGACTCCCATGTCAGCATAGCTAATTCAGCCCTGTTATCAACGGGAAAAAGCAAGTTTGCTTACCATAAACGGTGTTTCCGTAGATAGCAGGATGAATTAGCCATGCTGACCCACCCACCTCCCTGGATAGTCAGCACGTTATTCAAGTACTGCTACATCACAGACTGAGGAGAGACTGTTTTTCTGCTTGGGAAGACACGCGCAGCCGCACAGAGCAAAGCTCTGTATTCCACTAAGAAGCTGTGCCTCCTAGGCCCTGATGGACAGTTCCCATGACAGCATGGCTAATTCATCCTGCTATCTACGGAAACACCATTTATGGTAAGCAAACTTGCTTATTTCCATGAAGAGGGGTGCATTGGAATATCAGTCTAAGCATCCTTCAGGTCTAGTGAGCACATCCAATCGTTGGGTTGAAAGAGGGAAAGAATTGTTTTTAGGGAGACCATTTTGAACTTTTCCTTGACTAGGTATTTGTTCAGGTCACGTAAGTCCAAAATCGGTCTGAGACCTCCCGATTTCTTAGGGATTAAGAAATAAGGGGAATAAAATCCAATATTGCGGAGTTGGGATGGCAAGACACAAATTGCCTGCTGATTTTGTAGAGTTGATATATCCCCCGCTAACTAAAGGTGATTGGAGCACATGCCCCTGCTGGAAATGAAATGTGGAAGGGGAGGGCTTGGAAAGGAAGTGTAACTGATACCCCTGAGTGACTATGTCCAGGACCCAGAGATCAGATGTAATTGTCGGACGAGCTTGGCTGAATGCTGTGATTCTTCCTCCCACAGCCGTGGGAGGGGTAGGGGTAGAGGCCCTGTTGAAATTAAAAAGATATTGGCGGGTGGTTGACCCTGTGTGCGTGGCCTACCTCGACATTGTTGTTGGTGTTGCGGTTGTTGTCGAGGTGGTTGCGGATAAGGGGGAGGCCTGTAGGATGGATGGGTTCCGAAAGGCCATCTGTGGTATGGCGCTCTTCTAGCCAGTGCAAAATATGAGCAGGAGAAAGTTCCATAGGTACTGGAAGATGTTAAAGCCTGAACCGCGACATTTTGGTTTTTTAATTGAGCCACGGTTTCTTGGAGTCTATCTCCAAACAGATTGTCACCACGACAGGGGAGGTTAGCTAACTTACCATAGATGTCTTCTTGTATAGCGCTAGCTCTGAGCCACACCAAATGTCTGTCCACTATGGCTGATGCTGAGGCTCTTGAAGACGTCTCAAAGCCTTCATACTCCATCCGTAGGAGGAGTCTAATCCCCTCCTCCGTGTCCTGCACTGGTTAAGGTGGTTGAATTGTAGGATCTGTGTCAGGAATGAGCCCTTTGAGTTGTTGTAAGGATTCATACAGATATTGTATTATGTAGAACTGATGCTGATATATTCGTGCCCCTGACATAGTGGATTGGAAGATTATTTTTTCCTAAATCATCCAGACGTTTATTGTCTTTCCCCGGTGGTGTATTAGAGTGCAGCCTGGACATTTTGGCCTGTTGCATGGCTGACTCCACCACTATTGATGTGTGTGGCAGTTGAATTGAGCAATAGAATGTAGATTGCTGCATTCTGAATTTCATATCCGTCTTTCTAGACACTGGGATAATGGAATATGGTGTTTCTCAGGATCTTTCGAGTACTGCATCTAAGACTCTGTGAGATGCAGCACTGTTGGATCCGATGGGAGATCGAAGATCTTTAAGAGTCCCATCATTTCTGATCTTGGATCCGGTAGCTTGTGGACTTCCACATTTAGTACCGAGCCCACCTTGTCTATAAACTTTGGGTACGTAAGGTCTTCCAGTGGACAGTATGGTTCTTGGGGACTTTCTGGTGGGTCAGAAGGATACCCTGTAGATGAGCCTGGCAATGATGGACATGAATCAGGCTGTTTTCGGTAATGGAGGGGAGTCAACTGGCCTAGGTGTTGTAGGCTGGGGGGAAAGCTGTGTTACCACTGAAGGTTCCTTTGGTAGTTGTGGGAGTATTGGTGATATATCTGGTGAAGGTATTTGTGAAATTTCTTCGACTGGAGTGGTGGGAATCTGCATAGGGTTTGCAAATCCCAACTGTAGGGAGACTAAGAAGTCTGAAAAAGCTGATGATAATTGGGCTATTGCTTGTTGAGTCCCTTCCGGTACCTGTGGATGTATAGGAAGTGGAGAAGGTTGGCTGGGTGGATGTGGAAGTGCAGCCAATAATATGTCAGCACTATCTGTATTTAGGTTGGTGCTTATGCACTTGCATAGGTTGACTCAATCTTTGGCGCTTCACCAATGGTTCTTGTAGTTGAGGTAAAGCACGTTTTCTTTTGGAGACTGAAGAAAAGTCTGAAAAAATTTGCCCTGAGGAAGAAGAGGAAGGGGACTATGAAGATACTCTTTATCAACTCGTCTTCCGAATCCAGAGGTGATTCCAGTCGTTGAGTGTCTGGCATATGGAAGGATGTTCTGGAACCAGAAGGTGGAGTGCATTCTTCTGGGTCAGAAGGAAGAGGGTTGTCTTGTGATGTAGTAGGCCTGGATGTAGGTCCGGAGGTCGTAATATGATGAGAAGTGTAAGCTGGTTCCAAATGAGGTGATGGCACGATAGTGGGCCACTTTGATTTTGTAAGTAAAAACTTCGAAGTTCCTGAAGCAGAATGTTTGGAGTGTTGTACTTTCAACTGCTTCACAGGATGCGTCGTCTGCGTCGGCTTGTGCGTCGGAATTTGCGCGTATTTGTGGCTGTTGATGAATCGACGCATGCGCCAGGGTACGCGTCGTAGTATGTGTCGGAGCTTGCGTTGACCGATGATCCGGAGCTTGCTTCGAGCAGTGCTTCGATGCTTGCTTTGAGCAATGCTTCGAAGGGTGCTCCGATCAACGCTTCTGAGTCTTCTTCGATGAGTGTGTCGACGCATGTTCTTCCGGAGCGAAGCAGCTTCAGTCTGACTGCTTTTAGACGGTAGCGGTCCTTGCTTTGACGCATGCGAGGGCTCGGTCAAGTCCCCTCAATGATGCCTCGATTTCTTAGAAGATTTTCGCTCCTTAATATACTGTGAGTCCTTCTGTGAGGTGCCCGGTTCTAGCGATGTCGCCCTTTTAAGTTAAGGGGCATGCTTCAGCCTCTGCCCCAGGGAGGCATGAGCTTCCGACAGGGGGGCATAGGAGTCAGAGAGAGAGAGATTCTTAATTTTTCAATCTTTGCCGCTTTTTGGCATTGCACCCGCAGCGACATTCGACCACAGTGCTGGCACACTGTTTGGTCGTGGTTGGGGCCTAAGCATAGATAGCAGGCCTCATGTCAATCAGTAATGGGCATGATCTTACCACAAGCGCATGGCTTGAATCCTGATGGTCGAGGCATGGTGATCACACAGAGTCGATGGTTTTTTGACCGACTGGAATCCGATTAATCTCCTTTTTTTTTTTTTTTTAACCGAATCTGAGGAGAGTCGTGGCTCCGCGTGCGTTCCCGCTCGCGGAAAAGACAGACTGAGGAGAATCTGTCTTCCTGAGCGGGAACACACGCAGCCGCACAGAGCAAAGCTCTGTATCAGCTTTGAGAAGCTCTGCCTCTGATGCCAGACTGATAGTCCCATGACAGCATGGCTAATTCATCCTGCTATCGACGGGAAATGGTGATGTTTCTGTTTGTCCATTGTTGCACTGCGTATAGAGTCTGGCCTGTTGCCGTTACCAGTCATTTTTTGTCTTCATAAAGTACAAATAGAAATTATGATCTTTATTTTGTATTTGGTGAGGTTGAGTCTGTGTTCTGCATGTGTGACCAAAGTGAAGTATTTGCTAACATCTAGTTTTCAGTGTAGGGATCTGTAGCAGCTAGATTTATTCTGTTTTCCTAATAAGAACTGAATTTCTTTTATTTAAAAGTATTTATTTCCTCCACCCTCCAAGGTTCGGGGCAGAGTGCAATAAAACATACATAAAATTTTGAACAATAAAAAATGACGGATCCAAGATATACACATCATTAAAACAATAATATAGTATTGGAGAGTTCAAGCCTTTGTCAGTTTGCAGACTGCCAAGTACAGTATATAGTAATTACCTACGGTGATATATTAAACATCTCCTTGAACAGATATGTTTTAACAGCTGCTGGAATGTCTTAGAATAGGATATAGTGCCAAAGGGTTGATGGTAAAGGATTCAATGAGATTGGGCCAGAATTGGAGAATGCTCTCTTGTGGGTTTCAGATAAACAAGCAGCCTGGAGGGATGGAACATCTAGTAGGTGTTGATTGGAGGAAAGGAGATTTCGTGTAGGAGTAGAAAGTGTTGAACTCATTCATGGAGTTGATATACTATTAATAGACTTTCATTTTCAGTTTTTGTATTTTCCCGGGAATTTATCAGGGTTTATTTTCACAATAAAAAACCATAGAAAATCAGTGGGGAAAAAATTACTTCTCATTTTTCTTGGTGAGTATCAGAGCTTAGTTTGGTGGACAGAAGTGAGGACGGAAAAAATACATGAAGCAGATTGTTTGTTTTAATAAACATAATTTACTGTTTGCTTGCTGTACAACTTTAAAATAAAGCTCAAAATAGTTATGCCACCATGCATTAATAAATCCCAACAAAATAATGATGTCCTTTGAATCAACAGTTTACTACTTTGTGTCCTTGCAGACATTTGGTGGGGAAATAACCCTTGCTGTAGTTATACAATGTTAGGTTCTATCTTAGGAGTTACCACCCAGGAAAGAGATCTAAGCATCATAGTAGATAATACATTGAAACATCGGCTCAGTGTGCTGTAGCTGTCAAAAAAGCAAACAGAATGTTAGGAATTATTAGGAAAGGGAATGGCAAATAAAATGATGGATGTCATAATGCCTCTATATTGCTCCAAGGTGAGACTGCACCTTGAATACTGTGTGCAGTTCTGGTAGCCACTTCTCAAAAAAGATATAATTGCATTAGAAAAAGTGCACAGTAGGGTGACCAAAATAAGGCTCCCCTTTGAGGAAAGGCTAAATAAGTTAGGGCTGTTCAGTGTGGAGAAGAGACAACTGAGGGGGGATATGATAAGAGGTCTACAAAATCATGAAAGAGATCTACAAAATCATGAAAGGATTTGAGCAGGTAAATTTACTCTCTCAGATAATAGAAGGACTGGGGGCACTCCATGAAGTTAGCAAGTAGCTCACTTAAAACAAATCGAAGGTCAAATAAAGGGGGGGAGGAGTTAAGATGGGCGACTAGCCTGATTGGTGGTGAGAGCTGCTCCTCGGCGTTTTTTCCCCGGGCAAAGAAATGCCACATTCAGCGCAAAAGCGCCAGGCCAAGGAGAGCAAAACAGTCGCACCCCAAGCTGTTGCCTGTACTGGACCGATGGACGCTCACCTGATAAGGAAAGGAGAAGAATCGGGTGGAGGGAGGTTCGCAGCAGGACTCCCGGGAGGAAGAAGAATCCGGGGTCCTGCAGGAACTACAGACATCATTATCCCCGATAGTGTGCATTGTGCCCAAAAATCCAGCTGAAGCAAGTCTGGTTGAGCGACTCCGGGAAGAAGAACGTGGGGAAAGAGGTGAACACGCGTTTCGCGAGAGTGACGGACCTGAGACATCACCCGGAAGAGATGGGATGCCGTCTACCTCACCAGCCGGCTCGGGCGCAGCGACTAGCAATGAAAAGGTACTTACAAGAAATGTAGAACTGCTCTCTATGGTAAGACCTGAGCATATTACGTTAGAGGAAATTTGGCAGGCAATCCAGACCTTGAATGAGAATGTACAGAAGAAAATAAACCCTGTCTTAGATGCTCAGAGATTGTTGGAACAGCGGGTAGAAAAAATAGAAAAACCTTGGCTGAGAAAAATGAAAATACTGAGACAGAAATTTTGGAGAGTAAAAATTTACAAATGAATTTGATTAAAGAAAATAGGAATTTAATGAACAAAGTGGAAAATTTAGAAAATGTAATAAGGGGAAAAAATCTACGGATATTGAATTTTCCAAAGGAACCTCTAATTTCAGCTAAAGATGCTATAAAGAATTATATGATTCAAACATTAAAAATTTCAGAGAAAGCTCTACCGATAATTTCAAAGGCTTTCTATCTTCCTCCATTTAAAAGAGGCTTCTTGAACCAAGAGGGCTTGCAAATTGTCGCCAACTTCACCACCGCTGGATATTTCTGGGTTATTAGAATCTACAAATGAAGAGATGTTAGTCCCATCTACAATGGTTGTTACATTCCTGATACAATCAAAGAGTGGATTAGGAGACTTTATTTTCGTCATCGTCAAGAATTGTTTAAGGGGTTTAAAATTAGCATATTTCCTGATGTATCTAAATCTACACAAAAGAAGAGAAAATAATTCTTAAAATTAAAAAATAGTGCTAGAAATAGGAGCATTTTATTTAATAAAATTTCCTTAAGTGTATTTTGAAATATCAGGGGAATACTTATATATTTTATGCCCCGGAACAGGTACTGTACTTCCTGGCAAATAAAACACCTAGCGTGGTAACTTTAAATATAAATTGGAAAATCTCCACAGAAGGCTTGTTGCTATATACACATATTGGGGCAGATTTTCAAAGGGTTACGCGCCTAACTCCAAAAACCTGCTCCTGCGCACGCCGAGCCTATTTTGCATAGGCTTAGCGAAGCGCGTGTCCCGGTGCTTTGAAAAAGGGGTGGGAAGGGGGCCGGAGGCGGTCCCAAATCCTCCGGCACAGTGGCTGCGCCGGCAGCGGCCGGCACGCGCAAGTTATGAGGCAGGCGTAACTCCTGAAATAAAGGTGGGGGGGATTTAGGTAGGGCTGGGGCGTGGGTTAGATAGGGGAAGGTGGGGGGGAGCGGAAGGAAAGTTCCCTCCGATTTCGGAGCGGCCTCGGAGGGAACGGGGAAAGCCATCGGGGCTCCCCTAGGGTTCGGTGTGCACAAGTGTGAAACCCCATGCGCGCGCATGTTATAAAATCGGGCGTACATTTGTGCAAGCCAGGTAGCACACACAAATGTAGGCCGCGCGCGCAGGTTATAAAATCTGCCCCATTATGTATAAATCTCTCTGTACATCAGTCTAGTCAGTCTTTTCCTATAATATTTTGGGGTTTTCAATGAGGTTTAAATACCTCCCCCCCCGCCTTTCAATATGTGAACAAGAATAGGAGCAGATTGTTAATGTTTGTTTAAAAGTAAGATTGAATTGAATTTATGTTAAGATTGTAAAGTCTCTTTTTCTGATATGCATTTAATAAAATGAATGTATAATTGATAAAATTATAAAAATAAAATAAAAGCAAAAAAAAACAAATTTGAAGACAATTCTTTTTCACTCGGCACATAGTTAAGCTCTGGAATTCATTGCCAGAGGATATGCTTATGTCATTTAGTGTAACAAGTTTTAAAAAAGGTTTGGATATGTTTCTAGAGGAAAAATCCATAAACTGCTATTAATTAATAAGCAATAATAGCTTGAGATCTATTTAATGTTTGGGTTCTTGCCAGGTACTTGTAACTTGGCTTGGCCACTGTTGGAAACAGAATACTGGACTTGATGGACCCTTGGTCTGACCGAGTGTAGCATCTCTTTTATTCTTACATAAATTCAGTGTAATTTCCAAAAATCTTGTGTAGTGGCTTGCAGCAATTTTTTTTTAATGTCTTTTCCAAGATTTGTTGTTCCACAATCTTGGAAATAGAATTCTCGAAATTTGGCTTTCTCCACATCAGCTGAGCCAGGTGGGATACTGAGGATGCGAAAAACAGCACGGCTTAGAGTTAAAAAGTGCAATGGATTTTCCAGAATTCAAGAGGCGTGATGGTGCTATTGTCTAAAACAAGCATTGCCATGTATGCATGTAATTCACTTTCCAGTTTATCACATCCTTCATTTGAAGCCACAAAATGTGATATAACACGAAAACAGTCTTAAAATTTTTCTGTTGAAGCCACGCTTTTGCGATGAGAGAGCACAATTACTTTCCAGAATGATGAATCACTATGAAAAAGCTTCAAGGGACAGATTGCGAGTGACAGTAGCTTCACATTTCTGTGACAGCTCTTCAAGAAAATTTTGAAAATTTGTGGGTTTTGCTCACCAGCTAGCAACCTGGACATGAAAAGATTAGTTTTTTTCTGGAATCTCTCTAGATGTGCTTTTGCGAGAAAGTTTTGCAGTGATATTGTTAGCCAGAATGCCATACACCTCTGTATTAGAGAAAGCAGCTTGCTCTCAGAACAGCAGGATTCAACTACTGTATGAAGCACAGAAGAAACTGGAAGTGTTTCAATCAGAAATTCAAGTTTTATATGAAGGTTGTGTAGTTGCTTGCATTTTCAGTTTTTTGGCTTTCCCATTGTTTGGAATATTTGTGATCTAAAAGATGTATTAAGAGCTGCCTTGCTTTTTGCACACTATGTACAGCCCAAAACATCTTTTCATACAACAGAAATCGGAATGCTGCATTCAAACACAGTCTCTTCACAGATATCATTAAAGAGGTTTTTTGTTTTACTGGAATGCTTGAAAACTGCACCTAAATCAATATGAACTTATTTAAATCACCCATTTTTGGAATACACGTTGCATGAGAGACTGCCACATGGCATAGGTGAGCAGGGAAAGACAAACAAAGCAATTCAGGTATTTCATTCATTTTCATATCCTTTGTGAACTTTGCACAGTAGGAAACTGAACCATTCTTCACTGCTGCACATCCTTTCAGAAAAGAACATATTCATTTAAAGTTGTACTGACACAAGATGCTGCTGTTTGCTGACATTTCAAACTGTAAATTTGCCAAAATTAGTGCAGGCTTCTCCACAAAAAAATAAAAAACTGAAAACCAGATTGGTATGGTAGGATGGTCAAGAACATCTGGTGATTCATAGTCATCAAAAATCAAAGAGCTAACCCCATTTCTGGTCAACCTCTCCTTAATGTTGTTGGGAAGGGTAACATTCTCTTCCAAGTATTTCTTGGTGAGATTGGTTGAATTTGGTAAGATGGTCAGACATTTTTAACAAACTCCTCCAAATGACCATCAGCAAGGCCTAGTGGCTGGTCTGAAAAACATAATGCAAGGACAAATTCACATATTACATCGTGCTGATCTTGCTCTTTCTGCCATGCACATAGGAATGTGGATTCTAGTGTTTGTTTTCCCCATTTTAATTCAGTCATTCTGGGTGTCAATTTCAATACATTAAAAAAAACAAAAAAATCCACCACGTATAAAGTTCTCCTCAATTGTTACTATGTACATATACTGTCCCTACGTTCTACTATGTTTCACTGTTAAACTGTTAACCTATGTTTCTTCGTTAAACTGTTCCTACGCATGTTTTAATGTTACAATGTAAAAATGGCACGACTTCCGTCATGCTATTATCCTTTTATAATGTGAACCGATGTGATGTACCCCAATGAATGTCGGTATATAAAAGCAAATAAATAAAAAATAAATAAATACTATACCATTTGCAGTGCAAGCATTCCATTTCACGCCCTTCTCCTGTTCTGGATTTCTTAAAACTTTCAAAAACCTCATGTTCTGAGACATATTGTGCTACAGTTTTTCATTTTCTTCCTATTTCAGTGTGTATCTCTTCAACTGTACCACAGTAAATTCAAAGAGTAATAGCCTGGAAAAATGGAGAATGAACTTGGTTGGATGGTGGACATGAGATTCATCAACATGTCATTACCCCTACTTCTCTTGCTTTCCTCACTCTAATCCTAGTAATTAGGACAGACTTCCTAATTACTAGGTATCCCTTAATTATGGACACTGTATCAAATACTACTTTTAAGAATCTGCAACTGGACAATTATCTTGGAGCTCAGAAATTCACTTTATTTCATATATTTATTTGGCATTGCTTATTTTTATATTTATTGCTACGTTAAATAGTTATACTTCTTAAATAAATATAATATTTTATATATATTTATTTCCAGTTAAACTATTATCACTTTATTTAGTATTATTATTTTTTTTTTTTAAATTTAAATTTTTATTGGCACATTGTATAATAAACAATACAGTATCAGTAATTGATGATAAAACAATTAAACATTGAACAATAAACTATCAAGTGAATACCTGAGTGCCGCAATTTTCTTTTTCCCCCCCTTATTCCCTAGTACACTTTATTTAGTATTATGTTAAATTATCAACCAGTTATACTGTTCCATATATTCTACAGTTCCATGTAAAGCTCCGCTCTCTGTTGAGCAGTTCTTCGTTTTATGTAAACCGGAGTGATTTGTAGTCCCTACAAGAACTTCGGTATATAAAAATTAAAAATAAATAAATAATCCTAGATTCTTCATCTGATCTGCCCTACTACCACCCCAAAATCTACCTATGCCTCTCTTCCGCCCCCCCGATTTACCATCTCCACTCTACCTGTATGGAACATCTTTATCACTATTGATGGCAAATCTTTTACAAACCCAGCATACCAATGATCCTCCCAAGGATTGTGCCTCTCCAGCTTGATCGCCCTTCCCTTCTCCCCACTGCCAGCAGGAAGAGGAGACACATGTGTGCCACTTCTATGCTGCTGGGGTTAGAGCTAGTCCTTCTATCCTTATTGTTCTTTGGAAAAACAAAGCAGGGGTAGGTCTGGAGCCCCTGCTCTAGGAAGCCAGTATTCAAATCCCACTGATTGTCCATGTGATCTTGGGCAAGTATTTGCACTCACCATTACCTCACTAAGTACAAACTTAGGGGGTTATTTTCTAAAGCTTTATCGTGTGCGTTAAGGCCCTAACACATGCGATAAGACCTTTTTGCATGCGATATAATGCACATTAGGGGGAGGGGGCGGAGTCGGCGGTGTCTTCGCTGCTGGCGATAATGTTAGTAAAGTTATCGTCGGCAGTAGTGCTCCAAATAGCACCACCTTTCTCGGTGGCGCTATTCGGTGCAAAAGCCAGCAGCCGGTCCCCGCCATGGTGCAAAGGCTGCGGGCTTTCGCAGGATTTACCATTCTGCAAAGAATGATGAATCCAGGCCTTAGATGGTAAACTCATCGGGGAAAGGGAAAAACCTGTATCTTATCTGGATGTAACTTGCTTAGAGCTACCTACTAATAAAAATGTGAGGTTTTTAGAGAAACACACACAACACAAAATCCACATAACTAGTTAAATAATCAAAATTATAACAAAAAAAACCTTGTACTACAATTCTTAAAACTTAAATTGTTTAGAAGAACAATCATATGTGGAAAAACAATGTAGGTGCTTCCATAGAGTTTTTCCACACATGATTGTCCCACTTCTAAACAATTTAAGTTTCAAGAATTGTTAGTTTATTTTTTGTATGTCGATTTAAGTTTTTAGAGAAAGCCAGGGCCACTGAGCCTTTGTTTTATTTTTCTTGTGGAAGGTGGCGAGGTGTGGAACGATGAGCAAACACACTATAGAAAACAAGAGATTATCAATCATGCAAGGACCATAAATAACATGGCAAAATTAGCAGAGAAACAAACAGGACTACCTACCCCATATAATGAGAACAGCTTGTAAAATCAAATCAGTGTATGAACATCCAGACTGTCTTAACTAACAGATTATAGAGGAAAAAATAATAATAAAAGAAAGATAATATGACCACCTTAAACCATATTGCCATGTAATTAGGAATTGAAAACCAGAAAAACAAGGAAAGTATGTGGATGAGGCCAATAACTAATGAAAAAAGAATGGTAAAATACTCACATGTATAAAGAGAACTCGAAGAAGGGTATCCACGGGTAAGAGGGGTCAAAGAAAACCCAAGTAATATGTGCAGGACCAAGGCAAATGTAGGATCTGAAACGGAAGAAGTATTGTACAGCATAGTTGGTTTTTGGGGTGTTTTTCCCTTTAAACCAGACCAGTGGGATGGTAATGGAAAAACCAGGGGAAGTGCATGTAAAAGAACTGCGAAATAAAAAAGGTGCATGGGACAGACAAGGAATACAGACCTCAAGCGTGATACAAATTAGTTTACCTGTATAGTGAAAGAAAAAAAGAGGCAAAAACCTAGGATCAATAAGTGTAATAGTTGTGCACAAAATTGGTACTCCAAAATTACAAACCAATAGATGCCAGAAAGAGTGAAGAGAGAGAAACAACAAAGGTACTCCGTAACTAAAGATCGCTACGAATAACTGTGAAATAGCTGTGAAATAATTTCTGAGTCATTTTACTATGTTAACGGGAATACGAAAATGAATGAAAATATAAAGAATTATTAGAAGTGTGGATCATACAGTGTTCAAAAATTTCAAACAGGAACAATCCATCCTAAAGAAAGCCCCCATACTTCAAGACTTACTCACTGACACTAACCCAGATATCTGTGCTATCACAGAATCCTGGCTAAAGAATTCAGACCATGTCTTCATCAACCAACTCCCAACACAGACGTACGACATTTTCTCCATCCCTAGGCCCAAAAAAAGAGGAGGCGGCATACTCCTAGCCACCAAGAAACACCTTAACCTTAAGCTACAAACCAGTTCCCCCCCCCCCCAAGACTTGAAATTGGGCTCTTTAAATCCAAATCCCTGCAGGTCTGCCTTGTCTATGCCCCCCCCCCCCCCCCGGTATACTTGAACAGGACCCATCCCCCCTCATTGAATACATCACCGACAACATAAAGCCGGACACACCCGCAGTGATACTCGGAGACTTCAATCTCCATGTAGACACCTACCCCAACACGCCTGCTTGTGAAACTCTACTCCTTACCCTCAAAGCCCTGGGCTTCAGACAGCTAATCTCCGAGCCCACACACAAAGCTAGCCACACTCTCGACCTCCTATTTGTCAACACAAGCATCACAGTACCCCTAGCACCCATCACCACCCCCATCCCCTGGTCCGACCATTTTCTCATCAATGCCCACCTCACCATCAATACCGACACACCGATTACAAGGTCACATAAAAAAACAATTTCCTTCCGTAAACAATGTTCCTCTGATGAACTCTCCCTAACCTTCAGCAAAGTATGCGAAAACCTCGACCTAACTAACCCAGACACCGCTCTACTGTCATGGAACAAGTCTCTCTCCAACATAGCCAATGACTATTGCCCCACCATCCACAAAATAATAACCCCCACACGTACCGAGAAAAAGCCATGGTACACCGCTGAACTAAGAAAACTGAAGCAAGAACTCAGAACCAAAGAACGTACCTGGCGCAAACAACCCACACATAAAATGGCCTACAAACACACATTGCATACATACCGTCAAGCAACTCTCCACACCAAACGTGACTTCTACGCAGCAAAAATCCACAGCTTTAAATTCAATCCAAATGCCTTATTCTCCCTCGTTGCAGAACTCACAAAGTCCCCCTTTCCCTCCTCCCAAGAAATAAACAGCATAGAGAAATGTGAGAAACTAGCTGACTACTTTCAAAGCAAAATCTCCAAAATTCTAACCCGACTCCCCTCCAACCCCGCATCCACAGACCCACTACCTATCGACAACAAAACTAACCTAGACTCCCTCGACACTACCTCCGTGAAGGAAGTTGAATCCATATTAAAAAAGATGCGACCAGCCACCCATATCGTAGACACCATCCCTTCAAAAATCCTCCTCACCATTCCCTCTGCCATTGCAAAACCAATAGCAGAAATCATAAACTGCTCCATTATCTCCGGGAAAGTCCCCGACCCACTTAAACTTGCCATCGTGAAGCCACTACTAAAGAAACCCACCCTCGACCACAATGACCCTGCAAACTACAGGCCCATTTCCAATCTGCCTTTCATATCCAAAATCATGGAGAAAGTAGTCAACACGCAACTCACCGATTTCCTAGAAGAAAACAATATCTTACACCCCACTCAATATGGTTTTCGTAAAGACCGAAGCACCGAAAAACTCCTACTTGCAATAACGGATACCATCCTCAAAGGCTTGGACCACGGCCAATCATATATACTTGCCCTTCTCGATATCTCAGCCGCCTTTGATACCGTGAACCATCAAATCCTAATATCACGCTTAGCGGAGATAGGCATCTCAAACACAGCCCTATCCTGGTTCTCCTCATACCTTGACCACCGTAAGTACTTAGTCAAGCTTGATAATTATGAATCCGCTCACATTCCCCTCACACAAGGCGTACCCCAAGGCTCCTCTTTATTCTCTACCCTCTTCAATATATACTTACTCCCACTCTGCCACCTTCTCTCTAAACTAGGACTAAAATTCTTCTTATATGCAGACGACGTACAAATACTTATTCCAATTCAAAAATCCATCAACGAAACCCTTCAATACTGGGAAATATGTCTGACCTCCATCAATTCTCTCCTCTCCAATCTCCACCTAGCACTCAACGCCTCTAAAACTGAAATCCTCATCCTAGCAAATCAACCAATCAACTCAATACACCAAATGATTCATAACGCTTCACAAGCTCACACTCTACCGCCCAATGTCAGAGATTTAGGAATCACCCTAGACAATCAACTCAGCTTCAAATCCCACATTAAATCACTTCTAAAAGGGGGCTTCTACAAACTTCAAATCCTCAAAAAACTGAAGCCCCTTCTCCACGCCAATGACTTCCGCACTGTTATGCAGACCACCTTACTATCCAAACTCGACTATTGCAACTCCCTTCTCTTAGGCCTCCCTGCCTCTACCATCAAACCCCTTCAAATCCTTCAAAATGCTATGGCAAGAATCTTAACAAACACCAGAAAAACTGACCATATTACTCCCGTTCTCCAAGATCTCCATTGGCTCCCCATCACCTTCCGTTCCCAATACAAAACACTTACCATCCTCCATAACACATTATACAATAGCAATTCACCCTGGCTTGAAGATATGCCAAAATTCCGTCAAGCTAATCGCCCCACCAGAAACTCCCTCGCTGGCACTCTCCAAATCCCATCACTTAAAATTGGGCACCTCACCACTACTAGGGATAGAGCCTTCTCCATTGCGGGCCCTACCCTCTGGAATTCCCTACCCGTCAAACTCCGCTTAGAACCGTCCCTGAGCCATTTCAAAAAAGGAATCAAGACATGGCTCTTTAAACAGGCCTACCCCAATTCCTCCCAATCCTAGTCACTGCTCTCCTTGAACCACCCCTGTTCCAACTCAGCTCTGTACCCTCCCTCCCACCACCCCGCTCTCTCACCCCCTAGCAACCTCTCCCTGAAAGAACCCCACCCTATTGCACCCTTTTCCCTCCACCCCCTCCACTCCTTTCCCCCCCCCCCGCACCAGCTTTTTAATTGTACATACGTGCACTTGCCTCTGTCATATTGTAAATAAGTTTCATAAACTAATTTCTTAAGTGCACACGCCCCTTAACATTGTTTATTAGTTCATTTGCACTTCTAATCCTAATATGAATGCAAATAGTTGTAACTCTTCTTGCTGAATCTCTACTCCTGTACTTTTGTATATCTTCCAGTTAACCCCTCCCCTGTTCATTGTAATTTCCTTTCCTTTATCAGTTACTTGTAAACCAACATGATGTGTCCTACGAATGCCGGTATAAAAAAAGTGTTGAATAAATAAATACGGCAAACGCTGAAAAGAGAAAAAAAGAGAAAATTGGAAATGTTCAAAAGAAAAGTGGTGCAGGTACCACAAATAACCATGCAGAAAACATTAAAAACTTATAAAAGTGTATTAAGATGTTGGTGTACTCGATGAAATAACTAGAGGGGGACCAAATTATATCAATAAAGAGGTATTGTAATGAGTATACTGTGAAGAGCCAACACTAAAGAAGTAAACTACGGTGAAAAGTACAGGAATTGCGTTTAAGCCAAAAATATATAATGGATATAAAGAGGAATGCATACAGATTTTAAAAACAGTTATTGTGAAATTCTGACTATTTAAATATGCAACCAAAGCTGGTACATCGTAAAGGATGGGCTGACACAGCTTATCAAAGCAAGAGTGAGGACTAGAAGCATCCAGTTTAAAGGAAAAAATGGGACTTGGCTAATTGATGACATAAGAGTGAAGAAAGATAACAAGTTGCATAAGTGGCAACCCAGGGCCCAAAATAGTGACCTGACCGAATGATGAGAATGAATTGTGTGATAATAGTGTAATGGGGTTTTAGGAGAAAAGTTCATAAATGCCTAGGAATTAATTGAGAATAATAGAGAAAACTAAAAATTAGAAAATAAAAGAATAAAGAATGAAGACTAATCCTTAGAGGGAAAAAATTATGTGAAGAAGGAAGAAGCAAGGGAGGGGAGGGAAAAGGGAGGGGGCCTCATCTACATACTTTCCTTGGTTTTCTGGTATTTAAGTGATTTTTAATTCTTAATTACAAGGCAATATGGTTTAAGGTGGTCACATTATCTTTTTTTTTTAATTATTATTTTTTTCCTTTAGATAACCTAATGTTAGCCAGGACAGTCTGGATGTTCATACACTGATTTGATTTTACAAGCTGTTCTGATTGTATGGGGTAGGTACTCCTGTTCATTTCTCTGCTAATTTTGCCACGTTATTTATGGTCCTTATATGATTGATAATCTCCTTTTTCTTCCAAAGTTTTAACATCAACCAGATTACATCATATGTGACTAGTCCCTCCCGATGCAGCCCTAGCGAAACACGGTTCCGTGTCGGGTGACTGATTTTCTAATAAATATTTTGATAACCTGGAATAACATATTTTCTGTTGTGAATGTTTATCTTTAACTTATATCGACCATGTACATAAACCTGCTGGACTAATTAGTTCTATAGTGTGTTTGCTCATCATTCCACACCCATTGGTGGCTTAATTCTGTTATAACTAGATACTTTTTAATCCTATGGGGAGTTTGTTCCATAGGGTGGGGCTGGCAAGTGATAGCGCTCGTTTTCTTGTAGATGATCTGTGTGTGGTTTTCGGGGAAGATGTTTGTAGGAGTCCGGTGTTTGCGGAGCGAAGGTTCCTTGTTGGGGTGTGGAGGTGCAGGGGTGTAGTCAGCCAGTTTTGTTTGTTGTTGTTGGAGAGTTTTGTGTATGATGGATAGAGCCTTGTATTGGATTCTCTGTTGGATAGGCAGCTAGTGCAGTTCTTTGAGGATGGGAGTGATGTGATCTGATCTTCTGCTGTTTGTGAGGGCTCTGGCAGCAGCGTTTTGGAGTAGTTGGATAGGTTTAAGGGTGGAAGCTCGGAGTCCTAGTAGGAGAGAGTTGCAGTAGTCGAGTTTTGAAAACAGAAGGGCCTGGAGGAAGGTTCAGAAGTCTTGTGGGTAGAGAAGAGGTTTGAGTTTTCTTAGGATCTGGAGTTTGTGGAATCCATCTTTTAACAGGTTGTTAATGTGTTTTTGTAGTTTATTTGGTTATCCAGCATGATGCCTAGTTTTTTTATTGATGAGTGTCTGGTTTTTTGATATGTGGTGAGGTCATTGGTGGGAGATGGATTAGGATTGTTGGATATGTATAGGATTTCTGTTTTGTTGTGTTTGAGGGTGAGGTATAGCTGAGAGAGTAGGTTTTTTATCGTGAGTAGGTGGGAGTTGCATTGGTTTAGGGTTTTTTCAATTGAGGCTTTGATTGGGAGTAGATTTTGCACATCGTCGGCGTATACATAGTGGATCAATCCTAGTCCGTTTAGGAGTTCGCACAGGGGGTTCATGTAAATGTTGAATAGTGTGGATGAGAGGGAGGATCCTTGAGGGACACTGTGGGGAAGGGGGATTTGCATGGATTCAGTGTCGTTGAGTCTGACTTTGTAGGACCTGTTGGATAGGTATGAATTGAACCAGTTAAGAGTTGTACCATGTAGGCCGATTTCTCTTAGTCTGTGTAATAGAATTTTGTGGTTGACAGTGTCGAAAGCTGCGGAGATGTCCGATAGGGAAAGTAGCAAGGTTTAGGTGCTGAGGGATGATCTGAATCCGTGTTGGGTTGGATATAGTATGTTGTGGGTGTTTAGGTGTTCTGAGAGTTGATGGTTCACAATTTTTTCGAGGATTTTGGCTATGAAAGGTAGGTTCGATATTGGTCTGAAATTTGCTGGATCGGCTTCATCTAGTTGTGGCTTTTTGAGGATCGGCTTGATTATGGTGCATTTTAGCTTACCTGGGTAGATGCCTTGATCAAGTGATAGCCAAACTAATAGCAAACATAGTCAATCTATGTGGTTCGGTATTTACTTAAGGAATTTTATCGGAATTGGGTCGATGGGATGTGCAGCAGAATTGATGTTTTGTATGATTGCTTCAATTTCGGTAGATGCAACGTTTTCGAAATGTGTCTAGTTCCCCTTGTCTGTGGTTGAGTCAGTGGTGATTTTATCGTTTGACATGGGGTTCTTCAAAATTAGATTTATTTATTTTTTGTTGTTGAAGAATTGGGCTAACTCGTCGCAGGTGCTTGTCTGGCTGCACTGGGTGCATTTTGAATTGGTTGGGTGAGGTTATTAGCATATGTAAAAAGGGTTCTGGGGTTGGATTGGTAGTTGTGTATCTTCATAGCGTGGAAGGTGCATTTGGCTCTGTCTATGTCGATCTTGTATATGTAGAGAATGGTTCTGAAATGGTCTTTTAGCTGGGGGGTGGGATTTCGTCTCCATTTCTTTTCGGCTTGTCTTAATAGGTGTTTGATCTTCTTCAGTTCGGCGGTGTACCATGGTGCTTTTTGTTTGGATGCTGGTTTGAGTACTTTTTTTTATGAGTGGGCATTTGATTTTGGCGACCTCAGTGTTAATGTTGAGCCATGATTCTATGGTGGAGTTTGTCGGTTATGTTTAGGGTTTTCAGGGAGTCTGGGAGTGTTTCTAATAAGTCTTCGCTGGTGCATGCTTTATTGAACTCGATGATTGTATGGGGTTTTCATTAGTTTGATGGGGTTTGAATTAGTTTGTTCTGACCAAGGTATTGTGGTTGCTGTTGGCGGTGTGCTGTTTTGGTATCGTTTTGTTGGTAAAAATGAGGTCAAGTGTGTGACCCGTTTTGTGGGTGGGGGTTTCTCTGATTTGTTTAAAGCCGATTGCTTTCATGGAGTCAGTGAGGAGTTGGCAAGTGGGAGTGGGAGGAGTTTTGTCCATGTGTATGTTGAAGTCTCCTAGTACTATTGCAGGGATGTCCATGTTGATGTTAGCAAAGGTTTCAATTAGTGGGGATATGTTCTGTTTGAGGAGGCCTGGTGGTGCATAGATGAGGAGGATTTAGAGGTTCTTTGGTTTAAAGAGGCCTATTTTGATTGGGGGGGGGGAGGCTGATGGGATGGATTTTAAATTTGAGTCTTTTTGATGCTATGAATACAAACTCCCCATTGGATTAAGAACAGAACCATCAATTCATTCATTCAAGAAAAATCTTAAAACCTGGCTATTTCACAAAGCCTTTGCAGCAATAACATGACCTCAATCCCAAACTGGGTATCCTCCTCAACCATCTATAATCAATTACCATCAATTCATCCTAACTTCTACCCCCTCCCCCCCTAAAAAACACCAACTCCGGCCCTCCTGCAACTTCCACCCCATTGACTTTTTGCCCGCTGCCAATCTACCAAAGCTATTCTGCTGCAACAAACATGAGAATTCCCCCCAAACCTGCCCCCTCCCCTCCACCCAATGTACACGATCTGTCTTAGATTATTCATACCCAGCCTTATTCAGCCATCAAGCAACCATCATATTAACTTGTAATATATAACAATTACACCTTGACAATTTGCTTAACCATCGATCTTTCAGTCTTAAGCGGTTACAACGCTCACTGGTGTAAAGTAAAGGACGTACTGGACCATCAGCAATGATACATATTCACTTGTAACAGATAAGAACTGCACCCTGACCATTGGTTTAACTTGTTTCTTTTAACTTTTATAAATGCTCGATGTATTTGACAAAAGGGATCACCTGGCTCCCCGCCCTACTTAGCTATTTGTTTATCATTGTGACAAGTGACAGTTTAACTTAGTTTACTTTAACTTTATCATTTAACTGTTTTATATGTTCCATGTATTTCACATAAGGAAACGCCTTGTTTCCTGCTCCCCTCAGTTGTCTGTAAACCATTGTGATATGTAAAATCTAACATCAGTATATGCAAACAAACAAATTAAATAAATACATTTTCCTGGCGTGTAGCCAGATGGACTCAGAACGAATGGGTATAGTATGCTCGTGCTAGCAGTTGGAGACGGATCTGACGTCAGCACGGGTATATATACCCCCACAGGAAGCGTAGCAACTTAGTAATTTTGGAGAGCCTGCACGCTTGCTGAGCGTGTTTTCCAAATCTACTTTCTACTTTCTTTTCACTAAAACTTCTACAGCATCGAGCCCCACACTCCTGCGGTGATACCCTAAGGTCCCTCCCCCAGTAGAGTTTCCCAGGGTGATTTCCGTGATCCCCCGGAGGTTTAAGTCCTCGGTCCGGTGGCCAAATCGCGGCAGGGACGTAGCCCCCGGGCGAGGTTCGGGTGAAGCATACGAGGCGCCTCGGTCCCGGCTTGGACGAGGCAGCGGGTGCATATCCTCAACCGCGGCGGTGAAGGTACTTGCCCTCTCCCCCCGCAGCCGGAGACCGCCCGGGTTCCAGCCGGGAAGCGCCGAGGATCAGGTAAGGCGTACGTCTTTTACTTCTGGTCTCCGAGGATCGGCGGTGTGGCACGCCGTGGAGGGCGCCATTTTGTGGCCTTGTTCAGGTATTGAGCGCCCGTAATAGGCGCAAGCCTATGACTAAGCGCATATTCTATTCCTCATTGTGCGTATATTGCATTATTGCTGAGAGCATATTGAATAACATTGAGCCTGTATTGCTAACCGCTTATTGCTGACAGCATATTGAATACCATTGAGCGAGTATTGTTAACCGCTTATTGCTGTGAGCATATTGCATACCATTGTGCGTGTATTGCTAACCGCTTATTGCTGTGAGCATATTGAATACCATTGAGCGAGTATTGTTAACCGCTTATTGCTGTGAGCATATTGAATACCATTGGGCGTGTATTGCTAACCGCATATTGCTAGGAGCATATTGCATACCATTGAGCGAGTATTGTTAACCGCTTATTGCTGTGAGCATATTGAATACCATTGGGCGTGTATTGCTAACCGCATATTGCTAGGAGCATATTGCATACAATTGAGCGTGTATTCATGACCTCATATTGCTGAGAGCATATTGCATATCATTGAGCGTATATTGTTAGCCGCATATGGCTGAGCGCCTGTTGTATTAAGCGCATATTGCTGCCGCATATTATTAAGCGCCTGTTGTGCTAAGCGTATATTGCTGCCGCATATTATTAAGCGCCTGTTGTGTTAAGCGTATATTGTTGCCGCTTTTCATTCAGCGCATACTTTTCAATGGAACAGAATGCCTCAGCGTCTTCAGCGGGGGCGCCGCCTGCCTCCGGCATTAGAGCCCTCGGCCTCTGCTCCGCATGCCAGCTTCGAGCCACGCACAGTGAAGAGCCAGACTCCCTATGTGCCCAATGTGAGGAGGCCGTGGGACCCTCGGACCAGGACCAGTCTCAGCCACGATTTGCTGACAGTTCCCCAGGGGCTACCCCGGATTTAGCGGTCAGTCTCGACCAATCGTGAATCCCGGGGGATCTTGTACCCCGGCAATTAGAGGCTGCTTCAATTTCCTGGGTGGATCTCTTTAAGGGGATTCATGCCTTTGTACAGATGCAAACGGCTTCCCGTCCAGGCCCTGCGGCTCCTGCTGTTCCTGTTGTTCCTGCTGTTTCTGCGGTTCCTGCGGTGGCTGCTGCTGCGGTGGCGGCTCCTGCGGATCCTGTTCCTGGATCCTCACGCCCTTATCGTGAGCGGGACCTCCCACCGCTGGACAGTCCAGATCAGTCAGACCAGGAGGTTTCACCGGACGAGTCCAAACTCCCGGACGAGGGGGAACTTCCCCCAGGGATTGAGCCATATAGAACCATGAGGCTGTTCTCCCCTAAGGAGGATCTTTCCAACCTGGTGTCTCAGTGTCTGGCGGAGTTGGATATTACATGTCCCAGCGCTACAGTACCCTCTGCGCAGAACCCCCTGCTGGAAGGTCTTCGTCCTACAGCCCGCCATTTTCCATTCTTGCAAGCAGCACAACAACTGATAGATTTAGAATGGGCTGCACCAGCGGCTTCCTTCAAAGGGGGCCGGGCCCTGACGGGCTTGTACCCACTGGCACGGCTATCCAGGAGCTGCTGGCGTGCCCTCAGGTGGACGCCTTGATTAGCGCTGTGGTCAAGCGCACTACCATTCCAGTTGAAGGGGGGACGGCCCTCAAGGAGCCTCATGACCGGCGACTGGATGCCATTCTGAAACAGACTTTTGAGGTGGCAGCTCTATCTTTGCGGATCGCAACCTGCTGCACAGTGGTGACGCGTGCCTGTTTGTCACAGGTCAGGAACAACGCTCCAGCAGCAGACATGGAGTCAGCTCTCTCGTTCTTCACGGATGTTGCATCAGACCTAGTCCGAACAACAGCCAAGGGGATCTCATCCTCCGTAGCTGCCAGGAGGCAGTTCTGGATCCGGAAATGGTCAGCCGATGCGCCTTCAAAGACACGCCTCACCAGATTGCCCTTTAAGGGCTCTTTCCTGTTTGGCAGCGACCTTGATAAACTGGCCAGCACATGGGGCGCTTCTCCAGTACCTCGACTGCTGGAAGATCGGTTCAGGAGGAACCAGCGCACCTTTCCAAGGCCCTCCAGGGGTAGAAGCTCCCAGCGCTTCGTTCCCTACAGGAGTCGCTACCAGGCACCTCGTCCTCAGGCCAGGAATCAGTCCTTTCGGACCAAGCAGCGCAAGAGGGGATCAGGCCCAGGCTCAGGCCCTGGCCGCACCTCACAATGAGAATCCGCCAATCCATCTGGGGGACGGAGCCATAGGGGGCAGGTTAACCCTCTTCTACCCCAGATGGGTCGAGATTACGTCGGACCAGTGGGTCCTCGCCATCATCCGAGAGGGGTATTATCTGGACTTTCATCACCTCCCTCCGGACAAGTTTGTGGAATCTTCCTGTCCCACACACAAGAAGGCAGCATTGGAAGCTACCCTGGCGAGGCTCCTGTCCTTGAAAGCCATCATCCCAGTACCTGCCTGGGAAGTGAATTCTGGACATTATTCCATTTATTTCATGGTACCCAAGAAAGGGGGCACCTTTCGGCCTGTACTGAACCTCAAATCAGTCAATCGATACTTGAGGGTCCCGAGGTTTCGCATGGAAACTCTGCGCTCCGTCAAGACCGCAGTACAGCCAGGAGAATTCCTCACGGCATTAGACTTGTCGGAAGCCTACCTGCATATCCCGATCCATCCGGATCATCAGCGCTACCTACGCTTCAAGGTTCTAGGATGCCCACTTCCAATTCCGGGCTCTGCCCTTCGGGTTGGCCACGTCACCGCGGACCTTCACCAAGGTGGTCGTAGTGGTAGCAGCGGCACTCAAACGGGAAGGAATTCTGGTCCATCCCTACCTAGACGACTGGCTGATCAGGGCGAAATCTCGAGAGGAGAGCCATCGGACAACCGACAGAGTGATTGCCCTTCTGGAAAGCTTGGGCTGGGTAATCAACCTCAGCAAGAGTTGCCTACAGCCTTTCCAGTCATTGGAATACCTGGGAGTACAGTTCGACACCCTGGCAGACACAGTCAGTCTCACTGCCAAGAGAAGGTTGAAACTTCAGAAGCGTATCCAGTACTTGATGGGAGCCAGTCGGCCCATAGCTTGGGATTATCTGCAGGTTCTCGGTCTCATGGCATCCACCCTGGAAGTGGTACCTTGGACAAGGGCCCATATGAGACCTCTACAACACTCCCTGCTCTCTCGCTGGAGCCCCCGTTTACGGAACTATTCCACGCACCTCCCTCTGCCTGCCAGAGTACGGACCCAGTTACGGTGGTGGTTGCAGTCCAACCACATGAGCAGGGGGTCGAAGATGTCCTCCCCCACGTGGACTCTGCTCACCACAGATGCCAGCCTGAGCGGCTGGGGTGCACACTGCGAAGGACTTACCGCACAAGGGCGATGGAACAGAGAAGAGTCAGCGTGGAACATCAACCGTCTAGAGGCTCGGGCAGTCCGATTGGCATGCCTTCGATTTGCTCACAGACTGAAGAACAGAGCAGTCAGAGTGATGTCCGACAACGCCACCACGGTGGCATACATCAACCATCAGGGCGGAACCAGAAGCCGACAAGTATCTCTGGAGTTCGCCCCACTGATGGCTTGGGCAGAGGCGAATCTTCAGGACATCTCCGCCGTCCACATTGCCGGGAAGGACAACACCACGGCAGACTTCCTCAGCAGAGAAAGCCTAAATCCGGGAGAGTGGCAGCTGTCACCCACAGCCTTCCAGATGATTGTGGATCACTGGGGGATTCCTGACATGGATTTACTGGCAGACAAGTCCAATGCTCAAGTACCTAGATGCTTCAGCCGCAAGTGCGACCCGTTCTCACACGGAATCGATGCCCTGGTTCAGCCATGGCCTCCAGGGACTCTGCTATACGCCTTTCCTCCATGGTCTCTGCTGGGCGCCATCATCCCCACAAGATTCAGAAACAGCGGGGCCTAGTTCTTCTAGTGGCACCAGACTGGCCAAGAAGACCCTGGTACGCGGACATGAGAAGACTACTGGCAGGGGAGCCTCTTCCCCTGCCTCCTCTCCGGGACCTTCTACGTCAAGGTCCCATCCTTCACGAGGATCCAGCTCAATTCTCTCTTACGGTCTGGCCATTGAGAGGGCTAGACTGAAGAAAAGAGGTTACTCGGAGCCCGTGATAGATACACTCCTCCGAGCTCGCAAGTTTTCCACATCCCTCACCTACATAAGGATCTGGACAGTATTCGAAGCATGGTGCGACACTCATGGCACCAATCCACATGCGACCACAATCCCTATTGTGTTGGATTTCCTGCAAGATGGACTTCAGAAGGGTCTCTCCCTCAGCTCCATCAAGGTTCAGGTGGCTGCGCTGTCTTGCTACGGTCCCAGGAGGGATGGCAAGACCATTGCCAAGCACCCAGATGTTTCTCGTTTCCTGAAAGGAGTCAAGCATATTTGTCCGCCACTGAAGTGGCCTGTGCCCTTATGGAACCTCAACCTTGTTTTGGATTTCCTCGCGGGATCCACCTTCAGACCCCTTCGGGGCCTGTTTCTCCGTTCTCTAACCTTGAAGATGGTGTTCTTGCTGGCGGTGTGCTCAGCACGCCGCATCTCAGAGCTACAAGCACTGTCCTGCCGTGATCCCTTTCTCAGAATCACTCCTGAGGCTATCCATCTTCGGACGGTTCCCTCCTTTCTACCTAAAGTGGTTTCACAGTTTCATCTTAACCAAACCATAGCCTTGCCTACCACGGCGGGTTTGAAGAAATCTGAAGAAGGGCGTTTATTACGCCATCTCGACATTGGCAGATTGCTGCCCAGATATCTGGAAGTAACACAAGAAGTACGACAGACGGACCATCTGTTCGTCCTGCACAACGGGAAGAAGCAAGGTGAAGCGGCCTCGTGGCCCACCATCGCCCGCTGGATTAAAGAAGTTATCAGAGCAGCTTACGTGGAGGCTGGGAAGTCTCCGCCTCTACAAGTCAAGGCTCATTCTACCAGAGCACAAGCGGCATCCTGGGCGGAATCCAGGATGCTGTCGCCTGCAGAAATATGTAAAGTGGCGACATGGTCCTCCCTCCATACCTTCTCCAGATTCTACCGTCTGGATGTCCAGGCCAGGGAGGACTCAGCATTTGCGAGGGCGGTACTACATGGTCCTCAGGCAGCCTCCCGCCTAGGCTGGGAGTAAAGCTTTTGTACATCCCATTCGTTCTGAGTCCATCTGGCTACATGCCAGGAAATATTGAGATTACTTACCTGATAATCTCCTTTTCATTAGTGTAGACAGATGGACTCAGCATCCCGCCCAGCTGCCTGTGTACATGGGTTTCACCGATTCAAGGTAAGCCATGTCATTTGTTTACATAAGAGCGTACACTCTACCTGGTGTCAACGCCTTCCGGTTGTGACTGCTGGCGGTCTCCATCTACTATCAATCGGTCTGGGGAATCCTGTTTTACTATTTCACTGAGCGTCAGTACACACATCCATAACAGCTTTTGCAAGGAAGATTACTAAGTTGCTACGCTTCCTGTGGGGGTATATATACCCGTGCTGACGTCAGATCCGTCTCCAACTGCTAGCACGAGCATACTATACCCATTCGTTCTGAGTCCATCTGTCTACACTAAGGAAAAGGAGATTATCAGGTAAGTAATCTCAACATTTTTGTTGTGTGTGGAGAGGGTTGTTGGGGGGGGCAGCATGTAAGGTTATAAGATTCGCCTAAGGTATCTAATACCAGTCTTGATGCTTTGTGTTCCTAGCATTAAAACATAAAACAAATGGCTCTTAAAATATTAATGAACTGTGAAGGCTTTATTGCAGGGTTTTGTAATGCTATATATCAGTGGTTTCCCCAACCAATGTGCCACTAGACCTGATCAATTGTGCCACAGAAATGTCACCACTGCCTGATGATCAGATCCAGATCAGCACTTGGGCTCTATTCTCAGCACCTCACAGCAAAATTAACGTGCTGGAGCCTGTTTCTGAGCACATGTCTAGTGATACATACCTCTTTTTCCTAACTATGGCATCAGATCCAGCGTGTGGGGAAGTGGCAGACAGCATGAAGAGTATGGATTGCCGGGCTGTGCTCTGTACAGGGCACACAGCATCTCATTCTTTTTTCCCCTCCTGATCCCATCTCCTTTGTCCTTCCAGTCTGTTTTATTCTCAGGCTGAGTGAGATGGGAAGAATATATTTATTTATTTATTTATTTATTTTAAATTTTTATATACCGGAATTCCTGTATGCAATACAAATCAGTCCGGTTTACAAGTAACGAAAGAGGTTGCCCTGGACTGGGAAGTTAGACCTGGGTTTTTTTACATAGAACATGGAACAATAACAATAAACCATTGAACATTATTACAAGTAACATAGAATGTAACAATAGCATTTAACATATTTAACCTTTTTTACAAAGAACTTTAGTAGCGAATATGGTCTGCAGAAGACTGTTATATAAAGGTGAATAATGACTGTTAGAATTGCGAATAAGCAAGTACGGTATGAAAATTAAGTGGCAAGGTGTTGGTGACACCCTGCAATGGTTGGATCTGAAAGTCAGGAGGAGGTGCCTATTGGAAAGCTTGCCTGAAGACTGAGCACTGATGTGACACTGATGTGACACTGAGCACTGATGTGACAGTAGCAGTGGAGGAGCTCTGGCAGCCACATGTGGCATCCAAGTTAAGTAACTAAGGGCCTCATTCACTAAGCATTTTTCCCATAGACACAGAATGGGAGAATAGCCTTAGTAAATCAGGCCCTAAGTCAGCTTCTCATATCACATGGACTGCTGCCTTCTCTTGCACTTGTATATAGAGAAAGCTGGTCCATGTGTGTCTATGCCCTACCCCCACTTTTAAAATCTTGAACAAAGACTGATGGGACTTTAATTTTTCCCTAGCTCTTTTGGCCATGAATCCTCTCCATGTCTTCAGTGCTTGCTCCAGAAAGGTTGGTGTACCCAGGACCGGTGGAAGAACTAGGTGATCGCCTAGGGTGCTACAGGTTTAGGGGTGACCCAGCAGCCACCTACTGCTTCCATTGGACCTGCTCAGAATTGTGAAAAAATTTTGTCCCGATACTGGTGGCAGCCGCCGGACCTAGTCCAGCGATTCTCAACCGGTGTGTCGCCACATACTGGCAGGTGTGTCACATGCTACTCGCAGCCGGCGGGGCCGAGGAAAAGAAGGCCGTCACTGCTAGCCGCCGCCGGAGACCAGGCCAGCAGGGGCCGAAGACGAGCTGTTCACCTGGGGGCCTGTGTGTGTATTTGAGATTGGAAGGGAGTTTCTGTGTGTGGGTGGTGTATATGTGAGAGAGAAATTGAGCTTTTCACGTAGATAAGCAGCTGAATTAGCCATGCTGTCTGGGTATTTCTTCCATGCCACTAGGTGGCGGAGCTCTCTAAATATAGCAAAATCTTTCAGCCAGGTGCTCCCTCTTTTATATCCTCTCTGATTCACCTCAGGCTCCTCAGTCAGTTTCTTTCCATGCAGCAGTTGGCACGAGGAGCTCTGCTGTCCTGTGAGAGAAACTTTCTGAAGTAAAAAAATCGAAAGAAACCAGTGAAAAAACAGCAGCACTTCTTGAATTCAACAACAGAGAAGAATGTCACGTCCTGGTTTCAAATTTTGCTCTTGTGGCAAAATTGTCTGCCACAGATGGCCTCAAATCCTGTTAATTGTGTCTGGGTTCCCATGACCAAGTAAACTGTAAGGACTGCGGACGTATGTCCCCACGAGCCCAGCGTCAGCGGGCAGCCAGGATACAGGATCTTCAAGCCAGGACTTTGGGTTCCTATGCCCCATCTGAGGCTTCGGTAAGGTCTTCCCCAGGCCCAAAGAGAAGGAAAAGGTCTCCCTCATCAAGGAGAGCCTCCTCAGTAGAACCCCCGGGGTTAGTATACCCACTGTTGCTTGCCCATGAAAAATCGGTGCATGGTGCTGGGGATGCGTTGGTGGGATCAACAACACACGCGGCGCATCGACAACAGTCAGACGCGCCGACGCGACCCAGAAATTAAAAAGCGTCTGTACCAGAGGACGTGCGGCGCATCGATGCACCAGGTGTCCGGCTCAAGGACGCCTTGGCATCAAAACCACCGATGCATCGATGCACAGACACTGCTGCATCGGTACATCTTTTAAAAGATGCATAGTCAGCACATACCGGCGCACTGCCAATGCAAATACCACAGAAACAACACAAGAAATACCATTCGGGCCATAAGAGACCAAGAGATATATCTCCTCTGCCAATTGTGGACCCTGAACCAGAATTTTCGCCGCCTCATATTTCACCTACATCTCCTACTTCACATGGAACATTTTCATCTGAGTCCATAGTTTCTATTGGTTCATTAAGCCCTGGTCAACCTCAACCGGATCAGGTCATGATTCAGAGGATGTAATCCCATCTACTTTTCCAGCAAGCACGGAGCCAATACCATCTCCATCAACTTCAGGTCTAGCTACTCAAGCCATGACTCAGATTACCAATATTCTATCTCTGTTCCTACAATCTGTAAAAAAATTGAATATTCCACCTCAACCGGCTAACTTGCCAACGATTCCAGTGATCCCTACCATACTGGATCCAGTACACAAGGTCCATCCAGTACCACATTTATCCCCAATTGAATACGATACTGATTCCTCTGCAGATGATTCCACAGGTTACCCATCCGACCCTGCAGAGATACCTCCAGAACCATCTTCGTCCCCAGAAGATTTATCTTACTCTCAATTCATCGAGGTTGTCCATTTCTTAAAAGTTGAAACCAGGAAACTACCTGACCCACATCAGGAAATGATGGGCATACTGAAAAGTTTTGATAGCCCTACCTCAGCATTCTGTTCTCACACAGCTGATAGAAAAATCCTGGGAGACTCCACTGTCCACAACACCAACATCCAGGAAGATAGATATGAAATATAAAATGAAGGATTCTCCTTTTCATGCTTCCACTCAGCTTCCGCATAACTCGATCGTCGTTGAGTCAGCGATGCAGAAGGCACGAAAACCTCGTATTCATGCAAATATACAACCACATAAAGACCATAAGATGTTGGATGAGTTTACAAGGAAATCCTTTAATTCAGCAATGTTAAACATGCGTATTCAGAATCACCAATTCTCATTACCCAGTACCTGTTTGACAATTTACAGGCACTTAAGTCGGATTTACAGCAAATATTTCCGGATTTGACTTTACCTCCTCAATACCACAATATGGAAGAAGGATTAAGGCACTTGCTCAGTACCTTTTACGAAGGATTTGATATCTCATCAAGGGGTTCAGCAAATGCTCTGGCTGCACATCATCTCGCATGGCTTTGTTTCAGTGCCGTACGAGACAATGTCCATGACAAATTAGCAAATTTGCCATGTCGTCCAGACAACCTTTTCGGAGATAAATTCACTGAGACAGTATTGAAGATTAAGGAACAGAAGACTGCTGTCCTCTTCTTGACTTCACCACATCAGCCATCCACTTCGCAACGACCATATCCTACCTCGGGTTCATAAAGAAGGCCCCCCCCCCCCTTTTAGGTCATTTAAACAGTTTTCATACAATAAATCTAAGCCTTACCAACCTTTTGAGGCAACAACCGTACCATCCTCAAGTGCCTCACCAAAGGACAAGGACCCCTCGCCAGCCTAGACAACAGGCAGACCCTCAACCCACCAAAACTCAGACTGGTTTTGAAGAATTCCGCCGCCACAGTCTCATCACCCCCTCCCCCCCCCCCCCCCAGTAGGGGGCAGATTGTCAAAATTTCTTCCCGCCTGGAATCATATCACATCAGATCAATGGGTATTATCGATCATAGCCCACGTTTACAATCTTCATGTCTCATCCCTCCCAACCCTTCCACATTGGGTTCCGCAAAAACAATTAACATCTCACAAAGAACATCTACTGAAAGAAATTCAGAATCTTCTACAAAACAATTACATTCAGAGGTTATCTTCCCAACAATTCCGTCTGGAATTCTACTCCCAATATTTCCTAATTCCCAAGAAATTAGGGGGACTGCGGCCGATACTGGATCTGCGTTCCCTGAACAAACATCTCTACAGAGAGAAATTCAAGATGACTTCTCTCAAATCCATCCTTCCCTTTCTTCAACCAGGGGATTGGATGTGCTCCCTGGACTTAAAAGATGCATATGCGCACATCCCTATGCACCCCAATTCCTGGTGTTACCTATGTTTCCAGGCAAACAATTAACATTACCAGTACAAGGTACTTCCATTCGGCCTCTCTTCTGCCCCCAGAGTATTCACCAAGTGTTTAGCAGTGACAGTGGCGCACCTTCGTCGTCAAGGGGTGCAAATATTTCCTTATCTGGACAATTGACTCCTAGTAGCCTCCAGTCAGACAATTGACTCCTAGCAGCCTCCAGTCAGACCCTGTTACAGGCAAATCTACGAACTAGTTCTTGCCTGGTCAATCTAGGCCTGCTCATAAATTTAAGAAAAGTCACATATGCAGCCCACTCAAACTTTACAGTTCATAGGAGCCGTCATCGATATACAGGACAAGGCTTTCCTTCCCCATCCGAGAGCAGTGGCTCTCTCTACTCTGGCTTCAGATCTCCTTCAGACTTCGATAACATCAGATCGCCATATTCTAACTCTTCTTGGCCACATGGCAGCTGCCATATATGTTGTCCCTCATACACGACTCCACATGTGTCGCCTACAATGGGGACTGAAAAACCAATGGAATCAATTTCTCCATCCATTATCCGCTCTCATTACCATGACAAATAGTATGAAAACAGACCTTCAGTGGTGGATTTCTCTGCCAACACTGCAGACAGGGGCGCCATTGAGACCATTACGACATCATCTAATACTCACTATAGATGCCTCCCCCCAAGGGTTGTAGACCAATTGACAACTCAGGGTTTATGGTAGACATTCGAGAGAACTCAACATATCAACCTACTAGAACTCAAAGCGGTCAGAAACGCCCTTCAAGCTTTCAAAGAATATCTTCGAGGGAAGATAGTCCTGATTCATACGGACAACCAAGTCACAATGTTTTACATAAACAAAGGAGGGTCTGGTTCTTGGAACCTCTGCAGGGAAACAGTACAATTACTGGAATGGGCTCATCAACAAACAATATCTCTTCCAGCAACTTATCTGCCCGGAATTCAAAACTCCAGGGCAGACAAACTCAACAGGATATTTCATCCTTACGAATGGCAGTTGGACAAAGAAGTAGCTCAACACCTATTCATGATTTGGGGTCAACAGAAAACAACGCACAGCTGGAAAACTTCTGTTCAATATACCCAAGCTCGCAAAGGATCACGTCTGATACTTTTCTCGTGAGTTGGTCTCACAACCTACTGTATGCATTTCCACCAATACCTCTCAACTCTCGCACCATACAGAGATGCATCGAAGACTAAGCCAATCTGATCTTAATAGCACCAGCGTGGCCAAGACAACCATGGTACAGCTACCTAGTTCGTCTATCAATATGCAATCCCATTCCCCTGGGAAATAGCCCTCAGCTTCTAACCCAGGACAACAGGTCTCTCCTACATCCTCTTCATTCCTCCCTGCATCTCACAGCCTGGAGGTTGAACAGGTCGCATACCAGCACCTAGATATTTCTCCTGCTCTTCAGGACATATTGGTATCCTCAAGGAAACCTTCAACTCGACTCAATTACAAAAGAAAGTGGTTCCGCTATGCTTCTTGGTGTTCAAGAATGGAAACAGACCCGTTCACTTGCCCACCTGAACAACTTCTTTCATATCTGCATTTACTTTATAATAAAGGTCTGGCGACTTCCTCACTATGAGTTCATTTAAGTGCTATTGCAGCTTACCATACTTACATTAATGGAGAATCCATTTCGTATCACACTTTAGTCTCCAGTTTCATGAAAGGAGTGTAGGCTTACGCCCTCCATTGCAAAACCACCAGTACCATGGGATATTAACGTGGTCATTGAACAACTAATGCTTCCCCCTTTTGAACCATTGAACACTTCTCACCTTCGATACTTTTCATAGAAAGTACTTTTCCTAGTTACATTAACTTCAGCAAGAAGAGTAAGTGAACTGCAAGCGCTAGTCCACTACCCTCCTTATCTTCAATTTCACCATGACAAGGTGACTCTACGAACTCACCCAAAATTCCTACCAAAGGTTATTTCCAGTTTTCACATTAACCAGACCATAACCTTCCCAAAACCTCATGCAAATGAAAATGACAGAAAATGCCATACTTTGGACTGTAAACATGCACTGGCTTAATACAAGCAGCAAACTACTTCACCTAACCAACCTTCGCAACTCTTTTTATCTTTCAACCCGAACGCACAAGGACGTCCAGTAACAAAAAAATGCTTTCCATGTGGATTTCGAACTGTATTCATTTTTGTTATCAACAAAGATCAAAATCTTTTTTCCAATCTAAAAGCACAACAGGTTCGTGCACTAGCAGCTTCCATGGCACATCTTCATGAAGTTCCCATCGTAGATATTTGCAAAGCTGCAACATGGTCATCTCTGCATACTTTCACATCCCATTACTGTTTCCAAACTGTAGATGATACAGTAATGGGTAGGACTATCCTACAGAAGAGCACATGTTCATTGCATATACAGCTTTCAAAGGAACTGTCTGCCAAAAACAAAAATTTTGTATTGAGCTAATTACTGATCAAACTACATGACAGCTCAATGCTTCAGCTGGGAACTCCCAGACAGCATGGCTAATTCAGCTATCTATGGAAAACACCGTTTATGGTAAGAAAACTTGCTCTTCTGTGTGTATGTGATGAATATGTGAGAAAGGAATGGAGCTTCTGTGTGTGAGACAGGGAAAGTGCTTCTGTATGTGTGTGGTGTATATGTGAGTCAGGGAGGGTGCTTGTGTGTGTGTGTGTGAGAGAGAGATGGAGCATGTTTTTGGCTAGCTCTGGCTGTGAGAGAGAAGGGGGCATGTGTGTGATTGAGCCTGTTTGTAAGTGAGAGAGAGCAAAAGCATTATGTGATTGAGAGAGACTGGCCAGAGAGGTGACTTGTGTATGTGTGAGACTGATCAGGGAGATGACTGGTGTGTGAGAGAGAGCGAGACTGGTTGGGGAGATGATTGCGTGTGAGAGACAGAAACTGGTCCTGAGGGTGTGACTGGTGTGAGTGTGTGAGAGAGAGAAGAGACTGGTTGTGGTCCTAAGGAAGAGGACCGTGAGGACAGCTTCAGCAGCTACTGCTGCTTCTGGTGTGGCCTGCAAGGGAAAGGAGTAGGAGAACTGCTGGAGAGGGTAAGTAAAGGTGGCTTTTAAAGTTCATTTTTCTTGATTGACTACCATTTTAATTACTGGGTAGTATGTGATGTGTCTGTTTTTGAAATATTTTATTGGTGTTTGAAGAATTTTTAATATTTTTTGAGTTTTTGTTAGATGATGTTCTGTTCATCAGCTGTTTTGAAACATTTTTTCATATAGTTTTACAATTATTTTTGTGTGGGAATCTATAACAGCTTGGCTTTTTCTGATTTCCTAATGGGAGGTGTATTGGTGTTTAGGGCCTGGTTTAATATTTGTAGTGTTGCCTTTTTATAGGTAGGGTTGTTCCATTTGAGTGCATGCCATAATGCAGGTGTAACTTTGTGCAGATTAGTTTGTGTGCATTATTGCAGATCCTGGGACTTTGTTAGGTGCATGCAGAGTGGCTTTTTTTGGGTTTTCATTCCAGTTTGTCTCCATATTTGTAATTTGGTGAAGGTCGATCTTGTGTGTATGACAGAGGTGAGATATTTAACTAGCACATAAAATACCTCATTTCATTTTTGGTGTTTTCTCAGTTGGACATGCATTAGTGGTGAACTGCTGACTTTTTATAAGTAGAGCTATTGCTCCTGGTAGTAAAGGGAGTTTGTGTTGCTGTTATTGAGATAACACAATAATATCTTTTTTTTGTATGGTAAGTTGTACGAGGAATGTTCTAGTTCTGCTTTACACCCATTACTAAGGGTAGGGGTGGGGTTAGCCTTGTGACTGTCATGTGCTCAGTGTATCTCGCATGTGAGGACCATTTATCAGGTGTGTCCCGACAGAAAAAAGGTTGAGAACCACTGACCTAGGCAATTGGACCTCCTTCTTCTAGCCCTTGAGGACCGAAAGAGAAAATCTGTTGAGGGCCTGCATGGGCAGGAAGAAGGATGCCCAATCATTGTAGCTGGAAGGAGTGGCCAGAAGAAAAGACTGAGAGGGTCAATTGCAGCATCGGCCGGGCCACACAGCAGGAGAGAGGCACCAATCAGCCAGGCTACACGGCAGGAGAAAGGCAGAATCGGCTGGGTGTGCTGCAAAAAAGAGGCAGCATCTCTGCTGAACGAAGAAGACAGTGGAGGCCTCCTGATGCCATGGAAGTCCAAGAAGAAAGCTGCTGCCTACACATAGGATGGAGAGTAAAAAATATATATGCGAGTGAGCATGTGTGAGTGCATGTGTATATGAGAGCATGTGGGGGGAAAAAAAAAAAGAGTATGTGTTTGAGAGAGAACATGTGAAGAAGAGCTAGTATGTGGGGTGAGAGCCTGTGGGGGAAAGAGAGCATGAGGTGGAGAGAGAACATGTGTATGAGAGAGTGAGCATATAGGGGAGAGAGAGAGAAAGTGTATGTATATATGAAAGCATATGAAGGAGAGAGCATATTTGTGTGACAGAGCATGTGGGGGAGAGAATGAGTGTTTGAATATGTTTGAGTAAGCGAGTATGCCTGTGTTGGAGTGTGTGTATGTGAGAGAGAGGAGAAAGTCTTTGTATCGCAGCCACCGCCTCCTCTAATTAATCCATAACAAGCTCAGACTGAAAATCAAAAGTTCCCAGCTATGGATTGTGGGATATTTTTTATCCTTATTTAATTGAGTAGTGTTTGTGTTTGCTGTGTTTGAAATATTTTATTGGTGTTTGGTAAAGCTTTCAAAATTTGCATGAGTCTTTAATTATTGGATATTCTGTTCATCTGCTGTTTTGAATTTATTAGTAAGATTTTACTATTATGATTAATGATTTATATATCTTGATTTTATTGGTTGTTTCATGAGGAATGGTGAAAATTTGTTTTTCCATTGTTGCATTGTATAGAGTCTGGTGTGTTGCATTTTACAGTTCAGTTATTGTCTGCAAATTTCTATTCATTTATTTATTTATTTATGTATTTAAGGTTTTTATATACCGGCATTCATGAAAAACACATCATGCTGGTTTACATAAAACAGGAGTGCAATAGATACATCAAACTGGAACTGTTGTGGCTTTATTCTGTATTTGGTGAGGGTTTGTGTTCTGCATGCAAAGACTGAGATGAAGCATTCTTTTAGCATGTGGTTTCTCTGTAGGGATCTGTAGTAGATTGGCCTGTTCAGTTTTCCTGATAGGAAGTGCATTGATATTTTAGATTCTGGTAAGAACATAAGAACATGCCATACTGGGTCAGAACAAGGGTCCATTAAGCCCAGCATCCTGTTTCCAACAGTGGCCAATCCAGGCCATAAGAACCTGGCAAGTACCAAAAACTGTCTATTCCTTGCTACCATTGCTAGTAATAGCAGTGGCTATTTTCTAAGTCAACTTAATTAATAGGTAATGGACTTCTCCTCCAAGAACTTATCCAATCCTTTTTTAAACACAGCTATACTAACTGCACTAACCACATCTTCTGGCAACAAATTCCAGAGTTTAATTGTGCATTAAGTGAAAAAGAACTTTCTCCAATTAGTTTTAAATGTGCCACATGCTAACTTCATGGAGTGCCCCCTAGTCTTTCTATTATCTGAAAGAGTATGACACCTAGATCTCTTTCTTGGGTTGTAGCACCTAATATGGAACCCAACATTGTGTAATTATAGCATGGGTTGTTTTTCCCTATATGCATCACCTTGCACTTATCCACATTAAATTTCATCTGCCATTTGGATGCCCAATTTTCCAGTCTCACAAGGTCTTCCTGCAATTTATCACAATCTGCTTGTGATTTAACTACTCTGAACAATTTTGTGTCATCTGCAAATTTGATTATCTCACTCGTCGTATTTCTTTCCAGATCATTTATAAATATATTGAAACGTAAGGGTCCCAATACAGATCCCTGAGGCACTCCACTGCCCACACCCTTCCACTGAGAAAATTTTCCATTTAATCCTACTCTCTGTTTCCTGTCTTTTAGCCAGTTTGTAATCCACAAAAGGACATTGCCACCTATTCCATGACTTTTTATTTTTCCTAGAAGCCTCTCATGAGGAACTTTGTCAAATGCCTTCTGAAAATCCAAGTACACTACATCTACAGGTTCACCTTTATCCACATGTTTATTAACTCCTTCAAAAAAGTGAAGCAGATTTGTGAGGCAAGACTTGCCTTGGGTAAAGCCATGCTGACTTTGTTCCATTAAACCATGTCTTTCTATATGTTCTGTGATTTTGATGTTTAGAATACTTTCCACTATTTTTCCTGGCACTGAAGTCAGGCTAACTGGTCTGTAGTTTCCCGGATCGCCCCTGGAGCCCTTTTTAAATATGGGGGTTACATTAGCTATCCTCCAGTCTTCCGGTACAATGGATGATTTTAATGACAGGTTACAAATTTTTACTAATAGGTCTGAAATTTCATTTTTTAGTTCCTTCAGAACTCTGGGGTGTATACCATCCGGTCCAGGTGATTTACTACTCTTTAGTTTGTCAATCAGGTCTACCACATCCTCTAGGTTCACCGTGATTTGGTTCAGTCCATCTGAATCATTACCCATGAAAACTTTCTCCATTACGGGTACCTCCCCAACATCCTCTTCAGTAAACACCGAAGCAAAGAAATCATTTAATCTTTCCGCAATGGCCTTATCTTCTCTAAGTGCCCCTTTAACCCATTTAACCCCTCGATCATCTTATGGTCCAACTCTCCTTCATAGGCTTTCTGCTTCGGATATATTTAAAAATTATTTTACTGTGAGTTTTTACCTCTACAGCCAACTTCTTTCCAAATTCTCTCTTAGCCTGTCTTATCAATGTCTTACATTTAACTTGCCAACATTTATGCAATATCCTATTTTCTTCTTTTGGATCCTTCTTCCAATTTTTGAATGAAGATCTTTTGGTTAAAATAGCTTCTTTCACCTCCCCTTTTAACCATGCCGGTAATCGTTTTGCCTTCTTTCAACCTTTCTTAATGTGTGGAATACATCTGGATTGTGCTTCTAGGATGGTATTTTTTAACAATGACCCCGCCTCTTGCACATGTTTTACTTTTGTAGCTGCTCCTTTCAGTTTTTTTCTAACTGTTTTTCTCATTTTATCAAAGTTTCCCTTTTGAAAGTTTAACACGAGAGCCGTGGATTTGCTTACTGTCCCCCTTCCAGTCATTAAATCAAATTTGATCATATTATGATCACTATTGCCAAGCGGCCCTACCACCGTTACCTCTCTCACCAAATCCTGTTCTCCACTGAGAATTAGATCTAAAATTGCTTCCTCTCTTGTCGGTTCTTGAACAAATTGCTCCATAAAGCTATCATTTATTCCATCCAGGAACTTTATCTCTCTAGCATGTCCCGATGATACATTTACCCAGTCAATATTGGGGTAATTGAAGTCTGTCAAAAAAGAGGGAAACTGATTTTAATTCAAATTATTGCCTATAGTGACGGTGTCATCAAGCCAGACATTGTGATTCAAACCCAAATCCAACCGGACTTCTAATCATTCACTATCACTGTAAAAAATCTTTATTTGTTGAGACTATTTTTTTGTTTTGTTTGTTTTTTTTGTTTTTCAATAATTGTATCATAAAAAATTAGTCCAAAGGACTTTTGTACTTCACTCCATTGACAATGTGAAGATATAAGATAGTAAGCATTCTCTCAATGCATAATATAAACAGAGCCCCGCTTAACAAAGCTTCCTCAGGGGCATCTAGATAACATCAGCATAGGAGTATTTGCCTAGAAATTAAGAGACAGTCTTAACAACTTTCTATAAAGAGAATAGGAAACAGTACTTATCTGACCGCCATAGGCTACCGATTCAAAATGGACACGAAGTCTCCATCATTCTTCTGCATCGCAGGGAGGAAACGAGGCTGACGTATACGTCTTAATAAATATTCATCAGATGTGACGTCATTCGATGACGTCTAGATTGTCAAAAAAATCATCGTTTATTAATTGGTATTTTAGCAATGAATAAGGCACTATATCATAGGAAAAAAATTATTTTATATTGATGAACAAAAAATGAAATATGAACGTTATCCTAAAAAGGTGTGTAATTCGAGATCGGCATTTAAACCTGCGGGACTCACTGTCCCCAAACGGTAAATCCAGGGTTGTTCTGATTTTAAAAGCTGTACTTCACGATTGCCGCCGCACCAGTGTGTTGGAACATGATCAATGGCACAGAATTTAAGATCACTAAATGAATGTTTATGTGCTAAACAATGTGCAACCAACGGCTCATCAATACGGGAATTCTTTATGTTGGATCTATGTTCTATCATCCGCGTTTTTAGGAGACGTTTGGTTTTTCCAACATATTGTAAGCCACATGGACAGACAATTAAGTAAATCACCATCATTGATGTACATGATGTTATATGTTTCAAGAAAATTGTATAACCTGATTGCAAAGTGATACTTTCTGTTACTGACATTGACATCGGGCAAACTGAGCAATTATTACAAGGTTGGTGAGAACCCACGATCGTATTATCATTGTCCTTGATAGTGAAGTCGGAATGCACCAGCATATTTTTTAAATTAGATGCCCTTGAAAAAGTGATTCGAGGAGGGGATTGAAAAACCCCATGTAACTGTAATACATGCCAATTGTCATAAATAGCTTTTCGAATCTTATGTACCTGAGGAGAGAATGGTAAAACACAGGTATACAGAGTGGAATTGTCATTAGAGGTACTTGAAAGAAATAACCATTCGCGATGTGCAAACTTTGCACGCAAATAGGCTTTTCGGATACATGTACGCGGATAGCCCCGTTGTAAAAAGCGTTCAAAAAGACTTTTTGCATGAACCTCATAATCTGCTGTAGTGGTACATAATCTCCTCAAACGAATGAATTGACTGATTGGTAAATTGGCTTTAAAAGTTCTGGGATGAGCACTTTGAAAATGAAGGTAGGTATTGCAACAAACAGATTTACGAAATATGGATGTCATAAAACCCTGTCCAGTAAGGGTGATTTGAATGTCCAAAAAAGAAATGGTAAAATCATTGATTTCTGATGTAAATTTTATATGAATGTCACGAGTATTAAGCCAATTCAAAAATAAAGCAAAATTGTCATGAGAGCCTCTCCATACTACAAAGACGAGATCAATATAACGTTTCCATATTACTAAGTGACTGGAAAAGGGGTTTTGTGTTAACCATTGTTCTTCAAAAGTGATCAACGATGATTTTTTTGACAATCTAGAGGTCATCGAATGACGTCACATCTGATGAATATTTATTAAGACGTATACGTCAGCCTCGTTTCCTCCCTGCGATGCAGAAGAATGATGGAGACTTTGTGTCCATTTTGAATCTGTAGCCTATGGCGGTCAGATAAGTACTGTTTCCTATTCTCTTTATAGAAAGTTGCTAAGACTGTCTCTTTTAATTTCTAGGCAAATACTCCTATGCTGATGTTATCTAGATGCCCCTGAGGAAGCTTTGTTAAGCGGGGCTCTGTTTATATTATGCATTGAGAGAATGCTTACTATCTTATATCTTCACATTGTCAATGGAGTGAAGTACAAAAGTCCTTTGGACTAATTTTTTATGATACAATTATTGAAAAACAAAAAAAACAAACAAAACAAAAAAAATAGTCTCAACAAATAAAGATTTTTTACAGTGATGGTGAATGATTAGAAGTCCAGTTGGATTTGGGTTTGAATCACAATGTCTGGCTTGATGACACCGTCACTATAGGCAATAATTTGAATTAAAATCAGTTTCCCTCTTTTTTGACAGTTTTCCTATTGGGTTACTGTATTGGCTCTCTTTAATATAATTTTTTGGTAATTGAAGTCTCCCATTATTACCACACTACCAATTTGGTTATCTTCCCTAATTTCTCTTAGCATTTCACTGTCAGTCTCACCATCTTGACCAGGTGGACAGTAGTAATTTCCTCCTTTAACTGAGTTACTTGTAAACCGGCGTGATGTGCTCCACGAACGTCGGTATACTAAAAGTTGTTAAATAAATAAATAAAATAAATAGTATACTCCTATTACTATAGTCTTCCCCGACACACAAAGGATTTCTACCCATAAAGATTCAATTGTGCATTTAGTCTCGTGCAGGATGTTTATCCTGTTGGACTCTATACCATCCCGGACATAAAGCACTACACCGCCTCCTGGGTGCTCCTCTCTGTCATTGTGATATGTTTCGGCATGGTCCTCCAGAATCAACATTGTACTATCTGCCAACACTTATTATTAATATAAAAACACAACCCTCACTAAACAATGTTAAAACTAACTAGTCAATATCCACTCAGTTCATTCATACCATTAAAATATTAACATCTGGAAACAATGTGACACAAAACATATTTCAATGCAAGATAATATGTTTGTTCTTATCAAAATATCTTTCCAATACACAACGAAATTACCCCAATACACACAGGTATTTTTTATATAAATTCTTCAGGAAACCTTTATATAAATCCACACATCCCATCTCTTCGCATGGTGTTGAATCCATCCCGTCTCTATTCACAGGGACTGAATCAGTCTTCACCTTCAATGCATACACTTTGTCCAACACAGGATCCTTGTTTCATCCCCATCGGGGCTTCATCAGGGACTCATTGGTATAACAAATACCGTTTTTCCACTTCTTCACAAAACTCACTCACTCACTCAAAGGGGTTATCAAATCTCCAATCTGATTTGATATCACCGCACACTTCAATTGCAAATAATGTTTTTCAGCTTATAATTCCGATCTCTTCACCGAGTGTTCACCTCTCCTTCAAAACCAACGGATGTCACATGTCAAACGAACGTATTAATAAAAATATTTTTTGCATGAGTATATTGTAGTTAAAAAAGATTCTCTTATTGTGTAGATTGTGAACACTCAAAGAATAACAGTCCTACCTATGAAAAAGAATACCACAAATATTGCACCATTCCAGTGGGAGCACTGAGAGGAGAGGATCACCTTGCTGGTGGCTGAAAGGAATCAGTAAGTTTTTGCTTGGGACATTCCCTTCTGTGCCTAAGAGAACTTACAGACGAGACTACCTACAAGCCAAGGAAATTTTATCCTCTGGCTTCTAGAGGACGCCCTTCCAGACCTTACTAAAAAGGTCAATCCAAGCAGACTCTGCCTCAAAAGTCTCAGCCAGCTTCTCAGCCTGGACCAGCGTCAGGGTTTTGACTCCTTCCTAGAGAGTGTAAGCCAACCTCCTCTTCCATCCATACCGGTCGGCGGTCGACTCTGCCACTTCAGCAGCACTTGGCACACAGTCACCACAGACCCGTGGGTACTTGCAGTAGTCACCCAAGGTTACTACCTAAATTTCCTGACTGTTCCAGCGGACTCTCCACCTCGGACGATGTGGGGGAAGTCCGATCATTCTCCCTTGCTCGAGAAGGAGGTCTCATCCTTCCTCCTATCCCGAGCAATAGAACCGGTACCCCTCTCCCAGCAGGGGCAGGGATTTTATTCCCGGTATTTTCTAATACCAAAAACGTCAGGTGGCGTACACCCAATACTGGACCTCCGTGCACTAAACAAATTTCTGCACAGAGAAAATTTCAAGATGGTAACCTTGGGCTCTCTATTTCCTCTTCTGCAAAAAGGAGATCGGCTGTGCTCTCTAGAACTTCAGGACGCATACACATATCTCAATCACACCATCTCATCGCAAATTCCTGCAATTCCTGGTTGGCCCTCGTCGTTTTCAGTACCGTGTATTACCATTCGGCCTGGCGTCTGCTCCACGAGTATTCACCATGTGCCTGGTGGTGGTCACGGCCTTCCTCAGGAATCAGGATGTTCATGTCTACCCTTATCTCGATGATTGGTTGATAATGGCTCCGACTCAGCAGGGCGCGCTAACCTCCCTGCGTCTCACTATCAACACCCTGATCTCCTTAGGGTTTCTAATCAACTATCCCAAATCCAAGATAGTTCCTTCCCAAACCCTATCCTTTATAGGGGCCGACCTAAACACTATATTGGCGAAAGCCTTCCTCCCCCAGGATCGTGCTTTCACCATTACATCTCTGGTGCATCAACTATAGTCTCGAGTATCTTCAACTGCTCGGCACTTCCTCATACTGTTGGGTCACATGGCGTCCTCGGTGCATGTCACTCAGATGGCTCGCCTAGCTATGAGAGTGATGCAGTGGACCCTAAAATGCCAGTGGATTCAAGCATGTCAGCCAATGTCCAGCAGTGTCCAGGTTACCAAACAGCTCAGTCTGTCACTAGCCTGGTGGATGCACCATTCCAATCTCATTCAAGGACTTCCATTTCAGGTTCCAGATCCTCAAAATCACCTTAACAGACGTATCCAACCTTGGGTGGGGTGCACATGTAGGCGACCTGCAGACTCAGGGAACCTGGTCTCCAGAGGAAGCCAAACACCAAATAAATTTCCTGGAGCTAGGGGCGATCAGATATGCCCTCAAGGCCTTTCAGGATTGCCTATCAAACAAAGCCATCCTGATTCAAACTGCAAATCAGGTTGCGATGTGGTACATCAGCAAACAAGGGGGAATGGGCTCCTACCTTCTGTGTCAGGAAGCTGCACAAATATGGGCATGGGCCCTTTCCCGCTCGATGTGCCTCAAAGCAATCTACTTGCCGGGAGTGGACAATGTGTTGGCGGACAAGCTGAGTCGCACTTTCCATCCCCACGGTAGCAGATGCGATATTCCAACAATGGGGTTACCCTAGCATAGACTTCTTTGCATTGGTACACAACCATAAAGTAGACAACTTCTGCTCTCTCATTCGCAGTCACCACTTGCAGCCAAGAGATGTCTTCGCTCTCTCCTGGGCCAGCGGTCTCCTTTTTGCATACCCTCCTCTTCCTCTCATTTCAAAGACTCGCGTGAAGCTCCGGTAGGACAAAGGATTAATGATTCTGGTAGCTCCCCATTGGCCACGCCGGTGTGGGTTTCCAATCCTCCAGGACCTATCAGTACGCCGACACATTAATCACTCAAAATGAGGGGTATCTCAGTTACCCCAGCCTCCAAGCTCCGACTCTGATGGCCTGGATGTTGAAAAGTTAATACTCCAACCTCTTAACTTTTCAGAGTCGGTATCCCGAGTCCTGGTGGCTTCACGAAAGCCTTCAACTAGAAGGTCTTATCGTTCAAAATGGAAGAGGTTTACGGTCTCGTGTACTTCCATGTCTATAGACACCTTCACTTGTTCCACTGCAAGGTTCCTGGACTTACCTCTGGCACCTGTCAGAGTTAGGCCTAAAAACTTCCTCTATCAGGTTGCATGTTAGTGCAGTGTCTGCGTACCATAAGGATGTAGACAATGTCTCCATTTCAACGCAACCCTTAGTATCACGGTTCATGAAAGGCTTGCTCCATTTAAAACCTCCACTGCGCCCTCCTGCCCCTGCTTGGGACCGTAATGTGGTTTTGGGATGGCTCATGAAACCTCGTTTGAGCCTCTTCACACCTGTGATCTCCGCTATCTTACCTGGAAGGTAGTTTTTCTTCTGGCGATCACGTCCGCTCGCAGAGTTAGTGAATTACAGGCATTAGTTACCTACCCGCCTTAAACTAAAATTCTGAATGACAAGGTAGTGCTCCACACTCACCCTAAATCTTTGCCGAAGGTAGTGTCGGAATTCCATATTAACCAATCTGTTATCCTGCCTCCCTTTTTTCCCAGGCCCCATTCCAACCCAGGAGAACAGGCTCTGCATTCTTTGGACTGCAAATGTGCTCTAGCTTTCTATCTGAACTGCACGTCGGCCCACAGGAAATCCACTCAATTGTTTTTGTTTTTTTTGATACCATCAAATTGGGAAATCCTGTGGGAAAGCAGACCCTCTCTTCCTGTTTGGCGGAATGCATTTCTTTTTGCTACCAGCAAGCAGGCATTCTGCTACAAGACCATGTAAAAGCACACTCTGTCAGGGCCATGGCGACATCAGTAGCACACCTCCGTTCGGTGCCGCTTCCTGATATTTGTACAGCTGCTACCTGGAGCTCTCTCCATACTTTCACAGCCCATTATTGCTTAGATAAGACTGGCACACAGGATTCCATCTTTGGCCAGTCTGTTCTACCCAATTTGTTTTCTGTTTAACTTCCCAACATCTTTCCACCAACCCATTCAGGGTTTCAGGATGCCCTTCTAACCAAATTTCCACCCCTCTTGTTGTTCCTGTTGCACGTCTTTGGGTGCATTTGGTGCTTTGCTGTGGCATCTTCAGCTCTGTACTCATCCATATGTGAGGACTACCATCCTGCTTGTCCTGTGAGAACTCCTGTAACAGGACAGCAGGATGCTAGTCCTCACGAAACCCACCCATCATCCCGTGGAGTTGGGTTCGTTTACGTTTTCTTATTTTATTTTTCACACGTCCTTTTTGCTATATAAAGAGACTAAAGGGGGACCCCTGCTGGAAGCAGGGTCAGTGCATTGCTGGGCATGCCCAGTAGGTGCAGTCAAAGTTCTAGAAACTTTGACAGAAGTGTTCTATGATTGGGCTCCATCCTGATGATGTCACCCATATGTGAGGACTAACATCCTGCTGTCCTGTGAGAACACCTGTTACAGGTAAGCAACTCTGCTTTTTCATGTTATAAATGCATAATTTAAAATGGGGGGGGGAAGGGGCGCAAGGCTGTAAAGTTTGCCTGAGGGGGAGGGGCGCCAGGCTGTAAGGTTTGCCTAGGGTGCCTAATACCCTTGCACTGGCCCTGGGTGTACCACACAACATTTTTTGTTAATATAGGTGTGTTTCAGTCTTACAAGGTTGGGAAACGCTGCTATACATTGTTCCAGACCAAACTACTTAGTAGAGCTACTATGAATTGTGCTTTTTTTATTTTATTAGTTCTAAGCTTATATTTTAAAATAAGTATATTTGCAGAAATCCATAGTGGCTGCTATATGATTAGGTTGGTTGAAAGAAAACAAAAGGTCAATAGAATTTAACCCTCTTCTGGTTGTCTGCATATATTTAATAATCCTGATGTATAGTTATCTTACTGCAAGTTTTGTTTCCAAGCAGCTACTACTTAAACCAAGTGATGGGATAAAGATGTCTGAGAATGATGATGGCACCCAACTGTGTGTTACCCCACCACCTGAGCTGTTGGAAGATGTGCTCAGTGAGCAGTTTGGTCCCTTACCTTTCATGGCAACCATAAACAAAATGAAAAAACTTCCCTCAGGACAGTATATGCCTACTGAAAATTTTGAGGAAGTACTGGAGAGACGGCAGGTAGCCAATGCCAAGGAAAGAGAACGGGTAAGGGAGTAGGGTATTCTTTTCAAATATGGAATTTTAGAAAGAATTTTGTAAAATGGAGCTCTGTCTGTCTGTCTCTGTAGGCACAATCTCTATAAAAGGGATATAAATTCACCAAATTTTGGCATGCAGGAATATAATTTTGAATATTTAAAATGAGTTTGAAAACCAAAAATATCAGTTCATTATTTTCAGAGAACCAAACCTTCAAAAACAGCACATAGAGCCAATGATTTCAATGAATTATCCACTATGATGCCTAGATCTATTTCCTGGGTGATAACTCCTGACATGAAACTTAACATCGTGTAACTATAGCATGAGTTATTTTTTTCCTATATGCATCACCTGACACCTGTCCACATACAATTTCAACTGCCATTTGGACGCTCAATCTTCCAGTTTCACAAGGTCCTCCTGTAATTTATCACTATCTGCCTGTGATTTAACTACTCTGAATAATTTTGTATCATCTACAAATTTGATCACCTCACTCATTGCTCCCCTTTGCAGATCATTTATAAATATATTAAAACATAAGAAAATGCCATACTGGGTCAGACCAAGGGTCCATCAAGCCCAGCATCCTGTTTCCAACAGTGGCCAATCCAGGCCACAAGAACCTGGCAAGTACCCAAAAACTAAGTCTATTCCATGTAACCATTGCTAATGGCAGTGGCTATTCTCTAAGTGAACTTAATAGCAGGTAATGGACTTCTCCTCCAAGAACTTATCCAATCCTTTTTTAAACACAGCTATACTAACTGCACGAACCACATTCTCTGGCAACAAATTCCAGAGTTTAATTGTGCGTTGAGTAAAAAAGAACTTTCTCCGATTAGTTTTAAATGTGCCCCATGCTAACTTCATGGAGTGCCCCCTAGTCTTTCTACTATCCGAAAGAGTAAATAACCGATTCACATCTACCCGTTCTAGACCTCTCATGATTTTAAACACATCTATCATATCCCCCCTCAGTCGTCTCTTCTCCAAGCTGAAAAGTCCTAACCTCTTTAGTCTTTCCTCATAGGGGAGTTGTTCCATTCCCTTTATCATTTTGGTAGCCCTTCTCTGTACCTTCTCCATCGCAATTATATCTTTTTTGAGATGCGGCGACCAGAATTGTACACAGTATTCAAGGTGCGGTCTCACCATGGAGCGATACAGAGGCATTATGACATTTTCCGTTTTATTCATCATTCCTTTTCTAATAATTCCCAACATTCTGTTTGCTTTTTTGACTGCCGCAGCACACTGCACCGACGATTTCAATGTGTTGTCCACTATGACACCTAGATCTCTTTCTTGGGTTGTAGCACCTAATATGGAACCCAACATTGTGTAATTATAGCATGGGTTGTTTTTCCCTATATGCATCACCTTGCACTTATCCACATTAAATTTCATCTGCCATTTGGATGCCCAATTTTCCAGTCTCACAAGGTCTTCCTGCAATTTATCACAATCTGCTTGTGATTTAACTACTCTGAACAATTTTGTGTCATCTGCAAATTTGATTATCTCACTCGTCGTATTTCTTTCCAGATCATTTATAAATATATTGAACAGTAAGGGTCCCAATACAGATCCCTGAGGCACTCCACTGTCCACTCCCTTCCACTGAGGCAATTGCCCATTTAATCCTACTCTCTGTTTCCTGTCTTTTAGCCAGTTTGCAATCCACGAAAGGACATTGCCACCTATCCCATGACTTTTTACTTTTCCTAGAAGCCTCTCATGAGGAACTTTGTCAAACGCCTTCTGAAAATCCAAGTATACTATATCTACCGGTTCACCCCTATCCACATGTTTATTAACTCCTTCAAAAAAGTGAAGCAGATTTGTGAGGCAAGACTTGCCCTGGGTAAAGCCATGCTGACTTTGTTCCATTAAACCATGTCTTTCTATATGTTCTGTGATTTTGATGTTTAGAACACTTTACACTATTTTTCCTGGCACTGAAGTCAGGCTAACCGGTCTGTAGTTTCCCGGATCACCCCTGGAGCTATCCTCCAGTCTTCAGGTACAATGGATGATTTTAATGATAAGTTACAAATTTTTACTAATAGGTCTGAAATTTCATTTTTTAGTTCCTTCAGAACTCTGGGGTGTATACCATCCGGTCCAGGTGATTTACTACTCTTCAGTTTGTCAATCAGGCCTACCACATCTTCTAGGTTCACCGTGATTTGATTCAGTCCATCTGAATCATTACCCATGAAAACCTTCTCCATTACGGGTACCTCCCCAACATCCTCTTCAGTAAACACCGAAGCAAAGAAATCATTTAATCTTTCCGCGATGGCCTTATCTTCTCTAAGTGCCCCTTTAACCCCTAGATCATCTAACGGTCCAACTGACTCCCTCACAGGCTTTCTGCTTCGGATAAATTTACCAGGACATTAGACCAAGAACAGATCCCTGAGGCACTCCACTGTTTACCCCTCTCTACTGAGAAAACTGATCATTTAATCCTACTTTCTGTTTCCTGTCTCTTAACCAGTTTGCAATCCACAAAAGTACATTACATCCTATCCCATGACTTTTTTTTTTAATTTTCTTAGAAGCCTCTCATGGGGGCTTTCTGAAAATCCTAATAAATCTATGGATGGAGAGTAAAAATCCACATGTTGATTAACTCCTTCAAAAAATATAGCAAATTTAGAGGTAAAACTTCCCTTGGGTAAATCCATGCTGGCTGTGTCCCATGAAACCATGTCTGTGTTCTGTGATTTTCTTTTTTAGAATAATTTTACGCTTTTTCCCAGCACTGAATAGAGGCTCACTGGCATATAATTTCCCAGATCAGCCCTGGAACCTTTTTTAAATATTGGGGTTACATTGGCCACCTTCCAGTCTTCAGGTAAAATGGATGATAAATCTGAAATTTCTTTTTTGAGTTCTTTTAGAACCCTGCAGTGTATATTATCTGGTCTGGGTGATTTGCTACTCTTCAATTTGTCAATCTGGCCTATTATATCTTCCAGTTTCACCATGATTTCTTTCAGTTCATCTGAATCGTCACCCTTGAAAACAGTCTGCAGAACGGGTATATCCCCAATATCTTCGTTAGTAAACACCAAAGCAAAGAATTAATTTAGTCTTTCCGCAATGGCCTTATCTTCCCTAAGTGCCCCTTTAACCCCTTGATCATTAAATGGTCCAACTGACTCCATAACAGGCTTCCTGCTTCAGATATTTTCAAAACGTTTGTGTATTTGCCTCTATGGCCAACTTCTTTTCAAATTCTCTCTTAGCATGGCAGTACCGGGATGAGTAACGTTTTAGCCCATGGCTTCCTGTTATGGGGATGCAGCTTTACTGCGATCATTGCAGAGAACGGGAAAGCAACCACACTAGGCATAATTTGTACCCAAACAGAGTTTAGAGCGAAGGGAGGTTTTCTTTCAAACTGTGGCAGTAAGGCCTATAAGGAGTTCAGTGAAGGTGCTCAGCTCTCTCCTGGGAGGACTTCCATTCACGATCTTGCTTGGCGGTCTGCTGTCTATTCTTCCGGTTTCTGCATGTTAAACGTGGGAACAGCGACCATGTTGAATCTGCGGAGGACTGAGAAGGAGCTAAGTTTCCCCCGCTTAGCCCCACAGGACATTTACAGATGGGATATTAAAAAAAAAAAAAAAAACAGTGAGCCATCCAAGCACTTAATTCCTGCTGGGAGATAGAACACCATGGTGGGACAATGGCCATCTTGAGACCGTGGAGGACTGAAAGAGTCTCTCTTTTTAGTCCTGCAGAGCATACTCTGACAGGTGACGAATGACTTTATTTGAGGAATTTTTATGTCCTTTCCTCTAGGGTGATGTACCTCTGCATGAGCCTTGCTGTCTTAGAAAGTCCCATATGGTTTCTTAAAGGTGTTTTATATGGGACTGAGTTTGTTCCCACGTCCACTCCTGGTATTTTTCTCTGCCTTGGAAGTTCTAAGGGAGTAAGGAAAGTGGAGAAAGGAGAATTCCCTCCAGATCGAAGGATGGTTCTCTCTAATGTGTGTTTCTCTGGGGGGAGAAATTTTTTGCCTTCTCGATTAGTCCAGCATGGTAAACATGGTGTGTACTGCAAAAAAAAGAAAGGGGGGAACAAAGAGACTTTCAGTTGCACTGAGGAACTATTATGATCAGGGTCCTTCTAAACCCCCCACCCGCCTTAGAGCATATTCGCAACTTCCAACAACAGAGTTTATTGCGGAGTCTGAAGTGCAACATACATACAAATTTTAGAAAATACAAATATTACATATTAAAAGATTTTAAAACACACATCTGATAACTCATTCAATGAACTGGCATATCAATCATACGCATACCTAAAAAGGACGGCCTTTAACTGCCTCCTGAACACTTATATGTCCTCTTCAACCCTTAGTCTTGCTGGGAGAGAGTTCCAAAGAGCTAGAACAAAATATACAAAGGCCCTATATTTGGTCTTCTGAAACCTAAAATTTTGGAATGCTGGCATTTGCAATTCGCACTGACCAGCAGGTCATAGAGAATGAGAAGGCTGATGCCATCCAATCATATTCTTGAGACTACACAAGGAATCGGAACGTAACAGTTTGTGAGGCAAGACTAGTAGACGGAACTTCACCCGATATTTAACTAGCAGCCAGTGAAGGTTATGAAGTATTGATGTAACATGGTCTGTCCTACATAGTCCTGTTAGCACACGTGCTACAACATGCTGCATGAGCTGGAGGATTCTCAAAAGTTCATCAGGCAGGCCTATATACAGTTTGCTGCAGTTCTCACTAAATGATTGAGAACACAGGACTGAAATACAGTCCTATTCTGTCTGGGGAACATTATATGCCTTAAAAGTTTCAACAAGTTAAGATTATGTGAAGGGTGGTGTAGGATTGGGCTTCACTGTGCACCTGGAACCACATCATTTCCTTTTATTTTTTTAGATTTTTTGCAGGAAGACTCCTTTAAGGGCTTGGCTCTGAACACATTGAGAGTGCAGGTGGACTCTCTCTTGCTATAGGGGGCATGTTCAAGGTAGACCTCTTTAGGTTATATCTCGCTTCTTGAGGGTATGAAGCATACTTGCTTTGAATTCCAGTCCCACTCTAGGATCTGAATCTGGGGAAGGAGGGTTTCAAATCAAATTTTATTATTTTTTTTATTTTTATTTGCAATGTTATTGCTGTCAGACTTTAACAATTATGAACAATGTCATCAATATACAGAGAATAAACAGCAGTATACAATCAAAATTTCTCTATTCCCCCCCCCCCCCACCCCGTTCATGCGACACAAAAGTAACAGTGCCGAAATAGTAGTCTGTCAAGTCAAGTGATGAACATTAGAGATGATGAGCAAGATGAGTACTCAAGGTAGTTGGTAATCATGCGAAGAGGATAACAGCTTTGACAAAAATGTCAGATGTCTCCAGGAGATGTATGGGTTCCAGATGAGGTCGAATTTGGACTTCTTGTGATGTTTGAGTGCCGTCAGACGGTAGAGGTTGCAAACCCTGTCCAGTCTAGCCAATATTTTGGATGGAGTCGGCGGTGTGGGTCTCTTCCATGTAATTGCTATTTCTAATTTTGTAGCTATGCAAATCTGCTGAATGAGGGCTTGTACTGGAGTTGTAGGGTGTCGACCAGTATGTAGAGGAGCGCCTGTTCCTTAGTAAGTTGAACTGGCCTGTTTAGAATTTCGGTTAACATATTAGAAGTGTATAGCCATACCGGTTGAATGGAAGGGGCAGTCCCACCACATATGCAAGTAAGTGCCTTATTTCCTGGCGTGTAGCCAGATGGACTCAGTACGAATGGGATAGTATCCGCGTGCTAGCAGTTGGAGACGGATCTGACGTCAGTACGGGGGCGTATGTAGCCCCACAGGAAGCGCAACGACTCAGTAATTTCCGTCTCCAAAGCAGTTTGGAGTGCCTGCACGCTAGTCGAGCGTGCTTTCCAAGACTACTTTGATTTTTTCTCTCTTTTCTCATTTCAGATTCTACTTTGTTGTTTATTGCCTATTCAGGCTTAGAGCCCCGCGCTCCTGCGGTAGATACCCTCGGGTTCCTCCCCCAGCGAGCTCCCGGGGTGATTGCCGTGCTCCCCCGGTGGGAAAGTCCTCGGTCCTGCCGAGCCGCGGCAGTGACATAGCCCCCGGACGACGTTCGGGTGTAGCCTACGAGGACCTCGGTCCCGGCGTGGACGAGGTAGCGGGTGCATATCCTCAATCGCGGTGGCGAGGTGCTCCCTTCCCCCGCAGCTGGAGACCGCTTGTGTTCCAGCCGAGAAGCGCCGACGCTGGTAAGGTGCACCGCTCTTCCTACGGGTCTCCGAAGCACAGAGGATCGGCGGCGTGGCACGCTGTGGAGGACGCCATCTTGGGCCTGTTTCAGGTACTCCGCGCCCGTAATAGGTGAGGCTTTTCCTCCTCCTTTTGAGTTTCTGGCTTATTGTGTGCCTATTGCATGCCACTGTATTGCGCTAGCCGCCTATTGCTGAACGTCTATTGACTGCATATTGAGCATATACTGCTGACCGCCTATTGCTGAAAGCCTATTGAATGCATATTGAGCGTATACTGCTGGCCGCCTATTGCTGAAAGCCTATTGAATGCATATTGAGCATATACTGCTGACCGCCTATTGCTGACAGCCTATTGAATGCATATTGCGCGTATACTGCTGACCGCCTATTGCTGAAAGCCTATTGAATGCATATTGAGCGTATATTGCTGGCCGCCTATTGCTGAAAGCCTCTTGACTGCATATTGAGCGTGTATGGCTGCCCGCCTATGACTGAGAGCCTATTGCCCGCACACTGTGCGTCTAGCGCTAACCGCATATTATTATTGAGCGCCTGTTGTATTAAGCGCCTATTGCTGCCGCATATTATTATTGAGCGCCTGTTGTATTAAGCGCCTTTGCTGCCGCATAGGATTCTTGAGCGCCTGTTGTATTAAGCGCCTTTTGCTGCTGCATAGGATTATTGAGCGCCTGTTGTATTAAGCGCCACTTGCTGCCGCTTTTTTTTTCTTATTGAGCGCCTATCACTCGATGGAGCGGGACGCAGCGGAGTCTGCGGCGCCGGCGCCCCCTACCTCGGGCATTGCAGCCCTTGGCCTCTGCTCTGCATGCCAGCTTCGGGCCACGCACAGTGATGAGCCGGACTCGCTTTGTGCCCAATGTGAGGAGGCCGTGCGACCCTCGGGTCTGGACCAGCCACGGTTTGTGGACAGTTCCCCAGGGGCTACCCCGGAGTTAGGGGGCAGTCTCGACCAATCCGGAGTCCCGGGGGAGCTTGTACCCCCGCAATTAGAGGCTGCTTCGATTTTCTGGGTGGATCTCTTTTAGGGAATTCATGCTTTTGTACAGATGCAAACGGCTGCCCAGCCTGGCCCGGCGGTTCCAGCTGTTCCTGTCATTCCTGCGGTGGCTGCACCTGCGGCGCCTGCTGCGCCTGCTGCTGCGGTGGTGGTTCCTGCAGATTCGGTTCCTGGGCCATCACGCCCGTATCGCGAGCGGGACTTCCCGCCGCTGGACAGTCCGGATCAGTCGGACCAGGAGGTCTCGCCGGACGCATCCGAGCTCCCGGACGAGGGAGACCTTCCTCCAGGGACTGAGCCATATAGAACCATGAGGCGGTTCTTCCCTAAAGAGGATCTCTCCAACCTGGTGTCTCGGTGCCTGGCGGAATTGGATATTACAGGTCCCAGCGCTTCGGTGCCCCAGGCGCAGAACCCCCTGCTGGAAGGTCTTCGTCCTACTGCCCGCCATTTTCCTTTCTTACATGCGGCACAACAACTGATCGATTTGGAATGGGCGGCACCAGCGGCTGCCTTCAAAGGGGGTCGGGCGCTGAGGGGCATGTACCCATTGGCACCGGCTATACAGGAGCTGCTGGCGTGCCCTCAGGTGGACGCCTTGATTAGCGCTGTGGTCAAGCGCACTACCATTCCCGTGGAAGGGGGGAGAGCCCTCAGGGAGCCTCATAACCGGCGACTGGACGCCATTCTGCGACAGACCTTTTGAGGTGGCAGCTTTATCTTTGCGGATCGCCACCTGCTGCACGGTGGTGACCCGTGCCTGTTTGTCACAGGTTCGGAACAACACTCCAGCGGCCGACATGGAACCCGCTCTTTCCTTTCTTACAGATGCGGCATCAGACTTGTTCCGCACAACAGCTAAAGGGATTTCATCCTCCGTGGCCGCCAGGAGGCAGCTCTGGATCCGAAAATGGTCAGCGGATGCGCCTTCCAAAACACGCCTCACTAGATTGCCCTTTAAAGGCTCCTTTCTCTTTGGCAGCGACCTTGACAAACAGGCCAGTGCATGGGGCACCTCTCCGGTGCCCAGATTGCCGGAAGATCGGTTCCGAAGGGGCCAGCGCGCCTTTCCACGGCCCTCCAGGGGCAGGGGTTCACAGTGCTTTGTTCCTTACAGGGGTCGCTACCAGGCACCACGTCCTCCGGCCAGGAATCAGTCCTTTCGGGCCAAGCAGCGTCTGAGGGGAGCAGGCTCGGGTCCCGGCCGCGCCTCACAATGAGGATGCGCCGACTCATCTGGGGGACGAAGCCATAGGGGGCAGGTTAGCCCTCTTCTACCCCAGGTGGCTCGAGATTACGTCGGACCAGTGGGTCCTCGCCGTGATCCGGGAGGGATATTACCTGGATTTTCATCGTCTCCCCCTGGACAAGTTTGTGGAATCGTCCTGTCCCACGCACAAGAAGGCAGCATTGGAAGCTACACTGGCGAGGCTTCTGTCCTTGAAAGCCATCATCCCAGTACCTGCCTGGGAAGTGAATTCTGGTCATTATTCCATCTATTTCATGGTACCCAAGAAAGGGGGTACCTTTCGGCCTGTCCTGGACCTCAAGTCCGTCAATCACTACTTACGCATCCCGCGGTTTCGTATGGAAACTCTACGCTCCGTCAAGGCCGCAGTACAACCAGGGGAATTCCTCATGGCATTGGACCTGTCAGAGGCATACCTGCATATCCCGATCCATCCGGATCATCAGCGCTACCTACGCTTCAAGGTCCTAGGCCGCCACTTCCAGTTTCGGGCTCTGCCCTTCGGGTTGGCAACGTCGCCACGGACATTCACCAAGGTGGTGGTAGTGGTAGCGGCGGCACTCAGACGGGAAGGGATTCTAGTCCATCCCTACCTAGACGACTGGCTGATCAGGGCGAAATCACGAGAGGCGAGTCTGCGGACTACCGACAGAGTGATCGCCCTTCTGGAAAGCTTGGACTGGGTGATCAACCTCAGCAAGAGCTGTCTGCAGCCTTCCCAGTCCATAGAGTATCTGGGAGTACAGTTCGACACCCGGGCGAACACTGTCAGTCTTACGGCCAAGAGACAGTTGAAGCTTCGGCAACGTCTCCAGTATCTGATGGGAGCCAGTCGGCCCATGGCTTGGGATTACATGCAGGTCCTGGGTCTCATGGCATCCACCCTGGAAGTGGTGCCCTGGGCGCGGGCCCATATGAGACCTCTACAGCATTCCCTGCTCTCTCGCTGGAGCCCCCGTCGACAGGACTATTCCATGCACCTTCCTCTACCGGCCGGAGTTCGGACCCAGCTGCGGTGGTGGTTGCAGTCCAACCACCTGAGCAGGGGGTCAAAGATGTCCTCGCCCACGTGGACCTTGCTCACCACGGATGCCAGCCTGAGCGGCTGGGGAGCACATTGCGAAGAACTCACCGCGCAAGGGCGATGGAACAGAGAGGTGTCAACGTGGAACATCAATCGCCTGGAGGCCCGGGCAGTCCGCTTGGCATGCCTTCGATTCGCTCACAGACTACGGCACAGAGCGGTCAGAGTGATGTCAGACAACGCCACCACGGTGGCCTACATCAACCAGCAGGGCGGAACCAGAAGCCGACAAGTATCTCTGGAGATCGCCCCGCTGATGGTTTGGGCAGAGGCGAATCTGCAAGACATCTCCGCCGTCCACATTGCCGGGAAGGACAATACCACAGCAGACTTCCTCAGCAGAGAAAGCCTGAATCCAGGAGAGTGGCAGCTGTCCCCCACAGCATTCCAAATGATTGTCGATCATTGGGGGATTCCGGCCATGGATTTACTGGCGGACAAGTCCAATGCTCAAGTACCCAGATACTTCAGCCGCAGGCGCGACCCGTTCTCATCCGGCATCGATGCCCTGGTCCAGCCATGGCCCCCCGGGACTCTACTGTACGCCTTTCCTCCGTGGCCTCTGCTAGGCGCTGTCATCCGCAGGATTCAGAGACACCGGGGCCTAGTTCTTCTCATGGCGCCGGACTGGCCAAGAAGACCCTGGTATGTGGACATGAGAAGGCTACTGGCAGGGGAGCCCCTTCCCCTGCCTCCTCTCCGGGACCTTCTACGTCAAGGTCCCATTCTTCACGAGGATCCGGCTCCATTCTCTCTTACGGTATGGCCCTTGAGAGGGCTCGATTGAAGAAGAAGGGTTACTCGGAGCCCGTGATTGATACCTTCCTCCGGGCTCGCAAGTTTTCCACATCCCTCACATACATCCGGATCTGGAGAGTATTTGAAGCATGGTGCGACACTCGTGGCACCAATCCACATGCAACCACAGTCCCTATTGTGTTGGATTTCCTGCAGGATGGGCTTCAGAAGGGTTTGTCCCTCAGCTCCATCAAGGTTCAGGTGGCTGCGTTGTCTTGCTATGGTCCCAGGAGGGATGGCAAGACCATCGCCAGGCACCAGGATGTTTCTCGCTTCCTGCAAGGAGTCAAGCATATTCGTCCGCCCCTGAAGTGGCCTGTGCCTTTGTGGAACCTCAACCTCGTTTTGGATTTCCTCGCCGGATCCACCTTCCGACCCCTTCGGGGCCTGTCTCTTCGTTCTCTCACCTTGAAGATGGTATTCTTGCTGGCGGTGTGTTCAGCACGCCGCATCTCCGAGTTACAGGCACTGTCCTGCCGTGATCCCTTTCTTAGGATCACTCCAGAGGCTATCCACCTTCGTACGGTTCCCTCCTTTCTGCCTAAGGTGGTTTCACAGTTTCATCTTAATCAAACCATATCCTTGCCTACCACGGCGGGTTTGCAGAAATCTGAAGAAGGTCGTTTATTACGCCATCTCGACATTGGCAGAGTACTGCCCAGGTATCTGGAACTTACACAAGACGTACGAAAGACGGACCATCTATTCGTCCTGTACAGCGGGAAGAAGCAAGGTGAAGCGGCCTCGCGGCCCACCATCGCCCGCTGGATTAAAGAAGTTATCAGAGCAGTTTATGTGGAGGCCGGGAAGTCTCCGCCTCTACAAGTCAAGGCTCATTCTACCAGAGCACAAGCGGCATCTTGGGCAGAATCCAGGATGCTGTCGCCTGCAGAAATCTGTAAAGCGGCGACGTGGTCCTCCCTCCATACCTTCTCCAGGTTCTACCGTCTGGATGTCCAGGCCAGGGAGGACTCAGCATTTGCGAGGGTGGTCCTACATGGTCCTCAGGCAGCCTCCCGCCCAGGCATGGAGTAAAGCTTTTGTACATCCCATTCGTTCTGAGTCCATCTGGCTACACGCCAGGAAATGTTGAGATTACTTATCTGATAATCTCCTTTTCCTTAATGTAGACAGATGGACTCAGCATCCCGCCCAGCTGCCTGTGTACATGGGTTTCACCGATTCAAGGTAAGCCATGTCATTTGTTTACATAAGAGCGTACACTATACCAGGTGTCAACGCCTTCCAGTTGTGAATGCTGGCGGTCTCCAGCTACTATCAATCGGTCAGGGGAATCCTGTTTCACTTTTCACTGAGCGTCAGTACACACATCCATAACAGCTTTTGCATGGAAGATTACCAAGTTGCTACGCTTCCTGTGGGGATATATATACCCCGTGCTGACGTCAGATCCGTCTCCAACTGCTAGCACGCGGACTCTATCCCATTCGTTCTGAGTCCATCTGTCTACACTAAGGAAAAGGAGATTATCAGGTAAGTAATCTCAACATTTTCTTATGATGGGGCATCCACCCTGCCGGGTGTCGACGCCTTCCGGTTGAGAACACTGGCGGTCTCCAGCTACTATCAATCGGTCAGGGTAATCCTGTTCATTTAATCGATCGGTCAGTTACACATATATCCATAAAGCTTTTGCAAGGAAGATTACTGAATTGCTGCACTTCCTGCGGGGGTATATGTACCCGTGCTGACGTCAGATCCGTCTCCAACTGCTAGCACGAGCACACTATACCCACTTGTTTTGAGTCCATCTGCATACACTAAGGAAAACGAGATTATCATGTAAGTAATCTCTACATTTTCAAACTCCAGCTTATTGCAGGATTACGGCATTTACTGTTTAATCATGATCTTCTTACAGTTGTACGAGTGATTATTTTTCCCCATATAGATTACTGTAATAGTCTTTAAATTGGACTACCCAAAGCTACATTTCACCCCATTCAATTACTGCTCAATTCTGCCGCATGGCTCATTTCTCACACAAAAAGCTATGAGCATATTTCTCCCATTTTATGTAAACTTAACTGGTTACCAGTTACAGAGCGTATTGTTTTCAAAATTGCCAAGATTGTTTTCAAACTTCTATATTCAGACTCTTCATACTGGTCAAATGCATTGCTGCGTATTTATAAACCAGTAAGATGTTTAAGATCCTCTTAGTTGAATCTTTTGGAAATACCCTCAGTGCATCAAGCACACTTGTTTTTCACTAGAGAGTGAGGTATTCTCTATTGCTGCACCAGCTCTGTGGAATCTTACTCCCTTTTAACTCCGTTCCTTAGACAATGTAAAAAGATTTAAACATCTATTGAGAGTTTCTACTCCAACGTGCCTTTAATATATTCTAGAGCTATACAATGTATTCTAAAGCTATACAAGTGAGATGATTCCCTTATTCGATATGATTGATATAATTTATAAGGGATATAGCACTAAACTTTATTTAGTTTACATTTTAGGTAAGGTATTGATCATCATAGTTTCTATGAAACTAAAGGTATTTTTGTTTGTCAAATGTGTGGCTGATTATATGTATGACATTTCATATTATGTATGGTTTTATTGTATATCGCCTAGGCCTGTTTATGTTAGGAGATTAATAAATTTTAATAAAATGAAATCATGTCATACAGGTTTCTCAATAAGTTTGTTTGCCTCTCGTCTGGTGATGTTGTCCTAGACTAGCTTCATATCCTAATATATATAATTGTTAAATGGTTGGATAGAATGGGTACTCTTTCTTTCTGTTGGAGGGGACAATTGGGGCTGAAATTACCTTTTTTGTTTTTAATGAGGTTACTGTGTAGTGGTGATCAAAAATAATTCCTCAACTACAAGTGTTATAGTCTACTTCTATGCTGAAACTGATTATATTCCTGCTTTCATATTTTATTCCCTTTTACAGATAAGAAATATAAACAGTGGATTTTCTAGACTAAAGACCCTGGTACCACTGATTCCCAAAGATCGAAAACCCAGTAAGGTTGACACACTCAAGGCAGCAACTGAATACATACGTCTTCTACGTAAGCTTTTAGAAGAAACAGGAGGTTTACAGGTAGGCTAGATTTTAATAGCAGTCCCAGAACAAGTCCACTGCTAATGCCAAGAGTTTCTTTACTCCCTTCAGTTTCAAGATGCAAGTAGACAAACAAAAATGTGTTTTGGGGGTTTTCTTAGTCTATTTTTCAAAGGGAAAAAGACTTATGGGATCGCTGTGTGTGCGTTTTCCTCTGTTTTGTGTCCCAGCCACACACAATTTTCAGGACATGTCATCAGGGACCTAAAGACTGACAGAGTTGGGAGGATGTTTGGTTTACACATGATCCTACAGTACATGTATGCAACCTAGAAAGTAGGCTCCTTTGTTTCAAGGTGGAACCAGGGAAGAATTGACCTATTGGGGCTTTGGGCATGCCCTGGTGGGCTGGACAAATTGGTCTCATGATGAAAGGTGGCCACGTGTCCTCTACATTTGTAGTTTGCTGTGTCCCCATGCTCTGGTGAGCATAGAAGAAAGGGCCCAGAGGAACCAACACGGAACCCCCATCCCTCTGGCGGCTGAAGGAAGAGGAGAGGCTGCAGGCCACCACCAGAGCCAAGGCCAACAGCGGCTAAAGGAAAGAGAAGAGAGACCATGAGCCGGAGCTCAGGCCAATAGCAGCCAAAGAAAGAGAACAGAGGCCACGGGCCACCAACACCAGCTGAAGAGAGGGAAGAAAGGCCACAGACCACAGCTGGAGCTCATACCAGTGGTGACCGAAGAATATAAAGAGGCTGCAGGCCACCATCAGAGCTCAGGCCAGCAGCAACCAAGGAAGCAAAAGAGATTGCAGGCCTCCGCTGGAGCCCAGTCCAGCAATAGCCAAAGAAAGAGAGGTGAGGCCACAGGCTGGAGCCCAGACCGACAGCAGCTGAAGAAAGTGAAGGAAGGATGCGAGCTGCTACCAGAGCCCAGGCCAATAATGGCCAAAGAGAGGTTGTGGGCCACTACCGGAGCCCAGGCCATTGGCGACTGAGAGAGAAAAAGAGGCTGCAGGCTGCTAAAGAACAAGAAAAGGCACAATTGTGAGAGGGAGAGCAAGAATGAGACAGCATGTGTTTTTGTGTGTGTGTGAGATAGAGGGAGGAAGGAGAAAGTTTGTGCATCCCCTCTCTCCAGCTAATCCACAGCAATCTTAGGATGACTGGAAATCAAATGCTCCCAGGTATGGAGAGTAGGGGATTTTTTTTATCCTTACAGTTTAATTATTGGGGTAGTTTGATATGTCTCTCAAACACACAAAAAAAAATGTAAAAACAGTAAATTAAAAAAATTTTTAATTATTGTATATTCTATTCATTTTCTATTTTTAAGTATTTGTTCTATTTAATATGGTTTTACTAAAGTTCTATATTTCTTAGTTTTATTGTTTTGATGTTTTTTATGAAGAATAATATTTCTGGTTTTCTGTATGTCATGACTGGCTTGTTGTGATTTCTTTTCAGTTTTATCTATACGTTTCTATTTATGCCTTATGGTCTATTTATTCTGTATTTGAGAGTTTGGGTTCTGCCTGTGACAGAGCAAAGTGAGGTATTCTGTTAGGGTACACTTTCTATGTAGGGATATATAAGGTAGCTTGGCTTGTTGTGTTTTCCTAATAGAAGGTATATTGATATTTTAGGGCTTGATGTAATATTTGCAGTGTTGCCTTTTCATGAGTAGGGTTGTTACTGAGTGCTGGCAGTAAGTGCTGTTTTGGTATGGGAGGTTTACTATACTAGAATTGTAATTTAGTTTACTCGTAGATTTCTGGAGGGCCAAGCCCACATGCCATGCTTTGGCATGTGGGCTTGGCCCTCCAGAAATTCATATGGAATTTCTGGGAACAACAGGCCTAATACCATATGAATTCCAATCAAAAAAAATTTTTTTTTTTGCAGGGTTTTCTGCATGTAAATATAATATACATGTTATGATATTTTTACTTCAGAACACTGTACTTTGTCCTTTTTTCATGCAAAATTTTATTACAAATGCATAATTAAATGTGTAGGGGGCTCTAGGGGCTGTTCAAAGCTGTAAGGTTTGCTTAGGAGGCCCAATACCCTTGCAACAACCCTGGCTGCATGTGGGAAAGCTGAATTCTGTCTGTAGCTGTGTTTCGTGGGCTAGACTCTCTCTAGTCTTGGCTGCAGCAGTGATGCATATAGTCTTAGCCACTGCTTAATTTTCTTTTTCTTAAACCCTTGAGGAAGCAAGTAGTATGGATCACTTCTGGTCCTTCCTCCCCAGAAGTTGGTAGAGCAGATCCTAGGGAACCCTAAAACCAGCAGATTGTGTAGCACACAGTCAGTGAGAATGTGCTGGAGTGGGGGAAGCCCTGAGAATTGGAGGCAAGTTACTGTCATAGAAAGGGAGGAAGTGAGCCAGAAGAAAATACCTGTGCAGTGTTAGTGAGGCTCCTGTCTGAGGTGGCTGGGCTGAGCTTTGAGAGGAGCAGCTGACTGAGGAGCCAGTGAGTCTTCCGGAGCATGAAGATGCCAAGAAGGAGTTAGTATTGGAAAGGGAGGGGGCTGCTGCAGGCTGAGAGAGGGCTGACAACAAGCATCAACATTTATATAATGATATGGCAGTGCTGGGAGCAGGGGGACACTCGCTGAAAGAGCACAAGAGAAGTATCACAATAACAAATGTCTTTGTATCTGAGCTACTGGCTGGCATTGTGGTTGTCTCATTACTTGGCAACTGGTTTAAGAGCTGATTTGTAGGCAAAAGACTAACACCAAACCAGGAATTCAGGATACATGAGAGATGTAACCACACTTGTGAGACGTCCAACAGATTGCCTGAATGGAAGGGGGACTGCAGCTCAGTTTGCTCTCTTCCAGTCTAGGATGTGCTGTACTTAGTTTATTACGAAATTTTGTGAAATTTATGTTGGAGATGTTTTCTCAGTTCTGCCAGCCTCCAGGTCACAATTGTCTCAGCATGCTTTTGGGAGCTGTTAAAGTATATGCAACCCAGAAAGTGCACAAGTGAGTCACAGATACTCCCATGGACCTGTTTTTAAAAAAAATCCCCCAGGCTGATATTTGCCCGCAATCTACCCCGGTGGAACTTCTTGTATTCTTTAAAATATCAAGGTTGTGATAGGGTCTTGACATCTTGAAAACATGGAAAAACTTCCCCATTCTTGAATTCATTGAATTTTGGCATCATTAATTGTATTGCTTGTTTTCTAGGGAAAAACCTACTATTTTCTCCATGGGCAAATGGGCTAAAAGTCAATCACACGCATGTGGGCAACATTGTTTGCTTTTACAACAAAAGCCTAGAGGGCTTATGTACACTCAGTGAGACCTCCTCTGTCTCTAATCATCCACGGATCGTATGTATCTAGTGGTACTCTTACCTCACTTTGGGCATGATTCACTAAGGCTTTTCTCCCATTCTGTGTCTATAGGAAAAATGGTTAGTGAATCAGGCCCTTTGGTTGCAAGGCCCCCTCAGCAGTTGAGATTCTTTTTTTTGTTTTGTTTTGTTTTTTAATAAAAAGAGCTCCTACAGCTTCCTTTCTTCAAATTTAGAGTTAAGGGGGAAGGGTTGGGGATTTTTCTGTGAATTAAACATTTTTTATCCTAGGACAAGCAGGATGCTAGTCCTCACATATGGGTGACGTCACTGACGGAGCCCTAGTGCGGGAAAACCTTTCTGTCAAAATTTCTAGAAACTTTTGACTTGCCCTGTGAGGCCACTGAGCATGCCCAGCATGCCATGATATTCTCTGCCACAGGGGTCTCTCTTCAGTCTTCGTTTTTCCGCGCTGCTATAGCCATCGCGGAACAGGAGCCGTTGAGACTTTCTCAACAACACTTTTTGACTGAAAAGTCAGAATTATTTGATATTCTCTCTCTCAAGTCTCTGGGGGTTTTTTCTTCACCGGCTGGTGAGTACCTCCGTCTCATAATTTTTACTCTTAGAGTAAAAGTTTTTTCTTCTCACGAATTCACATCGTTCATCGACGGCTGTCGACCCGAAATGGCTACCGGTTTTAAAAAAATGCCTGGTGTGCGCCAGAAAAATGTCGATCACCGACCCACACATTGAGTGTGTAATGTGCCTGGGAGAAAAGCATGAGGTAAATAATTGCCCGCAATGCGCAGAGATGACGCCGAAAGGCCGCAAAGCGAGACTAGAAAAAAAGGGAACGTTTGTTCTGTCTCCAGCTTACCTCATCTCCTTAGACGTCATCGAAGTCTTCTCCAGCTGGAGCGACTAAGCGCCTCCTGCTTAAAAAACCTTGCCCAGGACTGTCGGGAGATCACTCGTCCCCTTCATCGTCATCGACGAAATCCACTGATCCACATAAATCAAAACATAGACATCGACATCGACCATCGATATCCAAATCCGGTTCCCAGGAAGAATCGATGGCAAAGCGGCCGAGGACGGAGGAAACATCGGTCCCGTCGATGCCTGGGCCTCTTCCTCCGCAACCATCGATGCCTGATCCTCCAGTGTTCTGTGCAGGACCTCATACCTCAGCCTCCGCCACCGCTTACAACTGCTCTGGTAGCATCAGTTGTAATGCCGGAATTGTCTGATCTCATCAGACAAGCGGTATCACAGGCTTTGAAGGACCAATAGATTCCGACGGGCTCGTCGATGCCGATGCTCACAGCATCGATGCCGGTGGTACCACCGATGCCGGTGTCTATACCGAAGACAGCTGGGGAATCGATGACGGCACCGAGAATCATCACGGCATCGACCTCGATTTACGCACAGCTGCCATCGACATCTTCTATGTCAATTTCTGTTACCGCCATCGACTGCTTCGACTCCGAGGCGACCGATTTCAACAACATCTGCGTCGGTGCCACCTACAGTTCCATCGACACAACCGCAGACAGAAGAACCTGAACCTCAGGATCTGGCTTTCTTCCAACGTCTCTTACAGAGATACCAGAGTGTCATCGATACCCTGCCAAAAAAATCAACAGAAGAGTTTTCTTCATCGCCCTTCGATGACCCATTACCAGGACCATCAGGTCTCCAGCAACCACCCAGATCCTCCCCTAAATCTCCCTATAGAGATGATGAGGAGGATTCTTGGGATGATCACGGTCCAGACACATCTTTGGAGGACTTCATGTCAGACCCTTCACCGCCAGAACCAAGAAAGAAGTCCCCACCAGAAGATCTATCGTTTTCCACCTTTATACAGGACATGGCAGACACCATTCCCTTCAAACTTAGCAGGATACTAGACAACACACTCTAGAAGTCCTGCAGTTTGTTGATACACTAAACAAGTATTGGCAATCCCAACACATGATGTCCTTTTGGATCTGCAACACCGGATTTGGGAACACCCATGTACTGTCTCCGCAGTAAACAAACGTGTGGACTCCACATACTTGGTACAGACAGCACCAGGATACCAAAAGGCACATCTACCACATCAATCTGTGGTAGTGGAATCTGCCCAAAAAAGATCTAAGCGTATCCACCAACACTCCTCAACTCTACCTGGGAAAGATCACCGCTTCCTCGATTCCCTTGGAAGGAAAATTTACCAAAGTGCAATCCTGAATTCCAGAATCTCTGCATACCAACTATATATGACACAGTACCAGAGAAATCTCTGGAAACAGATGGAAGAAATTACCAATTCTTTACCATCACAATTTCAGGAAACAGCACAGGCCATAATCAACAAAGGCCTAGAAGCCGGGAAACATGAAGTGAGGGCGGCATACGACAATTTTGACACGGCTTCCAGAACAGCAGCTGCTAGAATCACTGCTCGCAGATATGCATGGCTGAAGGCCTCAGACCTCAGGCCTGAGGTCCAGGAAAAGCTAGTCGACTTACCATGTCTAGGAGACAATTTATTCGGGGGAAAAAGTCCAAGAGGCCGTACAACAACTGAAGGACCACACAGAGACATTGTGTCAATTGTCTCAGATGCCACAAGATGATACATCTACACAACCTCCTCGGCGACTACCTAGGAGAGAATCCAGGTGTCCTTATTACAGGCCTAGGAGATACTATCCTTAAACTTCTAGGGCTAGGTCCACTAGGCCACAACAAAGATCCCAGGCCAGACAGCCTAGAACAACCCGCACACAGCCAGGCCCAACGGCGGGCTTTTGAAATAAAGGTCAGAGAACAGATCCATCCCTCAAACCCTCGACCAGATCTCCCAGTGGGAGGAAGAGTATCACACGTTCACACCCATTGGCTAAAAATAACCTCAGACCAATGGGTACTCTCTATAATTTCTCGGGGGTACAAGCTAAATTTCCTATCAATTCCAAAAGACTCTCCACCGAGCCCCTTTCCACAACAGGAATCTCAACTCATTCATCTACAAAAAGAATTATCCACCCTTCCGAGAGCCAGGGCTGTAGAGCCAGTGCCCCGGACTCAGCAGGGCAGAGGATTCTATTCCCTTTATTTCCTCATGCCAAAGAAAACTGAAGGCCTACGTCCCATCCTAGATCTCAGAAATTTCAACAAATTTCTAAAAAAGGAAAAGTTCAGGATGGTTTCTCTAGGTACCATGCTTCCACTTCTTCAAACAGGAGATTGGCTTTGTTCTCTGGACCTTCAAGACGCTTATGCTCACATTCCAATATTCCCTCCTCATCGCAAGTACCTCCGCTTCATGGTAGGTCATCAACGTTTCCAATACAGAGTACTGCCATTTGGACTTGCCTTTGCTCCCAGGGTATTCACAAAATGTCTGGCAGTAATTGCAGGACACTTACACAAAGAAAGTATCCGTGTATTTCCATATCTAGACGACTGGCTCATCAGAAGTCAATCTCTACAAGGAGCTCTGACTTCTCTGAACCGAACGATCACTCCATGGGCTTTCTCATCAATTATCAAAAGTCCCATCTCACTCCATCACACCTACTTCAATTCATAGGAGCAGAATTGAACACCATCCTCTCAAAGGCCTTTCTACCCGAAGATCGGGCAGAGACACTTTCCAGGTTGGCAAACTCAATTCGATCAAAGAAACAGGCAACAACTCATCAGTTCCTAACCTTATTAGGCCACATGGCCTCCACAGTTCATGTCACCCCTATGACAAGGCTAGCCATGAGAGTAACTCAATGGACTTTACGGTCTCAATGGATCGAAGCCATTCAACCACTACATTCTCCAATTCAAGTAACCCACCAGCTACGTTCCTCTCTACTCTGGTGGGTCAACAAGGACAATTTGCACAAGGGCCTACCTTTCCAACAACCAGTCCCATAGATAACGTTAACTACCGATGCATCCACCTTGGGTTGGGGAGCGCACATAGACACTCTCCAAACTCAAGGGACTTGGACACAACTCGAAGCAACATTTCAAATCAATTTCCTAGAGCTTTGAGCTATATGTTATGCGCTGCATGCGTTCAAGGACTGCCTTTCACACAAGACTGTTCTCATTCAAACGGACAACACAGTTGCCATGTGGTACATCAACAAACAGGGAGGTACGGGCTCGTATCTCCTTTGTCAAGAAGCTGCGCAGATTTGGGCCTGGGCTCTGAACCATTCAATGTTTCTCCGGGCCACTTATCTGGCAGGCACTCACAATGTACTAGCGGACCGACTCCGTCGTCATTTCCAACCACACGAATGGTCCCTGGATCCCTCAGTAGCGACCAGGATATTTCAACAATGGGGACAACCAACAATAGACCTCTTTGCGTCACATCTGAATCACAAAGTACAAAACTTCTGTTTTCTACGCAAACAGAAGAATCAACCAGCCAAGGACGCCTTTGCTCGCCCTTGGAACTCAGGCCTACTATACGCGTATCCTCCAATACTGCTCATAACCAAAACTCGAGTGAAGCTACAACAGGACAAGGGGTCCATGATACTCATAGCCCCTTATTGGCCTCGACAAGTATGGTTTCCCACACTTCTAGACCTATCAGTCAGGGATCCAATTAGTCTAGGAGTAGCTCCCACTCTCATAACTCAGGATCAGCGTCTGTTGCGCCATACCAACCTTCAATCCCTATCCCTGACAGCATGGATGTTGAAAGCTTGATTTTACAACCACTCAATCTTCCAACCAATGTATCTCAAGTGCTTATAGCTTCACATAAACCTTCAACACGAAAGAACTATTCTTCGAAATGGAAAAGGTTTACTTTGTGGTGCAACCAAAAGAATATTGATCCTTTCACCTGCCCCACTACTTCTCTACTAGACTACTTATACCATCTTCCAGAATCTGGTCTCCAGACTTCATCTGTAAGAGTACATTTAAGTGCAATCTCAGCTTCCCATAACAAGCTGGGAGATGCACCTATATCCTCACAACCTCTCGTCAGTAGATTTATGAGAGGTTTAACTCAACTTAAACCACCAATTTGGCCTCTAGTCACAGAATGGGACCTGAATTTGGTTTTAACAAGACTCATGCATTCTCCTTTCGAACCCATAGATTCCTGTGATCTTAAATTTCTCACATGGAAGACTATCTTCCTCATAGCCATTACATCAGCTAGGAGGGTTAGTGAGTTACAAGCACTTGTAACATACGCACCCTACACAAAATTCCTACATGACAGAGTGGTTCTCCGTACACATCCAAAATTCCTGCCCAAACTAGTTAGGGAATTCCACCTAAACCAATCCATAGTTTTACCCACATTCTTTCCAAGGCCTCATTCCCATCAAGGAGAAACAGCCTTACACACCTTGGACTGTAAGCGTGCGCTAGCATTTTACATAAACCGCACTGCAGCCCACAGAAAATCTACTCAACTATTTGTTTCTTATGATCCAAACAAACCAGGTAAAGCAGTGGGTAAACATACTCTATCCAACTCGTTAGCAGATTGCATACAGTTTTGCTATGAAAAAGCAGACCTTTCCTCTCCAAGGGCGAGTAAAGGCACACTCAGTAAGAGCAATGTCAACCTCGGTAGCACACTATCGTTCAGTGCCAATCCTTGACATATGTAAAGCAGCAACATGGACTTCTCTTCACACCTTTGCAGCTCATTACTGTTTGGATAAGCAAGGACGACAAGATTCAGCCTATGGGCAATCTGTCTTAAAGAACTTGTTTCCAGTTTAATCCCAACTCCTTCTACACCCAACCTGCTGAGTTCTTCGGTGGACTCATTTTCATCAACAATGATACAATGTTGCTTCAGTACAAAATGACTCAGCCTCTAGCTTGCTAATCACCCATATGTAAGGACTAGCATCCTGCTTGTCCTGGGATAAAGCAAAATTGCTTACCTTGTAATAGGTGTTATCCCAGGACAGCAGGATGTAGTCCTCACAGAACCCACCCGCCACCCCAGGGAGTTGGATTATTATTTTATTTTTGCTAAAACATATTGCTACATACGAAACTGAAGAGAGACCCCTGTGGCAGAGAATATCATGGCATGCTGGGCATGCTCAGTGGCCTCACAGGGCCAGTCAAAAGTTTCTAGAAACTTTGACAGAAAAGTTTTCCCGCACTAGGGCTCCGTCAGTGACGTCACCCATATGTGAGGACTACATCCTGCTGCCCTGAGATAACACCTATTACAAGGTAAGCAATTTTGCTTTCTTTTAGTTGGACAGGAACCATTTTCCCCTTTGTTCTATGACAGACATGGTGCCATTTGAACCCAATTTCTTTTTTGTCAATTACTTTTACTTAATACCACAAGGAGTGTATTTGGTATTTAGGTATTGAACATGGTAAAACTTGTATAATGTTCACACGTCTGCAAGGGCCATAAAATTACAAAAGCTGAGATTTTAGCAGATCTTTCAGATGTTTTAGCTTCAGAATCGTCAACATTGAGGGTTACCTCTTTGAAGTTGAGTTTGAGGCAGGATAACTACTCTTAAGGCTAGCCTCTCTCCACTTTCTCCCCTGTAGAAGGAACTGGGGTCAAACATGAGAGAGAGCATTTAATGTTTGTTGTAACCTGCTGAGATCTGTGGATTGGCGGACTATAAACTTTATAAATAAATCACACTTTGACATTAATGCTTTTACGCTAAGATGAGATGGTGTCTGTAGGGGCTTGCTCTCTAAAACAGGTCAGGCAAGAGGATAATTTCTTCTTGCTTAGTCCTTCGAAGCTGATGCCATGTGCATTGAGATGACTCTTCACTGATTCAATTGTGAGTTAAGAATTACAAATCTAGGGAGAAAAGTAAGAGAAAGTAACTAGGCCCAGCATGTTAATAGAGAATCCAGTGGGCAGAACTCCACTTATTTTGGGTTTGATTAGAGTTAGGTGTAGGAATTGGAGGTGAAGGTCTGGGGGTTGGGGAGTTGAGGTGATGGGAGTGATGTAAAGTATGAAGTAAAAAGAAGCTGGGGGTTTTGGTGCAGGAGATGGTTGGTCTCATTTCTTTTGCGCTTAGAAGAATTTCTCCTCCAATACTATATCTCTTCTTAAGGTTTTGCATCCTAAATTCATTTCTCTGCATTTTTAGCATAAAATATTTGCTGCTAATCTCTAAACCATTCCTTGAGCTCTGTTAGATCCCTTTTCATGTTTTCTACACCTTCCTGGCTGTCCACCCTGTTGCAAATTTTGATATTATCGACAAAGACAAACCTTTCGTGACCATCCTTCCGCTATGTCACTCACGAACATGTTGAAAAGAACCAGCCCCAGGACTGAACCCTGTTGCACACCACTGGTAACGTTCCCCCTGCTCCGAGTAAATTCTGTTTACTACTACCTCTACCCTTTGTCGCCTTCCACTCTGCCAGTTTCTAACCCAGTCAGTCATTCTACTTCTGTGTACAAGGCACTCTATAAGTCTCCTGTGTATAACTGTCGAAAGCCTTATTGAAATCCATGTACACTATGTCTAGTACTCTACCTTGATCCACTTTCTGGTCACCCAATCAAAGAAACTGATCAAATTCGTCTGACAAAACTTACCTCTAGTAAAACCATGCTGTCTTGGATCATGCAATCCATTGGATTCCAGGAACTGCATTAGCCTCTGTTTTAGCAGTGATTCCATTAATTTGCTCATCACAGAGGCCAGACTAACTGGCCTATAGTTCCCAGATTCCTCCCACTTTATGAATAGGAACCACATTTGCCCCTCTCCAGAACTACTCCAGTCTCTAAAGAAGCATTGTAAAGGTCAGCCAGCAGAGTTGCCTGGCTTTCTCTAAGTTCCCTCAATACCCTCGGTTGTATCCCATCTGGCCCCATCACCTTATCTACTTTACGTTTAGTTAGCTATTCATGAATACAGTGTTCTGAAAATTGACTGCGCTTTACCTCACTGCCAATCAATGTTGCCTCTAAGCCACACGCATGTGTAGCCACACACAGCTTTTACTCCCCCCACGCAGGAAGACTGGTTAGGCCATGGTGGAGCTCATCCCACCACGGTCCGAAGCAAAGAAAAGATTCCCAAAACTCCAGTACTCCTCCTTCCTGCCAGCGCAGCTAAAAAGCTGCTGGAGCTGAAAGGCAGGGAGTAGAAGGAGCATCGGCTTGTGTGCAGAAGAGGAGCAAGACGCCACAGATCCCATTTCACTGCAGCCCAAGAAGATCAGGGCCACTGCAGAGGCCATTTCACAGTGACCTGCAAAGAGGAGGCCCAGAGGTGAGAGGGATGCTGAGGCCCTGTACACTGTGTGTGTGAGTGTGAAAGTGAGTTGAGATTGTGTAGATGTGTGAGACAGACAGCATGTGAGAATGAGAGAGTCTGTGATTGTGTGTGTGAGAGCATGTTGGAGTGAGAACCTGTGTGTGTGTGTGAGAGAGAGAGAGACAGCATGTGGGAGCCTCTGTGTATGTGTGAGAGAGCATATATGTGAGAGTATGTGTGTTTGTATGAGAAAGCATGTGATAATGAGCCAGCATGAGAGAACCAGTGTGTATGTATATGAGACCACGGTGTGTGAGAGAGAGCTTGTGAGAGAGTGTGTGTGTGTGAAAATGAGTGCCTTAGGTTGTGTTTGAGGAAGGGAAGGGAAGAAGACAGGTGGAGAGAGAAGAAACTGAAGAAAGAGACCTAGGAAAAGGAACTGGGAAAAGATCGAGAAAGGGAACAAAGAAAAAAAAAAAAGCCTAGGATCAACCAATTAGAAAAATAAAATCAAGCATCAAAGGTAAAAAAAAAATTTGAATTTTTAGAGCTTGGCATATGTTATCTTTGGGAATATGCATTATCTACAATATAAATGGGCTCTGACCAACGGCCCGCAAATGCGCAGTAGAGAGCAACTCTATTGCGCATGTGCGGAACAGAGAGCTCTGAGCGACGTGCTGACGTTATGCGCAAGGAAGAAAGATCGGACCAGGGTGTCACAGAAGGGAGGAGGAAAGAGTAGACGAGCCGCCATTCTGAGAAACGGCCTGAGCCCGTCCCTCCGCCGGGGAAGGGAGTAGAGACGGCTGGACCATCCGACAACGGGGAAGGGGGAAGGAATAGGGACGGCCAGACCATCACACACAGGGACAGGAGGAGGAAAGGGCAGAAAAGTCACTGAGCCCATCTGTCCGCCGGGGAAGGGGGAGGGAGTTGGGATGGCCAGAGCAGAGCTAAATCTTGCCCATTTTAACCGTCACGCAAAGGGACAACAGCTGGCCCTGTAGAAGAGAAAAAGAGGGAGTGGAGGAGGGCTAAGGGAGAGGGAAGGGGTTGTGGATGAGGTGAGAGGGGGAAGAAAAGGGAAGAATATATGAGTGAGTAAATGGGAAGGGTAAGAAGTTGTAGAGAAGAGAGCGGCTCTGACCGACGTGCTGGTCTGTCCGACAGAATCTCGCCCGTTTGAACGGGCCTAACAGCTTGTATATTTATATTTTGTTCTTTCTTCAACATTCCACTGTTCAGAGTCTGGTTTCTCTGGCTTTCCATTTAATTTTTTCTGCATGTTTCTGTTTCTAATTTGTAGTCTCTCGTTCTGTATAGGTAAGGGTCTGTCTGTGTTCTGCATTTGTAACTGAGGTGCAGTATTTCTTCTGGCATGGAGTTTTTCTGTAGGGCTTTGTAGCAGTACAGCTTGTTCTGTTAACCCAGTAGGTGATGAATTAGTGTTATAGGGCTTGGTATAATACTTGCATTGCTGCCGTGTTACGCTTGCCGCCCACAGTGCGGCCCTCTCATCTCTCTACACAAGCTTCAGGCTCCAACTCCACGTTGCTGGCGACAGTGGGCCGCCAGTCTCAATCTCAGACTTCCAACAGCTCTTCCGGTCCTCCACTTCCCAGGACCTCCAGCCTAGATGCCTCCATCTGTCGGGCCTCTCCGCAGGGTTCGCGGAGAGACGCCGCCGGCAGCACCGACTCCTCCCTAGGCGCGCGCGCGCACCAGTGAAACCTTTTAAGGGCCCACGGCGGGAACCTGGCCACGGACCCAGATGTTGACGTCAGTTCCCTCAACATATAAAAGCTCAGGCAGTGCTCCTCAGCGTTGCCTTTGCAACAGGTCGCCTTGGTCTCCTGTTCCAGTTTCTGAGTTCTAGTGCCTTGCTCTTGTCTTGTTCCTATGTTTCCTGGTTCCTGTTCCTCGTGTTCGTCTCGTCTGTCTACTGCATCGACTACCTGGTTCTGACCTCATCTACGCCTGACCTCGCCTGCCCTATCCGTGCCTTGACCTCTGCTACGTCTGACCACGCCTGCCTTCTCCGTGCCTTGACCATTGCTACGTCTGACCACACCTGCCTTCTCCGTGCCTTGACCATTGCTACGAACGACTTCGCCTCAGACTTTCTTGAGTCCAGAGTTCCACGTTGCTTGCTACACCTTCCAAATGCCGCCAGCTTCCATTCAACCTTGACAGTGACGCCTCTGTCCCTATCCTCTGGACGCAGACTATTAAGGCTTCGGCCTTCTTTTGCTTAGGCAACTTCAGTTCCTTGGTGCTTGAGTTCCTATTCCACATCCTGTCTAGGATAGGACCACGCTGGCTGCTGTCTCTGGGCTGAACCATCTCCTACCTATACCTATACTCAATCTTGAGGCCCGCCTAAGTCCTGCCGGCTCTGGCACCCGAAAGCTCAACCCGAGGGGAATGTGGGCTGGTATAGGTGAAGCTCCAGTGGCCTCCAGTTTCAGCCCACTCCGCCTGCTGACGGTGGGGACCTGTAGGCCCCACCTCAGCCCAAGGATCCACCTCCTATGCAACAGGTTGCAGAGCCATGGATTCGGTGGAGCCGCGTGCCCTCCAGGCCATCCCAGGCCTGGCTTCCAAGGTACAAGAACAGCAGCAGTTCCTCGAGGCATTGGCCTCTTCCATGGATCGTCTTCATACCCGGGTCGACGCTTTTGTCAGTGACTTGGCTCCTCCTCCTCCTCCACAGCCACCTCCATCTTCACCACATGCCTTGGCACTTCCAGCAAAGCAAATCGGAAGGCGGTCCCACGTAGCCAAGGCAAAAAAACAACAAAGGGACTACCTTACACCATGGAAGATTTTATTAGAGGTCCCGACTCGAACTGAGTTTCGCCAACAAGGCTGCATCAGGGGCTTTATGCTGTAAACATACTCTCACCACAGTAAGAGTCAATATATCAATCTGTGTATTGATTGTTGCAATAAAACTGAGGTCCAGATATTCAGAAACCAGCCAGCGGCCTGTGTCTCAGAGAAGAGACTCCTTTGGAGGTCTCCAGATGTCACAACTCCTTTCTCCAAAAAAACAACAAAGGGACTACCTTACACCGTGGAAGATTTTATTAGAGGTGCCCTAATAAAATCTTCCAAGGTGTAAGGTGCTATCACCCGTAAGGACAAATATCCCTTGCCGTTGATTTCTGAACTATTTGATCGTGTCTAAGGTGCTACCATCTTCACGAAGTTAGATTTACTTGGGGCATATAACTTGGTGAGAATCCGCCCTGATAACATCTGGAAAACCGCCTTTAATACAAGAGTCTGCCACTATGAATACTTGGTGATGCCTTTTGGCCTTTCCAACGCACCAGCTGTATTGGATGTGTATGTGGATAAAGGTGAACCGGTAGATATAGTATACTTGGATTTTCAGAAGGCGTTTGACAAAGTTCCTCATGAGAGGCTTCTAGGAAAAGTAAAAAGTCATGGGATAGGTGGCGATGTCCTTTCGTGGATTGCAAACTGGCTAAAAGACAGGAAACAGAGAGTAGGATTAAATGGGCAATTTTCTCAGTGGAAGGGAGTGGACAGTGGAGTGCCTCAGGGATCTGTATTGGGACCCTTACTTTTCAATATATTTATAAATGATCTGGAAAGAAATACGACGAGTGAGATAATCAAATTTGCAGATGACACAAAATTGTTCAGAGTAGTTAAATCACAAGCAGATTGTGATAAATTGCAGGAAGACCTTGTTAGACTGGAAAATTGGGCATCCAAATGGCAGATGAAATTTAATGTGGATAAGTGCAAGGTGATGCATATAGGGAAAAATAACCCATGCTATAATTACACAATGTTGGGTTCCATATTAGGTGCTACAACCCAAGAAAGAGATCTAGGTGTCATAGTGGATAACACATTGAAATCGTCGGTACAGTGTGCTGCGGCAGTCAAAAAAGCAAACAGAATGTTGGGAATTATTAGAAAGGGAATGGTGAATAAAACGGAAAATGTCATAATGCCTCTGTATCGCTCCATGGTGAGACCGCACCTTGAATACTGTGTACAATTCTGGTCGCTGCATCTCAAAAAAGATATAATTGCGATGGAGAAGGTACAGAGAAGGGCTACCAAAATGATAAGGGAAATGGAAAAGCTCCCCTATGAGGAAAGACTAAAGAGGTTGGGACTTTTCAGCTTGGAGAAGAGACGACTGAGGGGGGGATATGATAGAGGTGTTTAAAATCATGAGAGATCTAGAACGGGTAGATGTGAATCGGTTATTTACTCTTTCAGATAATAGAAAGACTAGGGGGCACTCCATGAAGTTAGCATGGGGCACATTTAAAACTAATCGGAGAAAGTTCTTTTTTACTCAACACACAATTAAACTCTGGAATTTGTTGCCAGAGGATGTGGTTAGTGCAGTTAGTATAGCTGTGTTTAAAAAAGGATTGGATAAGTTCTTGGAGGAGAAGTCCATTACCTGCTATTAAGTTCACTTAGAGAATAGCCACTGCCATTAGCAATGGTAACATGGAATAGACTTAGTTTTTGGGTACTTGCCCAGGTTCTTATGGCCTGGATTGGCCACTGTTGGAAACAGGATGCTAGGCTTGATGAACCCTTGGTCTGACCCAGTATGGCATTTTCTTTCTTATGTTCTTATGTTCTAGCAGATGATGAATGAAATTTTCAGGGATCTGCTATATATCAAGGTCGTGATCTAACTGGACAACATCCTCATATTCTCAAAGGACCATAACACCCACTGAGCCGATGTATGAATGGTACTACAACGTCTACAAGAAAATCACTTATTTACAAAACCGGACAAGTGTTTGTTCGAGAGGTCCAGTTTTACCGTTCCTTGGCTACATAATCTCTGCACAAGGCTTTTCCATGGACCCAGATAAATTGAGGGCAATCCAGGATTGGCCTCAACCAGTGGGACTTAAAGTGCTCCAGCGCTTCTTGGGATTCCTTAATTATTATCGCCACTTTATCCCGCGTTACTCCACACTGGCTGCTCCTCTGACAGCCTTGACCCGGAAGGGCCAAAATACATGGAATTGGCCGCCTGAGGCCGTTACCACTTTTCATCATTTGAAAGAAGCCTTCAAAAAGGGATCCTGCTTACGTCACCTTGACCCGACTCGTCCATTTTTAGTCAAGGTGGACGCTTCCACCATTGGGACTGGAGCTGTTCTAAGTCAGCGCTCTGCTTCTGGTACCACAGCTTCATGCTCATTCTTTTCTCGAAAATTTCCGACAGAGCAGAGCTACAGTATTGGGGACCGCGAACTGCTCGCCATTAAATTGGCTCTTGAAGACTGGCGCCCATGGCTCGAGGGCACACAACCTAAATTCATGGTGTTCACAGACCACAAAAATTTAGAACATCTAAGTCACGCTCAGCGCATCAATGTCCGTCAAGCTCGATGGGCCTTACTTTTCGCAAGGTTCAATTTCGAGCTTCGCTACCACCCTGCAGATAAGAATCTCCGGGCAGACGCCTTATCCCGGTCTTTTGAACCTGAAGACATCCCCGAAGAGCCAACTCAGATCATCGACCCAGCTTGTATTTCCTTGCCTGCTACCCCTTCAGTTCCTACCAGGAAAACTGTGGTACCCAGACGACTCCGGGAAAGAGTTCCTCGTTGGGCACATGATTCCAAATTTTCAGCCACCCAGGATGTGTGTGTGAACCGTGGCACTGCTCCAGAGGTTTTTCTGGTGGCCTGCTTTGGTCTCAGACACTAAGGCATACGTCGAATCCTGTAATGTGTGTGCACAACAAAAACCCCCGTCGGGCGACCTTGGGGACTTTTACAACCACTTCCAGCACCTGAGGAACTTTGGACTCACTTATCTACAGATTTCGTCGTGGATCTGCCCCCTTCTAAGGGTAATACCGTGATATGGGTCACCATAGACCATTTTTCAAAAATGGCCCATTTTGTACCTCTTCCAGGCCTACCATCGGCACCAGAGCTAGCACGTCTTTTTTTCATCATATTTTCAGACTGCATGGCCTGCCAGTGGTCATTGTCTCCAATTGAGGTCGCCAGATATTGGTGCCCCCTTTGCCAAAAGTTCGGTATTAACATCAGCCTCACGACCGCCTATCACCCCCAAGCCAACAGGCAAGCTGAATGGATGAACCGCTCCCTGAAGGCGTTCCTGCGGGCTTATATCAATGACCAATAGGACCTCATATCCTGGGCAGAGTTTTCCCACAACTCTCACATCGCCACAGCTACTGGAACATCACCATTATCCCAGGACAAGCAGGATGCTCGTCCTCACATATGGGTGATGTCACTGGACGGAGCCCTATCACAGAAAACTTTCAGTAAAGTCTCTAGAAACTTTTGACTGGCACACTGAGGCCACTGAGCATGCCCAGCATGCCATAATTCCCTGATCCACAGGGGTCTCCCTTCAGTCTTCTTTTTTCCGCGCTGCTATTAGCCTCGCGGATAAGGAGCCCTGTGTGGTAAATTCACACTTGAAATAAGTTTAAAAAAATTTTCGGAAAAAGTTATCCCACCGTAGGGGTCTCCCTTTTTTTCACCACCGGTGAGTAAAACAAATTTTCCGGTCGATACCATTCACTAAATTTCTAGTCAAAGGTCGTTGATGGCTGTCTGACCTTCAATATGGCTACCGGGTTTAAAAAATGCCCGAATTGTACTCTCACTATGTCCGTAACGGACCCGCACACTGAACGTGTGCTATGTTTAGGTGAGAAACATGACGTATCATCGTCATGCCTGAAATGCGCTGAAATGACACCAAAGGGCAGACAAGCTCGTGTGGAAAAGATGGAGCATCTTTTCCATCTTCAATTGCTGCTGTCGACTTCGACTTCAACGATATCGTCTCCGGCTGGAGCAGTTAAAAAAAATTAGTATTGAAAACTTGACGTTGTCTGGACGAAGCGGGTGACCGACCATCACGACTCCTTCTCGGTCATCTATAAAGTCAACCTCGATCATCAAGATAGCGCCGAGCATCTCATGAAACATAGGCATAGACATCGAAGACCTCTGGATCCAGATTCTGACACGATGCCCAGAGTTCCTTTGATGCCTATCGAGCCAACTCCCAAGAAACCTCGGATGGATGAGTCATCAATGCCCTCAAGGCCTATGACTCCCAGGCGATCCCCACCGACATTGGTGCCGGGTACCATGCCACCACAGGGACCTGTGGAATGGCTGATTTCGCCCTCACTGCCACCCCCTATAGCTGCTCTGAATTCACCAGCTATACGGGCAGAACTGGACGTATATATACGCCAGGCGGTTCGAGATGCTATCCGAGAGATACCTTTGATGCCAGCACCGGCACAGATTCCACCTTTGATGCCGATTCCATCACCGGTGTCTATTCCATTACAGACACCGATTCCATTGCCGGCTCAGTCCATCACCGATGCCAGCACCTATGCCGATACCGAATTTGTTGCTGTTGGCTCCAATACTTTCCAAGTTGGACACTCTTATTGGTGCCATCCTGATGCAGCCACTAGACGCTCCGATGCCACGACCCACAGATGAAGATATATCGAAGACTTTGCCGATGCCTGAACCAACACCAGGTCCATCGGGAGTTTCACATCCCAAACCTTCCTTCTCTCCATTAATTCATAATAATAATAATTAATTAATAACAATTAATAATAATTAATTATTAATTAAATATTAAATAATAATTAATAATAATTAATAATTAATAATAATAATTAAATATTAAATAATAATTAATTCATAATAATAATAATTAATTAATAACAAAGAAAGCCAATGGCGTCAAAGCCCATCTACGACAACCCTCCTCAACTACAAGTCATGCCTCAATACCTACAGAAACGAAATCAACAAAACAAAAAGAGAATTTTTCTCCAAAAAGATACACCATTTCTCATTTGATTCAAGAGCCCTCTTCTCTTATGTTTCAGCCCTCACTAAACCCCCCGGACCAAACATCCCAGACGACCAAGCTCAAAAAAAAGCCAGTGAACTTGCCGACTTTTTCGACAACAAAATCACAGCACTCGTAGCCCCCCTCAAAGGACTAACGCCATTCACAAGCCTCGCAAACAACCACAACCAGCAATCAACTACATCAACCGCTTTTCAACCCATCACACACACAGCTGTCCTTGAATCTCTTGAACCCACGTCCACCTTAGAAATAGCGAATATCATAAAGAAGATAAAACCGTCCTCTCACCCCTTAGACCATATACCATCAAACCTGCTGAGTTCAATCCATGACATCATTGCCAAGCCAGTTGCCAATATCATTAACTGCTCCCTCGCCCAAGGCCAAGTTCCGGACCAACTCAAGTCAGCACTGCTCAAACCTCTCCTCAAAAAACCCAACCTTCCCACCACAGATCCGGCCAACTACAGACCTATAGCTAACCTCCCCATGCTAGCTAAAATTATGGAGAAAGTTGTCAACAGACAACTTGCTGAATTCCTTGAAGAGAACAATATCCTCACCAATAATCAATATGGATTCCGAAAGAAAAAAAGCACCGAATCCTTATTAGCCACACTAGCGGACACCATCATCTTCAATCTCGAAAAAGGCCAACCTTGTCTCCTCGCGCTCCTGGATCTTTCCTCAGCTTTCGACACCGTGAACCACCCTAACCTACTACAACAACTGACAAATATCGGCATCACTGGAGCAGCTTTTAACTGGTTTAAATCCTTCTTAGAGAACAGATCATACAAAGTTAAGATAAACAATAAGGAATCTCACCCCATCCAAGCCAAGATGGGGGTACCACAAGGATCATCACTCTCCCCCACCCTCTTCAACATCTACCTTCTCCCACTCTGTCATCTGCTTACTAACCTCAAACTCACCCATTTCCTATACGCAGATGACATACAAATTCTCATACCTATCACAGAGACCATACACAAAACCATGGATCATTGGAAAAAATGCCTCTCATCCATCAACGATCTTCTAACCAGCCTCAACCTCGTTCTAAACACCAAAAAAACGGAAATCCTCATAATAGCACCAGATAAATCTGCCCCGCCAACATCCAGCAACCCTCCAGACGCCTCAGGATACTCCATAGCACCTCAAGTCAGAGATCTGGGAGTACTACTAGACAACAGACTCAGCCTCAACAAATTCATAAATAACACCACAAAAGAATGCTTCTTTAAATTACAAGTGCTGAAGAAACTAAAGCCCCTTCTACTCTATAGGGACTTCCGCACAGTACTCCAGGCCATCATTCTCACTAAATTAGATTACTGTAATTCACTCCTGCAAGGCCTTCCAGCATACACTACCAAACCACTCCAGATGGTACTGAATGCCACTGCAAGAATACTTACCAATGCCAAAAAAAGGGACCATATCACCCCGATCCTCCAGCATCTCCACTGGCTTCCCATCAAATATAGGATTCAGTTCAAGACCTGCATGATGATTCACAAGGCCCTTCACAACATCTCCCCACTCAACCTAACTTTCCAGCTTCAACTACACTCTTCTAACAAACCAACCAGAACGGCATACCAGAATAGAATGATCACACAACCTGCAAAATCTACCCTGAGAAAACGTGCTCTATCCACAGCGGGCCCGTCTCTCTGGAACTCACTACCACCAGACCTCCGTCTTGAACCATGCCACATTACTTTCAAGGCGAAACTCAAAACTTGGCTATTCCATCAAGCTTTCCCAGAGAGCTAATAGCAATAAGAACAAACATCCAGCCTTGCCTTGCAGCAATAATGTAATGTTCATCTTGCTTCAGTTACATGTACCAAGTTATTTCCTAAGTTTATTTCAGTTGTTTTAAATTAGATTATACTTTATTATAGTTTATTCGATATGTTCCATGTTCCATGTATGTTCCATGTAAACCGCCTTCCCGGCGATAGTTTTCTCTGTTAATTGTGAACCGGAGTGATATGTATTGTATACAGGAACTTCCGGTATATAAAAACCTAAAAATAAATAAATTAATTAATTCCATCAAGGCCACCGATGAAGCCGTCGATGCCCTCAATACCATCTTTCCATCTTCCTTCGACTCCTTCGCGTCGACCTTCCTCAGACACCTGGGATGATGCAGGTACCGATACTTCATCAGATGAAGTTCTATCAGATCCCTCACTTCTGGAGGAAAGGAGAAGGTCACCCCAGAGGACCTCTCTTTTTCTACTTTTGTTAAAGAGATGGCTGATACCATCCCTTTCCAGTTAGTGATGGAGGAAGATACCAGCAAAAAACTCTAGAAGTTTTACAATTTGTGGATCCACCAAAAGAAGTTCTTGCAATACCGGTGCATGAGGTGCTTGTGGACCTCCAACACAGGTTATGGGAACACCCTTGTATCATACCACCTGTCTATAAACGGACTGATGCCACCTATTTGGTAAAGCACATTCCAGGGTTTCAGAAGCCTCAGCTTCCCCACCAATCTGTGGTGGTGGAATCAGCCCAAAAGAAATCTAAAAGAATCAAACCACATTCATCTACTCCTCCTGGAAGGAGCACAGATTCTTAGACACCATCAGAAGAAAGATGTTCCCAGGCTCAATGCTGGTTTCCAGAATTGCATCATACCAGCTTTATATGACATAATACCAGCGTAATCTATGGATACAGCTGCAAGAACTATCTGACTCACTTCCACAACAGTTCCAGGATTTTTTTAATAATATCATTTACAAAGGCCTGGAAGCTGGAAAGCATGAGTTCCGTGCAGCATATGACAGTTTCGAAACATCATCCAGGATGGCTGCAACGGGTATCAGTGCTCGCAGATGGGCCTAGTTGGAGGCCTCAGACCTTAGATCAGAGATACAAGAAAAGCTCGCAGATCTCCTTTGTACGGGAGATAATCTCTTTGGAGACAAGGTACGTGAAGCTGTATCACAGCTCAAGGAGCACTCGGAAACTCTACGTCAGCTTTCCTCTGTTCCAGCAGAATCACAGTCCTCTGCACACAGACCTCCCAGGAAAGAATCAAAAAAGCCATATTACAGACCACGGAGATACTATCCCCCAGCACCCTGTGGTAGGTCATCAAGGCCAGTGCAAAGAGCCCAAGTCCGTCAACCAATAGCTCCTAAAGCCTAGTCTCCACCCCAGACAGGCCCGGCCTCGGGGTTTTGAAATCTCGCCAGAGAACAGAAGCCTTTCCACCAATCTGACCCCAACTCTACCTGTAGGTGGTCGAATAGCCTTTTTTCATCAAAATTGGTCACACATCACCACCGACCAATGGGTACTCTCAATCATATCTCATGGTTACCATCTAGACTTTCTAACTGTACCAAACAATACGCCACCCAAATCATGTTGGACAACTAAAAATCATTCCACGCTTCTACAAAAAGAATTATCCACCCTTCTGAGAGTCAGGGCCATGGAACCAGTTCCCCGACCTCAGCAGAGCAGAGGATTCTGCTCCCGATATTTCCTCATTCCAAAGAAAGCAGGAGGCCTACGTCCCATATTAGACCTCTGGAAACTCAACAAATTCTACAGGTTTATTCACTTTGTTAAAGTTTCTATTTTGTCTTCTTCTTGCTCCTAGTTGTACATCTCCTTGTTTATTGTAACTGCATCTATATTATGTATAGTTTATATTATTTCGTTCTCTGTTCCGGTTATCACCCATTGTTTATTGTAAACCGGCTTGATGTGATATTATCACGAATGCCGGTATAGAAAAAATTTAAAATAAATAAATAAAATTCCTGTGGAAAGAAAAATTCAGAATAGGATCCTTAGGCACCTTGCTACCTCTACTTTAAACGGGAGATTGGCTTTGTTCTCTGGATCTTCAAGACGCTTATGCTCACATTCCAATGTTCCCTCCTCATTGCAAGTATCTACGCTTTCTGGTGGGACATCAGCATTTTCAGTACTGAGTTCTACCGTTCGGACTTGCCTCAGCACCTCAAGTGTTCACAAAGTGCCTGGCAGTGGCAGCGGCCCAGTTACACAAGAAAAGTGTACATGTTTTTCCCTACCTGGACGACTGGCTCATCAGAAGCCAGTCAAGACAAGGAGCTCTCAACTCTCTCAAGCTCACAAGCAATCTACTCCATTCCTTGGGATTCCTAATCAACTACCAGAAATCCCATTTCATACCATAACGTCAAGAGCTTTCCTTCCAAAAGAACATACAGAGACACTTTCCTCATTAGTGAAATCTCTACGCACAAAGACACATGCGACAGCCCATCAGTTCCTAACTCTGCTCGGCCACATATCATCCACAGTTCATGTCACTCCTATGGCCATATTAGCCATGAGGATCACCCAATGGATGTTGAGAACACAGTGGATACAAGCCATTCAACCATTGTCGTCTCCAATTCAAATAACTCAACAACTACGTTCCTCTCTCCTCTGGTGGGCGAACACAGATAACTTGATTACAGGCCTACCCTTCCAACAGCCAATTCCGCAAGTAACTTTGACTACCGATGCATCTACCTTAGGATGGGGAGCTCACATAGCAAATCTCCAAACTCAAGGTACTTGGATGAAACTCGAAGCAAAATTTCGAATCAATTTCCTAGAGCTTCGAGCTATACGTTATGCGCTACCTGCATTCAAGGACTGCCTTTCACACAAGACTGTTCTAATACAAACAGACACAGTTGCCATGTGGTACCTGAATAAGCAAGGAAGTACAGGCTCGTATCTCCTTTGTCAAGAAGCAGCACAAATTTGGGACTGGGCCCTGACACATTCAATGTTTCTCCGGGCCACTTATCTAGCAGGCATACACAACGTCATTGCAGACAACCTCAGTCGTCAGTTCCAACCTCATGAGTGGTCCCTGGATCCCTTAGTAGTGACCAGGATATTTTAACGTTGGGGTCAACCAACAGTGGACTTCTTTGCATCTGAGCTGAATCGCAAAGTAGACAAATTCTGCTCCCAATACCGTCAGACCAACAAGCTTGCCAGGGACGCCTTTGCTCACCCCTGGAATTCAGGCCTTCTATACGCGTATCCCCCGACACCGCTACTAATCAAGACTCTAGTAAAGCTACAACAGGACAAGGGGTCCATGATACTCATAGCCCCGTATTGGACTTGACAAGTATGGTTTCCCATACTTCTTGATCTCTCTATCAGAGAACCAATTCGCCTGGGCACAGCACCCACTCTCATAACTCAGGATCAGGGTTGGTTGCGCCATCCCAACCTTCAATCCCTATCTCTAACAGCCTGGATGTTGAAAGCTTGATCTTGCAACCACTCAATCTTTCAACTAATGTCTCTCAAGTGCTTGTAGCTTCACATAAACCTTCCACACGAAAAAACTATCGTTCTAAGTGGAAAAGATTCACCACATGGTGTGCACAGAAAGGCATTAACCCTTTTTCCTGCCCCACTTCATCTTTATTAGACTATCTTTGGCACCTTTCAGATTCAGGTCTCCCGACCTTGTCAGTAAGAGTACATCTCAGTGCAATCTCTGCATACCATAAAACAATAGGGGATGCATCGATATCGGTACAACCCCTTGTTAGTAGATTTATGAGAGGTTTAATTCATCTTAAACCCCCTATACGGCCACCAGTCACAGAATGGGACCTTAATGTGGTACTAACAAGGCTCATGCATTCTCCTTTTGAGCCCATGGCTTCCTGCGATATTAAATTTCTTACGTGGAAGTCTATATTCCTGATAGCCATTACATCTACTAGAAGGGTTAGTGAGTTACAAGCACTTGTCACATACTCACCCTATACAAAATTCCTACATGATCGAGTGGTACTCCGTACATACCCAAAATTCCTTCCCAAGGTAGTTACGGAATTCCATTTGAATCAATCCATTGTCTTACCCACATTCTTCCCAAGACCTCACTCTCACCAAGGTGAAACTGTTTTGCACTCCTTGGACTGTAAACGTGCAGTTGCATATTACCTAGATCGCACCGCAGTCCATAGGAAGTCACCCAACTCTGTTTCTTTTGATCCAAACAAACCAGGTAAAGCAGTGGGCAAGCAAACTCTCTCCAATTGGCTTGCAGATTGTATACAGTTCTGCTATGAAAAAGCAGGCCTGGAGAGCAAGGACAAGTAAAGGCGCATTCAGTAAGAGCAATGTCAGCTTCAGTAGCATACTATCGTTCTTTGCCAATAGCTGACATATGTAAAGCCGCAGCATGGAGTTCTCTTCACATCTTTGCAGCTCACTACTGTTTGGACAAGGAAGGAAGAAAAGATTCAGCCTATGGACAATCTGTATTAAAGAACTTGTTTCCAGCATAATCCCAACCCCTTCTACATCCAACCTGCTGTGATTTTAGGCTGCTTCATTTGTTTTTTCCAACAGTTCACCAGTTATTGTGCCTGTTGCACACTGTGTTCCCTGTTGGCCCACTACACAATGATTCAGCCGAAGCTTGCTAATCATCCATATGTGAGGACTAGCATCCTGCTTGTCCTGGGATAAAGCAAAATTGCTTACCTTGTAATAGGTTTTATCCCAGGGCAGCAGGATGTAGTCCTCATGAAACCCACCCGCCACCCCGCAGAGTTGGGTCCGACACGTTTTATTATTTTATTTTTGGCTAAAGCTTATTGCTACAAACGAGATTAAAGGGAGACCCCTGTGGATCAGGGAATTATGGCATGCTGGGCATGCTCAGTGGCTTCAGTGTGCCAGTCAAAAGTTTCTAGAAACTTTGACAAAGTTTTGCGTGATAGGGCTCTGTCCAGTGACGTCACCCATATGTGAGAACTACATCCTGCTGTCCTGGGATTACACCTATTACAAGGTAAGCAATTTTGCTTTCTCTATAGTCTATAGGAAAAAACTCGACCACCACTACCCATACCTCTCTCCGTGCCGTCTCCTGCGGCACAGTCTACTGCGGGATACCCTTAAAACATTGTGGGAATAGACGAATCTTCGCCTGCGCCAGACACTTCTCGTGCCAAGAAAACTGCTGACAGTCATCGCTGCACAGCTCCTGAATTCCTTCCTGGCCAGAAAGTCTGGTTGAGTACCAAGTATATTGGACTCCTAATTCCTTTGCAGAGATTTGCTCCAAGATTCATTGGACCATTCCTGATTACCCGACGCATCAGACCTGTGATTTACCAGCTCCGGTTGCCTCCTTCCTTGGGTATACAGAATACCTTTCACGTGTCAATGCTTAAGCCAGTGGTGTTGTCCTGGCCTACCCGGAGAGTCCCTGAGCCACCTGCGTTGGTGGCAGAGACTGATACCACGTATAAGGTCCATAAAGTGCTGGACGGCCGCCGTAGAGGCTGCCGATGAGAGTACCTCCTTTCTTGGGAGGATTATGGACCCTAGGAAAATTCTTGGGAGCCTGCTCGCAAAATCTTGGACAAGACCCTTCTCTCAAGTTTCCATCGTGCCCATCTGGGCAAACCTTGACCTCCAGGAGCGAGGCATAAAGGGGGGGGGGGGGTACTGTTACGCGGTGCAGTGCGGCCCTTTCACCTCTCTACACAAGCTTCAGGCTCGAGCTCCTTGTCACTGGCAGCGATGGGCCGCTAGTCTCGACCTCAGACTTCCATCAGCTCCTCCAGTCTTGCTCTGCTTCCTGGGACCTCCAGCCAGGATGCCTCCATCCGTCGGGCCTCTCTGCGGGTATTCACGGAGAGATGCCGCCTGCAGCACCACACCCCTCCCTGGGCGCACGCGCACCAGTGAAACCTTTAAAGGGACCGCAGCGGGAACCTTCAACATATAAAAGCTCAGGCAGTGCTCCTCAGCGTTGTCTTTGCAACAGGTCGCCTTGGTCTCCTGTTCCGGTTTCCGAGTTCTAGTGCCTTGTGCTTGTCTTGTTCCTGTGTTTCCTAGTTCCTGTTCCTCGTGTTCGTCTCGTCTGTCTACTGGATCGACTACCTGGTTCTGACCTCTGCTACGCCTGACCTCGCCTGCCTTCTTCAAGCCTGACATCTGCTACGTCTGACCACACCTGCCTTCTCCATGCCTTGACCATTGCTACGAACGACTTTGCCTCATACTTTCTTGAGTCCAGAGTTCCACGTTGCTTGCTACTCCTTCCAAGTGCCGCCAGCTTCCATTCAACCTTGACAGCGACACCTCTGTCCCCTATCCTCTGGACGCGGACTATTAAAGTTTCGGCCTTCTTTTGCTCAGGCACCTTCAGTTCCTTCTTGTCCCTTGGTGCTTAAGTTCCTGTTCTACATGCCGTCTAGGATAGGACTATGCCACCTGCTGGCTGCTGTCTCTGAGCTGAACCATCTCCTACCTATACTTAACCTTGAGGCCCTCCAACGTCCTGCCGGCCCCAGCACCCGAAGGTTCAACCTGAGGGGAACGTTGGCTGGTATAGGTGAAGTTCCCGTGGCCTCCAGTTTCAGCCCACTCCGCCTGCTGATGGTGGAGACCCGTAGGCCCTCGCCTATGGGTTGCGTCAACCCCACCTCAGCCCAAGGATCCACCTCCTACGCAACAGCTGTTTCATAGATAAGGCTGCTTCTGTTTTGAGTCCTGAGGGGTTTGTTACTTCTCAAAGTGTTTGGCAGTGAAGGTTTTGTAATTACTGAGATGAGTGTGTGTGTATGTGGAAGAGGAGGAGGAGAATTGTTTGTGTGTGCTAATATAAGAGTCTGGGAAGTGAATGAGAGTGTGGTGATATTTGTGAGAGTGAGCATGTGAAAAAGTATGAGAGTGAATATGCAAGTGTGTTAGTCTGTGTGTGTGTGAATGTGAGAAACTTGTGTGCATGCTGCTGCCAATGTTATTTATTTATTTATTTAGGATTTTTATATACCGACATTCTCGATACAAATATCGAATCAGGTCTGTTTCCATAGAACAAAACTGTCGCGGTTAAGGCGTTACAATAAACAGATTTTCTGAACATAAGAACATAAGCATAAGTTACAATAAAAACATGTTACAATAAACAGATTTTCTGAACATAATAACATAAATATTCAACTCGTCAAAAAACGTGAGTAAATGTAGAAAATAGCTAAAAATAGACGGTGAGTTAAATTGGGATGGGCAAGTGACAGTGAACAATGTTGATAGGCATAAATATGAGTAATGCATGAGCTAAAGAACTAATGCATAAGTTACAATAAAATGCATAAGTTACAATAAAAACATGTTACAATAAACAGCTTTTCTGAACATAATAACATAAATATTCAATAGACAACAATAACTCGAATAAAATGTTCCCTCTAAGGATTGGGTTGCCGTGAGCATCAAAGGGAAAGTAGTGGTCCCAGGGCAATGAAACAAAAAAATTTTGCTCCAGTCCTTTCCACTGTGAAAATATTTAGTTAAGAAATTTTGCTTTTTCCTCTTCAGCCTGTCCCCTTCACCTCTGAGTCTTTCAATACCACTTTTGCACATCCTATCACTAACATCCTTAAAAAAAAAAAAAAAAGTATTGTCTCCTGTTTTACCCCATTTGTTATTTTTTCCTTCCATTTGCATTTCTGACTATTTTCCCAGCTTTCTTTAGCTTTTCCTGATATCGCCTGTCTTCCACTTCCGGTTATCTTTTGTAGTTTATGAATGCTAACCTTTACTCCCTTACCTTTTTAGCTACTTCTTTAGAAAACCATAATGGTCTCTCCTCTTTCCTTTATTTACTTTCCTAATAAAAAGGTTAGTTGCTCTTATAATATCCCCTATTAGTTTTGCACACTGCTCTTCTACCTAAATTTTCCCAACCAGGAACTGCCCCATTTTAACAAAATTAGTTTTCCTGAAATCTAGGACCCTTGCCTTTGAACGAACCTTCACCTCGAGTGCTCTAATTCTGAACCACACCATCCGGTGATCACTGGATACCCGATGATCATCCACTACAACATCAGAGATACTGTCCCCATTGGTAAGTACCATGTCCAATATTGCTTTCTCCCATGTGGGTTCTGTTATCAGTTGACAGAGCAGTTCTTGCAGAGAATCCAGGATCTCCCTGGTTTTAGAAAACATTGCAGCTGGGATGTCCCAATCAACATCCAGCAGATTGAAATCCCCTAACACTAGCACCTCCCCTTTCATAGCAATTTTGTAAATATCCTCCATTAAATCTCTGACCAACTCCTCGGTGATGGAGGTCTGTATATTACACCAGTAAAAAGAGATGTCCCATTCCCTCTTTTCAAATTAACCCACAATGCCTCCTTATTTCATAAGCCCTGCAATTCTGTTGCTTTAATATTTGGAGCATTGGATCCTAATCAGGCTGGCTTTCATATAGAACACAGTATGGAGACAGTTTCTTTGTCTGTGATGATATCCTTTGTAGATTAGATAAGGGCCAACAATTTCTTTTGATTTGATTAGACTTTTCCCTCAACCTTCGATCTAATCAATCACTCACTGTTATTGGACTGATATAGGAAGTTGGGGCTCTCTGGGGCAGCGCTGCACTGGATTGCTTCCTTTCTGTCAGGAAAGAAATGCTAAGTTTTATGTTTAAGGGGGATTTTTTCAACATTGATGAACTTATTTATAAAATGTATGAATCACTGATGTTAAACAGAGGTGTGTCCCAGGGGTCAGCTTTATCACCTCTTTTGTTTAATGTTTTTCTAACAACCTTAAGGAGAACATTTCCATGACCACAATTTATTTTATATTTCTTATTTTTCGCTCCATAAGACGCACTTTTTTCCCCCCAAAAGTGGGGGGGGGAAACGTGTGTGCGTGTTATGGAGCGAATATTAAAAAAAAAAAAAAAAAAACTTACTAAAACCCCCCCCCACCCTCCTGACCCCCCCTCAGGGGCTAGCCCCTGTGACATAGTAAGGGCAAAGGGCCGTCAGCGCCATTTTGATTACTGGCAGCCGACGGCCCAAGTGCAGGAGATCGCTTCTGGACCCCCGCTGGACCACCAGGGACTTTTGGCAGGTCTTGGGTGGGGGGTTGTAATTCATTAAATTTAAAGGGGTGGGATGGGGGTGTTTGGTTTTATTTTTCCCACAGAAAGAGAAAGATTAAAGTCTTCTGATCTGGGAAGTGGACCGAAATGGCCCTCCCCAGACCCAAAAATGAAATGGGGACAAAAAAAAATGTTATGCACTCCCCTAATTTTCTCCATAAGACGCACAGATGCCCGTGAATAGAGCCGGTTTAGCACACCGTTTTGGGTTTTTTTTTTTAATTTTCTCCCTCTGTGTCTTATAGTCAGGTGTGTCTTATGGAGCGAAAAATACGGTATTTCTATGTGGACAATACACAGAGTAATGTCCCTACTGGTCCAGATAGATTAGAATTTAAATCTGAACTAGTTTTTAATTTTACAGTTATTTCAAATAGTTTTTTAACACTAGAACTGCCAGTGAAGGCATTTACCTAGAACTATGACATGCACATTTTCATTCACTTACATTTTTTAGACTCTATAACTGAAATTGAAAAAAATGTATTAATGTAAAAATTGCTCTGTAATAAGTTCAAGAACTCAGCATTTGTCAAGTTATTTCAAAGTTTTGATGGTACAGTCTGTGATTAGTGGTTTCTTTACTGTTAGCATCATATGATTTACATTAAAGGAACTAATTCTAGGGCTTTGTTTTGTTGATAGTAAATATTTTTAAAGTGAACATAAAATTAGATGCAATAACCAACAAAATCCTTAAAAATAAAGTAAAAAACTGTTTAGAGAAGCTTGTAGACAATGTACTATGTTGGATTGTTTTAATTTTATGTTCCTGTACGTACCCGGATCAGTCCAGACAGTGGGTTGAGCCTCCTTTCCAGCAGGTGGAGACAGACTAAAACTTGAAGGATGCCCTATATCAGGACAGAGCCTATCCTCTAACCCTCCAGTATTCATCTGTCTCCAGCAGGTGTAGCATCTCCCCTTCGGTTCTCTGCTGTAGGCTAGTCAGCCTTTTCTTCTGTCTTTTGCTAGGCTCAAGCAAGTATTTCTTTTGGTTCTCGCTTGTTTTTGTTTTTTGTTTTTTAAACAGAGAAAGGGAAGTTGCCTTTTTTTAGTGATTTCTCCTTTTTCTGTGTGGGAGACGGTTCCGTCTCCCAGCTCTTGCCCGGCTCAGGGGGGCTTTGCCCCTTTTGCAGGAGGGGATTCCCTGCATAGCCTGAGTCCGTGGACGCTTCCAGGTGTGGGGACCGAGTCTCTCTGGGTCTCATTCCCCCCCATCTGGCTGCCGAGAGGGTTTTGAACCCGCTGCTGCGCTCAGTAAAAAAAAAAAAAAAAAAAAAAGTTTTAAACTTTAAATAAGTTGCAGGTACTCACCTACCTCTAACTTATTTGCAGCAGTTGACCAGCATTTTTTCTTTTTTCTGGTCAGAGCAGGCCTTGAACCGGCAGCCAGACAAGCAGGAGGCAGCAGGTTTCCCTCCTGCTCTCTCCTGCTGTGCAGGCTGTCAATCAAACCTTTTTTTCTGCTTTTTTTTCTTCAGCCGCAGCTCGGCTATGTCCCAGCAGGCAGCCTGCCTTTCTTGTGGGCTGCCCTCTTTGCGTTTTTCGCGGCAGGGTCTCTGCACTGCTTGCCTGCCGGGTGGGGAAGGTCCCTCCTCGGCAGGGCAAGCAAATTTAGCCCGGGGCTCCACTTCTCCCGGCATGGCCAGGCCTTTCCCAGGTCGGCAGAGCCCGGGAACGGCGGCCATATTGGATTTTTCATCGGGGCCGATTTCAGATTTTTTTATTTAACCCCCGATTTGGCCCCTGCGGGTCCCCAGGACGGGGGTCCTGACCCCTCCTCACCCACCTCCCCCCGGCAAATCCAGGGTTCCTTTTTCGGCGGATTTCGTCCTCCTCATGCACAAATCTTATTTAGCTAGCTTGCATGAGCAGGACGAAACCCCCCCCCCCCCCCGGCCAAAAATCCCTCGCTCAGCACCGTTGACCGCTGGACCAGCTGCGGAGCCCCAGGGGCCGGTGCGGGTGGTCCCGAGGGTGCCCCCCATTCCTCCCCCCCCCCCCCCCCCCCCCGGTGTCTCCCGGGTCCTCGGACCCCGCCGCTTCCCCGGATTCGGCGGATGCCCCTCCCCTAGAGGGGGATGACCCCAGAGCCCTTCGTCTTTTTCGTAAGGAGGAATTGGAGCCCCTCCTTCCCTTTGTTTTGCAGGAGCTGGGTCTGGAAAGTCCTTCCGTGGATAATCTCATGGCCTCGCTCCCTAAGGATTTGAACCCGGTCCTGGGGGGGGCTCCGGCCTCGGCCTTTCCCTTCCACCCCATGCTCAAGCTCCTTATCCTGTGGGAATGGGAGGCCCCCGAGGGTGCGCTCCAGATGGGGCGTGCGATGGATAAGATCTATCCCCTCCCGGAGGAAGGTTTGGAGCTGCTGCGATATCCCTCGGTGGATTCTTATGTCTCTGTGGTGGCCAAACACACCATGATTCTGGTGGAAGGTTCCACGGCTCTGAAGGATCCACAGGATCGTAAGTTAGAGGCTCACTTGAAGCGCATCTTTGTTCTGGCCCTCGGGGTCCGGGCGTCTTGCTGTAGCAGCCTCATGATGCGGGCAGGCCTTCAGTGGGTTCAACAGTTACTCTGCGCCCGGGATCTTCCGCCAGCAGAGGCAGAGCAAGCTGAACGTCTGGAGGCTGTAACCACCTATGTATTGGATGCCCTCTACGATCTGGTCCGTGTGAAGGCGATGGTTTTGGCGGTGGCTGCCCGGAGGCTCCTTTGGCTACGCCATTGGTCGGCTGATCAGTCGTCGAAGACTCGGCTGGGCACGCTGCCCTTCAAAGGTAAGATGCTCTTTGGAGAGGATCTCGAGAAGCTTATGGACTCCTTGGCTGACAGCAAGGTCCATAAGCTTCCAGAGGACCGCCCTAAGTCTTCCCGGTCCTTCACGCCCTCCCGCTCTCGCTTCAGGGGCCAGCGTCACTTCGCTTCTCAGGGGCGGGGCGGTTCCGCGAGGGGTTCTTCTCGTGCTCAGTCCTGGTCGCAGTCCTTTCGTGGCAGGCGGCCCTTTCATGAGGGCCAGCCCGTGCGTACCACCTCTAAACCTGCCACGCAATGAAGTTCAGCTGACCCATTCCTCTGTTCCTTACCTCAGCGGACGCCTCTCCCTGTTCTTCGAGGAATGGGTCAAGATCACATCGGATCAGTGGGTCCTCGACATTATCAAAGACGGGTACGCTTTCGAGCTTGTCAGGGAACTGCCGAATCTCTTTCTTTACTCGCCTTGCGGACGGGCCAAGAGGGACACGGTGGTCCAGACTCTCTCCAAACTTCTGGATCTGGGGGCGGTGGTCCCAGTTCCGGAAAGGGAGATTGGCGCCGGCCAGTATTCTATTTACTTCACCGTGCCCAAAAAGGACGGGTCCTTCCGCCCCATCCTGGACGTCAAGAGGGTCAATTGGGCCCTCAAGATCCCCCACTTCCGCATGGAAACCCTGCTTGCGGTCATTGCGGCGGTCCACCCCGGAGAGTTCCTTGCTTCTCTCGATCTCACAGAAGCATACTTCCACATTCCCATCCACCGCGACTACCAGAAATATCTCCGATTCCACATCCTCAACCAGGACTTCCAGTTTCGAGCTCTCCCCTTCGGCCTCGCGACCGCTCCTCGCACCTTCACGAAGGTCATGGTAGTGGTAGCGGCGGCTCTGCGCCGGGAGGGGATTCTCATCCACCCCTATCTGGATGGTTGGCTCATCAGGGCCAAGTCGGAGACCTCTTGCCAGCGGGCGGTGGATCGCATCTTGGAGCTCCTTGCCTCCCTCGGGTGGATAGTGAACTTTTCCAAGAGCAAGCTTCAGCCCTCCCAGGAGTTGGAATTCCTGGGAGCCCACTTCGACACCCGAGTAGGCAAAGTTTTCTTACCATGGGCGCGCCCCCTCAAGCTGATCGATCAGGTCCGGAATCTGATTGCTCTACCCTCCCCGACAGCCTGGGATTATCTTCAAGACCTGGGATCCATGGCTTCCACCATCGACCTGGTCCCCTGGGCTTTTGCTCATATGCGTCAGTTGCAGAAAGCTTTGCTATCCCGTTGGTAGCCAGTGTCGGAGCAATTTCACGTATTCCTTCCGTTCTTGGATTCTACTGCCGACGAATTACAGTGGTGGCTGTCTTTTCCTCATCTTCTGCAAGAGATGCCTCTTCAAGCTCCACAGTGGACGATAGTGACCACAGACGCCAGCCTGTTAGGCTGGGGTGCGGTCTGCCTTTCTCAATCCACCCAGGGAACATGGTCACAGACTCAGTCGCACTGGCACATCAATCGACTGGAAACCTTGGCGCTCCGCCTGGCTCTTCAGGAGTTCCTTCCCCTGATCCGCGGCAAGGCGGTAAGAGTCCTGTCCGACAACTCCACCACAGTGGCCTACATCAATCGCCAAGGGGGCACTCGCAGTCCCCTGGTAGCCTTAGAAGCCAGCCGTCTCCTCTCTTGGGCGGAGCGTCACCTACAGTGCCTTGCGGCCTCTCACATCGCAGGCAAGGAAAATGTTCAAGCCGACTTCCTCAGCTGGCAGTCGCTCGATCCGGGAGAGTGGGAGCTCTCTGATGCGGCCATGGCTCTGATAGTGGACAGGTGGGGTCCTCCTCACCTCGACCTCACGGCGACTCTGCGAAATGCCAAAACCAATCAGTTCTTCAGCCGCTGGAGGGAGCACGGCGTGAGGGCATGGATGCTCTGGCTCTACCTTGGCCAGCGGACATCCTTCTGTACGTGTTTCCCCCGTGGCCACTGGTGGGGAAAGTTCTCAGGAGAATCGAGCTCCACCGGGGTCCGGTGATTCTCGTCGCTCCTAAGTGGCCGCGAAGACCGTGGTTCGCGGATCTCATCAATCTAGCAGTGGACGGGCCCCTGCGCCTCGGTCATCTTCCTCGTCTCCTCCGGCAGGGGCCTGTATTTTTCGACCAGGCCGATCGCTTCTGTCTAGCGGCCTGGCTTTTGAATGGCGTCGCCTGATATGCAAAGGTTATAAGAAGGAGGTCATCTCCACCCTGCTGCGAGCCCGGAAGCAGTCAACTTCTCTGGCCTATGTGCGCATCTGGAAAGTTTTTCAGTCTGCGTGTGCGGAGTCTGGTGTTCCGGCACGCTCCGCCTCTATTCCTTTGATTCTTTATTTTCTTCAGAAGGGTCTCTCTAAGGGCCTCTCCTTCAGTTCTCTACGCGTTCAAGTCTCTGTGCTCAGCTCTCTCCTGGGTCGGGTGGACGGTCATTTCTTAGCTGCTCACCCGGACGTGATTCGTTTCCTGAGGGGTGTTAGGCACCTTCGTCCCCCCTCTCGTGCCACGTGTCCGTCATGGAGTCTCAACCTAGTCCTTCGTGCTCTCTGTACGGCTCCCTTTGAGCCTCTTCGCCGCGCTACGCTCAAGGATCTAACACTCAAAACCGTCTTTCTGGTCTCTATCTCCTCTGCTCGCCGGATTTCTGAGCTCCAGGCGCTGTCCTGTCGGGAGCCCTTCTTGCGTTTTTCTGATTCCGGGGTCCCTTTCAGGACGGTTCCTTCCTTCTTGCCTAAGGTTGTCTCCGCCTTTCATGTCAACCAGTCGGTAGAATTACCCGCGTTCTCTCCGGAGGAGCTTGCGGGTACGGCTGGTGGCGACCTTCCTCGGCTAGATGTCAAACGAGTCTTGCTTCGCTATCTCCAGGTCACCAATGACTTCCACGTATCGGACCATCTCTTCGTCCTTTGGAGTGGTCCCAACCGGGGTAAATAGGATTCTAAGACCACAATTGCGCAGTGGTTGAAAGAAGCCATTTCCTCGGCATATTTTTGTCAGAGCCTTCCGCTTCCTGAGGGTCTGAAGGCCCAATCTCTGCATTCTCAGGCTACTTCATGGGTGAAGAGTCAATGTGTCTCCCCGCAGGAGATTTGCAGGGCCGCCACTTGGACGTCTCTGCACACTTTTGCTCGGCACTACCCATCTGGATGTGCACGCTCCGGTTTTCGGTTCCTTTGGGCGGCAAGTGCTTCAAGCGGGACTGTCTCGGTCCCACCCAGTTTAGGGAAGCTTTGGTACATCCCACTGTCTGGACTGATCCAGGTACGTACAGGAAAGGAAAATTAGTTCTTACCTGTTAATTTTCATTCCTGTAGTACCACGGATCAGTCCAGACACCCTTCCCTGTCTGTCTTCTGTCCTCTCGAAGCTTGTTTTCTTGCAGGTTTGCAGATTTTCATATTTCACTTTGTGCAAGATTACTGAGCAATTACACCGGAAGCCTTGGTGATTATTTTATACCAAGTTTATGCAAGAGCGTATAGGTATACCATGTTTCTACATTATTCTATAGTTGCTCCTTTGAGCTTTATGGTTACTTGCTTGATCCTATTCTTGGGTTTGTTGTTTTCTGCTTTGACATACGTTATACTGAAGGGTTAGAGGATAGGCTCTGTCCTGATATAGGGCATCCTTCAAGTTTTAGTATGTCTCCAACTGCTGGAAAGGAGGCTCAACCCACTGTCTGGACTGATCCGTGGTACTACAGGAACGAAAATTAACAGGTAAGAACTAATTTTCCTTTTTAATATATTGTGCTGTTTTTTATTTTGATGTGTGCAGGTATGTTTTAAAATTTTGAATGTTTTAATTACATCTGTTTTTGTTTTGATGATATAATCTGCCTCAAACAATTTTTTGTAATGAGTGTGGAATATTAAGATTGTAAATAAAATAAATGACTGTGCATGTATAGTAAAATAAAAAAATGTACTACAAACCATGGGGAATGGCGACACCCTAGAATTGCCACATGCATGTTTTCATGCACCTATGTTTTATGCTTTATAATTGAAAAAATTGCAGAAGTTAATACTATTAAGCACAGACAATAATTCTGATTTTTGTCTGTTCAAAGTTTTGTGGTACAGTCTGTGACAGCCATCCAGGTTTGGCTAACACCCTAAATTAGCCATCGGTACAAAATATGCAATTTTGTGTAGGCTCAATATTTGACAGAAAATATAAGAATTATAATACAAATAAAATTCTTTCACATTTTAAGTGGGGTTTTTTACAGGAATTTGATATTTTTCATATCAAAATACAGTTTCACTAGTACCACCTCAGACACATTTTTATGCAATTGAGAAGTGTAAAGGTTCAAACAATCTATATACATGATCGCAGCAGGTTAAAATGCTGTGAATTTTCATGACTGTCAGTATTGTACATATCCAAAAGGTGTAATTCAAGTTGAGCCTAAACCTGCATTATGATATATAGTACACATATACCTAACTTGATCTAATCAGGCTCAAATAGATGCTACTGTAAATTATTACACAAGAAAGAAGTTCTCTTGTTGGGAAGCAAGTACTTTTTTGATAAAACACTGAGCAAATTCTAAAGGATGTTTGATTTGAGTAGCAATCCGACTGAAAACTGATGCAATCTCAAACAATACAAAAAGATAATGAATGATCTATTTATAGATCTTGTCACTAAAGACTAAAACCATCAACAGCATCAGTAAACAAGAAGACAGAGAAAACACATTTCAAACCTTTAGAGACCTTTCTCACTTCTGACTGTTCACATCTTCCCCCTTCTCGCTTTCTAACATTCTTGTATATCTTATATGTAATAGAATACAAATATCTCTTTATTCTCTCTACTGTACATACTGTCTACTGTACTCACTGCTCTGGAAAAGTGAACTCAGGACCTTGCATATCATTTCTACTAATAGGATTACATATGATCTTCAGTTTCTGAGAATTTTACCCCCAAATTATGACAAGCGGAAAAAGAGACACATTCATTGGTATGAAAACGTGCCAGTCAGTGGTTCTAGAGTATTCTACTTGTGGATCAAACACTGAAGGGATGGGAGTAAAAATTTTCAGCAATCAAAGATATAAAAATAATCTACAAAATCACAAAATTTAAACATATTGTGATCATGTACACTGATCTGCTAACCTTTAAATTTGTATTGGCTTGAAAATGTGCCAGTGACAATTCTAGGGTATTCCACTTATGGATCAAACTCTGAAAGGAGTAGGGGGTTAATATTTTCAGAACTCAAAGCTCATAAAACACTCTACAGATTCACAGAATTTCACAGTAATGTGATTACACATACTGATTCTGCAAGCCTTTAAATTTTTACTGGCACAAAAAAAGAGCCAGTGGCAGCTCTAGGGTATTCCATTTGCGGATCAAACACTGAAGGGGGAAGTAGGGGATTAAAATTTTCAGAAATCAAAGGCCATAGAAAAATATATAAATTCACAGAATTTTAACCCACTTCAATCATACACTGATTGTGCAAGCCTTTAAATTTGTACAGGCATGAAAACCTGCCAGTGGCAGTTCTAGGATATTTCACTTGTGGAATAATAAATAATAAAAATAATTGTGGTCCAGCTTTGTAGCAAATTGTGTATTTATAATAGACCTGTTCCTAATCTCTGAAAGTGGAGCAAAGTTATCAACTTTTAGTTTCTTAGCAGAAAGTTAGACTCATCCAGAAATTTTGTGCAATGGAACAATAAGAAGAGATAAAGGAAAAAAAACAGAAGGTAAGTGGCCCAAAAACGCAATGACAATCATAAAGTAATGTGTATAGATAGCAGAGAATCTAAGCCATGAGATACAACATTCTGGCACTGAATGTCAGCATAATACAGAAAATAGTACAGTTACAAGCTAGAAGTGCACGAAAATGTACACTCTGCAGTTCTTGGGTGTTTCAGTATTTGGAGGAAAACTGAACGGATTGGGGAGGGGAAAATTATCAGAAATCGAAAGTCGGTATAAATGATGAAAAGTCATGAAGTTTAATCCGCTGCAATAATTTTTACCGACTATGCAACATTTTATATTTTGTGAATGCATGAAAACATATACTTGGCGGTTGATAAGTGGCTCAAAAACAAGTGATCTATATAGGTAGCAGAGAATATAAGCCATGAGATACAACAAGCTAATACAGAATGTCAGTAAATAGCGCAGTATAAACTAGATGTGCATGAAACTGTACACTCGGCGGTTCTAGGCGTTTTCAATATTTGGAGGAAAATTGAAGGTGCTAGAAGGGCAAATTATCAGAAATTGAAGGTTGGCAAAATGATTAGAAGTCATGAAGTTTCAACCTGCGCAATAATTTTGAACAATTTTGTCAGCATTTATATTTTGTGAATGCACAAAAATGTGCACTCGGCAGTTCGGCACAAACTAATTTTGAATGTTAAGAGTAAAGGGGCGGATTTTAAAAGGGTTATGCGCATAACCCTTTTAAACCCGCTCCTGCACGCGCTGAGCCTATTTTGCATAGGCCCGGCAACGCAAGCAAGCCCGGGACACATGTATGTCCCGGGGCTTGAAAAAAGGGGCAGGGTCGGGACCGAGGCCTCCGGCACAGCGGCTGTGCTGGGGGAGCACGCGCCGGCACTGAGCCAGCACGCGCAACCTACGCTTGCCCAGAGACAGGCGCAACTTATAAAATAAAGGTAGGGAGGGTGATTTAGGTAGGGTTGAGGGTTGGGTTAGGGAGGGGAAGGTGGAGGGGGCGGCGGAAGGAAAGTTCCCTCAGATGGAACGGGGAAAGCCATTGGGGCTTCCCTAGGGCTCGGCATGGGCGCAAGTTGCACAAGTGTGCACTCCCTTGCGAGCGCTGACCCTGGATTTTATAACATGCTTGCGGCTGCGCATGCATGTTATAAAATTGGGCATAGATTTGTGCAGGTTGCGCACATAAATCTACACCCGCACGTAGCTACTAAAATCTGGCCCAAAGTGTTTAGCATTGGGAGACTACATATATATATATGCCTTCAATGACAATTGATATTGGGTCAGATACAGTACATCTGTGGTAGTGAAAGAAATGGGCGTTAATGTAGATTCAGAATTCTCTCTAGAATGTCAAGTTTCCCATCTGGTTTGCACTACCAGATGGAAACGAGTGATTAAGAAACTCCAACCATATTTGGAAACATCAAGATTGTAATTCAGGCATGAGTCACTTTGTACCTGGACTACTGTAATGACCTATGCATGGGTCTTCTTGAGAGGCACACACATAAGCTACAAGTAGTGCAGAATATTTGTGTGGCTAATTTCAAGGATTTCCCATAAAACAACTGTCTCCTATTGTGTATACATTATACTTACCAGTTAAAGCCTGAGTTCAGTTTAAGATTCTTGTTTGATGTTTTGGGCACTTGTGGAGCCAGGGACATGATTACTTGAGAAGGAAATTTAAAGTGGTATATCCCTGAACAACAGTCAAGTGGTTTTGTTAGCCGTGCCTTCGTTTAAAGATGTGAAACAAGTCAGATTACGATCTAGAGCCTTTTTAGTAGTGGCACTTATACTGTAGAATTCATTTAAAACAAAATGATTTTGCCTTTTGGAAAATGGTCCAAGACCTGGCTTTTTTGTCAAGAATATGGATAGTTGTCTAAGTTATGAAGCAGGGTTTTTGTGGAAGAGCTGAATTTATCTTTTATCTACAGGATTGTTGGATCAGTGTGTGCGTCCAAGTTGCGCACCCAGTTTTTGAATGCTCAGTTGGGCCTTATAGTCTGTGCATCCAAGTTGAGCGGTGACGTTGTTTTGTGCTCTTAAGTTTTTTGGGGCACTTATCTTTGGTACGTCTAAGTCTTAGATGCCTAGGTATGGGTCACCTAGATGTTGGATTCTTAATTTTTGGGCACCTAAGTTGGACGTATATATATTTAAAAAAAAAAAAAACCCAAAACTAGACGCACGCCTCTGTCTGCCACTCAGCATACTGTTATCCATAATGGTTCCTATACCTAAGAAGCCTAAGCACCTTTCTCTTTGCACTGCCTGTCATATTAGGGTATTTTAGCCAGGAGTGCCTACTAACTTGTGCCAGGGATGTTTGGAGGCTCAGAGAGAACGATCTTCCTCTGATTTCACTAAACCTGGTTCTTCCCAGCCAGATGTAGGTCTGGGAAAAGACAATTCAGGTGGGGCACCTGAATTTTGAACTCTAACTGGTTCCTCAGCAGGGGACGGTAGCTTAGTCCTTCTAGTTTCGATACTTCTACTTATTCATGGGTAGAATTTTTCTAGGGGTTGCAATTTTTTCTTCAAGCGCAGTTTTCAACCCTGTCCAATGCTCCCAGAGCAGAGATGCAGGTAGGAACCTTGCCTGGACCTTCTGTTAAGCGCGGAGTACTCCTAGAGTGGCACGGATGATGACGCCAATCCTGACCCTTGAGGATGGTGAAATTCCTCCAGGACTAGAACCATATAGAACTATGCTATGGTCCTTTCATAGAGAGGAACTGCCAGCTCTGATCTCTCAGATCTTGGAAATGCTCAGGGTTCCTGGGGCAGATTTCTGGTCTGAGCCGAAGAGAAATCCCATTTTGGGTTCCTTGCATAAAGCCTCTTGGTTTTTTTTCCCTGTGATGGAGGCCATTCAAGAATTGATTGCTTTTGAGTAGGGCGCCCCAGAGGCTAATTTCAAAGGGGGTTGGGTTTTGGAAGACCTGTACCCTCTGGATCCAGTGGTAAGAGAGCACTTACATTTCTGAAGGTGGATACACTTGTGTGTGCAGTTTCCAGTGGACCACTATTCCCGTGGAAGGAGGTACGGCCTTGAAGGATGCTCATGATAAAAAAAAGATTGAGTCTATCCTTAAGCAAGCATTTGACACAGTGGCAGTGGCCTTGCAGATCGCTTCTTGTTGTTCCTTGGTGGCTCACTCTTGTTTTCTTCTCTTCCAGGAGGTTGATGACTGGAGTAAGCTCCAGGGCAGTTATGGAACCAGCCACTGCCTTCTTGGCAACATGGGCTGTGATTTGGTTCGCACTTCAGCCAGAGGGGTGGCTTCTATAGTGGTGGCCAGGCATCAGTTATGGTTGAGAAATTGGTCAGCCAATGCGTCCTCCAAGGCTAACCTCAACAAATTGCCCTTTTAACGGCTCACTTTTATTTTGGAGCGAGTTGGAGATACTGGCCAGTAAGTTGGGTGAATCTCCGGTTTCTCGTTTGCCAGAGGATAAGAAGCAGACACATTATTTCTTTCACATGAGAGGTCGTGCTAGAGGATCTAGACGTTTTCAACCCTATACAGGAGTGACCTTTCAGAGGACTCGACCTTTCAGTAGGTCTCAATCTTTTTGTCCCAGACAACTCAGAAGGAGCGCAAGCTCGATTAGTGGAACCTCCCAATTAAGGTTTGCCAATCCACCCTGGGAACAGGAGATAGGGGGACGCTTCTCTGTCTTTTATCAGAGGTGGGTCAAAATCACATCGGTTCAGTGGATCCTGGAAGTGATATGAGAAGGATATGTGATGGAGATTTGAAGTGTTTTTCGGGACATGTTCATGGAGTCTCCCTGTCACTCCCCACAGAAGAAGCAGGCAGTGGAAGCGTACATTGGCAGGCTCCTCAGTCTGTGGTCCCAGTGCCCACATCTCAAGAAAATATGGGGCGATATTCCATTTATTTCATTTTGCCAAAGAAGGGAGGGCTTCTTTCATCCCATCCTGGACCTCAAAGGTGTCAGCCATCATCTGCAGGTTTAACATTTTCACATGGAAATCTTGTGTTTGGTGACAATGGCTGTGCAGTCGGGGGAATTTCTGACCTCCCTGGATCTGTCCGAAGCGTATCGTCACATTCCCATCCAACTAGAACATTAATGCTTTCTGCGGTTCGCAGTTCTGGGGCGCCACTTTCAGTTTCAGGCGCTGCCCTTTGGTCTGGCCACCCTCCCAGAATCTTTTCCAAGGTGATGGTAGTAGTTGCGGCAGAGTTGAGACAGGATGGAAAGCAGAGTTGCTTACCTGTAACAGGTGTTCTCCCAGGACAGCAGGAAGTTAGTCCTCACAGATGGGTGACATCATCAGATGGAGCCCTGTAACGGAACACTTTTGTCAAAGTTTCTAGAACTTTGACTTGGCACACTGAGCATGCGCAGAATGCCACTAACCCTGTGGCACCACGGGGTCCCCCTTCAGTCTCGTTTGTAGCAAAAAGTACGAGCGAAAAATAAAATAATAAAACGTAAGCGAACCCAACTCTGCGGGATGGTGGAGGGGTTTCTTGAAGACTAACATCCTGCTGACCTGGGAGAACATCTGTTACAGGTAAGCAACTCTGCTTTCTCCCAGGACAGCAGGATGGTAGTCTTCACAGATGGGTGAATAGCAAGCTACAGGCTGCCTGAGAACAGAATGGACGAACCAGCACCCAACATGTGCAACAGGCACAACAGTAGGGGTGATGTTGGTAACGAAGGGCAGCCTGAAATTCACAGTGGGCCATAGGTAGGAAGAGTTGGGTTCCTAAACTGGAAACAAATTACGCAGGACAAACTGGCCAAAAACGCTGTCCTGCCTGCCAGCTTTGTCCAGACAGTAATGAGCTGTGAAGGTGTGGAGAGCTCCAAGTTGCAGCTGCGCAGATGTCTGCAATGGGTACCGAACGGAAGTATGCTACTGAAGTTGCCATGGGCCCTGACTAACAAGCCGATACAGTACAGTGTGCTCCGACGGAGCGCACTGTTAGCCTGCTCTTGGACGCGCGTTTTCCCTTACCCCTTATTCAGTAAGGGGAGGAAAATGTGCATCCAACCCCGCGGCACCTAATAGCGTCCTCAACATTCAAATGCATGTTAATGGGCCTATTAGGTATGCGCGCGGGATACAGAAAGTAAAATGTGCAGCCAAGCCGCGCATTTTACTTTCAGAAATTAGTGCCGACCTTTGGGTCGGCGCTAATTTCTTCCTGCACCGGGAAAGTGCACAGAAAAGCAGTAGAAACTGCTTTTCTGTGCTCCCTTCGACTTAATATCATGGCGATATTAAGTCTGAGGTCCCGAAGAGAGGAAAAGTTTAAAAAAAAATTTTTGAATTCGGCCTGTGGCTGTCGGGCCGAAAACCGGATGCTCAATTTTGCCGGCGTCCGGTTTCCGAGCCCGTGGCTGTCAGCGGGCTCGAGAACCGACGCCGGCAAAATTGAGCATCGGCTGTCAAACCCGCTGACAGCCGCCGCTCCGGGCTAAAAGGAGGCGCTATGGATGCACTAGTGTCCCTAGCGCCTCCTTTTCCCTGTTTCTACCGCACCACCTCATTTGCATACTGAATTGCACGCACCGGTGAGGGGCCGGTGCGTGCGCCGGGAGAGCGGGCATTCGTCTGCTCTCCCGTGGACTTTACTGAATCGGCCTGTAAATGAGTTTTCACATGTCCCTCTAGCGAAAGGCCTGCTTGCTGGTAGCAGAACGAAATACAGTCCGCCAACCTGGTGTACAGGTTCTGTTTGCCCACCGCAACTCCGAGTTTTTGGTTTTTTTTGTCAAAGTAGACAGAGTTGGGTGGACTGCCAATGAGCTGCAGTGCGGTCTAAATAAAAGGTGAGCGCACGTTTACAGTCCAAGGAGTGCAGAGCCCGCTCACCTGGGTGTGAGTGCGGCCTCGGAAAAAAGAATGGCAGTTTTATGGATTGATTGAAGTAGAAATCAGTCACTACCTTTGGCAAGAATTTAAGGTGAGTGCAGAACACTTACCCGGTCATGGAAAAATCTGGTATACAGTGGGTATGTTACCAGTGCCTGTAGCTCACTAACTCTGCGAACGGATGTTATCGCCACAAGAAATACAACTTTCCAAGTGAGATACCGTAGCTCACAGGAATGCAGGGGCTCAAATGGAGATCACATGAGCTGTGCTAGCACAACATTGAGGTCCCAGGCCACAATTGGGGGACGTAGTGGAGGCTTCAGCTGTAGTAAGCCTCTCATAAAGCGCCCTATGAGGGGTTGTGCCAAAATTGGGGCATTCCCTATTCCTTTATGGTAAGCGGCTATGGCACTTAGGTGTACCCAGATGGAGGCAGTCTGGAAGCCAGACTCTGAGAGGTGCCAGAAGTAGTCCAGGAGCCTTACCATGGGGCAGGAGAATGGATCTAGACCTTTTGGCGTGCACCACAAGGAGAACCTTTTCCACTTTGATCGGTAAGATCTCAGTCGAAGGCTTTCATGAAGCTACAAGGACCTGGGAGACACCAGAAGAAAGATCAAGGGATTGTAATATCAACCTTACAAGAGACTGGAGGTTCGGATGACGTAACGTGCCCTGGTTCTGCGTTATCAGAGTTGGTGTCGTGCCCAGGCGAAAAGGCTGCTGGACAGAGAGGTTGCAAAGAATGGGAAACCATACTTGTAGCGGCCAATACGGGTCTATGAGGATCATAGTGCCCCGGTCCTGACGTAATTTCACGAGAGTCTTGCTGATTAGTGGAATAGGAGGGTACGCATTATAGCATAACCGTGCCCCACGAGTGGGAGAAGGCATCCATTGTTGGTGTCTTGTGGCTGCTGTGGAGAGAGCAGAATCTGTCCACCTTGCAGTTGTGAAAGGATGCAAAGAGGTCGATGTCTGGTTGACCCCACTGGTGGAAAATTCTGTTCGCCACAAAGGGATCCAGGGACTATTCATGGGGATGAAAGGTCTGGCTGAGACGGTCTGCCATCACATTCTTTTACCCGCCAGGTAGGTGGTTCGCAGTAGTATGGAATGTGATAGAGCCCAAGCCCAGATCTGTGCTGTCTCCTGGCAGAGTAGGTAAGAGCCTGTGCCCACTTGTTTGTTTAGATACCACATGGCCACCTGGTTGTCTGTTTGAATCAGCACTATCTTGCTGGATAGGCAATCCTGGAATGCGAATAGGGCTTACCGTATCACCCGGAGTTCCAGAAAATTGATCTGGTGGTCCGCTTCCGCTCTGGTCCATACTCCTTGTGTTTGCAGTCCACTGATGTGGGTTCCCCAGCCTAGGTTGGAGACTTCCGTTATCAACGTTATTTGTGGTCCTGGTGGCTGGAAAGGTGTAGTCCTTACGTAAATTGGACTCCCGTGTCCACCAAGCCAGGGATTGACGAAGCTGGCTGGTTATGTGGACTACCTGTGAAAGATGATGAGTGGCTTGGGATTATTGGGATTTTAGGGTCCATTGCAAGACAAGCCATTGGGGTGACATGGACTGTGGATGCCATGTGTCCTAGTAAGGTTAGGAGCAGATGATCCAATGCTGTCTGATGATGCTGGATTGTCTTGGCCATGTTGGACAGTGTCTTCGCGTGGTCCTCGGGGAGGGCCACTCTGGCCTTGATGGTGTTTAGGTCTGCTCCAATGAAAGCTGGCGTGATGGAGTCAGATGGAATTTGGGATAATTTATCAGAAACCCCAACGACTGGAGCAGCTGTATGGAAAGATGGAGGGAGTGGAGTGCCTCTTCCCTGGATGCACTTCTGAGGAGCCAATCGTCCAGATATGGATAGACATGGACACTTTCACATCTCAATTGTGCTGCCATGACTGCCAAACACTTTGTGAACACTCTGGGTGCTGAGGCAAGGCCGATCAGAAGTACTCTGTACTGAAAGTGTTTGTGTCCAATTACAAATCTCAGGTATTTGCGATGAGGAGGAAACATTGCTATATGGGCGTAAGCATCCTGAAGATCTAGAGAGCAGAGCCAATCTCTTTAAGAACATAAGAAATTGCCATGCTGGGTCAGACCAAGGGTCCATCAAGCCCAGCATCCTGTTTCCAACAGAGGCCAAACCAGGCCACAAGAACCTGGCAATTACCCAAACACTAAGAAGATCCCATGCTACTAATGCAATTAATAGCAGTGGCTATTCCCTAAGTAAACTTGATTAATAGCTGTTAATGGACTTCTACTCCAAGAACTTATCCAAACCTTTTTTGAACCCAGCTACACTAACTGCACTAACCACATCCTCTGGCAACAAATTCCAGAGCTTTATTGTGCATTGAGTGAAAAAGAATTTTCTCCGATTTAGTCTTAAATGTGCTACTTGCTAATTTCATGGAATGCACCCTAGTCCTTCTATTATTCGAAAGTGTAAATAACCGAGTCACAACTACTCGTTCAAGTCCTCTCATGATTTTAAAGAGCTCTATCAAATCCCCCTTTAGCCATCTCTTCTCCAAGCTGAAAAGTCCTAACCTCTTCAGCCTTTCCTCATAGGGGAGCTGTTCCATCCCCTTTATCATTTTGGTTGCCCTTCTCTATACCTTCTCCATCGCAACTATATCTTTTTTGAGATGCGGCGACCAGGATTGTACACAGTATTCAAGGTGCGGTCTCACCATGGAGCGATATAGAGGCATTATGACATTTTCCATTTTATTAACCTTGCTGCAGAAGTGAAAGCAAGAAAACCATTCTGAACCGCTCCTTGCGAAGGTATTTGTTTCAGGCATGGAGGTCCATGATGGGACATATGCCACCGTTTTTTTTCAGGGTTAGAAAGTATCGAGAGTAGAACCCTTTTCCTCGCTGTGACCGGGGAATCGGTTCTATGGTTCTGGACCGCAGTAGATTAGAGAGTTCTGCCTCGAGAAGCACTATGTGATTGCTCAGGCTCCCCGCTGGGACAGGCGGGGAGTCTGGGGGCACAGTAAGGAAATTGAGATGGTAACTGTGGGTTACAATGCACAGTACCCATCGGTCGGTGATAACTGAGTGCCATTTGGTGGCAAAGTTGCACAGGCGGCCTCCCACCGGTAAACTGGTTAGGGGGTACAAGGGAGGGAGACTTCTGCTCTCTAGATAGGAGTCAAAACCCCGCTGCAGGACCCATCTGGGGGGCTGGCTATGTTCTAGGGGTTCTGTGCTGATGAGGTTGGCCTCTATGAGAGGGCCAGGATGTCCAAGCACGGGATGCAGGCGGGTAATGCCTGCATGGCCTATGAATTTGCTTTCTGGTAGCCCTTCTCATGCCTCTTCAGGCTATAGCAGGGGTATCTGAAGTGACAGTGGACAGTTGGCGCAGGGTTTCGTGATGATCCTTGAGCTGTGCTACTGCCTCCTGGATCTTGTCACCAAATAAATTGTCCCCTGTGCAGGGAAGATCAGCCAATTTGTCCTGCACATCTGGGCGGAGGTCAGAGGCTTTAAGCCAAGCCCAGCACCTGGCACCAATTCCGGCTGCTGAGACTCTGGATGCAGTTTTGAAAGCATCGTAGGCTGCTCTGACCTCATGCTTCCCAGCCTCCAGTCCTTTCTGCAGGATGGAAGTCAAGCCCTCTTGAAATTGTTCCGGCAGGGTCTCCGAGCATTCCTGGACTTGCTTCCAGAGATTTCTATTATACTGGGTCATGTAAAGCTGGTAGGCCGCTATACGAGCCGTTAGCATTGTCCCTTGGAAAACTCTGCAGACTAAGGCATCTAATGCCTTTTGCTCCTTCCCAGGTGGAGCAGAAGAGTGAGGGCAGGACCTTTTGGCTTTCTTTTAAGCTGACTCTACCACCACAGATTGGTGGGGTGATTGGCTCTTTTGAAATCATGGGGCTTGTTGTAACAGGTATGTGGCATCAATCTTTTTGTTGACTGGAGGCACAGTTCCTGGGTGCTCCCAGAGGCGGTGCAAGAGGTCTAAAGGAACCTCGTGCACAGGAATCGCCATTATCTCTTTTGAAGCATCTACAAATTGTAGTACCTCCAACATTTTGTGCCTAGCGTCATCCTCAGTTTCTAGTTTAAACAGAATAGTCTCGGACATTTCCTTGACAAAGCTGGCAAATGAGAGGTCTTCCGGAGGTGAGCGGTGCCTTTCTTCTGGGGGTGAAGGCTCTGAAAGAAGCTCATCAGTAGCTTGTGAGGAGTGTTCAGAGGAAGCATCATCCCATGGGTCATAGGGAGACTCCCCTTCACCCACCGGGCTTCCAGATGGAGAAACAAAACCAAATCCAAGAGGGTGGGAAGGCGGCACCGATGGATGGTGAGGTGGCACAGATAGGCGGTACCGGCATTGAAGCCGGCGGTGCTGGCGCCGAAGGCATCGGGGCCATCGATGGGCGTCAAGGCACTGGTAGACCTGATGGTCCTGGAACTGGCTCCGGCATCGGTGGTTCCCGTACAGGGTATGAGCCATGGGCTGCATCTTCTTCCTCCAAAGAACCCGGAATCAGTATCGAGACCATTGGAGAGATCGATGGTTGGCTTGGTACCAACGAACCCAATGGAACGGGCATCGATGGCAGGGCACCGATAAGGGTGTCTAAATGCTCGGAGTGGAGCCAACATCGAGTGCGCCGGTATAGGAGCCGACGCTGGTGGCGACTGGAAGCCCCGAAGGGCACTCAGCACTGCCTCTTGGACCATGCGATCCAATTCCTCCCAAAAAGCTAGCATGGCTAACATGGCGCCTGGGGTAGGAGGCAGGCTAGGCGTTACTAGAGCGTCCACAGGGATCCGTGGAGGCTCGGTGTCCGGCACCGAAATCGGTGGGGAATGCCTCGAGGTCCTGGGCCCTTTTCGGAGGTAGCTCCGCCGAGGTCGATGCTGCTCCAGTGTCAGTGCCAGCACTGGACGGGGATGTACGTCGGTGGCGATGTTTCTCGTGGTGCTCGGCCCAGTCCTTTACCAGCACCGAGGACAATGATGCAGAAGTCCTGGAATGGGACAACGTCTGTCAATGGAGAGGGGTCCGAGGAAGATAGGCCCCCCCCCTCAACTCGGCATGCCTTTACCTGGGGTCAGTGGAGACGACCGCTTGGAGGCAAACAAGTGCTCCATCTCCTCCAGTCGGTCACAGCGGCCTTTGGGGGTCATCTGTGCACAACTTGGACACTGGATGTCATGGGAAGGCCCAAGGCACAATACGCAGACATCATGCAGGTCCATTATGGACATAGTCCTCGGACACGCGGGACACTTCCAAAAGCCGGATGCCATGTTGAAAAAAGGGGCGGCGTGTGGTCAATGGCCGTTGGGCACCAAGAAGTACACCTCTGGGAACTGACCACAAAACGCTGTAAAGACTTACTGAAGCGTCAGAAGAGGTCTGTGCACGATCGGGGACCCCAGGACGGGGAAAAATGAAGAAAAACTTCAAAACATTCCGTGAGTAAAAGTGTGAAATTCTCAGAGCTCCTAAAAACAGTGAGGCAACTGCTGCGTGGGGGAAAAAAAAGACTAAAGGGGGACCCCATGTGGCCACAGGGTTAGTGGCATGTTGGGCATGCTCAATGTGCCAGTCAAAGTTCTAGAAACTTTGACAAAAATGTTCCATGACAGGGCTCCTTATGATGATGTAACCCATCTGTGAGGACTACCATCCTGCTTGTCTTGGGAGAATCCTAGTACACCTGTATTAGGATGACTGGCTGATTCGAGCCAGGTTGCCAGAAGAGAGCCATCTGGTGACTCACAAGTTTATTTCCCTGTTGCAGGAGCTTGGCTGAGTGGTGAACCTAGCCAAGAGCAGTCTTTAGCCTATTCAGTCGCTGGAATAGCCTGCCCTATGAGTAAAGGCTAAGAAAGTTAGGGCTGTTCAGTTTGGAGAAGAGACAACTCAAGGAGGATATGATAGAGTACTACAAAATCATGATAGATCTTGAACAAGTTAATGTAAATCAGTTATCCCAGGACAAGCAGGATGCTAGTCCTCACATATGGGTGACATCGGTAATGGAGCCCTATGTACGGAAAAACTTCTTTAAAAGTTTCTATGAAACTTTTGAATGGCACCGGAGTGCCTACTGAGCATGCCCAGCATGCCATGATATTCCCTGCCACAGGGGTCTCCCTTCAGTCTTCTTTTTTCCGCGAAGCCGTTAGCATCGCGGGCTAATTGGAGTCCTGAGGTGATTTTCACCTTACAAAAAAATTCCAGTTTTTTCGGAAAAAAATTACTCCATCCGCAAGGGTTTCCCTTCTATAACTTTTTTCCGTTGTCGATTCCCGGCCGGGATCGATATTTTTAGGCTTATCGCCGTCGACGGCTGTCCGGTGCCATGGCCTCGGGCTTCAAAAAGTGCCCAAACTGCGTGAGGACTATGTCGATTACCGACCCTCACTTCGAATGTGTTCTTTGCCTCGGCAAAGATCACAATATCCAAACATGTAAGTCATGTGCGGAAATGACAGCGAAAGGTCGTCGTCTACAGGCAGAAAAGATGGAGCAGTTATTTAACATCCAACTGCTTCCAAGGCCCTCGACCTCAGCGCATTCTTCTCCATCCGCTCCCGTACGTCAGTTAACCCTAAAGAAGAAACGTCCGGAAGTAGGAGATGCCTCAACGCCTTCCCTTTCGGTGTCTTCAAAAGCATCAACTTCGAGGAGCGAAAAACAAAAAGAAAAGCACCACCACCGGCATCGGAGACGCCAGGTATCGGTGACCGAAAATCCATCGGAGGACACGGCCTCGCCGGCAAAGAAACCCCGGACGGGGACTGAGGCTCCGAGGCCTAGTGAAGGGCGATCCCCACCGATATCGGTGACGGGCTCCATACCTCCTCAGGGCTCTGAGGTTGTATTGGCATCGCCAACACCGCCTCCCTCCACAGCTGCTCTGTTATCACCAGCTGTGAGAGCGGAACTTGACGCTTTCATTCGTCAAGCGGTGCAGCAGGCTCTAAGTGATGAGATACCTCCACCGATACCCGTTCCACTACCGACGGCCTTACTATCGCCCACGTCGGTATTACCCCCCAGCAGGTAGGCCAAGAGCTAGCCGCCCAACACAACGCCAGCAGCCTAGGCAAAGGCCTGCCAGGGCTCAACCACCTCCACAAACGGCAACTACTTCTGGTTTCTGAAAAGCCTCAGAGAGCAGCAGCCAGATCAACCCGTTCCCAGAAACACCAGTAGGAGGTCGCATACAGTACTTCCACAACAATTGGACCTCCATCACCACCGACCAGTGGGTGTTATCCATCACGACTCACAGTTACAGGCTGGATTTCTAAACTATCCCAATGCAAAATCCACCACTTCACTTTTGCACAATAAATCAACACTCCATAATTCTTCAAACAGAATTATCCACCCTTCTGAGAGCCAGGGCCATAGAACCAGTTCCTGGGCCTCAAAAGGGCAGAGGATTCTACTCCAGATATTTCCTCATTCCAAAGAAAACAGGAGGCCTTCGTCCCATTCTAGACCTCAGAAATCTCAACAAATTTCTCAGGAAAGAAAAATTCAGAATGGTATCCCTAGGCACCATTCTGCCTCTTCTTCAAGGGGGAGATTGGCTCTGCTCTCTGGATCTTCAGGATGCATACGCTCACATTCCCATTTTTCCTCCTCATCGCCAGTACCTGCGCTTTCGGGTACTGGATCAGCATTTTCAATACAGGGTGCTGCCATTCGGCCTTGCATCAGCTCCACGAGTATTCACAAAGAGCATGGCTACAGCAGTGGCACACCTCCACAAGCAAAGAGTGCACGTGTTCCCTTATCTGGACGATTGGCTCATCAAAAGTCAATCAAAAGAAGGAGCTCTCACTTCTCTCAAGCTCACCATCCAAGTGCTGCACTCCTTGGTATTTCTCATAAACTATCAGAAATCCCATCTGTCACCAACTCATCTAATACAGTTCATAGGTGCAGAACTAAACACTACATTAGCGACAGCTTTTCTTCCAAAAGACCGGGCTCAAACACTTGTGCTGTTAGCTCACAATCTTCGCAACCAATTCCAGGTAACAGCTCACCAGTGCCTCATTCTTCTAGGGCACATGGCTTCCACAGTTCATGTCACTCCCATGGCCAGATTGACCATGCGACTACTACAATGGACACTCAAAGCACAGTGGATACAAGCCACTCAACCAATGTCCACTCCTATTCACATCACACCAGAGCTCAAATCTGCTCTCCTCTGGTGGACATCAATGAACAACCTGCTCAAAGGCCTACCTTTCCAGCAACCAGTTCCACAAGTGACTTTGACTACAGATGCATCCACCTTAGGGTGGGGAGCACACATTGGTCATCTAAAGACACAGGGCAAGTGGACAAAGCTCGAAGCCTCTTTTCAAATAAACTTCCTGGAGCTTCGAGCTATACGTTATGCGCTGCATGCGTTCAAGGACTGCCTATCACACAAGACTGTTCTGATCCAAACGGACAACACAGTAGCCATGTGGTACATCAACAAACAAGGAGGGACAGGTTCTTATCTCCTTTGTCAAGAAGCAGCACAGATTTGGGACTGGGCCCTGACACACTCAATTCTTCTAAGGGCCACCTACCTAGCAGGCATCCACAACACAGTAGCAGATCGCCTCAGTCGTCAGTTCCAACCGCACGAATGGTCCTTGGATCCAGCAATAGCATCCAAGATATTCCAACGCTGTGTGTCGGGGAAGACTATAGTATTAGGAGTATACTACCGTCCACCTGGTCAAGATGGTGAGACTGACAGTGAAATGCTAAGAGAAATTAGGGAAGCTAACCAAATTGGTAGTGCAGTAATAATGGGACTTCAATTACCCCAATATTGACTGGGTAAATGTATCATCGGGACACGCTAGAGAGATAAAGTTCCTGGATGGAATAAATGATAGCTTTATGGAGCAATTGGTTCAGGAACCGACGAGAGAGGGAGCAATTTTAGATCTAATTCTCAGTGGAGAACAGGATTTGGTGAGAGAGGTAATGGTGGTGGGGCCGCTTGGCAATAGTTATCATAATATGATCAAATTTGATTTAATGACTGGAAGAGGGACAGTAAGCAAATCCACGGCTCTCGTGCTAACCTTTCAAACGGGAAACTTTGAGAAAATGAGAAAAATAGTTAGAAAAAAACTGAAAGGAGCAGCTACAAAAGTAAAAAGTGTGCAAGAGGCGTGGTCATTGTTTAAAAAAAAAAAATACCAGCCTAGAAGCACAATTCAGATGTATTCCACACATTAAGAATGGTGGAAAGAAGGCAAAACGATTATCGGCATGGTTAAAAGGGAAGGTGAAAAGCAAGTTTGCTTACCGTAAACGATGTTTCCGTAGATAGCAGGATGAATTAGCCATGCTGTCATGGGATCTGTCAATCAGGTCCGGGAGGCGGAGCTTGTTAAAGCAGAGAACAGAGCTTTGCTCTCTGCGGCTGCGCGTGTGTTCCCACGCAGGAAAGTAACGGAATCTCCTGAGTCTGTAATTAAGCATTATTGTAGTCGAAGACTTGGTGACTGCCAGGGAGGAGGGTGGGTCAGCATGGCTAATTCATCCTGCTATCGACGGAAACATCGTTTACAGTAAGCAAACTTGCTTTTTCCCGTCGATAGTAGGGCTGAATTAGCCATGCTGTCATGGAAGTCCCAAGCTCCCAATCACGTCATTTATGATATATATGTTTGTACGTGATCTTTGACAGTGTGGCAGTCACCGTGGACTGAAGGATAGAGATTGCAGTATTGCTTGCCCTATCTTCGCATCAATGGCTGCTTGTTGGTCAAGGCAGTAGTGAGATGTGAAGGTATGAAGCGATGACCATGTAGCTGCCTTGCAAATGTCTATGGGTTGTACATTCTTCAGGTGTGCCCAGGAGGCTGCTACTGCTCTGACTTGGTGAGCTTTAGGAGTAGAATGTAATTGTAAATTCTGTTTATCATAGCAGAATTTGATGCACTGTACTATCCAGCTGGAGATGGTGCGTTTAGCCACTGGTAATCCAGGTGCCTTCGGGTCGAAGGAGACAAAGAGTTGAGAAACACGGGAGTCCGAGTTTGTCCTTTCTTTGTAGTGTGTTAAAGCTCTTTTACAATCTAGTGTGTGCAGTAGATTTTCCCTACCATTTGCGTGCGGTTTACTGAAAAAAGTTGGTAATTCCATGGTCTGATTGAGATGGAATTGAGTAACTACTTTCGGTAGGAAAGATGGGTGGGTTCAGAGAACTATCTTCTGGTGATGAAATTGCAAATATGGAGGGTAATGGACCAAGGCCTGTAACTCACTCACTCTTCGTGCTGATGTTACTGCAACCAGGAATACCACTTTCCATGTGAGGTATTTAATGTGTGCTGAGTCCATGGGTTCAAATGGGAAAAGCATGACCTGTTCCAAAACTATGTTGAGGTTCCATGGAACTGGAGGTTTAGATACCAGAGGTCGAATGTGAGTTAATCCTTTGATGAAACGAGACAGTAATGGGTGATTGGATATAGGAATATTGTTTACTGGTCTATGATAGGCGCCTATGGCGCTGAGATGAACTCTGGATGATGTTGCTAGACCAGCTACATATAGTATATGAAGATAATCCATGAGCAACTCAGGTGAGCAGTCCAATGGTGGTACACCTTTGGAGGTGCACCAGGTAGAGTAACGTTTCCATTTATAACTGTAATTTTTCCTTGTGGAGAGTTTCCTTGATTCCAACAAGACAAATTGTGCCGAGTTGGAAACTCCCTGTTCTGTTAGAAGGAGCCGCTCAATATCCACGCTGTCAAGTGGAGAGATGAATGTAGCGGGTGTAGAAGATCCCTTGATCTTGACAGAGAAGATCCTGGCGATTCGCAATCGAAGTGGGTCCGTGATGGATAGCCGGCGAAGGAAACTGTACCATGGTTGCCTCGGCCAGGCCGGGGCTATGAGTATCGGTTGAGCTTTGTCTGCTATGCACTTCTGAATTGCTCTTGTTATGAGTGGTATGGAAGAAAAGGCGTACAGAAGGCCTGTCGTCCACAGAATGAGGAAGGCATCTTGAGCGATCCTGAATTGGCTTGGTCTTATCGAGCAGAACTTGAGCATTGAGCTCTGTTGCAAAGAGATCTATTGATGGCGTCCCCCACTGCATAAATATGTCTTGGGCTATTTCTGTATTGAGTGTCCATTCATGGGGATGAAAGATGCAGCTTAGTCTGTCCGCTCTTGTGTTTGCAACTCCTGGTAGGTAAGTTGCTTGGAGATGTATGGAATTTTGGTGAGCGTGTTCAAAAATGATCAGGGTCTCCTTGCAAAGGGACCATGAACCGGACCCTCCTTGTTTGTTGATGTAAAACATCGCCACTTGGTTGTCCGTGTAGATCATGACCCTGCGTCCTTTCAGGTGGTCTTGGAATACTCATAATGCATTGCGAATTGCTCTGAGTTCCAGTAAATTTATTTGCAGGTTCTGTTCCGAGATTGTCCATAAACCTTGTGTTTTGTAAATCTCGAGGTGTGCACCCCAGCCCTTGTGAGATGCATCTGTGGTTAGGACTGCGTTGTGAGAAGGGGAACTGAACAACGCTCCTTTGGACAGGGTGGAGTCTAGGAGCCACCATGTTATATCTTTTTTCATTTCGTCGGTTAGCGATACCTTCTTCGTCAATGGTTGTTAATGTTGTTGCCATTGGCATTTTAGTCCCCATTGCAGGCGGCTCATGTGTAGCCTGATGTTGGGAACCGTGAAAATCGCCACTGCCATGTGGCCCAGGACTACTAAGACCTGTCGCGCTGACGGTCTCTGAGTATGGTTCAAGGTACGTAGAAGGTGACGGAATTGTGATATTCTGTCACCTGGTAGGTATGCCCTGTTGCAGGCATGCACCTATGAACTGTAACTGTTGTGTTGGTTGAAGGTGTGATTTCTGGAAATTGATCACCAATCCTAATTCCTGTAAGCATTGTATCACCCGATGGAGGTGATCTAGTAAGATGTTGGGAGTTGAGGCGATTATGAGCCAATCGTCTAGATATGGAAAGATGGTTATACCTTGTTGTCTGAGATGAGCCACCACCACTACCATGAATTTGATGAATACCCTGGGTGCAGCCGATAGTCCAAAGGGGAGAACTTTGTACTGGTAGTGTTGACGTCTGTAGCGAAAGCATAGGTAATGCCACGAGGATGGGTGGATTGGAATGTGTGTGTAAGAATCCTTCAGGTCGATAGAACACATCCAATTGTTGGTTTGAATGAGAGGAAGGATTGACTTCAACGATACCATTTTGAATTTCTCCTTGGTGAGAAATTTGTTCAATTCCCTTAGGTCTAGTATGGGGCGAAGGCCCCCCGACTTCTTGGGTATGAGGAATTATGGGGAATAAAATGCTGCTGATTGGAGCCTGGGTGAATTTGTCGAATTGCTTGTTGTTTGCGAAGCAAAGCAATTTCCTCCCCCAGTTGTGGTTGGGGTTTGTGAATCTTGAGTGTGGAAAGATGAGGCAATATGGGTTTTGTAGTAAATTGGAGTTGGTAACCGTGATGTACTATCTCCAAAACACATTGATCTGATGTTATTCTTTCCCAGGCTTCCAGGCAAGAATGAATTCTGCCTGGTGGAGTTTGATTTTGAGGTGGTAGCTGAGTAACTAAAAAGATGAAGCCACTTTTGCTGCAGAAGTCTGCTGTTGTGCTTGTTGTCTCTGGTTACGTGGTTTACCTCTACGTGGGTTTGAGGTATTCTGTTGTGGAGCAGGACGCTGGTAGGAAGGGTATCTTTGTGTTCGAAAAGACTGACAAGATCTATAGGGTCTTCTGGCATATGATTGCCTTCGAGTAGATCCCATATATCGACGTGTGGTTGAATAATTAGGATGTGACGTTAATGATTGTACTGCTAAAGCTTCTTCTTTTAGTTTACCTACTGCGTCTTGGAATCTTTCTCCAAACAGATTATCTCCTGTACATCCGAGGTTTATTAGTTTGTCGTGCAGATCTTCACGAATTCAACTTGAACATAACCATGCTAGTCTGGGGGCTGCAATGGCTGTTGCTGATGCCCTAGATGATGTTTCAAGTTCTTCGTAGATTGACCTCAAAAGGTGTCAAGAACACTCTTCCATGTCATGAAAAGGCGGAGGTATCTGATCCGCCGTCGAGGAAAGCATACCCTTCATAGCTTGCATGCACTCGTATAGGTATTGTACCATGTAGAATTGATGGTGCATAATTCGGGTAGTCATCATCGAGTTATGATATATTTTCCTGCCAAATTCATCTAAGTATTTATTGTCATTTCCTGGTGGGAATGAGGAATGAGATTTTGCTTTCTTAAATCTTTGCATCGCCGATTCCACTACTATCGAGGTATGAGGTAATTGTGATAGAGTATAAGGTGATATTTTCCGCATACGAAATTTTGTCTGTTTTCCTGGAAACGGCTGCAATTGTATAAGGCGTATCCCAGGACTTCTGTAAGATTGAATGCAGGAGTTCTTGTGGTGGAAGAGATGTTGGTTCCACTGGAGTATCAAAAATCTTTAGGAGACCCAGGGTTTCTGCCCTAGGGTCTGTTTCTTTTTGGACCTCTAGATGCAGAACTGTACCCAATTTTTCTAGGAATTTTGGGTATGTGAGGTCTTCCGGAGGGGAATACAGTTCTTGAGGTTGTTCTTGGGAGTCCGAAGGGAATCCCGTAGATGATGATGGGGATGTTTGCATTGAAGGAGAATCAAAAGATCTATCCTGAGTATGAGTTGGCGAGGTTGGTCGATTTGTTATGGGAGAAGTCGGCGGTTCTACCGACTGTTCTCTAGTAAGCTGTGTTTTGTGTTCCGGAGAACTGTCATCAGTAATATTAGTCATTTTGAACGATGACTAAAGAGTTTCATAAAAACCTGCTAAGGATTGAGACAATTGAAAAAATGCCTCTCGTATGAGGGGGCATTGTTGTACGATGATCTGGTTCTCCTGAGTCACTTACTTTAGGGTGCCTTGGAGTATTTAGAGGTGAAGTGTCAGATACCTTTTTGTCGTTTCGTATTTTATTGCCCGTTTTGTTCCTCGAATCTTCTGAATCTGTAGAAGTATCAGAGGAAACCACCTGTATTACTTCTCTATGTAAGATGGTATTGGAAGGTGGTTTATGAGATGATTTAGAAGCCGAAGGGCTTATTTCCCATGTAGCACTCCTCTTTGCCAGTTTTTTATGGTGAGAGTGTCGTGAGTGCTTATGAGAATGATGAGACAACGAGTCTGTATGATTTCTACGTGAAAGCATGTGATTGCTTCCTACGTTTTATTATAACTTCTTTGGTGTCCGCGCTCGAAGAAAGGGAGATATCTGAAAGAGGTAAAGTTATTAGTGAAGAAGAGCTTCGTGAAGGGTAACGTCGTCGTTTCAACTCCTTCCGTAGCATCTGAGTTGAGTGAATGTCTCTTATGCGCAGATTTAGATTTAAGCGCGGATTTAGATTTATGCGCGGAAGTAGACTCGCGCACATATCTTTTTGTTTTCATGCGTGCAAGGGTTATTGGCGCCAATGTCTTTGGCGCTGCGCACATAGATTCCAATGGAGTTGAGCGCGTAGGTGATGGCGCCGTCAGCGCAGATGTTGACGGCGCCGTGCGCATTTGCTCTGCGTGCAGTATTTTTCTGCGCTGTGCGCGCCGGTGTACGCTGAATTGTCTGCGCCATGCACATAAAAGACTTGTGCGCCGATCCATCTGTGTGCACCAAAGTACTATGCGCCGATACTTGTTTATGCGCGTATGGCGCCATCTGCACAGAAGTTGTACGCGCCGAGTTTTCTGGCGCCAATAAGTCCCGTTGCGGCACTTCAGGCTCTGCGGATTTTCTAGAATCCATTGGCCTTTGTCATTTTGAGCTCTCCTTACCTCCAAGAGTGGAGGATTGAGGATCCAACGAAGATTTTCTCTTTTTTGAAGGAGCTGATGAAGTCGTTGGGCCAGGCAGTGAATGAGCCTCCAATGGTTCCCTTGAGGCAAAAAGTTCTTGAAGCCTGTAGGCCCTTTGTTTTAATGCTCTAGGAGACATCCTGGAGCAAAATTCACAATCTTCCCGATTGTGATCTGGTCCTAGGCATCGGTAACATCAGTCATGGCCGTCCATGACAGACATTACTTTACCGCAATGACAGGGTTTAAACCCCGATTTTGACATTGAGGAGAAGGACAGCTCCGCGTGCAATCCCGCTCGCGGAAAAAACAGACTCAGGAGATTCCGTTACTTTCCTGCGTGGGAACACACGCGCAGCCGCAGAGAGCAAAGCTCTGTTCTCTGCTTTGACAAGCTCCGCCTCCCGGACCTGATTGACAGATCCCATGACAGCATGGCTAATTCAGCCCTGCTATCGACGGGAAAAGAAGCTATTTTAGCTAAAAGATCTTCATTCAAAAATTGGAAGAAGGATCCAACAGAAGAAAATAGGATAATGCATAAATGTTGACAAGTTAAATGTAAGACATTCATAAGATAGGCTAAGAGAGAATTTTAAAAAGAAGTTGGAGGATCACGTGGGGCGTTGTAGAGAGAGGATGTGATTCCCTCTCTCTCCGAGCCAGGCCTCCTAATCGGACCCCATCCTCCCTGGAATTGGCGTTAAGAAAGTCCTGACTTAATTGATTTGGCAGTGCCAACCTCGGGCTTGAATCTGGCGGGCATGTCTACCCGGGTGATCCGCAAGGATAAAGGCAAAGTTAAAGAAAAACCGAAGCCAGCTCCCTCTTCAGAAATGGCGGAAGTTAGTGAATGCTCTATCTCTTAAGTGGCGCCTCTTGCAGATATTAAATGTGCAGTGCTGGAAGCATTAGGACCGGAACTACAAAATCTCTCCTCAAAAATTACAGAACTGTCAGCAAATTTAGGGAAATTCGAAAACAGATTCAAGGAGATTGAGTCCAGGGTCTCAGAGGCGCAAGATGGCCTTCACACGGCCCAAGCAGACATCGGTGAGCTGAAAAAAACAGTGGCTGCTCAGGCAGCAAGACTTGAAGATCTGGAAAATAGATCACGCAGATCTAATCTGCGATTCATCAGACTGCCTGAAACAATTGAAGACAGAGCTTTAGCCCAGCGGTTGGAGGCATGGTTGGAAAAAGAATTGGCGCTCTCAAAAACGCATGGCCGGTTGCACATTGAGAGGGCTTACCATCTAGGCCCGCGAAATCCCACTGCTACGCGACCTAGAGTAGTTATCGCAAAAATCCTAAATTATGCACATAAACAGGAAATTCTACAAGCTGCTCGGAAAACAAGAGAACTTACCTTTGAGAATTCTAAAATAATGATTTTTCAGGACTACCTACCTGTAAGACTCTACGTCTTTCAGATGTCTGAAGAATGTTTTTTAATAATACCAAAGCACCATCCATGTATAGCTCTTTATGTTAAGAATTTACATGCAATCCGTTTTAAGTAATGTCTACCCCTCTTATTTGATAAGTGGCACACTAAACCACTTCCAGAATCCTCTTTCTCCTCCTTTACAGAGACTTTTGCAGATATCTCACTACTTACCGTGTGCACAGCTCTGAAAGACCCAACTTAAATTCTTATGGTTTTTCTACCGATCCCCGGATAAAGCCTTCTTAGCTAAACTGACAACTTCTCCTAATTGCCCCAAATGCATGACAGATGTGGGTGACTACTTACATGTTTTTTTATCATTTATTTATTTAAAAGGTTTTATATACCGACAACCGTTTGCACACCGTGTCAGTTTACAGATAACTTAAAGCCACGGTATAGGTAGGCATAGCCTTTACAAAGAACATAGAACAGTCCAAATAACAAGCAAAAAACTGATTAAATTGGTTGATAGATTCAAATTGGGGGTAACATAAGTTGTGAGAGGGGGTAAACAGTAACAAAAAGAAAATGCTATGTACAGGGTTCAAAAAATACATTCATTACGATTACTGAGCAGTAGAGTTAGCAAGCAAGGGTGAGGAGGGGTAGGCTTGTAGGAAGAGCCAAGTTTTGAGTTTCTTTTTGAATTTGGGTGTGGAAGTTTCAGTGCTTAGATCAAGGGGCATGGAGTTCCAGAGGGTGGGGCCTGCAAGGGAAAGGGCTCTATTTGTTGTAGAGATGAGTCTAGTTGATTTTATAGGGGGAGCACAGAGGGTTCCACATAGGGAGGAACGAGTTGGTCTTATGGAAGTGCGAGGGAGAAATGGTGGGTTTATCCAGTTGTAATGTTCGTTGGTGATGCTTTTGTGAATGAGGGTAAGAGTTTTGTATAGGATGCGTGATTGTATAGGAAGCCAGTGGAGATCAATGAGGGTGGGAGTGATGTGATCTTTCTTATTAGCATTTGTAAGGATACGTGCAGTGGCATTCTGAAGTAGTTGCAAAGGTTTGATGTAAGTAGCAGGGAGGCCAAGGAGGAGAGCGTTGCAGTAATCTATTTTCAAAAATATGATAGATTGGAGTACCGGACGGAAATCAGAGAAATAAAGTAGAGGTTTGAGTTTTTTGAGGGTTTGCAGCTTGAAATAGCAGCTGCTGAGGATAGATTTGATGTAGGGTTTGAAGGTGAGTTGGTTATCAAGTATGACACCCAGGTTTCGTGAGTCGGATGGGAAAGTGGTGGGGGAGAGGGTAGGGGGTAAAGGTATTGATGAATGTTTGGAGGAGATGAAAAGTTCAGTTTTTTGGTGGTTGAAGGATAAATGCATGTCGGTGAGGAGCTGGTTAATGGAGGCAAGACAGGTTTCCCAGTTTTGGAGAGCGGTGAGAATAGAATTTGTGAAGGGGATGAGGATTTGCACATCATCTGCATAGATGAAGTGCGTATAACCAAGGTTAGAAAGAAGTTGGTGAGAGGGAGCATATAAATGTTAAACAGGGTGGAAGAAAGGGAGGATCCTTGGGGGACACCACAGTCGAGGTTTACAGGTGAGGATTCAATATTGTCAGTGAGGACTGTATAGCTATGGTTTTGGAGGTATGATTTAATCCATAATAGTGCTGTACCGGAGATTCCAATACTGATGAGAGTGTTGAAAAGGATGTTATGATTGACGGTGTCGAACACGGCAGAAATATCAAGCATAGCAATGAGATAGGAGTTGCCAGTGTCCAGTCCTTTGATTATAGTATCAGTTAGGGAGAGGAGTAGGGTTTCCGTACTGAGGTGTTTATGAAAACCATATTGTGTTGGTGGGAGGATATTGAATTGTTCAAGGTAGTCAGAAAGGCGGGAGTTTACTAGTTTCTTCAGGACTTTGGAAAGGAAAGGGAGATTGGAGATGGGACAGAGGTTAGATAGGTTGGCGGGATCAAGAGAGGGGTTTTTTAGGATAGGCTTGACAACGGCTTGTTTTAGAGAGTTGGGAACCAGGCCTTGTTCAAGGGAATGGTTCACAATTTTGGAAAGTGATGTAGCTATAGTTTTAGGAATAGAGAGTAAAAGTTTGGTGGGAATAGTTTCAAAAGGATGGGAGGAAGGTTTCATCTTTCTTAGGATGTTCTCTATTTCAAGAGTTGAGAGTTCGAAAGATGAGAGAAGGGTGGGTGAGAGGGTGATGGGGAGTGTTAAATTATTAGTATTTGGGGAGCACTTAGCAGTGATATTGGACACTTTATTCTTAAAGAAGAGAGCTATTTCATGTACTATAATTAAATCTTTCCTAGCGTGTAGCAGATGGACTCAAAACAAGTGGGTATAGTGTGCTCGTGCTAGCAGTTGGAGACAGATCTGACGTCAGCACGGGTACATATACCCCCGCAGGAAGTGCAGCAATTCAGTAATTTCCATCTCCAAAGCAGTTTGGAGCTACCTCATGCTTTTTCCAAATTCTAACGACTAAATTCATAGAAGAAACCTACCTGAAGACGAGCCCCGCACTCCTGCGGTGATACCATTCGGTCCCTCCCCCAGTTGAGTTTCCCGATGCGATTTCCGTGGTTCCTCAGAGGTAAGAGCCTCGGTCAGGTGGCCGACTCGCGGCAGGGACCTAACCCCCGAGTAAGAAGGGCTCGGGCGCGGCTTAGAGGCAGCCTCTGTCCCGGCGAGGACTTGGCCCCCGAGCGAGACTAGTTCAGGCGCGGCCTAGAGGCAACGGGTGCACTTCCTCGAGCGCGGCGGTGACGGTAATCACCCTCTCCCCCCGCAGCCGGAGACCGCCCGGGTCGCAGCCGGGAAGCGCCGAAGACAAGGTAAGGCGTACATCTTTACTTGTTGGTCTCCGAGGAAGCGAGGATCAGCGGAGCCTGCCTACATGGCAACCCGCCAAGGAGGTCGCCATCTTGCCTGCCTGCTCGCCGTCGCCTTCGGCCCTGGTTCGTCGCCACGCTCTAGCGCTCAAGCCAGACTGAGCGCACAGGCGAAGGGCGTATAGGTTAAGCGCCCGAAAATACTTGGGCGCATATTCAATAGAGGTGTACATTGCAGTCACCTGGATTCATGTTGAAATGCGCACGTTGCTGAGATAGGCATACGTTGCTGGGCGCACGTTGCTACGCACAAGCGCACGTTGCTAAGAGCACGTTGATAGGCGTAGGTTGCTACGCGCAAGTTGATAAGCGCACGTTGATAGGCGTACGTAGCTACGGGCACGTTGATAGGCGCCCGTTCATAAACGCCCGTTCATAAGCGCACGTTCATAGGCGCACGTGGATAAGCGCATATTACAAAGCGCAGACTCCAGCTGGGAGAAGATAAGACGAGAGAGAGCATAAGAGAGCCCATGCGTCCGCAGAGCCGACACCTCCAGAATCAGGCATAAGAGCTCTAAGCCTCTGCTCAGCATGCAACCTCAGAGCCACACAGAGCGAGGAAGCAGACTTCCTATGTGCCCAATGTGAGGAGGCCCTGGGAATTCCAGGCCAGGACCGGTCCCAGCCCAGCGCACTTGCCAGTTCCTCAGGGAACACCCCGGACCTAGCAGGCTGCGGTGAGAAACCAGGGAAGCCGAGAGACCTGGTGCCCCTAAGGCCAGATCCTGCTTCGCTCTCCTGGGTGGAATTATTCAAGGGGATTCATGCCTTTGTCAGAATGCAGTCTGATCCCCGAACGGGTCCATACGTACCGGATGACCCAGCCCCTGGACCCTCAAGACCTAGGCACGGCCACTCACCACCCGGAAGCCCAGTTTATGGGGATTCAGATTGCTCTGAGGAAGACGACGAGCCCCCCGAGGAGGGAGAACTTCCCTCGGGGATAGAACCATATCGGACCATGAGACGCTTCTTTCTGAAAGAGGATCTCCCAGGCCTGGTTTCTCAATGCCTGTCGGAACTGGCTATCCCGGGCCATGACACGCCAGGGGAACCTAGAATGAACCCCCCTGTTAGAGGGCCTGCGCCAAACGGCTCACCATTTTTCCCTCCTACAAGCAGCACAGCAGCTAATCGATCTGGAATGGAATGCGCCGGAGGCCTCATTCAAAGGGGGTCGGGCCTTGTCTGGCATGTACCCCTTAGACCCGGCAACCAAGGAGCTGCTGGCGTGCCCCAAGGTAGACGCCATAGTTAGCGCAATTGTGAAGCGCACCACCATTCCGGTGGAGGGGGGGGGGGCGGCCCTCAAGGATGCACATGACCGGCGCATGGACGCCATTCTGAAGCAAGCCTTTGAGGTGGCAGCCATGTCCCTACGAATTGCGACCTGCTGCACCGTGGTGACATGTTCCTGTTTATCACAGGCTAGGAACAACACCCCGGGAGAAGAGATGGAATCGGCTCTCTCGTTCCTCACTGACGCAGCCTCCGACCTAGTCCGTACGGCAGCCAAGGGAGTGTCATCCTCAGTGGCAGCCAGGAGACAGCTCTGGCTACGTAATTGGTCGGCCGACTCCTCCTCCAAGACACGTCTCACAAGAATGCCCTTTATTTTATTTTATTTAAATTCTTTTAATATACCGATGCTCAAGACCAGGTCTTATCGTGCCGGTTTACAATAAACTAGGGGGAACCAGTTAACAGAGCAAACAAAACAAAAGTTACATTTTAACAGGGAACGTGGAACTAGGCTGATAGAGAAAAGATAGGATAAACAAATTCTAACTGGAGAGAAGGGCAAAAGGAGGAGAGGGTGTTTACAGGATAAGAATTATATACAAATTTACATAGTGTATATGAATTAAGGAGGGATCCCTCCTGTTCGGCAGCAACCTCGAGAAACTGGCTAATAAATGGGGCGCCTCTCCATTACCCAGTCTACCAGAAGACAGGTCAAGGAGGAGCCAGCGCCCTTTTCCTAGGCCATCCAGAGGTAGAAACTCTCAGCGCTTCAACCCTTACAGGGCTCGCTACCAAGCACCTCGTTCTCAGGCCAGGAACCAGTCCTTTCGGACTAAGCACAACAAGAGGAGAACCGGCTCGGGTTCCGGTCCCGGCCGCACTCCACAATGACAATCAGCCGACCCATCCGGGGGTAGCAGCCATAGGGGGCAGGCTAACCCTCTTCTACCGCAGGTGGGTCGAGATTACCTCGGACCAGTGGGTCCTCGCCATCATCCGAGAAGGGTATTACCTGGATTTTCTTCAGCTCCCGCCGGACAAGTTTGTGGAATCTCCTTGTTCACCCCTCAAGAGGGCGGCACTAGAAGTCACCTTGCGGAGGCTCCTGTCCCTAAAAGCCATAATCCCAGTGCCTGCATGGGAGATAAATTCTGGGCATTATTCCATTTATTTCATAGTACCCAAGAAGGAGGGCACTTTCAGGCCCGTCCTGGACCTCAAGTCAGTCAACCGACACCTACGGGTCCCCAGCTTTCGCATGGAAACTCTGTGGTCTGTCAAAAATGCAGTACAGCCAGGGGAGTTTCTCACATCCCTAGATCTGTCGGAAGCCTACTTCAATATCCCAATCCATCGTGATCACCAGCGCTATTTACGCTTCAAAGTCCTGAACCAACACTTCCAGTTCCGAGCTTTACCCTTTGGGTTAGCCACCGCGCCGCGGACCTTTACCAAGGTCATAGTAGTAGTGGCGGCGTCCCTCAGGAAGGAAGGAATCCTCGTCCATCCCTACCTGGATGATTGACTGATCAGGGCAAAGTCACCGGAGGAGAGCCACCAGGCAACCAACAGAGTTATAGCTCTTCTGGAAAGCCTAGGATGGGTAGTAAATTTGAACAAGAGTTCCCTACAGCCTTCTCAGTCGCTGGAATATCTAGGAGTCCGATTCGACACCCAGGAAGACAAGGTCAATCTGACCTCCAAGAGGAGATCAAAGCTCCGGAATCGTCTGCAGGCCCTGCTGAGCGCAACCCGGCCCACAGCTTGGGATTACCTTTAGGTCCTCGGCCTTATAGCATCCACTCTGGAGGTGATACCATGGGCACGGGCTCATATGAGACCATTACAACGCGCCCTCCTATCCCGGTGGAGCCCACAATCACAGAACTACACCGTACACCTACCTCTACCAGCCAGAGTGCGGAATCAGCTACGGTGGTGGTTGCAGCCCGGCCACATGAGCCGGGGGTCAAGAATGTCCTCCCCAACCTGGACCCTGCTCACTACAGATGCCAGCCTGAACGGATGGGGAGCACACTGCGAAGAACTCACCGCCCAAGGGCGGTGGAACAGAGAAGAGTCGGGGTGGAACATCAACCGACTAGAGCAGAGCTTTCCAAACTTTTCATGTTGGTGACACACTTTTTAGACAAACATAATTTCGGGACACGGTAATTCAGTCTACTAGTAAACCAGAGGTTAAAGGTTAAACGAACGAAACATATTTCGACAATTTATGTATGTTTCCTTAAATATATACATAAATAAAATGTTTCACGACACAACCTATCTCATGAAAACCTTAAATTTATATTAAAAATATATATTCCAAGATTCATGTTATTGTTATAATTTATGAGAAACAATAATAAAACAAATTGTCTGTCCCCCACACACTCATCTCTCTCCTCCCCCCAGCACATGTCTGGCCCCCACACACTCATATCTCTCCCCCTCAAGCACGTCTGACCCCCACACACTCATTTCTCTCCCCCCCAGCACATGTCTGTACCCCACACACTCATCTCTCTCCCCCCCAGCACATGTCTGGCCCCCACACACTCATATGTCTCCCCCTCAAGCACATGTCTGTCCCCCCAGCACGTTTGCCCCCCACTCACTCATCTCTCTCCCCCCAGCACATGTCTGGCCCCCACACTCATGTACCTCATCTTTTTGATTGTTGCCAGTTAAGTGCTTCACTCCCTTCCATGATCACCAGACACTGCTGCTTGCAGTCAGTACTCCTCATGGCCAGGCCTCATCGGCAGCAGCAGCCAATGCAAGGATGGCTGGGCTCGTTCCACCCACCAAGCCCCCCCAAAAAACGCGATTGACAGCAAAATCATCCAATAATAAGCAACCCATAAACTGAAAAAAAAAAGTGAATCTCTAGAAAAAAAAAAAGCCCAAACTCGCATCAGAGTTGACCGGGCTTGCGCGACACACCTGCACACTGCAGGCGACACACTAACGTGTCCCGACACACAGTTTGGAAAGCTCTGGACTAGAGGCACGGGCAGTCAGGATAGCATGCCTGCGATTTGCCCACAGACTCCGAAATAGAGTGGTCAGAGTGATGTCGGACAACGCCACTACAGTGGCATACATCAACCGACAGTGCGGAACCAGAAGCCGACAGGTATCCCTAGAAATAGCCCCCCTGATGTCTTGGGCGGAAGCAAATCTACAGGACATCTCCGCCGTCCACATCGCTGGGAAGGACAACACCACGGCAGACTTCCTCAGCAGAGAAAGCCTAAATCCGGGGGAACGGCAGCTGTCGCCCACAGCTTTCCAGATGATTGTGGATCAGTGGGGGATGCCGGGCATGGACCTACTAGCGGACAGGTCCAACGTTCAAGTACCCAGATATTTCAGCCGCAGGCGGGATCCTCTATCCCAGGGGATCGATGCCCTGGTACAGCCATGGCCTCAGGGGATCCTGCTATATGCCTTTCCTCCATGGCCCCTGCTGGGCGCCATTATACACAAGATTCAGCGGCACAGAGGCCTAGTTCTTCTAGTGGCCCCGGACTGGCCAAGAAGACCCTGGTACGCAGACATGAGAAGACTGCTGGCAGGGAATCCATTTCCCCTGCCTCCACACAGGGACCTGCTGCGGCAAGGTCCCATCCTCCACGAGGATCCAGCTCAATTCTCTCTTATGGTCTGGCGATTGAGAGGGCTAGACTGAAGAAAAGAGGATACTCGGGGCCGGTAATAGATACACTCCTCCGAGCACGCAAGTTCTCCACATCACTAACATATATATGGATCTGGAGACTATTTGAAGCCTGGTGCGAAACTCACGGCACCCATCCACATGCCGCTAAGATCCCTATCATTTTGGATTTCCTGCAAGATGGACTTCAGAAGGGTCTGTCCCTCAATTCCATCAAGGTTCAAGTGGCAGCGCTATCCTGCTACGGACCCCGGAGTGACGGCAACAGCATCGCCACACACCCAGACGTTTCACGTTTCCTGAAAGGAGTCAAACACATTCGCCCGCCACTGAAGTGGCCAGTGCCCCTGTGGAACCTCAACCTAGTTTTGGAATTTCTAGTGGGACCCGCCTTCAGACCCCTTCGAGGCCTGTCCCTCCGTTTGTTAACCTTGAAGATGGTGTTGCTGCTGGCCGAATGCTCAGCACGCCGCATCTCAGAGCTAAAAGCGCTGTCCTGCCGTGATCCGTTTCTCAGAATCACTCCAGAGGCTATCCGTCTTTGCACGGTTCCTTCTTTCTTACCCAAAGTAATCTCACACTTCCACCTCAACCAAACCATATCCTTGCCTACCACGGAAGGTTTGAAGAAGTCAGAAGAAGGTCGAATACTACGCCATCTCGACATCGGCAGACTGCTGTCCAGATACCTGGAAATGTCAGAAGCAGTACGAAAGACAGACCACCTGTTCGTCCTTCACAGCGGGAAGAAGCAAGGGGAAGCGGCCTCAGGGGCAACCATCGCCCGCTGGATCAAAGAAGTTATCAAGGCAGCCTACATAGAAGCGGGAAAACCACCACCTCTACAGGTCAAGGCTCACTCTACCAGAGCGCAAGCCGCCTCTTGGGCAGAAACTAGGATGCTGTCGCCTGCAGAGATATGTAAAGCAGCGACGTGGTCCTCCCTCCATACCTTCTCCAGATCCTACCGTCTGGACGTCCAGGCCAGGGAGGACACAGCATTTGCGAGGACAATCCTGAACGGACCTCGGGCAGCCTCCCACCCAGTCCGGGAGTAGCTTTTGTACATCCCACTTGTTTTGAGTCCATCTGCTACACGCTAGGAAATGTAGAGATTACTTACCTGATAATCTCGTTTTCCTTAGTGTATGCAGATGGACTCAGCATCCCACCCGGCTGCCGGTATACATGTTTTCTTATATAGGGCATCCACCCTGCCGGGTGTCTACGCCTTCCGGTTGAGAACACTGGCGGTCTCCAGCTACTATCAATCGGTCAGGGTAATCCTGTTCATTTAATCGATCGGTCAGTTACACATATATCCATAAAGCTTTTGCAAGGAAGATTACTGAATTGCTGCACTTCTTGCGGGGGTATATGTACCCGTGCTGATGTCAGATCCGTCTCCAACTGCTAGCACGAGCACACTATTCCCACTTGTTTTGAGTCCATCTACATACACTAAGGAAAACGAGATTATCAGGTAAGTAATCTCTACAATTTTGGGTTCAGAGCTGCACTGAAATATTGAGGGTCTCACTTCCTGATGACCCAATTCTCTGGTTGTTTGGTGTTATCCCCCTGTACATTTCTGACCTTCCACCAGCAATGGGCCTCTTCCTGAAAAAGGCCAGATTGGTAGGTAAAAAGATCATCCTATCTAACTGGATCAGCCCTATCATTCCACAACCAGCACATTGGTTTGACAAATGGTGAAGCTGTTTACCTTTGAATACCTCTCTGCTAAAGAGGATTCTCAGAAAAGCTACACCAAAACATTAGCTATTTGGGATAAATTAATTGATTACATTAGCTATTTGGGATAAATTAATTGATTACATTTCCCCAGCAGTTCCAGGACACCCTGGTCAAGCCACAAGCACAAACTTGTAGAGAATATTTAAGTTTTAAGGAGTATCCCACATATCTTACACAAGGCCTAAATAGAAAAGCACAGATTTCTTGCTCCTTTATCCAACCCAATGAAACAGTATGATTGTCCTTATATATTCTGACTCGCCATGAACACTCTCCTAGTTAAGGGGGGGTGGGGAAGAGCAATTGTACTTTATGGTATTTTTGGATGTATAAGATTGCAGTCCAAAGTTATAAAGGAGTATGTGCTATCGTTAGTTGCCAGTGTAAACAATTTTCTTTTCAGTCCTGTCCTTTTCGTACTGTTTATTTTACTTTGTTGTTTTTATATGATGGCTTGTTAATGGTCAATTGCTTGTTATTTTGGAAAATTCAATAAAAATTATTGCAAAAAAAACTCCAACTAGCAGCACCTTTCCTGTCATTCCCATCTTTTGAATGTATTTGATCAGATCTCTATCCAGTTCTTCTGTTTGGTGTGGTCTATGGGCCTCAGACTAAATGTAAATGAAAGCACCATCTTCTTTTTTTTTTTTTAAGACAGCCCATAATATTTCTTCCCTATCCCACGTCCCTTGTATTTGAGTTGTTTGTATATTGTTTTTGACATAAAGAACTGCTCCTCCGCCCGAGTTGGCGATATCCCAAGCATGAGACTCATTGAATCATGTATCTATAATAGCAACAATGTCTAAATCCACCTCCATTAGAGCCTGTGGGTCTGGAATTTTATTGCCTAGATTATTAGCATTTGTAGTTATAGCTTTCAAACTTTTCTCCCTTGGTTTGTTGCTCTTCCTAGACACCTTTTCTGCCTCTTTGCATAAGTGTGAAATATTGAGTTGCTTGATTTTTGTTGTGTATAACCCCTGGGCGGGAATGATCCTCGAACTGACACCCAGGGGCACATAGAAGAAAAGAGAATGGACCCTTTCTGCACACAACTGCTCTGTAACCTGACGCCCATGGATAGCATTTATTTTCTGAGTTCAGGATTCTGCTTGAATGACGAACAATAGTTCTTATATCCATTTCTTGCAAATCAAGCCTTTCTCCGTCCTCTGTGCACACCCTGACAATCAACAGTCTTTTCATCCACAAAACACATTGAGGAACAGAGTGGTTTACAATTTCATTTACTGACAGTTGATGTAATCATTATTCAGTCATCAAAACTTAAATTTGAATTTCAATTAAAGTCAATAAATAAGATAGGTTAATAAACTTGTGACCTCACCTCTTTAGTAAAGTGTCTCAATTTCTTTGGAAGCACACTTGTCCACACTTCAGTTCCTTCTCTTTCCAAATATTCCAGTTACTCAGATTGAAGATAGTTAAATTGGGAATGTAAAAGTGGATTTATATCCCAGCTCTTTCCACTGTAGGTTGTTAGAATGTAATCTCAGTATTTTATCAGTCCCTGTTTTAATCCTTTTACTAAACTCTTCTTAAATCCTTGAACTCCTTATGTAGTACTGAGTGGCACTTTTCTTTTTCTTGTATCCTAGTTAATTTAGCAGCAACAAAGTTCTTGTTACCTTTACTTTGCATCCTCTAATTTGCTTTCCTCTTCTGACATTGTCAGGGTTCCTCTCTCCAATCTAACTCCTCCACGCTTCCAGCTTCTTTCAGGGTGAAAGATGCCATTCTCCAAAAGGTTTGGTTACTGAGTCCCAGGTACCAAGAGCCATCAGCTTCCAGTGGAACAAAAATAGTCTCTGAGCCTAAAAAGGGGACAAATCCAAGCAAGAAACAGGAAGGATGGAATAAAACTTCCTGAACTCAGACAGAGATGATAGTGCAAAAAGACAGTTAATTCAAAGTAGTCTCTCCTCTGCATCAGGTCACTGTCATGTCTATCTTCTGAAGGAGAGATAGCACACTGCAGGTCTTCCTTACAATAAGTCCAGCCTTCAATAAAGGGATACCCCAATCCACTGCAAAATTGGATTGAGTCAAACCCAGCTTTGAAGCAGGTCAGAATAGGAGGCTGACCCCAAAAGGGAAAATTCCTTACTCCTTTTCAATTAAGGGGCATGAGACAGTAAGCTCCTGTCTTCTGGAAAGGTTAACTCAGAATCCGTGAGGATAGATGGTGCTTTGGGATGATAAACAGCTAGGACACACCATCTGCATTTCCCACATCTGCATCTCTCTGTACTAATTTCTGCATAAACCTCCCCAGCTGGTTGGTACACTCCTAAAGTTAGAGAAACCAAGGGTTCCCTACAATTTTCTTCTCTCACTTCCCATATTGCTTGGGATGACATTCCACCTCCATCCTGCACAGTTTGGGTAAACAAATAAGCGTGGGAGTAGCTTGCTTGCTTGTGGCGGTTACTACCCCTATCAAATTAAGCCTGATACTTTACTTTGAATGCATATCCAGCGCAGTTCACTGCTTCAACGGCAGGGCGGAATGAAGAAATAGGGTTTACATCTAGCCAACATCTAACAAGGCATTGATCTGAGCAGTATGAGTATACAAACATCGGGGTAACTTGCTCGATACGACGGTTACTACCCTCAAACATTAAGCCTTATACTTCACTTTGATACAGCTCCAACACTGCTCTCTGCATCTATGGTGAGGGTGGAAGGAAATTAGAATTAAAATGCTACCAATAAGGTCCCTGAACTTAGCAGAGTAACATAAGTATGAGAAAAAAAGTGTGAAAGCTTGCTGGGCAGACTGGATGGACCTATTGGTCGTTGTCCTGCCGTCGTTTCTATGTAGTTTAAATGTCTGCTGTATGACCTGAATTTCTCGTTTAGGATCTTCTTTCTTGCCACTGACAAAGGTAAACCATCCTTACGTATACTTTTTTTTTGAATCCTCGGCCTCCAATGTATTCAAATCTACTTTCTTTATATCATATTTTGAGCCATGTATTGAAATTTTTCTATCAGGCTTATCCTTTCTTTTCTCTTTACATGAACAGGTAATATTTCAGAAAAGGCAATATTCTTTGCCTTATGTCTAATCTCCTTCCCCAGATTCTGGAATCATGTTCAGCTTGGATACTATTTCTAGCAAGGTTGTTGGTCCCCAGAGAGATGATTACATTGATATTGGTGTCTTTACTTTATTCTAGAATTGCATTGACTATGTGGTTTGCATTTCTACTAGCTGAGGGTCCAAGAAGGCATTTAATGATTGTGTTCCCCTCAAAATAATTTCCCAGATTTGTTCTTCTTACTGAGTCTCCCAGCAGAAGGAGCTTTCTTTTATGAGATTTGATGAGTGTTTTCAGGAGTTTCTTGGTGCTGGCGACAGCCACTGAAGTGGCCCTGTTTAAGTGTGCCTACCCCTTTTAAGGTTAGGTACTTGAGATTACTATCAGTTACCTCTGACAGAAGAGTGAGCAAACGACAAGGGCTGATTGCATAGCCACCATAAACTAAGTTTTTGCAGTAGAGTAATTTTGCATAAATATCCATAAGTTTCTTCCAAAACTAGTCTCAGACCCACTTATATCAGTCCATAGCTCTTCAACTTTCTTTCCCAAGCCTCACAATCAAAGTGGCCTTTCATTTTGCATAGATAGAACCAAGGATTGTAGAAAATCCACCAAACTTGTCATCTCTTATGTCACTATTAGATCTGGGCTAGCTGTTACCAAATGCACAATTACAAATTGAATCTTAGAATATACAGTATATCAATTTGCTATAGCAAAGCAGGCTTGCCCTTGTAATGCCATATAAAAGCTCATAACATCAGAGCAAAGGTAGCTTCTACAGCTCACCTTGCCTCTGCCACTTAAAGAAAAATGTAAAGCTGCTATATGCAGTTCAGTACATAGGTTTACTTACCACTGTTGCCCAGATGGTAACTCTCATCAAGATAGCAAATTTGAACAGTCAGTACTAAAGCATCTATTTATGAATTAACTAAAAAATTTTCAACTCCTTCCTGCCGTACACACATTCTTTAGTTTGTCACAAGGAAATGAGAAAGGGACTTCAAGACAGGCCTTGGCTTTGGAATCCACACACAGAGTCAGAGGCAGATGACTGGCAAAGGTGCCAACACCACCTTGTCATGGGGCACCAGCATGCCAAGATAAGGTAGTGTTTCCTATGCAACCACATAATCAGAAAGCATGTCAGACTGTTTGGGATGCTGCTTGGCCTGGCAATAGACCTGCCTCCACATGTGAAACTGACTTGGCTTTCTCCGTTGTCAAGTATACTAAGTTGTTTACCTGTAACTGGTGTTCTCTGTGGACATCAGGATAAGTCAGTCACACATACCCTTCAACTTCCTTAAGCTATATCATATGACAGGGGGCCTTGTGGTAATCATGCCTATGCTGTACCTGATGCACATAATCATAAAAATGTTCTATGGTTTTCTTGTAAAAGCTGAGCATGTTCCATCTCCAGAGCAGCACCAATAATGCGACCTACATACACCTGACTTATCCTGCTGGCCATGGAGAAAAGTTACAGGTAAGCAACGTCGCTTTCCTAATATCCATATGCCTTTTTAGAGTTGTGGTATTCAGTTGCAGGATTTTTATAGGCTTCTGGGGCCAAATTCCAAAGAGTTTAGGCTCCTAATTCTTTGATTTAGGACCCTAAATTGGCCCTTTTGAAAATTTACTAGGGCTGAATACCTAAATTTAGGCTCTTGGAGGTCCATATTCAAAAGCATTTAGCCGGCTAACTCAGAACAGGCTAAACAAATATTTGGGCACTTATCTGGCTAAATTCTAGCTGGCTAATAAGATAGGCTAAAATTTAGGCTAAGGGGTGTTCCAGGGGCATACCTGGAAGGAGTTTTTAGCCGGCTAAATCCCATATTCAGAGTTAGCTGGATAACTTAGCCGGCTATGTCTAGACAGGCCAAAGACCTTCCCTAAAATTTATCCAGCTGACTTTGGTATCCAGACTGTGAATATGGACCTCTATGTCTTTAAGTTGGTGTATGTGTTTAATTACAGCCATACCAATTTATGAAATGTCTTCTTTTTCCCCTTTCTAAGTGTGTTGTACTGTATTTAATCTACCATGGTAATGTTGGAATAGGCTTCTGTTAACTAACCATATTCATGTATCTATTTTTTGTTAGAAATCTTGTAATGCTGGTGATGAGGATTCAGCCAGTGGCATTTCTTTCCCTGTGCCTTTAGTGCAAACCTTGGCTGAGAATGCTTCCCAGCACTGCTCAGACTGGGAAAATCAGATGAGAAATGAAGGTACCTCTCCTATCCCTGATACAGAAGGGCCCTTCCATTTGTGGAGCAGCAGAAGTGGATTTCCTGCCTATGTTGGTATTCTGCACATTCACAGAACTGGAAAGCTGGTAATTCACTGAATATTGTCAAACTGATGTATGTTAAAATTGCTGTTACATACCTTGAGCATTTACAGGGAGGAGTAAAATAAGAAATTTATTATTATTTTGAAGTCTGTTCCACTTGTTTGTTTTTTGTTTTGTTTTTTAGATTTAGCTCATGCCTTTTCATTGATAGCTCAAGGTGAGTTACATTCAAGTATGGTAGGTATTTCCCTGTCCCCAGAGGGCTCACAATGTTAATTGTACCTGAGGCAATAGAGGGTAAAGTAACTTGGCCAAATTAACAAGGAGTCAAAGGGAATTGAACCCTGGTTTCCTTCATTCTCAGCCTGCTGATCTAGCCACTAAGCCACACCTTCACCTTTGTGCGTATATCATTGGAGAATGTGCATGTATTTTAATTAAGAAATATTGAATAATGGGCTTACCCAGAGGCAGCACGATGCACTGCCATGCAGAGGGACCTGTGTTTAATTTTTAGCTCAAATCCTTTGCTGTCAAGTCAGCATGGGTTGCTATGGAAGCTGTGTTCATAGCCCTAGGAGAGAGGTAATTGATCATTCTACAATGATGACATCTAGTGGCTATATTTAGGGTCTGTGATTGCAGGAGGCTGAAGGTAACCCTAGATGAGGATTGTCACCACAATGACTGGATTAAAGGAAGTTGGGAAGCAATATAGGAGGAGGGGCTGCCCTGGTGGCTTAGGTAGCAATTGCTGTGCACTGCATGCAGAAGGCACCTCTTTTGATACCCAGATTGGCTGAGGATGCTGCATAAGCGATATTCACAGCCCCTGGAGGGAAAGGGTCTTGATCATTGCTAAGGGAAATATATGTTTGCCAGATTCAAAGTGTATGATTACAAGATTCTGTAGAGAGCCCACATGCATCCAGGTGTCTCTGGCCCAGGGCCATCGCTGCAGTGACCAAACTAGATATGTTGGGGCAGGGAGAAATATAAATTTCCTGGCGTGTAGCCAGATGGACTCAGAACGAATGGGATAGTATCCGCATGCTAGCAGTTGGAGACGGATCTGACGTCAGCACAGGGGTGTATATATCCCCACAGGAAGCGTAGCAACTCAGTAATTTCCGTCTCCAAAGCAGTTTGGAGTGCCTGCACGCTAGTTGAGCGTGCTTTCCAAGACTACTTTAATTTTTTCTCTTTTCTTATCATTCTAGATTCTACTTTCTGCACACATATCGAGCCCCACGCTCCTGCGGTGATACCCGAAGGTCACTCCCCCAGTTGAGCTGCCCGGGGTGATTCCCGTGATCCCCCCGCCCCGGAGGTTAAAGTCCTCGGTCCGGCCGAAGCGCGGCAGGGACACAGCCCCCGGGCGAGGTTCGGGTGAGGCTTACGAGGCGCCTCGGTCCCGGCGTGGACGAGGCAGCGGGTGCATATCCTCAAACGCGGTGGTGGAGTTGTTTCCCCGCTCTCCCCGCAGCCGGAGACCGCCTGGGTTCCAGCCGTGAAGCGCCGAGGTTCAGGTGAGGCGTACATCTCGTGTTCCGGGTCTCCGAAGGTACAGAGGATCGGCGGCGTGGCACGCCAAGGAGGGCGCCATTTTGTGGGCCTCGTTCAGGTAGGGCGCTGGTAATCAGCGCAGGATTATTCCTCCTTGTGCGTATATTGCCTTATTGTTGTGAGCACCGCCTGTGGCTGAGAGCATATCGAATGCTATTGAGCGTATATGGCTAACCGCATGTTGCTGAAAGCCTACTGAATGCCATTGAGCGTATGTTGCTGACCGCTTATTGCTAACAGCCTATTGCATGCTATTGAGCGTATATTGCTGACTGCTTCTTGCTGAAAGCCTACTGAATGCCATTGAGCGTATGTTGCTGACCGCTTATTACTGACAGCCTATTGCATGCTATTGAGCGTATATTACTATCCGCATATTGCTGAGCGCCTATTGAATGCTATTGAGTGTATATTGCTGACCGCTTATTGCTGACAGCCTATTGAATGTCATTGCGCGTATATTGCTCCCCGCTTATTGCTAAGAGCCTATTGACAGCCATAGTGCGTGTGTTGCTAACCGCATATTGCTGAGAGCCTATTGAATACTATTGAGCGTATATTGCTAGCCGCTTATTGCTGAGTGCCTATTGACAGCCATAGTGCGTGTATTGCTAACTGCATATTGCTGAGTGCATATTGCATATAATTGGGCTGTTTTCTTGGCCGCCTATTGCTAAAGAACATATTGCTCATATTGCTGCTGCATATTATTATTTTTATGCGCCTATTGTATTGCCTATTGCTGCCGCATATCATTATTATTGTGCGCCTGTTGTATTAAGCGCATATTGCTGCCGCATATTGTTCTTATTGTGCGCCTGTTGTATTAAGCGCCTATTGCTGCCGCATATAGTTATTGTTGCGCGCATATTTTTCAATGGATCAAAACGCAGCAGCGTCTTCAGCGGCGGGGCTGCCTGCCTCAGGCATTAAAGCCCTTAGCCTCTGCTCTGCATGCCAGCTTAGGACCACGCGCAGAGAAGAGCCAGACTCCCTATGTGCCCAATGCGAGGCGGCCGTGGGACCCTTGGGCCGGGACCAGTCTCAGCCGCGATTTGTTGACAGTTCCCCGGGGGCTACCCCGGATTTAGGGGGCAGCCTCGACCAATCGGGAATCCCGGGGGATCTTGTACCCCGGCGATTAGAGGCTGCTTCAATTTCCTGGGTGGATCTCTTTAAGGGGATTCATGCCTTCGTCCAGATGCAAACGGCTTCCCGTCCAGGCCCTACGGTTCCTGCTGTTCCGGTGGTTCCTGCGGTGGCTGCGACTGCGGCGGCTGCTGCGGCTGCTGCTGTGGTGGCGGCTCCTGCGGATCCTGTTCCTGGACCCTCACGCCCTTATCGTGTGCGGGACCTTCCGCCGCTGGACAGTCCGGATCAATCAGACCAGGAGGTCTCACTGGACGAGTCCGAACTCCCGGACGAGGGGGACCTTCCCCCTGGGATTGAGCCATATAGAACCATGAGGCGGTTCTTCCCTAAAGAGGATCTCTCCGACCTGGTGTCTCAGTGCCTGGCGGAATTGGATATTACAGGTCCCAGCGCTTCGGTACCCTCTGCGCAGAACCCCCTGTTGGAAGGTCTTCGTCCTACAGCCCGCCATTTTCCATTCTTACAAGCGGCACAACAACTGATAGATTTAGAATGGGCGGCAACAGCGGCTTCCTTCAAAGGGAGCCGGGCTCTGAAGAGCATGTATCCTCTGGCACCGGCTATCCAGGACCTGCTGGCGTGCCCTCAGGTGGACGCCTTGATTAGCGCTGTGGTCAAGCGCACTACCATTCCGGTTGAAGGGGGGACGGCCCTCAGGGAGCCTCATGACCGGCGACTGGACGCCATTCTGAAACAGACCTTTGAGGTGGCAGCTCTATCTTTGCGGATCGCGACCTGCTGCACAGTGGTGACGCGTGCCTGTTTGTCACAGGTTAGAAACAACGCTCCAGCGGCAGACATGGAGTCCGCTCTTTCGTTCCTCACGGATGCGGCATCTGACCTGGTCCGGACAACAGCTAAGGGGATCTCATCCTCCGTAGCTGCCAGAAGGCAGCTCTGGATCCGGAGATGGTCAGCCGATGCGCCTTCCAAGACACGCCTCACCAGATTGCCCTTTAAGGGCTCCTTCCTATTTGGCAGCGACCTTGATAAACTGGCCAGTACATGGGGTGCCTCTCCAGTGCCCAGATTGCCGGAAGATCGGTTCAGAAGGGGCCAGCGTGCCTTTCCAAGGCCCTCCAGGGGCAGGAGTTCCCAGCACTTTGTTCCTTACAGGGGTCGCTACCAGGCACCACGTCCTCAGGCCAGGAATCAGTCCTTTCGGACCAAGCAGCGCAAGAGGGAGGCTGGTCCGGGCTCGGGTCCCGGCCGTGCCTCACAATGAGAATTCGCCGATTCATCTGGGGGACGGGGCCATAGGGGGCAGGTTGACCCTCTTCTACCCCAGATGGGTCGAGATCACGTCGGACCAGTGGGTCCTCGCCGTTATCCGGGAGGGATATTATCTGGACTTTCATCGTCTCCCTCCGGACAAGTTTGTGGAATCTTCATGTCCCATACACAAGAAGGCAGCATTGGAAGCTACCTTGGCGAGGCTCCTGTCCTTGAAAGCCATCATCCCAGTACCTGCCTGGGAAGTGAATTCTGGTCACTATTCCATTTATTTCATGGTACCCAAGAAAGGGGGTACCTTTCGGCCTGTCCTGGACCTCAAGTCAGTCAATCGATACTTACGGGTACCGAGGTTTCGCATGGAAACTCTGCGCTCCGTCAAGGCCGCAGTACAGCCCGGAGAATTCCTCACAGCATTAGACCTGTCAGAGGCATACCTGCATATCCCGATCCATCCGGATCATCAGCGCTACCTACGCTTCAAGGTTCTAGGCCGCCGCTTCCAGTTTCGGGCTCTGCCCTTTGGGTTGGCCACGTCACCACGGACATTCACCAAGGTGGTCGTAGTGGTAGCAGCAGGACTCAGGAGGGAAGGAATTCTGGTCCATCCATACCTAGACGACTGGCTGATCAGGGCGAAATCTCGAGAGGAGAGCCTTCGGATGACCGACAGGGTAATCGCCCTTCTGGAAAGCTTGGGCTGGGTAATCAACCCCAGCAAGAGCTGCCTACAGCCTTCCCAGTCCCTGGAATACCTGGGAGTACAGTTCGACACCCGGGCAGACACAGTCAGTCTCACTACCAAGAGAAAGTTGAAACTTCAGCAGCGTATCCAGTATTTGATGGGAGCCAGTCGACCCATAGCCTGGGATTATCTGCAGGTTCTTGGTCTCATGGCATCCACCCTGGAAGTGGTGCCTTGGGCGAGGGCCCATATGAGGCCTCTACAACACTCTCTGCTCTCTCGCTGGAGCCCCTGTCTACGGAACTATTCCACGCACCTTCCTCTGCCAGCCAGAGTACGGACCCAGTTGCAGTGGTGGTTGCGGTCCAACCACCTGAGCAGGGGGTCGAAGATGTCCTCACCCACATGGACCTTGCTCACCACAGATGCCAGCCTGAGCGGCCGGGGAGCACACTGCGAAGAACTCACCGCACAAGGACGGTGGAACAGAGAAGAGTCAGCGTGGAACATCAACCGTCTGGAGGCCCGGGCAGTCCGATTGGCATGCCTTCGATTTGCTCACAGTCTGAAGAACAGAGCAGTCAGAGTGATGTCCGACAACGCCACCACAGTGGCATACATCAACCGTCAGGGCGGAACCAGAAGCAGACAAGTATCTCTGGAGATCGCCCCACTGATGACTTGGGCAGAGGCGAATCTTCAGGACATCTCCGCCGTCCACATTGCCGGGAAGGACAATACTACAGCAGACTTCCTCAGCAGAGAAAGCCTACATCCGGGAGAGTGGCAGCTGTCACCCACAGCCTTCCAGATGATTGTGGATCACTGGGGAATTCCGGACATGGATTTACTGGCGGACATGTCCAATGCTCAAGTACCCAGATACTTCAGCCGCAAGCACGACCCGTTCTCACACGGAATCGATGCCCTAGTCCAGCCGTGGCCTCCAGGGACTCTGCTATACGCCTTTCCTCCGTGGCCTCTGCTGGGCGCCATCATCCACAAGATTCAGAAACACCGGGGCCTAGTTCTTCTAGTGGCACCAGACTGGCCAAGAAGACCCTGGTACGCAGACATGAGAAGACTACTGGCAGGGGAGCCTCTTCCCCTGCCCCCTCTCCGCGACCACCTACGTCAAGGTCCCGTCCTCCACGAGGATCCAGCTCAATTCTCTCTTACGGTCTGGCCCTTGAGAGGGCTAGACTGAAGAAAAGAGGTTACTCGGAGCCCGTGATTGATACCCTCCTCCGAGCTCGCAAGTTTTCCACATCCCTCACCTACGTTCGCATCTGGAGAGTATTCGAAGCATGGTGCGACACTCACAGCACCAGTCCACATGCGACCACAATCCCTATTGTGATGGATTTCCTGCAGGAGGGACTTCAGAAGGGTCTCTCCCTCAGCTCCATCAAGGTTCAGGTGGTGGCGCTGTCTTGCTATGGTCCCAGGAGGGAGGGCAAGACCATCGCCAAGCACCCAGATGTCTCTCGCTTCCTGCAAGGAGTCAAGCATATTCATCCGCCACTAAAGTGGCCTGTGCCCTTATGGAACCTCAATCTAGTTTTGGATTTCCTCACAGGATCCACCTTCAGACCCCTTCGGGGGCTGTCTCTCCGTTCTCTAACCTTGAAGATGGTGTTCCTCTTGGCGGTCTGTTCGGCACGCCGCGTCTCAGAGCTGCAAGCGCTGTCCTGCCTTGATCCCTTTCTCAGAATCACTCCTGAGGCTATCCATCTTCGGACGGTTCTCTCCTTTCTACCAAAAGTGGTTTCACAGTTTCATCTTAACCAAACCATATCCTTACCTACCACGGCGGGTTTGAAGAAGTCTGAAGAAGGGCGTTTATTACGCCATCTCGACATTGGCAGATTGCTGCCCAGATATCTGGAAGTGACACAAGCACTACAAAAGACGGACCATCTATTCGTCCTGCACAGCGGGAGGAAACAAGGTGAAGCGGACTCGCGGCCCACCATCGCCCGCTGGATTAAAGAAGTTATTAGAGCAGCTTACGTAGAAGCCGGGAAGTCTCCGCCTCTACAAGTCAAGGCTCATTCTACCAGAGCACAAGCGGCATCTTGGGCTGAATCCAGGATGCTGTCGCCTGCAGAAATCTGTAAAGCGGCGACGTGGTCCTCCCTCCATACCTTCTCCAGATTCTACCGTCTGGATGTCCAGGCCAGGGAGGACTCAGCTTTTGCGAGGGCGGTATTACAGCCATAATCCAGCCATAATCATTGGAGATTTTAACCTCCACATTGATGCCAATCCTCGATCGTCCAATTGTGAAGCTTTCCTATCAGCCCTCTCGGACATGGGTTTCAAACAGCACATCAACCAACCAACACATAAAGCAGGTCACACTCTTGACCTTATCTTCACAAACTCCAATCTCACTCCACTCTCACCTCCCTTATGCCTCCCAGTTCCATGGTCAGATCACTTTATGATCAACTCCACCTTCAGGTCATTGACAGGATTGTCCGCACCTCATCAGCCTACCACTCTATACTACAGGAAAACATGTCCTTCAGAAGATCTCGGCAAATCCCTGATCAGAAAACTTTTTAACTTGGATCTTTCCAATCCCAATTCAGCTATCACCTCATGGCAAAACATTACCGAAATGATAGCCAACGATTTATGCCCACTATCAAAAAAAAATATAAATCCTTCTCAAAAAAATAAGCAACCTTGGTTCTCAAATGAACTCTGCACTCAGAAGCAAAATCTAAGACGGAAAGAAAAAGAATGGAGGAAGAATCCTAATCCCCTCTCTCTTTCCATATACAAAACAGCTCTCCATCATTACAGATCAGCAACACTTAGAACAAAAAGAGATTTCTATGCTCACCGTATCCATGATATGCTGTATGATGCGAAGGCCCTCTTCTCATATGTTTCGGAGCTTACCAAAACGGTTCCTTCTACAATCCCTGACGATACAGCCCAATCAAAGGCCAATGACCTGGCCTTATTCTTTCAGAACAAAATCTCCAACACCCTGGCAAAATTACCTACCAGCCCAAATCCTCTTCTTCTGGACACAGTTCTCCTTCCAAACACAGACATAAGATTGGATTCCTTTGATCCTACCCACACTTTAGAGGTAGAATCCCTGATAAAAAGAATGAAACCTTCGACCCACCCCCTGGACCAAATACCTTCCAAGTTACTGATTCTCATACCAGAATACATTTCCAAATATCTGGCCGATATCATCAATTGTTCCCTTTCACAAGGAACATTCCCGGACGCTCTCAAATTGGCCACGCTCAAACCCATACTCAAAAAATCAAACCTGGACCCGGAAGACCTCAACAATTACCGCCCCATATCAAATCTCCCATTTGTAGCTAAGATCATGGAGAAAATTGTAAATAAGCAACTTTCAAATTACCTAGAAGACCACAACATACTACACACGTCTCAATATGGTTTCCGAAAAGAACACAATACCGAAACCCTTCTCACCTCACTCCTTGATCAATTATATATTGGCTTTGACAAAGGACAGTCGTTTCTCTTAGCTCTCCTCGACATCTCTGCGGCTTTTGATACGGTAAATCACAATATCCTTCTAAACCGGCTTTCAGACATAGGAATTACAGGTTCAGCCCTCAGATGGTTCGAATCCTTCCTTAGCAATAGAGGCTATAAGGTAAAAATCAAAAACAAGGAATCACCTCATACTAATGCTCCTTTGGGCGTCCCCCAGGGCTCCTCCTTATCACCCACCCTGTTTAACATTTACATACTCCCCCTCTGTCACCTACTCTCAAACCTCAAACTCAAATTTTATATTTACGCAGATGACGTTCAAATTTTAATCCCCATATCCAATTCACTGGACTCAACACTCAGGTTATGGAACTCTCATCTACAAACTATTAACCATTACCTATCAAGCCTCAACCTTGTGCTCAACACTTCTAAAACCGAACTCTTGCTAATTACTCCAGAAGGCAGTCCCATCCTTCACCAATCACAAACTATTCCACATATATCACATGCCAGAGATCTTGGAGTCTTAATTGACAGTCACCTGAACCTAAAGCATTTTATAAAACACACTACTAAGGAGTGCTTCTACAAGCTACAAGTACTCAAAAATCTCAAACCGCTCCTATTCCATTACGATTTCAGATCCGTCCTCCAAGCTATTCTGTTCTCAAAGATCGACTATTGCAATTCCATTCTGCATGGTCTTCCAGCCTCTACTATCAAACCTCTCCAGTTGCTACAAAATGCAGCGGCAAGAATTTTGACAAATACCAATCGGAGAGAGCATATCTCTCCCATTCTAAAAGATCTCCACTGGCTCCCAGTAAACTTCCGGATCCTTCATAAATCTCTCACAATCATTCATAAAAATATCCACCATCAGACCCCTCTTGATCTGCTTCATCCTCTGACTGCACTCCACGGCCAGGCCTTTAAGGGATGCCTACAAGGGATCCTTACACGTTCCTCCAATCAAATTAGTGCACCACTCAAATATCAGAGACCGATCATTCTCTACCGCAGGCCCTTCCATTTGGAATGCCATGCCTCCAGACCTCAGACTGGAGACCTGTCTAATAACTTTTAAAAAGAAACTAAAGACATGGCTGTTCAGCCAAGCCTTCCCCACTACAAACCCCATTGCCTGATCAAGAATTGTTCCATCACCCACTCATGTAAACAAATTTTTCCATATTTCTCATGCATAGTATCTATTAACGAGGTTGGCTCCTTGCCCCCCTCTTTTGTATATAGTATTTATTTATTTATGTTTTCGTTCACCCCATCTTTATTTCTTACTCCAGGTTAAGGCATCCTTGTTAAAATGTAACTTTTATGCTCCTTTATCTCTTGTTGATTGGTTAATTATATTTTCTGCTTAGTTCATTGTAAACCGAGTTGATTTGATTTGTATCAAGAAAGTCTGTATATAAAAGCCTTTAATAAATAATAAATGGTCCTCAGGCAGCCTCCCGCCCAGGCTGGGAGTAAAGCTTTTGTACATCCCATTCGTTCTGAGTCCATCTGGCTACACGCCAGGAAATGTTGAGATTACTTACCTGATAATCTCCTTTTCCTTATTGTAGACAGATGGACTCAGCATCCCGCCCAGCTGCCTGTGTACATGGGTTTCACCGATGCAAGGTAAGCCATGTCATCTATTTCTATGAGAGCGTACACTCTACCAGGTGTCAACGCCTTCCGGTTGGGAATGCTGGCGGTCTCCAGCTACTATCAATCGGTCAGGGGAATCCTGTTTCACTTTTCACTGAGCGTCAGTACACATGTCGATAACAGCTTTTGCAAGGAAGATTACTGAGTTGCTACGCTTCCTGTGGGGATATATACACCCCTGTGCTGACGTCAGATCCGTCTCCAACTGCTAGCACGCGGATACTATCCAATTCGTTCTGAGTCCATCTGTCTACACTAAGGAAAAGGAGATTATCAGGTAGTAATCTCAACATTAATAGAAAAATCCCTAGGTAATTGCAGTAAAGTTTCATGGTGCCAGAGCTCAGAACTAGTTTCTTTCTCAAGGTCTCCCACGTGTGGTACCAGTGTAGTTGATTTAAATACTACTCTGCACTGCCAACTGTACTGGAACTAACATGAAATTCTATGAATGCTTGAGGCTCATTCATGATTAGATATTTTTTGGTTTTCTTTTACTGAAGGTATTTCAAACAAGTCAGTGAAGATGCATCTGGCCTGTTCTTATTGAGGAAGTAAGTACAATGTGTTTCTTAAGATATTTTAGCAAGAAAACTGTTTTGCCTATTGCTTAGTTTTTGCCATGTTCTTCTTACATGTGGTATTTCCCATTAACCATTATTTATGTACCTTGTAATATGGCTGAATTTTTCTATATTCTTTATCATTCGACTAGACCAGTCCATATGTGTATGTTTGCTATCCTGTCAGCATATGGAGACCGAGAACCACACATTTTTCAGTTACATCATCCTTGCTAGTATTGTGTCTCCTGCAGATGGTAAACATGCTAGAATGCTGCAACATAATTCTTTAGCTCCCAGGTTTTGGTCTCCAGGCTTTTTTCCCTGGTACAGCATTGTTTGGCTCCCATGACAGTAAGCATTGACTTGTTTCCCTGGTAGAACGGGTCCCCTGGTCTGGGCTTCCTGGGGGAGAGAACCTTGGTAGAGTAAAATGGGTGAGTTGGCTATGAGGTTTCAGCTGAGTCCTGGTTGAGCCAAGGGGGGGTGCAAGCTCTAGGGCCTAGGCTTCCCCTCCCCCTCTTACCTTTGAATTGTTTTAAGTTAGCTGAGCTAAACTGTAGGATAAAGCTACTTTGTGTTTTTTGTGTTTGTTTTTCGTCTCAAGCAGCCAATCTGGAGGCTTTCTTCACTGGCAGGGGAGCCAGTACCAGGGTGGTGAGAATCATTTAGGGAGGCCCTTTAAATGGGTCCAGCTACAAGGGATGCAAGGGGACCATTGTGTGGGTATTGGCAGCCAGCGCTTTTTCTGTCCATGCGGCCAGAGCACAGACTTAGAGGAGCTGGTACAGGAGGTTCCCAGCTCTCCCAGGCACACAGGAAAGCTTTAAAGCAAGGGAAAGAAGAAGCTTTAGCTATTGTGGCAGTTGATGTCGGACAGCCACCATTTTTGTTGTTTTCTCACGGTTCTGTTCTGGTCTTTCCAGGCACTCTGATGCTTTCTTTGGAGAAGTAGGAGCCCTGGGGTCCTTTTTCATGGTATTTCTCCTCTCCCCAGAGTTATATTTTCTCTGGCCTTTGTGATTAATTGGTTGTTTGCTCTTTCAAAGAGTACAAAAGACATGGGGACACACAATGAAGTTACTAGGTGATGCATGTAAAACTAATAAGAGAAAATAATTTTTTTACCCAATACATAATTAAGCTCTGGAATTCATTGCCAGAGGATATGGTGAAAGCTATTAGTGTAGCTGTATTTGAAAAAGGTTTGGAAAAGTTCTTAAACCGTTATTAAGGTGAAGTTGCAGAAATCCACTTCTTATCCCTGGGATAAGCAGCATTGAATCTACTACTTGTGAACTGGATTGGCCACTGTAAGTAAACAAGATACTGGGCTTGATGGAACTTGTGGTCTGATTCACTATGGCAGATCTTATGTACTTATTTAATTCTCCAGGCCTTCTCCACATGCAGAGAAAGGGTTTATGAAATTACTTGGCCAAGGTATTTCTCTGTCTTGATCTGCGTCTTATTGCCCCCACCGTTGGGAGATTTTTGGACATGGTGAAGGGTCTGCTTCTCTGGTATCCCTTGGACATGGGAGAGGGTCTGCCTTTCTGGGTTCCCCTCTGGTTCGTTCAGCAAGGATGGAAGAGACAGCTCAGAAACCCCTGGAAAGCTGGAGGTGGGGAGAGATATCCTCAGAAGGGGAGGTGGTCTCCTCCGTTGGTCTTTTTCAAAAGCTGAAATTTGCTCTTTTCTTTTACTAAGTGATTTTCTTTATTCAGAGTGTCAGACTCTTAAGGTCAGAGTGCTGTGGATGGCAGTCCCATCCTCAAGGGGATTAAAAGCCTTCCCAAAGTAGTCAAATGCTGGCACTAACTTTCAAAAAGGAGATAAAGCAGCTTTTAAACTAGAACAAGGGGGAAAGCCGACAGTCACTCAGCAGTGCATGGTTCGGAGAAATGTATCCTTGAAGGATACTAATGAAACAGGAGAGTTAGGGCATCCCAACAGAGAGGTTCCATTAAAAGCAAACGTAGTCCATGCCTATATGTAAAAAATCACCGAAGCTAATGATTTCCGAATTATCCCTTAACAACTGAAAAGCAGGTTGTTAATACAAACAAAAAACACACTTTGAAATGTCTGTATGCCAATGCCAGAAGTCTAAGTAAGATGAGAGAGTTAGAGTGTATAGCAGCAAATGATGAGATTGCCATAATTGACATCACAGAGACTTGGTGGAAGGAGGATAACCAATGGGACAGTGCTATATCAGGGTACAAATTATATCACAATGATAGAGAGGATCAACTTGGTGGGGGTGTGGCAGTTTATGTCCGGGAGGGTATAGAGTCCAACAGGATAAAGATCATACAAGAGACTAAATGCTCAGTAGAATCTATACGGGTAGAAATCCCATGTGTGTTGGGTAAGAGTATAGTGACAGTATAGTGACTAACGTCCACCTGGACAAAATGGTCAGACAGATGATGAAATACTAAGAGAAATCAGGGAAGCTAACCAATTTGGCAGTGCAAAAATTAATGGGAGATTTCAATTACCCCAATATTGACTGGGTAAATGTAACATTAGGACTTGCTAGAGACATAAAGCTGCTAGATGTAATAACTGACTGCTTCATGTAGCAATTGGTTCAGGAACCAACAAGAGAGTGAGGTATTTTAGATTTAATTCTTAGTGGAACACAGGATTTGGTGAGAGAGGTAACGGTGGTGGAGCCACTTGGCAACAGTGATCATAACATGATCAAATTTAAACTAATAACTGGAAGGGGGACAATAAGTAAATCTGCAGCTCTAACACTAAACTTTCAAAAGGGAAACTTTGATAAAATGAGGAAAATAGAAAAAAACTGAAAGGTGCAGCTGCAAAGCTTAAGTGTTCAACAGGCTTGGACATTGTTTAAAAATACAATCCTAGAGGGGCAGTCCATATGTATTCCACACATTAAGAAAGGTGGAAGGAAGGCAAAACGATTACAGACATGGTTAAAAGGTGAGGTGAAAGAGGCTATTTTAGACAAAAAAAATCCTTCAAAAATTGGAAGAAGGATCCATCTGAAGATAATAGGATAAAACATAAGCATTGTCAAGTTAAGTGTAAAACACTGATAAGACAGGGAAGAGAGAATTTGAAATGAAGTTGGCCATAAAGGCAAAAACTCATAATAAAAACTTTTTAAAACATATCCGAAGCAAGAAACCTGTGAGGGAGTCGGTTGGACCATTAGATGGCCGAGGGGTTAAAGGGGCTCTTAGAGAAGATAAGGCCATTGCAGAAAGACTAAATGAATTCTTTGCTTCCGTGTTTACTAATGAGGATGTTGGGGAGATACCAGTTCCGGAGATGGTTTTCAGGGGTGATGACTCAGACGAACTGAACGAAATCACTGTGAACCTGGAAGATGTAGTAGACCAGATTGACAAACTAAAGAGCAGCAAATCACCTGGACCGGATAGTATGCATCCTAGGGTACTGAAGGAACTCAAAAATGAAATTTCTGATCTATTAGTTAAAATTTGTAACCTATCATTAAAATCATCCATTGTACCTGAAGACTGGAAGGTGACCAATGTAACCCCAATATTTAAAAAAGGCTCCAGGGGTGATCCGGGTAACTATAGACAAGTGAGCCTGACTTCAGTGCCGGGGAAAATAGTGGAAACTATTCTCAAGATCAAAATCATAGAGCATATAGAAAGAAATGATTTAATGGAACACAGTCAACATGGATTTACCCAAGGGAAGTCTTGCCTAACAAATCTTCTTCATTTTTTTGAAGGGGTTAATAAACATGTGGATAAAGGTGAACCAGTAGATGTAGTGTATTTGGATTTTCAGAAGGCGTTTGTCAAAGTCCCTCATGAGAGGCTTCTTAGAAAACTAAAAAGTCATGAGATACGAGGTAATGTCCTTTCGTGGATTACAAACTGGTTAAAAGACAGGAAACAGAGTAGGATTAAATAGTCAATTTTCTCAGTGGAAATGGGTAAACAGTGGAGTGCCTCAGGGATCTGTACTTGGACCGGTGCTTTTCAATCAATATATATATATATATATATATATATATATATATATATATATATATATATATATAAATGATCTGGAAAGGAATACGACGAGTGAGGTTATCAAATTTGCGGATGATACAAAATTATTCAGAGTAGTTTATTTATTTATTTATTTATTGGTTTTTATATACTGCCGCTCATCAGAGATATCACGTCGGTGTACAGAGAACGAAAAAATACGCAATTGCGTTGTACATAAAACAGTATGATAACAACTGGGAACCAATACATTAAAACAGTTAAATGCATTAACAAAAACAGGTTATAAAAATATAAATAGATATATAGTTAAATCACAAGCGGCCTATGATACATTACAGGAGGACCCTGCAAGAATGGAAGAGTGGGCATCCAAATGGCAGATGAAATTTAATGTGGACAAGTGCAATGTGTTGCCTATAGGGAAAAATAACCTTTGCTGTAGTTACACGATGTTAGGTTCCATTTTAAGAGCTACTGCCCTGGAAAAAGATCTAGGCATCATAGTGATTAATAATTTAAAATCGTCGGCTCAGTGTGCTGCAGCAGTCAAAAAAGCAAACAGAATGTTAGGAATTATTAGGAAGGGAATGGTTAATAAAACGGAAAATGTCATAATGCCTCTATATCGCTCCATGGTGAGACCCCACATTGAATTTTGTGTACAGTTCTGGTCGTCACATCTCAAAAAAGATATAGTTGCAATGGAGAAGGTATAGAGAAGGGCAACCAAAATGATAAAGGGGATGGAATAGCTCCCCTATGAGGAAAGGCTGAAGAGGTTAGGGCTGTTCAGCCTGGAGAAGAGACGGCTGAGGGGGGGATATGATAGAGGTTTTTAAGATCATGAGAGGTCTTGAACGAGTAGATGTGAATCGGTTATTTACACTTTCAAATAATAGAAGATTAGGGGGCATTCCGTGAAGTTAGCAAGTAGCACATTTAAGACTAATCGGAGAAAATTATTTTTCACTCTACGTACAATAAAGCTCTGGAATTTGTTGCCAAAGGATGTGGTTAGTGCAGTTAGTGTAGCTGGGTTCAAAAAAGGTTTGGATAAGTTCTTGGAGGAGAAGTCCATTAACGGCTGTTAATCAAGTTTACTTAAGGAATAGCCACTGCTATTAATTGCATCAGTATCATGGGATCTTCTTAGTGTTTGGGTAATTGCCAGGTTCTTGTGGCCTGGTTTAGCCTCTGTTGGAAACAGGATGCTGGGCTTGATGGACCCTTGGTCTGACCCAGCATGGCAATTTCTTATGTTCTTATGTTCTCTCTTAGGAAGTGTTCCTTCTTGGAGTTACCTAGAGGAGCAAGAATATAGCCATGCCTTTCCTCTTCTGTCAAAGGACTGAGAAGAGTTGCTTTGGGCCCCTTAACTTTGTGATCTGGTGTCTGTGGTAACCCATGTGGCATTGATTTCAGTGGAAGGTAACATGGTACTTTAATATTCACAAGCACTGAATCACTCTTGAGACATTTCTCTGCTACTGCCTTAGCCATCCAGTCCTCAATTTGTATAGGTTAGATGGCACATGCTATATATTACACAGGGTTCAACAACTCCTGGAGCGCGTAGAGGCAGCTCATTTAGAAATATAAAAACATGAGTAGAACAACCATTTAGTCTAGTCCAGGCTTCTCAACCGGTGTGTCGTGACACACCAGTGTGACGCCAAGCACCAGCAGGTGTGTCGCGTGCTCCCGGTCTCTCCCGCTGCTCTTCCTTCCCTGCTGCCGTTGCACCGGGCTATCAGTACGTTGAAGCCCAGTGGGAACGGCAGCGGTGGTAGAAGAAGCAGTGGCACCTACGACGGCCTTTTCTTCTTCCCGTGCCCCCCCCCCCCCCCCCCCGTGACCCGGAACAGGAAGTAATACGCGGTGTGCGGGAAGGAGAAAGAGCCGCGCCGCATGGAAAAATAGCGGCGGCAGCAGCATCGGCCCCCGAGCAATTGAAGCAGCCGATAATCTGGAAAGGAGACAGCAGCATGAGCCTCCCACGGCCGATGGGATTCTTCTTTCTTGGCCTGCAGGAACTGGAGGAGGAGGCTGCTGCAGCTACCATTTGTGCTGGGGGGGGGGGGAGAGAGTGCTGGGGAGTGAGAGAAAGAGAGAGAGAAGCAGCCAGCCAGCCTGTGTGTGATTGAGAGAAACTGGTCAGAGAGCTGATGTGTGTGTATATGTGAGAGACAATGAAAGTGACTTCTCAGGGAGATGACTGATGTGTATGTGAGAGTGTGAGACATTAGTCAGGGAGGTGACTGATGTGTGTGTGTGAGAGAGAAAAAGCATGGAAGTGAGAAATCTGGGTATGTGAGAAAGCATGGGCATAAGAAGCCTGGTGTTCGGGGGGGGGGGGGGGTTAAAAGAAAGCATGGGAGTGAGAAGCCTGATTATGTGAGAGAGCATGAGAGTGGGAAGCCTGTGTGTGTGTGTGCATGCATGAGAGAGAGAGAGACTGGTTGATAAGGTGACCGTGTGTGTGAGAGAAAGAGACTGGTGTGTGTGAATGTGAGAGAGAGAGAATGTGATTCAGGGAATGAGAAGCCTGAGTGGTGTAGAGCGAGCATAGAAATGAGAGAGAGACTGGTGTGTGTGTAACAGAGAGAAAGTGATTATGGGAATGAGAAGCCTATGCATGTGAAGAGTGAGCATGGGAGTGAGAAACCTGGGTGTGTGTGAGACACAGCATGGGAGGGAGAAGCCTGTATATCTGAAAGAGAACATGGGAGTGGGAAGCCTGTGTGTGTATGCATGAGAGAGGTCAGGTGACTAGTGTGTGTGTGTGTGTGTGTGAGAGAGAGAACGAAAGTGATTATGGGAATGGGAAGCCTGTGCATGTGGAGAGAACAAGCATGGGAGTGAGAGACTGGTGGGTGGGGGTGTGTGTGTGAGACAGGGAAAGTGATTATGAGAGTGAGAAGCCCATATATGTAAATAGAACACGGGAGTGGGAAGCCTGTGTGTGTGTATGGCATGAGAGAAACTGTTCAGAACAGTGACTGGTGTGTGTGTGTGTGTGTGTCAAAGACTTTTTAGGAGATGATTGGTGTGTGAGAGACAGAAACTGGTCGTGGGAGCATGACTGGTATGGTGTGTGTGTGTGTTTGAGAGACATGGGCACTAAGGAAGAGGACCATGAATATAGAGCTTAGCTTCTACTGCTGCTTCTGGTGTGTGCCACGGCCTGCATGGAAGGAGTAGGAGAGCTGCTGGAGGGGGTAAGTAAAGGTGGCTTTTTAAGTTTATTTTTCTTGATTGACTGCCATTTTAATTATTTAATATTATGTGATGTCTGCTTTTTTTGAAATATTGTATTGGTGTTTGGAGAATGTTTAATAGTTTTTATGAGTTTTTAATTGTTGGATGCTGTTCTGTTCATAGCTGTATTGAAACATTTATTCTGCTTATTAATATAGTTTTACAGTTATTTCTGTGTGGGGATCTATAGCTGCTTGCTAGTTCTGTTTTCCTAATAAGAGGTGTATTGGTTTTTAGGGCCTGATTCAATATTTGTAGTGTTGCCTTTTCATAGATAGGGTTGCTTCTGTTTGAGTGTATTCCATAATACAGGTGTAACTGTGTGCGGATTAGTTTATGTGCATTACTACAGATCCTGGGATTATGTTAGGTCGGTTCTGTGTCTATTACCGAGATGAGATATTTTACTAGCATGTAAGCGTTTGTATCAGTCTTATTTGTTGTGTTTTCTCAAGAGGACATGCATTGGTGGTAAACTGCTGCCTTTTCATAGGTAGGGCTATTGAGCCTGGAAGTAGGAGTTTGAGTTGCTGTTACTGAGATGACACCAGGACCAGAATATCTTTTTTTGTAGGGTGAGTTGTATGGGGAATGTCATAATTCTGCTTTACATCCATTATTGTGGGTCAGGGGGGGTTCCCGTGGATGCAAACTGTACTTTTACATCTAGCCCTGTGAAGATCATGGGTCAGTGTGTCATGCATGTGAGAACCATCTGTCAGGTGTGTCCCGACAGAAAAAAGGTTGAGAACCACTGGTCTAGTCTACCTATCCACAGCAATTTATTCAGCTTTATAATCCCTACTACTCCCGCAGAGATCCTCTGTTTAGCTCATGCTTACTTTAATTCATATATTGTCCTTGAGTCCACCACTTCCATGGGGAGGCTGTTGCATGCATCCTCTTCTTCACGGGATCGGCGGTGAACTGGGCCTGCGCAGCCGGCGCTGAAAGCCCGTCGGGGTAAGGCCTCTTTGTTCCACCTTCCCCAATCGGGCTCCCACGCCGGCCACCAGCTTTCTCCGACCCCGGCCTGACTTACCTCGAGGCCGTAAACGCACGCCACGATCCGGCCTGCCGCCTCCTCGATCCGGCCTGCCTCCTCGATCCTGCCTCCTCCGCCTGCCGGGCCGCGAGCCCCCACCCCCACCAGACCCGCCGCACCGAGGACCACCCCGCCGGGCGCAGGGGTGACGTCATCGAGCCGGGACCTGCAGGAGTTAAAAGGCCCTGCACTCCCCGGCGTTTTCCTCTTCTTCATGGGATCGGCGGTGAACTGGGCCTGCGCAGCCGGCGCTGAAAGCCCGTCGGGGTAAGGCCTCTTTGTTCCGCCTTCCCCAATCGGGCTCCCACGCCGGCCACCAGCTTTCTCCGACCCCAGCCTGACTTACCTCGAGGCCGTAAACGCACGCCACGATCCGGCCTGCCTCCTCCTCGATCCGGCCTGCCGCCTCGATCCTGCCTCCTCCGCCTGCCGGGCCACGAGCCCCCACCCCCACCAGACCCGCCGCACCGAGGACCGCCCCGCCGGGCGCAGGGGTGACGTCATCGAGCCGGGACCTGCAGGAGTTAAAAGGCCCTGCACTACCCGGCGTCGCGCGCCGAAGGAGCGCAACAAAGGGGCCCGCCCCTTTGTGCGCCCCTTCATGCAGACCCGCAGAGCAGAACCACAGTCCAGGATCTTAAACATCTCCTCCTCTCCTCTGCATCCACCCCACTGGAAGCCCACAACCGGACTCAGAACCACACGCAGACGCCCAGCCACCAGATTAGCACAGTGAATAAAACGGCACTGATTACCCCCTCAGCAATTTCACATTCACAACGGACAGCCACCACAGGACACACAACGCTGCACGTAGACTCCGGACGTAGACTCGGACTACCTGTTCTGTTATCTTTGAATTACCCTGTACTGTCTTGTGCTTGATTCTGTATTGTATTGTGCTTGATTCTCCATGCTCTATCACTGCCTCGATGTCTACTCACCCTCGCTAAGCTCAGACCAGCCCAATTTCCCTACACCTCAGAGACTCTTTCGACAAGAGGCCCACCCCACCCTCCCTGCCTCATCACACCAGACATGTGCATCCAGTCTATCCCCACCCTATTTCTCCCTCACCTGCGCAAACCATGCGCACCCCCTCTTCAAACTGCTATCCCTCGGAGCTCACTAGTTCCCATCTTGACCTCACCCCTCACTCAATTCCTCGGACTAGCCACTCTCACCCTAACCCTCCTCAATGCACAATCCATCCTCAAAAAAGCCCCCATCATCCATGATGATAACCCTGATCTTTTTGCTATCACTGAATCATGGCTCAAAGAATCAGACCATGTCTATCTCAATCAGCTCCCCGAAAAACTATACGACATCTTCTCCATCCCGAGACCAAAAAAGAGAGGTGGTGGTTTACTCCTGGCCGCAAAAAAGCACCTGAACCTCAGAATCCAACCCGTCTGCCCCCCCCCCAAAGCTAGAAATCGGTTTCTTCAAATCACCCACCCTTCAAATATGCCTCATTTACGCCCCTCCCAACCTTCTCGAACACGACCCCTCACTGAATTTATTGTAGACAACCTCAAAACAGACTCCCCCACAGTGATCCTCGGAGACTTTAATCTCCATGTGGACTCGACTCCTCGTACCCCGGCCTGCGAAACCCACCTAACCACTCTCGAAGCCCTAGGTTTCAAACAGCTCATCACTTCCCCCACCCATAAGGCAGGGCACACCCTTGACCTCCTATTTATCAACTCCCATCTATCTGCACCCTACACCCCCTCAACAACCCCCATACCCTGGTCCGACCACTTTATCATCAATACCCAAATCCATCTCACCTCCCCCACCAAGATATCTTCAACCCAAAAAAAAACTATATCCTTCCACAAACCCTGCTCATCAGAAAGCATAACTACAGCACTCGACAAAGCTGTAGAGAACCTGGACCTCTCAAATCCAGACGCAGCCCTCCACTCCTGGAATCATATTACCAAATCAATAGCCAACAAACTTTGCCCCGTGATACATAAAGAAATCCCCCCCTTACAAAACAAAAAAAAACCATGGTACTCCAACGAACTCCAAATCCTGAAACAGGACCTCAGATCAAAAGAACGTACCTGGCGCCGCCATCCCTCCCCCCAACACAAAGCAATATATAAACAATCACTGCACAACTACCGGCAAGCCACCATCATTGCCAAAAGGGACTTTCACGCATCAAAAATCCACGACCTACAATTCAATGCCAACGCCCTCTTTTCCTACGTCACTGAACTCACCAAGACCCCACACCCTGTTACCATTGAAGAAAATTCCAAGGAAAGATGCGAGGATCTGGCCAAACACTTCCAGCTCAAAATTTCCTCCTACGCTTCCCCCACAACCCCACGACCACCTCCCCCTCCCCAAAGCACACTAGCACCTGCATCAGATCTTTCGACCCCCACCTCTACCCTAGAAATTGAGTCCATCCTCAAAAAAATGAAACCGGCCACGCATTTCTCTGACGCAATCCCCTCCAAAACCCTCCTATCCATTCCCACCACTATCGCCAAACCCCTAGCTAACATCATCAACTGCTCCCTCACTTTCGGCAAAGTCCCAGATCCCCTCAAACTTGCCGTTGTGAAACCCCTCCTTAAAAAACCCTCCCTTGACCCTTCTGACCCAGCAAACTATCGGCCCATCTCCAACCTTCCCTTCCTTGCGAAAGTCCTCGAGAAAGTAGTCAATTCCCAGCTCACCGACTACCTCGAGGACCACAGCCTCCTGCACCCCTCACAATTCGGATTTCGGAAAGGCCGAAATACCGAGAATCTCCTCTTAGCCATTACCGACACCATACTCATTGGACTAGACCAAGGAAAATCTTTCTTACTGGCCCTACTAGATATATCAGCAGCCTTTGACACTGTCAATCATCAAATCCTTATCACACGCTTGACAGAGATAGGCATTACCGACACAGCACTAGACTGGCTCACCTCTTACCTTACGAACAGAGAATACCTTATAAAACTCGATAACCATGAATCCTGTCACATTCCCCTCAGACAAGGCGTCCCACAGGGATCTTCCCTATCCTCCACCCTCTTCAATATATACCTCCTCCCCCTCTGCAACTTACTATCAAACCTAGGCCTGGACTTCTTCCTATATGCTGATGATGTACAAGTACTCATACCCATTCAGAAAACACTCAATGAAACCATCCTTTTCTGGGAATCTTGTCTAGTCAGCATCAACTCCCTACTAACCGACCTTCACCTTGCTCTCAATACAACCAAAACCGAGCTCCTCTTTATATCCAAGCAACCTGAACACGACTCCTCCACCACGCCACCGCCCCCCCCTCATCTCTCCCACACTACCCCTCTCCGTAAGAGACTTGGGAGTCACACTCGACCAACACCTGAACTTCAAGCCACACATCAAGTCCCTTCTTAAAGCAGGCTTCTACAAACTCCAGATCCTTAAAAAGCTCAAGCCTTTACTCCATACTCAAGATTTCAGATTAGTCCTACAGTCCACTATTTTCTCCAAAGTGGACTACTGCAATGCCCTTCTACTAGGCCTTCCATACTCCACCATCAAACCACTTCAAACTCTTCAGAACGCCATGGCACGAATCCTTACAAACACACGAAGAAGAGAGCATATTACACCTATCCTAGTTGACCTGCACTGGCTGCCCATCCAATTCCGCGCCCAATATAAGACCCTAACTATTCTACACAACACTCTCTACAAAAACAACTCCCCCTGGCTTAAGGAAATGCCCCACTTCCACCTCTCAACCCGCCAGACAAGATCCACATCTACAGGCACCCTCCACACCCCCCCCCTCAAAACAGCCCGCCTCGCCACCACCAGAGAAAGAGCCTTCACCATTGCAGGCCCCGCCCTCTGGAACTCCCTCCCCACACACCTCCGTCTTGAACCCTCACTACCCAACTTCAAAAAAGGCATTAAGACCTGGCTCTTCAGACAGGCCTACCCCGAACCCAACCCCTCGTAGCCAACCCCCCTAGTCACAGTACCGCCCACCACCCACCCACCCTATACCCCCCCACCTTACACTTTACCGCACCCCATCTACCTTACAACCTGTACAATCTGCATGTTAAAAGTTAAAATTAATTGTCTTTCTTCTCCTGCCATAACTGCTGTAAATAAGCATATATATATGTTCCTCATAACTTGCCATAACTGCTGTAAATAAGCATATATATATGTTCCTCATAACTTGCCATAACTACCGTAAATAAGCCTCCATATATATACTCCATACAATCCATATTTCCTTCATTATCCGCTGTAACTTTGTGACAATGTTTATCCCTCATTTATTGCCTCTCATGTAAATAATGTTATGTTCCTTTTAATTTCTCAGCTGCTATCTTCTTCCTCCTTTACTTTCCCCCCTCTCCCCCCCCCCCTTTTTCTCAAACCTGCTCCATCTCCCACTCCCTGTTTTTTGTAATTTCCTCCTTTCGCAAGTTTATTGTAAACCGGCGTGATGTGCTCGCACGAACACCGGTATATTAAAAGCTGTTAAATAAATAAATAAAATAAATCCACTACCCTCTCTGTAAAGAAATATTTACTTCTTTCACCCTCATCCCTACACCCCTAATACTAGAGCCTCCTTTCTGTTGAAAGAGGCCCGCATCCTGTACATGAAAAGATTTTAAATGTGTCCACCTTTCCTGTTGGGTATACATGTTTAGATCTTTAAGTCTGTCTCCATTTGCTTTAGAATGAAGACCATTTTAGAAGCTCCCCTCTAGACTGACTCCAACCAGTTTATATTCTTTTCAAGATGTGGTCTCCAGAACTGTCCACAGTATTCCAAATGAGGTCTTAACGAGGGCTTATACAGGGGCAATATCACTTGTTTTTTTCTGCTGTTTCTCTCCCTATGCACATAAGCATCTTTCTAGCTTTTGCCATTGCCTTATCTATGTGTTTTGCCATCTTAAACTCATCAGATATGTTACCCCTGATCCCATACCTGTTTCATGCTTAGAAGAATTTCACCCCGTATACTTTACTGCTCCCTTGGGTTTTTCAGCCGAAATATATTACCCTGCGTGTTTTTTAGCATTAAATCTTGGTTACCAGACTCTAGATAATTCTTTGAGCTTCACTACATCGCTCTTCATATTTTTCACACCTTCATGGTTATCTATTGCAAATTTTGGTATAATCCATGAAAACAAAAATTCTTTTTACAAACAACATATTGTTGTTCAATAACCACTTTACCCCACTTAAAATACCTACACACTTCATCTATATAATATTAAACCCACATCATTCACACCACTCATATCATACACACTACAATTGTTATAAAAATCCAACAAAACAGGATCCTATTTGTTTCGCGTCAATAAGATTTCCTCAGGGCATATCTCCTAAAACATTTAAATCTCCATTAATTTACAATAATATGGAAATAATTATCTTTTATCTGTTGGTCATGAAGTTCTTAACAAAATCTTTTTTTTCACTCGCAAAGTGTGAAATAAACTAAGTGGTGTTTTCTTAGGTTTTGTGATTCAATGGTATTAGGAAACAGGATATACTTTTTGTGATATATTATCCATGAAAAGACAGATCTTTCATGATTATCTTTCTGAAATTTCACTCCCAAAAATGTTGACTAGAACCGATTAGAGGACTGATCCAAGTGGCATACCACTAGTAACGCCCCTCACCTCAGAGTGAACAGTTTCTCCATGGAAAACAAGACAGTATTTGAAACAAGTGTGGGTGATATCATCCGATGGCACCAGCTTGGAAGAGAGCTCTCCGCCTCGGAAAGAAAAGACCTTTCTGAGTATGCATGGAAGTTCCTGTGCATTGGCCTTCCGCCCCCACATCTCCTTAGTCTTTCTTTTTTAGCTCATGTGGCAGGGTGTTATGTTTTAACTTGGTTTGTGGGCCCTTGGGATGTGGAGAGAGCTGACTCCACCCACAGGGAGGAGCCCTGTGGGGACTCCATGACAGGCGGGGTCTCAGCAGTGATGGACACAGGAGTCAGAGAATATTTATTATACAGCAAAGGAAAACCCGAGGAGCAGGTTTGTAAACTCCGTCCTGGAACTAGAAGATCTGGAATGGATTCTCCGGTAGTGGTCCACAGAGCGGGGTAACCCAGGGAATCCTTGCTTCTTGATAGACCTTGTGCATGGTAGCTCCGGTAGTGGTCTGCAGCGCGGAGTAGGCTGGAGGCAGATGAGAGTAGCTGGTACAAGACAGCATAAATCCGGTAGTGGTCCGCAGAGCGGGGTAACCCGGAGAGTACTTGCTTCTGGTGAACCTTGTGCGTTGTAGCTCCGGTAGTGGTCCACAGCGCGGGGTAGGCCAGAGGTCGGTGTTGGCAACTGACACAAGACAACGTGGATCTGGTAGTGATCCGCATAGCTGGGTAACCAGAGGATCCACACAGCAAGACAGATATAGTAATGTAGAATAGGTCTTGTACTCATTATGCAGTAGAGAATTCATTTATTTATTTTATTTATTTATTTAACACTTTTTTATACCGACCTTCATAGTAATAACGATATCGGATCGGTTTACATAGAACAAGGGTATAACTGAAGCAATAAGTAAAAGTAATTAACAATAGAGGTGAATAAGGCAAAGTTACATTTAACAAGGAGTAAAAAACTTGGAAGCTTAAATAGCTGGAAGAAAGGTAAGGCAGGAGGTAATTATGACATAAAACAATAAATAATATGGGTTATGGCTTAAGGTGCTTTAACTTGGAAGTGCCAGAGTCCATCGTTCGAGAGGATAGAAGACCAAACGTCCAGGTGAGAATAATGGCGACTAGTGATTGTCTGGAGGATCATCGAAGGCTTGGAGAAAGAGCCACGTCTTGAGTTTTTTTTTCTGAACGTTATGAGGCAGGGTTCTAATCTGAGGCAGCAGTGGAGATCCGATGCAGGAGAAACTCACTTAACTGAAGAAAGTGAGACAGGCAGAAGAGGCTCTCCGAGGAGCAGATAGCCCTGAGTGCAGCAAGGCCCCCGAGGAGAGGGTACCTGAGTCACTCAGCCTGGAACGCAGGAACAGCAATGCGAAGCGTCTCAGAGTAAAGGAATAAGCAAGATGGAATCCTTGCTAACTCGTAGGTAGGAAAGTCTGGTATGTTTAAATACACATAGGCAGTGACGTCATGCTGAGGGGGACGCCCCCAAGGTTCCCGCCATGACGTGCATAAGAAGGGGGCGGGCGTGCGCGTGCCCTAGGTCACTCAAGTGTCAAGATGGCGGACCGGGATCGCCCTCGCTGTCACGGGAGCGCCATGGAGGTCAGCGTACAGAGGCAGAGTCAGCCATCTTAGCCAGGATCGGAGCTACTGAGCAAAATGAGGTGATCAGCAAAGGTTGCAGCCGTCTGTGACCGGGCGCAACACAGGGCATTTGGCTGTCCCTCATCAGCCCATGGTTTGTGTTTTTTTCAGTAAACTTTCTTTCAGGTCGATCCAGTAAAGTGTGCTCCGTCGGAGCGCACTGTCACCCTGCTCTGGACGCGTGTTTTCCCTTACCCCTTATTCAGTAAGGGGAGGAAAACACGCGGCCCACCCGCGGCACCTAATAGCGCCCTCAACATGCAAATGCATGTTGATGGCCCTATTAGGTATTCCCGAGCGATCCAGTAAGTAAAATGTACAGCCAAGCCGCACATTTTACTCTAAGAAATTAGCGCCGCCCAAAGGTCGGCGCTAATTTCTTCCGGCGCCAGGGAAGTACACAGAAAAGCAGTAAAAACTGCTTTTCTGTGCACCCTCCGACTTAATATCATAGCGATATTAAGTCGGAGGTCCCCAAAAGTAAAAAAAAGTTAAAAAAAAAAAAAAAAAAATTTGAATTCGGCCCGCGACTGTCGGGCCGAAAACCGGACGCTCAATTTTGCCGGCGTCCGGTTTCCGAGCCCATGGCTGTCAGCGGGCTCGAGAACCGACGCCGGCAAAATTGAGCGTCGGCTGTCAAACCCGCTGACAGCCGCCGCTCCAGGCCAAAAGGAGGCGCTAGGGACGCGCTAGTGTCCCTAGCGCCTCCTTTTCCTCGTTTGCACCGCGTCGCCTAATTTAAATACTGGATCGCGCGCACCGGCGAGGGGCCGGTGCGCGCGCCGGGAGAGCGGGCGTTAGTCCGCTCTCCCACGGACTTTACTGGATCGGGCTGTTTGTTAATTCGAACTTCAAGTCTCCCATTTGTGTTTTTTGGCTTATTCATTCTTCTTTACTTTATTTTTGATGTGTGTTTTGTCTGAGGCTCCTCAGGAAAATAACATTTCTGGGAAACCTTTTGAAAAATGTAGAATGTGGTACAAGATACAGCTCAGGTGTCTAAGCCATAATTGTGATACTTCAAATTGTGAGGCCTGTGCTAAGATGTCACCCAAGGCTTTAAGATACAGGCAACTTAAGCTTTTCTCAGAAGCCTCTTCTCCAGAGGAAAGAGCAGCCTTAGAGCAAAAAAGACTAGAGCCTCTCAAAAAGAAAAAGCCGAAAATCTTTAAGGCACAAAAGTAAAGGGTCTTCCTCTTCCTCTCAGTCCTATAAATATAGAACACCATCTCCTTCAGAGCACAAGGAGCCATCAAGATGTGAAATCACTTCAGCACCATTGTCTGTATCTTCCATGGCATCAAAGCTTATGTCAGAACCAAAGATAGCATCGAGTGACTTCACACCGACACTGGTAGTGCCATCCATATCTGACCAAAATCATCATTTGCACCAAAGCCAGACACAAAGTCACTAGTACAAGTGCCGAGGCTATTGGCGCCAAAGTCCAAAGAGTGCAGTATGGTGCATAAAGAATCAAAATTCCCACAGAGAGCCCAAGGTGACCCCAATGAAATATCAAAAAACAAAATGAGGGAAAACCACAAACAATAATAAATCTTTCTAGTC